>NW_027062533.1:2520000-3770000 GCF_000507465.2 Kwoniella mangroviensis CBS 8507 | reverse complement strand
CAGCATGGCCTCAGTAAAGATATTCAGCTTAGCTGTCAAAGTACGTTATTTCTCCTTACAAGTGGAGGTCGTCCGTTCCGAGTACTGATAATGGTGGTGTAATGGATAGACATTGGCTAAACCCATAGCTAACACGATAAAATCACAAGCTGCCCAGTAAGACCTCCTATAACCCTTATCAAAAGTATTTCGTGATGGGTTGACTGATTGCACTACTGTTCGGGATACTAGACATGACACATTTAAGAATATCTGTATAGGTCTAGCTCAGGTAAGTTGACTAATCCCATGTCAAGAGGTAGACATGTAGCTGATAGTCTTGTAGCGGATGCACCGTACGGAAGCCAGGATGAGAATGGGGCTCTTAAATGCTGAATCCGGTCAGATAAAACCTCTAAATGACGCTAGGTGAGTGGATCTCTTTATCATGATGTGTTACTGCCATGATCATCTTAGCTTTCCCCGATGTCTGGAAGAATATGTGAGCTGGACCTGAGCTGAATCGTTGATGTTCTGACCACAGGGCAATACAGAATGGAGCCACGACCCTCGCCGAAACGTTCTTGTTTCTAGTTGGAGCGGGTCTGATAGTAGGGGAATCATATAGGTCATCAAGGAAAGAGGAGAAACGACGGGATGCCGTACAGGATAGATTGAATGATTTGGAGAATGAAGTCAAGAGGTTGAATGATGAATTGGATGGGACGAAGGAAGGAGGTTGGAGGGAAGGTATAGGTGAGATAAAAGAGAGGTGAGTCGATTTAAGTCCGTTGCTTCTCTGTCCCAAATCAATACACATCATACAGAGGAGAAGTAAATGTATTTGCTGTAATAGAAGAAGGTAAGGAGTAAAAAATCGAAATTGGTATATGATAGTGCTGGGCAGACTTATTGGGACTTCTGAGTGGTTACATCTTACCATTACTTGCATGGCACTGTCTAGAAATTTGCACAATCGCTGACCATTTTCGTTGTATATCTCTAGGAGCGAGAATATCGAACGTAGATTAGATACCATAGTGAACAACGGCCTTAAGGCAGGATGGATATCGTTAGGGCACAAAGAACAAGGGGAGATATTACCGCTGTTGGAAGGGTCAAGAGCGGAAGAAGGGCTGAGCTCGGCGTTCCATATACAGGGTCGGGAGAGTGGCATTTCGGAGCAGTAGTCGTAGTCGTCGAGTATGGGTGGTGTGGAATAGAGATATAGATGTGACTTGGGTGTTAGTAGGGAAGGAATATTATTCAGTATAATTATAGCATAGCATTGCATGTCACGTATCATCACGTCGAGCAGGGGCAGCCAGTCACTCAGATCTCGACCAAGGCAGATGTCAGTCCGGATTCTCCTTTCATTACCACTGACCTTTGGATCCTTCTTGGCCATACACCCACCCTCTTGAACATCAAGTACGTTCTATGCAAACCACCGTGTCTGGCATCGACCAAAACGTTGATCGTCACTCTTGCTTGCTGCATCCGGGGTCCCTCTCTCTACGATACGCCACTGACGTGTATTTTTTTTTTATTAGCCAAAGTGAAGAAACGGATTTGGGAGCTTTGAGGATGGGTGCCACACTGAGCTCAAACGCCGAAACCAGTTACCAACCCGTTCGGACCCATTAGGGGAATTAGGAATATTAGGGAATTTTTTGTAATGGGAATGGATGGAAACGTATCTTGGGAATCATTTCTTGTATTTCAAGGAAAAAGGTTATTCGGTTCATGCACTCACTGCATGTACTGCCTGTATGCAGGAAGTAACTCAGGGTAAAAATACGAATACGTTCACTCTTCACTCTGCTGTACCAGTACCAGTAACCAGTCGAAACCTCGTAGGTGATATCTCACCATCACTATCATACAGCACCGTCACTATCACTGTCATATCTCGCCTCGCAATTGCATTCAGACGATCACCTACAGTCACAAAGACACAGACACTTGTACTGGGACTGCATCTCATACTGAGTGAGTCAACACATCTTCCACGCCTTTGTCTTTTACACACCTACCTCCTTTTTACAAGATGGACTGTTTGTCACACCTACAAAACGATCAAATCCTTTGATCTCACATTCACATTGATAACTCGATACAACGTTCTTATTCTCTTTTATCCCATCGTGTCATTGGACTATAACCTAGCATAGGGTACTGTAGGTACAATCCACCAGACTAACATACACTACGCACAGATCGTCAAGCCATAACAAATCATTCCATTCCCTTACGCTTGAACCCAATCGAACTCGATTCCAGTTCAGCTCAACTCATCCCATCATCTCACCTTCTCTTCCTTCTTCCCACGTAACGAACCTGACTTAGATATCAGCAGGACATCAACGGATTGACAATTTATAGAAGAGCTGCCAATCCCTGTTAGAAGCAACGTTTAGTATTGGGTGATTGTGATTATCCCGCTTTACTCCCGTTTTTTTCCATCAATCAAATCAAACTTTCCTTACATCTCATACATAGGTGCGTTTCTACCTATACCTACAGCCTAATATTCTCTCGCACTGCGTTCTTCGATAGATGAGCTGATTTCGTTTCTTCACAATTTATCACCTTATCCTCATCATCAACGATTTCCACGTTTCTCACATTTCACTTTCTACCGGTTCGCAGATCACATATAGAAGAAGTATCATTACACAATGGCCGATTTCGTTAAATTATCCATCTTCGGTACCGTAAGTAAACCCATCCTCATCCTCATACTCATCTGCATCATACATCCATGATATGCGTGGTGCATAAGTGATCTTGTCATCATATTGCGGTTTAGTGGGCTGTGGGGGAGTGTAAGAAGCTGATATAGTGGCAAATATGTAGGTATTCGAAGTGACCACTCGTTATGTCGACTTGCAACCTGTCGGTATGGGTGCTTTCGGTCTTGTCTGGTGGGTTGGATGTCTCTACAATGCAACAGGCTAGATGCTTATTTATCTTTTACCATAATCTACCTCAAACTCGATGATACACACGTATACAGTTCCGCAAAAGATCAACTCTCAGGTACTTCAGTGGCCATCAAGAAGATCATGAAGCCTTTCTCCACGCCCGTCTTGAGTAAGAGGACTTATAGAGAATTGAAATTGCTCAAACATCTGAGACATGAGAACGTGAGTTGAACTATCAATTGAAAATCTCTCCTTCCGATCACAATGACTTACACTTCGTGATGCGATGAGCCTATATACTTGTATACTGATATGTTGTGCTGCTGCCCAGATCATCTCATTGAGTGATATCTTTATCTCCCCTCTTGAAGACATGTAGGTTCAATTTTCCTTACTGCGCTCACCACATGAACAATCAAACTGACGGCTCACTTGCAGTTACTTCGTCACCGAACTCCTCGGTACCGATTTACATCGATTACTCACCTCTCGACCGCTCGAAAAGCAATTTATCCAATACTTCTTATACCAGATCCTCCGTGGTTTGAAATACGTACATTCGGCTGGTGTAGTTCACAGAGATTTGAAACCTTCGAATATCCTTGTCAATGAGAATTGTGATTTGAAGGTGAGCTGGACTTTCGTTGATAGTCGACGCCATCAATGGAAACCGATTGCTAATGGTGCTACCTGTGTAGATCTGCGACTTCGGTCTCGCCCGTATCCAAGATCCCCAAATGACAGGTTACGTGTCGACTCGATACTACCGAGCACCAGAGATCATGTTGACATGGCAAAAGTATGATGTTGCTGGTGAGTTGGAACAAGTCGGTAGCCGAGGCAAATGAATTGTTAGCTGATTTTGACTTTGTTGAATAGTCGATATCTGGAGTACAGGTTGTATCTTTGCCGAAATGTTAGAGGGAAAACCATTGTTCCCTGGAAAGGATCGTAAGTGTATTTCAGCTGAACGAAGAGCGTCGTGTATCTCCGAGCTGATCCTCATTCTTGTGCTCAGACGTCAACCAGTTCTCCATTATCACCGAATTGCTCGGTACTCCACCTGACGATGTTATCCAAACTATCGCTTCAGAGAACGTGAGTTGTATACATAGCAATCGTGCAGTGTCAGTCGACTGACAATACTATCTATTATTTTAGACCCTCCGATTTGTCCAATCCTTACCCAAGAGAGAAAAAGTACCATTCGCCACCAAATTCCCGAATGCCGATCCCCTCTCTCTCGACCTATTAGAAAAGATGCTTGTGTTCGACCCTCGAACACGTATCTCCGCTGCCGAGGGGTTAGCCCACGAATACCTCGCACCGTATCATGATCCAACCGATGAACCTACCGCCGCCGAAGTGTTCGATTGGTCGTTCAACGATGCTGATCTGCCTGTGGATACCTGGAAGGTTATGATGTATTCTGAGATTTTGGGTGAGTGTCGTCTAGTGCTCAGTTGCCGTCACGAGACCAAATAAGGAGATCAAATCGCTCATATCTTCATGTGATATTGTAGACTTCCACAACTTGGGAGATATCTCACAAAACGAAGCTGAAGGTCCGGTAGTTGGTGAAGTACCTCCCGCACCTGCCTCATAATCGATAAGTGGATCGTGGTCGAATAGAGAGTCATCAAGCTGCAAGAGAAGGACGAGAAGCGGCATAGAGTCATTATACCTCTTTCACGGTCCTCGAATTTTCACAATAACACCAAAATCGAATATCGTATCGACAGCATCATCCTTCCACCCAAGATCGATCTCATCTCTTTTTAGAAATAAATGTGATTTGTGTTTTTCCTCATTCTCTTTTCTCTTTTCAGTTTTCAGGTAACATTTTCATCACGATTGTTTATACATTTTCCGATATTCTCGGGATAAAAATCAAGAAAGAATTCTTCCTTCTTCCTCATCCATCTCATATATAAAGTGTAGTAATTATTCAAATTCAGATTTCATCTTAGATTTTCAACCGAGGTCCTTTTTGCTATTATTTATACAAAGTACAAAATACAAATTTACAAAAAGAATATGCAAGATGGATTAAACACGTGAAATCAATCTTGGGTGTACTCATAGCACGTTTTATCCATATCTGCTAAACTGAGTGATCGCTGGGAGCTCATGGATTCTCAAATGTACAGGCAAGTAAGTGGTGCATTATTACTTGTTACATAGTATGTTAAATATGACTTATAGGTGTATCATCTTATCTCATCTCTATACCCATCTCTTGAACTACTCTCTTCTGAACCTGCTGCTGCAATTCGTTAACTTCTTCGTTGGACAAATTTCGATCCATGTGTCGGTAATTTAATCTATAACATTTACTCTTTCGATTGGTCTTGGGATGAGAGAACTTGTCGATCTGAAAGTATTATACACGGTATGAAATTATCAGTGATAATGATCTTATGATACGATACACAATACGTCCATTTGCGGCTCCTCGGCATTTGGTTTCTGGTTTCTAAAGAAGAGGGATATATCATATTTCTCGATACCACTCACCAAAGTCACACTCTCGATCAAATCTCCAGCTACATCCCTGACAATCTCACAATAATCATTCTCATGGAAAGTCTTTTCCCCACTTTTTGGAGGTAATTTTCCACCGGCTGCAGCTGCCCCGTGCTCGTGCTCGTGCTGTTCCGCTGAGGCGTTCGCGGAGGGAGGTAACCAGAATGACATGTCTTTATAACATGGTGGATATTTACTATAAGGTTGGAAAGTCGTTATTTCCCCTTGTTTGAATTGAGTTAAGAAACGTGGGTCGGAGGTCCAGAATAGTCGGATGTCAGGTATTGAAAATAAGACCATCGAAAGTCGCTCGAGACCTAGTCCGAATGCCCAACCGGATTTGTTTGAGACACCTAGATTTGATATCGAACGAACAAAATTAGTAAGTTTCTTCATGGAGTGATCTATTTTTTGAGGATAGTACATGTTGGAATTGTGCATTGTGCCATTGTGAATTAGTGTTTTGGAAAGATAATTAATGAGGATTACCGGGACTCACCCGACAGATCCAATGTTTTCTGCATGACCACTCCACAACCTAATAATTCCAACCACTGACCATTCCAATACACCTCAACCTCATAACTTGGCGTTGTAAATGGGAAATAAGCTTCTATCCACCTTACTCTCAATGGTTCAGCACCCTTTTGAGAAGCGTGATGACCGAATAATCTAAATATCAAAGAATTCAAAGAATGTTTTAAATGTTTCGTGATTTGTTCGGCATGTATGGTATCATGATGAGGTTGATATGGATTAGAAGTTGATATCACCGTTTCATCCTCTATTAGGATATTACACTCTTTCAACCTTTCTTCTAATTCTGCATTTAGTGCGGGTAAAGTATGTAGATCCTCGTTCTGCCATATGTGGGTACCTTCCATTTGATGAAATACAGGATAATGACTGGAATCAATCTCATCTCGACGATAGACATCAGCAGATAATAACCATTTATCTAAACCTTTTTTGTAACTTTCAACTTCATGTGCTGAAGTATGTGTCCTCAGCATATACTCGTTATTTATGTAGTAGCTGTCTGTCAGACTACGTCCAGGATGATCAGGTGGGAAACCCAATTCGTCGAAATTCTGATGAACCGAAACGACTGCTGAGGAAGGTACTAATGGTGTATAAGTTGAAAAATGATCTTCGACGATCTGACGTAGGATTGATATGGGATGAGAAGGCAAGAGATGTAGGTTACGGTCTAACTTGTCTAGGATCGATGAAGGGATGTTGGAATATGAATCTTTAGGATAAGTGAGACCGTTGATTTTATAGGAGTCGGGTGTGGAAAGGGTGGATTGATATCGATGTAGATATCGATGGCGGATCGGTGTTATAGGCCTGTTTCTTGAACATGGCCGTAGGACTGAAGCTGAGGATAGTAGTATGGATGTCAGTCGAGAGGTCATCTTGACCTGCTTAGTCTATGATGTAGGTTAGATGCTCGTAGATTGACTCTATTTACCCAACTTTTTATGAGCATCTCTTATACTCGGATGACTCTCGACATTCGACATTCCGATATTTAGGTTAGGTTGAGATTGTGATCACGTGACTCCTTGGACGCGTGCAAAACACGAGGCTATCTCGATTAACTTCGCTCATACTCGAGTATGCGTATTGTCGTCCAAGGAATGTTGATGTCCTTCTTGAATTATGTACTGTTCATCTACTTCTTTCTGTCTCATCTTTTTATATCTGACATACACCTTGAGCGATGATTCTAGTGTAAGGGCACCCGCTCTTGGTCTTCTTGTTTCTTGTCCCAGTAGTAGTCGCCGACCACTCCGCTCGGTGCGCTTGGACACTCTCACACTCCTTTGAACCTATTCAGATACCCTAACTTCCAGGTCTTCTGGCAAGACCAATTTCCCATCTCATAAACAAAAAACATAACAAACAAGACATGACATCCCTTCTATTCTTACATTTCTTGTGTTGTAAATCCCACTTCTTGTGTATAACCTCTCCGTCTAACTTGATTTTTGGGAGAGCGAAATATGTTCGAGGATGATTGGGATTTGGACGCCTACCACGAGGATATCAGGACAGCCGTAAGCGTCTCCTACCTCACGCTCAAGTATCGAACGCTGACCTCGACTTCGGATAGTACCACCAACTACGGGTCATCTATCCATCTCTTGGACCATTCCGGGCTCCTAGGGCGAATGACTCGGAAACAGTGAAGAGTATATTCGACAACCTGCGCGAGTTCATGTGCAGTTGTCCTATACTATTCCCAGAATTCGTCGACTGGGAGAAAGAATGTCTGAAAGGGACAAGAAACGGAAAGGAAAACAACCAGGACACTGGGAAATTGAAGCGGATGATAGATCCCTTGATATCGTTGTCGCATAGCTTAAAACGAAAGTTGGAAGAAGCGCAAAATGATTATGATGATCTAGGGGAGATCTTCAATCATTTCAATGGCGAGGTATACGACGACAAGGGTGTAAATAGCTGGATCAAGGATCCAAGTGCTGGTAAGCAGTTCTTACCATGTAGACCTTTTCGTATACTGATCGATGGCCATATAGTGAACCCTCCTACTCCTACAAGCAATAGAACTCGAAACAATTCAACAAAAAGCTCAAGCTCGAAGCGATCCAGTGACGAATTTAAGGAGACTACTTCGCCCAAGAAAGCTAAAGTCACCCCGCCAAAGACTACTCCATTGCAGATTAATCCTTTCGTTTCTCGTCCATTCACCAAGACCACTTCGGAACCAAAGGCAATCTTAAATGATCATCGCCCAGCCTTTCACAGAAATGCCGTATTCCCGGGAATTCTCCCACGTACTTATTCAACCTCGACACAGTCAACCGAATATGTCGAAGAATCGCTTACATTGTCACGGGAAACATCGTCCACAACCCTTACATCTGTGACTCCGTCAACATCTGTTTCTATTATCCCCGCTGCTCTGCCAACTCGACCAGCTAGTCTTCCGATCCCACAAGCAGGATGTCAAAATGGCCAATCACCAGCTATCGAGGTGACTACCAGCAGATATACGGCAATGCTAAATAAGCTAAAAGTCAAATTTCACTTCCAATGGGAATTAGAGCGAATGATCTCCCAGCACGAAACCCTGACCTGGGATCAGATCGAGATTGGGGATCTTCATGAATTCAGAGGTCAATCGTCTTTGGACATGGTACATCTGGTAGACGAGATATTACGAAGAGCTGAAACAAGACTCCTGGAATCTGATCCAATTGATGCTACTCGACGAGAAATTTCGGAGAGAAAGGCGATGCTTCTCACAGAGGTTGACAGGGAGGAAGATTCGATCTGGGCCAACGATCTTCGAGGAGTAGGGAACGAGAGTTTTGACTGGCCATATGGAGGCAAGATACAGTATACTCTGTCTGTACAACTGGCATCTCGGGGCGAGGAATGCACTGAACTGCTATCAGAGCATATCTCCCCAAGTCAAGCTAATAACCCATATCGTGTTCGAAGATCTTTCGAACGGAATCATTCGGCTCCAAGTGGGTCTACACGAAATCACTGCAATCCTCCTCATACACATGTAGACACAATAACGACATTTCCAGAGACCCGATCATTCCCTTTCAAATTCGAACTTCGACCACCTGAAATGCCCGGAAAGTCCTTTAGACTGGCTAGAAGATTCGGTTCGAGAAGATGTATCAGTCTGAAAACCAAAGATATACCTCTTGGTACACGAAAAGAATTGCAGGATATGCTGGTTGGTAGACGCTTGATCATCCTTGGTCGACCCTACCGAGCATTTTGGGCGACTGCGGATGGGGAGAATGTTATGTTGATCGAAATGCCAGAAGAGGGTAGTGGAATAGTGACGAAGGGACGAGAGGATGAATCTAAGATGCCTAGCTTTCAGGAATTGCTATACCGTGAGTGTTGAAATTACGCTTTATGTAGTGTCAAAAGCTGAGTAAACCTGACCGTACCAAGGATATAACGACTTGAACCGAAAACCTAATCAGGCAATGGCCAAGTGAGTCATACAATCACCAAATGCCATCGCCGCCTAGCTGAACTGTCGTTCCTCATGCAGATGGGCCGCTCGTCCTCAGATCCTGTTCTCTGACTCAGTACCTGCCACTAAAGTTCAGTTGTCGGAAATCCAAGAGGGTCCTGATATTGTTGCACAGAGTGCTCAACTGCAAGAAGATCCTACGACGGAGGAGATTCTAACTGATGGCTGTGGTCTGATGTGTAAGTCCCATAGGTGCTCCCATCACGTTCCGGAAAACACCTGCTGATATAATTGCATCTCAGCGGAAAGCCTAGCTTTACGTATATACCAGCACCCTTCACTTACCCTGCTAAATGGACGCCCCTCAGTGGTACAAATGCGTGTAGGCGGATCAAAAGGTCTTTTAGCACTCATGTCACCCAGACAAGCCACTCAATACCCTATAAAGGAAATCCTACTTCGGGATTCGATGATCAAAGCGCTTTCTGCCTCGAATTACGAGAATGACCCATCCCTATTAACTGTAGATGTTTTAAAATGCGAGGCTCTCAAGATCGGTGCGAGCATCTCTTCGGAAGCAATAATAGCAATGGTACATAATGGGGTACCGGCTCAAGTTTTCGTAAAGATGGCCGAGCACGAACTGGACGCGTTGCGAGATGCGTTCTTGCCGAGTCAGTTAGAAGGAGAATCAGAAGATGACATGTTCATAAGGATCTACACAAGCTGTTATGGCATCGGAGGGGTAGGAATGGACAAGAAAAAGAGGATGGCTAGGAAAGAAGGCAAATCCATGCGAGCTGCTGGTTTAGCTAAAGGACACTGGACAGATGAAGCTGGTAACGACGATGACGAGGATGGTAATCCTATGACTGTTAATGCTGCTGAGCGATTCGATGTCGATCCGATAAGTGGTCAACCGAATAGTCTGTGTGAAGCGTAAGTGTGTCGCAACAACTTATCTACCAAAGCTGACGAGGATATTGACTTTGACTTGCAGACTGATGGAAGCTGTTGCCTCCGGATTTAATCCTGCTACCTCACCATACACCGCTTCGAAGCTTCATCACGTAATGGAGAACTTGTCGAAGAAGATTGTGCGAGAATTCAAGATACCCGTACAACAATCCTTGACAGCATTCATCGTACCCGATTCTCTCCAGCTCTTAGCCCCTGATGAGCTGTTCATCTGCTTCTCAGGGAAAGGGCCGATCGACGAAAGCACTCAAATTCCAATACCTTACCTTGAAGGTGAAGTCTTAGCGTACCGATCGCCGTGTAAAGTTCCTACCGATGTCAGAAGATTGAAAGCGGTATTCAAGCCTGAATTGACGTACCTGAAAGATTGTATTGTCCTATCTGCAAATAGCCAACTGTGTAAACGATCTCCAGCGAGTTATTTAGGTGGCGGAGATTACGATGGCGATACAGTCACCTTATTCTGGAATCAAGATCTGGTCCAACCGTTCAAGAATGCTGATGATCATTTCGCGGAAACTCCTGAAAACTTCGTAGAAGAAAACTTTGACAAGTCGGTCACGAAAGGTACAGAGTTCCTGGAAAGCATAGAAGGATTGAGTGAAGATGAGAAAATAGCAAGGATGCAGGAGTGGTTGATTGGTGGAGTGACAGGTGACGAGTTGACTGGTATTTGTGAGTCCAATATCATGGCGTTCTGGCACATCTATTTGAGATAGTTTTATGCTTGGTGACTGACTCATTTCACTCAATGTGATCAGATTCTGGTCTACATGAAAACGCCGTGTACACATTAGGTTATTCTCATCCGGAAACAATCAGACTAGCAAGAATGTTCTGCCATGTGCTAGATGCTCGTAAATCCGGCTTGAGAGTGAAACCGGAAAAGCTCAGAGAGGATAAGAAAAGATATGGAGGTGATTTAGAATGGAAATTATGGAAAAAGGGGGATGAGGCAGAGAGGATCAGGAATGTGAACCTCCTAAGGCGAGAAAAAGGACTAGGTAGCTTTATTGTGAGTGAAGCTGCTACTTTCAGTGTCCGAGTGACTGATAATGTTTTATGAACATAGATGGATAAGCTAAAAACCCAAGGCGAAGCACATCGCACGAGAATGATGGGTTCTTTTGTCCTGAAGCCCGAGACTTTAAACGATGAAGATTTTAAAGGACTCGCTAAATTATGGGAAGACGTAAAGCGAGATCCATTGATGAAATATATCCCTAATTGGCAAGACCAGATTGACCGAATGGAAATACATGTAAGAACATGCTCGGACATCAGACAACTCATCATTCAAGGTCGTTGTGGAGATGTACAACAGACATATCAGGACATCCTCGAGGGAAAGACTCCGATAACCAAGAACCGACCTGGAACCGGAACATATAGTCCTACCAAACAACAGAAAATCGAAAGTTCCGAATCGACCTTAGAGAGATTGGCGAAGATCAGACAATTAGCGCTGACATGGAAAGAGAATCCTGGGGTTCACGGTGCTCCGCTGTTACTCCGCTGGAATGTCAGTGAGCTGAAATTGAGTTGTCTGGCTGGGATGGTAGTAGGGAAGAAACCGGCTCAGACATGTCCGTGAGTGGCATTTTGTCCATCTCTGATTTCTCTCTGCTCCTTGATTCCCTCAGAATAGAACTTTACGCGAGCGTCTCATGAAATTGTGGTCGAGATGCTGATTAAGGATCATGCCATTCCGACAGGTTCGATCTTGATTATACGGGCTTCTGCGCTATGCAAGCCAAGTCGAACGGTAGGAACTTTAGAGTGACCTTGGCTGCCATCCACGAGGACATGAAACCCTCAAACAAAATCCGAACGACATCTTGAATAACTACGGTCACCTAGAAACCTAGATACATACAGTCTAATAGAATATCGAGATTATGAAAGCTTTTGACTCCGCGTTGCCATGTGGTGCTGCTCCCATATGGATGCACCTGAACCTCTATTACTGTATTTGACCATGTGCGTTGAATACTCATGCTGCGTGCAAACAGTAATATCATTTGCTGAATTTGGCCGAAACATACTCGAGTAGTGTTATCGTCTGGCTCCACTCTCGGAACATGACCATGCCGAATGATGATAATAACGATTATGAGTTGATTTACGTTATCAATAACAAAACACCGTATTCCGGTTTTCCGGGACATCATTACTTATGTCACGAATGACGTCGTGGATTGTGGTCAAAACAGGAGTAATAAACAGTACGAGTACGGATCTCCTACTCGTCTCGCACGAGATTTGCTGGAATAGAACACGAGTCCTCATACGACATTTCTCGATCGATTAAACTTGTTACGATAGGAACGACCTCTTTCTTTCTGCTCTCCGCTACCTTCACTGTGGAACTCTCTCCGGATATCAGCCTACAGTTTTACCAATCCCCGTATTCTACCCCAATTCTGGTCTACTTATAAATGAAATCAGCTTCACTACTTTTTAAAAATAGTGTGATCAATTATGCAACACTGATTAACCCTCTACCTTCATGTCGCCTATTCCAGACACCGGGTTACCTAACTTGGTCAAGTCAAATTCGAAACCTTGTACCACACAGTACAGAGGGTGGATGACACGGTACTGCCTGCAACATGCGAAGACCATGTCGTCATAACAAAAACATCATGTTCTCCTTAGCTCAGTCGAGATTCATTTGTATACATAATAGATGGTAGTTTGCAGCAGATTGGCCTGCACCTTTCTTATCACTCTATCGATCAATACCCAAATCAAGATGTTAACTCAGATCGCTTTACTCACCATTTTAGGATCATTGGTTGCCGCTGCACCATCCGTCCACCCTATCAAGAGGGACTCTGGCACTTATGCGAATTGTAGATCTTTCTACGCTGATGTGTATGCGGAGACGGACCAGAATGTAGATCTGAAGAGTGTCATTGGTGGTCCGTGAGTAGGGTCTCTTGCCAACCTCTCATTCCTTCATAGTAAACCTACTCGCCTCTACTGGTTCTTTTTGGTAGTAAGCCTGCGTGAGAAAGACACAGACTGATGATTATGCTTATTTACCTCTAGCCCAGCGAATCAACAAGCGCTCGTGGAGTCCTCCATCCAGACATTCGCAGCTGGTTCAACAGTGATGCAACAAATTATGAACGCAACCAAGATCCCTGTCAAAGGTACATACAATATGTGGTTTGAATATTGTGAACCCAAGAACAATAATGGGAATGTACCGGGTATCTTTCAGACTCATCATGGTTTGGTGGGTAATGCGGGTTATTGGAATGTACAATTGGAGTGAGTTGTCTTACCGTTCTACCTTCCTTGTCTAATTAGTAGACGTAAAGCTAATCTTTCAAGCTAGTAATTCACCTAACAACTCATTCGCTGAAAGTGCTGCTGCAGCGGGTTGGGCGACTTTGTCTTATGACAGATTAGGTGTAGGCAGATCGGCCAAACCTGATGGTACCAACGTTGTTCAGATCGCCTATGAGATCGCTCAATCGATATCCATCGCTCAGTCATTACGAGCAGGTAATTTGAGCGATGTAGGTAAATTCAATAAGATCGTCGGTGTTGGTCACTGTAAGTAGCTGCACTACCTCAAGATGCACAACTTGTCAGCTGCTAATTACTCAATTTTCCTCAAATAGCATACGGATCCAACCTTCTTACTGGTGTAGCTTCCGTCGGCCCTCAAGCATTTGACGCATTGATCTTAACGGGTTTCACAAACAATGCTACTCAAGGACCGCTCGGTCTCGCAGCCTTCCAATCTACTATCGCCTCTGTAGCATACCCAGCAAGATTTGCAAGTGATGCAAATGACTATGTGATCACTCCCAGTGTCTCGGTGGACCAAACCGGCTTCTTCCATTATCCAAATTACACTAATGGATCTTTGGATTTCTTTACGAATAATAAAGGAGAATATACTTTGGGTCAACAAAGTGAGTAGCATAAGCTTCTCAACAGGTTACACTTGGCGTTCCAGTCTATCTGCTGGCAAGTTGCAGTGTTGCACGATATGAGCTAATGTTTGCTTTGTTCTGCAGACTCCATCGCTGCTCCACTCCAGTTGAAGAACAACTATACGTCTCCCGTATTTGTGGTAACAGGACAATATGACGCTCCCTACTGCGCTGCGAATTGCTATGTTACTTCTAGCTCCGGTTCCAACTCCACCACTTCTGCTGCTGGTAATGGTACTGCTACCTCAACTCGACCATCTCAATTGGATACTGCCAAGGAGCTGTACCCTTCCGCAAGTATTTTCCAAACTTACGTGGTGCCCGACACAGCCCATGGTATCAACTATCACACGACCGCTTATGAGGCTTATCAGAGGATTATCGATTTTGTCAAGAGTGCCAGTGTATAATGGACACTCCTCGGTGATTTCGGTGGCGAGCGACCCAAGAGTACATAGCTGCGGGCGTGTCAATGAGGAAGTAAGACATGAAATGGGCGACTATCGGTAGTAAATGGCTGATGTTGTCTCGATTGTATCGTTGACAGGAAATAATGTACTATACATAGTGGATAGGATATGCAGCTCAAAGGTATGCAAACATATTTCCAACTGTTTGAGACGATTCCAGAGGTGGAGATCTCATGTCAATGCAGGTCATTGCCTTCCAATCGTAGCTGACTGATTTTGGACGATGTGTACTGTACTACGGCAGTATGAGTTCATATATTTCCATTCATGCCATCTTTTCAGGAAAGGAAAGGCGGAAATGGTACATTACGAAATTCAGGTCATATGATATATGGTATTAATCAAAACTCACATGAGCGAATCTAACATGTACGTCCATCAGCAAGCAGCGTAGCAGAAAGTGGAAGAGGAATCTCCAGTAGCTCAAGTCAGCGCTTAGTTGAGGGACTAAAGCATACTGTATTCAACCTTACCTGTCGGAATTGTTTCAAATATGATGTCTGGACGGAGAGGTCTCAGATATGGTACATATAGTAGAGTTAAGGCAGATATACATACTTTGTCAGCCCAAAATTATGCTACACAGTCGTAAAGATGCAAGGCAGTATATATATACAACGGAGAATTGCAATCAATGTGAAGACAGGGGTGGGGGCGAGGCGGGTAATTTGGGAGGGAAGTACTGGAGCAGATTTCGATTCTGGCTTAGGCAGCCCAACCCCGTCATTCCCTTCTTTCTGATTCCTCATATCCATCCTTTTTCGGCTTCTGCAGTGAGTCGAGAAATTTTTTGGGATCGTCCAATTGCGCAGCATACTCGGGAACCTCTTTGGACCTTGAAATAGTAAGCAAAACGTCAACGCTACTCATCGAAATGCTGAACAGACACTACAAGCAGATTGCGCGAACTCACATATCCAAAGATCCGGGCTTATGAAAACCGAATCTCGTCCTAACTATTGCAGCCTCCATGACCGCGCCGTGAACATCCATGATATTCTTCATGTCCACCGAGTCCGATCGACGAAAACTGACAAGACAGATCCGTCCAAACTCGTCATAGAGCACATGTCGTGAGCATATGTCATTGTGAACAACCCCCCGGGTGTGTATCGCTTTGTATGCTTCATAGACTTTGATTCTGTCAAACAGGCCAACAAGTCAGTCATGGGGCGCGGAGGGAACGTGGAGCTCATGAATTTCTGAAAGGGGGGAAGCACTTACCGCCAATCTTCATGCAAGTCGATGAATCCAGGTCCAAGAGGTTCTCCCGCATATTCTAAAATCATTGCTAGATAAGGTATTTCGAGATTCGGGAGAGCGTCGGATAAGTACATGCCATAATACCTGGGTACTAGATTACCCTGAAGATCCTTGAGTTCGTCCATCAACAATTCTTCTTCTTGAAGTGCATGCTCAACGATTTCGAAAGGATCTATATACTCATCATAGTACGGGTTGATACACGGTGGGTCTCGCAGGTCAACGATTTTCAACACCACCTTGCCGTATATAGAATGATGGCACAACCAGAAATCCCAGATATTACCAGACGCAAGGTATTTGTCGAACCGAAGTAAGACAACGGGATCTTGTACTGCTTTAGGTTCTTGTTTGATTGGCGGTGAAGCGCTACCTGCGGGTTGGGATTGAGCATACTTCTCAAGCGCATGAAGGGAGGACGATCTTGGTGGGACAGCTTGTGCAGCAATTTTTGGATTTGAAGCGGCAAGTTCTTCAACGGAGAGTCGTTGGTGGAGATCCAAGGCGACTGAATGTATGTTTGGGTCAGGAATTTGAGAAGCAGGATCATCGGGAGTTCGAGGCATGGTCGCAGGGGCAGAGGTGCCGGGAGATGATTTCAGTGTCGGCGGTGGCGAGACTTTTTTAGGTTCATTCTTCTGAAAGGCAGAGTTAGGATGAGGGAAGAATCTGAAACCTGAGGATACATGCGCTCTTCCTCGAGCCCCTAATTTCTTCGTGATGTCAACCGTGAAGGACATGATGTCGTTGTGGTTTCATAGACCTTGCCAGGATGCCCAGCAGGAGAAAGGTTGAAGAGACTTATGCTACCATAACAATTGGCCAGGTTGGGTGACACCGGTAGTGAACTAACCGCGACACCACGTGCACCTGCCGGCAAATGGAAGTATCACTGTAGGTAACTGAGTGTGGCAGTCGCACGGATTCTTGCAAATTATGAGGAACATTTCGAGTTCATCGGTAAAAAGTGCCAAGACTAGCCTAGATTTGATTCAGGTCAGACATATCCCGACGTTTGAAGCTGAAACACAGATTTTGTGATAACGATTGCAAGGCTGCGGAATGATCAATATAATTGACCGACTCCTGACGCTATCCTAAACGCGCACTGACATGTATTGTGCTATATGACGAATTAATTCAGTACCTAAGACACGTGAGCCGTATTATTTGACTCCAACAGACGAAAACGTGTTGACCTTGTCATAACACTGCTCGAAGGATCTATCGAAACCCCGTACACAGACCAGAGATTCACCGCTACGAGTGTGAGGACTAGCGAACTTCGATGAAGACGACTCTTTAATGTCCAGATTCCCTCTAAAAAATGTTGCATATCGGCATAAAGAATTCTTTTGATCATTTCGGCCTTTTGATTAAGCTTTTAACACACAAACCATCCTCATCAACCATCAGAGAGAAATTGGCCTGAGCGCTCTGAGTTGATCAATATGACTAAAATTTTCTTGTGCAGCTGTTGGACGTCAGTCATCCGGATTTACAATGCTGATCTTATCAAGTACTCCATTCTTGCTCCTCGCAGACTGCTATAGAACAGCTACAAGCTAAAACTTAACTCTCAATCCCAAAAATGTCAAATGCACAGCAAGATGATATCCCCGCTTCCCGAATCAATCCACCTCTTCTTGCACCCAACGGTTTATTGGCCCCAGGTATTCTACCGGATGGATTTAAAAACGCAAGACAGCTTGTCGAGAAAGCCTTCTGGAACCCCCTTTTACTTCTAACCGACGATCTCACTTTCTTCCCCAATACGAGATCACCTGACGCACATACCATTGCAATGGCATATGCTCTTTGTCAGGCGGAAGAATATCCGGAATACCATCAGAATCTCATTCAGAACGAGAGATTTCCTTACATTCAGATAGACATGGAAGGCTCCTCTTTTGATCCAAACGTCGATATTCATTACAAGGAAACCGTTCCAATCGACAGCCGATGCTGGCCTCAACTATTTTATAGTCACCGTAACTACGTCCACCACTTGCTCGATGGTCGATACTTCACCAAAACGGTTTCAGAGGAAGGTCAACAAGGGTTCATGGCTATGGAGGAAGGAGATCTGCTTACCATGCTGCTAGTTCATATGAACGACGAGCCAGTATTCTTCCAAAAGCTGTCTAGATGGTTGAATGGGATGTACTGGATTCATGAACATAGTTCCAATTTCTTGACTCCACAAGAGCTATCCAACCTCTTCTCCGCTGCCGCTGAAAATCGGAAAAGCATCCTCGAAGAATGCCGAAAGCCCTACACCCAAGATCCTCTCCACAAAAAATTCAAGATCGATGAACCCACGCCTGGATTGAAGAAGACAAATAAAGGGAAGAAAGGGAAGAAAGAGGAGAAGGTCCAAGGATCAGAAGATCCAAAAAAGACCCGATCAACGCGCCTTCCATATAAAGGCTCTCCCTGATCACCTTCTTGGTCGTTTCACCGATCCGAGAGGTATTGCGATCTTCTACGTGCAAGAGAAGCGTGCAAAGCCTGGATCTCTCAAAGACCTAGTGTATTACTTCTCTAAGTTCGAGAGCGCCAAAGCATACCTAGGTCCCCACTATCCTGGTATCGAGAGGCCCAAAGGTGAGTTGATACTGCTGAGACTACCAATAGAGCTTCGGTGCTGAAGTGTTCGCTGTACAGGCACCTCTCTCAAAGAAGGGATCTGGGTTGGTTCTCCTTGTCTGGGTCATTGGTATGCCCGTATATTCTGGCAAGTAAGTTGATCAACCGATTGTACAAGGATGTAAAGTTTCAGATTGAAACCCACTGATGCTCGAACTGTCATTAATTCAGCTGCAAGCTGAAGGTCACGCCCATCATTGTCCTTTCTGGATCTTGACCGATAGATTTTACACCTTATTCGGTCAACGTATGTCTGATAACCAGCTGCGCGTTCTTCACTGCTTCAGCCATGTGCCGCCAGATGATATGGAACGGGTTCTAAAGCCTACGCCAATCGAGATATACTGGAACACAGGCGAACAAACAGCGGGTTTACTTAAGCCAATCTCTCAGCTGGTCACCTCGGACGAATACGGTCGATATGAAGCAATTAGGACTTCTAAGACATCCAACATGTCTTTCTTGGAAATGTATCTTAGGGTTAGTCAACATGCCGCGGCGTTCTGAGAGAATCATGCTTGATCTTGATTCATTGTAAAGTCAAAATGTTAGTGTTAGGAATTATCTTACGCGTACATCAAGCTGACAAATATTAGATCGCAAAATGGATAGGATTCAGCGTGAAATCCTCGCTTGAGATTGCTTAATGTCCGGTACCATTTGGCATCCAATGTATATTTTATACTTCTAGATCCCAAGTAGGAAGATGACGATACTCCTTCCTGAATGTGAAGTAGGTTCATAGAGAGTGTGTAGAATATTCGCGACCGTTTATACCTCTTCACATATGCATACAAATGCAGAATACAAGGTACAGTACGCTTACAAAAGTAGGCGTATCTACCATTGATAGCTGATGCAGCTGGGATCAGCGACATCAAGTCGTTATTTCCGATACCAATGCTAGATCATGGTGTTTACACTCATTGAATACCCTCGATTGGCTTGAGCTCCTGTCACCAGTCGATAAATCGTCTACTGTAGATGTCCGCTGAGAGTGAGTTGAAGCTTATCGCTTGTTACTATACAATCGGCGAGCCCTCTGCACCTAAAAAAATGCTCATCCTCCTCATCCAACCCCCAACTGAGGGTACACGGGGTGTCCTCCAGATCGCATTCTGTCGGGACGATTATGGACAAAGACATGAACTCACTGGAGCTGCTTGACTTGAACGTCTAATGAATGACTCAAAGAAAGGACGATTGACATGACTTGCGCTGTTCAACCACCAAGCAGGATTGGATGACGACAACCTTCTGACTTGGGTATTGCAACGTACGTACACACCACAGGGATCGTCGTTTGCACGTGCATTAAAGCTGGTATACTGTAGAAGCTATTCAAGATAAGATGTATCAAAGAGGACCAGAATGATATACCGTACATGCCGATGATGAGATTTAAGATATATGTTTGTTATATCTGTAAATTCTAAGATGGAACTCAGCCAATTGATATATAGTAGAATTTCATCACACTTTCAAAAATATACACGGCGCAGCACAGTTCTGGAGCATGAAGGAACATCTGATTTCTTCATGCTCTTTCGCAATGACTCGATGGATATCACGGGGTCCTTCAGTTGAGTGGAATATTCGGACGGTCTAGCCAGAGATCCCAAAAGTTGCTAGGAGGTAATTTCGATTCGCCATCTGCCACTGAAGGGGAGAAGGGAAGAGAGGTGGTCGTGGAGACCCCACTTCAAGTGATGTTTACTCGTGGCCCGATCATAAAAAGGCGAATTAAGTCGTCAACAAGAAAAATGGCAGATGTCAGATAACAGATAAGACACACCATCATCATCCGCAACAACACAATACATCGACATAACGACGACGTCCTAGCGCGATCATCGGATCATCCTGGCTCTGAGACAGAGAAGTATGCGTTTATGACCTTTCCAAAATAACTCAACGATCATATCGATTCGATGGAATCAACTTCTCTGATACCCAAGCCCAGGATGCCCGGTGCGCTGAGAGAAGCTAATGTTTCTCGATATCTGGTTGGAATCAGTCTATTACTTGGCGTAGTACTGGTGAGTCCATGACAAATCTCCGCGGTTTTTCTTGACCATACTGTCCTCAGGTAGAGATGATGACTGATATTCTCGATCAAAGCTATGGACTGCATCGAATTTCATAACGGCTGGTTTAGAGACCGGTGAGAATAGTTATAACAAACCCTTCTTGTGAGTGCGATATTTCCCAAACATCACGTAGATAAACAGAAGGAGACAACGAGCCGAATCGCTGCAGAAGCGAAAGCGCGACACGGAGATGGGTGGTGGTCATAAATTGGTGATGGAGAACAACCGATCCAGAGACAATCCTCTCATACATTCCTCACTTCCATACGCCGATAGACAGCTTTGAGAAGATCATTACTGACATCACGGCCCATGGTCTTAGAATAACATACTTCAACACCGCCTCGTTTACAATCTACCTCCTCCCCACCCTTTGGCGAAAATACCGACCGTCTACCACGAATGATCCTCACCATCGACGATCCCGTGCTTCAAACGGGTATCTACCCCTCCCTCGTTCACGCTCACCGTCACATACGAGATCTATCAGCTCCTCGCCTAGGACCGCACGACTGTCTCTTGAAGCTGAGCCCGAGCCCACATTGCAGACTGGGCTGCAGGACTACGATTTATCACCTATTTCCGAGACGATCGTGGAAGTGTTACCTAGATTGACAATTAGAGAGACCGCCGAAATAGCTGCGTGGTGGAGCGTCGTGTGGTTCGTAGCTAACTGGGCTGTGAATGCTAGTTTGGCATGGACTAGTGTGGCCAGTGTGACTATTCTCAGTAGTACGAGTGGTGAGTTGGGTCATTAGCCAAGACGTATTGATATCTTGTGATAAATTGCTGAAAGGGGATTGTATGCTATATAGGCTTCTTCACTTTGGCTTTAGGTAGGATATGCGGTGTTGAGACATTCACCAGGACAAAAGTGTTTGCTGTCATATCAAGGTAAGCACCATCGTTCTTTCCCTGGAGTCAGCATATGGTGAACATAACTCAAATTTCGAAACTGTATTTTCCAGCTTCATCGGCGTCTTACTGGTAACTCAATCCGATTCATCCCTCAACTCATCGTCTGAACCTGGTTCTCTTCCTTCACATCCAATATTCGGCGATTTCCTAGCATTACTCTCGGCAGCATTCTATGCGGTTTATGTGATCTTGTTGAAAGTTAGAGTGGTAGACGAAGAAAGAGCAGATATGCAATTGATGTTAGGGTGAGTATGCCTCATCCCACAGTCATTTAGCTGGACTGGACTTGTTTGGACTGGGATGTGATTATTGGCAAGTAAAAGCTAATTTGATATGAACAGATTCGCAGGATTATTCAATACCATCGCTTTGATTCCCATTTTCCCAATCTTACATTATACAGGCTGGGAGAAATTCGAATTACCACCTTCCAAAGAGGCTGTTATCATCTGTTTGATCAATTTCTGCATAACCCTTTCGAGCGATTATCTATATGTCTTAGGTGAGTCAAGATCATTCCCTCTCATGTCAATATGTTACCTTATAATGACTGAAATTCATCGTTATACTACATAGCAATGTTGAAAACTACTCCTATGCGTAAGTCCATCGTCCACTTCTCTTCCATATTTTTTATTCCACACTTGCTAATCGAGGTATGGTGTTGATACTGTTCACAGTCGTCACCATCGGTCTATCACTTACCATCCCACTCGCATTGATTGGATCGACATTCATACCTTCTTCTTCATTAGGTGCAATCACACTTATGTCCCTTCTGGGTGCTGGCTTGGTATTTGTAGGATTCGGTATGTTAGGTTGGCAAGGGTATGAAGAGACCCGTACGGTCGAGAGAGTGGTTGTGGATAGGGATCTCGTAGCAGATGAGGCAGAGCAATGATTACATAGAATTTGAATTTATGATTATAATCATAATTTTCACTTTCCGGGGTATGCAACATGTACTGTACTGTACATCTTAGTGGAAGCAGGAAGAAACGCAAAGATTAATGACGAGATAGTATAGTAATACATATATACGCATACGCAGCACTTACTTTGATTTATGGCTCTTTTGGCTTTTTGTTTTTGTCTCCCTTGTATATTTTACTATGCTATCTTATGTATGAAAAAAAGATTAATTTAATAAAATCAAAAAAAAATTCTTTCTCTATATACACATATATAATCTTCTATTTTTACTTATTCATGAATTCGCACCCAACACGCAAATTTGACATTTGGTCGTAAAGCTATCCTTTCGCAACCACTACAACATTCTCACCCACAACATCCTTCTCCCTTGTATATTTTACTATGCTATCTTATGTATGAAAAAAAGATTAATGTAATAAAATCAAAAAAAATTCTTTCTCTATATACACATATATAATCTTCTATTTTTACTTATTCATGAATTCGCACCCAACACGCAAATTTGACATTTGGTCGTAAAGCTATCCTTTCGCAACCACTACAACATTCTCACCCACAACATCCTTACACTACTTTCACATGACCATGATCGGTTGACTATCGTGTATTTGAAGTATGATTTTAACCATCCATATCGAACAATCCTTCCTCCTCATCATGTTCATGTCCCTGATGAGCATTCTGACCATTACCGACCTTCTTACCAGGCAAAGGAACCGTTCCTTCCAATCCCAATCCATCATCTTCCTCCACCCGTCCACTGGTGTTACTGACAGCATTTTGCATATGTAATCTCGATAGTGCACTAGCCAATCCACCAGGTAGAGATTGTCCAGGAAGGTGTTCCTGAAGGACCCTCGTAGCAGATGGTGAAGAGGATTGATTTCTCAATAGGTAAGTATCACCAATTTGGCTTCTAATCGCAGAAGGGGAAGGGATCTGTTTGTTTGGCGACGTGGGCGAAGTAGGTGATCTTTGTTGAGTGAGTAAAGAAGTTTGTCTTTTAGGTTGTTGAGCTGTTGAAGGTCCGAATGCAAATCCCTCGTTCCCATCCTCACCATTGTCATTACCTTCTCCGTTTGGTGCTTGATGTTTTCTAGCATCTTCACCTTCAGCTGACCAAAGTGATTGTAAAAACCCTCCAGCATTTGGACCAAGGTTTGGCCCAGCAGATTGAGCCAATCTCCCATGATCATTACCGTCACCATTGCCCCACAAAGCATTTCTGTACCTGCCTGCACTGGCACTGGCGCTAGGTGAAGCAGATGCGAAATCTTCTTGTCCTTGAGAATCCCTCCTGGACATCCTTCTAGCTCTTTCCCTGGGAGTGAGTAATTCAGATAACGAAGAAGGTAAGAAGTCCTCTCCGTGATCTTCATCATCGATAAACACGGCGTCCTGGTTCGATTTAGTAGGTTTAGGAATAGGTCTTCGTCGTTGAGGCGAAAGAGGTTCGTCAGGCGTATCGGATCGGGTCCAAATGGATTTATGCAAGTTGGAATTGTTATCTCCTGCGAATGAGGCTGAAAGTGGTACGGTTGGTGAACTTGCATGAGCCTGATTGAGCAATGAGGGGTGTGAGAAAGAGGACGAGAATCCCGGTGCGGTCGTGACGGGTGGTCTGAGGGGAGATCCAAGTGGGTTTGACGAGCTGGCTTTGAGAGATAGTGGACCTGGAACTGAACCGCTTGCTCCGAACGAGGCGGAAAGGGGTGAAGGTCTACTTGGAGATGAAGCGAATCCCTGGATACCTCTCGGATGAGCAAATCCAGCCGAGTTGGGCGAGTTGGGTAAAGCTCCTGAGGGAGGACCGAAAGGTTCTCGAAGAGGTGAAGAGGGTAATCTACCAGTTTGAGGGGATTGCATAGAAGTTGAAAGAGCCGACTTGATAGGTACTGGTGAAGCCACTTGTTCTTGTCCGGGTGAAGTACTGTTCTTCCTTCCTCGCATGATACCTAACGGTCGAGGAGATTCGCCTAGACCGTTGGTGTTACCTGTACCTGTGCCAGAGGATGGTGCAGGAGGAGGAGCAGAGGATGCACCGAGTGAATCACCCCGTTCTCTAGCCTCGAGCTGAGCGGCCTTCTTGTTCTTTCGGTCCATCGACATGGGTTCTCCGGGTCGGACGTGTGCGAGGGCACCTGGTTCAGATGTAGATGGTCAGCTGCGTGGTAGGCAGGGACAAAAGAAGGCTTTAGACGATATAAACTCACATTTGTGACCGAATTTACAGTTTCCTTTCAAGAACCATTGACAGATTTCTCTTTTAGCGGCTATGTCGATGAGATGGTATAAAGTCAGTCAGTCAGAAGACCTGGAACAGAACGTATAAACTTACCGTCAGGAGCAGCATGGGAGAAAGGACAGCTGTCACCAGCAGTACAAGCGCCAGCCTTGAAGAATCTACATGGGACGTGACTGAGGGCTATCAACAGAAATAGCAAAGTTAGCAACATGCGTCCAAGATATCACAGTAGGAATGTAGCGCAAGAAGTAGAGCGTGAAAAACATGTCACAAGAAATAGATGCAAATTAGGGTGTATGAGTTTAAACATACCTTTATCACCTTCCGCTTCATCTTTATCTTTGCTATCCCTTTTTCCATCCTTCTTATCCTTATTCGCTGAGAGACCCGAAACAGCATTCAATCCCGCAGATTTGATTTCCCTCTTTTCGAACCCACCAACCACTTTGGCTTTCCCACTGGTCGCATTTGCAGTTGTCGCAGTAGAAGGTGTAGCGGCGGTAGCTGTTGTGGGAACAGGTGAACGGTCGCGCCAATTATCGTCGTTCAACAGGGATCTAGAAATTGACGAAGGTGGTTGAGGTCGACTTCGGAAGCTAGGAGATGAAGGTGAATGGGCCTGGCCGGTCGAGATGGGCGTAGGACGTGATCTAGGGATGGCCTTTGCTGAAGCTCCGCCTTCACCCCTGGAAGGAGAAGCTATAATGGGTGGGGTAAGAGGTGACGGGGATGGTAAGGGCACTGACATTGTGTTGATGAACGATGGTCAAGGTGGAAAGATAGAAGCGATGGGATCGTATTGAACTGGTTATGTGTAAATTGATTGTGTTGGAGCTGGGTGAGTACGTGATTAGATCGATATGAGCACACAACAAAGGACCTAATCTATCGGGCTACTTTGTCCATCTACCGTTGTCCTCTCTCAAGATGAATGGGCCCGGTACGATCGTGATTGACGCGTGGTTGACGTAGGATAGCAAGATCAAAGGAAGTCGGACGGCGTGGGGTGGTGTACCGTGTGTTGTGGGTGATCAAGAGAAGAGTCCGACAAGACAGATCACCGAGCTAACGTGTGATGTGTGATGTGTAGCTGACGTGTAGCGTGTAGGATAACGTGTAATGTTGGAGAAGGAGTGTAGGATTGGATTGGAAACAAGAAGGAAGGTGGCGAATGAGTCTCAGGACGGGTTGCTTATATCCACTGGGAGGTTATGCTATGCTGTGATTGATGATATCCTTTGTTGATGGGTGTGTACAGAGGATATATTTGACTAGATTGGATGGATGGTGATGGAATATCTATCTGTCTGCAGTCTGAGCAGTCACAGTTACTTATTGTGGCTTATAAGGTACCACCAGTGAGATCAACCGGTTTAACCGTTACTAAATATCCTTTATCACGTCAATCTCACTCATCATTCATCACTCATCACTCATCACCCCACTTTCCAGTCCATTACAGATCCAATGCATACATCGTACATCCACGATACCCGAGACTGGCTGTACCGATATATCCTGTCGATAACGCTAGAGGGTACATCCACACGACGATCAATATGTCCTTTCTTAGACAGACATCAGGTGATCAGATTGGTTCACATCGAATTTCCTTAAAAAGCCTAATTTCCTAATCTGTACTCGTAGATTACAAGATGATCCCTTACGCATCAACCAATCGAGTCAATAACAATGTCTCACATGTGATGTTGCTTACTTGACTTGACTGATCATCATGCAAGTCGAGTGGATTCCCTTACGATATATGATGCATAGATATTGACTCAGCTGGATGAAGAGCTATAAGAATGCTGCAGATATATATCATAAAGGACTCCTCCTTCCACCGCCGCCATCACCACCTTCCACATTCATCCTTCCCCCCACGTCTCATCACTGTTACTACTACTAACAGGTCTAGAGTTGAATCTAGCCGTTTCTGATTTACTCGATACTTTTTCTTCATTCTGATGCTTTATTGATTGATTACGGTTTCACTCCTTCCTTTCTTTTCTTTCTTCTTGCATTGATCGCACACCTATACTTCTATGACCATCAAATATTGATGATCGATCTTCCACACTATTCACAGAACCATCACATCTGAATGTCCCCACCTGTCCCCTCGCCACTCTGTATTTGCCATGCCCATTTACGCCCTGGCAGCAGCGGAGGCACCTTGTTGACCATTACTCTGACCTGGTTGACCTGGTCCACCACCTCTTCCACCTCTACCGCCTCCACCACCACCTCTACCTCTTCCTCCGCCAGGTTGACCACCCCTTGATTGACCTGGTGGTCCGCCTCTTCCATTGGGGTTGGGTGCTCTGGGAGCATTGTTGGGTCTACCGCCGCGTCCATTCTGAGCATTGGGGGGAGTCACACCATCCTGTTGAACAGGTGATGGAGCTCGAGCTTGAGCAGGTGGTTGCTGCTGTTGTGGTTGTTGAGGAGGTTGAGCGTAAGTTTGTTGTTGAGCGGGTTTGGAAGGAGGCAGCGCTTTAGGAGCAGCAGCTCTTGGTGGTGGTGATGGTTCTTCGGGAGCGGAGGGAGCAACGTATAATACAGGATCGATGACAGCAGGGATAGGGGCAATTTCAGTTCCTAGTTCAGATTCGATTCTATAGAGATTATGTCTGTCTTCGAGCTAGTGCCAAAAGAGAAAGAATCAGCTTTGAGCTATGCGAAACTTACCCCGCGAAGAGCAGCTGAGCATGACTGACAGTAAGAAGGGAGATAGCGAGACCAAGATGACCGAATCGACCAGATCGACCGCTACATGATACTCTATCAGTATTGTGATAATGTTGCTGTATTGGGGACGACTCACATTCTATGGAGATAAGACTCAGCAGTACGAGGGAAGTCGAAGTTAATCACAACATTGACAGCTTGAATATCGATACCACGAGTCAAGAGATCTGTTTTACCACAACCAGTGAGCTGACTGTTTCCAGAGGGTGGAGGAGAGATTGAGCTCACCTGAACAAACTAAATTTCGTGTCATACCATTCCTGAAATCGTGGAATACTCTATTTCTATGAGCTTGAAGCATTTTGGCGTGAGAGTAGAAACATGAATAACCAAGTTCCGTGATTTTCTTGGCTAGTAATTCGACTCGGTTGGTAGAATTGCAGAAGATTATAGATTGGTTGATTTGAAGCTATGTCGTGATTTCATCCATCAGCTCGTGATAAAGGACAATACACCAGAAAAGTATATTTTGAATTTGGGGAGATTTGAACTCACTTTGGAGAAGAGCGTGTTTAGACAATGTACTTTTTGTCGTTCTTCTACATATGCATAATACTGTGTGACACCTTTCAGAGTGAGTTCATCCATCAAATTGACTTCGAACGGTTGTACCATATGACGATCCTATACGGGTTTCATTCCAAATCATCAGTCGATACTCTATAGATCTAGACACGAATGTGACTCACAGAAAACTCCTTGACATTCCAAGGGAAAGTAGCAGAGAACAACATAACTTGTCTTTCTTGTGGACACAAGTTCAACAACTGTTCTATGACCGGTGTAAATTCTTCACTTAACAATTTATCCGCTTCATCCATGACGAATATACCACATTTCCTCAAATCCGCTATACCTTTCCCACCCAGATCCAAAATTCTTCCAGGTGTACCCACTAGTATATGAACTGGTTCTTGTAATCGAAGGATATCGTCTCTTAAGGTTGTACCACCGGTCGTAACCATAACTTGTAAATTTGGTATATGAGCTCCGAGGGTTTTACATACTTGTGATGTCTGTAAAGCCAATTCTCGAGTTGGGACGAGTAAGACTGCTTGAATATGGGAGAATGAAGTGTTGATTCGGTTAAGAGTGGGAATGATGAATGATGCGGTCTAAGATAGTCGAAATAGCTGATATCAGCTGTCGTCCAAACAGATAACAACGGAAGGACAACTGACCTTTCCAGTACCGTTCTTTGCACGAGCTATGAATCGACGGATGAGTGATGAGCTGCAACCAACTTCAGATTTTAGATTGAGCTCACCTAAGACGTCTCGTCCAGTCAGAGCCATAGGAATAGCCTGTTCCTGAATAGGTGAAGGTCTCTCAAACCCAGCTGTGTAGATACCCATCAATAATTCTCTTCGTAAGTCAAGGTCATCAAATGATGATCCTTGTGTTGCTGTCACATCCTGTATGATCACACAAGCAGAGAAGATGAGCTGATGCGCACAAGTAGAAACAAACAGAACGCTTACCTCGGTTTGAGGACGTAAATCTTTAGGAGGGGCAACGAGGCCCTGCTTCCAATCGTTATTCGTTCTGTACGGCATGACTCAATCATCAGCCGATAATCTTCCCTACTATGAGGAGTTGAGAAGATTGTGTCAGCACTTACGTTGACGAGGAAGCCATATTATTCATATGTGTGTATGGGGAAGGGGGAAGGTAGGGGTGATGATGATTGACTGATGGGCTTCGTCGTTGCGGGATGTGTTGAGAGTGAACTGAGTCTTGTAGTATGAGTATGAATTATTGCTCAGAGAGGTGATTGATGCAATTGTGCTTATAGCAACTGAAATACCAGTCACTCTACTACTACGTTATTCTGTGGAGTGGTGAATAGTCAAGTTCGGTTTGTTGTTGGTGTTGTTGCTGGACTTGATGGAGTGTATAGCTGCAACTTGATTGGTTTTGGTTGAGCGGGTACTTAATAGAGTCTGATGAACGGATTTCCTTGAGAATGATTATGTGGGATACTGCAGGACAGGTAGTAGAGAAGGAAGGACAAGAAGAGTAGCAGTGAATATGTGACATTGTCTTGTGGACGAGGAATGACCATCTCGCAACTAGACCAAAGGACTGACCCACGTGGATGAGTTAATACCGCCGTTGAGCTCAGAGGCATCAACGGAGTTTCACGGGTGTGGCTCTGGCTCATACAGGGGATGATCGACGGAATCAGATTGGGTTTGTCATTGACTTTGAAAGTGAGACGCGTGAGGCGAAAACAGCCACGAGATGATCAACAACAACAATACAGTACAGTAACACAGGTGATAACACACTTCCGTGTCATCTGTCTTCTACCGTCTACCAATAACCACAAGCGACCATCAGCATTCACCGAACTAGCCAACAGCTGATAAATACAGGCTATGAAGAGGTATCAAGCAGCTCTCCGATAATCTCATCGACCAGCACATCTCAATCATCCACGTTCACCACATTCATTCAGCGTTCATCTTATCAACAACTTCCCCATCACTAGCTATTCAATCTACGACCAACAACCGATTCTCCTCCGAGCGCTCCGATCACCCTCCTTTAGATATTCTCAAATCAGTCAATACATCAACGCATTGTTCTTCTACTTGTCTTCTACACATGGTCCAGATCTAACATCACACTCAACTAGCCAACATGGACCCTTCATCGCTGTTGAGAAGGGTGAATAGGGATGAGAGGGATCAAGGTGCTTTGGCAGCGGCGCAAGCCGAGTTCAACGAGAAGAAGTGAGTTTTATTTCATCATGGTGTTGGTTATTTTGGTATAGCTATTGTTCATAGTCAAAACAAGAGGAACATAGCTAATCTATTGTTATTAATATCTGCTCTACCATTGATGACTTCAATTCCTGGGTAATTTACGATGGACCGACTCGTCTCTTTCACTCGTCGTACTACCCCTCGACCACCGATCTACCCTTACGATGCTCCCCCATCTTCATCACATAGGAGAATGTGGCTACCAGACCCCATAGAAGGTTTCTTACCATGCTGGATCCGTTCTCAATCAGGCGACGACAGCTCATCGGACGCTACTGCCGAAGTTCAAATCTCGACCACCAACGAACTACGTACGGTACCGCTCTATCAACTCAGCCCGATGAACCCTCCTCAATTTGATGGTGTAGAGGATATAGCGGATCTGACGCATTTGAACGAAGCCAGTGTAATTAATAATTTGAGGACGAGGTATCAGAGTAACAATATCTATGTGAGTAGACATATTCACAACGGAAATCTTGAGGAGAAATTCAGCTGATAGTGGAAAGGACATTCATTCAACATTGCGTAGACTTATTCTGGGTGAGCTCCACGATTAGCTAGACTTTGAGATGTGGTAGTATGACAGCTGATACGATTATTTCCCGCAGACTCTTCTTGATATCTCTCAATCCATATCAACCACTTCCTATCTACACCTCAAAACATATCGCCCAGTATCGTACAAGAAGGAGAGAAGAAAATGCGCCTCATATATTCGCAGTGGCGGAGAGAGCTTGGCAGCAGATTGGCGAGGAGAGGGAAAGTCAAAGTATCCTGATTACGTGAGTTACCCATATGCTAGGGATTCTACTTCCGCTAAATCATGATGTGTTGTACAGTGGTGAATCAGGTGCAGGTAAAACAGAAAATACCAAGAAGGTTATCCAGTACCTCGCAGCTATAGCAGCTTCTCAAATCCCTTCTGATCCATCTTCATCCTCATCTTCATCACTGACACGCAGCAAGTCAGTTTCTAAAGCCCCTTCGACTGGCTTACCTCGATCATCATCATTCAAAGGGAAAGATGCATCCGAGATCGATCTATCTTCATTAGCGATAACCGAACCATCTTTGGGATTACTGGAACAGCAGATCCTACAGGCGAATCCAATCTTAGAAGCGTTTGGTAATGCCCAGACCATGAGGAACAACAATTCGAGTAGATTCGGCAAATTCATTAGGATATTCTTTTCACCCTCTGGCGCTATTGCAGGAGCGAATATAGATTGGTATCTTTTGGAGAAGAGTAGAGTTACAGCTAGAGCGGAGGGAGAACGAAATTTCCATGTTTTCTATCAATTGCTCAAAGGTGCAAAAGAAGCAAAATTGGCTGGTAAGTGGACCTAAAATTCGGTGACTAAATATTATGAGCTCACTTGCAGGATAGATCGACTGTTGCTTGATGGTGGACCTGAGAAATTTGAGTTTCTGAAGAAGACTAGATTCCAGATTGACGGGGTGAATGATCATACGGAATGGCGATTGTTAAAGGTAAACCACCCAGCTACCTGTTCTATATCGATATGCTGATTTACGATTGGTTCATAGGAAGCATTAGCTGTCGTTGGATTTACCGAAACCGAGCAATTCGAATTATTCCGTATACCAGCTGTCATCCTGCATATCGGGAACCTACTGTTGACTGGCTCAGCAACCGATCAAGCGTTCTTACCACCTGCAATGCAACCGGTTGCAGATCGAATATGTCACCTTTTAGGTATATCCGTCAAAGAGTTCACGAAATCAGTCTTACAGCCTAAAGTGCGAGCTGGTAGAGAATGGGTCACGAATGCAAGAACGAAGAAACAGGCCGAAGATGAGTTAGCGGCATTGTGTAAATTCATGTACGAGAAGACCTTTGGTTGGATGGTAGAGAGAATTAACACGGCTCTGGATAGGCCAAGTGCCAAATCGTAAGCCATAACTCGTCTTTCAAATTTGAATATTTTTGCTAATAACAGGAGATAGGCTATCAATCGGTGTATTGGACATTGCTGGTTTCGAAATTTTCGGTAAGCTAAGCTCAAGTCAGAAACTCCAATATTAGCCCCATGCTGACATTATCACATAGTTGAGAACAGTTATGAACAGCTTTTGATCAACTTTACCAATGAGAAGTTGCAACAGGTGAGTTGGCTTCGGGCATCTTTGTATGCGAACTATGCTGACATAGCTATAGTTCTTCAACTTCCACATGTTCACCTTGGAGCAAGAAGAGTACGCTCGAGAAGGTATCGAATGGGACTATGTCAACTTCGGATTAGACCTTCAGCCGACGATCGAACTTATCGAATCCACTCAACCCATTGGTATGCTATCGCTTCTCGATGAAGAATGTATCATGCCCCGAGCGACCGATCTCACGTTTACCGAAAAGGTACAGCAGCTATGGGAAACTCCCAAAGGAGCCAGTCCCAAGCACCCCGGGTCGTCGAAGTTCAAAGCTACCAGATTCGGAGCAGGTTTCGTCATCAAGCATTACGCTGGTGATGTGGAATACCGAACTCAAGGATGGCTGGAGAAGAACAAAGATCCCATTAACGAAGCTGTTGCGAGATTATTGGCGACCTCGGAAATACCTTCGATCGCTGCGTTGTTCTCTGAGTATGCGGAAGATGCTGCTACTGTAGGAGTAGTCAAGAAAGTCAAACGAGGTGCTTTCCGAACTGTTGGTCAAAGACATAAAGAGCAACTCGGTCAACTCATGCAACAGCTTTCCAGCACTCAGCCGCACTTCGTCAGATGTATCGTACCAAACTCGGATAAACAACCTGGAAAAGTCAACGTGAACCTGGTGTTAGATCAGCTCAGATGTAATGGTGTATTGGAAGGTATCCGTATTGCGAGATTGGGTTATCCCAACCGACATTCATTCGCAGAGTTCAGACAACGATACGAAGTGCTCACTCCTGGTGTCATACCCAAAGGGTATATGGATGGTCGAAAAGCCGCTGAACGTATAGCTGAGGCTTTGGAGCTGGATAAACAGTTTTACAAGATTGGTGCTACCAAGATTTTCTTCAAGGCTGGCGTTTTGGCTGAATTGGAAGAAAGAAGGGACAATCTTCTCACAGATCTGTTTAGGCGATTCCAATCAGCTGCTAGGATGCATGTTGCTCGTCGAAGGATCCTCAAGTTGATCAATCGAGCTCAAGCTGTTCGTACAATCCAACGAAATGCAAGAGTGTATCTGCAATTGAAAGATTGGCCATGGTGGGGATTATACGTTAAAGTACGACCTTTGCTAGCGGCCACTCGGACGGATGACGAGCTGGTTCGTAAACAGGCTGAATTAGCTATGGCAAAGGAAAGAGCAGAGCGAGATGAAATGGAAAAGAAGAAATTGGAAGAACTAAAAGCTTCACTGGTAGCTGAAAAGACCAAGGTTGAAGGTGATCTTTCATCTGAGAGGGAGTTGGGTAGAGAGAAAGATAGGATGTTGGAAAGGTCTAAAGCTAGAGAAGCAGAGTTGGAAGAGAAGATCAAAGAGCTTGAGGGTGACATAGACCTTCTAGATTCGGAAAGGGAAAAGGCATCTACCCAAGCAGATTTGGCTAAAGAGAAATTATCCAAAGTCCAAGCTGATTTCGAAGCGTTAGTGGAACAAGCTGCTATGTTAGAGAAACAAGGTTCGATATGGCAAAAGCGCGAAGCGGAACTATTGAAGGATTCTAAAGAACGTTCAAATGTCTATTCAAGATTGGAAAAAGAAAAAGTGGAATTACAGAATAAGGTTGAAGATCTAAAGAGGGAAGTCACACAGAAGGAAGAAGCGCTGAAAAGAGCGAAAGATCGAGCGGAAGCGAATTCGATGGAGATGGAAAAGCGATTACAATTGGAGAAGAGCAAAGCGTAAGTCTGCTTTCACACATGAAGATTTACTTATCGAGTATTACTGAGCTTATCGGGAATTGGATGGAATGTATAGTGAATCTGGTAATAGTCAAGCAACAGCTCTGAACGAAGATCTGCGAAGAGCCAAAAGTCAGATGGACGAACTTCAATCCACCATTCAACGACATACCACTTCCATCGAGGCTAAGCAACGTGAATTGTCAGAACTGAAAACCAAACAGAGGGAATCTGACAAAGCGCGAGAAACTTCGGAGCAAGCACTGGCAGCTTTGAATGTGAAGGTGGAAAGCATGAAATCACAAATTGCCGCCAAAGGTAAAGAGAAACAAGCTGAAGTATCCGCTCGGCAGAAACTCGAGAAAGAATTAGATGATTTGCGAAAAGTCATGGCTGCTAAATCGTCGGAAGATTCCAAGAGACAAGAAGCTGATAAATCGAGAGAACAAGAGATGTCAAGGTTGCGAGATCAAGTTTCGCAGCTCCAGAAATCGCTGGATGACCAAAGAGAAGCTGCTCAACAGCTTGCCAATAAGCTTAGAGTCGATGTAGAAGGGTTAAACAACAGTCATACTAACGCTCAAAGGGAATTGAAACTTGCTCAGAATACTTTGAAAGAGAAAGAAGAGAAATTAGCTGCTATGCAAGTCAAGATTAACCAGGTGGAAGAGCAGAGGCGAAAGGATGAGAAGGAATTAGAGATGGTGAGAGAACAATTGAGTGGAACGGAAAGTCGATTACACAGTACCGCGCAGGCTAGAGATGTGAGTGACATGCCTGTGCATTTGATGTGTCTTTGCTGATCAGGTGCATCAATATCCAGGATATCGAAAAACACTTGCACGCCTTGCAAGATGAATACAATGGACTGGAAGATGCTGTACTCGAGATTGAAGGTGAAAAAGCCAATTGGGCTAAGTCCTTGGACAACGTTACTCGACAATTACACGAGGAATCTTCCAAACGACATCATTTCGAACAAGAAGTTCACAATAATCAAGTCGAATTGGCCGAACATCGAAATACCGCTTTACAAGCTGAACGAGCTTTAGCAAAGGCAGCAGCAGACATCAAAGCTCGTGATAAGGAGATTGATTTCCTACGTGGACGAGAGAACAAGACTGTTGTCGAACATTATCACGTACTTGAAAAAGCCAAGAAATTCACTGATCAACAATTAGCTGAACAGATCAAGGAGAATGATCGATTGAATACCCTCCTAAAAAGTCTTGAGACTCATCGGAATAGGTTGAATGCCGATTTGGAAGATCTAGCTAGACAATATGATAAGCTCAAAGCATCGAAATCCAAAGAAGCGAGATCTGCCCGAGCATCTCTCTCCCCTGAAGACAAAGATCTAACTCAGTTATTGGAAGAAGAAAAGAAAGCTAGAAGAGTATTAGAATCTAGGATCAATTCTTTGGAGAAAGATCTACAGGATCAGCGGAAACAAGCTTCCACTGCTTCTATATCTGCTTCGTCTTCCAGAGGATTAGAGGTGAAGTATCGTCAATCACAAGATAATTTATCGAGATTGGAGATCGAACATCAGAATACCCTAGAACAGAATCAGAGATTACAGAATCAAATCAACGAATTACAGAAAGCTTTATCTACCGCTTCTTCTAGACCTCTCCCTACACCTGCACCATCTACACCGTCAAACTCGAATCTGCGAAGAGAAGACTTGTTGAGGGGATTACAGCAGTCTCATGATGCGCTACGAGGCGATATGTCAGATCAATTGAGAAGATTGAACGAAGCTTCCGCTACACCCTTGACTCCCTCGAAAAGACAATCAGTCATCAATTCCAATGGAACGCCTACCCACAGTCAATCGTTAGCCGGACAAGATCTGATCTCTGGCAAAAAGATCAAAGCTTTGGAGATGGAGGTAGATGCTCTGAAAAGGCAATTGGAGGACGAACAGGATGAGAAGGACTTCTTGATTGAACAGATGGACAAGCTGCAAAGTGAGAGTGGGATCACTCCTGGAAAAGACGGTAAACTTTTCCCTTGTGAGTATAGTTCATCGACTCACCAATTCATTCTCATATCCAAAGACAACAGTAATATGCTAACGTACTGTGGATGTTATAGACGAACAAGCTGTATATTCCCATTTCAGACTGAAAGCAAAGAGTTTAAGATCCCAACTTGATCAGTGAGTTGAGCACACCACATCATCTGAATGACAAAGGAAGCTGACTCGACGTTCTGTTTCGATTCTTATAGCTGGCTAGCAATGGAAGATCTCAACAATTCCACACCAGGATCAAACCTCACACCAAGTGTATCAGCGAGCGCACCACGTACGGAAGATGTGGTTCAGCTCAAACACCTCTTGCAGCAATTCGATCCTGAGACTTCCCCCTTGAGGCATTCATAAGTGGCATACACCCGGTTATGCAAAATCTCATAGATTTACAGTATATATACCCCTTGTCGGCTTTTTCTTTTCAAACGGACAATTCTTGTATTCTAGTTGAACTTCGCTTTCCTGACTTTTCCCATCTTCAGTTTGAATTTTGACTTTTTACGTTGACGAATAAACGATTGAATATCTGAGAAGAACAAACAGAAGAGTACTTGTTATAGAATGTACGACTATTGATCATGCTCGTATTGCGACGCAGGTTTTGTCTGAATATATACCGCCTGAAGGGAGTAACAATCCGCACGTCGAGTTTGACTGTCAGGAGTATATGAATCGTCTGAGGATAGACAAGTTACCGTGCATTATGAGGAAGTAAGAAGAAACTGAGATTGAAGAAAGATGCAGTGATCGTTGTATGTGGGTTACAAGATGTAGTGTAAAGAGCTCGGTGATTGATATGAAATCCTGACATAGTCTAGTGTAGATGCTCGATATACCTTAATATTCATACGCATATGTTCACTGATAACTACAACATCATATACGACACTCCACTACAGTACCATTATTGGTAATAGAAAAGTGGGAGACCGCCACAAAATCAGTATTCCCACATATACTGCATCACAAGTGTGGCTAGGCATCGTCTACAGATGTCAAGTCTATAATCTCATTGTTTCTACTAGCCGTCTCGAGCGATTGGCTTCGCTGAGATGAGAGTTGTTGAAGTTGATCCTACAATTACGACCATTTCAGATCAGTTAAGTGATCACACAAGATAGCGAATCCGATATGGGATTCGACTAACTTCGAGATATCTGATGCGTTTCGCTTGTTGACTTGAAGGCGGACTTTCTTGATGATCTTCCAAGTACACCGCATCCTTGATCGGTGAGACTTTTCGTTTGAGGCTGGCGCGAGGCGGACTAGGACTTTTTGCCTGTTCATCTGCAGATGCAATGTCGTCCTTTGTAAGCTTATGCGCAGCGTCCGGCCAAGCGGCATAAACGAAGACTTACGAATGAGTCCTAAAAGTATCAGAGCAGGGCGAGGACGATACTGAACGAGCATAAAAGTATCATTAGTCGACACTTGCCTTATATTGGATGATTGGGGGTGTCTCTTCTTGTCAAAACCTCACCTTGAAAAGGAATCGATATAGCTTACCGCCTTCAGGGGCTGATCTGAGCTTATAGTGACGGCTTGGCTTTACTTCGTATTTTTCGCAATCAGTGGCACTACACATAGATAGCGACAAGGTACTCGTCATTCAGCAAATGTCTACCCAGACTTCAGATCCGAGTCTGGGCTTACGATGTAGAATAAGGCAACCTGAGTTCAACAAGAAGAGACCGGTTGTCAGCCTCTATGTTTCCTTTTCAGCTAGTTTGTTTCACACAAGAGATGATGTGACTGAGCATTCACTTTCTCTCTTTTTCATTCACCACTCCGATCTTCTTCATGGTAGAAGGAGTGGCACTTCGGTAACAGGCTGGACTATACGATCCAGCTTTCATGATAATCTCGATGGTACCCAACGTTTGCATGTCGTCTGATGTGATGGTGACCTCATCAGGATCATGAGTCGACGGCTGCGGATCCTCAAAAATGACATTCATTGTTGATCAGTCTAGTCTGCCTCGGATACTACGCCACTGTACCTCTCATTGTCACTCACGTGAGGGGTAAATCTCAATAGAGACTTAATAGTTGGGGCCGTTCCTTGTTCTTGTTGAAAGATAATTCGGTCCCATTCGCAGGTAGGTCTATGATCTCGCCATGCTTGGGTCTTAAGGAGATTCCCATCGATATACAGCTTCAATTGTATATCCCTTCGATCTTTCAGAGTAGGTAGTCTACATAGTTTTATTCGAAATGGCTAAAGTGATCATAGACCCATCCTTCAGCCATCCACAGATAGCAAGAACGAAAATATTCTATCCACCTGATCGATGGTCTCGAGAAAACATTGACTATAAGCCAATCCCTCTCCTTCCGGGGGATGATACGTGACCTGGTGTTCGTCTTGTGAGTAAAGGCGAGGGAGGCGATTTATCACGTCAGCTCATACCACTTGGGCGAAACAGCGGCCAAGGAAGCTTACTAAGTCGAATCTTATCGTCTTTGGATTCTACCCATGCCTAAAAAGCTGCATGTATTAGCTGACATCCATCCGTTTCTGCTCACATTCGTGTTCATTCCCTTCAAAAAGGAAGAAGGGACCGGAGAAGCAACGACACTCACCTCAAACCCCACAGCTTTCCCTTCAGATAACATCTTTCCTTTTTGTGTGTGTCTTGGTATCGTATGGCTGGATTCGGCGCACCTGTGGTGTCTGATTCAGGAGCACAATTTTTGATTAGGATACTGGGTAGAATACAAAGAGACGAAGAAGAGAGAAACGAGATGCGAGGAAACAGGGCCAGCACGTTATAAATATTTGTATGTGTAGGGTAGGGGTGAGATGAGTGTACATTTTGATCCGACCATAAAGATAATCATCCAAAGGAGGGGGTCAGTGCGTAGGGTAATTACTGCAGTAATTAATATAGTACTTGCCATACATCCAGTATTAGCATACACCGATGACTTCAGCAGATCGCCACATGCATGCGTGATCGTATCAGACGGTATCGCATTCCACATCATTACATCTGACAAGCGGGAATAAGAGTAGAACACTTGCTGACCAGGGACTGCATGGAGCGTAGGCAACCATCTTTTGTGCAAACTACAACACTTTCTCCCCCACTTACCAGATTTCACGCTGAAACTGATCTAGTCACCTTTTGAACATCCTTTCTTGTGACGTACATTTCTGTAGCAAATCCTTTGTATGTCCTCCCAAAGCCTCAAACTCAATCTATGTGATCAGTGCGAGTTGCGACAAAACTCAAAGTTTCGTTTACAAGATGAGCGAGACCAAACAAAATGTCCAAAAACCCCACTACTCTCGAAGCAGCTGCCCTGACCAACTTCACTCCAGCAGGTCAAGCAGCCTTATATCATATCCACTTGGCACAACAGGCGGAGAAAGATGAGCTGGCAGCATTGGAAGAAGCCAAGAAGAAAGAGAAGAAGTTCAGGGAAGAAATTAGACCGGAAGAGGTTAAAGCTGGAGAAGTGGTAGATCGATGGGTGAGTGAATCAGGTGGAAGTGGCAGCGATTTGCGCGATTACATCCTCTTCGAAGTGTAGTCCCGTTCTGTGAATGCTAACTGCACTCTGTAATGTGTATATACCTTGGATAGATCGAAGATTGGTGTCCTCCCTTATATCAATTCTTAGATATATTCGCATCCCCACATCTGACAATTGGGATATTCATCTTCCTCCATTTTGCCTATTGGTATACAATACCATGGTATTTCCATTTCCTCCTGGCATGGCCTATAGTCTATTTCATCCCGTTGTATTGTACTGGTAAATCAACTTTTAAACCGAAAGATAGGGTGTTATGGTAAGTTCATCCATGTTCATAGCATACCAAAGATACACTGTTCGAGGCGTAATTGACTTCTCGTGTGATTACTGATCCCGACTTAGGCTTTCGTACTGGATAATTCTTTCTGTTTTGGAGTATTTCGAGATTCTCTTGTTTAGAGATCAAGCTAGATCGTTAGTTTGGTGGCCCAAGGTGAGCACAGTCGTTCATCCGTGTCTACAATTTAGCTCTTCACCAACCCCGACGAGCATTAGAACCGAAAACGATAAAATAAGAGCTAACAATCGTTGGTTTAGCTAAAAGCAATATTCTGCCTTGTGATGTACTCCATCATCGATACCGAAGTGATCCTAGATTCAAGAGGTAAACCAAAAGATAAGAAACCGATTTATGTGAGTTCCTTGCATTTTTTATATATGAGGAGTGAGTAACTCTCAGTTAAATGTGTTTTCCCTCATGTGAATAGGGCGCAATCAAGTTGATTGAAAAGTTCTTACCTAAAGAGAAAGATGAATCGAAAGAAACTAAAGATAGAGATAAAGACAAAGAGCGAGAACGCGAGAAAAGGTCTGGCTCGAGTAAGGAGAAAGATCGTAAAGAGAAAGAGAAGGACAAAAAGTCCAAAGAAGAAGATAAGAAGAAGAAATCAAGGTGATCTGGAAGATACAGTACAGAGGTAACATGACAAAATAGATTATGCATATGATTACACAACTCAAGACAGCCTAACAAGCCCACTTATCCAACATCACTTTAATGTTATGTTATTTTGCCTATGCTCTATACAGTATATTCTCTAAGTTCAGACTATCTGGTCCGGCCGATAATCGTTTCTGCTCTCTACCATCTTCGTCTTCATTCTTCTTTCCATTCCCATCAGTCGATCCATCTTCTTCACTATCTTTCCTCTTCAGTCCGCTTGTGTTTGCATTACTCAGAGTAGCAGTTGCAGAAGCCGATGCTGATCTCTTGTGTCCGCCACCTGAAGTACTAGAGTGTCGATCCAGAACAGCAGCAGAGGAGAAAAATACAGGTGCCCCCCTTCTAATCACATTAACAGGATTCGGACTATGTTCCACCAGAGCAACCTTAGATAAATTACCTTCGCTAGCTGAAGAGTTGATGGTCAATGTTGATCCGTTGGAGCTTCTAGGTTTACCCTAACCATGACGAAGCGATGGGAACGGCGAAGAGGTATTTTGGAACCTATCTGCGATAGGTGTAGAAAACAACTTGGATCTTTCATCTACCGTTCCACTTGAATAATGTATCTCTTCAATTTTATCTGACGAACTTATATCCGAATTGGGTATCGGTGTTTCAGGAATAGGTACATTCTCAGCAGTGGCGGTGGAGAGTATTAAAGGTGCGGGTAAAGCTTTAGGTGTGGTATCCTCCGATCGAGAAGCTTCGAATGAAGGTAATGGCGATGCAGGTGAGATAGGTACTTCCACTCGAGGAGGTTCAGGACTAAGTATACTATTCAACGTATCTATGCTCTTCTGTCGCGGAAGGGAAGTATGGCTGGATGAGGTGAACAACCTTGTCAGACTTGGTTTCGCAGGTATGCGAGGTCCTTTCTTCGATTTTGTAGATCCCATATAGGATGGAGGACCAGGATGATCATCTGTATTTGAAGATACGGGTGTTGAGGATCTTTCGGTCAACGGAGTGACAGGCGGTATGGACACGTCACCAAAATCTATCAGAGCTTCTGCGGTCTCGAGAGCTGAAGGTGACGGTGGATTGGCGAAAAGGTCTTCGCGCCTTTCGATGAGTTCGCTCAGTATGGCACCAGGTATATTCAGTGAGGGTCCCAGGGAGAGCATAAGAGCATTCTGAGTCATTCGATTTGTCGAGGAATGTCGAGGGATGAGATCGAGAAGTTTGACTGAAGATGATTGCCGTCAGCTTCCGCCTGTAACAGGTTGTCCGTGCAAATACAGCTTACCTGTGTCGGCAAGCAAGAACCAATGAGCTTGCGGTAACTGCTGCAGCAGCGATTTTAGATCTTCTGGCTGTTCGGAATGTCCATCCTCAGCAGCCATGGAAACGAATGTCGCTCGATTGGTAGCTTTTCCTTTGCCCTTGATGTAGGAATCGAAGCGAGGTGCAAGATCATGTGTCAAAAGCGGTGACGGCACTGAATGAAGAAGGTGATCAATCCTTGGCTTGTTGAACAGGAGAACTCTTCGCACTTACGCTCTCGTAAATACGATTTGAACAGTCCAGCTACAGCATGAGGATCCAGATCTCCCGGATGACATTTCGTAAGATCTATATCCGCACCTGAATCAAATTCTTTCCTCAGTTTCGCAATATGACTACTCCTTCCGCTGATCCTGAAGATCCCTTCTTCCTTCGGACCCCATATTTGCACTACCAATCACATTAGCCGGACTCAACTATCTTTACCAAAGGAAACTCACGATATTCCACCGAACGAATGACCACAGCAGGCAAACATTTCCTTCTTCTCTTTTCATAATCATCCAAATCACTTTGATCTATCGTATCATCGAATATGCCCCATTCCTTTCCTGAATCCACTACATCCCTACCAAATACCTTTCCAACCGTTCCATCTCCTGATCGTTTGATCGTATCAGATTCGAAAGTCGGACCATCGGGCGTGGGTGCTTCATGACCATGTCCAAATTCGTAATTATCCGATCTTGATCTATCTCTGCTTCCTCTGTTTAGTCCCGATCCCCATGAAGATGAAGGTTCGAATGACAATTCATTACCATTCCTTCGCGACGACTGACCTAAAGAAGACATCGAACTAATACTCCCACCCACACCTCTCGATCTCAGACCGGCCCATCCCTTCTGTACAGCCGAACCGGCATGTCCCAGTACCCTTTGAGCAGAAGCTGGTAATCTCTGTGGTCCAAATCCAGATCCTCCCGATCCCGACTGAGATTGAGTGTGTATCGAAGCTGATGACTCCGATCTTGAGAATCCACTACTGGATTGAGCAGCAGCTGCAGTCCACGCAGCGATCTTACCTCTAATATTCCCTATATTATCTCTGGAGGGTAATGGTGGAGGACCTCCGCTGGAAGAAGGAGAGAAAGCAGGTCTACCTTGTCCTTCGCCTAATCTACTTCTACTGGGTCCGGCAGCAGTAACATTGGCGTAAGAGCTTTTCCTAGGTGGGAAAGGGGGAGGTGCCATACCCAGTCCTTCTTCAGGTAAGGATTGCGAGGTGGGTACTTCCGCATGTGGTTCCAAGCCTTTACGAGCTGGTAATGCGGGCGGTAGAGATGTGGAAGTGGGTAGGGACGAATCGTCTTTGGGAGGTGGCGTACGTGATTTAGATCGTAGAGCTGCTGTACCGCTTGCTCGTCTGAGCCATGATGGTTTGGACTTTGTAACTGGTTTAGAAGTGATATCCGCACCGGAAGAAGATGTCCGTAAACTATCTACAGAATCAAAAGCGGATGCGGATGCGGTCGGTGCGGTGATTGTAGCTGAGTTTGCAGAAGGTGAAGGGACAGGTTTGGCTACCTCCGCATAGGAGATGGTAAGTGATGAAGGGCGGAGTGAAGCTCTTTTGGCAAGTAAGAAAGACGATACACCTGAGCGGGATGACTCGCTGGAATAACATACGAACGAACTCGATTAGTTGTCCATCCACACAAAATGAACAGATATGATATGCATAGATTAGAATCACTCACCCAGTCTCAGGTAAGTCCTTATCCAACAGCTTTGGCGACCCCTTCTTTTCTTTCTCTTTACCTTTTGTCAATGAGACCGATTCATGCCTTTTCGGTAATTCCGGAGGTTGCGGTTTGGTAGTGGGTGAAGGAGGAGGTGGGATCTTATCAGAATCATTATGATTCTGTTGTTCAGTCTGAGGTGGCATCTGTATCATAGGTGTTGGTGTACTTTGTGACTGCGATTGCGATTTTGCATATTCGACCAAATTCAACGTTATAGTCTGTACACCCATACCCATACCAGCCGAAGTCTTCTTGGGTGATTCTTCAGATACAGATATCGTCGAAACCGGACGTGACTTGTCTTTATCTTTATGTAAACTTGATCTATTTGACGAAGATACCATCCCTCTTCTATGCTGATCATTCTCCGTTATCTCTGATAATGGTCTGCTACCGGCATTTGAGCGGGGATCTCGAAGAGCTGGCTCGGTACTCGACGATGGCGCCTGAGATATCGAGGCCATCTCGATCAGTCGAAAGGGGGATATGAGAGGATGACGGAAGACGAGAGGAACAGAGGACGGGGAGCGACCTCTTTGTTGTTGTTGTTGATGTTGATTGAGTTTTGACGGAGCTGAATGTACGGGTCCGGTGACCAAGTATTTTCTTGGCAGATCTATATAGACATCGAGCACACAATGATGATGAAGGATATGAATACAAGATGAGGATCTGTCTTTCTAAACGAGCTATATTGCTGCGACGCTGTGGTGTGATGGTATGATAGAATTGTTGTCCAGTGACGTTGAGTAGGAAGGGCGATTTACCCGTTATACTAGTCTAGTGTAAGTTGGCTGCAGAAGAGAGGCGGAGGCGCGTCGAAGAGGTGGTTTACATGATTCATCCATCATTCTGCCATCTCTCGTGGCATCAGCTCGTCATTTCAAGGAAGAGGAAGAGGATGGATAGGATACTTCGGTAGCAAAAGATGGGAATGAGTGTGTGCAGTATCTTTCCCTGACGTGTGTAATCCACAGATGTGCATGTGCGACAGCTGATTCGATGAAGAGGGTTCGTCGCTCCATGTCTATACCGCAGAAGCCTTTGACGATCTTTTGTCTTTCTGGTACTTTCATCACCTCAACATTCTTAGCATTTCTCACGCACGATTCTCATCCTGTTGGACCTCAAAGCATGTCGTTCACTATCGAAATCGCAGCTGGAGTCAAGCCTAACGACCGTAGCGAGCTATCGAGCGGTCTTCACTTCTCTCGCCACCCTAAATCAGTCTACCGACCAACCGACGTAGTCTCGGGACAATTGCCATCGCTGTCTCAATTACCCGATGTGCCTGCTCTCTCCACTGAGGATGTGGACGTTGGAGACACAACTCGATCAGAGGAGGTGGAGAAAGGTGAAAGAGATAAGCCCTACGCCGAACAGACTCTCGAACGAACTGCTCGAGCTTCTACTCTCACACCCCTTTTAGGAAAATCGGGGGAGGCCTACGGAGACATCGCTCCTAAAAAGAACATCATAACGATTACTGGATACTTGCACGACGGTCATTTATGGGATTTCTGGTCGGCTGAGCATCCTCAGCTTGGGTCCATTGTCCTCAAAGTGATATTCACCCCTTGTCATCCTTGTCGAGATCCAGATCTGGACGATTACGTTCCATATGAGGAGATCCTTCAAGAAGCATTGAAGGAAGAACGATGTTATACGGACCCGTTGAAGCAACTTCAAGGAACGGTAGTGCCAAAGTACTACGGGTTATATACGTCTGGGAAGAAGGATAGATATCTTGCCATTATATTGGAACATGCTGGACAGTCACTCGGCTCAAGGTATCTCATCATACCTGAAGAGTGGCAGTAAGTCTCCCGATTCGCTTTGTCAGCAACTTCGCCGACTGAATCGACTTGTTTCTTCCTTTAGGCTCAAAATCTACGAAGCCTACAAACGAATCCATCTGCAAGGCGTCTTGCATCATAATCTCGACGGTCGGCATATTCTGAATCAAGATGAAAGAGTCCGATTGGTCAGTTTCAGCCGGTCTCACATCCAAGATGTGAAGGATCCCGCTCATGTCAAAAGGCTTCTTAAAGAGGCGTCTAATGTGAGAGGAGGTTTTGGTTTCAGATCTGGGGAGGAGTTAAACTTGTGAGTTAGGTCTCTCATAGAGCTCGAATGTGCTGCTGATGCAGTACTGATGTAGAAACAAGGCCTCTCCTGACTATTGGGCCGCACTTCCCGATCCTGCGGCGTTCAAAAATACGTTAGATCGAGCAGCTCAAAGATAGGGATGGACACCACCAGAGATAAGAGCGATTAACGTAAGACGAGGTGTCAAATACACAGAAGATGGTTTTGAGATCCGTTCAAGGCGATAATCATCTAGTTGTACTTGATCAAATTTGTAAAATTATGAAAGAATCCTCATTCTGCTCGCATGAATACCTGCTGATTTCCATGACTTGCATACTGTCATATGCTATGTTTGTCCGAGTCATACTATGCGATTATCACTCGAAGGCCATATACAGTACATCCAGGCAAAGGAAGAGGTATGAAAGCGAGGATAAAGGAGTGATTTTTCTCGCTGCTGCTACGTATCCCTATGTATTAACTCGACAACATCGTATGTTTACTTCTAGGTGCCGTCCCACCTCTCCTTCAATCCGATAGGTTTCTTAGGTACTTCCGGCTTCTTCTTCTCCTTCTCCGGTGATCCATCCCCATCCCCATCCCCAGCCCCCGCCCCATTATACTTTTCGGGGGATTTGGCGATACCTGAGCTCAATCGTCTAGGTTTAGTCGGAATGGCTGGTGTTGGTCCATGGGGTTTATCAGGTTTGACAGGCGACATCAACCCTTCCTGAGGCGAACCATTGATGTCCATTGATTTTCTTGGCAATTTCGCAACGACAGCAATAGGTTTAGGCTTTACAGGATTTGTGACAGAAGCATCCTTATTCGGGTTCTCAAATTTAGCTCGAAGTTGATTTAAGGATAATCCCTCTTGGACTTCTTTCTCTTCTCCATTTATCTTTGATACAACTGAACCAGATGATGATCTAGGTATGACCGGAATTTTGCCTTGTTCTGAAGGTTTGACATCTAAACTCGATTTAGGTGTGGGAATGGCTCGAGGTGGTAATGGTGGCGGATAGGATTTTGAATTGGTGTTGGTATTGGGTACAATCACGAAATCACCCGTTGTCGAAGGTGTGATTGACGGCGTCGGCGTTGAATTGCTTAAGTGGGTCGATCCAGTTCCGTTAGCTAGCATACCTCTAGAGGATGATCTAGGTATAGGTGATCTCCTGTCGGAGTTTTGAGGAACGAAGGAATTGGCTTGTATATCTGATGAGATAGCTGACCTGGTAGGTATAGCTGGAGGGGGTCTTCTTGCATTCTGCTTTAGAGACGAAGAAGAGGTGCTGGATGATAAAGCTCGAAGGGAAGAGGATGCTGTTTGTGGAGTTGAAAGGGATTGGGAATGTAGTCTTGCTGTGGCTGTCACCGGTGAATGAGTTTCCTTCATCGATGCGGCAGATGTAGGTCTGGGCGGCTGTCTTGGGCTAGGCGTACGCAGGGAAGGAGTTACCGAAACTGCAGCATTTATTGAGATAAGATCAATAAACCATCTTCACCACATAGGTATATCCCTTCTCAGAGTACCCTGATGAGACGCAGAACCACTCACCTCTCGCCAAATCCCTGACAAGATCTCTTGGTCCACCATGACCTCTAACGACATCTTCCACCTTCTCATCCATCTTCTTTTCACCTCCACTGGTCAGAATGGAATGTACGATCTCCTTCGAGATAGCATCTTTGCGAGCATGATCGACTTCACGGATGGTCGCGTCGAAAACAGCATACACGGGTCGATGATCCGAGGTCATCAATTCCGCTCGATTGTAATCCTTCAACCGGAGCTGCATTGCACGTTAGTGTGGTATATCTATTCTCAATCAAAGTGCTTCACTCACTGCTGATCCTTTGAACAGAACACGATCTGGTGTCTTTGTCAGCTAAAATGACATACCTTAGTGCAGTCGATAGCTCACCTGTCCATGCTGGCACCCTTTGTTTCTCACTCGTATCATAGTCTTCGGTGCCATTATCGCTACGTCAAGTCAGCATCGTCTACCTTCCGCATCAAAATGCTACACGTACTATTTGTAAGTTGGTCTGAAATGACCAGAAGCGAAATCGGCAGTGTCAGTAAAGATTGGGATTTTACAGGAAATATCGAACGACTGACAAGAACGATATAGGTCCTTCTTCATACCCTCTGAAGGTTTCTCCAGCATCCATAGCGTTGAGTAGCTAGACAACTTAGTGTCAATATCCTGCGTTCGAGCATATTGATCATCGACTCACTTGATCAGAGTCCAACAATGCATCTAAGCTACCATCTTCGATGGCTTGTCTTACATCGGCATTAGGTAGAGCGATTCGGTAATTCTTAAACAAACATCAAATATCAGCCCGACCAACGTTCTCACAGCTGATGTTGCGTCAGCCTACTCACCAAATCCGCCGACCAAATGATGATTCTTCAATCCACGATCCAATCAGCTCTTCCTCCAACCAGACGCAGGAGTGTTTCTCAGCTAACTTACTCATGGTCTTCGACCATCCTCCCTCTCGAGAACTTCATCCCCGCCGTTAAAGTCTTCCAATCGGAGTTTCGTTCAGTGACATTTGATTGTCCAGCAGTAAGATGAGAAGTGACGAAACAGATATCCGAATCGTAAAGCTGGAATCTTATCGCCACACCACCTTTGTTTCCCGATAACCCAGATAAACCAGTCTGTTGAAATGTCTTGTAAGCTTCAGAATCAGTTGGACTTGAACATGTTGTAGAATAACCCGCCTTCTTGGTCGTGCTTTCGACGTTCCTCATATGTGGTGCTAGACTTGATTTCACGATTATGATCAATGCTGATCCGACAAGCTAAGATGGAACAAAAGTCAGCTCAGTCCGTTACACACGGAGATATATATAAGGACAGGCTTACTTGTTCACTTCTGTATAGAAGGTAGTCGGATTTCTCACCTTTGCGCATAGTGAATGTGTCCATGATGAACTTTTCCCATACTCGCCTGTAGATCAAAAGTCAGCTACACGGTTTCATTTGGGTTATACCTCAGCTCACTTCTTGGCTGGATCAGTCTGCAGTATCTGACCTGCAGTGAGCTCAACAATCTCTTGAAAAGCGATCATGTAAATGTCGGGTCTAAATAGAGATTAGCACACGTATAAAATCGGTGAAGTACCATGATGTTCACTAAAACCTACTCGGGTGTATCTGAGTGTTGACAAGTCGTTAGCTATCACAATCGTTCAATGCAGAGTTGGAGAGCTCACTGCGAGGGAATAGCCAAGAATCCAAAGCCTCGTCCGGAGCCTATTCAAATCAGCTTCGTCCCATCTTGCCCCGTCCCACTATGCATAATATCCAGCTTACCTTTCCATTCAAATTCCAAGTTCCCGAAAAGATCGACAAGACTTTGGTGTGAGAGTATTCGTTCAATCTAGATGAAAGACACATGTGGAATTGAGTTAGTAGGAGTTGCGAAGCTCGAGGCAGAACGACTTTGACTTACCTGGCTGTCAAAGCTGCTTGTACCGAATCACTTATCGGATCAAAGAGTATGACAGGTCTTTGTCCAGACATCATCCCCTATTATCGTATGATTTGAGTCAGCTGAATTTGATCTCGTAGAAGGCTAATGACGGCAATGTAGCTATAACTTACCAATAACATATCAATAGCATTCTGTTTACCTTTATCCTGGAAATTATTGATATATGCTCTTTCGAAAATTCAAGATAGTCAGCTTACATGCTCGTTCTCATACAGGATTGTAGCTTGACTCACCTTCCAACAGACTTCGTAGCATCGCTCAACAGTCCCGCAAAAGTCTTCTTCCCACTTCTCGTAGCTGAAGTATTGAGTGCACCCGTACCAGCATAAATCTTACTCAATCGATCCCCATTATCCGCCCATAATTCTCTATGCGCAGACCAAAGTGTTTGAGAGGATTGTAAGGGTGATCCGATAGAATTAAGATACCGTGAGAGTGTTAAGGAGGATATAACATCTTGAACATAATTCGTCCTGTCCAGACTGGATCGAAATTCAGCTCACTTGATCGATTGGAGAAAACAGACAGCTAATATTACCGTCTAGGAACAAAAGAGAGAATACGGTGGTTTCCCACTCTTCAAAGGCAAACTCACCAATCCAAACAATTCACCCTGAATACCCCATCCTGCTTCTCAATCACCTGCCCATCAGTAGTATCGATCGCAGTCCATCCGAACCTTTCCATAGAATCTACCACTTCGTCCAACCTCATCGAGAAATCATATTTCACCATCTCGTGTCCACCCATTTTAACTGCATAATGGAAATCATACGGTGTGAGATCAATCGTTCCTCTAGTCTGGCCATCTAGGGTATCATCTTTCTCTGGGTTGGCAGCGAGGGTATGTTTGAGCGATTCGAGATGATGGGAATAGGCGGAAGATAACATTGATTCGGCATCTTTCTGACCTAGAAGGTTGATGGCGTGAATGGAGTGATAATGTGACATTAATTCGAGGAAATGTTTATCGAAGGCTGGTTGGGTTGCTTGTGGGGGCTGGAAAATGATAATACGATGGTCAGCTCAAAGGGGTGAGAATGATATCGTGGACTGAATGGGAAGTCGATTGCTCACCCTAGTAAGCTCAACCTTTTGCTGAAGCGTCCCCAATCCCTGACTAGGTTGTTCCCAAAACAGGGGAACACTACCCCTCACTTGACTATAACTCATCAAGGTGCTTTCCGTCGCCAGTACCAATTCCGTCTCTACGAAATTCGCTACTTGTCCGTTATCATCTATACCTCTCGTTCTAAATCTCGCTCCTGCTCTTTTCCAACTTAATCTGGATATCAACCCTAAACTCGCTACTTCATGTTTACCGGTCGATGACGAATATCCTGTAGATATAGGTAAGGAATTGATGAATCCTTGGATTATCGGTATCAACAAAGCTTGATCGTCCAATTCTCTTCTCTGGTCGTGAGGTAGGTTCAAGCGGAAATTGAGGAATGGCTGTAATAGACTGGAGTTCCATATAAATCTCTCATCGAAATTCTCCAATGGATGATCCTGAGATTTCCCAATGGATGATAAGATCCAATTTGATTCATCTAATCGCTTCGATATATCCCATGATTCGCCATCAGCATAGAAGAATGATCCAGACTCTAGATATTTTCTCATCCCATTACATGGATTTTCCAATCCCATTTGCTGAGCTTGAGACATAGTTGATCCCCCGGAGGTATACGATGGACCAGAAGGATTAGGATCATCATAGTCGAATTCGTCATAGCCCAAAGCTTGTTGTTGAGCTGAGGCGGAGGCGGAAAGTAATTCGGGGGAGTCCCAGAATGAGGATGTCAAAGAATGGAATTCCACTCCGATTACTTTTTGAGGTCTGATTGAGGATGATGCAGAGGGAAGGAGAGATGGTAGGGATGTAGAGTGGGAGACGAGGAGGAGGAATATCTCTGGGATGGGTGATCGATCTTAGGTGAGAAAGGTGTAATCAGTCAGCTTTGTCGTTTCAAGTATCTCAGCTGGTCGAGCATCATAATCCAGTACAGTGACATCACGTCCCCTAGAGATACATATCCTACCACCTCACTTTTCGAGTCACATCCTGCATCATCTTTGTTAAAGCTATGGGATTTATATCCGACTCACCACTCGGCACACTTGTTACACCCAATACACCCTCCACATTTCTGCCCCTGCAAGCCTTTACCAGACCCCTCGTATCGACCTCTTCTATCGGTAAAAATTCAGCGACTACAACACTTTTGGAAGCTTTTGTTTCTGAGGCATCAGGTTGACGGAAGACCAGAGCGTGCGTTTCAGTCAGGAGAAAGAACGCTCGTGGAGATGGACGGAGGTAGAGCGTCGCTGGCATCGTGAACTACTGTAATTGAAACGAGATACCCAAGAGTAGTCGGACAGAGGGATGAAAAAGGTCAAGCGAGTCGAGATTATGATTGTCTACCTCGGCATGGGAGTGAACGCAGTCCAAAACAGCAGGATGAAAAGATGTTGAGAAGGCCAGAAGATGGACAGGTCAGAACGGGTGGACGATCCTTTCACGACGTAACCACATCCCATCCCATCCATTCATCGCTCCATGTCATCTCAGTTGCGGGGCACCAGGGTACAAGCCATGACCCGAACGTATCAAGATCAAAATCAAAATCAACAACAACGCGGATGCCGTGGATGCATATCGTTTCTATTCTATACGTATCTGTATCGAACCTTCGACCTAGTATAATGATAGCAAACGTCCCTGTGTGGACTATGTATACATGATATGTGATCGTGATATGATATAAGCCTGATTACCCTATTGATATGGTGATTGTTTTCTATATGTCTGATTTATCCTTTCTGAGATCATTCCCTTGATGTGCAATATATATTCTATTCCTCCTCCAGCGCAGCTAATAGATCACGGACAGTCTCAAACGTGTAGAATGATACAGCTATAGATGGAGTCACCTGTTGTAAAGAGAGCAAGAACGTTAGCTATTTGATCCTCCACCTTGCTCATGAATTTGGCATCAAGTAGAAGACAAAGACTCACTTTGATAAGATTCGGGACTAATCCTCGACTTGAATGTCGACAGTAGAAAGTCAGCCCATCTGTTTTCTTAGCAAAGACATGGACACCATCCATCAAGTAATATGCGGATAAAGACAAAAATACCCACTACATGCCTTTCCAGAAGCCTTCAGTCCTCACGATCCACTTGATAACATCCACCGCGCCATTATGCTGAGGTGACATCGAAGCTAATCCAGCAACTTGCAATTTTCTTCGGAGCACGTCGAAAGGGTGGGTGAATATAAGGGAAGTTGCTCCTGCTAATGCTCCGCAGGATAATTTCCGTAGGATGAGTTCGGGTTCGGATGTGGTCGGCGAGAGTGATGAGGGGAGGATCATGGATTTGACTATATAAGTTCAGAGATTAGGCATCAGCTCTTCCATGCATAGACGTAGAGAGGGGAGGAGTGAAGGAGATATACCGCTCGTATCAAGTAACGATAGATACTTACGAGATTCATATATGTAGAAATTCAGCGATACGTAAGGAGCTACGCCAACAGCCGTTGCCCAACATCCTCGACTAGAGGTGTACATTTCCATCAATTCTCGATTCTTCGTATCTCATTAGCCCATACTCACTATAAACCCCTTATACCGCCTTCCGTCCTGTATACCTTTTTAGTCATTCCTACCATTCCTAGTTTGGCATCTTCAGCTGTGAATCCTCCTGAAGTCGATTTAATGGCCATCCCGGATGTAGCGACTGATAGTCTCGCTCGCACCAGATCAAGTGGATATGTAGCGGCTATGGGAAGGGAGAACAGTGATCAGTCATAATCCTCGTATTGCTCGTGGAGATGGGCGCTCGACTATCTTACGTCTAGCCACTCACCAACAGCGACTATACCGGCCCCAGCCCCAGCTGTCAATCTCAGCGGTGTCGATAGAACCTCTTCTCCAGACCAGGTTGCTAGCACACTCTTGAAAGCGCCGTACGACTATGTATTCGAGATGAATATTCATGAGCTACAGCAATATCCGGGAACGTACGTAAGAAGAAGCTCACAGTGAATTGTAAGGCGGAGTAAGGTAATATCTACAAATATCGTAAATTGCATTAGCTCATGGCTGACCACCCACAGTGGAGACAAAAGTGTTGTCAAATCAACTCACTCGTACAACATTTATGCCATTCCCTTTCATGAATCCTCTCCAACCTTCGTTCTTCCACATTCTCGTCAGACTCTCCCATACTCCACTGTAAGCTTGTCCAGAGCTACCATGGGACGCCGAACTAGCTTGAACTTGTCTAAGACCAGGTCAAGAAGAGGGAAAAAAATAGTAATCAGCAAACGGGTTTGGATACTATTTCCGTTTGGTCCGTTTTCTGTATATTAATATATGGTCACAAGACCGTTCACTCACAAAATGATTTTTAGCCTTTCTAGTGGTGAGACGACCGTCCGACTGGCTGCTCCTGCCAGACCACCTGAGGGTTCAGAGATGGTATCAGCTCCTTCTGTCGTGTAATTAAGCGCCAAACCACTTGTATGGACAAGGTAAGAAACGGATGTATACGATGACACGAGAAGAAATCAACTTTATGACAAGGACTGATCCTTTCGTCACCAAAGGGATACGAACGGACATATGGTTTCACCATGATATATCTGATAAGAGTACAGGTATATAATCATCACTTCCCAGACAAAGACTCACCAGCAATAAAAGTATTGATCACAGCTGAATTATCCGACATGATATCTTTCCACCTCGTTCTAACACTAACACTTTCACTTCCTTGATCGTGGTCCAACTCTTCCTCTGCGATTTCCAACGTAGACGTTCCTGCTCCCACAGCTATATCTGCATCTGTACTGGTATGTTGTCTGTGATGGTGTGAATGTTGATCTGAAGTCGATGATGTTGAGGGATGAGGGTGTAATCTGAAAGATGGCATAGAGGGGACATAGCCCTTAATTAGGGATTGTAATGAAGCTGTATCGTGATGTATTATAAGTTGTTATTTACAAGTTGATCTGGGCTTGACTTGGGTTGAGTTGCTAGTGGAACATGGGGAACGGATGTAATGATGTGATAGAAGGATAGAAGGATGAATGGATGAAATGATCAACAGCAGATCTACTCTACAATTGCCCCGCTGTATCGTGGTTTTTTACCCCAAAGCGTTCAGCAGTCATTTATCGCGTATCGTTCGGTATCGGACTAATCGGATATTGGAACCGGCGGTTGTTCTATTCCGTCATTTGCCTCCACCAATCTCAGGCGGACATATCCCCAAGAGACACACAACTCAACAGGACCAACGATGCTGATGCGTGCATGCATAAGATCTCTCCCATATACGATCAAACATACGTACAGGAGCAGCGATCTGGAAAGAGTCATTTGACGTGCAACTCGGAGCCCCCGGCGTGATTGAGGGCCTTCGACAAGATGTGGTATTGTGTCAGCCGTCTGCCACACCACGTGTTGAGCCCCGCACTTGCGCACTGATCCCCTCCACTTTCGACATCCACTCTGTAAACCTTTCGTGTCACACCATCCTTCACGTTTATCGCTCAGGATTGATATCGACTATTTCTATCTCGATTCAACAGTAGGCCTCATTGTGAGATGTTCTGGAAAGAGCCAATACCCCTAGAGGTAAGCGAGCTCAACCTGCACGTGCTCAGGTATGTATGGTTGCTTACCCGATATTCCGTAGGCTTGGGTAGAAAGCAACGTGGGCGGGAAAAGATTGAGTAAGCTTATCGTACTCTTGGCAATGCAGCTAGAAGCCAGATGCTTGAGCTGAAGTCGAGGTATGTAGACGAATACCAGGTCTTACATCACGAGAAGGACCAAAAAGGATACCCGTATACCGAATGTTTCCTCGAGACGATCGATGAAGTAAGTTGGCAATCATACAGAATCACTATCTTTCCTTCAGTTGCCGGCTGACGATTTCATGGTCATCGACTAGACCTTCTCAATTAAGATCAAGATGAACGATGTAGATATATTCGAAAGACATGGGTGGTATTCCAGATGTCGAATTGACGGTCTCAGCTCACCAGGTAGTCGATGGAAGTATAGAGCAATAAACACTTTTGATACGTTGAAGGAAAGGAAAGACGGGAAAGTGTACGAATCAAAACTCAAGTTCGCTTCTTTGGTAAGTCTTCTTTTTGAATCATTTTTCCCTACCACCTGGCTGAGTCAAGTATATCTACACAGGCAACAATTGATGAGGAAGAACAGGTCACGATTGGTGGTGATATTTTGAGCAAGCTCGGTACGATCAGGATCGACATTCAGTTTGGGGAATGGATTGCCGATTCCTCGACGCACAAAGGGTACCTTACAATTCCAATATCAGGAGTGGTACATGAGAAAGTCAAAAAGTGAGTGATCCTAAATGCATGCACACCTACGACTTTCTTCCTGATGCTTTCCTGCCACATCATTCAGAATTGTGATCGCATGCATGCTGACTTGTTCTCACAGGATCCCCTTCGTCATTCAGTATGCAAAATCAGGAAAACATTAACCGATCCTCTTGCTCACGATGCTTCGGATAGGGGAAGTGACCCGGTGATCACTCCAGATCAAGAATATATAAAATATGACTTTCATCCGAGCAAAGAGGGTATGAAATACTACAGATTCATCTTCAACGTGAGTCTCGCCCTATTCCCTGACAAATCATCGCCATTCTCACTTCGAGCAGTATCGACCTCGGCCCGTTCTAGAACTGATGGGTGTTATCGGTATGTCCAACTAATCTGTTTCATCAAACTATATTGCTGACCACATGATAGAGAATGTATCAGCTGCACCTTCGACGGATATTGGTAAGAGACGTGACCATGAAGCTGATCCTGGATCCAACGAAACATCGAGAAAGGATAAAAAGATCAAAGTGAAGAGCAAGAAGAAAGGGAGGAAGTCAAAAGGGCTGTGACGGGCAATGTTGATAAAACCTTTCGATGAAATTATGAGACATAGCGAAGAAGTTTTAGGCTGGTGAATCGAAGTGTTGTATACATTCACGAAGAATCATGCATCATCCATGCCCATGTCCGTGTTCCACGTCCGTTGCAGCATGCAGTTTGTAGCAGGTGAATAAAAGTCAATTGTACTGTACGTAATTATGATAACAATGATCGGATGATCCGTGCCTAGATTACAGCACGAGTAAGTAAACGGGAACCCATCCCATCAGATGCTCGTCAACTCAATTTCACTCTTCATTCTTCTCTTATTATTTCCCTTCTTCGTCTGATATACACAACTAACTCAATCGCACGAGTCGAGTATTCACAAGCTCAGCCCCACACAGACCCTCAAAGGACATTGCTCCACCTTGAAGTCGCAAATAGCTGGAAAGATGTTCGGGGACAGTACTGGAGCAGCATTCGAAGTGAGTCCTGCTAAGCATGACGCTTTGACCGTATCCCAATTGTTGTGGTGCACATGCTGATTCGGAGGTGAGGCATTGGTGGGAAACAAGGAGACTGGAGAACGACTGAGTGAGCTAGCCTGTAGCTTGTATGTGCTTAGAGGGTCAAGTTGATGGTATGGTATATATAGATGAATACCAGATAGAACATCATCTTGCGGAGTCAGAAGCGTTGCAGAATGGAGAAACCGAGCGTCGTTTTAGCTGTATGTACATACTCCTGCTTCTATAGATCCACAATTGACATGAAAGATATGGATATGATGACCATACGAGCTTGATCACGACTCATTGACGCAATGACGGTCTTCGGAAACCCTCCTTTGGTGATGTTTGGTCAATCAGACATGCGATACATTCGACTGCAATCAGACCATTCCTTCCTCTTCTGTCTCTTCCTCTATCATTTGCATTCTGACCCCTCGTCATTTGACTTCCACGTTCCTCTCTTACATATCCTCTTCCTTAGCGATATATCATCACTGTTGTGCGATATGGTGTTTGTTCATCGTATACCTACCGTTATTAGATGGACCAGTGAGACCCTTTTCAGCGCCTTTGGTCGATCTCAAGCGCAAACGACTGTCCAATACCATGAATGAAGAAGCAGGTCCGGCGAGTGCAAGGGTCAATGGCGGAAAAGAGCAAGATATCAAGCCGCTTTTGCGAGTCCAACGACTTCAACATCTCGAGGTACATCATGAGTGTGATATGTTATCATAATGGGCTGTTGTGATGAGTAGGGCCGAATCAAGCCACTTACTTCGCGACTCAAATCCGCTCGGAATGGAGAAGGAGATGTGATGGTGGATCTGACTAACGACAGCTATGGAGAATGGTGTGTTTAAACGTCGTCTGCATGACCAACCATACCATGTCAGTAGTAGACTGCCGTGACATACTGAATTGGTACTTCTGATGGTCGATGCATACATGTATAGTGTGTAGTTATCTCTTTCCAGTTCACCTAGAAGACATGCTCGGATACGAGGGATAACACTGATAACGCTCGGACCTCCCGAGATCAGATTCCATCCAGGGGATCCTACCGTGCCTGACCATGTTTCATATTCGAGTATGGAGGATTGGATGATCGGTTGATGTCAACTGCATTCCATCTTTGACTCATCTTTCTTCCCTTGATCTTCACATCTCTGAAATACCTGACTCCGTTCCCAGCCACAGTCAACAGATAGACAACATTCATCCCTCATGCTCGCACAAGGCCCCGCAGTCGGAGTAGAGGTAGGGTGTAACACTTACCGAAAGGAGGAAGGAAAGAGGAGCTGACGAGATGTGACGTACATAGGCTTGGGTGGAAGGGAAGGACGATAAAAAGAGACTCCGTAAGTGAACTGCTGGTATTCCCTATACCTTTCCTTTCCAGCTGGATCTATCATTCAGTCACCACGAATTCTGATCTCATGTTATTCATCTAGACGAACACCAAGTACAGCATCATCCTGCAAAGAACGGAGAGTCCTCTTATACTGAATGTTTCCTTGAAACAATTGATGAGGTGAGTTCGAACTCACGATCGATCGTAGGGTACAGTGGTTGACTGTTGCCTTATAGGCATTCGTGATCACATTATCTAAAAGTGATCATCGCTTTGATAGACATGCTTTCAGGAGCTCTCTATTCATAGATGGTAGTGTGGTGAAAAATACGGCGTGGTTGAAAGACTCACCTTCAATGGAATGGGATGAAGTTTGGGAGAAAGAAGGCAACCAGATGAAGAAGTCATATTTGAAGTTCGCCCCTTTAGTGAGTTGATCGCTCTGCTTTCGTGCCCAGCTCGAGGGACTGATCGTTCTTGGGATACAACTACATTCCGATATTTTCACATTTACTTTAGCCTACAACGGATGATCAAACCAAGGTGACTATCGATCCACTGACCATGAAGAGCCTCGGAACGATCGAGATCACCTTAGAGCGAGGGAAATTTAGAGAGTCTGGTGTACAACAGGTCCACACGCATCAGCTTAAGAATGGTACCATCCATGAAAAAGGAAAGAAGTGAGCATCATCTTCACTCTATTCAGTACAGCCGAAGATGTACCACTCAATCTCAGATATTATTTATCATAGATTCGCCTATTCAGTGACGTATGTCCCGACGACTGCTCTGTATACCTCTTATACTGAGCAGCTGAGAGCTCCTATTGTAGTGCTGCGGATTCAACAGTCTGCGAACGACCTTCGATGATGCATTATACTTTTACGCCAGACCAGAACCGAAAATTCACCCACCGTTTCATCTTTAGGGTGAGTCAACTCCACTTGATATCATCTCTGTTGCGATGACATGTTCTCAAAGACAATACGCTGATACTATATGTCATCGATCACTCAGTATCGACCAAGACCTGTGCTCGTCCAGATGGGTATCATCGGTATGTAGGGAATTTTTCCTTTTTCGTATATGAGGTATGTTCAGACTGATCCCTTACTTGCACAGATGAACCTGAACCTTCGCCCCCTCCAACACCTCCTCGAGCGGCACGTAAAAGAAATGCCGATGCGATTGATATTGAAGCGATATCTGAAGGTGAAGGAGAGGAAGGAGATGTGAAACCTGATCTGAACGCTAAGAGAGTGAAATACTTGGAGGTGAGCCTGATCTGGTCATCTCTTGACTGTCAGACTAAGATGGCTGATATTGTACCTTCCCAATACCCTTTCCAGGAGCAAGTCAGACTACTTGCGGACCAGCTCAAACGAACTCGAAACGGTAGTAAGGATAAGGATGATGTGGTCGATCTTACGTTGGATGACGATTGAATGCACCATAGAACGTGCAAGAAGGGAGTCTAAGCGAATGAGAAACGAATGAAAAGGCCAACACCAGTATTGTTTACTTTTGGATTATTTCACGGCTCCACATATCGTTTGACTGTGTGTATGTATCTCATCGTCTGTAGTTGATTATCATGTAACTCGATCCATGTCGATTGACGACCTATGTAAGTGCAAGTGTAGAGCATGCATCGCAGGTCGCGACATGTCATTTGGCGGAGGGTGAGGAATGAGTACGAGTACCGCTTGTACTGTAATTCTGAAACGCACGGGCCTCTCAGGGTACAGTAGATCCATCAAGTCTTGAAACGAGAGAACGAGAGAACGAGAGAACGAGAGAACATTACCAGTAAGATCATTTGATTCCCTTGATAGTCTCCCTTTTCCTCATTCACATCGACACTCTTTCATCTTGCTTAATCGACAAGATGTTCTCCAAAGGTAGCGAGGAAGGGTTCGAGGTGGGTCTTGTCTCCCACTGTCTCAGCATATAAGTAAACGGTATATAGGCTAATACCGTATCGATCGATGTAACTAGGCTTGGGTGGAAAGTAAAGATAAGAGGGAACGACTCAGTAAGTCTTGATTGATATCTTTCTGACTACATAGATATATGTACCTCGAATCGCAAATGCTCCCACCATATAGAACACTGACATTTGTATTTAGTTGAACATCAAGTATGCTATCATCTCTCATCGGCAGATCAATCGCCTAGGACCGAATGTTTCCTCGAAACTATCGATCAGGTAAGCACGTCCTGAAATTCCAGCCAAACCATGCTTCTCCCTCTCGTACTTATGATGATATTCACACATAGCCATACATCATATGCATCAAGAAGCTTCCCAATCTAGCATATAAGGGAGATTGGAAGTGCGACATATGGGTCGACGGGGTACATCTTCCATCCCATTCGATTTGGCACAGCTTTGAGAAAATCAATCGAGTCAAGGAAGTACTTGAGAACAAAGGCGGTCAATTTCATAGTCATCTTTGAAGTTCTCACCTTTGGTGAGTTCTTCCTCTTGCAAATCTTCATAGTAATTTCAAGCTGATGTATGATGTGATCGTCTAGCTCACGACCAGCGACCAAGAAGATGTTACCCTGACACAAAGCGATATCAAGCGTCTGGGAACCATCATCATCCAGTTGACACCTGGTACATGGAAGTTGGTCGGAGCTGGTCCGCCTCAGGATATAAAGATCAATCCAAAAGTAGGAGATGAAAAGGCAAAGAAGTGAGCTTCGTCCACCGCCAGCCAAACCATCAAAACATTCCGCAGATCACTGACAATTAAATTGGAATTGTAAATCCAGATTCGCACATACGACAAGGTTCGTCTCAATAACTCTTTTTTTTCCTTATCTATTATACTTGCTGATCGAGCAGTCTCAGTCTTACCGATTCTCGACCGGTTCATTACACGACGAGCAATCTCTACAGATTTCTTCCGACGCAACCTGAGAAGATATCTTATCAGTTCACTTTCAAAGTATGTACAAGCTTTTCTTCCACCCATCAAAACCTTGATTACGGCTCTCTACTGACGGCATTGAAAATCGCATAGTATCGATCAAGAGTGAAATTGAAACTCATGAGAGTGATTGGTAAGTTTTTTTGATCTGTGAGAGCTCTTTCTAATCCTGACGACGGTCAATCATGAACTCTATAGAAGAGGCTGAGGACGAGGACCAGGAGGATCAACAAGACGAAGATATCGAAAAACAAAAAGAGCGCACATCCACCCCTATCGAATCCAGCATATCTGCTACGAAGAAAATGATCCCAGAATCTAGGTTTGCGAATGCTATCGATCTTTCGAATTCTCCGCCCAGGAAGATCAAGAAGAGAAAAATGAAGGAAATTCTGCTTGACGAGGCCATGAAGCTGGGTGGAGAGAATGATGAAAAGCGCATGACATCGGAGACTGAAGTGAAACCAGAGTCGGGTAATACTAGCAAGAGTATGAAACTCTTAGGCGTGAGTCTCTCTCATGCTTATATGCACCCTCCCGGGGCGGTCAATCAGACGGCTTAAGTGGCTGAGAAATGAATGTTCCATGTTACAGGAAGAGAATCAAGCATTGCGACAAGTAATCACACAGCTCAAGATGGGTCAAAAGATCGAAGAGGACGCTGTAGATCTCACTCTTGACCAGTATGATAGTGATTAAATCTTCTTATAAGAGAATTAAGGGAAATGTCGACATTATCGTGAGGGGTTCTCATCATTGTGTCCTTTTACATGAGTTTTAAATAGTTGTATGTCCATGTATCTCCCCGATGTCATGATGTCCATCCGAAGTGGGGGAGGCTGTGATCGATGATACTGTATGGTATATACAGACGGGAGAAAGGTGCCATCAATCAACTTGAGAACACAGTAGACAACTCACTTGACTTGTTTACGCTATAAACACCCTCACAGGACGTTCAAGATACAATTCGAACACAGCGATAGGTCTATGTGCATGCTCATATTGGCCGAACACATCACTATCATACATGTATATGCACTCGTATGTACATTGACAGGATTGATTATCGCGGAAAAGGTACCATCAAAAAACGTTGATCTTCTCGTTTCGTGTGAGTGGGGACACGGCAAGGTATTCATCTTGTCCACAAAAGATTTCCTCTTCCTTTTTGTCTTGCTCTGTCAACTGAAAGTTGGTTAATCACAGTGTCATCGCAATAATCGTGTCATAATGTTATCTCACGGCGCTCGAGAAGGCTTTGAGGTGACTCCCATGATGGTAACATACTGTAGTGTGATCCATGTCTGCTGACATTTCGTTTCGCTGTGTTGCAATAGGTGTTCATCGAATCTCAAGAAGGAAGAAATCCTCTAGGTAAGAATACACTACCTCTCAGCTATGTCTTATTGGAATACTGGATGGGGAATCTACCGTAGTGGAATATCAAGTAAGAAACATTAAAGGGTCCTTCCCAGCTTCCGAATGCTATATCGAGGTTATTCCTGGGGTGAGCGACTGCTTAATCTATCATACATTGAGAGCTTGAACACGATCCTCATTCCTGCTGGATTATATAGCCTTTTGCCATCGTTACCGAGAAGCTCGACTCATTACCATATCCTGATAACGATTGGAAATGCCGGTATTTTGTAGATGATCAACTCATGGCTGAATATGCACTTATGAGGAATGTTGGATCCAACGTTGTAGATGAAATTTATGAGGAGGAAGATGATCAGTTGTATAGCAGAAAGTTGAAGTTCCTTCCAGCCGTGAGTCTCCAATCCTATTCTTTCCGCCATTCCGACGTCGAGACGCTGACTCTTTCGGAAAACATAGAAAACTACTGATAAACCAGAGGAGATCAAACCTGGTTCGAAGGTTTTTAGTAGAGTTGGTACCATAGAAGTGATGATACATAGAGGTGCTTATAGGGAGATCAGCACTGATCTTTACCAATCTCCTGAAATTAAGGATTGTACGATGGATGAGAAGGAAAAGAAGTGAGCGCGTTAAGGATCTACCTCAGTTATGCAAACTGAATCAATACTTACCATTTGACTTAACCATAGGATGGCTTTCACAATCGGGTATGTGAGACAGGAAAGCTTTGATCTCACCTGAATCTGTGTGATCTTCGTTGCAGGACAAGTGAAAGGGTGCCAGTGGAAGATATAGAAGTCCCTTCGTACGATTTCGTTCCGAGGAAGAAAGGTGACAAGTTCTACAAGTTCATCTTCAAGGTAAGCACTGGGCTTTACCGTCTCACCAACACACACGTTAAGTCCTTCCTTTTCACAAACTGACTGCCTACCGGTGTTTCTATATTCAGTATCGAGTCCATACTGAACTGGTTAAGCTTGGATTGAAAGGTATTTTACGTATGCGACTTGGATGCAGTATTTCCAATCCGTTGATTTCCGCCATTGGGCAGAGGATGCGGAGACACAACCGTCATCCACATCCGTCCAGCCCCGGGAGTCCGAAGACAGCCAGAACGTTGATAGAGAAGCGCAAAAGCCTCATGTAAAGACAGAGGAAAGCCAAGAGATGGTGAAAGAGGTCGCTGAAGATGATCTGACCAAAGACCAATTGAAATGAAGACTCAAGTATCTCGAGGTAAGTCACCGTCAAACAACAAACAGTTGAGTAGCTAGATAGCAGGCTGATTGCTGCAGTATCTGTGGCTGATACCATAGGACTCACTGGCAAAATCAAACGCTACGAACAAACGACTTCGAGCAGGTCGACCAATTGAGGAGGATGTTATTAATCTCACAGAGATGGATGATGATGAGGATCAGGATTAAGGGAAATGATGTTTAGCGTAATGATTTTATTATGCCGGTCTCGTCGCATGCATTTCGTATCATACGCAAAACTCAATTACCTTGCAACTGTCCTTCAAGCTCGTTGGGGCCAAGGTCTGCCCATCTTGTAAAGATGGAGAATCATGGTAACTCGGACCAACGATGGTGGCATACAAGTTGATTGAGCACAGAACGTTTGCGCCGAGGACCAAAGCTCGTGACCATAAGCTTATGGTTCAACATAGAGTACTGTTTGGTCTTGCTCGAATCAATTGGCTGCAATTGGAATGCACGGACCAGGCGACTAGGGATTCATCACCATAATTCAGTATGTCCGGACATGAATTGACTTTTTGTTTTTCTGCTACTTCCCATCGTCTTCATCTTTATATTGCTTCTTACCTTGCTCAATCCTGCTGACCAACTCCAGCGGCACGAAAATCAATCTTAGTCGTATCCTCTTATATCGATTTCAGTCATTTTCCCCGATCTTCAGTCCTGACGATATGTTCTCTTCCAACGGGTCTCTTGAGGTAAGTCAAGTCAGGCTAACGGTTGAACACCTGACCGTCAATCTGAGTACTCAGTGACTTTGTTTCTCTTTCTAGTCTTGGATTGAGGGAAAGTCCACTCAAAAACGCTTCAGTCAGTCAGATAGATTCGTTTCCCCGTCTACCTTGGCAAGAAACATCAAGTGTCTGATGGTTGATCTGTTGAATTTAGACGAGCATTGTATAGAATATAAGCCCTCTTCGGATGACACAAGTGCGATCACAAGTTGTTTCTTGGAAACATCCTCTGAGGTATGTACTGTACTGGATCACCTTCGTTTCAGGGGACTTCTGTACCTCTAATTCCAAGTATCTAAGATGAGATCGTTCTTAGCCCTTCGTTATCCGACTCAAAAGGTCTGAAACGCTGTTCCCAGGGGATGATTTCCGAGCTATATGTGAAGTTGACGGCAAAGATATCGGTTTTTCGATCTGGCGAGCTGACAGGCTAGAGTATGATTGGAAAGCGGTTTGGGAAAGAAGGGACGGGCAGCTTTATGAGTCTTCGTTGACATTCGACACATTGGTAAGTGCGACGAGACGTCAGTGTACTGTACCACTAAACAGTAGTACGATATGAACTCGAAAAAAAAACCCTGCTTGTTGATTTGTCTGGTTCGTTTTGAATGAACAAATCCAGGCTACTACGGATGATCCGTCTGAAGTCAATATATCCGTTCGAGATCTCGAAAACATCGGCACTATCGTCATTACGCTTACTCGGGGAACCACGAAGATATCAAGGAAAGGTAAAGGAATCGAACTTTTCAACAAAGTCAGAGGTAAAGCTATGGAAAATCGAGGGTATGTTGGCCTTGCATCCTTGAGCAATTCAATGCTGCCCTATACCGCATGGAACATCAGCAAGAGAGACTAACGCCGTCATTGCGTTACATAGCTTCCTCACATCCGTCACGTCAGTCCAGTTCTCACAGTGCCTCGATGTCCTCCAGCTATTTTACTTGCTTACAACTGAAATCAACGATTAGTACAATCGAAAGTGAGGCGGAAGAGGAGTGGCAACCTGTCTTTTACGACTTCACTCCTAGCGGATCAGGTATCCCATATCACCGGTTCGTTTTCAAAGTGAGTCAAACCACCGAAATATTGTTCTTGTATCTGAGACACACCGACGTTGGTCGTTGTATATCATTAGTATCGTCCAGCCGGGGTCTTAAAATACCTGGGAAAGATCGGTGAGGGAAATCAGTGCTCAAGGATTTTAAGATCAATTGCTGACGCCCAGTCGTATGTTCAATAGAATCAGATAAAGGAGACAATCTCAAATCTGGCTCGAGATTTTATCCATATCAAATGGCGAAGACGCCTTTACCCCTTCCGTTCTCTTCTGACGGAGAAACGTTGTCGGAAGGTGATAGGTCTGGTAGTGAAAGCACTAGAGCCACCAATAGTGTGGGTCCGGACGTAGGTGTACTCTCATCTCAGTATCGTCAACCCGTGTGAGCTGAAGGGCACATATTCACCCTAGAGTACAAGCGACAAATCAAAGCAGGAAACGTCCGGAGCACTCGTACGGCTATCTTCGACATATCCTTCGACTGGCCCCAAAGATGCACAATCAAAAGCTTGCCGCTATTCATTTCGTCCGGGCAGGAAGAGGACTTTCATCAATGAAGAGGAGATCTAGCTAGACTGAGAAATGATGGAAGAGTAGATTGGAAGACAGCCAGCATATCTTGTGTGTGTGCCGAGTGGTTGTCTTGGTCGTTGTTGGAGTGTGGGGTATATTGTGTGATGTACCGATGACAATGAATTTGATGGGAAAGGGCCCCTTGTGTATAGTGTGTTGTGTGTCGATAGTCGATGACTGATATGCTTCTCAATCAATCCATCAGAACTCGTGTCATCGTGAGTGAGTGACATGTTCGAATCAGTACATGAAACCATCCTCAGTATGTCTCTTATTGTTCTTCTCATATTTTATCTTTATTATCAGACTCGTACACCTACAACACAACAGCCAATAATAAGATGATATCCCAGACTCGACCTGCTTATACATTCAGGGTTAGTCAATACTATATTCCATTTACACCTGAGACGTTATAGTCACAGTAGTGATCAGTCTACAATGCTGGTCAACTTGCTTACAATGCAGCTTGGGGTATTGCAGGCCAGTATCGAGAACACAGATACAGGGTTGCCGTTCCGTACGTCGTCGTCTTGCCGTCTTGTCTTCTGGTCGACTCGATGAGGGTTGCGTGTCCACTGAATGACCTAGGATGTCTCTTTAGGCGAACATGGGTATCATCATGTGAGTAAAGAAGATGGAATGAAATCTTCTTTCTGTTATCTGGAGGTTCAAAAGGGCGCGGTAAGTCCTTTTTTCCTATCTGGGCACGCAGGCTCAAGGCTGATCTGATTCCTTGCGCTTGCAGCCCTTTGCGATAGCCATCGAGATGTCGCCAACCTTCACCAGATCACGATCGGACGATTGGCGAGCAGCATGTTTCATTGACGGGCATCGTCTCAGTGGAAGTTACTGGAACCCTGACGCAAAGGAGCATCGTATCGACTCGATGTTAATGAAGAAGGGTACGGAGTTTTTGAAATGTAAAATGCGCTTTGGTTCCATTGTGAGTAAGCGTGTTCAAGGACTAACGGACGACCAATGACTTGTTGCCTTATTCCAGGAGCAGATCGCAGAGAGAAGATCGATTCCTGTCGGGGAGGAAGAAGGCGATAACCATCTGGGGAGAGTCGATATCGTATTGTCTAGAGGGATGTGGATACCCTTGGGAGACGCGACGGCAGATAGAGCAGAGCAGGTCGAGACAGTAGCGAAGTTGGTGGAAGGGGGAAACGAGGACCCAGAGTAAGTTCTTCAACCAGACAGATATTCTTGAATTGTAATTTATATTTATCATTTAATGGCGAAAGCGTTTCCAGTCTCAGTCGATCAGTCTAGTAGGTGATCCCACGAGCTAGTGATGTCCAAGCCTAACGTCTTCTGACTTTCTTCTGCGACAGCGCCAGCGATCCCATCACGAGTCAACGAAAGATCACTAGACCAATGATGTTCGCTGAGAAGGCAGATGAACCTTGCTTTTACTCTTTCCACTTCATAGTAAGTGACATTGACATCTCGAATGTGAATATGATTCATGTCCGTCTGCTTTATAGCTTCAAACGAGGGAAACGCTGGTTGATTACGGTCTGATACGCAAGTTGCTGTTCATCTCGATATCCGAGCGATCACTGATGTTCCAACTACCTTATTTCGTTGCTAGCCGATCATATCCCTCCACCACCTCCCAATCCAGCCTTTCCGCTCCCTAATTTGTCTAGCCGACGAAAACGAAGAAGAGACGCCGACAATGTTGATAGTGAGGAAGAAGGTGATATACTACATCAACTGGATATACTGAAAGCGAGGCTGAAGCGTAGCGAGGTGCGTCGTTGTCTCATGCTGAGGCTGTCGTTGTAGGTCAAGGCTGAAGCCATGATAGGACATGAACAAGCGATTGATCGCCCAGAATAGAAAGCTGCGACACGAGATCGCAGAAACGAATCACAAGATGAACATACTGAAGTCCCTCAGAGAACGAGATGATACGAGAACAGTTGTATGAGTATGTTTCAAACACTATTTGTGCAGACGTGATGGTATGTATGGGCTATTTAATTATAAACATCGCAAAGGCCCTGTCCGTCTTGGCGCTTGTTATTGTTACTCTTGTTTTGCGCACCCTGAGATATCCGGTGTTATCCTGAAATTTCACTAACCAAGCCCAAAACAATCCTTCGCTCCAAAGCGTCCTTAACCAGTTCGGTGCCTCCTCTGCCGTATCCCGCTCTATGACAATGGAAGGCCGCCAGGAAGGGCTTGAAAGTACAAAAATCAGTATACAGCAAACATATCATGCTGACATTTCCCATTTCTACGATCAGTGCTTCCTTGCATCTGTTGACACTTGACCGCCCCGAATGGTTGACATGAGACTATGGGAGCAGCACTCACAACTCCGGTGAAACCGTCTTATCAGTCAAATGCGAATATAACGTTTAGGAGTCAAGGCTCAACTAATTTCGTTGGAGGTATACCTGGTTACACGGTGTTGGATAATGTATGGTATCATGACCGGACATTGTGTGAGTGAAAGTCAATATGACTGCCTGCAGTTAGAGGACCTTGACGCTTGACAATGATTGCATTTTCAGATATGATCGATGATGCTCTTCAGGAGTTCCCCTCAAGAGAAATACTATTCACTGCCGCTCCGGAGAAAGATGGAGACACACCACTTCATGATGGTATCAGTCGTCTTGAAACCATCCCAACCGGATCCGAGGGACCGTCTCCTCAAGAAGGTGATGCTAGTAGTGGAATTATAGAAATGTCAGGAACGACATGTAAGTCAGCTTGAATCACGATCATGACTGCGGAACTGCGACATTGCGGATAAGAAGCTTATCAATGAATTTATGTTATTTTAGTCCTTCTAAATGATGGTTGGCCAGGTTCATGGTCAGGTTACTTCAAGTACTACCATTTCGCCTCTGAAGTCATTTTAGGCTCGATCAGTGCGCTTTCGTCGATAAGTTCGCCATTGCCGTCGGAATACACCAAACCTTGGAATGTGTATAAAGGATTAGGAAGGCGCTTGAGTCTACAGAGTCCCATTTCGGACTCGCGCGGAGAGGATCAAGTTATATGGGAATCTGGGGGGTTGGCTAGAGCAGGGATAATACCGAGTAGAGTGGCTGTAGCCTGGGAGTGGAACTGAGATGGGAAAGATGGATTAAGTAGGGCTGTAGCGGAAGGGCTGGTGGGCAAAGAGGGTGAGTTGGAGTCCTTGTACTTTCAGCACGTTTCGGCGTGACTGACTTGTATTTGGTCAATACTTCCCGTGACTACAGGCATCATCGATCCACAAGGTTGGAAAGATCTGACAAGCGAGAAACAATGGATTTATTTTGAACGAAGTGAGTAATGAGTACCAGTCTAATGCATTTGATCAACACCCTTCTCTTGTGCAGTCATTTATGCTGATAAGACCCCAGTCTTGATAGCAGATCGTGCTACCTCTCATCGCAATAATCCTCTAGGCGAAAAATGGTACAAGATGGCTCTAGACGCATATAAGCTTGTCCCTTCACCTAAATCACTCTCCCCAATGAGAGAAAGATTCCTATCATACTACAATATACCAATCAAACATCGAAGTGGTCCTGGTAGAAGTGTCAATAAGAAAAAAGTAAAAGCGATATACGTCAACAGACAAGGAAGCGACAGGAAATTCGCAGACGAGGTTCATAGCGATTTACTGAAGGCTTTGAAGCAGATAGAGAATAAGGGAAACGCAGTAATTATAGATGCGAGGTTGGAGACGTTGACGTTGCAAAAGCAGTTTGAGCTGTCTGCGGATGCCGATGTAAGTGAAGTCTCATCTTGGTCCTTCCATTCGGTCGGAAATGCTGATTGACTTTGCTTTGCCTTTACCTCAAATACTATAGATAATATTTGGAGTACATGGAAATGGTCTGACGCATGAAATGTGGATGTCGACCGGAGGTGTGGTGATCGAGGTGAGTTCGCGTTTAGGATGTTCTTTGCGACGTATACCAATGAATAAGTGACCCTGCTATTTCATTGGATAGTGTTTCCCCCCTCAGACATTCGCATATGACTACGCACCTATAAGTTTGGTACTGGGACATGAGCATATAATTTGGGTAAGTCAGATGGAAATCGCCATATATGTGTTCATACTAATAATTCATCGATTGTCACAGAGGGAAAATCAGACCATGCCTTCGGATCAGTGGGAGCCTGAGAACGGAGGTGAAGGCTTCAGGCTGCATGATGGATCAATATTTCCAGTAAGTTTACGTTATGTCCCTCATGAGGTCTCATGACGATCTTGTGCTGACCTCTGCTTGTCATAGCTTGATGTCGATATCTTTTCACGGTGGCTACAAAGAAAGATCGATAGCATGTTAGAGGCATAGAGTCACTATCAATCAAGATCGATTGAAGATGGGCTTAGACGCCTTATTAGTTGTACTATTCACGGGAGGACGTCAAATGCATCTTTCAACAGTCCGACATGGCGTGAATGGAGACAACCAGTCTAACACTGAGTGAGCTATGGGTAATGCTTCGATTTAGAGCACCTGCGGGGGAATTAGTAGAGATAAGTCCGAAGAGAGAACTCTCGACCATGCTCTACAAGACTAAACAAAGGACATATGGCGCTTGAACCGAAATATCTTGTGCAGCCGCATTCAGTCTGTTACAATTTGGCGTCCCGACTTCGGTTCTTCCTCATTATGGATGAGTACGCGCCCCGACCCCGAATGGCAACTTCACAAGCTTCTCTGACTTACTTCCTTCCACCGAGGAGGGTACGGAACAACGTGTTTGGTGGTACTGACATCCTTTCAGCTGAGAGAGATTTTCGCGAATGACGGTGAGTCCGAATTGGATGTCTAGAATAAGCTCCGATGGTTCTGGAACGTTTAGCATGTGCCATGTTCACTTGGTTCCCCGTCCCCGGGCTCGCAATTTACCTTCCTCAAGGACTCTGAGTCATGTTCGCGGGATACCCCGCTGGATTGAATCAATCCGGTCGTCTCACTTATAATCTGTGGTCTGTATCTGTGTAAGAGGCAAAAAGAGACCAGTTCAATTCTGCTTGCTATCAATTTTTGTCACACACCACGACAACAGTATTAACAACGCATTCAAATACACAAGATGTCCAGCTCTCAAAGTAGTTCAGACGATAAGACCATCCTGGTCCCTATCGACTGTAGATTCGACGATACTACAGAATTCAAGACATGCAACTGCGTGATCACCCGTGATAACGCCCAAGATAGCACCGACCAAAATTCCTTCCCCTGCCTTCTATCCAAGGTAGCTGGGCAATCCGGTAATCTTCAACATGTCTTCTACCCTGAGGGACTGACAAAGATTACCGCTGATCATTCCTGTTTCTCCGGAAGTGTTCTCGACTACATCAAACAAGGTCGGGAGGACAGACCGAATTCCGCTTTCGAGTTGGTACTTATCTCTACTAACAACAATAATCGATTTGCAACGAGTTCAGTGGATAGAAGTAATTTCTGGTTCAGAGTCGAGTAATGGAAGGTGTAGATTTCACTCCCAACCAGATGTCGCTCGCTTTCCGACGACTGCTGGGACTACATGGAGAGACTCGAGATGAAGCATTAATTTTGCATATGCATATACATTTTTATCTTGTAACTCCATACAAACGACCAGGTCGCCTTTGCTCCGCCCACTTGATTGATACATCACCTATGTAAGTTCAGTGACGTTCATGGGCATTTCGTCAATCTGGGTAGAGTAATATTGTTCGATATCTCGCAAGATCCTGACATCTTCCACGGTAACGAAGTTGATAGCCACACCTTTTCGACCGAATCGACCTGATCTACCTATTCTGTGCAAGTAGTTTTCACGCGATGTGGGTAAATCGTAGTTAATGACTAATGATACTTGTTGAACATCGATACCTCTTGCCCACACGTCGGTGGTGATGAGCACTCGACTGTGAAAATCGCGTGTGAGCTACATGTTACTGACGAAGGGTAGCGCCAACTCACCTTTGACCACCTCTAAACTCAGCCATAATAGCATCTCTCTCTTTCTGTACCATCTCACCATGCATGCTGCTGACAGTAAAGTTTGCCTCCCTCATCTTTTCAGTAAGCCAATCGACCTTTCTTCGGGTGTTACAGAAAATGACAGCTTGAGTGATGGTGAGGCTGAGAACAATGCTGAATATAAGTCGGTCCGTCTCAGAGATCATGTCGGTATGGAACACTCACGTATCATACAGGTCACACAGAGTGTCAAATTTCCAATCTTCTTTCTCAACAGCTACAAAGAACTGCTTGATACCTTCCAAAGTCAACTCATCACGCTTGACCAAGATTCGGATAGGATCAGTCATGAACTTGGTCGTCATTTCGAGTACATCGTGAGGGAGTGTAGCAGATACGACGACAACTTGAGTAGCGGGAGGAAGGTATCGGTAGATATCGTAGATTTGGTCCTTGAAACCTTTGTTGAGAAGTTCATCGGATTCATCGAGGATGAGCATCTGTTTTGTGGATTGTATCAGCATTGATCCGGTTCCTACAGATGACACCCTTCTCCTATATGCCCCCTTGCACATCTGGTCTTTCTACCCTTTCTGAGTCTACTATCTCTGCTCTCACTAAATCCGCCTTGTATAACCCTTTCGCAATCTCCCAACCTTGATCTCATGCCCCGTGCAGCAGCACTCATACAGCGCATGAGACTCACCTTGATGTCCTTGGTCCTCAGATTCCTTCTTCTGATCATGTCAAACACTCTACCAGGCGTACCGCTAACGACCTGTTGACCAGCTTCCAACTTCCTGATATCTTCTCCAACCGAGGTTCCACCAATACAAGCATGACACGAAACATTCATGTAATCTCCCAAAGCCAGAACGACAGTTTGGATCTGAATAGCCAATTCTCTTGTTGGGGAAAGAACCAATACTTGAGTTTCTCTAATCTTCGTGTCGATAGATTGTAGAGCTGAGATAGAGAATGTTGCAGTTTTACCTGTACCGGATTGAGCTTGAGCGATGACGTCTCGCCCTCTCATTATAGGAATGATCGCTCGCTGTTGGATAGCAGATGGCTTTTCGAAATTGTATGCGTAGATACCTCGTAAGAGATCTTCTTTCAAGTTGAGCGCCTCGACTAGGGAAGTAAACATAATTGTCAGCTCATGGCTTTACGCAACAGGTGAGGTTGGTTAGCTACTCACAAGTAGGAGCCTAAAATTCGAGAGGAACAAAAGTGTCATGACATGAGCACCCCTGTACCTCTCGATAAAACACTGCTTTTCCACCATTGGAATGTACAGCTTGAAAAGATCAGATTATGATACGTACCACCGAGACCGCCTCGGAAGACTCGAACACGAGCTTGTCATCTCCGCTAAACGTGGGATCAGCAGCTATCCTTGTAGGTCCCTTGAATTGACCAGCTGCTAGGACTTACGCGTTGATCCCTGCCATTTTGTCTGATTTGCTGGAGGTGAGATTGAGTACTCAGATGAAGGGAATGTTGATAACATTCTACGCAGTCTTCATTGAAGAACATGAGATGATTCAAGGTTCCTTGCAGTGGCGGCGGGACCAAAACTGAATATCCGATATATCTCCGTCTTGTGGCAGGCCCTCGCCGCGCCTCTTGCCAGTGCTCATCAGACACTTTCAACATCATTTTCGAGGCAAAACAACGACTTCAGCAGCATTCTTAGCTATATTCATCATCGGTAATCTGCCAATCGAATCCGAAAGCCTAGGAAGACAGTACAAGGGAGGACAATATGGACTCGATAATCGAAACTCAGCGATCAGCACACGAAGAGATAGAGCGATATGAACAGGCCCTGTCGGAGGTCCTTCTTCAGAATCCTACTGCTGTAAGTTTCACTTAAATCACTTTATCAGGAGAAGCGGGCATGTGACTGACTAGGTTGTGGTGACGTGTGGTGAATAGCAAAAAAACATAACTAGAAGAGATAGGAAAGCAGCCGAGGTGTTAGATCGAATAGGAGGATTAAGGAAAGAATTAGTCGATTTTTACGAAGATTTACCTGGATTGAGACCCAAAGAGTTAGAATTGTTATCCGCTCCAGCACCAGGGGAAGATGACTTGGCGGAATTTTACGTTAGGTATAACAAAATTAAAGATTTTCATCAGCGAAACCCAGGTATGAGTAGTAGACAATTTATCAATCAGGTGGATGACTTGGTCAAAGGAGATGGAATTCAAAGTTTTACGGTGGAAGGTGATGAAGAGCCTACTATCATCGATCGTAAGTCGTTAAACCTCTATTATATGTCTATCGAGTCTAGAAGATCCAATACTCCTGGAACTTCGTTGGATCTCTGGGCTTGAATCAGCATACCACATGGCCCTTCGTTTCTTATACCTTCCACTACTCGTCTGATGTAGTAATGTTTAACTGATCATGTACCCTTTCAAAACAGCACTGGACAGTGTATTCTCTGGAGAAGAATCACACGGAAAGTACCTCGACCTGTACCTAAATCACTCACAATACATGAATCTCCGAGGTGCCACCCGATTAAGTTATCTGGCATATCTGGAAATGTTAAAATCGGGCAAAGTGGAGAGAACGTTGGACTTGAAAGAGAAATCCACACAAGGGTATCTGGAATATGTTCAAACGCTGTATAACTACCTGTTATCGTTCTTCGAAAGGGCTTTACCGTTGGTCAATGTTCAAGCGAAATTGAAAGAGGAAGAAGAGAAATTCAAGAATGATTGGGCAGAAGGCAAAGTACCTGGATGGGAAGCTGAGAGTAGTACCTCTAAGAAGCAGGGTAATGTCAATGGAAATGGGGAAGGTCTATGGTGTCAATATTGTGAGTATCGTTTGTGGCACTCTGTCAGACACCGTACTTTACACGTCATTCTGTCTTCTCTTTCATCAGAGTATAACAACTAACATATACTTTGGTTGTACAGGTCAAAAGAGCTATTCAAAACAGACAGTATACGATGCGCATCTAAAATCCGACAAACACAAAAAGAAGGAACAAGCTGCCAAATCATCTTCCAACCATACCACTAATGGATCTCCCGCTCCTAACCCAGCAGCGTCAACATCGACATACCGAACTAAGTTGGAACAGCCAGCACGATTGGCATATTTGGTTCAGGTATTGTTGACTTTCCCACCTATACCTGGAAAATTAGCAGACACAAGGACAGAAACTGAGAGGAAGATGGCTTTGACCGCTAGAGAGAGAGAAACAGAGTTGGAAGAGCAGGAAGAGGCTCCACCCGTTCCTGTGGATCTAGGAAATGATGAAGATGATGATGAGGATGACGAAAAGATATATAACCCGCTGAAATTACCTCTAGGGTGAGTTTCACCGCCACCTGTTGTGGCACTTTTTGGTTTCACCGCCTATCGCCTCCTACATCCTCTTATTACTTCTCGGAGATGTTCTTGAGCTGACATTGACTTCATTTGGCTCAGTTTTGATGGAAAGCCGATTCCATACTGGTCAGAAAATTTTCTTTTTAAGCTGTTTTAAGCATCCTGAGCTGATCCTGGGCTTGAGAAAATAGGTTATTCAAGTTACACGGTCTTGGAGTTACATTTGAATGCGAAATCTGCCAACAATCGATGCAAGGTCGACGTGCATTCGATAAACACTTTACAGAAGGTAAACACTTGTTGGCATTACGTGCTTTAGGTATTCCCTCTAGCGCTCAGAGGCATTTCCTCAATATCACTACCATCTCAGATGCCATGGCTCGTAAGTCCTCCTGACCAAACACCGTGTACCGTTCTATTGGTTTTGGGGCTAATCGTGGGTTTATATCTGACATAGTTGCGGATAAGTTGAAGAGAGAAGGACGTAAATCAATTACAGAGAATGAAAGGGCTGAGGAATTTGAGGATGAAGAAGGGAATGTGTATGATAGAAAGACATATTTCGATCTGAAGAAACAAGGGTTATTATAAACCTTTCCTGCTTCTAGAAATGAGAAGCGATGTACGAGTAATAGTTGATCATGTTGTGAGCATGTAGCAGTGGTGGTCGTATATGTATGCATGAGGTGACAATGTGCAATGGTAAGATGGGAGTATAGAAAGAGCAGAAGATGGTTTACAATGGGCAAATGCCAATTCCGATCTCACGCCTGTGACATCTAAGAGGATGTCTGTCATGCATCCGAAAGACCCACATCTACGTCTTCTGCTCAAGCACTATCTGTGCTAGCCATTGTACAGTCTCTTCTGCATGCTGAGCTGGTTTTATATCGTACAAATTGCCGGTCATCATATCCTACATTATTCTGCCATACGTGCACCATCATCTTGAAACCCCTTCACCTTCTCATCCACAGGGCCTGATTCACCATCATATTCACTGAATCAGCTTTATCCACTATCAAGTTCCCATATATGAGAGCGATAGTCTCCCTTGTACTCACCTAATATTCCCCTTGGGAAGCTTTCATCCCCGCCAACAAGAAACACATCACTGCCGGTAAATCCGTGACGAAGGTCCTGAAAACATGCATCTTCAACCATTCCGCCAGGGACTCAGTGGGTCTACCAGAGGGTTCACCATTTCTTATCTTTGCCAATAATTACAAAGCTTTAGGTCCAAATACCATATGTCCAAATGCCAATCCAACACCTAAAGCATAATACATCTTGGCTCCACCCGCTACCCATGGTGTATTTCGCAGGGTGAAGAGGTTCGTGAGTCCCGCACCAGCTGACCAAGGGAACGAGGAGAAGAGAACGATGGTACCCTTTGGACCCCAAGTTCTGAACCATTTTGGTAGTAGGTCATTTGCCTGTTCACGGTATGAGTGAGATTGCCAGGAAGACAAGAATTGATATTCGTCTACTGCCCATTGGAGGGATACGGTTGATGAAATTATAGGTACGAAACGTAAGATGGGGATGGGAAGAAGAGGTGGGATGAGGTAGCCTGATAGACCGGCTATGATGTTTCGAGGTGATACCTCGACCATTTCGTATTTCGTTATAGCCGTTAGTGATAATTCCCAGGATAAAATCGCTCAGCAGGAGATCTTATATGGTCATCGATTAATCAGGTTCGGGGTCGGTGGCTATCCGGGCAATGTCCTTTAGTGCGTTATTGGCTTAATCTTATCGGATAGCGAAATCATCCGACATATTCGTCATGTCAGATCTAAGCTTGTTTCGGAGTGGTATGATGAAAAGCTATGCTATGCTGTTCGTGAGAATGTTGAATGCATCTTAGAGTGAAGATGTCCGCCCTCAGCGGTTGAGGTCGAATAGGTTAAGTCATTGATCCACTCTGGTCCCTCTCAACCCGCCAATGTTCTTCATTCGAACGTTAGTTAAAAATGCATCTCTTCGCGTGATACCTTTCACATTTAAACTTCTATATACAAATATTCCTTTCTATGCAGGTACAATCCAGGTTCTCACTATCCCATCCGAACCAGCTGTGATGAGCTTCTCATCTCCCAGCCATGAAACCCCAGTCACACCACCAGGATGAGCGTTCTATATTCGATGAATGACATATTAGCCAACTCATTTCATGGATAACTTGTCACTGCAGGAAAATTGCTCACCTTGATAGCGATATTCTTGGCTACCTTCTTTCTATCCCAGATATAAACATTCTCATCCAACCCTACAGATGCTAGACGCTTATCGCTCTTCGACCAAGCCAAATCTACGATCCTACCCGTATGGAAAGTCCATCTTGACGAGACTGTCACTTCCTTCTCCTCTACATCAACCAAAATAATCCTACCTGCCGAATCGCCAGCAGCTAGGTACTTTCCATCTTTCGTGAATCTCAAAGACAGCACATCTCCCTTACTATCTTCAAACGTAGCCAGTTCCTTTTCCGGTGAAGTAGATGACAATATCACTTTTTTGCCTACTCCATATGCGACTGAATCTGAGTTTGGTCCACCATGTGCTGCTACAGCTGTTACCGCATCCTTCGATAGTAAGAAAGTAGAGTTTGACCCGGCTGGATGCACCTCCAAGCCTGATGAGGTGGCTACGTAGATCGCATTAGAAGTAGCGGCAACTCCGGAAGGTTGAGCTTTGATAGGTAACGAAGTGGATCTCAATTATAGATCTATCAGTCTTCGTACAGGGATAGTAAGATAGAAAGCGGTGCAGTGACACTTACGAGAAAGATTGACCATCAATCGAAGAGACTTTATCATCCCATCCAGCCGAGTAGACCTTTCCTTTGTAATCCGTGCTAAATGCAACTACGTTGGCTGTATGGCCCGTGCCCTGCACCTCATCACATCTACCTTCATCTGCACCGTAGCTCACACCAATATCGAATCTCTTGATCGAACCGTCAAACGATCCAGTATAGAACGTAACCTCTTTCTCAGTATCGCCTGAAAGAGTTGATGCCGTGATAGCTTTGGTAGCACCATGCAACGTACGCCATTTGGTCGAAGTGGATTCTCTCGTATCGAAGATATTCAGTACACCTGACAAAGAGATGGATACAAGGGAATTGGGACCGGCATAGACAATTCCGTTTTGCTGAGATTGGACGTCAGAGCCGACGGTGTAGCTTTGGGTAGATTTTAGTGAAGACGCATCCCCTGTCAAAATTGTCGTTTAGCGTGACAGTTCATAGATGACTTGGTGGTGACTTACATATTGACACGATACCATCCGCACCGGCTGTAGCAATAGACTGAGAATCAAGATTCCACGAGCACGCCATCTGTGTCAAGACCATTCATCAGCAATGATGTCAGTTTCAAAACATGTAGTAGAAAGAAAGATCGGGATATTCCATTGGGGATCGTTGTTCCAGTCGATAGATCGGTCTTGTGAAGGAAAGGTTTTTGGAAGCCACACTTACCAAGGAGCTACCGCCCTCTCTTCCTGCTTCACCCTTAGTCTCACCAGTTTTCCCATCATAGAGAAACAGCTTCCCATCACTGGCAACACTAGCGAATAAATCCCCGTTGGGGGAAAAAGCGACATCCCTAACGAATCTAGAATGTGTGTTGATCATTTTGTCGTATTTGAACGGTACGGCAGAATGGAAAATGATGGAATTGTCATCTGATCCGGAAATAGCTTTGAAAGGTCTTTGATGGCGGATAGATAAGGCATTGATAGGCTATTACCAAGGTGATGAAGAGTGGTCAGCCGTGAGGACATCGCTATCTGATAGTTGCTCACCTTGGAGTGTCCAGTGATTTCACCACACGACGATCCCGAGTCCATGAAGAACGCAGCGCCGAACCTGTATAACGCAGCTGATCAGCTTTGACGGTCTCAATAGTAAGATAGCTAATGTGACCACTCACTTGTCCTTACCTTCACCTCCAACGATGATCCTCTTGCTCTCCCCATCCCATGCTAAATCATTGATCTTACCGGACAACGGTCTGATAGCGAGTTTGAGGTTGTTTTCAGGATTGGTGACATCCCATATTCTGACTACATTGAGAATTAAATGAGTCAGTAGATATATATACAGCCTACAGACAAAGGAGATTCAGAAATGAAAGCCACTCACCTTCACCGGACACATCCGCTGATGCAGCATAGTAACCTGAAGGAGAGAACCGAGCGACTGTAGCTGATCTCGTGTGCTCTGAGCGATGGTGCATAGTGTGATCAGCTGAGAAGAGAAATCATCGTCCTACTGACAGCTGATGATTGCTTACGGGTATAGGCATGAGATAAGCCAGTATGCTATATCGATAATTTAGAATGATCAGTACATTCGACTTGCTGAGCATGCTGTGTCAAGGACCAATTGAACATAGATGAACACTAACATTGAGATCTCGTATCTATTGTTGTACGATGAACCGGAAGTCAGCAGGAGTCATGAATACACAATACATACAATATAGTCTGCTATGAACTCACTATCACGGCTCTACCATTCGTATATATCAACTTTTCACCCTTGGGATCAACACCGAGTTTGGTTGATTCTGACCTGGCCGTAGCAGGATTGCAAGGGTATATGGGTTCTATGGGATGCACGTCAGTCGCTCGTGTGGTGATTACTGCCTGTCTGATAGCTCACCAGCTTTGTACGCCATCTTTCTTTCCTAGCTATGTTGAAGTATCATAGCACATAAAGCACGATGTATCCAACAATGAAAGCTGTCCATACAACAGCGACAGCGATGTCTCTGACAGCCTCGCGTCATAGCTTTGGTTCTGCTACCATGTGTTCGCCACGTTTACACCAACATGGAGGTCGCTAAAGCGGTTCGTTCCACGATTTCAGCAGTGTGTTATTTTACCCTCTCTGGCCTCTTTTGGCTAAGATCATGTGTAGTATCTGTTCTTAACGCTGTAAGAAGCGTTATGGGAATACGTTCCCTTACTTCTTACCGAGTTTTTCGAGCCAGTGTTTGCCTCTTCAGCTTGCTGAACGCAGCACACGATGTCGATGCCACCGCACTACGGGCTTCTGATGTCACGGCAACCTTCCATATACCTTTTTGATTTCATTTTGTACGCGTAATTTGCCGAGGAGATTCGAGGTGGAGGTCAAGTCAAATGAGCCAGGAATGTCACCTTGGAAACGGAAGTGCGATGTATGGCGTTTCATGTTGGTAGTGAAACGTATCAGGTCAGCACGAGCACTGAAATAGATGGAGACTTCGTTTCGTTCACATGCTCATTTTCATCGTCATTCCGTGTTCTTGAGCATCATTATCTACCAGCTGATACGCCGAACAGTACGAAAGAAAGATGGCCGAATCAAAAAGTATAGTAAAGATAGTATTCTTCGCTTTGGTGTTGGATCTACTAGGTGAGATAGATATCGGAATCATATGCCAAATGCAAAGCGCTCAGTCTGACATGTATGCTTCTAGCATTTACAATACCCCTCCCTCTGTTCCCTAGACTCACGGCTTGGTACCTCCAACTGGACTCATCACCCGACTCTCTGCTTTCCAAATTATTATGGATGAGTAGAAAATGGAGAGCCACTTTACTTTCATTCTCTTCCAACACTCAACTGTCCGATGTAGGCAAGAAGGAATGGGATGTAGTGTTGCTGGGAGGTGCTATGGGAAGTTTATTTAGCTTTTGTCAGTGTTTGATAAGTCCCTGGCTGGGAAGCTGTAAGTGATCACACCTCCTACTCATCACAAGCACGGCAGAGGACGAGCTGAGCTGGAGATGGTACGGTAGTATCTGATAAATATGGTAGAAAGAAAGTACTGTTAGCTACTATGATGGGCAATATGTTATCTGCCTTGATTTGGATACAGTCTACCTCATTTGTGAGTTGAGTGATCAAGTCATCTTTCTGGACTGGCAATAAATCGACTGACGTTCTCTGATTTCCTAGGCCTCATTCCTCTTGTCCAGATTGGTGGGAGGATTGAGCGAAGGTAATGTCCAGCTAAGCACGTGAGTGGTCACCATTTATTCTCCATTCAGAGTGCCCATACCAATCTCAGACTCATTCAATGTACATACGCTAACAATACTCTTTGTACACTTACAGAGCGATCATCAGCGACGTCACGACCCCTTCGACCCGATCAAAGAGTCTAGCATTGGTCGGAATAGCATTTTCCATTTGTTTCACTTTAGGGTACGTCGCATCCACTTATCTTACTTCGTGAATATAGACAGTATCACTGATGATACTCGTAGTCCATCTTTAGGGGCATATTTCGCTTCGCAACCACCCCCCCTCACTCCCTCTTCCGCTTCTGGAAGTGGATTGAACATATATGCTTTACCCGCTACGATTTCCCTAGTACTTCTTTTGGTAGAAACACTTTACCTTGCTGCTAAATTACCAGAAACCAAAGGATGGAAGAAATCCCAAGACAAGTCTGAAGAGGACGAGAAAAAAGAGACGAAAGATAGCCAGACCGAATTGACTGCTGAGGAGAGATTGAGGAAGTTGAGTCTTGTCGGAAGGCTACACGGACTGTTTTTGCTGTTCTTCTCGGGTGTAAGTGTCATTTCCATCCCATGTTTCGATATATGCTCTTACGGCTAGAGACGAGTTCGTCGCTCTGCAGATGCTAACTCTGACGATATTATTGCTCAGGCCGAATTCACTTTGACTTTCCTGACCTACGATCTATTCCAAGCTTCCAATGCTCAAAATGGACGATTGCTCTCATGTGAGCACCTCTCACTATCGGTCTACAAGACTCTTCCTCCGGCTGACTGATCATGTTTTCTTCTACCTAGACATCGGTATCCTCTCTGCTCTCCTGCAAGCACGCCACGTCCGTCCCTCCCTCTCACGTCTCGGTGAACTTCGCGTCGCCTCGTACGGAATCCTATCTTGCGTATTCGCTCTCTCCCTCCTGTCAATCTTACCTCTCTCCTCTATTGTATCTTCCTCTCGAATTTCCACAATAGTATTGTATACATCCGCAACCTGCCTTTCATATACTTCCGCGACGGTTGTTACTGGCTTAACAGCCTCAGCGGCCTCCCTAGTGGATGAACAGCAACGAGGTAAAGCCCTAGGTGGATTCAGGTCGAAAGGTCAATTAGGCAGAGCTGTAGGCCCCTTGTTGGCAAGTTCGATTTATTGGGTCAAAGGACCTACAGTAGCTTATGCGACGTTGGCGGGATGTTTAGTCGTTGTGTATGGGTTGGCGAGGACGCAGGTTGATAGTAAAAAGAAGGGTAAGATAGAGTAATGTCACGTAGATGCATACAATAGATAATTCCTGTGAGCGGTACACAATCCTGTCTGAGGACGTTACTTCTCAACTCATACAGATCATTTCACTTTCCCCAACCTACTACCATCCTCTCCACTCCGAATTGATCTTTCCAAACTTCCATCTTCCCTATCAATCCCCCTTTACTACTTTTCACTATATCAACTGCATCTCCCGTTTGACCTCGTCCAATTTCCAATGCCAGCCTTGGAACCCCTTTCCATCCCTGCATTTCTAGTTCTTCTTGATCAAATAGTAGATCAGGCAAGATTTCAGCAATTCTCTCATAGTATTTCAACCCTTTTCCTTCCTTGTCATCTAGTCCATCACCGAGCAGGGCATTTGGTGACTCGTACTCTTTTACACTGGCAGGGAGAGCTTGATATTGGGAATATGGGACATAAGGTGGGTTCGAAATGATCATTCCATATTTGCCATTGCTGGATAGTAAGCTCGTTGGATCCGTTGAGAACAGATTACCATATTTGAATTTTACCCTATCATCCAAATGGGAATCACGAGCATTGATCATTCCCAACTGAACAGCCACTGGCGAATTATCTATCCCCGTCACACTAGACAAAGGATTTAATTTAGCTAAGAGTAAACCTATACATCCTGTACCGGAGCATAGATCTAGGATATTCAATGGTGCACTCGGTCGATCTCTTGAGCTTAATGGTGGGATAGATGAGAGGATGAGGGAGGATAATTGTTGCGTCAGGTGGGCTGTTTCGGGTCGGGGAATCAGGACGGGTCGACGGCATTGGATTGTCAAGGGGCCGAGATCGGTTGTTCCTATTCACCATGCAAGACAAAATTAGTAAGATGACAGATGTAAGACATCAGTCGTTTTCGGATGGTCGCCAAGCATTGGACTATACGACCTTTATCAAAGACATGATGAAGAGAATTGTATCAGATGGAGGAAAATGACTGACCCAATATATACTGTATCGGTTCACCTTTTCCCCTCCTCTCCACCTTCTCAGCTATACTATCGTCCTCCACCTCTGGTATCCTACCTCTGGATATCTGCCTGATGGCTTTCTCTCGTACTTCCTGAGTGATCCATCGCAGCTCGTTGATAGCGTCTTCCTCGGTTAATTCGGAGTTACGAAGTAACGTTTGGACGTGGTCTGGTTGTGATGTTGAGTACTTACTGCCAGACGATACCGGTATTCGTATCCTGCCCGTACGGAGTAACCTTGTGACCGAGGATGTTGGGCTTGTTCCCATGTTTTTTGGGTTGATGCTTCTTGCGCAGAATGCTTAATCTCATGATATGATTCTATCATTCTCAGATTACAACGTTGATCAGATTCCAACTTTTCGGATCAACAAACCCCTGTTTCCGCCGGATCTAGATTTGGCCATGATGTGGATTTTACGTGTCTCCCTCATTCTGTTGGTATCTTATCATTTCTTGTCTGCTAGTAATGACGCTCAAGCTTCAGGTGATTTCGAGTCTTTTTGATCTTTTCGAGCACTTTTCAACTTTTTTCTGCATAAAGTTATTATTGTCCTACTACCCAAACAGCTTGTATGCTCGTTCCCTTTCTGAGACGAACATCCAGGCATTCTCTTCCCTTCATCACAGGAAATCTCTTCCTCAAATCAGCTACCTCAGCCAGAATGTCGTCTTCATCCGCGACCATCGCATCAATCAACGAAGAGATCCTATCCCTACAAAACAAAATCAAGGAACTCAAGGTATCCAAACAAGATGCCTCGGCCGAAGTCAACTCTATGAAAGCTCTGAAAGAACAGCTCAAATCACTTACCAAAGGTCAAGCTTCAGCCGGTACTACATCGAATTTCGTATTGAAGACTCCTAAAGGAACTATCGACCATAAACCTGAAGCTGCCCTCCTGAGGAAGAAGATCTTCTCAACATTAGAGGGTATTTTCCTGAAACACGATGCAAGTACCATTGACACGCCTGTATTTGAGCTGAAAGAGATCTTGGCGGGTAAATATGGGGAGGATAGTAAATTGATTTATGATTTGAGTGATCAGGGAGGTGAATTGTGTAGTCTGAGATATGATTTGACCGTGAGTGAAATACATTCAAATATGTCAACAACCGTTGAGCGTACTTGATGCTAGACTGATTGCCTTGGTCTGTGGTGAATAGGTACCATTCGCCAGATACGTAGCTATGAATGGTATAACGTCAATGAAGAGATATCACATTGGAAAAGTGTATAGGAGAGATCAACCGGTTATGACTAAAGGGAGGATGAGGGAGTTTTACCAATGTGTTAGTGACTAGTCATTCTACTTCATCCAGCCGTGAACGGTGTTGTCTCTGTCCGATCACTGATACTGATTTTTGGTCATTGCAATCATTTAGGATATCGACATAGCTGGAACATGTGATCCGATGGTATACGATTCTGAAATCCTCAAAATCCTCTGCGAAGCTCTGACAGCACTTGATATAGGTCAATATACCGTCAAGGTGAGTAGTCATCGCGTTATTTTCAACATGAAAGCTGACTGACGTTAACGAATATCGGTCTCGATTTCATGTAATAGATTAACCACCGAAAAATCTTAGATGGTATCTTCCAATTGGCCGGTGTACCTGCGGACAAGACTCGATCTATCTCCTCAGCCGTGGATAAGCTTGATAAAGTGGGTCAAAATATCAATCTAGCCATTTGTCGTCCATCTGCACACGTACAGACGAAGGAGTTTGATCGCTTATCGTTAATCTAATATATAGCTACCTTGGTCAGACGTCAAGAAGGAAATGACAGTGGAAAAGGGTTTAGATGAGAAAGTAGCCGATAAGATTGGCCAATACGTTGGATTGAAGGGTGAGTCGACTTTACGCCGTACTCAATAGTAATTTTTCTCCCTTGCTGGATGAAGTAGACTGATGCTTTTTATAGGTCCTGGTCACGATGTATTGGAAAAACTTAAATCCGATTCTGATCTCATGGGCATACCACTTGCCAAGCAAGGTATAGAAGATATGGAGATCTTGTTTAGGTATTTGAAAGTGTACAAGGTATTAGACAAGGTGAGTTATCCATGTATAACATTTACCAAATCTCTTTATGAATTTCGTACCCACTCAACATCCATACATCATATCCATCATACTCTTCTCAACCTGTTCGCTGGATTCATATTTACTGACTGCTATGATCAGATGTCATTCGATATGTCCTTAGCAAGAGGACTAGATTACTACACCGGTATAATCTACGAAGCCATCCACGAGTCTTCCGCTCCTCCATCTAAATCAACCAACCCATCTGTTCCTCCATCTTCCGAGATCTCCACCAAATCCGGTTCCAGTGAACCTTCCAAATCCTCCAAATCGAAATCTGATGCAAATGCAGTGATCAACGAAGATGGGATTGACGAATCTACTATCGGAGTAGGATCTATAGCAGCAGGAGGTAGATACGATAACCTCGTGGGGATGTTCGCTGAATCAGCTGGTAAGAAGATGAACGAGCAAGTACCCTGCGTAGGAGTATCAGTAGGAGTAGAAAGAGTGTATAGTATAATGGAAATGAGGAGGAAACAAACACAGGAGAAAGTAAGAGGTAAAGAAACTGAAGTTTTCGTATTGGGTCTTGGAGGAATAGAATTGGAGAAAAGAATGGAGATCGCCACGTTACTTTGGGATAATGGAATCAAAACTTCTTTCTCACCGAAAGTTAATCCTAAACCACCTGTTCAATGGAAACAGGCCGATGATGATTCGATACCATATGTATTGATCCTTGCGCCAAAGGAATATGCAGAAGGCAAAGTGAGGATCAAAGCTCAGTTGGGTAAAGATCAGGCGGGTGCGGAGGATAATAAAGGTGAGGAAGTGGAGTTGAATGATGTGGTTAGATATCTGAAAGAGAAATTAGGTAGAGCATAGGATATAGATAGATAGGTATAGAAAATGTGTCAGCTGTGTAGATGCATTCATACGTGGTAGTTTATTTAGTATGGACGAGATGGGATTCCAATATCATTGGCATCCATCAAATATCATTTAGAGGTACATGATGAAATTACGAAGTTTAGCCTTTTGATAACAAAGAGACTCATCTTATGCATGACCTATATATGGCATAGGGCATAGGCCAAGTTTCACTATCGATACAACGCCGCCCGCTCATCATGTTCATCCTGACTCTCACTTTCACTTTCACTCCCATCATCGTCCGTCTCCTCTTCGGATGTATCTTCATCGTATTCTGGTACGATTGCACTTCGGGGAGGAGCAGTGACAGCTCTCGGAGCAGGAGGTGAATGGTCGCTGTGAATGAAGCACAAACATTATTCATCAGCAGATAAACAGACTATTGTGAGCGTCGCACAAATTTTGAGGTACCCACCTGTCGCTCTCCTCTGACTCATCTCCACTTTCACTCTCACTATTTAAGAACGCGTCTAAATCTCTAAACTTGCCTTTGGGCGCTGCGATTGCCGTATTGGTACCTAACGAAGGAGTATGTGTACGAGGGTACGACCCAGCGGGAGAAGATCCAACAGGTGAGATACCTTGACGGACCACACCGACAGCTTGAGACGAATTAGGTGGAATAGGATATGTAGGTGTAGGTGCAGGAAGTGGTGTGGGAGGTTGAAGGTTCTCGAACTAAAGCGAGGCAACAAAACAAACCAAGATCAACAATCATACTGGGGGTCTTGTATCGTATATGGCTCACCTCTGAATCTCTTAGAGGCGAATCTGTCGGATCATCCGTCCATTCTGGTATTTCCTCATATCCATTCAACTTCTTTCCAATTATTCTTGACATGGATCCCACTTGGTATTCATTACCTTGATCTATACTCATCATATCAGCTCATCGTTTAGCAGTTTGAGCTTAAGCTGACTTACAATTCTCTTGAGAAGTGCCATCACCAATCGCCCTTTTACCCAATATGACAACTTTGACTTGTTCCCTTCTCAATACCACTCCACCTCTATCCTCTTCTTTCTCATCTTCACCTTGCCCATCTTCTTGATCAGTGCTAGTACTAGTGTTATTGGGTTTCTCATCCCTTACACCTTTCAACAAAGCATGTAAGAACCTCGCTCTATCCCTCACATCGTAATCTTCATCATACCTCGCCAGCGAAAACAGATATCCACTCATAAGATTCAGTTGATTACAAGACGGTGATAAAACTAGTAATTTCATTGCGAGTGTGATGATTTGTAATTTCGATTGAGCAGACTGATAACATCCATCATCAGCTATCCGAGCGGCTCGTCTGGACAGCAGTTTAAGCTGACTCGACTCACCTCGTTTGTGAATCCTTTGATACCTTTCCTCAAGATATCCGGTACCCACAATTCCACACCTTCCCATCCTAGACCTTTCTTCTCCGATTCCCTCGAAGGATCGCAGGCAGCAAATTGACCCACAAGCCAATATATCGACGCTCGAGCTTTATGGTTGGTTATCCCGTCTAGTTGTTTGGCCAACTTCGCGACTAATTTCTGGGGTGAGGGCATTGAGGCTGACGAAAGGCTGGATGTTGAGGAGAGGATGACGGACTTGAGCACGATGACTGCTTGAGCTACTAGTATGTCTACATGGGTAAATGCCCAGCATTAGTGAGTCAGTCGGCATCGAGCCATGATCGCTAGATAGGACAATGCTCTGTGTATGTGATGATACAGGAGATTAAATTCAGAGTCACTCACCACGCTGACTTTTGAGAAGCTTCATCAAGCTCTTCAAACCACTTGCGGCTACTTCAGGTTGAGTCCTCACTGCATAGCCAATCGCCCTGACAGCTTCTTCGGCGGTGCCTGCTTCAGGGAGTCGTACAAAGTGCTATGCGTCAAAATCCAAAATCATTGTAAGCTGAGCTTGTCGAAGCATACCGGGAAAATAGCTCACCTTGAATTCTCTCATTGATACTTGTGCGTTATCCTTATTGACCAGAGCTACTAACGCACGTAACTTGGATTTTTGGATCGAAGTCGAGTCTGAAGAATACAGGTAAAAAGATTGATGGTATTTCGCGAACAACCACTACATACATCACAATGATAAGTATCTTTGCACCTCACGATCTTGAGCGTGGTCGACTCACTGGTCTTTCTTCCACCATCGAAGCAATGACGTCCCATGTCAAAGCGCTTATCTGTTCTCTACCCAATCTCTCATCATTCGAGATACCCGCCAATCTCAATATAGGTTTGACTAGTAGACCCTGCGCTATGATCTTATGTGATGAAGGTGCCAAGTGATAATAAGCATTTGCGGTCGCGAGTACCACAGCAGGATTTCGAGATTGAAAGAGAGGTTTGATGAAATGAAGTAACATTGCAAGATCTTCATCTATACCTGTAAATTCATCTTCACTTTCTTCTGCCTCTTTGCTATTGCCGTCACCGTTTGCTGTTGGTGGTTGTGTCTGGATGGTAGAAGGGTCAGTCGAACCTGAATTAGGAGGTTGTTCGAGCATTGTTCTGGCGTATCGGGTCAATACGCCCAAAGCGACACTTTGACCCCATTCATCTGCATCTACAAGGAGCTTGATAATGTGTCGATAGTATGGATGTAAGAGGTCGAGTCGCTCGGGACATATCTCGATGAAGGCCGTCAAGGTCACGCCGAGGGTGAGAGGCGAAGGAGATGAAAGTAAGGTTTGAAGGAGGGATACCAGTTGGGGTGATGAGCTGGGATCCATCCTACAATATAGGTTACTATTAGTACGCGTGGTCAGAGATCCAGTTGAGGTCAGAAGATAGCTTACTCGTATACTTTTGCTAATCCGCCTGCAACTGTCTTCCTCACCCATGGATTACGGTCTGTAACCAGTTTCTTCAAACCTAGCATGACGATACCTGCCGAGTAGAAAGTCAGATATAGTGCTTGACGCGAGACAATTGTTATCTTACCTTGTATGACAGGTACTCTAATAGACGTAAGCACTCTCAAGGACATCGATCGAATTAGCGGTGAAGGATCAGAAAGGTCTTTCTGGAAAGTATTGATTGACAATAAGAGCAAATCTGAATTGGTAGAAGCGCTGTTCACAAGTTCATTAGCTGCGATCACCTTATTATCTCTGAAAGAGATCATACAACCAATGGCGTAAAAGATCAACTTACAATCTCAGCAGATAGATGTACACCAACTTCCTGATCTCTATACTTTGACTAACGACATTTTTGACCACCTGAGCGAAGAAGCTTTCCATATCTCTTCCTTTCGATATACCAGCTATGATCCTTTTCATACCTTCCAATCTCTCCCTTTCGATCCTGCTCTCCAACAGCTTGGATATCTCCTTAAGTCTATCATCGCTGAGATCGTATGGAGTGGAAGATGGGTTGGACCCCGTGAGAAGCGATAGATCTCTTGTTGTTTCCTAGTAATGATCTGTGAGCTGGCGACTTGGCTAAAAAGGGTGGAGAGAAGACATACCTGGAAGTTCTCGATTATCCGCTGAGACAGTCTATTGAGAGCTGCCATATCGATTGAGCTTGTGCCAATATAGGTGGATGGCCAGCAAGCTTGTCAAGCCTGTATGAATCAATTACACGGCAGATGAAGGCAAGCATAAGCTGTAATCTCACGGCACCGAGACGTCTGTCTATACGATGATGACATGACTACTCACTCGTATGATCCGTTCGGGAGGCGGGACTCGCCGACACGGGTGACACAGCCAAGTGAGCCTGATATCATCTCGGTCTGATCTCGTTCTCGGGGACGCGAAAGGAATCAAAATCAGATGAGATCCGTGCATGCTTATCCCCGTTTCCTCAGGGACACGCTACATCGGATCAAAGGACCCAAGGGGGGGGGCTAGACAGGAGGCCCGTGTGTGATGGGATACTTTGATAAGGGTCAAAAGGGGAAAGAGGGGTGAGTGAGATTAGTCTAACCTAGATAACGCTCAGAGTGAACAGTCAATTAGATGGATTCAAAAACGCCATCGATCCATTACTCACACAGGTTTGGACCCTTTGTCACGGCGAAGTTGACGGAGAACACGTTTTGGGGACTTGTCAAAGTGAGAAGTGACACGTAAACACGAGGATGCAGCAAAACATTCCGTTTCGAATCGGTCTACGCAGACCCCCCTTTTCTTTTTCCGACTGCAGTAACTTATATAAACAATAAGACAATTCATATTCCTTTCACTTCTTTCTTTTCTTTCTTCGATCCACTCTCTTGCATATCTTTGCGTACAGCTCTCATCTGCTTTAATAAACTTCACCTTATATTATCCTCAGCCTACGGGCATCTATATATGTTCTCAAACAGTCTTTGCAGCGCTCACAACTCGTACCGGTGGGTACCCTTTTCACCTCTCCTCATCACACATACTTGTCTCTCAACCGTGACCTTACCATACTTTTAGAACATGAGAACTGAGCTGACATGACTCTCATCGCACATAGCGGCATCAAACACACCGCCGCCCCGGCTTTAACATCGCTTTAATCGCCTTCACTCTATACCTAGGGTTAAATCAATTCACAAATCAAAAACAATAATAATCATGTCACCTACGGCACTCAATCCTATTCAAGGTCATCATGACTCTTTCTCTCTTCCCACTACTACCAACGGTAGTACCAAGGATGAGAGTCAAGTCCATGCGACTGCGAGAAGATCACCTGAAGGTGGTCTGATCAAGGTTGAGTCGGACTCGACTAAATATGAGGAAGAAGGTATCAGAGCGAAGTTCACCGATAGGGGCGCGGACGTCGTTAGTGAGTATCTCTCAGCTTAAAATTCCTCCAAGGCTCGGAAGGAAAGCAGCTGATATTTGAATGATGAGTAGAAGATGCCGACGGGAAGTTCTCGGTCAAGAAGACTGAGAAGACCTACGAGTTCTACACCAAGTCCAAGGTTGGTAAAGTTGGGTGAGTTCTTTCCAATCTCAATAGCATTGTGACTCGTAGCTGATACCTGATTTGTTATATCACTTTCTTAGTCTCATGTTAGTCGGTCTGGGAGGTAACAACGGAACTACTGTTCTTGCTACCCACTTGGCCAACAAACATCAAATCTCTTGGCGGACCAGAGACGGTGTTCAACAACCCAACTACATCGGTTCTGTAGTCAGAGCTTCGACTGTCCGACTTGGTATCGATCCTGAGACCGGTAAAGACGTGTTCGTCCCCTTGAGTGACATGCTACCTATGGTTCACCCCAACGACTTTGTCATCGGTGGATGGGACATTTCGGCTGTTCCCATGGACCAGGCCATGCTCAGAGCTAAAGTCTTGGAGTGGGATCTACAAAGACAATTGATCCCTCATATGGAAGGTGTTAAACCTTTACCTTCTATTTACTGTAAGCTTTCGCTTTTGTCCACCGCCCTAGGGAGATATCAAGCTTACCTGAAATCTCCGCGTAGACCCCGACTTCATCGCTGCCAATCAAGCTGATCGAGCCGACAACCTCATCGAAGGAGACGACAAGCAAGCTCATTTGGATCATATCCGAAACGATATCCGAAAATTCAAATCCGATAACGAGCTCGACTCGGTCGTTGTTCTCTGGACCGCCAATACCGAGCGATACGCCGAGATCATCCCTGGTGTCAACGATACTTCTGACAATTTACTTAAATCTATCAAAGATTCTCATGAGGAAGTATCTCCTTCGACCATCTTTGCTGTCGCGTCGATCTTGGAAGGTGTGCCCTTCATCAATGGATCTCCTCAAAACACCTTCGTTCCTGGATGTATCGAATTGGCCGAGAAGAATCAAACCTTCATTGGTGGAGATGACTTCAAGTCGGGCCAGACCAAAGTCAAATCTGTCCTTGCGGAGTTCTTGGTCAACGCTGGTATCAAGCCTCTTTCGATCAGTTCATACAACCATTTGGGTAATAACGATGGAAAGAACTTGTCCAGTCAAAGACAATTCAGATCCAAGGAGATCTCCAAGTCCAGTGTTGTGAGTGAAACTCTCCATGACAATCTAGGTCAGTAGTCATTTCAGCTGATCTTGGTGATACCTCAACCAGGTCGACGACATGGTAGCTGCCAATCACCTTCTCTACAAGACCGCTGCTGAAGTTACAGCTGAGACTGGTGAAGTCACCAAAAAGGGCGAACATCCTGATCATATCGTAGTTATCAAGCACGTTCCAGCTGTTGGTGATTCCAGTGAGTATTCTCCTGTAGCTACTGTGTCAACGTGCTATTCAACAAGTTTAGCTGATCTTCGTGACTCACCTTAGAACGAGCCATCGACGAATACTACTCTGAACTCTTGATGGGAGGTCGAAACGTCATGAACATCTTTAACGAATGTGAAGATTCTCTCTTGGCCACTCCATTGATCTTCGATCTAGCCATCCTCGTCGAGCTTCTCACCAGAGTCACCTACAAACCCGAGGGTGAAGCAGAATACAAACCTCTCTACAGCGTTTTGTCTTTACTCTCTTACATGCTTAAAGCACCTTTGGTCAAACCCGGTACAGACGTTGTAAACTCCTTGAACAGACAACGAAACGCCTTGGAAGGTTTCTTGAAAGCTTGTTTGGGTTTGGAGAACAACGGTGATCTCTTGTTGAACACTAGGATTTGGTAAGCCTTGTCACTCGGATCGTCAGTTGGCAAGAAGGGTAGGATTGGGAAACAAACTTCATTCTTCGCTAGCTCTATGCTATACTCTGTGGATAAGGAAATAAGTAAATAAAATTATAAATACAAAAAAATCTTCGAAGGTACCATTTTATGTCTGATGCAGAAAACGCGTTTATACGCAACAAAAACAAACAAATCTTTGCAGTACGGTACTGTCTATACAAAGACAGCATAGTCCAGTGCAGGATTGCATCGTTGTTGGTCTGGAAATGAGTTTCCTGACCTTTCTTATCGGCAAGATTCTGGATTTTCAGTTCAAGGTCGGGTCGAACCATTACTAGGTCACTATATGATGCATGATATATATAAATGGTGATTTGACATGATCTATGTGACTCAACTTGATGATTGATATGAGTAGGATGATGTATTGACAGTACAACGTTTTCTAGGCTGAACAAGTGCTTGGAATGAAGTATATGCTACAGTATTGTGTGAAGCGAAATTGAAATTGAGAATAAGATTATCTTATAAATCCTACCAAAGCTTTTCATTTCCTGTTATACTGCATTAACCTTCTCTAGATTTCTTACTAGCTCCCCACGGAGCAGGTCTACCCATACCTAATCTTTTCGTCCCCCTATTAATCCCTCCTCCTACACCGCTACCTCTGTTGAGCCCATTGATCAACGATGATCCAGGAACAGCGGGCAACTTGGTTCCATCCCCTAGCGCAGGACTAGATCCCAGTTTTGGACTACTACCACCCGCACTGCCTAAAAACGGCGAACTCCTCCCACCTCCTGTACCATTGGATTTAGGAGGTATAGTCAACCCGGTATCAGGAGGTAATCCAAGATTAGCCATAAAACTAAGACTGTCCATTCCTCCTTTCTGTAATGAATTGATATCTGTATCACTCTTGATGGGATCAGGTTGACCGAACGTAAAAGGTAATAATTCAGGTATATTCTTATTCGCAGATTTGATCTTGACAATTTCTTTCTCTATTTTGGGTTCTCTCTTACTTCCACTTCCAGGACCAGGTTGTCTTGATTTCATCGAAGATGAAGCTGATGATAGACCCATTCGAGCAGATGTGAATCCAGATTGGACAGTTGAAGCGTACGGGTTGGTTTTGGAGTTGTTGAAGTCCGAAGGTAAAGCATATTCGTCCATATCTGATGCCCAATATTCAGCTGCTCGAGTGGCTTTGGTGACTTCCCTTCGAGCGAATCTGTTGGAATGCTTATCTCGAGGTTCAGGTGCGTCCCATGTCGATAGTGGTGGAGCAGCGCGAACACTAATGTACAAAATCAGCTCAAAAAGTCACAAGGCGTGGCAGAAACAAGGAACATACTGTTTCATTATCATTTCTCTGGCTTCGTCTTCGTCGGGATGAGGTCTAGACAGCATGGTAGAGATATATCTCCTGACAGCTAAGTCGACATCGGGTAAAGTGCTTGAGAGTAGTCCCTGCGTGTCAACCTCATCAGAGACATACTCATAGTTGTGGGAGAATATGGATTACTTACAGGTTGATGCCTATTGACCATCCCAACGAATTCACTGGCCTCTTTATCGTTCTCTTCACCGCCCATCATCCGGAACTGACAATGTGACATGGTCTAACCAAGTTTCATCAGCTATGTCTTTTTGCCGAAGGAATAATTCGCAAAACTGACCAGGAAATTCTGAGCTCTTGTCATGGCTACATATAACAATCTCCTTTCTTCTGCTATCTCATGAGCTTCCGTACATCGATAAGAAGGGTAGGTGCCTTGTTCAACTACATCGATAGTCAGCTTTCGGCCTATACGTTTAGCGCATGCTACCTTACCTGCAGGTATGAAGACTACTGGCCATTCTAGCCCTTTTGCGGCGTGCACAGTGGTGATGGTGACTTTCTATAAATATCCAAGTCTTTTCAGATGCTTATTATGACTTGATATAGGCCAACTCCCACTTACAGGTTTATCCTTATCATCTTCCCCTCCATCGGTGTCAGTCGATAACATCGAAGTCTGCAGAAAGAAGGCCAGCGGTGTCATGCTGAAACGCGTGAGCATTTAGTATCACCATGTTGGAACTCACTTTTCCGAGGCATTTGTCAAGTCGTCCACCATCTCCGCTGTGACTTCCGCCTCTCCCTTGATAATTCCATTCATCTGACTCTTCTTAGGCTTGAGATCTATATCTTCTTCGTCGCTCGATAATATCTCTATTACTCCATCATTGCCATTCACCACTTTATTTTTCCCCTTCCCATTTACTTTCGAGACAGATATCGATGCAGAGCGACTTCGACTCCTCCTACCATCACTTGCGGATGACTGCCGACGGAACAAAGGGTGTAACCTAGCTTCAGATTTGGTCTTCTCTTCCGCTTGAGCGACATTTACCAGAGCTTCAACTGCAGCTGAATTGGCGGGCATGAACCCTTCTTCTGGGAGATCACCAGATGAAAGTCGCGCTTGCTCCTCAGAGACGATCACACTGTATGAGATCTTCAGAGGGGCCATCAGTACCGATATTGGGAGCAGGTTAGATGTAAAAAGCTTACCAATTCCTGGACGTTCTCCCATCTGGAATCAAAATCCTGCTGAGATGCTCTCAGATACTCTTCATACCCCGTCTTTTCTATCACAAGCCTAATGAGGTCCCCAACGGATGATCCCTGTGGGATAAATTGGTCAGCTGGTTAAGAGTGACATTTGCAATTGACTGACCTTTTCTGCAGCTCGTCGCAACTTCCTGACAGCTCCGACAAATGATCCCAAATTCTTTTTGATGCCAGCTTTGAGACCTGCGGGAAGTGGTTCACCATCTATGATCCTCTCTGATAATTCCATAGGAGATATCTTCGTAACTTTAGCAGCGTTCAGAAGATCCGAGACGGACTAGGAAATCGTCAGCTGGGTTTTCATTCTCGACGGCATCCTCAGCTCACCTTGTCACCTATTGATCGCTTAGGCACATTCACCACTCGCACAAATGCAGGCTGCAACACATGTCAGCTCGTGCCTTGAGTCACGTACGAAAGCGACAGCTCACTGTGAAATCAGGATTGTCCGCTAATTGAAGGTATGCCAGCAGGTCCTTGATCTCCATTCGCTCGAAGAACTTGTGTCCGCCTACTATCCTATTGGGTATACTATCTTTCTGTAAAGCAGATTCTATCACTCGGGAAAGGGCATTATACCGTACTACTCAGGATGAATCAGCAGGTGAATAGAACTGAGACGGGAAGGATCGGTAGAACCCACATAGGATAGCGAAATCCCCATAATTCAGTGTACCTCCTGAATAAGCTATGAGCCTCTTGATTTCCCATGCTATGAAACTCGCTTCTATGACTGGTGTACTGAAGACTTTCAGGGTGACTGGGGTACTTCGAGGATGAGATGTGATTAGGTTTTTCTGTATGCGAGCACGATCTGAAGAGCGATCAGCCTATTTACGCATCTCCATTACACCTGAGCTGACATACCTTGCGACACCACTGCATGAGCAGCTGAGAGAATAGCTCCAGTGGATCGATAATTCTCTTCTAGATATATAGCTTGTACTCCAGGAAAGTCTGTGTTGTCTCAGCTTCGACCTCGCTTCATATCGATTGATCTCATCACTGACCTTTTGTCATCTTATTCAGATTCTCGATCTCTGCTGATCTCCATCCATATATCGATTGATCCGGATCACCAACTACGCTGACTCCTCCGTGGGCTTTCGCAAAACATTTCATGAGTTCATATTGAGTGATATTTGTATCCTAATTGTATTTGCGTGTTAGCTATAGATCATACTTGTCCAACTTCATATCAAAGAAAGTGCTAGCTCACCTGAAACTCATCCACCAATATATGTCTACAGCTCTCCAACACCCTCGGCGCACTTCTGAACAGCTTCAACCCAAATACCAATAAATCATCAAAATCCAGTGAATTGCTTTCTCTGAGATTACTCTCGTATTCTCCGTACAATTCAGCTATGATCGATAGTGTTGAAGTCGATGAATTGGGGTCTTGCGCTGCTCTAATTGCCATTTGATCAGGAGTTTCCTCTTTAGCTTTCGCCTTGCTGATTTCCGATAATACTGCTCCTTCTTTCAAGGCCATACGCGATTCATCTAATTGCTCTTTACGAGCTTTGAGGAGTGTTGACATGATTTTCTTGCTAGACAGCGAAAGGATATGAGTGGATGTGACCTGTACACAGCGTCACTACTAGCTCACCAGTCTTCTGCATCTGCAACAACGAAATTATTCGGTAAGTCGATAAGTTGTGCATACCGACGAAGGTACTTTGCACAGGTTGCATGAAAGGTACCTATATCATTTGGTATAAGCTATCAGTCGCCTCCAAACGCAGGATGCGATGGCTCACCCAATACCAAATTGTCTGCCTGTTTATCCCCTAGCAACACCTGCAACCTCTTCTTCATCTCCCTCGAAGCCTTGTTGGTGAACGTGACAGCGACGATCTCATAAGGTTTATACTGATGGTGCTGGACCAGGTAGGCTACTCTCGAGGTCAATACTCGGGTCTTACCTGATCCCGGACCAGCGAGGATTTGAAGTGGTATTTCGGGTGGGGCAGTCACAGCTATATTTCAAACAACAATCCGTGAGCTGGTCTGACTGACTTGGTACTCCTCCGACCTACCTTTCAGCTGAGCTGCGTTGAGTGAAGCCAGGTAGGGATACTTCATCTTATCAGACGAGCTGACAGATGATAAGGAAGGCTTTGTATCTCCCATATTTGATGTGTGGACACTCCCACAGATAGGAAATGAGCCAAGGAGGAAGATATGAATCGTAAATTGTAATTGATCAACAAAACGTCATGTTTTTAACATTTCCCGATCCACTCAACCAAACCAAACAGATCTAATGTTTACAATTCTCTGAGATCGACGCGTTTCCCTTGAAACGTGCGGAGCACATGGCAAGCCGTACGGATGAGTTATAGACGAAATCTGTCGTTGTTCATGTTCGCTTTTTGTAATGTCAGATTAGAAATTACAAATGATTCTCACTCGGTTCATTCAGATCAGCTCGGAAATCAAGAGCAGAAATTTAGATCCCCACAATTACGGAATATCTTGGATTTTACAAGATAACATTGAATTCGTTCATACAAGTAGATGGACCAACACAAAGACAATCATAAGAGCAAGATGACGGTCAGAGTATTAGCACTTTGCGGTTTCACTCAGAACTCATACATATATTCTAAACAGGTAGGTTGTATCAATTCTTCCCATGTCTAATGTGCGACAATCTTAGATGACAGTTGTTGTCCATAGCTCGGAGCAGTTCGAAAGACATGTAAAGACGTCGAATTTGGTTAGTATTGTGTCACTTTATGATGATCAATCTATCATGTGTTGACGACATACGGCTGGCATGGAATGTAGTTTTCTTGGAACCACCGATCGTAGTCGAAAAGGCGGACCTGCCATGGGCTGATAATAACCTCGATCAATTCGGTTCTAACGCTACTACCGACGAGGCTGCTCAGACGCCCGAGACTACCCCTAGAGCATGGTGGACTACGGTAAATGAGCGAAAAACTTTTAAGAGTGAGCTTTCTGCCCCTTCTGATCGTACCAAGGGACAGCAAGCTCATATTATCTATGCGAGCCAGAATTCGACGAGACTGTAGCATATCTACATGACTACATATCAAAGAACGAACCTTTTGATGTAAGCTCACGTCTTGCGGTCAGCGACAATGAGCTTACATGTAACATATGATCTTGTAGGGTATAATGGGCTTCTCCCAGGGTGCAGGTATGGCAGCATTACTGTCTGCAATGGTAAGTAGATGTATACGCCGTTCCCGGAAAAATTGCCTCATCTCATAAGCTGATTTTTTTTGGTACGCGATTATATAGCTGGAGAAACCAGGTCTTCATCCAAATTTCCCTTCTGAACCACCTCTACCCAAATTCAAATGTATGTGTTAGATCACAGGCCTGTATTGTCAGATACTGACTGATTGATTGTTATAAACAGTCGCAATATTCGTAGGAGGTTTCTTACCTACAGCAGAATCACACGACTTCACTCCTTATTTCCCTTTACCAGCTTCTTTACCTACGTTGCATGTTTGTGGTCGGAATGATACGTTGATAACGATAGAGAGGAGTCAGACATTGGTTGATAAATGTGAGAATTCAAGGGTGGAACTACATGAGGGAGGTGAGTGATGCCCGACCACCCTTATGAATCACCAGTACAGGCAATAGGAGTAATGCTGATTCTGTGAATCAGGCCATTACACACCTTCTAAAGCATCTTGGAGGCATTTCTTCAAGTGAGTTACCAAAGCATTCATGATGGTTGTCGGTTTTAAATGGATGACTGATAGTTTGATTCGCATACAATAGCGCATATATAAATTCGTTTGGTCCTGATGGATCTAATGGAGATGTACCTCCTGTAAACTCTTTCGGACCATCTGGAGCGAATACACCTGTAAATTCGAAAGGCGGAGAAGCCACACCCAGACCGTCCACGCCTGCATCTTAGTCACGAAACTAGTTTGGTGATGAGGTGGAATGAGTATTATAGATCTTATAGATTGGAGGAATGCATATCATGCTACTTCGCCCTCGTGGACATGATACGTTTACTACATGTTTATGTATTCTCAGTATCAGAGATTGGGATGATCAGCACGACACTCGACTTACTAGAAAATGAGTCAAAGTCATGAAAGCTTCAGGAATCATGAAACATATCTGTGATTCTTGGAGAATGGACATATGAGGGTCATCGTAGTCCTCCACCCGCAGGTGGATCACCGAGGGAAAAATCAAAGTAGCTATCAACAGAACGGTAGATTGATTGGCTGACACAAGTCGACTGAAGATGGCATTGCCGATGTACTTGAGCCTTGGCTTTGTCAGATCCGCAGACCCCCTGTCTGGTCTGTGACTCGCTGCTATTTCGTGTATGCTGCTAGAAGAACGTCCACTTAAGATGCAGATGTAGCCAAGGAGCGAGCGCCTGCTGATATACCGTAAAGAAGGCAGCCCGCAAACATCTGAGGACAGTCCCTGATGTTCCTGAACTTATTGCCCAATCTCATTGGATTAACCTCAGATGTTTAACCATAATCCATTACAGTAAACTGCATCCCAGATATCTGGCGCGGTCTGTGGATCTGTAAGCGTCGTCCGATGATCCATAGCATTTCGGACCGGATGACACCTGTGAGTAAATGCATGTCACATGAGCTGAAAGAGCCGGAGTTGAACGCTTATCAGAGAATGAGGGAGAAGAGAGGAAGTCTAATCATTTTGCCCGCGGCTTTAAACCTGGAAATTCAATATAAGGGATCAACTTCTTGCCCGCGGTATCGATTCGATTTGGTTTGGCTGTTATCGATTACTTCTACTTACCGTAAACATACATTCGTACATCTCCACTTTTAATGCATCATAGAGATCCATGTATATATAAGAGGTATGCTCGATAATTACTGATGAAGATACTTACTCCACCGATATCCAAGTCGGTAACACCATCGTTTCAAGATGTCTACCGGATACGATAAGGAACATGAAGGTAAAGATGAGAAACTCCAGTCTCATTCATACAACGGTGAAGTCACCTTGAACGATATCGATCCGGAGTATCAAGAGTATTTACAACTTGATGAAGAGTTCTCTGGAGATGCTTTAAAGAAACTTACTGTGAGTACATTATATTCGAAATTACCCCTCGCCAAACCAGACTACCGCCGCGAAATATAAAGTTGGTATAGCTTTGCTGAAACAACTCTGTTTATGTTCCGATACTGTGATACAGCGAAAGATCGACTGGAGAGTTGTCCCACAATTGATATTCATTTACATGTTATCTTATATCGATCGAGGAAATGTCGGCAATGCGAGATTATTCGGTGCTCAAACGGATACAAAGCTCTCCAATACTGATTGGAATATCGGTTTATCACTCTTATGTGAGTTGAGTCTACCATACTCCAAACCATGATCACTGATAATTTGGATTGATCTGTACTATAGTTATAACATTCGGTTTCGGTGGTTTACCATCCAACATCCTCGTCAAGAAATTCGGACCTAAAAAAGTCCTTCCAGTTCTCTTAACAGGAATTGGAGCATGTCTCGTCGGTGCTGGGTCCTCTCACAATAGAGCACAATGGTTTTCTCTTCGAATACTACTCGGTTTATTCGAAGCTGGTATGTACCCTGGATGTACATACACTTTGACAACATGGTACACCCCTGCCCAAATTCACAGTAGGACCACGATCTATTACCTAGGTGGTGTCCTGTCAGGTGCTATTTCTGGATTGTTGGCATATGGGATAGGTCAAATGGACGGGAGGAGCGGACAAAGGGGTTGGAGATACATTTACTGGATTGAGGGTGCTATCACATTCTCTATTGGGATGATCGCAATGTTCACTTTGCAAGAGACACCTCAGAAAACCAAGAAATGGTTGAACGATAAAGAAAAGAGGTTTTTGTTATTGAGATCAAAGTATATGTATGGTGGTGGAAGGATGGGAAGTAAAGATGAATTTTCATTGAAAGACGTTATGAAAGCTTTGAAGGTAAGTCGATCCCATTCCATATACACACATTCGGACACCCTACCATTCGTACTGCCAAACTAATCAAAGTACTGTATTTTGTGGGAATATAGTCAGTCCACGTTTGGATCCTTTCCTTCGCTTTCATCTGCAACACCATTGCATTATACGGTTTCTCCCTCTCTTTACCTACCATCGTCAAGAACATGGGTTTCACAGCTGCCAATGCCCAGGCGCTCTCGGCTCCTCCATACGTCTTCGCTGCGTTCTGCGTGGTAGCCTCGGGGTTGTTCTCCGATAAATACAGGTTACGAGCTGCTACGGTGGTCTTTCCTTCAATCGTCGGTTTTATGTGAGTTCAATCATCCATTTTGTACTGTAGCGTACTGTATTCGAGCTGATATTTGGGTGCATCACAGTGGAGTACTCATTTGTGTATTGACTGTCAAACATAAAAATCTCGTAGCTTTATCTTGTAAGTTTCTTTCTTCTTCTTTCATCACTTGTCGAAGCACAGTCTCGCTAATCGGGTCATAATGTATTCAGACGTCGGAACTTGCATTGCCGCTGGAGGATTATACTGTCTCACACCCGCTTTGACCGTATGGACAGGATTAAATACTGCCGGACAGACTAAACGGGCAGCAGCCATCTCCATCTCTTTCTTATTCGCTGCTATCGGTGGTATTCCAGGATCTTACATCTACCTAGCAAAAGAAGCCCGTAAGTCAAGTCTCCTTCAAAACTCGATATATTCATCTCATAATCTTTTGAGTTGCTGACTAATCATTAATCACTTCTGCTCAGCTGGCTACCCGACAGGATTCGGGGTATCCCTTGGACTGATGGGATTCGGAAATATCGTTGTCCCCTCCTTGTACTGGTTATACTGCGGTAGAATCAATAAGAAACGTGATCAAATGTCCGAAGAGGAGGTTCACCAGAAATATAGTCACGAGGAATTAGAAGAGATGGGTGATCTTTCACCTCTCTACAGGTACGAACGATAAATCTATCCGTTGTCTTATTTTTGGCTAGTCTTGTAGGACTGGTCGGCTGGACGAAGATCAGGGGTTGGGTATATGGGTTTGTGGGTGTTTACACATATATCGGTTTTGGTCTTGGTCTTGGGTTCAGGGATCGTCATCGTTCTTGTGAAACGAGGAAAGATGGTTTGTAATAGTTCGGTGAAGAATGCAGTACTCGGCTACATACATATGCATATCGTGATTCGAAAGGATTTATATACAATATCTCAAAACTTGCAATTCTTAATTGCTAAGCTACTTGATCAACTCCACCTATATTGTATCTATCGAACCCTCGACGCAGGCACCCTAAGCTACTCGGCTAACAATCTTGAACCCACCCTCCTCATCCAGGATCTCGTCATCTTCGTCCGTCCCACTCCACACTACACTGATACCCGTCCCGCAAGGTACGACCCTATCACCCCGCACTCACCCAGTCTATCTCTCAACATCGCCCTCGCCTCTAATCCCGTACAGTGTAGAGGCAAGACGTAATTCGGCTGAGGGATGATACGTTCCGATAGAAATTCGACGGTCTGTTTGGCAGGTTGACTTTGAATTGGTGCGAGATGAAGTCCACCTACGATAGCGTGGATTGGACGGTTGAGAGGGAGGAGAGAGTGGATGACGTTGCAGATCCCTGCGTGGGAGCAGCTAAGGAATTGAGATTATCAGCATTAGCATTAATGAAGTTGAAGATGTTTTGGCGAGCCAAGAAAGAGATCTAGATACTCACGCACTAAATACCACTAGACCATGACCTTTGACATCTACCACGGCGTATCTCTCATCTTTGATCAACTATGAAATGGTGAGTGGAGCAGCTTTAGTTCAAGCTTCGTACAATCACAATTTTAATGTTGGTTATTGTAACTTACATGATCATTGAACCACCCCTCTTCCCCGTTCTCATCCTTCATCCAAGTTAAAGCTCCCGGTAGACCCACTTCAAATTTTGTAACTCTCTCGATCTCTCCACTTATCCCTATACCCATCTTGTTTCCTTGTCTATCTACCATCTCATGCGGTTGATCATTCAATTCCACTTGTCCATGACGATCCTGTATTTCGGTGAATGTCGGATCAGGTGGAAGGGTACAGATAGGTTTGTATTCTGGTGGTCTGGAGAGACCTCTACGTATAGGTCGTGAAGGATGTAAATCTACTGTAACATTTTCGATCCTTTGTGCAGATTGACGTATTATCTGTTCTTCTCTCATTTCTACTACTTTTGTTATTCCTCCTGAATGATCCCTATGCCAATGCGATAATACTATTCCATCTAATGGAGTTAAATCGACTTTCATAGATTTGATATTTCGTTCGATCGAGTGTGGTTCAGGACCTGAATCGAATAATACTGTATGAGTTTGATCGCCTATAGTTGTTTTCTACGATCCCAAGACTGTCAGCAGCCGCTAAACCCATTAAAAGGTGAAGCATCGAATTTACAATCAGGATTGATAATCCATGGGCACCACAGCAATAGTTATCTAAATCTACTACAGGTAATCCGGTCAATGTGTCTATAGGTACACCTTTCGATAGAATGTGTTGGGGTAGTTCTTGGGTAAATCCTGGAGGGAGAGCTGATAGCCTGAGTCCATCATGTGACATGTTAGCAGTGAGTTAGCTTTATACAGGTGGGTTTGAAAATGATTTGACTGACCATTCTACGACTAACGGCGTCAATCAGCTACATGATCTGCCAAAGCTTCAAGCTGAGGCGTGATCAGGAAAACTCACAATTGTCAACTAGGATCAGGAATTCTAGCTTGTCTACCGGTGTCAAACCGAGAGGACGGGACATACTTGCGCAGCTATACACTCGCTGTCTGCCATGCTAAACCCTGGGGAAGCCATCGTTGACAACTCGTGCACGCAAGATCGTACATGATGACGCCAACTGAACTGCTGTGGCTTCGATCTCACTGTGGGGTCTCCGAGACCATTAAAACCATTGCCGACATGTGGTAGTCACGCGGGAGCAAATCAGACTGGCGGATTTATTGATCGGAGCTAGGCGAAGAGCCTAAAGTGGCACTGTGTACGTATCTCTGAAAAGAAAGGAGTCACTAGGCGGGGAATTGGATGCACACGTCCCCATACTCGTCACGTCCCACACCATCACTCCTCTCTCCATTTCAGTCGAACTCTGACATGTGTATGTCAAGTGATTGATGGAAGGAGGAGACGAGGAAGAAGAAGAGTGAGCCGTGCGTGCGCCACTATCACACGGGCCCTTTGTAATTGCTGGTTTTGGTGTTTGGCATTTGCCACCCACCGAGACCGGGTAGAAATAGAATTTTAAACTTTTTGTACTTTTTGTACTACTCGTAGGAGTTTTTGCAGCTGTGACGCGCAACTCCAATGTACATTGAATGTATCCACGTATAACAACATCATACAACAGTATCGAATCATAGGGTTTCCCAAAAAAATCATCGTTTCTATCATACGTGATTGTAAGACAGCCTGGCCACGCTACTTTTATCGTTCGAAGCAAATCCAACAGGTTCGTAGCCGTAGCACTCTTTTTTAGAAAGGAAAAAGTGAAGAAAAGGCACGGATTCCCATTCATACATTATATTTCCTTCAACCAGTGGTCTCCTATCCATCCCCCTTCTCATTTCGGCATCACCTCGTCCTCGACCTATCATCAAGCACAGATAACCATCCGATCGCTATTCTACTACGTATCACGCACTCCCCATCAGCCAACTTAACAAGCATAGGAACAAAGGTCTTTCTCACGCCTTTAATCGCCTCCCTACTCGAATGGATCTTAGTGGTACACCTTTATCGTGAAAACACGTTTTTATTGACAGTTTATCTCCATTGACCGACACAACCACTGCTACACTACCACGCCAAGAAGATCGAGGAGAGGATCATTCTGTCTGCTGAAGCGAGTCGCTGTAATAGCGTACATGTGGGACCTGGCGTGAATAGAGTTTGCCAGCAAGGGGAACAAGAAGTCTTTGACGTATACGCAATTATCCCAATACCTATCAATCCCATCTCCCGACACACTCTTGGTCCTCCCGGATACAACAGTACATACCAACAACTCACTTGCAAACTGGCGTCGCCATCCCATCATCTTAGACAAGAGACTTCAAGTTGAACTGGACGGAGTGCCGCATTTTCCGTTATCACTCCAGCTCAATTGACAGTGATTAAATCATTATCATCACGCTAACTTTCTCGACGCTAACATCCCGCAGATTGATACATCAAATTCAAACCATCCTCGTCATCTATCAATCAATAACCAACATCCTCGTCAACAGTCTCAATTCCTCTGATGTCGTCATAATTTAGTTCAAGTCATATCTTCTAGTGAATCACATAATCCAACCTTGGACCTTCATCCCAACCCCACTGTCGCATCTCTGCGAGTCTAACCTCTCAGATGTTGCCGATAGACCCATCCTCATCTTCAGCGCCCGCTTCGTCACACTTCAGCAAGCCATCGTCTTCTCCTGACGGCATCTCCAATGGTGGCGAGGGATCGTCGTCCGCGAACCAGAACCAGCTGTTAGGTCATGAGGGCTATACCAGATCGCCTCACGATGTGATGCAGGGTATGCAGGCTCTGTTGAATAGTTTCAACAATGGGTGAGCATCATCTTTCTTAACCCACCCCAAAGCTCACAGCTGACGTACCTTATCTTTTTCCAGCTCATCTCCTTCATCATCTTCTTTCCCCCCAGTACCACGATTTCATCCTAATCCTTTCCCTTCATCTGCTCCGCAACAAAACACCAAACCCAGTATACCTCCTTCACAACCTCAGCCTCAGCCTCAGCAAGATGTCAAACCTGTCTTTCAGATAAAGCAGGAACCTCAACCTTTCCAGCAGAATATCCCACCACCTCAACAAGAGATCAAACCCTTCCATTCGATTCCTCCCCCAGCCGGTCCCTCCAGGTTACCCAATCCTCCCTCGGCTGAGGCGCCCTTACCGACTCCCGCATCATTACAAACTTCCAATCAATCGAGTGCGAATGGATCCCACAGTCATGGAGGGCTGAGGTCGGATCCTCCACGGCGGATGTATGAAGTTGATGGAATACCTATGATTACCCCTTCGCTGGACGATCTGTCGAACAGTAATAGGTAAGTCATTCTTGACACCAGATCGCGTGCTGATACTGACTCTTTCCTAGCTCCAATCAACTTTTCCTCCAAGGTGACCCTCAGTTCTCGGACAAATCTCGAGTTGAGACAGCAATAAGAGTAATCATTGACATCTTACGATTCTGCCCCATTCCTACACCCATGCGACCCATCCACCCATCTCTTCATCCATTGCTACCTCGTGATTCCAATGGCAACCTCCTCATGGCGTTTGAACGCATAGCAACTTTCCACGGTTTACGCTTACAAGCCGGGACAACTACCAAGGCAAGTTCGAAGAAACAACTTCAAGCTGGACCAATACCCAAAGAACATCTAGCCTACGTGGAAACTTCTGTTTACATGTCTGGAGACAATGGTCGGAGGGTGTATGTTTGTAAGCGATGTAGGAACAGAGAGGCAAGGAGAAGGGCATCGAAGGAGGTCAACAGGAAAAGATTACCTAATTCAGACTCAGATACTTCTTCCTCACAGGTCAAACCTAGACACTCGCTCGTCCCATCGTCTCAAGATTACATCACAGGTGAGAATCCAGATCAATATGATCCTCATAGGAATGGTCAGATGGTAGAAGAGCCATCTTGGGATCCGGAACATAGAGATTGGAGACATGAGATCGTCCTCTTCAATTCCCCTCCGGAAGTCAAGATGGAAGATGGAAGTTGTAATTGGTTACCCTTTAGAGTGGTCTGTTACGGAAAATGTCATGGTGAGAAAGTGGGATTCAAGTGAGTTTATCCGTCTTACAATACTATCAGAGTGCTTCCTGTCTAACGTGATGCTACAGGATCAAATTCACGTTGCGGACATGGGATGGACGTATCATTGCTACTTCCACTACTAAACCTATACGTATAACGGATGATCACAAAACCGAACCCAAGACCAAATCCAAGATTGATGGACTAACTTCAAACCAAACGCAACCTGCTGTTCCTAGGCAGAGGAAAGGACGTCAAAGTACCGCATCATCAAGACGACAATCACCTGCACCTTCCGAGAGTGAAAGTGTGCAGTCATTCTCAGAAGCTGGTGCAGTCCTGCAGAAACAAACACCATTGGTACGAGCAGGTAAACCATACGAACGACCTCCATCTCAATCACCCGCAATGGGCACTATTCCCATCGATAATTTCATGTCTAACGGATTTCAGAGGCATGGATCTACCACTTCGCTTCAATCACTTCACCAACAACCAGATGTCATGTCTCAAAGACCACCTCAACAGCAGCAGCAGCAGCAGCAATCTTCCGCTGACTTCAATATGCAGCAAGTCAACAACACCGTCAGTCCTGGTATACTTAGAGGTCCTCAGTTCCCACTCAACAATCAAATGGAAATCAATAACGGTTTGCAGAATAACGGTCAACCTCCTGCAGCCACCAACCTGACTAGCCCTCGGTCACATATGATGTCGCTCAATGGGCATAATGACATGTTGTTCTCTCAGAACATCCAATCACCTAACAACTTTATGTCCACATTGGGTTTGACTGGTCAAACAGCTAGTGCTCAGCCTTCGATGATCTTCAGTAACGACACAACCGACGTGGAGATGTCAAGTGCCATGACAGGTGGATTGGACGATATATTCGCTGCATCAAGCCATACCTCCATCTCATCGATGAGCGACGGTGGATCAGTATTCTCAGGGTTCGGTGAAGATCGATCATCTGCGATGTTCAGCGAAAGCGGTATACCTCCAGCTTCAGCAACAGACATTGACCAGTTCCTCGACTATACAGGTGGAGAACACGCGGATGTATCGAATCCATTCCATCAACCCATGCAACATCAACCTGATCTGGGAATGTTCCTCAACAACAATGTCTCGCCGCCTGCCGGAGTCAGCTTGCCGCCTTTGCCGTTTGATCATCTGCACTTATCACCCACTGCCAACCAAATGGATCTTTCCCATGCGGCTCAAGCACAGCAAGATCAATCTATATCAGACATGTTGGCCGCGATGGCACAATTACCAGCTCAAGCTCAAATCACACATGTGATACCTGGAGATGGCCCCATGGCTGGAGGAACGAAGATTGCCATTGCTGGCAAGTTCTTCTCCCCTGGTATGGTGATTGTCTTCGGGCAACGACCGGCACCAACGGACTTCGTCAGCGATAGTTTCGTACAATGCAAATTACCTCCGTCGAGTTTCCCTGGTGAGGTCGAAGTGACTGTTCAAGGTGCTTTCAAAATACCCGGTCAGAACAGTCAGATGTTCAGGTATAACGAAATGGATAAGGATCTGTAAGTGTACAACACCTTCGAGGGGTCAGACTAAGGACACAGCTAATAATTTTGTGTGTATTACGATGTAATAGAATGAGATTGGCATTGGAAGTTCGAAACCAATATAATGGATCGTCCAGCGATGCTGCTTACCGACTTGCGCATCATGTTGCCACGAGATCGGCGACGAATAGTGAATGGAGCGAAAGATCAAGCTCAAACTCACCCATGTCTGGTCCATCCCCTGGCGACCAAGATGACGATATAGCCGATCAATCCGACTCTACAGATGGTAACGGCAAACAATCTATCAAGACCAACACCAACGCCAACGATACCCTCCAGTCTACCATCATCAACTTTTTGGCTTCCATTGATGAAAATGCGCCTGGATCGTTGCGAGCTAGTGGAGCGATCAACCATAAGAATGATGCTGAACAGACGTTACTCCATATCGCCACCGTCATGGGATACCATAGATTGGTCAGAAGGTTGATTGTGGTCGGGGCGCATCTAGACGTCCAAGACATCAATGGATATACCCCCTTGGCGTTCGCTGCGTTATGTGGAAGACAAACATGTGCGAGAGTACTAGTAGAAGCCGGAGCCTCATATGATCGACCAACCGCGTATGGGGAGATGCCTTTGGATTTGGCGAAATATTCGGAACATTCTCAAGTTGAAGCGTTGTTATTATCGGCTGTTTGGTCGACATCGACCTCGGCTAAAGCTGGGGTTGACCCGCTGCCCGAGGTGGATGTAGGGTCGAATAGCGGATACGAAGGAAGTAACGTCAGTGAAATTGATGATGATAACCCGTCTTCTGGATCCGAGGTCGAAGATGAATTAGATCATTTGGAGAAAATCAGAATCTCGAGAAAGAAAAGTACCAGTAGGAGAGGACGTAGTGGTCATTCACATTCGGCGTCTTTCTCACGTGGTAAAAATAAAGATAAGGAAAAGGAGAAATCAATTTCGAAATCGCCAAAGCCGAAATCTAGAAGACCAAGCTTACAACATTCTGAATCTACTGGTACGACCGCGACTGCCACCGCTACTGCCCCTGCTCCTGCGACCGATACTGAACTTCATCAACATGATAAGGATGATCATCCTCCACCTCCATATGCACCCCGCGAGAATTCCACTACGCCTGCGAATCCATCTGCATCTGCAGGTTGGATGTCACGAACTTTCTCATCGACTTCACAGAAGATACCTAATGCCGTCTGGGATAGGTTACCTATACCTCACTCGATGTTCAATCACCCTCATAATCCCGATAAGCACGCTGCTGGGGATAATGAGCAACAACAACAAGGATGGGTAGCTTTCCCCGCGCCGTCCTGGGAGACACTTTCGAAGATGGCTACTAATCCTGAAGAAGTCAAGCTCTTCACTCAGGCGATGGCTGCCGCTGCATTCAATGCGGTTGTTCAAAGTGGGATTACCACTCCAGTTGATTCCGGACCTTCGTCCAGACATGCGAAATACCGAGAGAGGGAAGATGACGAGTCGAGACGTCTAAGGAGGAGAAGGAAATCTGGCGGTGCCCATACGAATGAAGCGCCAAGGGGAATGGGTAGAGAGCAGAGGAGTAGTGGGAGTGTTAGTCCGAGTGAGAAGGTGGTCAAACATGTTAAGCGTGAGTAATGGCCTGATCGTCACTCAATGGGGTTGTTCTTGAATTGTAGCTGACCTATTGTGTTTTGTGGTGTACACAGGCGACAGAATGTTATACCTCTTCTGGTTACCCATCTTACTATTCGTAGGATTTTGGTTATTGGTTTCTGCTTTACCCATAGCCACAGGGTTCTGTCTCATTTACGCTAGACAGATCACGAAAGCTATCAAGCAGCGTATGTAGTTGAAAGTTTCCTTACATTTCCATCTGTTCGTTTGTTTCTGTGTGTGTATATATTATAATATGATATGATTCCAAGATTGATGATGTTTTTACAGATCATTCGTGAACCCATTGATAGAATAGGGTTGATCTCTCACACATGCATTGCATCTCATGTCATAGCTGGGATGTCTGGATTCAGGGTGAACTGAAGTAGGGAGGTGGAGGTGGTCCAGGCGGGAATGATGCAAAGTTGACTGATCATCTACTCGTACATCAAAGTTGAGAGATCAACAAGTCAGAGGGTCACATAAACATGAGTATACTTGAGAACTAGTTCTTCCCTTGTTGACCATCTTATAACCTCTTCTTTTCTGCTCGTTCACGAAATCAACGATACTCTTACGATTAACCTTTACGAATTGCGAACTAACGACTTTCATTCCTTCATCCTGTCATGGACATCATCCACAAGCTCAACCCATTCCATCGCCCCTCCTCATCCCTCCGCTCATCACATACCCCAACACCCACACCAGCTTTCTCCAATGCCCGACCGTCCTCGTCTTTAGAAAGCGATCATACCTACCCTTCTATCGATTCTACCATCCCTCCTCGTTCATACGAGGAAGGCCGATACCTGGCTACTCCCGATCCAGTCCCACCTCTTTCACCCGCTAGGAAAACCGGACATCATCGTACGCCCTCTATCCTCAGATCATTGGCACATCATCCGAGTCTCTCTGCGCTGAAGAATAAATCGAAGAAGAAACGAAAGGCCAGAGATGAAGTTCTACCACCCTTACCTTCGCCTGTGCTTATTAGTGGCAATGGCGCTGAGATGGGCATGGTGTCAGAACGAAACAAGCTGAGGAAGAATAGTCTCAAGGTTAGTAGGAGCGTACCGAGAGATTTGAGGTTGAGCGATGAGTACCATGGTCAGTTGTATATCCAGTCTCTCTCACAGTGGATAGCTTTCACTGATTCAAGTGGATCGATTGATGGCTTTCTAGAAGATCCAATCCCACCTCTCCCACTTTTACCATCAACACTTCACAACTCCCAGACTCGTTCTGCATCAAGCGCAACATCAAGATCAAGATCTAACTCCATTACACCGGTGCTAAATAAGCAAATGTCAATCCGACGTAAACCCGCTCCATCACCCCAACTTGAAGATATCCTATACTCCAACCCGAAATTTCATCACAGTGTGGGCATGGGCCATGACGATTTCCACACACCCGAGAGTATGAGAGTGAGAATGCAATTCGAAATTGACTTATCTACAAGATCAACCTCGTTCGATATTGATCAAAGTCCTTCTATGTCAGGTAAGAGGGATGGTCTAAGGCTTGGTGTGGATAGTCCGAGAAGACGAAGGTACATGAGCTTTGATCAGAGAATAAGTCCTGAGAACGGCAAAATCCGTGAGTTCCACCTTTTCATTATCTCTAGGACTAAATGGTAGCGAGAGTTTGAAGTGACTCACGATTGATTTTACTATATTTATACGATAGGAAACCTGTCTTCTCCCGCTGATACACCATCTCGACCGCCTCTTGCAAATCGCTCGTACCCTGCTCCAATCGCTGATCGATCCCACCTATACGCCCAGTCCCTCTATGCTGATTCGACCACTTTCTTCTCGACTGACTTCGGTGCTCCACCGTCTCAAGCCCTTGATTGGACTGAGGAGCCAATTCAACAAGATGCTTTCGACATGTTTGTTGATAACGGCACTCTGCCTCCCGGTACACCTGGTGGAAAGAAGGAGGATCTGCAAAGAGGGGTATTGAGCGACGGAGCAAAGCATGAGAAAGACGGTGAGCCAATTCTCAGCTAAGAGTTTGGAGAGGGAAATCAGCTGATCCCCAAGTTTTGCCATTTGTATAGCTGTGAGGTTTTTCTCAAGGGATACTTATCCACCTGTATCGCCTTCAAACTCAGTGTCTCCAGATACAACGCCCTCGAAACCACCGGCTAGAATCTCACCTGCACGATCGATAGATCACAGATCGCCAGCCAAACATAGAAGAGCAGAGTCGAGTCCTGCCTGTTCACCTATCCGAAGATTCCCTTCAAAATCCAAGGAAAGCGAGTTTTCACGAGCCGCTAAGAGATCCTCATCACCTTTCGAAGTCAAACTATCTGCGAACGTTACCAAGCGAATGTCTTTGGATGCTTTTGGTGCTACTCCAATCACATCATGCTTCGGTGACGATGCTGATGGTAATTTGGAAGAAGTATTAGAACGTGAGGATGAAGAGGAAGCCCATGATCACACAGATCGTTCGTATAGAAATAATGATCGACTCCAGGATGAGGGCTTGGAAGGTTATGAAGCGCACGAATTATCCAATATCACAGAATCACCTTTCTCAGAAGACCATTCTACCACCTATCAGATATCCATAGTTGATCATACTCCCATCAATCAACATACGACTACAGATACGAGTACCAAATTCTTCACTCCTTTTTCTCCCTCGCTTTCAGCTCAAGGATTGCCTCTCCCAACATCCCCTACTTCGCCATTACCGTTGCTCCGAAAAAAATATCTCTCAGCACCTCCACTTTCGGTGACGAATAGCTTGTTGGAAGCTCATGCTGATCATACCAAGGCTTTGAAGGATCAACTAAAAGCTGGGGAGTTTATGATGGACGTGTTGAAGTCGGAAAATGAGGAGTTGAAAACTGTGATGAAAAATATTAGACAGGAGAAGGAACAGCAGATCATCGATATGAAGAGTAGGAATGCCGAATTGGAGGTATGGAAAGAGAATTGTGAAAGTAAGGATTTAGGCGAGTCAGCTTCTTTTCAAGCGCCGATCACTGCAAGCTGACCGCTCACTTGCCTGAATATAGCCATCAACCAGCTCAGACAAGCCATGAAGGAGAACGAAGAGTTCTTTGAGAGGCTTCAAGAAGCCCATGACGAACTTGCCGATCGATGTGCAGCTCTGGAAGAAGAGAACCTATTGATGAAGGTTGATCATGATGCGACTGCAAAATTGATCCACAACCTCAAGAGAGAAAACGAGGTCTCGCAGGTGGAAAGTCAAAAAGCGAAAGGATTAAAAAATGAGAATGATGAATTGGAAATGGTGATATTCGAATTGAGAAGAGAGATGAAATGGGCTGAGAATCAGATCGAAGTTAAGAATAAACTTCTGGTAGAGAAGGACAAGGTGATCGAAGAGAGGGGTAGGATGATTGGCGAGAAAGAGAAAGTAGAAGAGGAGCTTGGGAGGATGCGAAGGGAGTTGGAGGAGAAGAAGGAGCTTCTCGAGAGGTCCCAATTGGAATCCCAACACTCTTCTGCCACTTTGACTGAAAGCTTGTCTGTGTCGTCGCATCAGGTTGTATCGATGAGAGAACAACTCGTACAAAAGCATAACATTATAGGACATTTGGAAGATGATCTCAAAGAATCACGGAATCATTTGACAGATCATCAAGATATCATCCAAAACCAGAAATCGCAGATCAAAGAAGGAGAAATGAGCATACACGAACAGGAATTCACCATTTCCACTCTTCGAGAGCAGCTGGATTCAGCTCAGCAATCCGTTCAATCGTTCAACTTGTTCCTCCAGGAGAAAGACGAGAAGATCTCTTCTCTCTTGGCCGAGTCATGCTCCCTGCATGATGGAGTCAAATCGCTAAAGATTGAATTGGTTGAAAAGGAGAAGATCATCTCAGCATTAAAAGAGGGAGTTGAGATCGCCCGATTTGAGAAGAACGAAAGAAGATTCCAAAGCGAAATTGAGATTGGCCAATTACATGAACAATTGGAAGAACTGACTAGAAGTAGTGCAGAGAGGGAATGGGCGGGAAGACAGGGGACGGAGATGATTGCGAGGTTGATGGAGGAGAAGCGAGTGTGGGAGGAAGAGAAGGAAGAGGTGAGTGGTATTTGCCCAAATATCATCATGCCAATCAGACACGATTAATTCCGGCAGCTAATGTCAATGTTCATGTTTAGTTAATCGAAATGATCAATCAAAACTCTCATGACGAAGAATCGGCTTCTAATCTCCGCGATCAGATTACCAATCTTGAAAATCAACTTTCCTCCCTAAAATACCATTATGAATCTCTTCAGTCCGAATTGGAAGAGACTCGATCGTCTGTCCAACACAAAAATACCCTCATTCATGCTCAAGAAGCCGAGCTGGAAACTTTGAGGTTGACAATACAGCAGAACGAACAGTCACTCTCGCATACCACCGAATCGTTTGAGAAACAACTGAAAGACTCTATCAGGGTCGTCGAAAGATTGAGGGAGAGAATAGAAGAACTGGAAATACAACTTGAATCCCGGGAAAGGGCATTGAAGGAGTTGATATTGAAGAATGAAAATGTCAAACAAACTGAAGAAGGTATCAATTCAAGTTTGAAAGCTTTCATCAACGAGATTGATCAATTGAAATTATCTGAAACCAAACTTCGCAACGAGCTGCATGAGGTGAGAAAGGCTAGTTCGGGAGATATATTCAATATGGAAGAATTGAGGAAGAAAGTCAAAGGGTTAGAAGAGGATAAAGAGTTTTTGAATATTGCTTTGCAAAGTAAAGAATTGGAACTAGCTCTGTCGAATCGAACTGCAGCTCATTCGAAGAAGACAGTTCCATCTACACCGTCCACATCTTCTACCATCAGAGGGATCGGAGCAGGAAGTTCTTCAGTCAGGAATTCAATGTCGTACTCTACTTCCAGAATACCTAATACCCCCACACCTTCTACTGGTATGGATAATACACCTTTACCTAGACGATTAGCCACTTCCACTTCTGCCACTCCGAGTTCGGCTGCAGCTTTGAACAGGTCAAGAAGAGAGACGATCTCGCATTCGAGTACAACGAATACTACCAATCCCACAGGCAGTGCGCTAAATAGGTCGAGGAGAGATACTATCGCCAGTGCTGGAAGGGTGGCACTGGGTAACAGTACCAAACATAATACACCTTCACCATCGGAACAAGCCAATAACACTCAATCGAAACCGTCTTCATCGATTGAGAGTGGATTATCGACGACTGCAGGGTCTACGATGAAGAAAGTGGAACGAAGGACTAGTCTTCCTGTGTTAGTGAGAAGACCAAGTAGCGTGATGTCTTCTACTTCCAAGAGAGAGAGTTTATCAAGAGTTGATGAAGTGTGAACAAGTAGATGTAGATAAACAAATCATCATATCCTGTTCGAATTTTTGGTTGATTTACATATAACAGTCAGTTGGACAATTTGGGTATACAGTACTTAGTCACTTGAGTGTAATAATTTTTATGTGATAGATGGAAAGTCAAGTACTGAACTTACAATGTATAGTAGCTTACGTTGTGTATACTTTATACTGTACATAAATGATCTGAATGAATGGAATGGAATGGGATGAACTGCATGATGACTTATCGATCTGACATGTGAGAGAGATGCTACGTCATGTCAATTCTTGGATGTGACTGTATTGTCCATTCACTTTCACACGGACAATGGTCATTTACATTCGTTTGATACTGTAAGACATGCAGGGTATATATAAACAAATGATATGTATGATATAATCTCATGAGAATAATGTGTTTTAATCTGTATTTACGAATCGATTGCAAAAAGCACAAGGATACTCTATTCACTTTGTTCAACCTAAAAGTTATGGTACACCTCCCCCCTCTATTCCGTGTCTATTAGCAAGATATCACCAGCACCAGCAGTCGGTGTTGCCATCTCAAGTTGACATTGTTATATACCAGCGGCCATACTTAAAGCATTCAAAGAGGCATCAGGATTATACGAGTAACTGATATGGAAACAAACGTAAGAATTAATATTCATATACATACAAATAGGGGAAAACACTCACTTGAAACATTGTTGTTGCAGTTGATATTCAGCTCTTCTCTTCAATGGATTAGGACTCCATTCAGGACCTGGTCTATCAATCTCGAGATCCAGAGTCAGGTCGTATGACCTAGCGTCGTTCACTTTGAAATGGATGGAACCCTTCAGTCGCTCGCCTTTGTTAGCTGCTAATGGTTCTGGAAGTAACAGACGAGCTTGTCTAGAGTATGAATAAAGTTTTTAGCTTGGGACAAATTCATCGACAAAGTGTCAACGGTCACTCACTGCCAATGAGTTCTAGCCGCTGTCAAATCCACGAGCAATGGCAAATACACACGTCAGCTCAATATGCTACACATAATACCATAGGGTTGACAGATGCATTCGAGCCGACTCACCACTAGGTCCAGTAGACAACTTAACCGCCAATCCATCTTTCGGTGGTACGGGCGTAGGACCAGGATTCAACGGTGATTCCTGTGACATCCACTGCCAATTACCGGTAGATGATATTGGGTAATTCCAATTCGGATCTTCCGAAGTTGGGAGTTGACGCGGATAGAAATCTAGGTCAAACCACGATGCGAGCTACGTCAAGCATCATTAGCAATTGATTGTCCGCCTTTCATAACACACAAATTGCTTCCGGTGAATCAGGATTGCACACGACATGGGTTGGATGGGATCACTCACCCCATGTATCAAAGCTGTCCTGTGAACGACGAAATCCACCGGTATCGTGAATTCTAATAGATCTTCTTTCGTACATGTGTAAAAATCGAACGATTTGGGTGTACATGCTGTCGATACTAACGAAGAGGGAGGAAACATCCCAACTACCGGCTGAGCTGTATTGGTAATATCAGCTACAGTCACCATGCGACAGATAAACTCTTGTTAGCTTACCGAATACTTCTTCCCTAGCAGCAGGATATAACTCCTTAAAGTCGGTCCCTTGAACTTTATGATCAGCTGCTGTTTCGTGAAGCGGTCCATGAAATCACAGCTCACCAAACAGAGTAGTATTGAAAAACTGAGCTTTCTGATCCGTCTCATTGTACAACCCCTCATCTGAGAAGGGACAAAAGAATATCTGTCCTGCAGAAGGTAGCAGTTGTCCATCCGGTTTAAGGAATAAGTCTCTAGCTAAGATGAACGATTCAACCTATGTCACACACCATCTCACTAATAAGTTATATTCCCCCACAGCAGGCAGAGCGTAGCTGAGCATTCATCAACGACTCACCATTCTCTCATGGAGCAACATGACACCTATAGGTTCTGAAATGATAGTATCCACTTTCCCATTCTGCAAAACTTGTTCTTGCACTTTGGCATCTTCCACCATACCTCTGACTATCCGTATACGGTCCTTTAGGTGAGCATTGTTCTTACCAGCATTGGCAGCTTTGGTCAGCTACACAAGAAGGGTTTAGTCAGCTGATCTACTGAGGGTCAATACACAACCGATGTGGGTTATCAGTCATCACACACAATTTCAATCTTCTCGGCCATCGAAGAAGCTTCTAACGCTATTACTTCCTTGGCGCCAGCCTGGGCAGACATATATGACAATATGCCAGATCCTATACCTCAAGAGTCAGCTTTTTCTTCACTGCATTCTGGACGGCTTTCTTTTGCAGCAGATTCAACTCACCAGCACCGACATCCAGCACAATCTTATTTTTGAACGCCACTTCACCATTACCCAATATAGCTTTTCGGTATGTCCCAGTACGTGAGATGTCACCTATCATGTTCGCTCTGCACTCGCAACATCATGGGCATGAGCTTAGACTGACCTCCGAAAGATTGCAGAAAGCTCACTGATTCTGTAATGATGAATAGAAGTTGAAATAGAAATCATGATCTTTGTTCTTCTCTTCTTTCCTATTTGAACACATCGACCTGGACATCAGCTCTGCATGAGGCCAGAGGCGAGGCAGGCAGAAAGATGGGCGACTGGACTTACTTGTCAGCATGAGTTTTCGAGGGAGTGGCAACATGCCCATTCGTGTGGGCGTTGCCATCAACGTTGATCTCGCTGTCTACTTCCATTTTGATAGACTGGCGTTTTTGAGTTTCTATTTCAAGGTTGGAACAACTGACTGTAGCTCTTGAGTAGCGGGAAACAGGTGATGGACTGTAGCAAGATTCGACCAAGCGGCGTGACTACCAGTACAAGACACGGTGTATGAGTCTATGGAGGGACATCAAGTGAATGTTGAATCAAGCAGATATATATAAAAATGTTTTCGCTTGGACCTGTTTTTGAGATAGATTCCTTTGAGATGATATATACACAGATTATGGTGATACCACGTGGGTCGATTCCGATTCACTCGTGCTAAAATGCGGAGTCTCCACTCGAGCGGTCAGTTACCGGTCACCATACTCGCCGAGCGTTTCAATCCATTGTGCCGTATACTCGTACTGGTGGTACTCTAGTACACTATCAAAGCGACAGGATCTCGTTCTCTCAGTAGACTTCAAACTCATACACAATGGTCACCCGGATTGAGCCCTTACCTAACCCCATCAGCAATAGCAGCCATGATGATCCATCGGTATCGGAGGGGGATATGATACACGTCGCGACCGTAAACGTGTGAGTCTGGAGACAGCCGCACCCTGAAAGCCCTTTCATCAGACCTAACGTTTGTTGGATGTAATTCAGTCGGTACGACAATGGTACCAAGTCATTCAATCTTCCTGGTACTGACAACCAATATCGAGAGAAGCCATGGTCAGAACGAAAGACGCGACTGATAGATTGCTTGCTGAGCACAGGTCAACTAGACGTCATTGGATTTCAGGAGGTCCTCCATAGTCAGCTTCTAGATATACAGAACCTGCTGGGAGAGGTATATGGTCATGTGGGAGTAGGAAGAGATGATGGTGTAGAAGCTGGAGAATATAGTCCGATATTTTACGATAGTACGAAATTTGAGATGGTCAAATGGACGACCATATGGTTGTCACCTACCCCGGATAAACCTTCCAAAGGGTGGGATGCTGTAAGTCTATCTAACGTTTCTTCAAGATTCCTCGCTAAGGTGTTGACATTGATGCGATGATCCAGGCTTTACCGAGGATTGCCACTCTCCTTACACTCCGACGACGTGAAAAGAACGGTGGAATTGTACATGCTGTGAATACCCACTATGATCATCTTGGGATACGTGCCAGGGCGGAAAGCAGTCTTCTGATCAGATCGCAGATATACAATTGGGTAAGGAGGATAGAAGAAGATGAAAAAGTGAAAGAAGAAGGGCCCGTTATTTTGTTCGGTGATTTCAGTGAGTTCAAAAAAATCCTTTAGATTGTAATGTAAAGGCGACATCTTTGCTAAATTAGTTTGCCAGATTCACCTTCGCATGAAGCCGGTTACCGAAATATCACTTCTTCCCACGCATTACCATCGGGTCAGAAATCGTTCTACTTCCTCGACTCATTCACGAACCTATCGTCTACCTTACAGAAGCGTCCATATGGTCCGGTACATACATATACGGATTTCGCACCTCCAGGAAGTAAGAATGCTACGAGGATAGATTTCATCATGCTTGGTGCTATTCCCATCACTGCAAAGGAAGAGACTGACGATAGAGAACGGACCGAAGGGGATGGTTCATCTCGTAGTCGAGGTGGATGGCAAGTGGTCAGATACGCTTGTTTGGATAATTTCGTCGAAGGTGATGTAGAAGGTTGGACGGGTAGGTGGAGCGATCATCGAGCTGTTAGGGTCACAATATCGAGGTCTTAACCCGTCAAATGGCACTCGGTCTCTTGTACTGTCAAGACATTTGTACACAATCTCTTGGAGTTCGTGAAGTAGAGTCATGATTGATCATCGTTTACTGGGTGCCACTGAGAGAACTTCAGGCGTTTGGCAGCTTACATCTCACATGGCATGCTTGCAGAATCATTGTCGTCTTTCCCGTTAGAAGCAGCAAGCTCCCTGGTCCTTCACATGGGGGCCTCCTATAGTGAGACTGACCGAACTAGGCTAAATAATTATCCGAATTGCTATGTTACTTTAGGCTTGTCCATTTCGGAAATTGAATTTCCCCATCACCCTCTGGTCATACCACCTAAACTCATTATGTAAAACAACTTCGACCGATTCCAACTTCAATGGAGGGCAGCTCGTCCCGCTCCCTGTCAAAGTCTCTAATCCTGATATGGTCGAATTAGAGAAGCATGGATCTGCACTGGTTATTTTCGATCCTTTCCCAGGCCTCATTATAACGCTATCTTGGCCGTATGTAGTGAGCTCATGATTTGAGTTATCATGATTCATAAATGCCTTGCAGGGAAATGACGTCGTGGTCGTACTGGATTCTCCCACGGTACACCAGAATTTCGTTAGACGATATGGCTTTTGTGATAGTACATTGGAGCGTTACAGACGGTAATGTTAAAGTGGAAGACATCTCTTGGGACTAGAGTACTGTGTGCAAGAGGATGATTGTAAATGCAGTAAAATATGAGATTATCAGTGGAGCTGGTTCTTCTAAATCCACGACATTAACACCGGTTGGGGCAGTGTACACAATACACGTCATGCCCTTGAGGAAAAGCGGAGTGGGGGTGGTATCCTTTGCCGTTGCAATTATCCGCTTCGAACTCAGCTTGGAGTCGTCACATGAAAGGATGAGCCGAGGTGATCTTTTCTCAGCAGTAAACAGTGGAACGGTCCATTGTTTCCAGCTGACTTATTTAGTGCAGGGCGACAAAGGAGTAAAGGGACACTGTACCTGCTCGGAGAAAAGACGCTAGTTCCATCGTTTGCAAAGGCTTTGTCGGATATGCAGAAGCTGAGTGCCATTTTGTGTACAGAGCTTCCCGCCACTCCATGGCATTTCAGCTTGAAAGTCGCTGATATACTAGAAAATCATTGACAGTGGATTGTAACACAAGTCATAGAAAAGGTGCGAAAAACCTGTTGTACAGTTCAGTAGCAAGGTATGCCACAATACACGGATATACTGTGTGTGACCCGGAAGAGAATTTCAACTTGGAATCTATTTCCTTCTATCTATGTAGGGATCCTGACAGATAATTCAAAGTAACAATTTCTGGATCAATACGTGGCTCATCCCAGTGAAGATAAGTAAGAAAAGCCCTCGAGTCAGATTGACAAGCATTATATGTCTTGTGAAGGAATGGTTTTCCGGAAAGGTTTTATCGTCTAGTGGTTAGGACACTTGGTTTTGAACAGTTCGTTCGAAATCTCCTCCCCTTGAGCCAGACGGTTCCAAGTAACCTGGGTTCGAATCCCAGTAAGACCTTAATTTTTTGTGATTTTTTGGAGAGAGATATCTCGCTCAAAGTGCATTTTGTCAGCTTCGATCTTGCTTGGAATTTCCCCTGCTATGTGAGCAGCGTTCGTATGCATAGTCTAACACGATTCAGCGATACACACTCGACCTAGAGGACCTTCGTTGACGGCAAAGAGAAGGGTACAGTAGATAGCAGATAGCACGGACTTATCCGATCAGACCGGACAGCGTTTCATCCGATTACCCGGTCAAACCGTCACTACTATTGAATCTACAATCAACGTTGATATCGATATCAGGATCAGTCCTCGTCAGCCTCAGCAGCAACAATACCATCTCGCACTCGATCATTTCACTCACAAGTCCAATCTCACAGCTCTATAGACAACAGCAGTCGGAATTGTACGATATCATCGGATACAGTAATACGGCCATATTCACTCCCTTATCGCCAGGTCCTTTCTTCGCTTAGACGTTCTTTCCTCCTATACGAGCACCTTCGCCCTTCCCTTTGTCACCGCGTACGTCTCAATTTGCGAAGAATATCGAAAGTCGAGTCAAAAGATTTCTCTTACTCCTACATAAAGACCGGCTCTTTATTAAATCCTCTTGATCTCCCACCTTATCTCTAGCATTCTCATCGTCCCAAAGCACGTTCTTATCACATCAACGATCATGTCCACTCCAGCTGTTGTAACCTACCTCAGATCCCTCGGCGCTGTCAGAGATAGGTCCAACCAAGTATATGAATTAGCTCAGAAAGGTAAACTGGATCATTGGCAATTCGACGAAAGTAAATTAGAGAAGGCGGTTGATTATTGTATAAACATCATTCAGGTCAGTATTCGCTCCTGTTTGTTAATCCGGCATACAAAGCTGACTTATAAGATGGGTGAAATAGAGAGATTTCGGTACTGATTATGCCAAGATACCTCGTAAGTCAATCTCCAACCCCGCATCTACAGGCATCTAAATGGTAATTGACGATTGACGCTTGATATGATAGCTCACTGTCGTCGAAATCACTTTATCACCCCATCACTTGACCGAATCTCCCTCCTTCTCTCTCAGCCCAAGTTCCCTTCGGACCCACAAAGCAAAGCGGCATCTTTGATCGACCTGTACCTCGTCTCGGTACTGCTTGATGCTGGCGCTGGACCGGACTGGTCATACACCGAGATAGACAAGGATGCAAATGTTATCTGGAAAGGCGGTAGATCAGAGGGATTGGCTGTAGCGAGTTATCATATGTTTGTTGAGGGGCTGTTCTCGAGTGATGGAGAGAATAAATATCAGGTTGATTGTGAGTCCGTTTTGAAACATACCACGTTCGCCGAGGAGGGTAGGATACTGAGATCAAAAACTGTCATCGTTTGTAGCCAAGGCACTGAAGAATCTCACACCTGAGATATTATCGAGATACCTTCAAGTGTCAGCATCGAACCCTATGGCGGGATTAGATGGAAGATGTAATTTGTTGATCAAGCTTGGTGATGCATTGGAGCAAAGACCTGATATCTGTAAGAATGGTAGACCAGGTGATTTATTGGGTAAGTCCAGTTCAATCTGATTCAACATGATCATCAACAAATCGTCTCAAGTAATTCACTCGATATTGATATACCCGTTGGCACAATGTAGACTACTTTTCATCTAGAATTAACAACTCGACACTCCCCCTCTCATCATTCTGGTCAACCCTCTTCGAATTACTCTTACCTATCTGGCCATCGCGTACTACACTCCCGTCATATCCCGACGAGCCACTGGGTGACGTATGGCCCTGTGCATCACTCTCAAAATCGCTGAATGAATCTGGTATGAAGAGGGAAGAAGGCGATGATTATGTCGTATTCCACAAATTGACTCAGTGGTTGTGTTATTCACTGGTGGAAGCTATCGAGTCGCAAGCTGGTTGGAAAGTCGATAGAGGCAGGGGACAGACTGGATTACCAGAGGTGAGATACTGTAAACAGTCATAGCGTACCATATCGATTCATAAAGATCTATATAAGCCTAAGGAGTTCCAATTGATTTTTCGAGTTACTTAGTATCGAAATGGTGGATTACTCGTCGATCTCGACGTTCTATCTATCAGCTCTTCTTCACTTGGTCCCGACGCCTACCCAAATGGTCAAGATAAACCACCAGTGTTGGAACCTTCTCATCCAGCAGTAATTGAATGGAGAGCAATGACCGTTATTTGTCTGTAAGTTTGTTCAGCTACTCCACAACCCTAAAAGTTCACCTAAAACACACAAATAATCACACAAGTCGTAGCTGATGTATGGTAAACATGATCTAGTGATAAGATCCATCAACTGATCTGTAGCAAACTCAATGTCTCGTCCGAGGTATTGGGCCTAGCGCAAGTATTGGAAGCCGCTACTTGGAAAGGTGGAAGGGAGATTGCCAAAGAGAAGAGACAAGGAGGTGGACGTGAGTTGATATCAACTTCCACTCAAAGCTTTAGAATCGAGAGCTGATTGCTGAGTTTCGATCTGCTCGAATGTTATGTCGGAATATAGCTCCAGTCGAAATTATCAGTGATGGTACTGTCTTCTAATTGCGGTCAAGATAGTTCCTACAGGGTCATTCTCGCATTGTTTCATCACTTTCTGAGTAGTCGCCTTCTTTCTGAGGCAGTTCACAGTTGGAGTACCATCCGTTTCCGATTTTCTAACTATTAATGAAATGAACTTTAAGGTCTTATGTATATACATATACATTCATCTTGAATGTGATCATGTATATACCGCACCACATTATACTACTACTATCATTATACATCAATTTCAGTTTCAAACCTACTAACCTCTATTCGGTCTTGTCGAACCTCTATCCCTATCCCCGGCATTACTACTCGTCGTCGGATTCCTGTTTTTCCTCAGACTATAATGTCCGTTCCAAGCTATCCGAATAGCCAAGAACCTAACATCCAAATCCGTATGACTACCTGCCAGATGACATATCGAGATCAATCGATCTTGGAAAGAGTTGGAACAGTTTTTGATACGTTGTCTAATTGAGGATAATTGATTGGACGAGAGGGTGGGTGAATCTGTTGTTGGCAGCGTGTATAAACCCTAAACCGTTTTCAAGTGGCAAGAGATTTAGTCAATTATACGAAGCGATAATAGTAAGCCCGTGACTCACCCTCTCTGCATCTCGCTCACGGTCTAATCTGGTAGCTTCAGCTAACGACCATGCATAAAGGTCATCCTGTAAAAATGACAATGATCAGCCTCATTGTCCAGAGTGGAGAATCGTAGGTTCAGCGAACCGTAGCATCCCTAAATTGAAGTATGATATCCAAAGCATCTCTGACTGCATCCAATAGGATCTCCTAAACCGAAGAACGGATATGGTCAGTGAGACATATATCACAATTTTTTTTTTCAAAAAAATGTATCCCGCACTCACCTCTTTATCTCTTCTACTACTTAGCAACAAGACTTTTCTCACTACCCTACCCAAGTACTCCCTATGAGCAGCTATCAAAGCATCCAGATCGCCTTCTCTCTTCTCGGTGAAATCGATAAATGCCTGCCACGAACATTCGATTACTTCCAGTTGATAGAATGCCTGGAGGTTTCTCAGGAAATGGACCATCTCCGCCTGGACGATTCGACAATGGTGCCAATCGTTACTGAGGCCTAATAGGGGGAAAATCATTCAAGTCAGTCAAGGGATATTCGTCTCTCCAACAAGTCAGACTTGTGAAAGGGTCTGAATTCGCGAAGTGAAAGGGCTACTCACCAGGTATCTTCTCATACGTTCTCGAACCACTCGTGACCCTCATCCACCCACTCGTCAAAGCGCTTTCGACTCTTTTCAACCTCCATAGATGGTTGAACAATCTATCATAATCCAACATCGCTTTGCCGTCCAGTACGGCGTTAAGGGGAGCTTCGATCTTGTATTCCAACGCGAAACAATCCCATCCAGTCTCACCGTGAGAATACTCTAATATCCTCGCGTCTAGTCTTCTGAGGATATCGGGGTCGTCAAATTGGGCGTTGGAGCCTCGGATGGCAGATTCGAGGTCGGACGTTAGGTGGTGGCGATATAATGATATGGCTGGTTTAGATAGACGGGGACTGAAATCGGTTTGTCATTGTCAGTGTATATTAGGTAATTAGAAGAAAATATTGACGAGTCATCAACTCACGCTAAAGCTTCCATCAGGAGTTCAGTAAAATCACCAGCACCAAGCATAAGATATAATTTCAATGCCCTTAGATGATCCAGCAGTACGAATTTGTCGAAAAATATCTCTAATAGCCTTTGACTAGCGATCGAGTAAGCATCGTCGATCGATCTTTCCAATCCTGCCAAATCGCTATATTTCAGCGCTGTGTTACGTTGCATACACACGAGTTCAATTAGCTTCTGCCCTATGCTCTAAGGATACTATACCGGAGACATGTGACTGACCTCTTCCAGCATTAGCAAGTTTAGCCTGAGTTTCAATCCAATCGCTATCCCCACAACTATATCTGATGAAATTCAAACTTCTTCCCGTCGAGAATATCTGTCAATCAATCCATCTCAGCTCAAAACGATCTTTCTCATACAGGTGAAATGGACATGTGACGACTCACTTTCTTACCAAAATCCTCACTGACAAAACCTGGAACCATGCTTTTCACAAAGACATATTTCTTTTCCCACACTCTATGAGCTTCGTCCGTTCTTCCTGCTGAATCTATGCCAACTTCGAATCCTACATCTCCAGCGGGTGATATCCTGCCATCGCGAAGTGATACGGTCTCAGGATTTAGCTGTACGAAGAACTCGTTAAATGGATCATGTAGATCACCGGAAAAGATCCATCGTTGTAAAGTGGCAAAGAATGGTTTTGATACCTGACAAAAGCATATTAGATGACATCTGTATTGATAGATTGGATAAATCGAAATCCTGACTTACCTCTTCAAGTATCTGATCCGTAAATCTACGTATGAGAGGATCACCGTGATTGGTATGTTTATGTATTTTGGATACCAACGCTCCGCCGTGTACCTCTGATTGGGATAAATTATAATGTAAGTTAACTTTACGCAGCCTTCTTAGACTTGTGATATTCGCATGACTGACTCTTAGCCTCAGCGACCACGAGATTCATCTGCTTCAATTTCAACTTCATCTCTTCCGTCCACAATCCCAATCTCATCAAAGTCAGTCCAGCCCCCTCAGCAGGTTGGTCGGCGTCCGTAAGGGAAGTTTGATTCATCTGCGATTCCAACACAGCGAGTAATCGATGATACTCTGATAACTCATGATGCAAGAAGTGACAGAGGCTCTTCATTTGCAACAAACCCCGTCAGCTTGAGTGGGGATATCATGATAGGAGCTAAGTGAGATGCTCACCTGTTCAGTCATACCTCCTTTCCCTTCTCCAGCTTGTCGGGTATTGATCAAATCCGTTACTTGCTTATATAACATACCCATCTCTGAAAGTTGCATCAAAATCGTCTGAGTAGGTTTCGATACATATCCATCCTATTTCATCCTACGTCAGCTCCAGCCCTGGATGTGTAGATTGCTTGAGCTTACCTTATTCTGATCAGCTACAATTTCAATTCCTACTATCTCGCCTTCTTCCCCTTCGTCTTCCCCTTGAGGTATTGAGCCATCTTTTCCAAGCGGGAAACCTACACCTTCTCCCGCTCTGCCTTTCTCGGTGAGATATGGATTCTGTTCCTTTGGCGGACGAAGGGCGAATCGGACATATCGGCCATCTATACCCTGTAGAAGGTAGAGGGTATCTCGAAGTAGCAGGTGGGGAGGAAAAGGCTTTTGAGCTGAACCAATCAATACGGTATATCAGACCAATCAGTATTGGACACACTTGCGAGGGCGGAGCCAGACATACACTTGGAAGTACGCCATGATATCAGTACCTCGGCTTTACTTTTCCCTTTTACGTCGAAATCCAATGATTGTATGTTGTTCGAACCTGTATCTACTAATGGTGATCTCGACGAACTGAATGTGGATGGTACAGGTGGAGGAGGCATAGATCGAGTTGAAGAGCTACTGCTTGCTTGACTAATTCTAAAATTGGAAGTGGGAGTCTTGGTGGGTACATTGTTGGGATTGAAATCGGATAGAGAGAGGAGGAATTGCAAATGAGGCAAAGGAGATGATAATAATCGCTATACAGTGATCGAGCTCTCATCATCAGCTTTCTTCCGTAAGATGTTACAGCATAGCAGTACGCTCACCCCCTTCTCAAGCTTGTTCCATATACCGCCGAACTCGATAGCTCTTTCCGAACCACTTGAGCTACTTTCGCCTCGAGTGTTCTGGCTCGAGGCTGCACGGGGTATAGATTGTAGGAGAATTCGTTTGGCCGTATCGGGAAGCGTTGATGCTGATAAAGGGGCTGAAGATGGTAATCGACTGGTTTACGAATACCTTTTAATGAGAAGCTCTTGCCAAGTGATACTGCAATCTACATACCTCTCCATAATCTCCTCACACCATTCCATCAATTCCCTCACCTTCTCTTTCCTTTCCTTCTCAACCTCATCATCCACCTCGGCTCTGCTATCAGGTCTGGAGCTAGCTACGGAGGATCTACCTGATCTCGCATCGACGTTGGCTCGATGGGACCTCGGAGGTGCCAAGGAAGGTACGAGTGAGTAGGCCAGTTGTTCAAGTGGTGAACGAGCGGTGGAAGAGGAAGGTCTAGGTCGGTGTGTCGATGCGGAGGATGAGGGTCGATTTGACATGATGGACAATCAGCTGCTGGGGTTTGGCCCTCTCGCTCGCTGTCTCGCTCGTGGTGGTAATCTCGTGCTTGTATGATGTATGGCAGAGTGATGATGATGCAATGCATGTAAGAGCCGTATCTACCTCTACCAACTTGCAACTCGAATGCTGTAACAAGTAATCTTACTATACTTGTCAACAAATCTCACTACCACGCGACGACGCGTTAGAAACGGGATCAATTTCAAAGGTGGGGGGATAGGATGGAGGAGACATCTCCTTGCCTGACTAGTAACGAGTACGAGTACGAGTTAGATTACATCCAGGATCACTAGACTTGGTCATCTGGTTCGACATTTCTAGACCTTGTCGAACTGACAGACGGAAGTTGTGCTTCCGCTCTCCGACGTTCTCCGCGGAAGCGATCGGCTTGGCTCTCATCAGAAGTGAAAAGGGATGTCTCATCTTTTCACTTCATTAAAACCGAGACCACCCATCACCATCAACATCTCGACTCGATCGATGTCGATGTCCTCGATGTGAGCTATTCCGATCTGTCCCTCAAGCTTAGAACATGCTTTGTGTTGGGATGTTGATTGGCGATTGATCGCCTCTCGGTGCTAGTGGTTTGATCTGATTAATTGCACCTTGGCGAGGCGTGGGGGGCGCAACGTTTTGATTCGTTCGTTAATCGGCAAAAAAACAACCCGAAAACCACTAAAGAATACAAATCAAATTCTAGAATACGAATGGAAGAGTAATACAAATCGCTATTGCTAGAAATTAACCTCAATACAGATTGCTCACTGACTCCGAGCAACCAAAGGAGGGCATTGCAGATACGTACTCACTTGAACACTGGAACACTGGAAAGTCGACTTGTACTTCTAGTGTCTCTTACTCACAGATCACAAATGGCAGATGAGGAAGAAGGGAAGGAGGGAAGGAGGGAAGGAGGGTTGACACGATCTGTAATCTCCACACTCTACGCTATGACCTTTGCATGCTATGACACTTACTCTTTAAGCGAGTACTCTGACCCATCCTTTGATTGATTGTCGGGTTTTATTGTTTCAACCTAAAACTGTGATTCTGCTTCTACACCTGATTGAGCCAACAAATGGCCAGAACACAAGGAGAAGGCGAGCTGACTCGGTTGTAGATGTCACTTCTCTCAACACTGACGATCTACAGCTGCAGGGTGATCATCATACGACACCATCCCCAGTATTTGCCGAAACAAGACAATCTTGTGATGCTCTTGGACCGAGATGTCGATCAGATAGAGAGGCTTAGGGATATCTTCTCCATACTTCAAGGGTCCTATGCTCGGTACAGTATTTGTCATTCGGAATTGGAATGGAAACCTTGAGATTTACAATTCACTCGTCCAAACGTCCAATCGCCCCTTATTCTCGTTTCAGTTTCAATATCCATCACACCATCCTTTCCGTCAATCATCACGAATCTCAATCTTGTTCATCACCGCTTTTGTACATGTTAAGTTTTAGAATTTCCCTTTGGTCGACGTTCCATCAACGGCAAAGGACATGCTGGCTCGGAGTAATCATGTCCTTTCTCACCTGAAAAGCTGACGGCATCAATCTTTTTTCTATCTTTTTAGTATGATGATCATACAGTACAGTGTTTCAAGATGACATTGATTGGATGATCTACGTATTTCATCTGGATTTAAGACGAGACCGAACCGAGAATCTAACTGTTTCTGTCTGAAATATGAAGATCAAATCTATTCGTTTGGTTTCCATTTGTGGGTCTACAGTAGGGACTGATCGTTGTTGGCGGTTGTTTTCAGCTGGTATGAGTATGCCTCGTGTTCTACACTGCTTCATAAAGTGGGGAAGAGCAGAGATCGATCAAAGAGATCTTTGGCTTTACAGGATTCATGGATTTATAGATCCATGGATCGATGGGATAAAACGGGCCGATGGGAAAATTCCTTTAGAGCTAGCCGATATGATTGAATTCTTTGCCTTTGATTTTCATACCTACAACTCTAAATCTTAAGATACCTTTTTTTTCTCTTGTGATTTTGTGTTGCGCCTTATGATCAATCAATTTCATCTCGGTCTCGGTCTCGATGAAGATCATTCTCATTGCAATTAATGTCGGTATGGTCTGAGATCAAACGGAAGCGAATAATATAACAACCCCGCCCTCCCCCCTCATCATCTATCAATGCAACCCTATCCTGTATATGTAGTCATCAAGGTGAGACGATCATCAGAAGGAAAAAACAACAAGAAAAAAAAACAACAAAGATCGGCTCAGCAAAATCAAACGCCATCACCATCGCCATCAAAACATGAATCATCGATAGTTAATTAATGTGAATGAGCCAAAACAAGAGAAAATTGTCTTATGACCTGCCCTTTTTACGCCCCATCCCCTTCGATTTCGACTTCTGCCATATCGGACAACTGCATTGCTAAAAGGAACTGAGATCATCCATTGGGCATCAAGATCAGGCCTGCACAACACTATTTAGCGACGATAGATCAGCGCCTCACGCCTCACCTCAACTTAGCCAATCTTACAACATAGAACGTCGATGTCGATTCTCAGGATCGATATATAAAAAGCTAGCAAGCGAAAATACGTCGTTAGACGTTAGAATTATAAAATTCATGTTTTGATTATCTGATCCCATTTATCGTCATCATCTTTCATTCAATTTTACTGTATCATTCACAATCATCTTGTCGAACCAAATAGCATACCACGACATGCCATCTTTCTTCAATAGAAGTTCTTCTTCAGGTTTATCCGAACGAGACAGGTAAATCATCCGGTCCATCCCTTCACATCAATTCACAGTCAATTTTCGCTGATGGTATGATATATTATAGACTCAATGCACTTCACGCATTGTACGAGACTGTCCTCGAGCCTTCCCATTCCGATATTATTGATACCCATTTATATAATATACATCTCACACAGAGGAGAACAGTAGTATTGGACGTTGGTACTGTGAGTGTTCACCATCACCGACCCTCATTCTGTAAGAGGCTGACCCAAAGTTTGCTGTGTTGTCGATTTCATTTTCATCCTGTATCCTCTTCTTTGGAATTGCTCGATTTGGTTTGATATTGTTTGCTTTACCCTGTTTCGTTTGTTTACGACCGTTATCCATTATTCGTCATTCGTCAACCTCAGGGAACCGGTATGTCTTCCTTCTTTTCCCCAACCTGAAACACGAAACGGATCGGTGAAACTGATGAGATACTTGTTTTTCTCTTGATTCAACTTCCTTTGACAACGATGATGCTAATGGTAACACCGTACCTTGACGACGAATATCAACATCCGACCTGTGGTATGTTGCCAAGTTACTTGTATTCATCTTTGATCTTTTGCGCCCTCTTCTTAAATTATATTGGGATGAAACGAAACGGAAAACGGATACTTTTAACGCAAAATGAAAAACAAATTTCTAACCTCAACCCACCCCGAATGGCATGTATCGTCATGACCGAACCGAATAACAACAACACATATATAGGCGAATGGGCTATACATATTGCCAATACCAATCCATACAGCGACGTGTTAGGTGTAGAGTAAGTTTACCCATATCACATCACAAAATGCCACATCTCTTGTTGATGTACAGTACTGGTATGTAACTTCAGCTAACATATTGAATCTGGCAGTATCGATTGGAGATTGATGAATCGAGATGTCAAATCGAAATATGGTAATATCGATTTTGCTGCTGTTGGTATGTCCGATCCCAATCTAAAATGTGAAAATAAGATTTTACATCGAGTTGATGAATTATCTGCGAGTAGATGTCGAAGAACCATTACCGTGGCCAAGAGGAAGTTTTGGTAGGCCCCTCCATCTATCTCACTAATCAGTATCCACGAACAGAAAAACGTGGACAAGATCAAGTGAGCTAACGATGCTTTCAATTGCAACTCCTTTTATGTAGATGTGATACATGTCAAAGGACTCTTACTCGAGATCACAAATTACGTCCGTCTGATCGAGAAACTCGCAATGGTCTTGCGTCCCGGTGGGTTACTGATCATTACAGAAGTAGAGACCAGCTACGTGAGTATCCCACAAGAACTGAAGGAAACAAAGATGATGTCTCATTCGACATTATCAATATTCACATAGGGATCTTCGACAGGGCAGGAACTGCCGAGAAACCTGAAACAATGGGATGCATGTGTGGAAGCTGCGTTCGGAAGTAGGGGAAGTAAGTCATGCTTCATCATTCTCTCACATATCCCTCACAATGAGATCATCCTTTGACTGTGGCTTGTTGCACTTTATAGTCGAGGTGGATTTTCCAAGTAGGATCAATCACTCGATTGCTAATTCCGGGGTATTGTGAGTGGTCTCATCCTTCTTACCGCTTAACTTGATCTTTGAGCATATTACTTATTCAACGTTATTATTGCAGCGCCCCAAATCCATATTGTCAGCAGCTGGCCGTGCCAGCTGCATCATATATGCGAGGAGGTGAGCTAGCCGGTGTGTATGGGCCTACAATACTGTACGACCTTTCTTACTGATATACAAATGTATTGCATTTGGATAAGACCCTCTGACACTAGCCCGAAGAGGTCAGATGCACCCTCAAGTCCTCTCATCAACCCTCAAGAAGATTTTATCGGTATTGATTGAATATGGTTATAATCAGAATGAATTGGAGAATCTGATACAATCATGCTTGGTCGAGGTAAGCTTTTATTTCTTCTCAAACCATACGGATACTGTACAAGCTTATGTTAATTCGTATTCTGATATGGATGTAGCTCTCAAATCCACAGGCGAATTATTATCAGAGGTTATTCTCAGTGTACGCAACCAAGATCTATTGATTGATCTGCTCATCCACCAATGTACCCGCTCTTCCACCAATGTATCCAATCAATATCAGGTTCTCATCTTATCATGTTCTTTTCATCAATTTTGGGATCTCGGGATCTTTGGAACACATGTCTCTCCTTTTTCATTCTTCAATTCCCAAATAATACACATTATATACCATTGGAGATCTTCCACTCGATACCCCTTCCGTCCGTACAAGTGATGGCCAATCAATCAAAATTACATTGCATTTATGTAGTTCCAAATCACTATAATCAATCGCATCTCATGTACCACCCTTCCAATACACCATACTGCACAATTTTGTATTTTAACATTCCTGAGTTAAGGAGTAGTACAACATATATGCATCAACTTAGTTTATTTCACTATTCATCTTATTCTAGTACCTAGCAATCCCTCTGTAGCAGCTTCGGGACTATGATAAATTACTGCTCTAGAGGGATATGATACTTTGGACGAAGGTATATCGACGAAAAGTGATAACAAGGTATATTGACCGGAGGCGTTCTATAGAATGATCCCAACGTGTTAGCACTCTCCCTTACACATATTAAGATGTAATTCCGATTCTATACCGGGTTGACTATGGACTATTACTCACCTTGACGTATTCCGCTCTACATTCACCTATCGTATAAGTACCTGGGGGAGGTGATCCTCTACCACTACTACTTTGATTTTTACTTCCACCTGATATGGATGTATTTCTAAGAGAAGAAGTGAAAGAGCCTAACCATCTACCTAACAAACCCTGTTCAGATTGCTGAACAATCTCAACTTCATTTCCATTTCCATTCCTTTGGATCTCGGGTGAGGTACCTGAGATCGTGTTATGTTGACTACCCTCCTCGATCAATCCTACGTAAGTTAATCCAAGTCTACCGTACGACTCGATCTTCTTGTAGAACCCTTTCAACCAACCCAATTGCTCAGGTTCATCTTTACCCCTCCCATGAACCCAGAACGTCAATAGCATATGATCTCGACCGGAGGTAGGATGCTTAATGAACGTATGTGGGATAGGTGAAGATCCCCGTACGGGTGCGGAGGATGAGGGGGAGTGGGTGAATTTAAGTGGTGGAAGGAGATGAGCGTTGAGCTTTAATAGATAAACACAAAAGTATGTGAGTATCATTCCAACCAGAGTTTGAGCTATGTCATACCATTTGTGGGCTAGAGTGAGTGCATACTCACCGCATCGGAATCACGTATCATATCTACAGCTTTCGAATATAGTACCGAAGGTGAATTGGTAGCGAACAGTTCGGTAGTTAGAGATAAGGTTAATATGACGAATAAAGTTCCTCCTATTAGTATCACAGCGAGATTCCCAGTTTGTTGAGTTGTTCGTACCACTGCAATCATCCACAAGTATACCTATCAGTCAGTAGTCTGTCCTGAGAATATGATTTGGTGGGAAGGAGGCTTGACATACATTTCCCTCCTATGCCTAGCTCACTCCATGATCTCCAAGTCTTCCTCCTCCCACTTGCGCCTACACCCAGAGGGAACGGTCCAACAGATTCTGGGCCTTCGGCTGCTCTTCTAGCTGCTCCAGAGTTCCGTAGGAGGTCGGCTGTAGCATCTGCGCTTGACGATGGGGATGGGTTGGAGGCAGATTTATGAGTAGCGTATGTTCTGATGAACGGTATAGGTGAGAAGGGAAGGGTGGCTCTGGTTGATAGCCTACTCGCGGGTTTGGGACTCGCTCGACATGTCACTTGAGGGAGGGTGTTGAGGATGATCCTCATCGATACGAGTGGTCTTGCCATCTTGCTATTGCGTCTCTTCCTAGCTAGATACAGAACGAGTAGCTCTTGACATTCTTTTGCTATGTATGGTCCTGTCGTTCTCTCATCCTCATCTGCTTGCTTGGAATGTGGAGGTTCCTCGTGGTTTGTTGCATCCTGAATTTTGATTCCGTCGATGGTCAATGTCGCCGCCACGGGTCTTTGGATTTTCGCGTCTCATCGCTAACCAGCATTCAGCAAAAGTTGGTCATCCCATTCCAATCCTTCTGCAACTTTCCACTATCTATATTGCCCTTTCTCGTCACCCGTCACCCAATACAAAAGGAAGGAACGAGCAAAATGGCGGCTACAATGTATCAACGTGATCCCAGAGCGGTGAGCCTCCTGCTTCTTACACCTTCATGGGATGATTATAGCTGATATACTTTGTATGTGCTAGGGCCTCTTCTTGGGCGGTACGAGAAGTAGCGGTGCTGAAGTCAGAGATGCCAATGGTCGGTCGGCCACTTCCCAGAATATCAAATAGTAAATGGAGCTGATATGGCCTGTGAATGAGTAGTCACCGCCTGTCAAACCGTCTCGAATATCTTAAAATCATCTTTAGGACCTGTTGGGTGAGTAATCAGCTGCGTGGCTAAGATCGTGGATCAATAGCTGATATACGTCGATATGCCAGTCTTGATAAGATGTTGGTGGATAACGTAGGAGATGTGACTATAACGAATGACGGAGCCACAATCTTATCGTTGTTGGAAGTCGCTCATCCAGCTGTGAGTGATGCAGCATATATCTTATCACTGTATCAATTTTGTGTGATACTAGATAGACTGTGGATACTGATCATGCGCATTCACACTCTAGGCCCGGATCCTTGTATCCTTAGCTACTCAACAGGACAAAGAAGTTGGAGATGGGACCACATCAGTCGTATTGCTCGCCTCGGAATTACTTAGAAGAGCCAACGAATTAGTCAGGAATAAGATTCACCCTACTACCGTTATAACCGGTTACAGGTAAGTATCCCCCCCTCACCTATGTCATCTTAGGCAGACATATACTGACGTTTGTGTGAGAATAGACTCGCATGTAAAGAAGCATGTCGATTCATGGCCGAACAACTTTCCACCAAAGTCGATAAATTGGGTAAAGACTCTTTGATCAACGTATCCAAAACTTCGATGAGTTCCAAGATCCTCGCTGCGTGAGTCCAAGTGAAGTCAGGTTGCCAGGTGATCCTATCATCAGAAGCTGATACATCATGTTCTGCAATTATATACAGAGACGACGATTTCTTCGCCCCTCTCGCTGTCGATGCTATGCTTGCGGTCAAAACTATCAACGCCAAAGGAGAGAAGAAGTACCCCGTCAAAGCTGTCAACGTACTCAAAGCTCATGGTAAATCCGCAAGAGAAAGTTTTATGGTCAAAGGTTACGCTTTGAACTGTACTGTCGCTTCTCACGGTAAGTTGGCGTTGTGAGATTCCTGATAGGTGTTATTCATATTGCTCACAAAATGCTAATGTTCTGATATTATTCTCGACTAGCGATGAAACTCCGAGTCACCAACGCCAAGATAGCATGTCTCGATATGAATCTAGCCAAACAACGAATGCACCTCGGTGTACACATCACCATCGATGATCCCGAACAACTCGAGGCTATCCGAGCTAGAGAATCAGAAATCACCTTGGAGAGAGTGCGAAAGATCTTGGCTGCCGGTGCCAATGTAATTCTCACCACGAAGGGAATCGATGATTTATGTTTGAAAGAATTTGTAGAAGCTGGTGCGATGGCCGTTCGAAGATGTCGAAAAGAAGATTTGAGGAGGATCGCCAAAGCTACAGGAGCGACTTTGATCTCTTCCCTGGCCAATCTGGAGGGAGAAGAGACATTCGAAGCTACCTCTTTAGGATTTGCCGAGGAAGTTTCACAAGAGAGGATTTCAGATGATGAATTGATTTTAGTCAAGGGTACCAAGATTGTTAATTCCTCGTCGATCATTCTTAGAGGTGCGAACGATTACATGTTAGATGAGATGGAACGAGCTCTGCACGACGCTCTGTCGATCGTAAAGAGGACATTGGAAAGTGGTAGTGTCGTCCCTGGTGGTGGTGCGGTGGAAACTGCTTTGAGTATTTATCTAGAGAATTTTGCTACTACCTTGGTAAGTCCACTTCCCGATTTGGATCCTGGGTCTTACATCCACCGATACACATTCAAGTCATTCATTAAAAACTAACATTCATGGATGAACGCGTAGGGTTCTCGTGAACAATTAGCCATAGCCGAATTCGCTTCTGCCCTTCTCACCATACCCAAAACCTTAGCTCTCAACGCCGCTAAAGATTCTACCGACCTGGTAGCGAAGTTACGAGCATACCACAATGCAGCTCAAAACGCAGCGTTGAACGATCCAAAGCGTGGATTGATGTTTTACGGATTAGATTTGTTGAATGGTGAAGTGGTTGATAATAGACAGAATGGTGTTTTGGAACCCACAATCTCAAAGATAAAATCATTAAAATCAGCTTTGGAAGCTTCGACAAGTTTGTTAAGGATCGATGATTCCATTCAGGTAGCTCCGGAACGTAAAGAGGAAGTTGATCCTCATGGTCATTAATTACGTGCAAGCTTGGAGAGGAGTGAAGCTGTGAATAATGAGTGTAGATAAAAAAAATGCATATTTCATAGATACGTATGTATACGATATGATCAGTATGAGTGAATACGAAAATGTCCGTACAAGACAATGGTCATCGTGGTGGTTCACCGTTTTACATCGTCACCGTCGGGAGTTGGGATTGCAATTGATGGTGAAGGCAAGAGCAGTGACGATGACCAAATAAAAGATCCGAGATGAGATGGAATGTCTTTCTTTTCTATAAGAGCATAAATTGTGGTGTATCCAACTCGTACTGAAAGTATAAACAGCGAATCATCATCTTCATCAATCTCCATTCGTAAGAACAGGAAGAATCAAATCGAATGAATAGAAAAGCTTTTCTAAGAAAGAAAGAAAGAAAGTCGACCTTAAAAGTCAAAAGTTGATCTTCCGATTGCTGTGACATCCCTAGCGTTGAAAGATTTGCTAGTGAAGTGTCTAAGCTCGGTTGTGGTAATGGAGGTGGTGGTAAAGCAGTCAAGAAGGATGGTTTGATTCAATCATCAATCGTGAGAAGGAAGAAAAGACAGATCAACATGTAAAGGAGAAAAGACATTTTTTATCGTCAGTACTAGTATTGTCCACATCCTTTCTTTCTATTATTGGTTAGTCTGATAATGTACAAAAAATAAAAATACAACCAAGACATTCATTGTCATTGTGAACATATACCTTCTCTGACGATGTATCCTATACTTTCCTCTTGATCAATCCACTCATTAGATCAAAACTATTTCCATCAGGTTGCAGATCCACAAATCCCGTCTGTCCTCCTCCGTTCCCTGCTGGAGAAGAAGCCGGGGAATATCGATCTTCGGCACTATGGTCGACCGTCCTGTTGTACAATGGAGTCAATCCATTTGATGTCGTCGAGGTAGATTTCTGAATGGGTATACAACGCAGTAAACCATGATCTGGAGTTATGGAGAGGATCCTAAGGGGTGTTGGAGGCTCAGTTGTAGTCAGAGTTACTTCTTGACCACTACACAAATACCAACACAAAATCAGCTAACAATCCCTATATCCATATTGAGTAAATGGTTAGAGAAATAGCTAAACATACGAATGTAACCACCTTCCATGATATTCATTCATAAACCCCTTAAATCCCTTTTCGTCTATGAATTGTTCCCATTTGTTTTCAAAGGAATTCATGATCTTGGCAAAAGTACCTTCCATAGTTGGTGCAGGAGGCAATGTCTTATTTGAATTTGATAATTTAGCAGCTAGGAGTGAATGAAGTTGAGAGAGTGATGTGGTAGGCAATGCGTTGAGAACGTTGATACCGCAACCTATCAACATTTCATTACCACAGACACATCAGCTCAGCTCAGGTTGACAGTCTACTGCTAAGATGTTGAGACCGAACGGAACTGTAGATTTCACTGTAGATTCCACTCACCAACGACGATCCTCCATTTGCCTCCAACAAAATTAGTGTTCACCAAAATCCCACCCAATTTTGCTTTTCCCTTTTTACCTGATCCAATCTCAGTACCGCTCACACCCTCTACTTCCGCATAAATATCGTTAGGCCATTTAATCCTCACTCCAAGTTTACCATCTTCATCTACCGCTTCACATACGGCCAAAGCCATGATATACTGTATGAACACCATTTTATTCGATAATGAAGAGGGCAGGTCAAGTAATAAGGAGAATTGTAGACAGCCCGCAGGGGATAACCAGATGTTTGAACCTCGACCTCGTCCTGATAACTGGAATGTAGCGAGGAATGCAAGTGGTGCAGATAAGTTGGTAAGTAATATGGGATTTCTACGAAAATACCAAAAGTCAGCTAAGGATCACGATTGCGTTGGTTTCTACGCACTTTCAACTCACCGATCAAGCATCGTTTGCGTACTCGTCACTGTCTCTCCATAAAATACCAAATCACCCAAAGCGCATTTCTCCCCCTGTCCTTGATCGCTTTTCCGCATAACACCAGATCTCCTACCACTGCTCTTCCTAGCACTATCCAGCTCTTTCCAGTATGTGTCAAAGTTAAATAGCGGTGTCCATCGAGGAGTGTAAGGGATATTGGCGGAAGGTAGAAGGATGGTTTTAGGTATAGAATGGAAATCTGGTGGTTGAGGTATCAGAGGGGATACATCACCCTTTGAATCGATGTTCAACGATTCGATAGAAGGAGGTTCGAAATGAGGTTGATCCCTTCTCTTCGTGGACAGCCATCGAGTCACTTCGTCCTCTGATGTAGATGCTGAGCTGAATGTTGCCTCGACGGTACCGAATCGTAGTTGATCATTCCCATCTTTCAGTATTTCCCAACTATCTTCCCTTATCATCTTATCCTTGAGTTCTTTCTTTGATACAGCATGGGTAGAGAGTTCAGGTAAATTGGGATGTGACAGGATAAATATCGGTGAAGGGTGCGTAGGATGTAATAACAAATTTGGATCTTCTTCCCCTTGTACCTCTCCTCCTTCCTTATCGTTATCCAGTAATTGATGTTTATCTGGAGGGTTCAGATCCAACGCTTTAAGAAGCTCTTCGACCCATTTAATCCTTTCTTTCTCACTTACTTCTATCTCTTCTATCTCGGGGGGATGTTCAAGCTTGTTAATCGCTAATCTTGCTGGAGGGTCATTTAAAGGATATTCAGGATGTATCGAACATAGTATACTCTTTCCCTTCCCATTCCTCGTCAGTACTACCGCAATGGGATCTTCATCCTTTCCTGTATCCGCGTATCTGGCTAATACTTCTACATTTGATGGTTTGGGTGAGGGCAATACGAAGTGACCTCCGCCATTGTAATATAGATGATCTATCGATCTATGCGAGGATGAGGAAGACGAAGGAGAAGGTTCAAGGAAGAGAGATACGGCTCTGGAGCCTGATTCTGAGGCATATTGGAAACCAGGGAAAGTAGGTCCTTCGCTCGAGCCAGGGAAGAAAGCCTAATTGTATTAACGACGAATAAGCTAGAGGACTACTGGCCGGAGTGGGGAGCAGGAAAACACTCACAAGATCCCGTTCACCCACCACCTCCATACCACCACCGACATCGAATTTCACTTGCTTCGTACCGAAATATGCTCCAGCACAAATACCAAGGTACTTTCCACCTTGTTCCACATACTCTTTTATCCTTTTTGTGACTTTTCGTTTGATTGTCAATTCCTCTACGAAGGGCAGATCTCTACCTCCTGGAATGATCAGTAAGGCACAGGACGGTTCCCATGGTTGACTGGAAAGGACCTCTGGTGTGGCTGGCTGAACGGTGTAGTGCGGTAAGAGGAGTAGAGAGAGGGTAAGGATGGTATGTGAGAGTGAGAGCGGGGAGACACCTGGTCCAGAGTAGACCAAGACTTGATGTGCGGATGGGGAAGGGCCTGGCATCGCTGTTATCCAGTTTTATTGAGGAACAATCTTGCTGCCAGACTGGGGAAGCGAGTAGGTGATAGGCAGGCTCTGTACACTATCCACCTCGATTACTGTCACTGTAGTGTGACAGTAGGAGTGAGTTTAAGAATGGGATGAGATGGGATGAGATTTCGGATTTTCGGATCAGATTCCAACAGTATCCGCATATCCAGATCCCCCCACCCTACTCGCATCGATTATTCATCACGTGATACATCCAGAACAGACGATGATCAACCAAAAGTCAAAAGTCAAAAGTCAACAGAGGACTACTTCTATCCGATCCGAGCGACACTCCAGTACCAAGCATCCAGATACAACCCAGGACGTCACGATCGATCCATTATCAGCTGCAATGGGAAAACCATCCAAAGAGAGAAATCAGCGTGCACCCGCTCGAGGACGAGGAAGAGGTAGAGGCGGAGGTGGACATGCAGTAAGAGGTGGAGGTAGTGGACGACAGAAGGCTATAGCCAGTAGGAAGCAGGAGGAGGCGGTAGATGATGAAGAGGTATTCAGGAGGGTGATGGCTGGGGAGTCGGTCGGGGATGGTAAGTGGACCTCACGGCTTCTTCACGTAATGAGCTGTGTGTGAGCTGATCATGGTGGATGAAACAGAGGCTTCATCTTCTAGTGCATCTGGCTCTGGCTCTGGCTCGGGATCATCATCGGAAGACGAATCCGATGACCAAAGTGGAGACGCAGACGACAAAGAGGAAGAAGATGCAGAGGAAGAAGATCAGACGATAGATATAGACGTTCCTGTGGCAATGTGGGATTTCGATCATTGTGATCCCCGACGATGCTCGGGTAAGAAGTTGGCCAGACATGGATTGATCAATGCTATGAGGGTTGGACAGAGGTTCAGGGGTATTGTATTGACGTGAGTGCATCATGTCTATCTATCTCATTATCACCGCCAACCCACCTTGCGACGTATAATATATATAATGAAGGCCCTCTGAATGCTTGTGCGATATTTAGCTGCCGAGGACAAATAGCTAATTTACATGAAAAATGTCTTGTCATTGTAGACCAAAAGGTAAAAAACCAATATCACCTTCCGACGACGAGATTGTCCAGATGAGCGGATTGGCAGTCGTGGAATGTAGTTGGGCGAGACTGGATGAAGTTCCTTTCAATAAGATAAAATCACCGTATGAGAGGTTATGTAAGCTATCTTCAACCTCACTTTCAGGCTCAAAGTCATAGGAGTGAAGCTGAGAGGTAACGATCTAAATTGGTCGGACGTGAACAGTACCCTTTCTCATAGCTAGTAATCCAGTGAATTACGGTAAACCATGGAGACTGAATTGCGTAGAAGCTCTTGCTGCTGGATTTTACATCACTGGACATGATGACTGGGCGGAAATATTGTAAGTCGTCTTATAGGTCGTGTGTCCTGTAAGGGGGTTAGGGGACAGGAGAAAAATTGCTTCATGCTTGCTAATTGATCGCCTGTCATTTTTGTTCTGACAGACTCAGCAAATTCTCATGGGGTCATTCATTCTATAAACTGAATGGACACCTAATCGAGAGATACAGGACATGCCACACCTCTGAAGAAATCCAGGAGATGGCAGAATTGATACAGAAGGAAATGGCCGATGAGCGAGAACAGCGTCAGTTGGAGAAACGTGAGTGCTATATACCCCGAATTTTGGCTCATCTTCTTTCTTCACGAGGCGGAAGTTCACCAAGGTGGTCTTGCTGATGGAAACCGTATCGTGTCTTGCAGAGGCTCATGAAGGTGAAGATCTCCTACGTGCGAACCCCAATCACGTAGGCAACGAATGGGACGATGAGGAAGTACCGGATTTGGTGGAAGTCAGTAATAGTGAGGATGAGAGGGATGATGTAGAAGTGTTGATTCAGGGGATAGATAACACTAAGATATCTGCTTGATTGGATGGCATGGAGTGTGTATCATCAAGTCTTGTATTGTATACGGCTTTCATATCTGTTTCTCGATATCTGATGGTAATACTGATTAAACAGTCACTAAAAAAATCGATATTTTGAGTGTATTCTTCCCAATTCATGTACTTGACACACTGCTCGAGCTGAGGGTTCACCTCAATCGGAATCTCACATAATGCACCTCTGGCTAGACACCTCCACATATACTATGCAGTCAGCGGTCCCACTGTGAAAGAACGTCATATGCCAAGAAAAGGCCATGACAATGATATCGTTATGGTATGTGGATTCTCATGCTACCTGGGGTATACCCCATATTTGTGAGGCGTAACCCCGTATTTGACTTAATATATGGTGACAGCATCAAATCGATCAGAATTCCCGATCGAAGGCGATTTGTTCAATCAATACTTTTGATCTCTGTGCAAAGACGAAACGGAGCACAGTTGTGACTTTGTATCGTCTCTTTGTGGTCGTTTCATCATATGATGAAGATGTAAAAAACTGAGATTGATGAAACAGCACCTATGATGGTGAATTTGAGAACAACACGTATATCGTTTGAAGGGTGAACAGGCTCTGTTACAGTTCAGTTTATAATTGATATGTGCAGGAACGAAGAGATGTAAATCACATATGAATTTGTGGAGTCTGAACTGAACTCCTAACTCGAAATCTTGCATTCCGAGAAAATCGCTCAGCGCCTAGCTTTAGTCATAACCCCATATTTCTTATTTCCCGTCATTTTTTATCTTGGTCATACTCCTACGCCGATCTTCTTCCACTCGCCTGCCATAGACTTTATTTACTATATCCGTCCGGATGACAATGATGAATTTAGTGTTACAGTAGTAGTCTTTGTATCTTCGGCCGGCTTTTGAACATGGGTGATGTTATGATATGTAGAGTTGATACCCCTCCCATTCACTTCGACCATAAACCCGTGGATCCACTCAGCTCATAGGCCCACATGCCCATAGATCCACAGTTTATCTCAATGTCTTACATATCTATATCCGAAATCGTCAAGAGCCAGAACAATACCGCCGGTTTCGTCTCTATCAATCGAAGGCAAATATTTACACAGTACAGCTGGGTAAAGGCTGGAATCTGATCCAGCTCCAAAAGGATCCATAACAACTAATGTAGGGTAAAATAGCCTTTGTTGAATATGACTCGGCTTTACTCTATCACTTTTGACAAGTCCAGACTCTGGTTCGATTAGATGGAAAACGAGGACACGCCAAGCCCAAAATGGAAGTATTCTGGGGTGTTGTATCGTGCTTGAAACGTGGTACGGTGATCAGGCCCATATACATGATCATCTAGAAAAAGGGGGTGAATTACTCCGCAGGACTACTACACTGCGGTTTGGCGTGACTGGGCATTTACATCCACATTTACATTTACTGCATGTATGTACCATAGTATGAGACGCGTCAGATCAGAACCACAAGCTCAGAAGCAACGTTCGATGATCAAAAGGAAGGGGTGTTTGACATTTCACACAGGACTACTGTTTCTATTTTCAGCTGGACATCGTGTTGCATTGTATTGTATTGTATTGTGTAGCTGAATACATGGAACATGCATAGCCTCCATCACAGACCACCACCTGAACTGCATGGACACATGACGGTCTGGACTGTCGTGGTTTGTAGTTGAATGAAATACTCTGTACGAGATATTCGAAACATCACTAAACCCCCGGGATTCATCGATTTATCCTGAACTCTAAATGTGATCCCTAATTGTGATACCCTGCGTTTGGGTTTCTTGTTGTTACTCCGCAGTGTTTGGCGTGCACGCGTAGAGCGAGATCCGATTACAGCACAATCGACTACGGTGGTGTAGCGGCGAGGCGCATGGTTCGGTTTTGGGGTCGGATGGATAATATAAATTGCTCTTCTCCTTCTTCTCTTCTTCTTTCTTCCTTCCTTTTCCCTTTTCATCAACTAACCAACCACCTCAAAAATCTTCTCTTTACGTTTCTCGTAGACCTTTACCCGAAAACCCACAAACCGACAACTTGGACGACCCAGTCAACACGCTCTTTCAGCACCCACAACACCAGCTAAACGACCTCGTCTCGACGATCCTTCCGGTCTTTACACCACAATCAAATCGATCAACGGATTCTGGAACTTCTGTGAAGCAATCCGGTACCAATAAAGTAACCCTCGAAATCGATCTTACCACGACCTCAAAAAAACTGGAATCAGAAAAAAAAGGTGATCATTACCACGACCTTTCAATCGAGGAAAAAAGTATATATAACAGCTAACTCCTACACGAGGTAAGCATCTATTCCTTTTCCTACCAAAACACATTCTCTCTTGACGAGTCTTATCATACCAATATAAAAGAGCCGAGCTCACTCAAGCACTCTCTCCAACGACGAATTATCAATAGAATTTCACGTTCACTTACATCAAACGAATAAAGATGCACTCATTCACCACCGTCGCTACTTTCGCTCTCGTCGCTTCAGCTTCGATCGTATCTGCTGCTCCTATCGCCTGCAGAGGTAAACCCGACAACTACGTTGATGGTTACCTCGAGGACTACGACACTTGTGAGTTTTCTTCTTACTTTCCTTCCTTAAAGTCTCCCATTGAGCTAATCATACCTTGACCTCCATAGACCACGCCAGATACATCGCTTTGGACTGTCATTCTCAACACAACAGTACTTTCTTCGATGACTGCTGTCACCCTCTTCTCGCCAACGAGACCCTCGTTGACAACAGAAAGTCTTACTGTACTCCCAACACCACCACTTTGGCCGAAGTCACCTCCACCATCGTAGCTTCCAACGCCACTGCTACTGCCACCGGTGCCGTCGAGGCCACCACCACCGCTTCTGCCGATATCGATGCTGCTTCTGAGTACTCTGCTGCCGCCACTTCCACCTCTGCCGCCGAGTCTTCCACCGCCACCATCGCTGCTGTTGCCGACTACGCTCACCACGGCAAACAATCTTCTTCCTCCTCCGCTTCGTCTACCGAGGAAGCTTGGACCGCTGAGCCCACTTCTACCTCCTCCGCCGCTGCTGAAGCTACCTCATCCGCTTCTTCCAGCTCAGGTTCCTCCGACGTCATGACCGGCGGATACGCTACTTACTTCTACCAAGGTGGTAATGCCGGTGCTTGTGGTACTGTCCACTCCGACTCTGACAAGGTCATTGCTATCGACACCAACGGATGGTGGCAAGACACCTCTTCAGCCTCACCATACTGCGGTAAATACATTACCATCACCAACACCAACAATGGTAAAAGCGTTACCGCCATGGTCGCCGATGCCTGCCCCACTTGTGTTTCCGACAACTCCCTCGATCTCTCCGTTGGGGCTTTCACCGCCATCGCTGATGAATCCGATGGGCAAGTCCCAATCACATGGGTCTGGGCCTAAGCAATTTTGACACCTTGATGGTGAGAAGAATTGAAAAGACAACGAAAAAAACCCGTGTTTCCATATATATATATTTTCATTCTTCATTTTTGGTCCTTTTTAGTGTATACCTCTTTTAGAAAATCATATATCATCTAGAAATCTTTTAACGAAACGGAAAGCCCTGTCATCAGAACTGCCTCTTTCATTCTCTTATTCTTTATCTAAACATCTTTATGATAAGGACCGTTGATCGGTCTTCTTTTGTAGTTGATTGACCCTCTGGGGCTGGGTGCCACTTTGGACTGGTTTCCATCGTGGTGTTCGACTTTGAAGGTCAGTCAGTCTTCACAAGCAGCTTAGTATAGATGGTCTTTCCTTCCCATGCCGTGCATAAGGAGGAGGATTTGATAGAACCAAGAGATGATTGGGAATGTCATGCATCGGAGCTAGTCTCCTTTAACGAAATTTATCATTGCTGCTGCAAGTCATAAGTTGCCAGTGAAAAGCAAAGATGATAGGTACTGATCCATCTGACTCGTCAGCTAGCAATATGTATCGCCAACCGCTTTCCCGATGGTTGATATCTGAGTCTGTCTTCGTTTCAGTTTGTATAATTGTACTCATGTCGTCTTGCATCGTACTGTACATATATAACCAAACCATCTGGTGACTGTCACCTACATAGTGGGCGGGGCTCATGTTCATCACTTCGACGAGGTTGCTTGTATCAACATTATCATTTCGACCAATTACTCGAACAGTCCAAACTCGACTTATTTCTCCGCTATTGTCACTTGGACATCCATCCTACTTGACCGTCTCGTCGTCGCCTGTCGTACGCAGAAGACTGAAACTACCCCATACAAAACCCCAGAAAATCAACAAGAAGCTCTGGAACCTTGTGGCCCATCTTAGAATCACTGTCATAGGTAGACCCGCGGTGATTGATCAGGAATCAAGAGGGATGTGAGTGATCCATGTTGTTCATTTGGACCCAAAGCACTGACATCGGTTTTGGTTTCAATGCTGATATTGATGATGGTATTAATGGTCTCCTTCAGGCCAAAAGCAGCTTATTATGCAGTAGCGTCCGGACGTAATCCCGGTGTATACACAACATGGACCGAAGCTGAAGCCCAAGTAAAGGGATATGCAGGGTGAGTTTGTCTCACTCGTCCAAGTAAATGATGTACTGATGGTTTCAAGGTTAGAGCGAAGTATAAGAAATTCCCAAGTCTATCCCAAGCAAAAGAATTCATATCTGGTTCTGGTCCTTCTCCCTTAACTTCATCTACTTCATCCACATCTACGTCTAAAAATAACAAACCATATTCCAAACCCCCCACTTCCACTTCCAATTCCACCGCCGTTGGTTTCAATACGCATCATCGTGCCGAGTCACCCACCACCCTCTCGTCTTCCTCGGACCTCCCACCGGATTTGCAGATTATAGCATCAAGGGGGTATGAGTTCACGAAAGATCATTATCTGATTGTACATACCGATGGGTCCGCTTTAGGTAATGGTCAGAAAGGCAGTAGAGCGGGAGCAGGAGTGTTCTGGGGTGGGTATGGTGAAGCGCTCAAGAAGTGGGTTCAATTATGTCGTGAGGGGTAGCATTATATGATGGAACGTTGACTGATCTGGATGTGTATGGTATAGGAATTATAGTGAGAGAGTACCGGGCTTACCTCAGACGAATAACAGAGGAGAGCTATTAGTGGGTTCATTCTCAATTTCAATCTGTCTTATCAATATATCAATGAGCACGAGCTGACAGTGTGATTGGACATATTCTCGCTGGATTATAGGCTGTCATCAGAGCTCTCGAGCAGTGTCCCTATCCGGATATACCGTTAGAAATACGATGTGATTCTCAATATACGATATCATGTGAGTCGAGTGTGGATACTTAGCAGTGATATTTTCTTTCTTTTTTCATCATCACACATGACCGTTCTGTCTGATAATCGATTGATAATTGCTCTCCTTCGTATACAGGCATGACAACCTGGTTACCCAAATGGCTCCGAAATGGCTTTACCACCTCTACCAACAATCCCTATTCCCGTCCCAACGGCTCATCGTCAAAACAAGTACAAAAACAGAAACAGATATCCAACGTAGATATGGTCAAGCATCTGTTGGTATTATTGAGGAGAAGAAGTGGAAAAGGAAGAGTAAAATTCAAGTATGTTCCGGCACATAGCGGGATAGAAGGTAATGAGAGGGCTGATGTGGGTGGAGTCTTCCTCGCATACGAAGAAGGCATGAATGATATATACTGATTTGTTCTGTGATGGAAATAGCAACTCGCCAAAATGGGTAGTCTGCTGCCTGAATCGAGCGGGCCTGTCAAATGGTTGACACCTGAGGAGGACGATGATCTATCGTTGGATTTACCGAAGAGTACTACGGGTGTAGAAGGGGTAAAGCAAGTAACGGATATCGAAGTTGAGGTTAGTAGATAACACTTGTCTTCTTGACTGAAGTCGTCCCCATCATGATTGAGCCAGAGCTGATGTCCTGTTTCCTACTTCATTCTTCTGTTTGACCGATAGCTCGATGAAAACTGGTTGATGTCTCCTGAGGAATTGGAGAATTTCGAGAAAGATCTGATTGACGAATCCAATGAGGGGTGAGGGACTGGGAAATCACTTGAGCGAGAGTTTGTCAGATCCTTGAGTAAATGTATCATATCGTTTCGGTCAATTGTATTATCAATCTTATCAGCATTCAATCGAGATATCTCTCATCTTGTATTTTTTTTCTTTTCTCAATAGCAATACCATGCATTGTTCGATACCAAATTGGGTAAACTGAGCTCTATTCTATGCTACCGCTACTTCTACAACAACATCTCAACCTCTCATCTTCTACAACGCTGCTTCTCTTTCTTCTTACAGCCAAAACATCGTCTTCCACTACCATTAATCATGCTCCCCTCCTAGCCAACTCCTCGGGCGAAAGCACAATCTCCTTCCCACCTACCGTCCCTGTCCTCCCACTCACCCCGAAAGTCAGGGCGTATCCCGGTGGTAACTCTGTACCTGGAGGAGGCAGTTCGAGTAAAGGCCATGAGATCGCACTGGGTTTCTGTAGTACTATATCGACCTAATCAACGACATTAGCATAAACATTTTTCTTCCACGTGTTTGGTGTTTGAACTGAAGCTTACTTTAGTACCTAATATCCTAAATGTACTAGTCTCAGGATTGATGGGGCCATAGAGCTGTAAAACCTTTTTGACCCTTTTGTTAGATGGTAAGTATAGATCGAGATGTAACTATAATGTATCAGAGGGAAAAGTCAGCTTTTGAAGAAGATCAAAAAACATTCTCTATATTCAAGTATATGTATAAATGTAGACTTACCGATTGAGATTCAAATCTGACAATTGATTTCTCTTTATCCGCTCTATTCATGTTTACATCAGTTCAAGTTGATCTTACTCATCGAATGTATCTTTACAAGTTACCAACTTACCCTTTGGCAAAAGCAGATACATGAACTTGTAATGGTGTCTGATAATGATCCAATCTACAATCTACTTTCTCTTCTTTCGTCTGGTACATGAACCACACATGAGTATCGTCAGCTGGCATGGCATAGAAGCTTGAAACTATTTCCAGTCAAAGATCACTCACCTCATCCTTCTTTGAACCTACGAATAAATGTTTACCGGTCTTACATCCCTCGATTTTTAGGAATTCTGAAAATTCTAGCACCCGCCTTTTACAGCATAGATAACCTTTTGAACCTTCGTGGAATATTGCCTGGCAAATTACAAAGTCATTCAGTGCGTAAGTGTACATGATTCACGAATTTATAATAAGATGGTATGATATGATATGATTTGATTTCGACTTTCATCTTTTTGTCAGTGATAAGTGAAAAAAAAAAAAAGAAAAGACTCACGCCTTGAGGATGATACCTACATCCACCTTCTATCCTGCTCTCATCCTCATTCACATACTTATACTCACATCTCAATCTCTTACATTGTGTCCCTTCTGTCACTTGTACACTCGGATCATCTTCTTCCTCTTCGACAATCTTCTGCGCCGGGGCAGGTACAGATGAAGTTGCTGATACAGCCGGTGCAGGAGTATCCGATTTCGTGGACAGTTTCGAGAAACCATAAGTCTCCACTCCGTCCGATGACATGGTAGGTTCTTCTACGGATGATGTTGTCGGTTGAGTAGGTTTAGAAGCGGGAGCAGGAGTTGGGGATGCGGAATGTTTGCCTTTCGTACATGTCTGTCACAGGTCATATATGTGATCAGCTTCATCGGGGATGATATGAGAACTGAGCTGGCGAGAAAGGGAATGAAAAATGGGATGAGATGAGACGTACGGGTAAAGCCATGAATTGATCGAATTCCAGTACGGGCTACACATATGAAGATATTCAGTATCGACATTTCTTTCTTCAGTGAGAGTGCGGATATGCAAGAGAATGATATACCTTGTTCACTTCAGCACAGCAAGCTATACATGACAAGTGACATAATGATGTAAGGTTGCCAACATAGTCAGCTACCATACCACACACCATATCGATTCAGAGTAGATCATAGCTTACACCATGATTTCAAGCCTTCATGAAATACCTATAACACATCATCCAATGACAGAATCAGCTTCCAGCTCAGAAGTATCTCGCCATATCATACGAGAAAAGATAACGAGTTACAAATTGGGCATATGTCAACCTTGGATGGACGTTCACTCACCGGTCCACCAGGATGATAATTACAACTTCCCTCCTTGTTATTCGACTCGTCAAATTCCTTTTGACAACCTTTATTCGCACACCTTGGCATGATGTTGTGCGATCCGAATCCAGGTGAAGTGACTGCGATATGGAAGGTGTAGGAGCTTGACTGGACTATTCGAATACTGATATATATATGCGATATCAATAGCCCACCATCATGACAAGCTTAAGCTGGAAATATCTAGAAATATACCACGTGTCACCGTGTTTCGCGGTCATCGTCCGAAGACTCAAACGGGTACCATACAACTTGTTACAGTCCTTGCATCTTTCTACTGAATGTGCTGCATCGTGCAGTGCAAAAGAACGGTGTACACACAATATATCAAATGCAATGAACGAGGTGACTAAGTTGAGTTGGACTAAGATACTACAATGACTACCACACTTTGGAATCTCACAGAACCATACCTTCTTCCTCCTCCTCCTCCTCTTCTTCTTCTTCATCATTCTCCACTTTCATCCCATCCCCATCTTCATCCCCTCCTGTCACTCCATCATTTTCGATGTTCATCCCTTCATCAAGGTCGAATGGAGGCTGCCATATACGTCTAATTCCAGCACACTCCCCAATCAGCGCTGAGATCTGGATGCGATCATGATCATCACTTACATTGTATGATCATCGCTGCAACTGGCGAAAATCCTTCTCGCAGCTACAGGATTCCACGCCACGGCATTCACCACTTCCTTATGACCGGAAAGCACTTCGATCGGATTAGGTGCAGTCCCCTGCCAGACATATACATGTCCATCTGCAGGTGAACAAACAGGCCAGTTAGCCACCGCCTTTTGTCCCAATGCGCGAATCCGTGAATAAGCTAATCTGAGCTCACTCACCTTCACTTCCAGATAAGACGAAACGATCTTTCGGTGCGCCAAAAGCACTTCTGATCAAATATCGACCCTGCACGTGTCCGCTGTGTTTTCGAATATACCTGAAACCAGGATCTATCGACCATACTTGGATCTCCTGTCCAAACCCAATTATCCGTTAAGTACATGTCTCAACTTGACCATTTGTATCACTTCAACTTACATCAGGTGCACAGCTGACGATAACTCTCTTTCCATCACTTGATAGTCTGATGCTTGTAGTTTCACACCTTAGATCCTGCGATGAACTGTACAACCACGCTATCAATTCAAGTTTTTTGATGCCCAAGCCTATATCGTACTTACTCGATGATGTTATGATCCGCTATTCTAATCATCATCAGGGAGTATTCCATCGTAGCATAATAGAAGGGCGCCAACGATGCCCCGTTAGGTCCGATCGCAGTAGTAGACTCAATTATCTCCGATTCCTCTGACGGTCGAGATGACATTGATTGTCTCAACTTGTCATTATGGAAAACCCGTTTCAGCAGAGTGGTGATAGCGATGATCCGTTTCCCATCCGGGGTGATGACAAAGTCCTTCAGTTGCCTATCCTTTGTGGACCACTGACGTAGAAGACTACCAGACGGGCTCTAAATGATGACGCGAATAAGTAAAAGGGGTAATCACCAAGACTGACCATTGATGGACTGGGTAGAAACGACATTCATACTCACATAGAATGCCACCTTACAATCCATCGAAGCTACTACGAATTCTGATCCATCAGGTAGCCACTGAATTGCACTTATCGTATCACTATGCTGAGATCCAGAAGATGATTTAGGTTGCAGTTCCCCGGTCTATAGCATGGACACCGATCATCAGCTGTGAATTCCAATCTGTTCCAATAGCCTGACCTACCTTGACATCCCAAACAAATATATTCTTATCCGCACCAGTCACTAGCGTCTTGCCATCAGGCGACCAAGCCATCGCATCTACCGAGTCTGTATGTTCCTTCAGATGCTGGAACGGTACGATCCCATACTGAGATCCACCACTTTCTTTCGACGTGATCTGATTGACGATCACTTGCGTTAGCTGGATGTGCGGACATCAGAGTCGGGGTTCAAGCTCACCTTCAGTTGCCAGATCACAACTGTCTTATCCTTTCCAGAACTAGCCAAGTACATTCCATCAGGACTCCATTCAATCCTCCATACCTCATCTGAGTGATCCGCGAGAACATGCGTAGTGACAGATGGGAACGCCCCGCTCTCACACTTGTGATCGGTATATAGCGACGTGGATTCGGGTTCTTCGTGATACAGACAAGATAGCTGTTGATGTCTCCTCGCTTGATCGAACAAGGTAGCAAGTCGACGGGAAGGCATCATTATCTGTGGTGAGATGAATGCTGCAATAAAATTTAGCTAGCTATAAGATTCGGAGGAAGAAAGAGCTAACCTTGTAGATGTTCCAACAATTGTCTACGAGATGTCCCCTGCGCACCGTCCCACATAGCTCGTTCGTATAAATCATCTTTATCAAGGCACATCATGAATCTGCATCCGGATACTCACATCAGCTCAAGATGCCTGGAGGAAACAGGCATACGAAAGTTGAGATCTTTACGCACCCCGATAAAGTATGTAAAACCTCTTGGTCTTTAGCCACTTTGTTCAATTCACCTCTTAGCACGCCCAAAGCCTTCTTCTGTTGACCAATCTCGAGATGTTCGAGGTATTTCTGTTGAGAGATCAAGAACTTCATTTGATCTGAAATGCTATTACTCCCCTTGATTTTGAGTATTTTACCCGATGCGATACTACTACTCGACGATCCAACTTCTGGTTCTGGCTCTGGCGTTGGCGTTATGTGTATACCCAGTCCAGGTAATAGACCTAAGGCTTCTGACCACCTTCCACCTAGTATCGCTGATTGGAAATCATTTGCCTGGGTCGTGGAAAGATTATACCCCGATTCGAGTTCGAGGATATCGGCTGATTGACTAGAAATGTACAAGACAGACAAACATCAGTTGAGGGTCATGAGTGGAATGGGGTGTGATTGTATGTGGGAACTTACTGGTATCCTATATCTCTCAACCCTTGTAATATCAACCTAACCGCTTCTTCCCTTTCGACCGGCATCCTCCTACTCCCTCCTACACCGGGTCTCTGAGTTGTCTTCCTACTTATCGATTTGGCCTCGGGGTGACCCAGTCCATCTTGAGCTTCTTCCAGCTCATCATCCGTACTCTCCTTCCCATCATCAGTCATGGTTGTATCGTGCTGGTCCTGCCAATTCCGATCATCTTCATACATCAGATGACCGGGCGGTTGGACATGCTGTATAGAATTGAGAACATGATGGGGTAATGAGCCTGGTCCAACGGATGATGAGGCATGGCCATTGGATGGACCGGGTTCGGAATCATGTGATATGCCGTTGGTGGTACTAGAGCCATTATGTAGTGGATGACCCATATTGGTGTTATTTATATGTTGGTTGGGTGAGGATGGTTTGATGCGTTGCCGGGGTCGAGATTCCTCCTCGTCTGAGGGCGATCGGGGTCGGGTGATACCTCTCTGCATGGGTGATATCAGCTTGGAGGTGATCGAAAATGATAACGTAGAATGTGTACGTGTGGTTTGTACTTATATGATTGGTGAAGGTAGAAAGGTAGAATGAAAAAGCAAGATAGATTTATACTCACATTCAAGGTTGCAACACTGATACTACCGCTACCACTACTATCCCCGACGGGCGTCTGTGCAGATTCACAGTCTACGATACGAGTACTGTCACTACCGTGATTTACTAAAGATTGGTCGGTGGCAATTGCTGCAGGAGGTAAAACACCAGACGTGACTTGTCCCTCCTCTGTTGATGGAGCGATGAGTACCTTGGTGGATGATTGGTCGTTAGGTGGTGCAGGTGTAGGCGAAGGAGGTGACAGGTTGACTGATTTGTGAATGTGTACAAGAGGGACGTTTCAGTTGGACCCTCTTATCCGTTCCGAATGCAAGATGAAGGGAGGTGTTCTTGAGTAGGCGACTATGCGGTGATTATGAACCGAATGCGATATGCAATGATATATGATGAGATATCGATATGAGATGGTTGGGCTGCTAGATGGAGTATGCTACTATTGATCTGGACTGGTTGTAGATGGTGAGTCAGTGGGCATGTATCACACAGTAAGTAGCAGTGTGTTCGGGTACTCGTATACTTGATTGAGGATGGATGGTGATATGGTGGGATGACGATAAGCGGGTCTATGACGGGTTCAGATGTCAGTATGTCGTGATTTGTTTGTATCATCACCCCACTTTACTAACCCCCCATCCACCGCATCCACCATGGCCATTCAGCCGGTAAGATGAGCATCATCCGTGCTCTTGAACAGCGCATGGAGTAGACACTCTCATAGACAGACCATATATCCACCGACGCCTGCCCAAACACAATGTCATCCCAACCAATCGACGAAGACGGCTTCCACTCTATAGCATGGGACGATGCCCCGTCCTCTCGAGCCGTCATCTCACCTTCATCGCCTTTCGACGAAGACGTTGGAGAAGGGTTCGAAACGATCTCTCAGCCTACCTCCGAGTCTCAGGATGGAGGAGCAGGAGCGGCTAGTGCATCCACAGCGACGGTCACAGGTAGTAGAAGAGATAGACAGGGGTCCGTAGAGGTTGATCCTGGGGAATGGAATGGTAGATGGATGAGTATAGAGGTTAGAGAACCGGTGAAAGAACATGAGGGAAGTAAGGATATGTATGTTTCGTATGCTGTCAAAACTCAGGTAAGTTTATCTCACCACTACACTAATCTCAGCTCTAGATGAAGAAGTCACACCCGTAGGATCTAGCTGTTGACTTCTTGAACATCTACTAGACAAACCTCTGCACTTTCCCGAACAAACTAGTCGTGGTGAGGAGGCGGTTCCAAGATTTTGAATTTCTAAGAGAGCATCTGGTGAAGGCTTTCCCAGCTTGTGTGGTTCCTCCAATCCCAGACAAACATCGTCTAGGTGGGTATAAACCAGCTGTCATATCGTATACCTGTGGCAGAAAGCTGATGAAGCGAGCCAATCTAGAATATATCAAAGGGGATCGATTTGGACCAGAGTTCATCGAGAGGAGACGACTAGAGTGAGTATTCTTATCATGAGATCTGATCCCATCATACCTTTGTGCAATATACGTCTTGCCAGGGTGGAGTAACGATACTGAGATCCAAGCTTCAATCTTGCAGCCTACAACGCTTCGCAGATAGAATAGCCAGACATCCAACACTACAGCGAAGTCAACTAGTCAACGATTTTTTGCAAAGTACAGAATGGGTAGGTGGTCTTCTAAGCAATCTCCTGATGCGAAGATGAAACTCTCATGGAATTCAAAAATGTGAACATCGAGCTGACTTGTCATTTGTTTACCGTATAGACCGTCGCGAAACATCATCATATCTCCCATCCCCCTCCCGAATCACATATTTCCCTGATGGATTCCCTATCCGACAAATTCATCAATGCATTCTCCAGCGTGCGTAAACCCGATGGAAGGTTTGTCGAGATGCTGGAAGATCTGGAAAGATTTGAGGAGGGTTTGGTATCTGTGGAGCGACTCGTCGGGAGAGGTAAGACCAGGGTTGATGGTGGGTTCAATTGATTTCGTACTGTTCGCTCTGTGTTTAGATCAAAGTGGGATAGCTAAGAATGGAAGTATTTGATTATAGACTTGTCAACGGATTATCAAGATATGGCAGCTGCGTATCAAGGTTTAGGATACCTCGAATCAGGTATAACCGACCCGTTAAATCGGTTCGCAGAGAAGATGTTGGATTTTTCAGCCTTGTTGAAACATATGGTGAGTGACTTACCATCATATGTCATCCTGTGATTTTAAAATGATAAACACCTGATGCTCGATCAATGCGTAGAACCAATCGACTGTTGAACCATTCTTGATCCAATCGCATTCACTCCTTGCATACGCCAATTCCCACCGAAACGTCATCAAATTACGTGATCAGAAACAACTTGATTTTGAAGAACTTTCAGCTTACTTATCTGCCATTGTATCGGAAAGAGATAGGTTGGCAGCTTTGAATACTGGTCATTCGGCTGCTCCCGTCGGACTGGGTACCTACCTCAGAGATCAGGTGGATAAGCTCAGAGGAACCGATGATATACATACGAGGAGGGAGAGGATAAGGAAACTGGACGGAAGGATCAAAGAGGTGAGTGCAACGTTCATTTGTAGATATAAAACGGAAGGAAACTTTGAACATTCAAATGCTAATATACCTACCCCTGCCTAACTCTAGTTGCAAGACGCAGTGACCACTGCACATGAGACCTCGACTGCATTCTCCGATGAGGTCTTGAAAGAGCACAAGGTGTTCGAACTATCCAAGAAGGAAGAGATGAAAGAGATCTTACAGACGTATGCGGACGGTCAGGTAGAGATGTTACAGCGTGCAATGGATGATTGGGATAGGGTGGGTCCCCTTATACTATACTAAATCTAGGGCAGTTCGGACAGAACTGATTTGTCGTTCGGTATAGATTATCCCTCTTTTACAGAGAATAAGAGTTGATGTATAGGTATATTGACTTGTTGGACAGGTCAACGCCATATCAGCTACTTGAGTTGGTACGGTAGACAGATCCTTGACGTTAATGGTTGTATATAACAAAATGTTTATAACTTGTAGATTTAGTGTGTTATCATGAAAATATACAGGAATGAAAAGATTCATGTGATCAGACAGTTTTTTTTTTCGATCTGGAGCTCTCCCACATTGTCATAGTGTAAATCTCTGGGAAAATTGATCATAGTCAATTCCACCGCTCGTCCATTCCACATGACAATTGACCTCAACTTACAATGGAAACAAACACAAGTATCTGGCTTAGGGAGTGTCTGGCCGTACGATATGGTCCTATATAACAATGCATATCATATCATATAATATATCCTATCATACATACAACTTGACTTTTTAAATATAACGTAATATATCCATTGTCCAATCATTATATGCGTTACTGTGCAGTTACAGGAGGTATAACCGATGATGGTTCACCTCCATTGACATCCCCACTGCCATTTACATTCTGACTCCCATCATGTCCATCATGTCCATTGACATGATCCTGCACTTCCACATCTACTTCCATCCTCACTTGCTCATCTCCACTCCCATCGGCATTGCCATCAACGTTCCCATTCCCATTAAGTAGAGGTGCAGGTCTCTCGATTTCGGGTAATTTGGAAGAAACGAACTCTTTGATATTTGGTAATACCTCCACAAGCACATCAACCACTTTCGTAGCTTTATCTAATACAATCATCAAGAGTCAAGATCAGCGATACTAAGCTCGGAAATGGCGAAGTCAAGATTGACTTACCAGACTTATGAACTTGTCCTCCTAATCTCTTTTGAATTCTTTCGTCTTCTAATACCGGGTGTTCAGCAGGAACGTATATTCTGTTTGACTATATTTTAAAAGGCAGTCAGTTACTTAGTTGTATTGTATCTCATACCAGCTAAAGGCAGTTTCCTTTTGACCAAAATGGCTTACCTTTCTAAACCATGATCTTTTCACCTCATCATTCGGATCAGGTCTGACCAAAGAATGTAATCCCGCCACTTGGATTACAGCTTTCACCTTCTGTTCCACTTCTCGTTGATTTACTAAGTCCATAATTGTCTTACAACCCGTTCCATGTCCGATCAGAACGATATTCTCCGCTTCCGATAATCTATGAATTACAGCTCAGCTACGTAGAACCGGACCGTGATGAAGGGTAAATACTCACTCAATATAGTTATCCCATATATACCGTATCAACTGCGCTTCCAACGGTGTACCACTCTTGCTAACCATCTTCGGTAGATCCTGTGATCCTTGACTGATTAGCGATTTGCAAGATGATCAGAGGCAGGGAGAGAGGTATAACGTACGGGAGCGAAATGTGTAGGTAACTGCTTTAACACATTCACATCGATCAGATTGTATCCTTCTTTCTTCACCCAGTCCACAATTGCATCGCTTGTGTTGATCTGCCAGAGGAGATGTTAGAGATAGTTCTATGGGTCAAGATGGGACGAGTCATCGTTAACTCACTAAATAACTATTAGCCATGTGCACGTTCGTCGTCGATACACCATCGGTCTCCACACGCAAATTACCACTATTGCACAAATCAGCTCTAAACCCCATCGGACCAGGAGGAGGAAAGAGCAGCTCACAAGTCATGCACGAAAATTACCAGGACACCCCTAGGTCCCATCTCATACACGTTTTCACTGCAGAGGACTTGACCACCAAAGGACGCTTCCAGCTCTTCACTAGCTAGAGGTATCTGGAACAGTTGATGTTTCTCGTACATGTGCCATGCTCGATGCAATTTGAGTAAATCGGGGATACTCGTGATAGGTAATGATCCGTCTTCAAGTGCAGTAACTGTATGAGAAACTATCAGTCAGGATCGGAAGAACAAAACAGATAGAATCAGAAAGAACTTACCCTCTGGTGGCTCACAAGCCTTCACATCTATACTTTTCCAGTATTTCGACTGTACCTTGGCGCATTGGTATATCACCTCTGTAGCCACCTCGGACGCTTGGTGAGCATCAAGCTCTGCAGGTGTTTCACCGAGTAGTACCTGCGCTACTGCTAATGCGGAATCGGAAATAGCTTTAAGATTATAACCTCCCTACAAACGTAGACCGATCAGCCTTGCCAATCGAAACATCAACTGTCTATCTACTCACTTCCAGCGCTACTACAAGTTTTCCTCCGGCCAGGGCACTGAGCATATGTGTCATGTGTCCATAAGCTGCTGGTGTAACGTGACATTCACCCAGACGATCTCCATCGGCCGCGTCGAACCCAGCGGAGACTACAGGCAAGTCAGCTAGTCTCCCTAGATATTTCCGTATGCAGCTTACTGATGACAAGATCAGGAGCAAACTCATAAGCTATAGGCATCACTATACGTTGGAAAGCGTATATGTAATCTGCATCACCGAAACCAGGTCCAGGCCAAGGTATATTGACGGATCTATGGTAATCAAGTCAAGTCAACAGGCTGAAGACACGGTGACGATTATACATCTTACTCACTTTCCTTCTCCAGCACCAGTTCCAACCATATCTAAAGCGCCGAAATCACTCGTAGGGTAGAACCTTCCTCCGTCATGTCGATGTAAAGAGATATAAAGAACGTCGGGATCATCCCAGAATGCTCGTTGGGTTCCATTCCCATGATGCACGTCCCTAATGATCAACCAAAACATACATTCAGCCTACATTCGATCGACTTGTGGCGAGGAGGACACTTACCAATCTAGAATCAAAACTTTCTTCGCCAGACCTCTCCTCTGTACCTCTTTCGTAGCTACAGCGACATTGTTGAAAAAGCAGAAACCCATATGTTCGTCCGGTTCAGCATGATGTCCTGGTGGCCTGACTATCGCAAAGGCGTTTCTGACTTGTTTCTGGCATACCGAAATACAAGCTTGTATAACACCACCGCATGATAACCTCGCGCAATGAGCAGTTTCCCTACAGACGTATAGAGAAAGTTGTTCATAGTATTGTTTGGATCCTTGAATATACTCATCCGTAAGATCTATCACACAGAAATTTGATTAATATCTGCTATGGATCCTGTAGCCAATCAGTACAAAAGAGAGAACTTACCCTCGGTACCTTGTACTTTCAACCATAAATCTTCACCATGAACCAACATGACCTGATCCATCGTGACTTCACCGAATTCTAACCTTTTCATCCGTTTGATCAGACCCTGTTCAGCCAATCTAGAAAATATCCTCTTGATTCTCATAGGTTCCTCTGGATGTCCCGGTCCGTTATCCACCACACTTTCTGCTGTAGGTATATACCCCTCTTGACAATGTAACATCATCATGGGATTGTAGATATATCCTGTTCTGTAGATTTTCGGTCGTTCGATGATTTGTAAGTTTGACGTAGATTGGGGAAAGAGGTCGTAAGGGGCACCGGTGGTGGGAGGAAGGTGTGTATGAGATGGTCCAGCTGTAGGAATAGAGAGTTCATCGTTGATCAATGCCGCTGAAGCGATAGTTTGAGGAAGTGGAAGAGGAAGAGAATGACCAGAGTCGCCTTCAGTCGAGATGGTAGTTTCGATACTTGTAGTGGTAGTGGTCTGCTCGACGAACACTGCTCCAGCTGCTTCACTTGACGGGCCAGCAGCATCAGGTTGAGATAGAGAGTCGATTTCCATAGCTTGATCTTGAGACTGAGGTTTCTCGTTGGTGATAATGTTGACACCTGATGCGGCCGCTTCTCCTTCTCCTCCTCGGACAGATGTGGAAGAGTCGACTTCCATGAGATTTGGATCAGACATGATGCCTGTTCAATGAGGAGCAAGGGTAAGCTTGTCATATATCAGATAAAGAAGAACTTCTTCAGCTCACCTCACTTGTACGCAGTGAGGATCCCTCAGTCAATTTGAAGAAGGTGAAAGGATCAAAGGATTCCTCAAAGGAAGAAGGCAAAGGTGTCGGATTGAGAGAAGGGATGTCCAAGTTGAGGACGATCAAGCAGGGAGCTTTTGATGATCTCCGAGCTAGCTGAGCTCCTACGAATCTATGAAGGTGTGGGGGATCGTGTTGTTACGAGATTGAGTATGGACGTATAGGTTGTCAACATTACTCGCAGATAATTCAACAGCTCGGAAGAATCCTGACTATCGATAATCTCCATTCGCTCGAGTAACTTATTCACGAGTACCATCTAACAACCGCACACATACCGCACAACGTTGGCATCTACAGAGAAACAGGACATGTAAACAAAGCATCCATGCAGCGTGCGTGCTTGAGAATCCTGATACCGACAGACAAACACAGGTCATCTGCTAATGCATGAGTAGGACCTGGAATATAACAATCATATATAAAAAGAAGATCGAAAACGAAAATTGGACAAAAGATAGGAATATCAGTCTGAAAAGAGGAACCGGTTTACAAAGAAAAGCAAAAGGAAAGAAAGAAAGAAAGAAAGAAAGAAAGAAAAGAACAATTTGATTATTGGTTGTTACAAGATCATCCCATCTCAAACTCTTTCCTCCCTTTATCCACTAAGAAGCGAAAGAAGCCAAAAAAGACCGTTTAAGCCTTCTTGGCAGGAGCGGCCTTCTTCTTGGGGGCAGCAGCTTTCTTAGGGGCGGCTTTGGCACCAGCAGCGGCTTTAGCTAAACCAAAACAAAAGACCAGTCAATACATATTCATATTTATCGCAAGTAGAGATGAGGGGATGACTTACCAGCAGGAGCTTTCTTAGCGGCAGAGGTCTTCTTAGCAGCTGGCTTTTTGGCACTAGCAGCGGCAGTCTTCTTGGCGGCGGGTTTAGCGGCACCAGTAGCGGCGGTCTTCTTGGGAGCAGCAGCTTTTTTGGCAGCAGGCTTTTTGGCGGCAGTGGTAGCAGCCTTCTTCTTAGGAGCGACGTTCTCTTTACCGGCAGCGGTCTTGACCTATAGACAGAGGGTCAGCATGAGGTTACATGTTGAACGAGTGAATCGATACTCACCTTGGCGGCGAGCTTGACTCGACCGGAGATACCGTTAGGAAGAACGAGTTCCTTCTTCTCCTCACCTCGTTTAATAGCGTTGGAGAGGTTGTTGGTGTTGGAAGCTGAGCTCATGTCGATCTTGTAAGTATCGGCGAGGTATCTGACGAGGAAGTTAGTTGTTAGTACGAAGCTAGGTATAACGGGTGAATTGACGGAACTCACTTCTTGATGGCAGGTCGGGAAACACCTTTTCTAGAGTCCTCGGGATGAGCTTTGACGGCTTCCTAAAGTTGGGAAAAGACAGGTCAGCTTTTGTCACCGAGGTACGACTTCGTTGATTGGAGTGCGGAAACCTTCCCAAAAAGGCAATTCGAGAAAGGGTCAAGAAGATCAACAAACAGGCTAGCTGGAGCTATGCATTTTCGCATGAGTGTAGATGAAGGATAAATGCATCGATATGCAAGAGATGAAGTTGATAGGAGGCTTGTGAGATGAGGAATGGTATGTAGCAGACAAAGGTGATGAATGGTTGAGTCACGCGCGGGAAAGAGGAAGGACCGCCAGGAGGCTTGCTGCGGTAGATGTCCGTATCTTTCGATATCAAACACGCAGAGAGTCAAGACTTGGCAGGAGAAGAAGAAACGGTAGATGAAGGTGATTCGGAGGATATTATAGAATATCTAAAGAACTGAAGACATGGAATGGCGGGAATGTCGAGGAATGTTGATTCCCTTCAATTCCTCCGTTATTGATGGTGTGAAGGTGAAAACTTTCATCGTCGTAGCACCTTCAAATCGTATGCAGAAGCTTTGAAACTTCGCACAGTATTCATCGGATATGATATCGAGATCATCGACAAGTATCCATATGTCAAGCCTTTGTGAAGGTTTCGAAACTTTTCAAGGGAATAGGAATCTTCGGTGGAGTAATCGATTCTCGAACGTTGGTGGGAACGGACAACTCACTTGGATCATAGCAAGGAAAGTAGGGTGAGTAGCGGCCTTTTTGGCGGCGGGGGCCTTCTTGGGAGCAGCAGTGGTAGGAGCCATTGTGATTGATTGATTTGCTGTTGGTTGTGTTTGGTGGCGAAGAGCTATTGATCCAACGAGGAATGATGTTGACGAACGAGAAGAAAGGGGACAACAACGTTTTTTTAATCTGTCAGCTTTCGATGTGATCACAATGTGATGGAGTTGTATGTTCGAGATGGAAATGATCAACTAACCTTGAAGATTTATGTATTCTTGAATTGAGTTCGAAGTATTGAAAGTTGATTGAAGTGGGAAGAAGAAGAGATGTTGTTAAGAAGTGAAGGGGGGGTGAGGTATATGTGACAACCTGGCGCGCGACACTTGATCTATGTTTTTGTCATTTCGTCAACCGACGTAAACAACCCCTTTTCAATCAAACCCTCATATCTCATGCATCAGCTCGATTTTTTTGATTTTGAAAGCTGCAATGCATGCACATCTTCTCTCTCTACAGTATGGTATGACTTAGAAGGAGCAATGCATAGTCGAAAAGGCAAGATATGAGGGGACGAAGATATTGTCACGTGACTCGATGATCTTGCTCTGGATCTAAAACGCCGCAAACAGAAATCGTAACCCCGAGAGATGATGGAGCTGTTTCCTTTATCATTCGTTAACATTCCAATAGTCATGATGATCTTGTAAGGAGCTGAGTACGACTTTCTTTCAGTCGCAGTCGTCGCCTGAGCACGCAAGTATCATGCTTTCAGACAAATTGCTATTGTCATGAGAGTATACAAGTAAAGAGGTTTTCGTCCGATCATTTGACTACCTCATTTGGATACAGAATAACACTCTGCATCATCAATATACGTCCAAATCGCTTCCTATCTTCCATGAACGCTTTACAATATGCCTTCGGATGCTGTTACAACCTGCACATACGTTATCAGACCTGCATACGTCGATATCGCTGCCAATGTTATGATGTGGCACCAAATGAGTAGGAGAAGATCGGGTAAAGGGAGTGCAAGTGTAGCAGTAGTAACGATGAAGCTGTTTCAGAGCTCCATTGTAATCCATTTCGATTCCGGCTGATCACCACAGACGTATTTGAGGCATTTGGAGCTGCCAACAGTCATTGTGGTCAACAAAGATGAGATATTCATCGACATATGAAGGAAGAGCGTCTTCTTTCAAATGGGTATCACCCTATGACGAGCAATAACGAATCCATCGCATCGAACAAATGCATAAACAAAGTAGCTGGACGTGTTCAGTAGCAGAATCTGAACATCCCAGTACCTGTCTATATCATGTAGTTACCAGAGTCATCGAGAAGATGACGATTGAGTGCATTGAAATCGCATCAGTGGACGCCTCTGAACACCAGATTTGTTTACAAGATTAATGTTTTGTCAGGGTAATTTGTTTATGCGTTTCTGGTGTGGGTTGATCAGGCACCATCAGTCCCCTTTTTTGTGCTGTACTCGTAAGTGATGACGGTGGAACATCTCTCTTTGTCTAATCAGGTAATCACAGAACTCATATCTCGGGATTATCAAAGTGGCACTTTGCAGAAGACACCGAGAACTTGTCTATCCGCTCCATCCCTTTTGCTCCGAAGTACTGTATTCGTTCCTCCCGGTTAATTTATCCGTGAAACGACACGTGGGAAAGTGGAGAGATTATTTGCCTGGACAGAATTTTGAATATCTTGAAAATCCAATGCGAACAAGCATCTTTCGTCTTCAGTCAACGTCTTTTGAAATATAGAACCCTCAGATTAGAGCATCGAGGTACAGAAAGATGGGCAAGAATAGCATCCAAGCCTCCAAAGGGAAAGCACCCGAGAATGACGCAAGTAAGAAGAGGAAGAGAGAGGGGAAAACAAAAGACGAACAACAGTCCGGGAAAGATTCGAGCTTCTCGTTATTCGGTCAGGTCAAGGCTACGGATCTGGACGATGTCTTTGCGAAGAGTGTGAGCTTGCTTTGATACATATGTGGACTACAACCAAACAAAGCTGAATTTCTGCTTTTAAAATCCCCAGAGTGCCTTCGCTCAAACTGCTTCAGCTGTAGCCAGTAGCTCTAAGATCGCTGTTCAACCTCAACCGACAGAACATGTTTCGAAGAAGAAGAAGAACGAAGTATCGCCTGAGCCTGAGAAGGACTCCGATGAAGATGAAGAGGGCGATGAAGATGAGTTCGGGGAAGCGTCAGAAGAAGAATCAGGATCAGAGAAAGACGTAGTCGACCAAGATGAGGAAGAAGATTCTGATGTAGAAAATGAACATATGGTTCATGAGAGTGTAAAGGCCAAAGCCGAGAAGAAAGCCAAGAAAGGTAAAACGCTAGGTAAATATGTGCCTATCGGTGAGACACAAGCAGATAAAGATAGGAGGACGGTATTCGTTGGTAATTTACCTCTTGAATGCGCTCAATCAAAGGTGAGCAGATCTCCTGTTCTCACATTTGAAATTTACTGATCGAAATCATTCCAGTCTGCTCTACATCAACTCCGACAACATCTCCTCTCCTTTGTTCCTTCTGCCAAGATCGAATCAGTACGATTCCGGTCAGTTCCGTTTGCTGCGCCCACTGCTTCTCTCCCAACGGACGATCCAGAGAAAGACGCTACGCAGCGTGCGAAGAGAGAGAAAGAGCGTACAGCAGCATGGAGAGCTCAACATGAAGGAATTGTTTTTCCTATCAGAAAATCTAGGGGGGATGATGAAGAGCCTGAACAGGGCAAGGTGTTCTTAGATTCGAAGGGCAAGCGGAAGGTCGCTTTCATCAAGAAAGATGTAAGCTGATCTTGCCTCTCCCCATATGGTGGGTGTTCAACTGACGACTGTTCCATGTAGTTCCACTCTGAACTCGCCTCATGTAACGCATATGTCGTCTTCGCTCATTCTCATCCCGATCGAGCAGCCAATGTCGCTCCTATCCTTGATCCCTTCGAAGCTGCTTCAACGGTCCTAACGGCGAACACCAGTACATTCATGGGACGAACGATCCGAGTTGACACATTACGACTCCCGTCGGCCGTAGCGCTTCAATCAGCAGGCAATGCTCTTGCCAAGCGAGATGCATGGTTACCTAGTGGGACTGATCCCAAGAAGAGTTTATTCGTGGGTGGTCTAGACTATGCTGCTAAGGAAGAGGATATCAGAGTGTTCTTTGAAGAGCTGGTCAAGGCTGAGAGAGGTCCAGCTGAGGACAAATGGGTAACGGGAGTGCGAATAGTGAGGGATAAAGAAACTCAATTGGGTAAAGGTTTCGGTTATGTACATTTCTCAGTGAGTCAAATGAACCTTCTCCCTTGCGCGTTCGCTCACGTCAGCTGATCCTCTATTGCGCGTCCTTAGGATCGAGAAAGTGTAGATGAGATACTCGCTATGGATTCTAAACAAATCAAATTTGCCAAACGATATCTTCGAGTCCAACCTTGTAAAACACTTCCGTCGGCCAATACACTCAATAATACCATCAAATCACTCGCATCTTCTTCTTCCAGTAAATTAGATAAAGATAAGAAATCCACAAAAGCGACTAAGACATCCTTTAAGTCATCTGGACCTTTACCGAAAGGTGATCCGAGATTGGGAGACAAGATCAAAGATCTTTCGAAAGAAGAGAGAAAGGCGGTCAAGAGTACTGATGCTGATAGACAAGCCAGACGTTTGGCTAAGAAGAAGGCTAAACATACTCTGGAGAAGAACGAGAAAGGTGCTGTCAAGTTGAGTTTGACGAAGTCCGAGAGGGAACGAGGGAAAAACGCTAAGCCCAAGGCTAAGGGGAAGATCCGAGGTCCAGCCGCTATTGCTAAGATGAAGGGTTCAAGAGGGTAATGTTCCGCTGGGCGGTATGGTACTACTAGCATGACGTATTCTGTGGCACTGGCATGTACATATGTTTTTGTTTTCATGAGAAGTGGTAGTTTCTATTTTGATCCCGCTCCACACATAATGATCCTGGAGAACAGCATAGACTGTATTTTTCAAAGTAAGATTTGAAATCTCTACGCTGTTCTCGAAATTGATTTAGTGGAACCACATTTTCTCTCATCTTGCAGTGACTATCGGTCGTGGTTTTTGCATGAGGAGATAGCTGTGATGTAGGAGATTGTCGCCATGCCATCCGGCCCCACCGCAACGATGCATGGACTCAACAATCAGTCAGGAATTGCAAAGTCGAAGAAGGGATTACGCACGTGCCACGGTGCCACACGGTTGGCAGTGGTGGACAGAGTACTGGTAGTACAGTGGCAAACCAAGAGTCCCAAGTAAGCTTTTGGCGCAAATCACACCAGCCAGGCACAAACACCGTCGATATCGCGTGTCTCAAAAACAACAACAACAACATAAAACACAAAAAATCGAATTTATGTCGTTGCTACACCTATACATTTCCTCACAGCATCCATCTACCTTCCTTTACACCATCATCATCACACGTTAATCCACGACAAAGGCCTTAGATGCCAATAGCCATCAATATGAGCACCGGATCAGGTCCAGCCTCACCTGTATCATCACGAATGACCAAAGCTGCATTCTTCAGAGCCAGATCACCACCTCTCGCGGAGCGTACCAGCCCCAATGGCATGTCAATGTCAAGTCAAGATGCCTACGGAAATCTCAGTGATCTAGCAGGGAAGTTTGACGCAGCTACAAGATTGGAACAACAGCAGCAGCAACAATCTGCCGGTGCTGGACCTAGTACGGGTGGGATCAGGTTTAGTCCAAATAACGAACAATCAGAAAGATACTACACACCATCATCAACTTTGAAGGCTCCACAAGCTTATAACAACCAACAGGGATATTTTGACTCATCACCTGCAACAGATGGCCATGCCTCTACTTTAGACAGACTCCAGAACCATCCTTCTCGTAGAGGCCCTTCGCCCGTGCGACGAAGATCTACGTTGGCATCTCAACGTACCACCTCGCCCACTTCGCCAAGAAATCTTCTGGCTGGTATACACGGAGTGATGTCTGCTCCAGACTCGTCGACAGGCCACGACACAGAAGGATCAACGTATGAGAATGGACTTGGAGCTGGGCCAGGTGGAGATTTGAAAGAAAGTGCAATAATGGGATTTGCAGAAGGGTCAGATGAGATGTTATTGGCTCTTCTGGCTGGACAAGCTGCAGTAGATTGCGAGAGATTGCCAATAGGTAGATGGGAAGAGGTGGAAGGGTGGAAGAAGGTATGTTCATCAATTCATCGATTCTAGCACAAAAGTTGATGACGTCCTGGATATCTGTAGGAACTTTCGTTATTATCAAATAGATTGGAATCATCACAATCTAGACTTCAACGGGAGATTAAGATCTTGACTGCGGCTAAGACTTTACAGAAGCTGAATAACTCGAATAAAAGGATGTCGAGGCAAACGATGGAAAGTCTAGAACAAGCGGAAAAGAGAGTAGAAGCTGCTGAGAAGGTGAGCTCACAGACATACTCTAGTGTCTGCCCCGAGCTAGTAGCTGACTGTGCAATGGTATCGGGGTATTCAGGAAGTGTATGTCTTGCAGGATCGAGAAGCTGCCCTCCGTCGGAAACTGATGGAACATTGGTCCGGAGTGATGGCCTGGGAAGTCAGGCGGTTGGAACGGACTTCAGCAGAAACCCAAGCAAGATACGACAAACAGTCGATGAAGATCAACAATCTGAAGGATCGTGAAGCCGAATTGATAAGGCAGAGCACGGAGAAAGCGAACCGAGTGAAAGAGCTAGAGGAGATGGTGATTGAGATGGGACGTAGGGAAAGGGCCATAGAAGAAGAAGCTAGAGAATTAGATCAGTATCGAGTGACCGTGGAACAAGAGCGACAAAGTTGGTTGAATGAAAGAGAAGCTTATCAGACGGAAAGGGATAGTTGGACATCCGAGAAGCGATCGTGGGATAAAGAAAGATCAAGTTGGGAGAACGAGAGGCGTCATTGGGCAGAAGAGAGGGCAGGTCTGGTCGGTGATAGACAAAGATTATTGGAATCTGGGCAGATGTCTGAAAAAGATAGAGCGATAATGGATCAAATTAGGTTATCGCTTGGTAGTATGTTAGGTAGAAAGATGGGTTCAGTAGGTGAACATGAAGTATTACCTTCCCTGGACGAAGTCAAGGGGCTGATAAGTAGACGAGAGAGGGAAGTGGTCAGTCTAAGGGAGGAGATGCAAGAGGTGAATATGGGTTTGGAAGAGGAACTGAGAAGAGTGGCGGAAGATAGAAATGCTTGGAAAGCTAGAGTGGACCAGGGTGAATCGGGTCGAAGGGAGGAAATAGCAGCTTTCGAAAAGAAGATAAGGGTGAGTGGGAGTGCTCGTACAAAGAATTTGTCCCTTCGATTCCCACAGACTCGCGCCTCGGTCAGCTATGTACTAACATCCCTCTCTGTAATAGAATCAACAAGAGCAAATCAACGATCTAGCTCTCAGAAATGAATCCCTGTCTTCATCCTTAAAGGCCGCTCAGACTGCCGTCTCTTCCATGTCAACCGATCAATCCGGTACCAAAGCCCTTCAAGCTCGAGTTGATGCTCTCTCGACTGAACTTGAATCTATCGCATCCCAATTCAACTCCATCTGGTCAATCTTACCTCCTCCCACCAAACGTGCTCAAGCTGAATTGATTGATCTTCGAACTGGAGTTAGCAATTCTTCACTTGCAAGTCCAAGTAAAGCCTTGAACTTCGCTGCTCTGCAGGAATTGTATCAACCTCATAATGAGCAAGTCGGAGATATCAACGAGACGTTGTCTAGGATCAGAGGGGTTATAGAAGATGGTAAAGTGTTAGTACAGAGGGTAGTGAGGATGGGTCAAGAGAGGGAATTATTGAAGGGAAATGCAGCTAAAGCAAAGAAGTTGGTAGAGGAAAGTACCAAGAGTCTGGAGACTTATCAACAGTGAGTGCAGATGTACACCCATTGAACATCTCGGAGATATGCAATCCTCTGATCATGTTTGGCATGGTTCGTCGATGATGCTGTACATAGACAAGTAGCGGTACTAGAAGATCAATTAGCTAAAAGTGGATCTACCGAATCTCATTTCCTCGACGAGCTCAACAACCTCCAATCGACTTTGGATAACGTATCTACCCAGAAAAGGAATTTGGAAGTACAATTATCGCAGGAAAAAGAAACGATTGAAAGATTGACGGAAGCGAATGATGTCTTATCGGCCAAAGCTCTAGACTTGGCTCAAGTGGCTGAGGATGAACGATCGCAATTGTCCAACAAGCTTAAAGGTGAACTGGAAGATATGAAGAAGAAGTTGAAAGTACAGGAAGATGAACAGGATGAGGAAAGAGTGAAATCGCAATCTCAAAGGATCCAATTACTCGATGAGGTGAGTGAAAGTTCGCCTCTGAATATCGTATGACGAATGCAATATACTGATGTTTCTGTTTTGGGGGGATGGTCAGCTCAATTCGTTACAAGCTGAAGTTGGTGATTTGAGGAAACAACTTCGATCGAAGGTGTAGGCATACATACGCCGACGATACATTTGCTTGAAGTAGGAAGCAAAAAAAAAAACAGGTTGTCCCGATATCGCACCAGTAATCCCCATTTCCGTCTCGGCCAACGTGAAACTAGATGAATCGTTTGTACAGTATGTCCTTTTCCCAAGTACTCAAGTACTCTATTCTCCTTCTATTCATATCAATAGATTACGAATTCATTTTACGTTTTTAATGCAGTGTGCTATGCAGGATTATCAATTATGATATCCTGATCAATCTATCAGAGGTACTCTTGGGAATTACACTGCAGTTGAGGTCCCGATAGGTCATATTGTATCTTGATCCTTTGTATGATTATACAAAGGCATCTAGGATGGACCTCATTACCTCTTCTGTCCGCAATCTCAACAGGTATATAATATATACGTGATTGACCCGTATAAGGGGAAATGCGATCATTTTATCTCTCATCATTGTGATCCATTGAGCTGGTAAATGATGGATATAAACATCGATACATTTTTTATGGAAAAACATCATTACTGAAAATATGCTACTGGTATGAACACTGATCAACATCCGTCAACACCAACATCTCCCTAATTCCGGCTTCCCAATTTCTTATGTTGCGCCAAGCGATTCCACAATTCCACAACCCAATCCGACATCCGTAGATCCCTAAACTGATGCATCCGCAAGATAATATTTCAGATCACATCTTATCTCAAGCCAACTTAAGGTTTGATGGCGATCTTGAGGGCTTGTCGACTATTCAACCCGACATCAATCAGCTCATGCGCAGTTTACCGGGTGAACTTGAAAACATGAGAAATAAACTTACGTAGCCATCTTATCAAGAGCTTTTTGGTAATCTTTCAAATCGAACACATCGGTGACCATACCGGTAGTCTTGATTTTACCTGAATCCAAGAGCTCGATAGCTCGAGGGAAACAGTATGTTTGGGAGAAAGAACCGATAATTCTCTTTTCGTTTACGAAGATATCGGTAGGTGACCAAGAAGGTAATCTGGCTTTATCTTCGTATACACCGTACACCAAAAGAGTACCACCTCGAGTAACGTAGTTGATAGCGTCGTTAACGATCGATTCGACACCGGTACATTCAGCAACGACATCGAAACCGTATGGGTTCTCTTCCTTGATCTTGGCCCATTGGGCAGCGGCGTCCTTTCGGTCAAGATCGATGTAAGCATCGGCAGCGTCGACTTTTCGAGCAATGTCCATCTTGATACCTAATCGAACGAAAAGTATCTATGTTAGTACTGACTCTACCGAAAACCGGGTTACATCAACTACTCACCCTTGTTGGCGGCAATGGTGATGTGAGCGGCACCACCGAGCTTCATCAATTGAGCCAAGATCAAACCGGTTGGACCAGCACCGATCAAGAGAACCTTTGAACCGAAGGGCATCTTGAGCTTGTCCATACCGTGGATGGCACATGAAGCGGGTTCGAGGAGGGTAGCCTCTTCGTCGGAGAGGTTCTTGATCTTGTAACATTTGGCGAAGTGGCTAAGCGATTCAATCGTCATTAATCAGCATTTATATATGAATTATAGGTCTTCTAAGCCGGGTGAAGAATATCGGTTACTCACTATTTGATGTAATCGGCAAAACCACCATCTCTGGCAACACCAGCAGGACTGAAGTGTTCACAGAACAATTCATCACCTTTTCGACAGTAGTGACACCATCCACAGGTCTCTCCTACATCGGCAGCGACTCGATCACCAACTTCAAATCCTTTGACGTTCTTTCCCATAGCGACGACTTTACCGACAGCTTCGTGTCCTGGGATCAAAGGGAATTTGGAGATAAATTCACCTTCGTGGATGTGTTGCTATGTCCACCAATATTCTGGTCAGCTCTGGTTCCTGATTCCTTATGACGCCAAGACCTAGGTTGCGCTTACGTCGGTACCACAAACACCACAGATGTCGACTGTTCACAATCAACACAATGGAGTAGTCAGCCACTGCATGTCACGGAAAGATATGACTGGGACTTAAGCTCACCTTTGAGGAGGATCTCATTGTCATCGATGGTAGGTACAGGTACCTTCTTGACCTCGAAGTTTCTAGCCTGTAGATGAGATGAGAGATGAAAAGGATAGACAGGTCCATAGTAAACGAGAAGATTGACCAATCCAAAGTGAAATGGATGCCGATTTCAGACACGATGGGGAAGAGGACGGGTAGAGAGAGTACGTAAATCGCTCAGATCAGCAATCGTTCCCATGACTTCGTAGTTCATCCAACGAACTCAGGTAACTCACTTCGTGGTAGTACAAAGCACTCATTTCAGATGGGACGTTGGACATTTTGACTGATTTGGTTTATTTGGTTTGGCTAATGGAGGTTATATGATAGAAGGGGAAGCAGAGGGTATCAGCATTTCCATTCCTTTTATATGTATGCTCAAGATCTGAATAGCTAGCTGGTTATGGATATATAGCTCGACGTGGTAAAACCGGATAGCACATCCGAGGTTTATGAGCTAACAACGTAGCTCGTGATGCAGCTGTCTGGGCATGAGGACAGATGAATGATGAATGAAGGGCGGTGATCCGAATAGATCGGATGACTTGATCGTCCCTTTCCACCATCGCCATCGAATGTCCCCCACTCTACCACAACAGCGACGCATACAAGCGCATCACATGAGTACAGAGAGACACTCACGTATTGATCAAAGAAAAGAAGAGGTTATAAAGCTACAGTAACGATTGATATATTTTTCAGATGTAAAGAAAGAGAAAGAGAAAGAAGGGAAAAAGGGGGTCGTACAGGTTTTCATCGGCAGGTATATATTGGATTTTCTTTATCATGGCTTGCAAAACAGTATGCCTTTTTTTTCCATTATTCCATTCAGTTCATTTCAGTTCCCATTCACTCGGCCTAAAGCCCCTGGATGATACAGTTGCAGCTTGTGAGTTGTTCGGCTGTTTTCTTCCTTTCTTTTCCTCTGCGTCTACATAATCAATCCAACAAAGGCTAAAAGGAACCCGCTTTTGCTCTTGCAAGTACAGCATTATGTAGAAGTGACCCTTGAATCCAGATGACGTCGTGTCAGAGTGGACACCCTAAATCTCACGTAACAAACTTTTTGATCCTGAGATATACTTGATGTCCTAACGCCTCTTTGCACCGATCATACTCCGGATTTAACAAAAGCCTCAGACGTCAGTCAAACACGATGCATGCATGCCCCTTAACACATTACGGATACTTTAACTGGCATACACATCTCACATTCCTTTTATCGTGTAAAACAGGAGCAAAGCGAGATCTTGTCATCATGGCTTGAGCTTTACATACCTTATTTAGCGGCAGTGGATCGTTGTCCTTAACGAGATGACATCAATATGCTGTGGCAGCCATGGAGGTGACAAACGATATCAAGCGAGATCAAATCTCTTACCGCTTGGATGATGTAAGTGGTTGAAGAGTCAGCTGAGGTCGAGGTGCCTATGGTGACTGCCGATGTGATTTTGCTCCAAACGAGTCCAGAGTAGTCGATGGTATCAGGCCATCTTCGGCAAGCCGAAAGCGGAATCAGTCATGCGAAAAGGTACTGGCCATGTGGTAGGTCTGCTTGAAGGAGGGTTTTTACGAAGGAGCGTGAAGTCAAGTCCCAAAGTATGGGAAAGATGCTCTACTTGGCTATCGAAAAGACACTCAGGAAATCGTACGCAAGAGACATTTATCTACATGACAGTCCACATTCGATTTCATCTCAGCTTCAATACCCATAAGAATTGCTTTTTATCATTCCCTCCTCAGCCTCCAAGAAACATATAAACGCCAAAAGATGATATGAAATGAAGGTTAAAACGATCAGGATATGTTTTAACGGGATGTTTACTGCGAGAAGAGAGCACTGATTAGCTGTGTTCTTCCGTTCCGTTTGTGGAGCGAGGTAAGAGGTGGCCGTTGAAAACTCACTTTGGCCATCATCATTGTGACAAATTCGTTGTAATCGATCATACCGTCACCTATTGTCGATGTCAGCACGAATAGGTCACACGGAGTTTGGTTACGCGCGATGAGTGGGAAGACAAAACCACTCACCGTCCTTGTCTGCTTCTCTGATCATTTCACTGATTTCAGCATCCGAGAGTTTCTCACCGAGGTTGGCTATGATGAGCAAAAACGCTGTCAATGACTGCTGTATGCATCTCAACAAGGAGCTAACTCACTCATGACATGTTTCAATTCAGCGGCGGAAATATGACCGTCATTGTTCTTATCGAAGACCTAAAGATGGGACAGTGGTGAGAAAACTAATTCTTTCTTATATACTTGAGAGGTAACGGCCTCGTATCAAGTGATGGATGAGATTGTGCATTACAGATGTATATCCGTGGCTGGAGAAATGATTTGACCCACCTTGAAGGCTTCTCTGATCTCGTCTTCGGAATCAGTGTCGTGCATCTTTCTAGCCATGAGAGTCATGAATTCGGCAAAGTCGATAGAGTTGTTTCCGTCGGCATCGACCTATACAAACACAGAACAGCATCAATATCAATCGCCGTTGGAGTTGTCTGTTAGAGCTCTACGATTGAGCGAATGTATATATAGCTCACCTCATTGATCATATCCTCAAGCTCAGCTTGAGTAGGGTTTTGACCGAGAGATCTCATGACGGTACCGAGCTCCTTGGTGGTGATGGTTCCATCTCCGTCTACGAGTTTGAGGAGCAGTCACAGGCATGTAAGTATTGATGGGAACAAAACGTGTATTGTGACCGGGGAGTCGGTATGGAGGAAACGAGGCAAATGGTGGGAAACGGACAGTCCAGATGTCAGTTTGTATTCCACGTGGGTATTGAAGCAAGATGGGTCGTACTGACCTTTGTCGAAAAGAGAGAAAGCCTCCTTGAATTCTATCGTGCATAGTTGCTGCTCATCAGTATTCCTTCCTATCCTGGTCCATTGCGGCTATGCTGAGTTCTGAGAATGGGAAAATCCACATACCAGCGATTTGTTCTATAAATAACACATGCAAAGGAAATCCAGTCAGCTCTCGTCACTGTCAACACATGGTAGCTGATATCATTCTATTGTGCTGACCTTTTGTCTATGGGTTGAAGAGGCAGATCAGGCATCAGCTCATGAGATGAACAAGACACTTAAGACAGTAAGGACGTAGGAGGTGTGGGGCCTTGCATAACCCCGGCCCGCCCTTTTTCCTGGTTGGGTACGAAGGGGGAAGGTTGACTCACCAATTGCTCAGCCATTGTGATCAGTCTTGTTCGTTATGTTCGTGAGTGAGTGGATAAATGGGGTTGAATGATGGAAGAATAGAAGAATGATGGATGATGGCTGATGTCTGTGAGTCTCGAGGTCAAGGTGGTCGCGACCATCCACGACCACGACCGGCAACGACCCTAGAACGCAGTGTCATAGCTTTTGTGACATGAGCCTGATTCTGGCCCACTTAACCTCAAGGCCGTGGTGATATATCAGGCTCACAATCTTCCTGATGACGTAACAGATCGGTTCCGACATTTCGACGATGACTGAGTCTGTGTTTTTCTTCAACGATGCTTGAACCGTTCAGAAGGAGATATCAAGAGAATTACAAATCAGTGATTGGATCGGCACCAACTTGAGCTCATTCAAATCGATCGACTCGTAGGGATGTCGACACCTACCTCCATCCTTTCACGAGGAGTATCAGTCTACTCGATCCCTACTGAACTCCTGGCCAACCTCTCAGTCCGATCAATACAAGCTCAACCTCCCGCCGAAGCGGAAGAAATCAAACCTAAATCGACAGCTGCCAAAACGGCTCAAGCGAACCTCCCGGGAGCAGCTGGATTGAGCTGCCAGACATGTCCAAACGCCAACTTTGATACTGTGGAAGAGCAGAGAGCACATTTCAAGTCGGATTGGCACAGATATAATGCCAAAGCTAAACTGGCCGGAAGAACAGTCAGTGCGGAGCAGTGGGAAGGTATGGTAGAGGGTGAGCAATCATGATAGTTCCACTCACAATTCATCAACGCTGATGTATCATATGATTCAATAGGCATATCATCCATATCGGGCTCCGATTCCGGATCCTCATCTTCATCCGGCTCATCCTCACAATCCAAAGTCGCTCGATTACTGAAACGTCAAACAATCGATAACAATCAGAATCTATCAGATGATGAAGAAGCACTAGAACTAGCAGATAGACAACGTCGTGCCCACCTGCGTACAGCGGTAATATGGTTCTCGCCCACTACATCAATACCTTCATTGGGTGTACCGAAAGATACCCAGTTCGGTGTGCATCGAGCTCTGTTCCCACCGTTCGATACTGCCGCGGATTATCTGACTGAACTGAAGAGGATGCAGCTGAGTGGGAATAACGAGGAAGATGGAGAAAGGAGATTGACATTGTTAATGGTTGCCGGAGGTCATTTTGCCGGGATGATAGTTTCCATCAAACCTAGAGGTAAAAGTGAGAAACAGGAGGTAAAAGGTGCAGGAGAAGTTAGGGTGTTGAAGCACAAGACGTTCCATAGGTACACAAGTGAGCCGCCGCTTTCTCTTGATCCTTTTTAAGAGCCGTAGCTGACGATGAACACGTGCAGCACGTAAGAAACAAGGTGGTTCTCAAGCTTTAAATGATAATGCGAAATCAAAAGCTGTCTCAGCGGGTGCGATGTTACGTCGATATGGTGAACAAGCTCTTCAAGAGGAGATTAGAGCTTTGATGATTGAATGGGAAGATGATCTAGCGGCTTCAGAAAGGATATTTATAAGAGCTAGTACGCACGGTAAAAAGAGTTTTTACGGGTATGAAGGTGCGGTCTTGAGTAAGAATGATGAGAGGTTCAGGACTTTCCCTTTCCCTACCAGACGACCAGTAAGCTTCTCTCCCCATAGTGCGACAGGCGGACAAAAGCTGATCTTGGCTTCGCAATACCTAGACCCTTCAAGAACTCCTTCGATGTTGGCATGAGCTGACTCGAATGAAAGTCTCACATTTGTCTGAAGACGCTCTTCGAGCTTTAGAAGAAGAATACATCGCATCCCTTCAACCCAAGAACAAACCTATAAAACCTACTCCCGCACCCACCCCTGCTCCTACTGCACCTGCTATACCAAAACTCTCCCCTGAGGAAGAAGCGAAATTAGATCGTCGTAAGAGGTTAGAAGAGATGATACGTAAAGGACGATTAGACGCTCTCAAACCATTTTGGACAAAGTACCAAACAGACTTTGAACCTTCCGAGATATTGGGTCTGGTAGCTTCATCGGGTCAACAGGAGATGCTCAAGTATCTACTGGAAGAAGAAAGGTTAGATCCCACACAACCTATCCTTACGTCAAATAACAGGAAACCATACGAATTATCTGCGAATAAGAATATACGTAATGTGTTTAGACGAGTGGCACATAATCATCCAGAATGGTATGATTGGGTGGTGGATGCGAGAGTCCCATCAGGTCTGTCAGATGAATTGGAACAAGAGCAAAATACCAAGAAGAATGAAAGGAGAAAGGGGTTGAAAGAGAAATTGAAAGAAAGAGAAAAACAAAGAGCGGCAGAAGCTGAAGTTGAAGAAGCAAGAGAAAAGGAAGCAGAAGAGCAAAAGCAGAAGGAAGAAGCTATGAGAACGACAGCTATGAACCTCAATGGTAATACTGGAGCTAATAAGGGACCACAAAAGCTAGGAGGAAGAGTTGGTGGAGAAGGATTGGGAGGGATGAGTCAGGAGATGAGGATGCAGATTGAACGTGAGAGAAGAGCAAGGGCTGCCGAGGCGAGATTTGGAAGAGGATGAGCAATATCAGAGATGTACAAAGATTGTTTACAATACGTATAACATGTGAAAATTATCATGACGCTTTCATCCACTCTCCCTCCTATATTCATGAAACTGACATAATGTTGACATGGCATGACCAGCTAATCTCGATTGAAGGACCACGATATGCTTTTTTCCACAAGAAATGAATTTTAACTACAGCACTCGGAATTCCCAAGTCGTCCCCGACCTTGTTACTGACCGAGCGATACTCAGCTTGAGCTTTGCAGATCTGACGGGATGCAGCGTTTTCCAAGTTCTGTGGCCGTAGATGAGAGAAGCACACGATGGGTACAGTACATGTGCATCGCGTCTCATATCTTTTGATTGATTGCATGGACCGTGTATTGGCGAGAATTCTAGGTCATGGGCGATTTTATTTAGAACTCTGGTCCAGGTGAAGAGCTGTCCGAGCGCAACCCCGTGGTATGATGATAGGCAAGGGATGGATGACAAAATTAATGGACTGAACAAAGGACGCAAGTCAAGCTAGGGTCAATGGATGATTGGCATAACTAAGTTATACCTTTCATTCGCCAGAAATCTGCCCTTGGTCCGAAAGCTATTGTAAAAATCGTCCGACGAGTATGAGATATTGTATAAAACCCTTCTGACGTATGTCAAGAATTCACAACTTGGAGCTCTTTCCATCCCCTCTGGTTCATGATAGTTCGGTGAACAGAACGTTACTTAGCTTTCGTACTTTGTAGTCACCATGACGCAAGGTATGATCCGCAGGTTCGATGATTCGGCGATGATCCGAGCCAGCTATTTTCAACTGTTTATTGTGATTAGTATAGTATTGGGATGCGCTTTCTTCCCATTTTATTCTCATGAAGTACAACATGGCGGAATATGGTCGACCGACATTGGACATCTATTTCCTTCGAAAGGGAATGAAAATGACCATACATCGCCCACTCTTCACCACCACCATCACCACCACCACCTCACCGATCCAGCATCAAAGGCCGCCCGCAGCAGGTCAAGAAACAAACATAGTGACTGCTACGGTTACCTTAACCGAAAACAAACACATCTCAATCACACGAACACAGACGATCACAAGTCTTTCTAATCCCACTAGACATCCTCCCATCATTCTCCAGCATGTAACGGACAACTCGAAATCCCCTGTGGCGAAAAGCGATTCACGCCTACTCCTTGATGGATCAACAGGCGATCGTGAGCGGTATGCCAAAGTCCACGGGTATAGGTACCTCCAAGATCTTACGTGCTACGTCGAAGAGGGATTTCATAGTAGAAGAAAACCAAATAATAAAATACATTGTTTGATAAAGACGTCGTTGAATGAATTGGGTAAGCCCGAGGAAGAAAGAGCTGAATGAATATCGTGAGTTTTACGAAACTGTCCTTCTCTTCAACGGCTGTACGCAATGAATGAATAAAAAAAGACCTGCTTTGGTATTTGTAAGATGACTGATGCACGGCCTGATGTGATGTGATGTAGTATGACAGACGCCGATACAGTTATATACAACCCGTCCATTCCCCAACATCATCTAATCCCATCTTCGAGGCATCAGTTGAAGCCCTCGATCCCGAGCCTCTGTTCCTTGGTGTCAAAGACTTTAATGGATTCAATAATGGTAATATGATATTCAGAGTTAATAGACGCATCATATCATTTCCATCCAGTGCATTGTCAATTGAGGAGAGTAGGGCACAAGTAATCATGAGTGAACATAAAGATGTAGATCCAAAAGCAAGGATAGGAGATAACTTCGCTTCTGATCAAGAAGCTTTATCTATCGCGTAACTTTCACCTGAGAACCAAGACATTCAAAGAGGATTTTTTTTTACGAGATCTCGTGTGATTGTTTCAATTTCTATCCTGAGCAATTTGCAGATAATTACACCCATTCACCTCAAGAAGAGCAAGAAGAGAGGAAGATCTTACAAGTGCATTATCTGAATTTCGGAAAATGGACATACCCCCTATTGTATGGTGCGAAAAGTTTGGCACGATTTGTGATTTGCCACTGTAGCCGCTTGTCTTGTGGGCGTTAGAATCAGAGTTCTTGATAGGCATCCATGCATCAAAACCACATTTCCACATGCTCCAACGCTATAAGTACATACCATGGCAAGCCAGGCTGCCTGCTTTCGAAGTGCAGGGAGTATCGCCAGGCAGACTGAAGGGATGAGTGATACCAACCTGAAAAAAGCTGAGTTTGCTGCACCAGGTGGAAATTGGCAGCAGGTGATCTCGACTGATCGCCCCATGGCTTCCAAGCATGCATCTCGAGGGGCTTGGAAAGTCCACAAAACTGCAGTCTTGATTTTATAGAATCAGTTTACCTGGAAATCGATGTCAGTCTGATATGCATAATGAGGCAAGGATTCAGCTACAAAATAACGCTCTATGGTGGCAAATTCACAAATCGTGCCAAACTTTTCGCACCATACAATACAACCTATTGTATCTCACGCTGAGAATATATACAATACTGCTATTGGTAGTGCACTGCATGCAGGATTGGTTGATAGTCATTCGGAAGGATTGGATCTGATGGATTGGTATGAGAAGAGCAAGAAGGTTGCGGATGATTGGTGGCGGACGGCGAAAAGTGGGGTAGATGGGGTTGAATTCGCAACAATTTAAGATCGAGGATGATGAAGGTCTGAACTGCGTTATCAGATAGAAGCGTGTATCAAGGCATCAATAACACTGTATTACAATGGTAGCATGCATGGCAATGTCAGATGATGTGAATCCATGTAATCTGCTCAAATGAGACAGACGGGTGCCACAACGCAGATGATACGTCATCACATTTGAAGTGACAGTGCACGCAGAGCACCAGCATCATCTTAATAAGTTAGTTAACTGAACATGTTGCTTTGCTGTAAGTTAGGTATTCTCATTCCCCACATCGTCTCTAATTGACAAAGATCATCGACCAAAAGTATCATCACCAACTAAGGAGCTTCATTCAAGAATACATAGCTGTACAGCCGAAAGCCAGTCGCTCAAACAAACTTCCTGTACGAATTCGGAGAAGCGTCTTTCCATAATTGAACATCGCCATCTATAAATACACGTAACATGAGTCGGTGAGTTTGACTCCCTGCCTCAGCTACCGAGTATATATAGCTTAATGTCCAATACCCTTACAGTCTAACAACTCTATCTCAGCGTAATCCCACTTCTCACTCCCAGTCGCATTCACCCTCGCCCATCCTATACCCTCCTTCAGGGCCTTCATCAGGCCGAGTCTCCCCCTTCCCTCGTCCAGGTTCAACCGCATCACAATATTCTGAATCACCTTTTGGGGGAGGTATGAATAGCGGTCACGCCCAGAACTCTGCATCTGGACCTGGAAGTGGATATACAAGAACGACACATGAGGTAGAAGGGCAGAATGATGAGCGGCTGGAAGGTTTGCTGGGCAAAGTGAAAATATTGAAAGATGTGAGTGTACAATGTGGATATCGTCCCTACAAGATATGTTGGATTCTCCCAATAGAACGTTCTGTTGCACAATCAGATATGAATATGGGAGAATCGTTTTAAAACACGATGCAAACGTGTCTCAAATAGCAAAGTGCTGAGAGGTATGAACCGAACGGATGTAAGACTGACCCGAAGATGGTCTTTATTCGCAGATAACAGTCGGAATAGGAAACGAAGTGAGGGATAGTAATGTATTACTGGGTAATATGGTAAGTACAATCATCCTATCTTACCTCACCTCAATCTACATTGTGTAGTCTGATAAGAAGTCGAAGTGGAGATTATTATCTTGAATTTCTCGCTGATACGAATCCTAATTGATCGTCGTAGAACGACTCATTTTCATCGACCTCGACTTTCCTAGGAGGTACTTTCCGTCGGATGAATAAGATGGCCAAAAGACAAGGCGGGAATTGGTGTTGGTTCATGGGTTTTCTATTATTGGTCTTATGGATATTCGTCGTCGTTTGGTGGTTGCGAAGGTAGTATGACCTTGGTGTATTGTATAAATACGTATGATCGCTACGATATGTAATCATCCGGCAACGTGTGAGTAACGTGCATTCGATCCCATATTTCTCTCAACTGTCAGACAGTAGACTTCATTCGGCACTGTATGTCCGAGAGAAAGCTACCCTCCATGGGATGAAGCACAATGTTATATGTTATATGCATTTTTGTCCCCACCCTAACCTAACCTAATCATTTCTAACCTACAGATTCAATTCCTCTAGATATCCAACAGCTCCGATATTTGAGCGATATATAAGATCAAAACACACAACACGACACACTGAAATGGATTCTGAATAAACAACAGTCACTCGAGTACAAGATCTCACAAATTGGTTTGGGTTTGATGCCACTATTTGAAGCAAAACACGGAAAGAAAAAGACAGTGTCGGATGATTTGATTCTGACAAGATAAGACAGGCCTCTTCTGATATCTTACACAACAAGAAAGCAAAAATCAGCATCGAAGTGTCCTCTTCCTTGAGCTGGTTTCTCAAGTCTCCCTAGCCTAGGACATTCGTTTGTCCATGACCCAACCCCTCACCCAATTCGATTCCCGCATGTTCTCCGTGTCTCCTTCCTTTCGATTTCGGTCTTGATCTTTTTCTTCCTTTCGAACATGTTCATTGTCCATTTGTTTCGGCTTCATTACACAAGATGATAATCAAATCTTCTCGTCACCCAAACTTGCACTTGCGCTGTACGTCGGATTCGTTCGTTTTCACATTTGCACAATAATGTAATTCAATTCGATCCAATTTGATTTGATTTGATTTCCGACTTCTCACATTGGTAATTCGAGAACTGGATCCCTTCGATCTGATTTTCGCAGATGTTTAATATTGACAAATTGACATTTTCACATATATCATGAAGACTCTTCCTTTCTTCCATTTGTACTCCTCTCTACCCAGCTGACGCTGAGGTAGCGGTGGCGGCAGCAGCTCTAGCCTTTTCCTCGGCTTTCTTCTTCTTACGTTGTAATTTCATATGTACGAGACCCTATTGACCATTCGTCGCAGTCAATATAAGTCATTCATCATGATTGAATTGACAATGCACTCACACAAGCATTGCAGAGTGTTCTAGGACCCATCGGTCCCCTCCTCCATTCGGGAGTTTCCGTCGCCCCACAACCCAGACATTTCGGTACCGATTTCTTGTTACTTCCCGATGGTGGTATTTCAGAATCACTCGGTGTGATTCCACTGGGGGGAATCGCGTTGAGACCAGGACCAACATCCGGATCTGAATTTCTCCTTTTACCTCTTTGCAATCCGTAATTTGGTCCTAGAAATTGACTCGGCATGGGTGCTGCTGAGCCTGTTAAGAGGTGATGCGACTCTGCAGCCAATTGTATCAATGAATCGAACGTCTGTCGAGGTGTAGACTGCATTTGTATCTGTTTTGAAGCAGGGGACAATTCGAGTTGGTTCTGAGATTGACATTGAGATTGAGTAGAAGGTGTTATAAATGGGATAGCGGATAACATATGGTAATATATTTCGTACGCCTAAATTCGCCAGAGCGACATGTCATGTATCAGCTTAGGACATGATCAACCGGAAAATCGAATGTCAAGTGCTCACTTGTGAGAATTCGTCAGGTCCAACTTGTACTGAATCCACGGCCCTACCACCGAAAGGTGGTGTGGACATGTATCCCTCAAGTAGCGGTACGTTGGTATACATAATACCTGGATAACCAGCGCTGTGTGGAGTGTTCTCGGGTAAAGTAGGTTCAGACCATGATCTTCCCATTGACATGGTCACTCCATTGGGGTTGGGGTTGGGCGGGGGTAACATAGATCCCATATTTGCTGGAGACTGAGATGCAGAAGCCGCATTAGAAATTATCCGTTGATGTTGGTAAGGTTGATATCTAGGTGATGGGTTTGGGTTCGTTTGCGCATGTGAATGGTAGGGTGAAGCTGAAGTCGATTTCTGAGATAGACCAAGTTCGGACCTGGTCAATTGAGAGGCTGAAGTAGATGATGGACCGGGCTGCCAGGCTGGCAACCCTCCATTATTCTCACTGCTGTTATTATTATCTGTTCCATTCCCCGACTTATCTACGACACTCCAGGAGTTATAGATCGTTACAGGTGTCACAGTTGGCTTATCGGCGAAATCCATTAATGCTGTTCCACGGCGATACCCTCCTGATCCTGATCCACCCATATCATTCTCATCCGTATCCGTTACAGTTTTACGTGACGACGAGGCGAATGCCGCACCTGAAGGCGAACAAGGTAATGTGATACCTTCCAGTAAATCGAATTGGTGTGGACCCGATCTTGACATATTTTCCCAAATTGACGGGTTATGTCTGCTGAGATTTTCATCTAATTCTGGTATGTTCGGTATCCGATTGGCTTGAAAGGGTGATAAGGACGAATGAAGTGCGTGGGGAATTCTTGATTCGGAGTAGTAAGAGGGTAAGAAAGTTGATGGGATACCAGGTGGTTCGTGTATACTGCTTTGACCTTGCGGTTGCTGTTGATGCACGCGGTGACTTTGCTTGATCTTGGGTAGAGGTAGATCAGTGATGGATGTAGTAGATAGTGGTGTCGGTATGTAAGGTGATGAAGTCGTTTCGGAACCACTTGAGATTTCACTGGGCGGTGCAGGTATATGGTTGTTCATTGAGAACCCAGCTGCAGGACCGTCATTGGTTTGTCTGCTCATGATGAGTAGTTGAGAAGACCTCGAAGTGGTGATGCGTTGAAGGGGTGAGGATCATCCAGTTGTATCCCAAGATAGCAAGATACCACTGGAGTGGATGAGTTATCGGAAGTACCGGTTGTGTAGAGGCGACGGTGGGGCTTATTTCCCTCGGGAACCTGAATGAGTGATCGAGAGGGAGGACGCTGTCGGAATAGGTTATGATATATATGATTTCATTCGATAAGAGGATGTGCAGTAGACTAGTTAGTATATGAGATCTGGTGATTATCGAGGTGAGCGACAAGAAGTGAAATCGTTGAGGTGCAAAAAAAAGGTCCGAGCGACAAATAGAGTTGTTTTAGTACCGATTCGTAACTGGCTGACCCTGAGTATTTCGCGGCACTGTAATCAATTTGTAATTACTATTAAGAATTACAATTACAATTAGGATTGCACCATTATGCCGCACTGTCATGACGAATCGTTACGATTCGCCAGACGGAACAGCCGTGTAGCTCAACTCTCTCATCATCGATGCATTCAGGTCACTCACAGCGATATGAACGACCGATGATGGTTGCACACAATCAACAACTCAGAGGCATCGTGATCAAACGTTCCATTTCGTCATTATGCCCATCATTTAATGTACAAAGGTATGGTACTCTATCTGTTTTGTTCATGGTATTATACAACAGTTTCTCCGACTACGATCCCATCAATGACTCGTCACTCTTATGTGAGGTACACCAGTCGCGTAACTGATCCTGTTCGTTCTTGAAGCCATCTGATCTTCTTGTTCCGGCGAGTAGACATCGTCAGATTCGAAATGGATATAATAATCTTCAAATGCTATCCCTTGTTCATCTTCCATGTCTTGAGCATACGCATCAGGGTTCCATACCGAATCAACTTCTTCCATGTCTTCGTCTTCTTCAATCTCCATATCCTCTTCTCCCTCCTCTCCGTGTTGTATGTAAGGATCTTCCTGTACCTCTTCAGCATCATTATCGCTATCATTAACTTTCTGAACGTGTTGTTGACCCTCCGATTGGATCAAGCTTAGATACCTCTCTAATTGGACCTGTCTCTCAGCTAGACTCTTTATACTTTCGTCTTCCTGTGATCTGGCAAGTGAAATAGGTATGTTGGTAGGAATGACCGGTACTTCCTCGTGGGCATTGAAAGCTTGCCAAGCCTTTCTCAAATACCCATCAGATGATACAATCTCAGATTTCCTAGAGGACGATGACGGACTACTTTTTGTCGATTTACGACGAGAGATTAATTTCGATGGAAATGAAGTTGATCTTGCCATCATTTTTGATCCTTTTTGATCCTCTTGTTGCTGTTCCCTGGTGACTTTTTCTTCAAGCTGAGAGGATATAAAAGCTGCCACCCGAAGATCTTCCATTTCATCTATTTTCTGTTTTTCTGGTTCCATCGGTTCATCCTCGCTTCGATCCCTGCTCTCCCGTCCTACGTTCGTCTTAAGTGTTGTCTTTCTTGAGATGGTATTGTGATTTTTGCCAGTAGGCGCACGATGCATGCTCCCAACTTCGTTTTGAGCAGTCATCAACTTGATGAATTCCCTAACTTCTTTGGTAGGCTGTAGACTCATTGTTCTGCCTACAGCCGTTCTAAGCAAATCATGTTTCTGTACTTCGACCAATCCTGTGTCACCGTGAGATTGAGCTCGCTTCCTCCTGGACTGAAACTTGCCGGTTGGAGTGGGCGAATCATATATCCCCCCACCCATCTCATTCTCCAGATTGGGCGATTCCATCTGCATGGCTGGTGAAGGGGTAGATTGATCCCTTGGTGTCTGGGGGAAGGAAGATGAAATGATTGATAAAGCTGATAAAGATGATATACTTGATCGAGCAGATGCGGTGGTGTAATCGCCGGAGCAAGTGGATGAATCACTTGATGATGAGGTTGACGATACGATGGAATCTCTGGACACCTCGTCGGTAGCCTGTCCCTGAGGCTGGGAGCTGTTCGAGGTGGATTCTTCCTCTTCTAACTCTTCTTCGATCATCTCTAGGGTCGGCGCAATGGATGTCCGAGGTGACGGTACAGGCTGTTCCAACTCTTCTTCCGGTTCGTCCTCTATATGTTCCACTTCGGGTCGGTGCAAAGCAGCAATCATGAACCTCGGTGGTGGCAGAACACTTTCTCTCCTGTTCCTGTTACCCGAGTATTCATAATCGTCCTGATCATCATGATGGTTATCCACCGTATCGACAAAACTGACCCTTCTACCACCTGCTGAAGGATGTACAGTAGAAAACGGTCGTTTATAAGAGATAAAGCTTGATCTTAGTTCTTCTTCATTCATAGTCCCACCAAGTGATCTGGGTTTCAATCCTTTCTCCACGACGTTTGAGGCATTGAACATTTCAGATGTGAATGATTTCTCGTCTGAATCCCTTTCTCTATTTCTTCCATATCCATTGCCTTCCTCTTCTTGTTGTTGAAGTAACAGTCGTTTCCTCCTATAATGTATACCCACCCAACTTGCTACTCCCAATACTAACAAACCAAGCACCACCGATAGAGCGATAGATGGACCTAGCATGTCGACATGATGTTCCTGAGAGGGAATAGGCGAAGAAGACATGATGGGTGATGAACCTAATGTGGGAGATGACCCGATCGTCGGTGAGCTGGTAGTGCCGATAGCTTGAGCTGGATTTGACTTCCTATTCAAAGGGTCGTTCGACCTCAACCCGAAGTCACGCTTGTTGTTCGCCGCAAAAGAACGTTTCTTCATCAGACGTAGATGCTGTGTTGGGTTTATATTCACTAGATCCAATCCCAATTGAGGTGAATTGATCAACATGTTTTTGTTCTTAGGATCTAGTCCAGTAGAATCTGATGAAGATGGTGATGGGATAGATAGAGGGTTGGAAGTTGATTTGTCGTATATACTTGGAGGTAGGGTCTGAGAGGGTGAAGAGACGAATCGTTTCCCTACGCCTAGAGATCGTGGTCCTCGATGAGATCGTTCAGGTACTTTGACCTGATATGCTGGATGAGTGGGTCGAGGGAGAAAGCCATCTGGACGTGAATCGCTGCCACGAGCAGGAGCAGGATCAGCGGCCGATCATTATAAGATGAGATATAAATTGCCCCACTCACCTTTCAATGGTAGAAGAAGGCTTTTCGAAATCAATAGAGGTGAAACCCAAACCTAACCCAATAACGCCTGACATTGTGATTATGTGACGTTGTGATTATATTACTTGTATATCCCAAGATTAAAATGTAAAATTAAAAAAAGCGAAATCGAAGGTAATGTTATGAACAAGATTTAACAAGGAGCACTGCTCCACTTCACCATTGAAAGTGAAGGTAGAAACTAGCAAAGGTCAAAATTTTGAAACAAAATGAACAAAAAAGATGGGGTTGGAGGGAGAAAAACTGGGAAGAACGTTGTGCATCATGTCAAAACGGGTTTGTTTAGTATGCCGTATCAGTCATGACAACGTTTCGACGTTGCTGTCAATAATTCGTCAATACTGCCTATCTAGCCACCTAGAGAGTTCGATTTTGATATCGACCGATCCGATATTGTTCGCCTTTGGTCCTTCATATCATATAATCTATAGGCTGGCTAGAGCTTGCGCGTCAGTACAGCTGAGCTTACATCATCCACGATTGGAGCGCAGGGCTCGATGGAATATCTGGTGCCTTTTGACAGATTTTGAGAGAGTCTTTCTTCACTGTAAGATGGGATTCACATGACGAAATGGCTTCCCAATCGCGGTCTCCCTCGTTGATTCATGTCCATTTACAGATTGAGCAATGTATGAAGAGGCCAATAGCGTAACTTATGTCTGGACGGATCCGACTCGACTCGAAATGGATATCCTAGGAGTATGCATATGGCGTGAGATGGGGTCTTGTGGTGTGATGTTGTGGTTGCAGCGGACAAGGACAGGGTCAGGCCGAGCGCCTATGACCGAAGCACATGGTGCATCATCAATCAATCATGCAGTCACGGTTAAAAAGTTGATTAGCTTATCTTGCCAATCAACATTTTCACTTGTATATCTTCATTCCATCACTCTCTTTGCATTCACATTCTGCCAAGATCGACATCATCACTCGCGATGGACAGCGATAACCCTCAGTCCGTCTTCAGTGTACTGTCGGACGTAGTGGATATAGCAGCGTCAAAGGGTAAGAAGAATCAGTGAGTCCATCGGTCCAGAATGCTCCTTTGATGCTAGACTCACACGAGTTCCATGCTATAGTCCCACACCATTCATCGTCAAGCATACGTTATTCTTCTTCCCCATCTTAGTATTCATTTCCGCTGGTATCTTGCTCTTGTCATTTGCCGTACCTAGGATATATCGATTTATCAAGTCTCTCCTACCCAAAAGAGAATATCAACCTTTGTTAGTGGACGAGAATGATGATGAAGAAGAGGTCGAATCGGCTGAACCACCCACGCCTACTCAACCTTTCATGCCTTCAGGTGGATTATGGTCTGATCTCTCGGCTCACATCAGATCGATGAAAGAGTATGGTTCAGTCCTTTTCTTCCTCGAAGTGATCAGAACTCTTTGTATCGCTACCTTACTCGGTCTAACGGTTTACGCAGCGATCCAAGCTGAGTCGCCCGACAAGAAATCACATCTTCAAGAACTCGGTCTGGAAGATGGTATGATAGATATTGAGGGGCATTGGGGGAAGAAGAAACATAAGAAGAAGAAGCACAGGAAGAATAGAGTGGACGATTACTCAAGTCTTGAATGGGGAGAATTCGGTGTCTGTGGATACTACGTGAGTCGATCTGACCGAATCTGGCCCGTTATTGCTCTTTACTGACTCTACGGCTGAAGACCTACACTCTCATATTCTCATTCCTCCTTCTCACACTTCGGCCCGCTACACCCCTTCGACGACATCTCATCGCTCATGTGGACACTCTCCTTTTCAGCGGATGGTGTATCTACGCTTATCGAGACTTGTGGCCTTTGCTCACTTACAACCTCGTACCGTCCGATATCAACAATGCTGTCACTTGGTCGCGAGTAGCCATACTCTCCGTCGCAGCCGTATTGATTCCATTGCTCAGACCTAGAACATACACTCCTGCCGAACCTGCGAATCCTACTCCGGAAGATGAGATTCACCCCGAACAAACAGCTCCTTGGTTATTTTACGTCTTTTATGAGTACATGACTCCTCTAGTATGGAAGGCTTGGAAGACTCCCGCTTTGCCTTACGATGACCTAGTAAGTTCTCTCTATGTGAAGCTGTTCTATATGCTAACGTAACAACAGCATCCATTGGCGGACTACGATCGAGCAGAATTCCTCTACAGTGTGAGTTAGACTTCAGACTTGATATCGAGCGTTGTTGATTCAAATGGGCCGCAGAAACACATCGACGCCCTTGACCCTATTCGTCGACGAGAAAATGGTTTGAAGCAACGTAACTTGTTGATCGGTCTCTTGGACGTGTTCAAGAAGGAAGTCGCCATTGTCTGCGCTATGTCAGCTCTGTCAGCCGTTGCCGAAATGGCTGGATCAGTCGGTATCAACAAGTTGTTAGATTACCTCGAGAAAGATGGGAAGGGAGCCACCTTGAGACCTATCGTATGGGTCGCGTTCCTTTTCGTCGGTCCTACTATCGGTTCTTTGACTATCCAATTCTACATTTATACCACCACACGAGCTCTGGTCCGAAGTGAAGCGCTTCTTACTCAATTGCTCTTCGATCACGCCTTAAGGTTGAGGATGAAGGATGCTATAGAAGATGAGAAAAAGGAAGAGATCTCCGCGGCTGGTACCCCCGAAATCAGAATTGAAGATGTCACTCAACCTGCTCCTGGTGCGACAGAAGCTCTACTGAATGACGAGGCAGCAACAAACGATGACACCGAGGTTGGAAGCTCCAATGGAACTGCGAAGAAAGACGACAAGGAAGCTGCTGCTGATGCGGAAGCCAAAAAGGCAAAGGGACAAGGTCTGGCGGGAAAAATTAACGTATTGATGGCTGCAGATGTCGAGTCGGTCCTTGAAGGTGAGTCCTTCAACCATCGAGAAGCCTCATGCTGATTACTTGTGGTTAGGTCGTGACCTCGCGCTCGTTTTCGTCTACACCCCTATCCAGCTTGCATTGTGCATTTATCTGCTCTATAAAATCCTTAGTTGGAGTGAGTGTACTATTCTCTCTCCTTCGCCCAGTGACCTTGCTGACGCCTTTTGCACATCAGGTGCCCTGGTCGGCATGTTAACCATGGTCATCACTCTTCCCATTCCCGGTTTGATCACCAAGCTCAACGCGCGATACCAATACAAGCGAATGGCCGCCACAGACTCACGGGTAGACTCAATTACAGAAGCGATCGGTGCGCTGAGGATGATAAAGATGTTCGGATGGGAGGGTAGGATCAAAGAACGTATCGCCGTAAAGAGAGAAGATGAGCTGCAGTTGATCTGGCAGCGAAGATTGATGAGCTTGTAAGTACATCTTTAACAATCGAGTCAGACGTGAAAATTCTGATAATCATCCAGATCCGTTGTCATCCTCAACAACATTCTACCTGTCTTGACTATGGTCGCTACTTTCGCTATGTACACTCTTGTCCAAGGTCGACAGCTCTCTGCCGCTACAGGTGAGTTACACGATTTTTGCTATCGCTGACGGCTTGCAGTATTCACTAGTATGGTCGTATTCGAGCTTGTCAAGAGTCAAATGGGCATGGTAGGTCAAAAGCAAGCGACATCCGTACCCGAGCTTACACACTCGAAATTAGTGTTTCTATCTCATCAACTCCTTCGTCACCGCATGGGTGTCACTCCAGAGAATCGATAAATTCCTCACATCGGTAAGCTCGGCCAGTATCAGACTGATACTCAGCTAATCCCTTCCACAGAGCGAGATGATCGATGAGTACTCTGAAGGCAAGATTGCGACAATCAAAACAACCGAGCAACTCGAAGCGGAGACCGAGGGTCTGATCAGAATCCAAAATGCTACATTCAGCTGGGGTCCTGTCGAGAATGGCAATACTCAAGACTTCAGTCTCAGAATCCCGGAAGTTACTTTCGTCAAGGGGAAGATCAACTTGATCACCGGTCCTACTGGTAGTGGAAAGTCTTCTCTTCTCAAGGTAAGAGCTACTCACGAATCTTCTCGTGACGTCTGCTGACCAGTCTTGTGTAGGCTCTTGTTGGCGAATTGCATTTCGAGCAGAAGCAAGGATCCTTCTTCCACCTTCCAAGAGAAGGGGGAGTGTCTTACGCTGCTCAGGAAAGCTGGTGCATGTCAGATTCTATCAAGGATAACATCTTGTTTGGCGAGCCATACGAATACGATCGATATATCAAAACTCTCCGAGCGTGTGCTTTAGAACCTGATTTGAAATTGTTCGACGACGGCGACAATACAGAGGTCGGAGAAAAAGGGATTACTTTGAGTGGTGGTCAGAAAGCCAGATTGACTTTGGCTAGAGCTGTCTACTCCAAGACTGACATCGTACTCCTTGATGGTAAGTTCAAGCGAATCTGAAATGGAGCTGACATAGTAGATATCTTCTCTGCGCTTGATACCCTCACCTCAAGGTGGATTATCGATAATCTCTTCAAAGGCGATTTGATGAAAGACAGAACCGTTCTGTTGATTGTGAGTGCGAAAGCTCGATTCCCAGCAGCGGCCATGCTCACCTCTATGCTACAGACCCACCACGTCGGTCTCGCCGCACCTATCGCCGATTACATGATTGCTTTCAACCAAGATGGTTCTGTCAAATCACAAGGGCCTATCGAAGATTCTGAATTCCCAGACGAAGATGTTGAAAAAGAAGCTCAAGAAGATATCAAAGCGTCTGAAGAAGCCATCTCAGCAGAGCAGAGGGCAGAAGAAAAAAAGCCATCTCATAAGTTGGTGAAGGATGAGGAGAAGAGTGAAGGTAGAATATCAAAGAGAGCTATGATCTCGTTTTTCAGGTGAGTCGATAATCTGTTTTATAATGTATAGCTGATATGATATTCCAGTACCTTTGGCGGACCGATCTTCTGGTTATTGTACTTTATCCTCGTACTAGGCGGGCAAGGATTCAACGCGTTCCAAACTTATTGGTTGGGTAGATGGGCTAAAGCCTACGAAGAATCTGATCATCCTGAAAGAGTATCTGCTGTATATTACTTGGGGTTATACATCGTTTGGGTCTTGTTAAGTATGGGCTCATTAGCCGGTTCAGCGGTCCTCTTCTACGTTGGAGCAATCAAGGGTTCACGCGAGATTCACAAAAAATTGACAAATATGATATTCGGATCATATATGAGATTCTTGGATTCCACACCTGTTGGAAGGATCGTCTCAAGATTCACTAAAGTGAGTCGAGTAGACTCGAGTAGTCTGCAATGAGTACAGTAGATCGGATGCTGATATCGGACGATTATAGGATATGAAAAATGTCGACGGATCTTTCACCGACGTAAGCTTACCCACAAAGGCTAGCCGCGATGGTACTGATACTCTGTCGCTGCGTAGACCTTCTCCGAAGTAGCCGACATCACCATTGGTCTCGTGCTGAAATTCGCAGTTGTCATCGCCCTAGTACCTATATTTTCTATCCCTGCTCTTGTGAGTCGTTCACCTCGGAAATGCTTGGATAACACAGCTGACGCTCGCTCGCGAATTCAGGTCATTGGAGCTGTTGGCGCGTTCTTGGGTGAAGTGTATATTCACAGTCAACTTAGTGTCAAGGTGAGTCAGCGAATCGGAGACATCGGACGAGTTCTGACTGAGATGATGCTTTAGCGAGAGATGTCAAACGCCAAAAGTCCCTTGTTCTCGCATTTCTCAGCTGCGGTCAACGGTATCGTATCCATCAGAGCTTACGGTGCACAACAGTAAGTGTTGCATACGACGTGTGAGGTCCAGACTAACATGAGTCGCTAGAAAACTCCGAGCTGAAGCTCAGCGAAAGGCCGACAAATACACTAGAGCTGCTACTGCTGTGAGTGTTAGCATGCCTTGTTAAACCTCTCTGATACCAAACTGATGTTATCCGCTTTATTTGCAGTTGTAAGCCTGACATTCGCATCAGTGGTTTGTACGAGCCCGCACTGATGGTTCTGTTACAGCTACAACCTCAATCGATGGGTGACTGTCCGGATCGACATGCTGGGAGGTCTCTTTTCGTCTCTTTTAGCTGCCTTCTTAGTGTACGGTGTCAGACTTGACGCTTCCACCACTGGTTTCGCATTGAGTCAAGCAATTTCGTTCTCGGCTATGATTTTGGTGAGCCAGCTCATCTATCCGTGCAAGTGTACAAGAGCAATGCTGACACTTACGATGTCTAGTGGTGGGTCAGGCTGGTCAACGAGATGGAAGTGCAAGGAAACTCAGTCGAGGTGGGTTGCATATCCCATGAGAGCTGTTATGTCAGCTGACGATCCTCGTAGAGAATCGAAGACTACTTGGTGATTGACCAGGAACCGAAAGCTGTGGAATCGAAGCTACCCCCTGCCTCATGGCCTACGTCCGGCTCTATCGTCTTAGACAAATTATCCGCCCGATACTCACCAGATGGACCGACCGTACTCAATAAACTGCAAGTTAACATTGCAAGCGGTGAGAAAGTGGGTATAGTTGGTAGAACAGGCAGTGGTAAATCGACTCTGGCTTTGGCACTATTGCGTATGATTCCTACCGAAGGAAGCGTCGTGATTGATGGTATCAAAACGGAAGATATCAATCTGCATGCTCTAAGGAGTCACGTCACCATTATTCCTCAAGATCCTGTGAGTTCTGTACCCTCATTTTGTATGAACTTTGCATTTGAGGGAAGGCTGAATGTCTATTGACATGTCCTCAGGTTCTCCTATCTGGTAGTCTACGATTCAACCTTGATCCATTTGGCGAACATGACGATGCGGAACTGAATGATGCCCTCCAATCGTCAGGTCTTGGTCAGACTAGGAACCCCACGCAGGAGAACGGCGGGACAGCTACACCCCAGAGATTGTCGCTCGATACACAGATCGCGGCTGGAGGAGGTAACTTGAGTCAGGGTCAGAGACAGCTCGTAGCCCTTGCAAGAGCGTTGGTAAGGAATAGTAAGATATTGATTTTAGACGAGGTGAGTCGAGTTTACGTTGTCGTTACAATCTGACATCATGGATGAAAGAGGGTTAGCTAAATTTGATTGTGTGATAGGCAACTGCATCAGTAGATTTCGAGACGGATGCATTGATCCAAAGATCCATAAGGGACTTACCATCCTCCACAACCGTCTTGACGGTAGCTCATAGATTGACGACTGTGATGGATTACGATAAGATCTTAGTATTGGGTTCAGGAAAAGTTTTAGAATTTGATTCACCGAATAATCTAAGAAGTAATCAAAATAGTTATTTCGCAAAGTTGGTTTTGGCCATGGAAGGTGGTACGGTCAGTAGACAGTCTGCTATAAGTACTTAAAAAGTTAGTACCTAGAGAAAAAGCAAAAAGGAAAAAAGGATTATCATACTTAAGAACAGGATTAAAATCGTATAGATTATATGAATACTCGGACTATAACATCAATTAACGATGCATTTGCATTATTATTAGTACTGGATTCTGTTGTTTGACTTGACTTAATGGTGATATTGATCTGTCAAGAATTGTTCTGGTTCCAAAATTGACAATGGGGGCATATATATATCGGCGGTGAATTGAATCGCTACAACATGAATTTGTGCGTGCTAAGAGATGGAAGAAATCAGTGAAAGGCTTGTCCTGAGATACAGCATGTACTGCTGTGATCAATGTAATTTTTCTGATATCACGAGAATGTCTTAGGACGATCAAGACGAAAGATCAGACAGAATGTATTGCTAGTATATAGTACGGTAGGTACATGGCAACATGTCATATATATGCATATTTTCATTTTCATATTGTTTTTGGTTTTGGTTCGTTTGTATTGATTGATTGATATGTGAATATGTATATATGTAGTTCTACAATCGAATCGATAGTATATAATTGATTATGTCAATCGGTTTTCTTTTGGGACAATCATGATGATAAAATGCAAATAACAGGTTTTTTCTAACTCTTTTGTTTTGATATATGGATTGATCTATACTTTTGCTTTCGAAATTTGAATGGTTTGCTTTGGTTTATTGGAAAATGCTAGGTAATAAAAATGCTAATACTATGATGATGTATATTGTATATCGTATATTGTTTTTTTTTTGTGGAGTGAACCCCGGACTTGATGTATATTGTTGAATGTGTATGCAATGAATAATGTGATTGTGGTTGTTGTTGTTGTTGAAAACCAATTCCTACTCCCTATCCTTATTCTATCCGGCAGCTACACCGAAAACCTGACCTAATTGTTTACTCGCTCTATGAAGTTCTTCTCTCTTTCTTTGTTCCTCATCCTCGCTCTGCCTATCATATACAGGTGAAGACTTGCCGTTACTCGCCGTACGTCTCATGGTAGGTGCAACTCCCTCAGCTAGTATCTTTCTTCTGTCGGCGGTAGCTTCAGAAGCTCGTCTTGACCAGGAAGGTAAAATCTGTGGTGTTTGCGTTTGAGTTATAGGTAATGTATGACCTGAATGATGTTCTCTTTCTGCTGTCCTTTCCCTTTCCCTTTCACGTGATGTTCTACCTCCTCTAGCCCTTTCTCTCTCTCGCTCACGAGAATCCGATCTTCGTCTCGTCCTAGATCTAGAAGGAGCCTGTTCTCTATCTGCCGGTCCTCCAAAATTGGAAGTCATAGCTCCGACGTGATGTTCCTGTCTCTCTCTCGATCTACCCCTTCTGGGCGAATCGATATCTACGTCCAAAGCATTTCGACTTCTACCGGGTCGAGTGACTGTCGATTGAGCAGGAACAATCGGCGATGATGGCACACACTGAGTTTCCCTATGACTAGGAGTAATGACGTTGGGGACAGAGGGTATGGCTTTTCGTTGCGCTTGAGGTGAACCGGGTATAGGATCAGACCGAGATCGAGATAAGAATGATGTGGATGGTGCAACTTGTGGACTCGAGGGTATACCGAGTGGAACGGTTTTTCTACCAGGTGTGAAAGGTGGGATGGAAGATTCTGATGCTATTCGAGAAGATCTGGGTGCAGGTTCTTCCTGCGCTCGTGAGGGACCTAAGCTAAGTCGAGAGAATCCAGCATCGATAAGATCGGCTCTGTCTTTACTTGACGCTCGGTTCTTGTGATTAGCGGGTTTGCCACAAGCGCATCGAGGTATCAGGGCATTGGGCGATATCACACTGTTGACGGCACTTGGCTTTCGACCGAATCGCAAGGTATCTATCGAAGCTCCGATGGGGTAGACGGTCGATCCTACGGATCCAGGCGTCTGACTTGGAGCAACCACTGGAGAGGCTCTGGCAGCGAGAGCGGGGATCTTCATAGGTACGGATGCTGGTGTGGCACCAAATTGCTTGGTGGGATAGGCGGGAGGAGGAAGATCAAAAGTGTCCCTTTTTGGGGAATCGACTTCTGATGGATTCGTCTGGGGAGATTGAAGAGGAGATGATGAGACGGATGAAGATCCGGAGGAAGTTGAGCTGGACCTTCGATTCTGAGGTAAGGGTCGAGGAGATCGACTCGAATGCTGAGTCGGTCGAACCAGGGGACTAAGAGAAACTGGTAATTGCGAGGTGATCTTTACAGGACCGTGATTCGCTCGGACAGCAGGTGAAGGTGTACCTTGATCACGAAGTCGACATTCCGATGAACAGTACAGGCTAAATAATTTGTCAGCATGAATACAACTATGGACTGATGGAGCTCGACTCACCCCTTGCAAGGCTGTTGACAGATGAAACATCTTTCGAAATCTTCTTCGAACATGGTATCGAGATTGGGAGGCGGGGATGCACGAGGCAAGCCGCAGTTTTGACAGAGCTGGTTGAGAGAAGGCATTTTGGGTATGTCAGCGAGTTGTATCTGATTGAAGATAGCTCGACGGATGAGAGAGTTAATGGATAGTTTTTCGAAATGAGTGGGGAGTTCTTAACGAATGTGTTTTTGTTGGAATGTGGATGGTCACAAGAACTTTTGTGGACGAAGTTGTTTAGATGGGATGAAGAAGGAAAGGTCTACTCACGAGCTAGTGTATCTATTTATATCTGATCTTTCTACTGGCAGTCCGAGGCCGACAGAGCGGCTGTTGAAACTCTGTTGACTGTAATTGAAAACTTTCGCGCTCCGACCAGATTGGAAGGACAACTGCCGTGTCTAAATGCAATTTCTAACAGGTGACGGGTGACCTAAACACGTTTCGAGCTCCGTCTAGAAAAAGAAAAGTCGGACTGAACAAGGACCGATACGAGCGGAGGTGAAAGCTGGTTAAATGACAGACCGTTGTAGCGGAACCGTGCAGTTACGAGATTGGACAGAGAGGTGTGTTGAGGTATCAAGTATTCGGAATTTCCAACAGAAGAAAAGAAAAGTCGATGTTCACACGTTTTGCAGGTGAGATCGGGGTTGAAAAGAGATTCGAGTTTGTCTGAAGGTGGTGAAAGGAAGGGGGTTGTGGGTTGCTGTGTTGAGAAGGCCTTTCAAGTCCAGCGGTAGGTATGATGGGTCAAGTTGACGCTGATGAAAGGAGAGAGTGAATGAGTCAATGTGTTTAAGCGAAGAAGAGATGCTGAAGGAAAAAGCGTAGATGGCTAGGATAGTCGGCCGAAATTGAAATGACGTTGAAGTGAATGGTGATGTTGGATTGACAGCGTATGCAATGCTGGTGATAGGTGTATGTACAGGATGTACAATATAGATCAGCGATTGTTGCCTGGGGCTATAGAGACTTGTGTTAGGAAAAAAAGTATGAGACCAAGAAAAAAAGTCTGAAAGATGTGAACAAGTGAAGGGGGAGGACTGAACGGTTATCGGTTGTGTCAAGGTGAGAGCAATAATGATGTCGACATGGTCAATTTGAAGATTGAGTAGAGGATAGGATAATCCACAGAGGACCCAGTTTATCTTGTTAGGTGAACAAAGCAACAGGAGCAGTCAAATTTAAATGTTTCACTTTGTACCATCCAAGAGAGTTGTCGTCGAAAAAATCAAAAAGAGATTGATTGTCTCGCACGTTTCTCCCGCATAGGAGAATAACAGCAATACACGTGAATGTTTGCCCATCAATTCGATAACTCACTCACCTTGTATCCTTGTACTCTAGAGTATGCGTCCAAGTCGTTGGGTGTGAGTGTAGGTATGTATGGATGAAAGTGTAGAAAGGGTTGATGTGGATGCTTGTGGTATTTTGTTGATTGATGCTTTGCCAGAAGATGGAAAATTTCGATTTGTGCATGCAGTGCGGTGCGGTAGCTATGACAGGTGCGATGGTATGCAAGACTCACGCCATCGATTAGGACCTACGAGCACCGCACACATACCACATAATCAGATAGCACTCACCGTAGCAACGGTTGACTCGAAATTTTCATACATGCGCGATCTTTGGCAAATACTGAGCAATACAGTTACTTCAGGGTCCAACCATACCAAAATACACCCTAGGATTTTCATCGAATTTTCTCGGGGGTTTACGCTTGGATCACGATCCCGTTCCTCACTTGGATGACGCACTCTCCTCTGAAATTATTCCGATTGCGATGTTTCTCGTTCTCGTTCTCGATTTTAAAGTTTTCCTTCGGCTTCGATTCAAACGTGCTGACACATATATGCAGCAACCACCTCGGCGCCTCAGACTGCTCCTCGACACGTAAACATTACTTTCTGAGCGGTGAAAAAGAGAGAGAGTTTCACTCTTAATTACGTTTCACACCAACTGTATGGACTGTTTATTCGGTACGGAGGTCCGGAGGGACGGTCCAGGAGTTTGCATACACGTTTACAATTCACGAAATGAATGAGATACACATACAGGAGACACGCCGCCCCCAGGTTGTGCTGGTTCATTGATTCAAAGATTCAAAGCCTTTTAAACGAGTTAAGCCTTTTCACACACTACTCGCAGGTTCAAAGGTGGATCGTGTTTCAACATCAACGAAAATATCTATTTGTACACGAGTACTGTAGTGTCGACTTGGCACGTACAGGATTGTTTTATCGGAGGAGAACGGGGGCCGGGTACTCCTTCCTGTACTTCTACATCCCCAAAGGTTTTGATATGATACCAGTACTTATCAGCTGACCATTTAACGGAGATGAATGAATCCCGTTTGTTATCACATCTGCTCAATCGGTTCATCATCTTGCCCTGCACTGGAAATTTGGGCATGCATAAGGCCGAAATTCTCTATCCTGGTGTTACCGTCGCCTCGAAATTCAATAAATGACGACGTTTCATCCTTTTCTCTTGACTTTGATCGGTCATTGCCAATTTCGTATATCAATCCCCGTCGATGGCGAAGGACTGAAAATTCACCTTTGCCATCTCTGTTTTTTTTTTTTTGTAGATGTCATCCAGAAATGCAGCAGCGCGGTGTCGTCCCTAGACCAGCTTTCTGGAATCGTTTGTGGACCAGATTGATGTCATAGGTACGATACCTACAAGGAATGTTAGGGGCTACAGACTGATCCTGGATTTCACGTAAACTCTGTCCGGCATTTGCGTTTGACGCACTACATTAGCTATGAGGCATTGATCACTCGGCTTCCGATTCCACTGACCTTTGTTAGAATCGGCAAGTCAATGGCATACATGGTCAGGTGGTTTGGTCAGCAAGGCAGGAGTACCGATTGTATGAAGGGTATGAGTGATCAGCTCTGCGGACATGACGAAAGAGAGAAAGGAGAGCGACCTGCTGGTCACTCCATTCACCATACCTTGACGCCACGATTTTTTTCAACAATGGAGGCTCAAGGCTGGAAATGGTCGATCGAAATCGAGATACGAAATATGGTGGAATGCCGGTCGTGAGGACTCAGCCAGCTCAATCTGGGTTTGACCAGAGACGCCCATCTCAACGACAAAGTGTAGAGCTTGTCCTGACTTGAAATGATACTCCTATGTTTCCAATTCAGCTTTCTCAGTGACTAGATCGAATTGTCCTCGTTGTACATCGATCCTTGATGCCATACACTCGAGTCTCGCGTGCTAAGTGGAAATATACAAGGCTGAGCAATCGTGATCACCATGCATCCGTCAGACTTGTCTCTCCTTCTCTCCTGAGTACTCGCAGGACAAGTTCGGTGAAACGATGGTGCCACAATCGCTCTCTCAAAGTGTTCGCTGTGGATACACGAAGATAACACCGCTAATCCCGAGGACGCGTCTTTAATGTTGAGGTTTGAGTTCTATGATGTGTGATGTGGGCATGCACGCGTCAACTCAACCACCGTCCACATTCAATCAGCCAAGATCCAACCCGATGTCAAATGCATCTACACCTTGGACCTGAACCCACACCCGATCAGGAGCTCGACAACGCCATGACTACAGAGTCAACACGCTCTGTAGAGCCCATGACACCCAATACCACAGTGGAGAATAGCGGATATACCATGAAACAGAGCCCGAGTCCGGCTCGAGAAGGGCTGAAGAGGAAGGCTGGTGAAGGAGGTTAGTACGAGTCGGCCCTGTCACTCCAACTTGCAGATTGGGTTCGCTGACTCACTCATCTTGTATGGTAGTGAATCCAGAAGACAAGGAGAATGGCGGCAGCGTGGACAAGAAGGCCAAGGTAGATGGTGAGCTAGAATCAATCCCCAAGATGTGTTACAGACAGCTAATGACTGAATTTGTAGATGCATCGATAGTAGAGCTGAAAGGTCGGAAATTGATATTCAAGCAAGAACTATCTTCACGTAAACTTCCTAGACGACGTGAGTCCAAATCATCGCTCGATTTTGCTCGTGACTGATAACCTCGATAGAGCTGCTGAACTTCGAAGGATGGCTCTTGGACGAAGTGGAAGCAGGGAGGACGGTCGGTGAGATACCAGAGGAGTTTTGGGGACTGATTGTGATGGCCGGACATGAACTGTGAGCCGGATTGTCATTCTCTGTAAACGTCGGTTCCAGCTCATATCATGACATTCCAGTACCTCAAGTAATGAGTCGTTGTTCATCAAACATCTTAAATCCGCTTTGGACGTGGTCAAAAGTGGACAAGGTAAATCCTTCTGGCAAATCTCAATTAGCTTTATATTGACGCTCTACCGGCAGATCCCTTACCCAACGAATCGCTTACACCTCTCATCCCTAAATTATTCACCCTGCATCAATACGGCTTCCTCCCATCCGATTTCTCCCCTTCCTCATCTACTACCAAAGTTCCCGCGGCATTGCAAATACGTTGTTGGGAGGCGAATGATTTGCAGAAGTACTTTCCCTCAGATCAGCTGGAAGAGCTATCAAGGAGAAGGAAAGAGAGAGAACAAGCTAGAGAAGAATGCGTGAAGATTTTGAACGGTTTGGATGATATCGAAAAACTGGAATTGATCAAGGGAGATAAAGGCGATAAGGGCAGTGTGAAGGAAGCGAAGGAGAAAGTAGTTGTCGCTAAGACGGAAGAAGTCGAAGTGAGTGATATAATCCCGAGGGTCAGGGCATAGCTGACCTTGTTGCAGGAGTCACCTCGTATAGCTAGAAGGAAAGATAGGGAAGGAACTGCCAATACCGTTGAGTCGAGAGGGAGAAGTGCATCACCTACAAAGAAGGGGAAGATGACTCCTGAAGAGGTGAGCTTAACCTTAATGGTCTGAATAAGCGGGTGGAAGCTGATGCATCGAATATAGGAGGAAGCAGCCAGGCTGAAGAAAGAGGAACGTGACGCTAGGAAAGCGGAAATGGCTGAGAAGAAAGCGTAAGTCTACTTACAGGAGATCGACTTATACCAGCTGATGGGAACTTCGACCACAGTGCCAAGGAGAAGGAGAAAGAACGACGGGACGCTGTTGTAGCCAAACAAGCCAAAGCGATGTTGGGCTTTTTCAAGGCGAAAGCACCCACTACACCCCCGATCAGTCGGGCTAGTGAGGCGGGACCTTCTAGTGAGTTGGACCGTCAATGCTACATGCACCTTGCGGACGCTGACATCATTGATAGAGCTGAAAGGTGGCGATGGCTCTCCGGTCAAAGGCAAAGGTAGCGACTACTCGAGAATGTTTTTACCGATGACCCAAAGACCAAACGTGCATATAGCAGAAATAAATCGATGGACACCTAAAAATCGCTTCATCAACGGCGATATCTCTTCGGAAACGAAAGATGTAGATGTGCAGGACTGGCAGCCACTTGGTAAGTCGCCAATCCCTCTGTATAGGATATGAGCTGACTCGGCGGTAGATTTCATCAATGAACACCTTCGAAAGCATGGCAAGCAAGTTCGCCCGTCTCGAAAAAATCTTCCGAAAGGCCTCAAGAGTATGCCTCCTCATGGTTCAGTCGCAGATGTATACAATACCCTGGAAGATGCAGAAGATCCACGTGAGGTGTTGAGACAGTTGAAAGATAGGAAAAGGTTTCCGTGGAAAACACTTGCCTTTGACCAACAAACCAGACCACCTTACTGCGGTAAGCTGATTCAAACACGTGTGAATGAGGTAACACAGCTGATGGACTTCACGTAGGCACCTTTACCAAGAAATCGGTCGTAGTAGGACCGCGAACACCGTTTGCCCAAGATCCGATTATCGATTATTCATACGACTCAAGCGATGATTGGGTAGATGATGAAGGTGGGGAAGACGTGGATGATTTCGGTAATGGGGAGGCTAAAGAGGATGAGGAAGACGAAGATGACGACGAGGATGAGGGAGAATTTGATGATTGGCTCGATGATGCTGAAGATGTAGAATTCACCCCTGTTGATGGAGATGTCGAACCTCTCACTGGACCCGAACAGGCTAGATTACCGATGAAGGTGGTTAAAAAATCGCGGGATGTGCCGAAAAAGGTGGTCAAGCTTACGCCGAGTTGGAAGGGACCTGTGTGGGAGAAGATAATAGGCGAAGAGGGCGTGGATGGATTGGAAGGGTATAGAATCCAGCTCCTGAATAGTGAGTAAAATCCTTGTCAAATTACGGCGTTCGAAGTATTTGTGCTTATCGTTGCCTGCTATAGAGACGCCTCATTCCATCAATCCATTCACATTCACCTCACCTGAACCTGTACAATCGTTCAAATCGTCTTTCAGCACGACCGTCATCGGCACAACTCTCAACGTGCGATGTCTCCTCTCCGTCGAGCCAATAGTAGCCGCACCTGCACCACCACCTGTACCTGAGAAACCCATTCATGTACCCAATTCGTCCTCTATCTACTACAAACCCGTCTACCCCGCATCCGCACCAGTGGTCGTTAATGGTGATATCGCCAATGGCACGACACAACCTAAATTAAGACCTGCACCGAAAGTAGGGTTCCCGGAAGAACACCTTGCAGAGCTGTACAGACTTATGGATGGAAGTAAGAAGATCAAACCGGATCTGATATCTCAATTACGTGAGAGATTCGAGAATGTAACTACGAAAGTGGCGATCGAAGCGAAGTTGAGGGAAGTAGCGGTGAAAGAAGGTAAAGGCAAGGAAAGTCAGTGGAAGGTCAAATCTGAAGCATGGGTGAGTAGGATGTCTTTCACGGAATGATTTATGTGCTGATAGATCTATAAATGGGATAGACTGCTATAGGATTGTCACCACCTGCACCGACCCCTACACCCGCTCCTGCGCCGGCCCAAGCTGCGAATTCGAAGTCGGTCGCTGATTTCTTCTCCTCGCCTGCTGCGCCCTCGTCCGACATTGAGACTAAGAACAAGTCCATTGGCGCTACGATCGATGAACCTATGATTATCGATGCGTAATGTCATACCAGCGAGATACAAACTGAAGGAAGATAAGTACGAATCATCATCATTTTGTTTTGTATAGCATTTTCGCCCATATCTCCTTCCTCTTACGAACATTTTCTTCGCTTGAATTGATGAGTATCACTTCTTGTTAACTACAACCATCATCATCATCATCACTTGCATCTAGTCTGTTCCATGTCATGTCTTATGTATATAACGAATACACATGTCCATATCTCATCTGATCATCAGTTACGAGATACGGTGCCGGATTCACGTAATAACGCTTGTTTCACCTTGCCGCTTTGACTAAATACTGATTTACAGGACACGAAAAAGCTACAGTTGATATTGCTGTGGCAGAATGACATCGATTGGATCTGGACTTGGGGTAGATGAGACCAACCTTGTCTTGGATGAGTATTGCGACGCCGCGGGGTATCGAATCAGCTGTATTTTGGAACAATCGTTACTGTGTGCACCAGGGATTTCTTTAGAAGTATTGAAATCAGTGTCGTATACGTACCAAGAGGTTTCGTCGCTATCAATGTGTGTTCTGCTACCACACATCACAGAGCACATGAATGGTGGCGATGCCGACTTCAGATACAAGTAGCATGTATCTGCGATCGAGAAGAACATATTCTGCCTCTCATATATATGTATATATGACCAGCTGGTGGGGGAGGCCCAGAACCCGCCAATGTGAGACATAGCTGACGACTTATCGATTGAAATTGGGGTAAGTATATTTAAATTTAAGGTTAGTAGTTTCTGTAGCTTGTGAAAAAGTGTTCTGGAATCTCCTATCTTCAAAGAGAAAGAGACTTTCGACGTATGCACTGCTTTGCGATAAAACCGTGGTGTTGTCCAGTTCATCATCCCCATCTTTCTTCTTCCCCTTCTTCGGTTCCCTTCTCTTCACCTTGGTCCAGTAATATCGACAAGTAGCATTGAAAATACACTCGTCCGAGCTGCAACAACCTTTGCAGTGGTATACAAAAGGCATCTAACAGGAATACAGTATACAGAAGTGGCGATGTCTCCTGGATTGTTAGATTCAGAATTCACTTCCCAGCATACATCTTCTTTTACACCACCCGTTTCATTCCCTATCGTACCTGGTTTGGGATCTTCTTCGCCTTCATCTCCGTCTCCTTCTTCCGGGATCACCAAACATCCACACGTATGGGATCTCCCCAGCAACACAAACGGTTTTAAACCGATATATTACTCTCACGAGGTCATACCTATCGTAAATCCCACTCTGGATCCAGTGGATCCAGTGGATCTAGCCAATATGGTTCCTCCTCCTAATGGTATTGTAAATCCAAATCCAAATATCAGAAGATCGTCTGATCCTACTCCAATGTCCACGTCACATGGCGTGGCGCTAGGGCATTATCATCTATTACCTCCTATAGAACTTACCGGTACTGGAAGTGGTACGAGCCAATGGCCAAAGGCTAAACCGAATGGTCCACGACCACAATCGAGAACGCGAACTACTAGACCTAAAGCTTCTTTCTACATACTGGATAACGACAATGAACAAGATGAAGATAGGTATACCAACAATTCAAATCAGTCGTCTACGTTGTACCATTCCAACTCTTCTCGTAAGCGGTCGATAGAGGGATATGCAATTTCTCATGCTCATGCACATGGACAAGAGCAACCTATGCAATTCCGCGTTGCCAACCCTGATAGATCCTCGTCTTCTACTCTATCTTCAACCAGCGATCATCTCGATGACAACGAAGTTGAGGTTCATGATAGAGAGACAGACGATACGAGACGAGGAAGTATGTATCTGGATGGTGGAGTCTCAGAGATGGACGAAGAAGAGCTAGGAGTTAGATTGGCGCAATATAATATGATTGCTGGGTATAACCAAACCCCTGGAACAGGTGATGAAACGGACAGGGACATCAGGGGCAGAAGGACGAGTTTGATTGATAGAGCGAAAACATTCATGCTAAGACGAAATAAAGATGAAATCGGAACAGATAATCCGTAAGTAATGTGTCGTAATCTCAATCTCATAATGGAAGCCTTGCTGATTGATTATGGGACATCAGGTACAACGAAGCTGGCCTGCAAAATGGTACGATATTGGATGGACAGCCGAGGCGAGCTTCAAGGAGCTGGCTGAGATGGAGGAAATCCGATTCTGAAGATAGGAGAAGAGCGGCAAGTGAAGATTGGACAAGAAATCATATGGCCCGCCACGAAAGGATCAGACAAGGGTGAGTCTTACCTACCCTACATCCCTTTCCTGATCATACTGCATCTCACAGATGAGTGTGGCAATGGCTGACACGGTATTGTATTTGACATATAAACCCGGACAGATCATCAAGTACTGCCAACACACATCCACGATCCAGTGCTCGACAGAAACGAATGGTTAATCCATATCCTAAAATGACATTTGAACTCGGACTCAATCCTAAGGGCAAGAGCGACACTTATATGAAAAACTTTACAAACACGAATAATCAAGTGCATGTAAATTCCGATGAGGCGGAAGCTTGGGATGGTGGATTGCCACCTCAACGACCAGCAACCACTGGTCAAAGTTCTTCATATAAGGCAGAACCACAGTTGATGGTGAAGAAGAAATCTTCCAAAGGATGGAAAGGAAAATTTAAGCTATTGAAATTATCTCAATAACGATTCAGTTAGAAGAGGTAGTGCGCCGCAGTCGAATCGATCAGTTTCATCCTTATGCTGTCTCTTTTTACAAAATCACTCGGTCTGCCAGTTAACAGTAGGTGTTTGAAGATATCTATATTACACAGTCATACATATGTAATCTATACTACAAATGAATCTATGAAAGAAAATATTGTACATGAAAATATCATCTAGGCTTGATTTGACCGGCTATTTAGGAAGGTTGATTTAATCACTCATAGCCCTCCGTCAACATCCTCCTTATTCTCTTCGACACGATGTCTGTGCCTCCTACTCTCAAGTGAGCTAGTAGTAGCCCTGTCGTCCTCACCTACCGCTTCTTGAAACATGTTGTCATCGAAATTGAGGCTATCTGGCTTCTCGTCACCTCTTTGCTCCAGATTGGAGAGAGACGGTGAGAGCGACGGTGAAGGTAGACCTGTCTTCTGCTGTGAGGATGGTTGAGCCATTACTGAAGAAGGTGTGGAAGTTGATATGGGAATGTTATCTATAGCCGGATGAGATGATGTAATAGTTGTACCAGTGGTCATAGAGGATTTTGATTCTTTCTCTTTTTCTTTCAACATTCCCAAAACAGCTTCATTCCTCTTCCATCTCAACCCTTGGCCTTCTCCTTCTTCACCCAATCTGATCCTTCTCCAAGCACTGAGCTCGTACATCCCCACTTCACCCCATATCCCAGCTTCGTTCATACTTTCATCCATATATACCATGTCGCTAGGCGACGGTAAAGATATACTCATTTGAGCGGCAGAAAAAGCAGCCAAGAGCCACAAGGTAGCTATGAATAAACAAAATAGGATACCTAACGATAGATGGCCACCATGAAAGAATTGCTCGATAGGTGTAGATGGACCGCGTCTAGATTGGACCTTGGGTTTGGAGGGTGGTTGTGAGAAATCGTGTTGTTTGGTCTGGCCGAAAAGTAAAGGATATCGAGGTGGTTGGAGCGCTCTGGTTATTTGGGCGGTAGGAGGTAAAGGAGAGAATGGTGCCATTTTGGGATATTGCACGGTGTTGTTCTGACAGAGTTTGAGACTGAACCGAAAGTAGGTCACGACATGGGGACATGCATGTGTCCGTCTTATATGATCGGTTTTTAACATATGTATGTATCAGGAATGTGTTGTTCAGTTTTTAATTACGAGGTGGGCTAGAAGACTGGCTGAATTGTTGGGCCCAGAATGGAGATACAGTAGTACTATAACTCTGAGGCTTCTTCACCTGCCACTTTCGCCAAAAGAAGAGTGTGAGATCATACTTTTCTTGGTCATTCTTGTCCGATCATCTCTTTTGAACCTTGAAAAGATCACTCAGGAAATCAGAAAAATTAACAGTCTCTCCGAGGCAAGGACAGTCCTATTTGATGCTGTAAAAGTCATGATATAGTTTACTGCACCAAAACATGGAAGATTCCGAAGACCAGCCGGTTTCGTGCCTTAAATCGCTAATCAACCCTCGTCGATCCTCGATTCCGGATGAATGACGTAGCAGATCGATCGATGTTTACTTGAGAACATTACGAGTATTTTGTTGACACCCTCATGCGTGATGAGTTCAGCTCATCTTGCAATATACGACAATCAGCTAGGACACTGTTTGTGATCGGACCCAGCTGCTGAATAACAGTCATCACCATTTACTGCAAAGACATTTCAATTATAATGACCCCAAAAGCGAAATCGAGAACGTCTGTGGGAGCGAAAAGGAAACATGAGGATGAGAAGGATGTTTCCAGCAGTGAAAGTGGAAGTGGAAGTGAATTGAGCGAATACGATCATGGTGAGTGAGATTGTCCGATCAAGTATGTAAATGTAGCTTACAGATATTCCGAGTGTAGATAATTCCGACGATGGCTACGATCATTTGCCATCAGGAAGCAAGAATACCAAGAAGACCAATGGGGATGTTTCACCTGCGAAAGGCAAGGCAAAGACCAAATCAAAACAGCAAGAAGCCAAGTCAAAAGTACAAGACAGTCCAAAGAACAACAGGAAGAAATCCCAAGATTCTCCTAAATCCAATAAGAAGTCCAAAACATCTCCAGCAGACATCATACCCCGTATCAAATCTACAAATCCCAAAGCTTTATTGGAATACCTCTTATCTGACGAAGCATTAGACTATGCTAACCCTGCTCCTGAAAGGGGGTACGGCGAAGTAGACTGGTCCAAACACACTTCACCATCCGACCCTAAGACCGCTCCTACTCCATTGCCTAAACCTACTGCATCCAAGAAGGAAAAAGCCGAAGCCGAGGACACCCATCCAGCAATCTTACCAGAGGGGTACATACGATATCCACACTCGGATATGACTCCATTTCAAATCCTCACTTCATCTTTATTGCTTTCCAAACCCCTTTCTCACAAGTTGGGTATAAGGACTATATCGACTTTACTTAATCCTCCATTCGAATTTGGCAAGTTTGATGTGTTGGTCAAAGCAGATGAAGAGAGGATAAGAGAGGGATTATGGAAAGCTCGAACTCAACATAAAGAGAAGACTTCCGTGCAGCTTTTAGAGTTGGCCCAAGGAGTGAGGGGGCTGAATGGTGAAGGAGAAGAGGATAGTTTGGGAGGAATCAAAAGGGCCATAGAGGGTCTGGGGAATGATGAGGAGAAAGCTCAAAAGAGAGTAGGAGATATGTTATCCACAATCAAAGGAATTGGACCGATTGGAGTATCGATATTCCTCAGGAGGATTCAATCACAATGGAACGAAGTCTATCCATATGTCGATCAGAGGTGTTTGAGTGCTGCGAAGTCGATTGGATTGGTGGATGATAAGGCAGGTGCAAAGGAGATGGCAAAATTAGTAAAAGATGATAGTAAGCAATTGGTCAAACTGTTAGATACGCTCATAGGGTTGGATCTTGAGAAGAAATTGGACGATGTCGTTGAGAGGTATACCTGATTTTTCAGGCGTCGTCAACCAAACCGTGTTTTTGTATTCTTGACTTCTTTTCCTCGCTCCTTCCCTCTTAAGAGCGCTGTATCATTTCGCAACGCACTCAATGTCGTCTTTTCCAGATCACATGCATTATTATATTCACAAATTAAATAGTTTATAAACAATTTACTAGATATATGATTTTTGTCAAAACGCAAGGTCACTTGATTCACAATTTTGCGATAAGTATATATACGTGCCAAGCAGAAACAGAGAAAGAAGCAAGATGCAAAGTGAAGGAAAGAATACGAGAAGAAAGCATGATGGTATATCTTATAATGGCTACAGTGTATGTTTTAACAAGAGGATGATTATATTAACAAAATAAGACGTATATACACCTAGCACAAAAAAGTATTCCCAAGAAAAACGCAAGATACCATGCTAAAAGATAGATAATGTCCAAAAAGAAAAGATCAATGCGATGCGATGCGATGCAATGCAATGCAAGAAGAACAAGAAACGTTTATGCTACAGTCATCGGGTATTTGAGATGTTTGATGTCGGGAAAGTCGATTATGAAGATTTGATGTTGAAAAAGTTGAGGAGTTATTGATCACTGTCTCATCCCAGTACCGGCATATGAGGCTACTCTGTTAAAGCCTACTCTACCTAATACTCGGGTCTTGGCGGATCCGAAGATAGGGGGTTGACCCATCGATACCGCTCTGGGACAAGGTGAATTTTCGTTACCAGAGCTGTTAGGACCGTTACCTCCCAAAGGTGAAGAATCATGTTCGTGATCTTCTTCTGTGATCGTCATACCCTGTCTTCTAGCCGTAGCAGCAGAGGCAGCGGCGAAAGCCAGTGGGGGGCATGGTGGAGCAGCACGAGAAGGGAGAGTGGGTTGTTCGCCATATGTGAAAGATCTCGTTCTGCTGAATTTCCTGAAATCGTGTAAGTCGGAATTACGCCTTTCGAGATGTTTAGGATCATCCATCGGTGTATATCCACCATTACATCGATCAGGTTGACTCTGGTAGAATCCACAATATCCTCCTTCCAATATGTATACCTCCGGATAGAAGATCTTGGGATACAGGGCATTGTTGATTAGACGATCTCTTGAACGAAGATGTTTCGCAAAAGTCGGTGCCCTTTTGGCGCTAAATTCGCAATGGAAGACGAGCACTACTTGTTCTCCTTCTTCTAATTCACCACTTCTACTAGGCACAGGCAATGCGTTACCATTGGCATGAACACCTTTCGATTCCGATAATAGCAGTTGATCGAGAGCATCCATCGATTTGACGTTGATGGCACCTTCGATATGTCCACCTTCGTACTCGTAATCGAATCGACAATCGATAATATGATATCGTTTGACTCTTGAGTGGTATTTCCCGGCAAGAAGTTCTTGCAGGGTGTTGGGGGTGATTCGAACCAATCCATCCTCCTTGACCTTGTGACAAGGTAAAATCTTCCCGTCCATCTCATTATCTCCGAAGCCAGGTAATCCACCAGGCCCGTATGGGCTAACCTTTTGTTTCCCTTTATTACCAATAGGGCTGGCCACGCCTTGACCAGAAGTGGCGATGGATGCTCGGACTGGCTTGAACCCAGGGGAACCGTCAACTCGAGGAATAGCTCGAGGACCGTACCTTCGCATGTATTCCGCTTGAGTACCAGCCATTGAAGGTGAAGCCTCGTATTCACTCTCATCCTCTTCCATCTCGTGCATCTTGTTCTGATCGCATACCGAGAAAGCTCTTCGCATTGGCGCCATGGCCGAACGAGGGAATGTACCGGATTGAGTACCGCCGAGAGTGGTCTTTGGAGGAGCGTAGAGAATGGGGAAGGCAGAAGTGGCGGACGCAGTTCGGAGGCCATTGTCGCCTGAAGAACCAGCACTGAGAGGGCCAAGGGTAGGTCGTTTGAAAGAAGGGTTTCGTCGAGCTGCTACAGTGCTGAACCGACCGCCGCCAAACAACATTGCACCGGAGGAAGCTGTCTTTTCAAGGCCAGGTCGACCGATGCCCAAACCGAGTGAAGTACGTTTGGCGGATGGCGAGCCAGATGATGGTGAAGCTGGAGATCCAGTGACGAGAGAGCGTCGTTTGGCTGGAGCTTGGGCTGATGGCGCTGCAGGTGATTCGCAGAAGAAAGAACCAAGTCCAGGTGACCCGGAGAACGAAGCTGCACCACTGAAAGAAGGTGACTGCTGAGAAGATGGTCGGCGGGACTTAAGTGCCGGTGAATCAATATCCATGCCAAAGTCGTCGCTGGCAGAGGTCGAGGCGACTGAACAAGGGGATAATGACATGACTGGGTCGGTCTGCGATGATTGTCAGTGACGGTACTGGTGAGCAATGATATGATAACACACCTCTCGTCTGAACATATGAGCTTGCATTCCTAATCTAGGTCTACCAGTCTCTTCATTTGATGATGTCCACTGCATTGGCAGTCCTCCTCTAGGCCGTATGACATTCCTTGCCTCAGGCAGATTTGGCGGTAACATCATCCCCTTGTTGGCTTTGGTAGTGGCTGGTCCTGCTGATCGCTGCATGATGTTTGCCGATAATTCCCTTCCGAAGGTTCTTCCCTGTCCCAGTGGTCGAGCAGAGAGAGGCTGGATAGTATCATCAAGGTCCATATTCGATGATTTAGAAGGAGAAGGGACAGTCAAGCGCTGTAAGGGTACTGGATCTGGCCGACGAGGTTTGAGCGAGAAGACGGGTGAAGGCGACAGGAAGCCAGTGGTATTCTGCGAGAACGAGGGCGATACCGCACCCTTTTTCGGCATGATGGGACTAGGCGAGAAGCATGGCGAGGTCTCGCCGAACGACAGGGAGGAGTTGAACGATTGGTCAACCTCGATAGGTAAGTCGGTTTCCGTCTGGGTGGGAGAGGGTATAGGTGATGGGAAGCGGGATGAGGGGAAGGACTCGTTTAACGGTGACGAGGAGAAGCTGTCCATGATGTAAGGCGTACTAGGTGGATACTCTGAACAATGGAATCTTCGAGGATGATGACACTCTATGAGCAGTGGAATAACATCTTCGTTATCAGCAAGATAGATCTACGAACCTTGATTGGCGCGATGATAAGATGTATGGATCAAATAGTTCAATCGAGTACTAACGATGGTAGGTGCATGTCGATGCCATGGGGTAATCTGAATCATTACTCACAATAGGAGACAGTACAGAGACTGACCATATAAACCTGCATGCAAGTAGTCCATCCACCAAGCTGAGTATTGCAAGGTGTGCGAGCCTCGAAGAAATCTGCAAGTGAGACACTGGTGTGGGGTTGAGCAGGTGCTTGTGGAGAGGGTCGCTGGAGGGTGGGGATCACCCTGGCTCGTCTGTCTGAGAGTGAAGTGATTCAGTGATCGTCAGAGCTGAGGAGGTAGAGAAGGCGGGATTGAGAATTGGACTGAATGAATTGGAAGTGATTTGAATCTGAATGTGAAAATGAGAGGGAAAGTTGGTTGAAAGGAATGTGGGAGACCGATTGTCGAGTTTCTAGTCTTAGTTTCGTTCGTTGGGTTTTCCGTTGCTTTGGGTCGTCGTCGAAGTGATTTTGATGAGGACGGAGATAGCTACGATGGGCACAGATGGGATGTAGGATATATGATGAATGAGTAGGAAAGTTGAATAGATAGGTCAGTGAGGTTGAGTGAGTGGGGCTGGTCGCGGCTGCTTTTCCTTTTTACCCTACTAATCCTTAAATTCCCTACACTTCGACACTCCCGACGAAAAGATCCGGTCGTCTGTCTTTTGGGAATCACGGTAGTAGATACCGATGGAGGTTTATCGGGTCAAGAGCGATTATGAAATCGTACAGAGCGAGCAGGTTGGATGAGCAGATGATGTGATTTTGGGTTGGGTTGTGTTGAGATGGAAAGGATGGCACAATTAGTCAGTCCACTTGTCTTTCCGGATTTCCCTGAATAGCTCGTACAGAGAGGATGAGTGTGACTCACATCAGTATGATAGATGGGATTTAGGGGGCGCCGAACTAATCTTCCAAAGTTGAATCTACTAAGTAAGACCAGAGTTGCTGAATTGGATGGGACGGGATGGTTGATAACCTGGAGTTGGTACAGCAGGATAGCGTTATTGGCTGAGTGAGAGGCGTCTACTGATGTTCTTTTCTGCACAACTGATGAGACGAATGTCTTGAGTTGTAGGTGTGCAAGGTCGAAGGGCGCAGAGGTGAGGCAAGAGGAGGCAAGCGAACAAGAATATCAATGATATCGATATGAAAACAGCGGTGGATGGAATGAATGAGTAATGACGCGAATAACGAGCAGTTGGCTTGTTATGGGAATATGATGAGAGGGTTGAGGGAAAGATGAAAAGTGATATGCGGTCAATGGATGTGTCAAGTGGTAAAATGATCATTCAACCAACATTCGACATTTTCAACATGGGCTACGGTGGGAAAGCGCGACTGATTTTCAAGAACATGGTGACCGATTCAGGGTAACACCGATGCAGACCATAACAACCAACATACGAGCACGACGTAACTACTCACTCATACAGCACATAACACACAACATCCAAACATTCCTTGCAATCAATCCCTTGATTCTCTCGTCATACAACCTCTCGGACTGAAAAAAATCACTCTAACCTAGATTCTTGAGTAAAAGAATCGTTTCCTGCTATTTGTACAGGTATATAGCCTGCACTGCATGATCGACGGTCGATCAGAGTACGACTCTGCTAAGCCACACCGACCACCAGACACTACTCATGGGGTATCTTATGCCGCTGCAAGCCTTCCGACCTTAACCACTGGAGTGGTAAAGTGTAGTATAGAACTTTGAGTCTGTTCCATAAATCGTGAAAGGCGTTCCTACATGACTTGGCATGCAATTCCGCTTCCGAGTATTCAGGTGCACTCTAGCATGAAGTCAGATTCGATGTTCCCTCTAAAAAAGAAGATCTGATCTCCTATGACCGACTCATCGCGTGTACAGGTCGATTGTCAAGTTGCAAATCCTTCTCAAACCAAGAAGTCCAAAGCATCGTTGTCCACTGCTGTCATGCATGCACTGGACTGCTGTACTGCCATGATGATTCTCGTACACTCAAGTCGAATATCCCGATACGTGTACTGTAAACCTGTAAACAAGCTAAAAAGCTAAAGCTCCGAAACCAGTCTAAGAGAAGAAAGGTACCACAACGAGTGACGTCGAGACACAGCCATCTGTTACTATACGGCTCACATGCATGATGTAATGTTCCTCTCTAAATGCATGTGGATGCATGTGACCAATAGTTACGGTCATGGGCTAACATGATATCACCACTCAAGCCATTCCAAGTGGGCCGCTCGCAATGCAAAAGCTTCATTCGGTCATCGCTGTCTACCATAACGAGGTTTGCTGGTCGAGAGAGACGTCATCCGCTCTACTCATACAGTAAGGATCAAGTTCCGACACCTCGTGCGTTGTTCTAGAAGTCTGTGACAAACTAGTCACGCTTCAGCAGGCACAGAAGGATGGTTAGTCCAGCGCACGAATCGTGTTGATCGAACGATCACACCTTCTTCGGTCAAGTTGGTTGACAAGGTGAAACGGCGAATCCATGCGGGAGTCGTTCCGAAGATACGCGAATTGAGATGACGACGCAACCGCCGATGCTATCGGGAAAATCGCCGTTGAGAGAGCAATTCAGCCAGTCGTACGATTGATAATATACAGATATACATGTCAAATGGTGCTTTGATTCCTTTGAAGAATGAGTGATACAGGTGACTACGTGTGTTTCCCTCAATCTCAACCTTGACGAACGTCCTTCGTTCGCTACAGAGCCAAAGATTCTTTACTTTCAAACTTCTCCACAAATCTCGAGCCTTCTCTTATCTGAGATACTCTCACACTCGTATCGCTTTCTCCCGATGGTGTATCTTCTCTCTGAGCATCCATTATACCAGATCCATCAGCAGAACCTAGACTAGATGTCGTTGAACCTTGGCGTCGGGCGGAATAGGGGTTCGGACTAAGTCTCGATTCGTCGTAATTGTTATAAGGATTTTCGAATGGGTTCACTATCCTCTCCGTCCCCTTCCCTTTCCCTTTCATTGTCGAAGTGAAAGGAGAGATCGATGCATTTGACGATACACTATTGGATCGTGAACGAGGTTTGGGCGATTTGGTCCTTAATGGTAAAGCAGCTTCGGAAGGATGATTTGGCAAGTTCACTGATTGGTGACGAGGGGGAGTCTCAACGGGTAATTCCCATTCTGATGATCTCTGTCTGGTATACACCGGTCTGGTAAATCCGAATTTTGAAGCTTTTGGTGTATCACCCACATCCAGATCTTGATCTTGATTTAATTCCATATCGACTTGTTCAGCATATGGATCTCGATTCAGATCAGAGCCGTGAGAGGTGAATGATAACGATGGTAAGGGATTATGAAATCCGCTTTTTCGCTTGGTTTTGGATGGTAGTCGTTTACGGTATCGGTTCCAAAGGTAGATACCGATGAATGTCGATATGATCAAGAAGATGGCAATGCCCTAGAACCTCACGTCATCTGCTGTTAGTGTTGTGGCGTAGTAGCATGAAACTCGTGATGAGGGATCTCACAGATATCAGTCCAATGAATCCACCTGTTGAGCCCGCACTGAAATCCCGCGTAACAAGTTAGCTCATATATTCCTTAAGTCATAGCATGACTATGATACCGGAATCGTTGGCAAAGAAGCACGAATTGCGTGATAGTCAAGAGGACTGCTGACTCACATCTTCGGCTCATCTCCTAATCCTCTCCATTTCGTCTCTGTACTTGCAGGTGGTCCTGTGCCGTACTGTGAGAATCACAATCAGTCAGTCACGATCATAGCATGACATTCCAGTCGAGTTGACACGCACGGATACAGAATCTACGCTTGGACGAAATCATATCAGCTGTGTGACCCTAGACCATGGATGAAAAGCTCAGTACCCACCAGGACGAGTTGTGGTGATCCCTGAACCACTTCCTCCTCTTCTCTCAAACCTCTGCTCGGAGGGACCACGTATGAACCAGGTGATGATCATCGTGTCATATCTTATATAGTCATTGCTGGTGGATGTTGCTGTTGGTCACTATGGATTGTGTATGATGAGATTGGCATCGGATGATACCACGAGTAGGATCAGTGGTTTGAGTATGCTCGCTCATAAAGCGAACCAAACGTCATCACCGTATCATCTGCTCATGTTCACGTGATACAAGAAATGATTTGCCCAAAAGTCCACGTCATGATATCCGACCCGTAATCTACCTTCGATTTTCGGCCGCTCTAATCTGATAACTCAATCTTTCTACACACACAGTACATATCTCCCGTTTCACCCGAAAATATGTTATTCGACCTGGCGATAAAATTACAGAGATCGCTTAATTCTCAATAACTCTTCAGTTGGGATCTAGGGTTATATGGAACCTAATTAGGAGTGATCTTCGTCCTCTGTCTGTCTGACTGTCGCTTTCGGCCGCAGCAAGTAAAATTGCGACATCTCGAATCGTGGTTGTGCTAGTAGTCGCAGGGGTATGTCCCGGTAGGAAGGGGAAGTTCTTTCCCCAAGGCATCACGGGACGACCACTTGGTAGAGATCGGCTGTCTCAGTGCATGAACACTCGCAGCTTTGGAGTATGCATGGGATATGAGTCACTCCCCACAATGCAACCATAGGTATACATCCTGTACCTCCCCAGGCCCATTCGACCGAACGCGGGGAAGAAAGATCGCTTCAACCTTGAGAAGAATATTTAGAATCAGGCCTCGGAAGGAACTGGAAAATTATTCCCTATATCTGATAAGCGGGAAAGAAAATCGGTGTTCACATACAGAGTACAACTTTTCGGTCGATACTGGTAACTATGTTCCGTTACAGCAAGTGATTGATCTTTCCGATCCGGTCGATCTTCTCCATCATTATACTTGACATACAAATGGATCTCACTCCTTCTTGGCGTCTAGTCCAAAAATAGACCTCCCTTCTTCTCTTCTTCTTTGTGGTGCTGAACTCCTGTGATGTGATATCTTATCGGCCGACGTTCCTGCAAGGTACCACTAACCTAACCTCGTATCTCCTCGAAGAGATCTAGTCGTACCTAATTATTATCTTTTCCTCAAAAATCTATTCACAAATTTTACGATAGTCTGTCCTCAAGCTCTACAGTTTGGCGATTCACCTAACGGATCCTATCGGTACAGTGTCCGATTTCGAAAAGGTTATCCTTGACTCCTTGGAGCAAAGCAATATGTCTAATTCGGCTCCTCACTCCTGACCTAGCTCATGCCATGCTCTTCGGACGACAACTGATGGGAACCACACGAGCTTGGAGCTACGGCGGCGGCGGGAGTAAATTCAATTCTGATGTAAATTTTGAATCTAGACTGCCTTTTCTCGTCGGACTGGCTGGCAGACCGGGTATGGGCCGTAGGGATGAATGGAATGAGGGATGTGATGCATGGGAGTGGATTGCCCTAAGGGACTTTCTAGTCTAGGTGTGACTTGAAAAGGAGGGAAATTTTATCTTGATGAGGTCGATGGCCAATGAGAGAAGGGTTTATGGTCTATCCCAAACCGATTGGGACCGAGCAGAATAACATATATAACAGAGGGTTTTCTTCACCTTTTCCTGGTAAACGTCAAAAAACCCTCTGTACGGGCTCATAGTCTGTCAACTCTACTTACTCACTCAGAATTCTTCGCAGTCCTCTGATCAAGACTGGTTTGATTTACCCTCACTCTCCACCATACATTTGACAGTACAATCATGGTACCTTCCAGCATCTTTCTTTGCTCTGTGATCCTCATCATCAGAGCGGTGAGAGGGGAAGGTTATCAGGTATATACCATGAACCCCGCTTCCAACTGTGTTGAAGGTATCAACGATGCTCTAACCGAAGTTACATTTGGCGATATCGACCCTGACGCCGTTTACTACACCGGACTTTGCAATTCTGTATATCACACGACGAGTTTAGCTTTGTCCACTATGAAATGGTGTACCACGCAAAAGCAAAAGGATAAAGGATGGAAATTGATGAATCACTATTGCGAGGAATATGGTAGTGTTTCTCTACCCTCGTGGGAGGAACTGTCGTCCAAAGTGAACCAATCGAATCTTATTGAAGATGTTAACACAGTCGATCCGACCATCATTGGGACGGTATTCAACAGTACAATTGTTTTAAGTGAAGAAGCTTGGTGGGCCGGACAGCACACTGATGTGAGTCAGCTGAGCCCCACAATTGTCTGTAGCTTAGAGGATTCAGCTGATACTATGCTGTCGACTAGGATGTTTGGACTACTGAAGAGGGTTATGTGAGTGTTAAGTCATCATGATCGTGATACTATTTGTGGCAGTCATTCGAAAGTGCTGACTTGAATGACAGCACCACGGATTCGGATGGGGATTATACATTCTAGTTGGTTTAGCCATTCTCTTCGGCACGTTGAACCGACTGTTCGCAGTGTTCGTTCGATCATACAGCGCTTCAGACTCATCGCCTCAAGAGGTTCCTCCTTTCTCTCATAAAAGCCGATGGTACACAATGTACCGAAAGCACATCGAGGTACCAGCTTTATTTGGGTACAAACATTCCCAAGCTTCTGCTTGGGGGTTCCTGAGCATACCTACCAGGATACAAGGTCTGTTTGTGAGTGGAAGATTACATTGTCATTGTGGAATCACCCCACTTAGATGACGGTATATGTGGCTGTGCAGATATTCGGATATGTGGCTCTGAATGTCATCTTCACTTCAATCGGATACCATACTTTTTACGAAAATGTGTAGTGCGTACTGTGCCTCTATTTAGCCGAATGATAACGACGGCTGATATAAGGTATCGTCTGATTGTACACTGCTAGCTGGTATGGTCAAAAAGATACACAGATCATACGGTACCTGAGTGATAGGACTGGTATAATGTGTTTCTACAATCTGCCTCTTCTGTGGTGTTTGGCAGGAAGAAATGACGTGATACTTTGGATGACCGGCTGGTCTTACAGTGAGTGCACCAAATACCTAAACGCCGACGTATGAAACACAACGACGGTGCTCACGAATGAATCATCTGTCGTAGGTACGCTGAATCTGTTCCATCGATGGGTAGCTAGAATTGCTGTTCTTCAAGCTATCGTCCATTCTGCGTGAGTTAAATGGGCCATCAATGACAATGCGGGACCTGACAGGGTTTCCTTGCAGTGGCTATACTTGGCTGGAAAGGGGATACATAGCTGTCGAGATGAAAGAACAATACTGGTGGACCGGAGTAATCGTAAGTTCAGATTGGCCAAGTTGAGCATCGAGCATCGAGCTTCGGGCATTATGCGCAATGCTGATCCTCAAATTTTTGCGACTCACTTTAGGCAACGATAGTCATGTCTTTGCTTATCCCATTCTCCGTCCGACCATTCCGAGAGAAATTCTACGAACTCTTCTTACTGATTCATATCGTTCTGGCCTTGGTAACCCTGGTCACTTGTTGGTATCATGTGAAAATTTGGGATGGAGCTTATGATCCTTGGAAATGGGCCAGTGTGGCTGTCTGGGTGAGCTGACCCTGTTCATCGAAGGAAGTGCTCGCAGCACTAATGTATTGATTGGTCCTCGTATCTAGGCAATGGACAGAGTAATCCGGGTCATTCGTGTGATCGTCCTAACCTACAAAGCATTATCCAAATCCGGTATCAACACGAAAGCCACTATTCCTTGGTCCTCTTCCGATCAGAAAGGGTTAATTAGACTGACCATCACCACATCAATCAAGATCATTCCTCAACCGGGTCAATACTACTTTATCTATACTCCCTATTCACTCAAACCATGGGAAAATCATCCTTTCACTCTTGCTTCTTGGACCGTCAACGCAAACGATACTACCTTAAACTTCCTTGTGGCACCTCTCAAGGGAGCTACCAAACGATGGCAGAAGAAGATTCTCAAAAATCAAGAAAGACAAATCGACATGAGATTATTGTTAGAAGGACCTTATGGACATACCAACCCTGTCGAACAATATGATAAAGTTTTGTTTTTGGTAGGAGGATCAGGTATAACGTCAATCTTACCATACTTGTATAAATTGAAATTGATCTCAATCCAAGTGCCCGAACCGACAATTAGGGAAATAAGGGTAATTTGGATAGTGAAAGATCAAAATTATGCGAAAGACGTTTTGGATAATGAATTGAGAGAATACGTAGATATGGGAGCATGTGGAGATATACCCACCAAAGTGGATCTGTACGTAACCAGGGGAGGAGCGAATGGTCAACAGGACTTGGTAGGATCACTGGGATACGATACCACCGAATCGAGCCCTACCTCAGCATCGAGTTCACCCGGGATCACGTCAACGCCAATGATCGAAAAAATCGAATCTCAAAATATCAATGAGCCCAGTACAGACGCTAATAATGATGGTGAATTATCGACTTCGAATTCCGACATGGAACTTGGATCTTCAGCTTCTAAAGAGAAGATCACCAAGTCTGTTGGTCTCACCATCCATCAAGGTAAACCGATCGTCAAAGACCTAGTACACCAATCTGTAAATGGTCTAGTAGGAAGCGAGAGATTAGCCGTATCGGCTTGTGGACCTTCCAAGCTGATGGATGATGCGCGTGCAAGTGTATGTGAGATTTATGGGAATGGTGAAAACCAAGTTGATGGTAAAAGGATCGGATATTTCGAAGAGTCTTTCTGTTGGTAAAAATGTCATTGACCTTCCTTCGGTTCCTGATTGAATTTATAAAATTTATATTGATTACTTTCCATTGCTAAGAATGACTGAGTCATGAAAAAATGAATTTTTGACACTGTATTGTATAGTGAAAGTAGTAAATGCCGGTTCTCATACGCTGTACCATTGAGCGATCGAGGAGAAGAGCGTATAGCATTCCGAAAGACACAGACTGTCCATATATCAAAGAGGCAGTCATTGAACTATACACCATATGTACAGAGGACATAGGATCCATTATAATCCATTAAAAATAGCCGTATTCGTCATTATCGTTATCGTAAAATACAATTCACATCGTACCCGATCATACAATATCTTACTCTCACTGAAACAAACAAGTGAACAAATAATCTATTCCGCCTCGTGGTGAGTTTCTGCCAAATAATCATGTCCCAGAAACCCCACTACCACGATACTTCCATCCGTACACCCGTACTAAGGTCATCCATTATCAAATAAGCGACTCTCATTCCACTTTCACGAGCAGATGAGATTACTGTACCCACAACGAACTTCTCTCGATCCAATACTAAACTCATAGGATTCTTTCCTGGAGTCTGTAAATTTAATACCTCCGATTTATCTCTCCAGGCTCCAGTCACAGGTATCATATCTGTCCCTCCATCTTGTCCACCTTGGTCAGACTGACCTGGCACACCGACATAAAGCTACAACATTTGTCAGCGAATTGTACACATGAATTGCCTCGAGCAAAATCACTTGTCTATCAGCTCCTGATCTAGCTGCGAATCTAGTGGAAGTGACCACTCTAGTCCTCCTAGCGTCTATGGCACCTTTCTCTACGTCAGGAGCATGAATAAGCTCGAGGATCTTAGGTGCTTTAGTCAGTAGGGGTATGATCCTCTTCCTCCCTTCCTTCGGCTTCATCTCTTCCTCCTCAGGGACAGGAGTACCAGAGGCCAAAGAAGTCCGTCGGGATGATATGACGGGTTTTCTAGGGGAAGATGATTGCGTGATTGGACTGGAAGATCTGTCGAGATTGGCAACCCCTTTACTTCGGAGTGGAGACGGGGTCGCTGTACCAGATAATGATCGAGTCGCAGCTTTTGCAGGTGAGGTGAGGTTTGCCAATCTCGAAGCAGGTGATGATAGGCTTGGTGACATCGCCGCGGATGTCAAGCTGGGTGTAGACCTTTTGACACTTAATGTAGGCGTAGATCCGGAAGCGGTACGCTGTCTGAGGTGATTTGGGGTCTTGGTAGGTGTAGACGCCATCGGTAATGCCCTAGAAGCCGAGGATACGGTCCGAATCCTTCCTTTGGCTGGGGACGGGGTCGCAGGACTAGAAGGTCGAGTTGTTGGAGTGGCGAGAGGTATCACCTCCTCAATTTCGTCCCATGCTAGACGAATGATCATTTCCCTTGTGGCACACTTCGTATTCATCAGTTTACAACCAACGTGAATAACATAGTACACTTACAGTCATCCACTTGCCTTGACCTTCAAACCAGTTAATCATACCTATTCCGCCTACTCCACCGCCCACATCTTTCAATTTCAACTTCCATTCCTTTTCTTTCGTCCCACCACCAACAGTCCTACCAAGATCTGATATCTTGAACTGAGCCAACATCTCTCTCTTCCTGATACTGAATATCCTAATGATCCCGTCGACCGTGACAGAAACGATATAATCGTTAATGAGTTGAATACCAACACATATATTCGTTTGTTGACCAAATCGTACTATCTTCTCTCCCGTTCTCCATGACCAGATGACTAGGGCTTTGTCCGCTCCTGCAGATACCAGATAATCCTCGTTGAGTCTACCATCGGTGATGTCAGCTATTGCAGGTAAGAAGGGGAGACTAGAGGACTAACGCTACTGCTCTGATCCCGTGCAGATGTCCAGATAAGGTATTCAGTAGATGCCACTCCTCTCCTTTCTTCTTCCATACTTGTACTCGACCGATGTCATGGTACCCTGCAACGAAAACGTCCTCCGGAGGGTAATAGTCAAGACACGAAACCGACTTCGCAGGTATCACTAGCGGTTGAGGAATCGAAGAGGGCGTCAGAGTGAGCAGAGGAGGGAGATGCCATATCCGTATGCTGAAAAATCAATCAGCGAGATATTATGCGAAGTCTGAAGGGGACCTCACGTCTCATCGTATGATCCACTGATCAAAACATCTCCGCGAAGACGAAGTGAGGTGACATAGTTTGTATGTCCCTTCAGCAAAAACACTTTTTGAGCCTGTTGAGACTCATAGTGAACTGGAGTCTCATGTTAAAGGTAAATAGGATACATACCATTCCTGTGTTCCAGTTCCTTTCCCGTTTCCAGAGATCTTGATACAATTCTTCCCTAAAGTCGATTATATGTCAGAGATCGCAATCATACAGCTGCGAGTAAGCTCACCATCCTCCTTCAGGTATATCCTCGAGATGTATCAAGCCAGCTTCACCATCCCAATCTCTCCATTCAAGTTGCCTACATAGCATTTTCCACAACGAGTCATTCTGCGTGATGTATCTATACCGCTTGGACACCTGATCAGACCGGTCATAAGCGCACATCGAACAATGAAAGATCTCCCACGACACGCACCGTCCTAAGAGTAAGGATATCCTTGACGTCCAATAACCCCAGTATCCTTACTTGAAGAGCTTCATCAGTCCGAGACAAGATATCGAACCTTGATCTCCTGTACTTCTCAAGGATAGCTATCTGCGCGTTTATATCGGAAGGATGACATGCTATTCGAAGGCGTCAGTACCACCTATGTCTCGATACAACAGTCTTTGACTGAGCTTACCTTCAGCTACTAAACCTAACATTCTGATCCTTTCATCCCTATCCATACTTCTCAATGTTCCAGCCAGATCATTTCTAACACTATCCACAGCTCGTTTCTCAAATTCCTCTTGGCCCCTTTTGGATCTGTCTGCTGCACTGCATCTTGCGTGTTCCGCTTCTAACTCGTGATACTGCTTTTGCAAATAGTGTAATTGACTATGTAAATCATGGAGCGATGTTGAAGAGGCTGATTGGGATTTGACGAGCAGGTTTTTGTAGTGGGTTATCTGCCGGAGATAGTGAGTTTCCAAAGTAGCGTATGGGGACTATACCGACATGTCAGCACATAGGCACAAAGCAAGCCACATAGTGCAATACAGAAGAATCCACTTCATAAACAAGACACTCACATCCCCATCTTCAATCCCATTGACGGTTTCTGTCCTCAATTCCCAATTCTCCTCCGTGATAGGGTCATCCCAGTTGGTAGGCTCGCTAAAGATCTCTGGAAAACCATTAGGACCCAGAGGTTGATCGGCGACCCAGGATTCCGAGGAGAGGGAAGCCTCCTCTGGTGAAGCTATCTTAGCGGGCGATTGACGAAGAGGTGAAGGGATCCTAGCTGGGGATGGTCTAGCTGTAGCCTTTGGAGTCAAAGACCGAGGAGTTGAAGGACCTGCTTTAGGGGTACTTCTACCGTTCGTAGCTATTTTCAAGGTCGATTTTGGGCTCGGCTGCTGTTTGTCAGGGAGAGAACGTCTCGGCTGAGGTTTGGTGATTGGTGAAGGCGTTGTCAAGCTCGAACCAGCTAGAGGCAGTGACTTTCGAGGGGTAGCTAGAGGTCTTTTGGGAGTTGCATTGGCGGTTGTCCTTGTAGCAGCTGGCGATCTAGTCTGCTGTTGTGTCATGGTATGTTCCCTCTGTTATACAGCTGAGCGATGACATCGTACAGATGCAAGTGCAATGATTTTTGTACATCCACTCTCCGTTGCAACCATAAAACACGTCTCGAAAACGCATGGACCTACTTTGGACGCACTATGCGGGGACCCCGGCCCCCCTCCCACGTGGTGTGCCAAGATACGTAATGACGTGTCATGAGGTTATCATCACTTGGCCTTGGATTCGGAGTGGCAAATTCCTTTTTTTTATGTGTCTGTGAGCGTTTCTTGTGTTCATGATGGGTATGACGTAGCTGTGCAGCCATCCCCCCGTTTAAGGCAAGGTACCGGATTTCCGTACGAGTAAACGAGTCAACGAAGCAGCGCAGTTATCACATCACCTCGAACCTATATATAAACATAACCCATCCCTCTTTCCCTCTTTCTCTCTCTCTCTCAGACATTACTCATCTTTATTCATCGACGCTTACCACTCACAACTCGTCGCATCAACGTATAACATCACAATGGCTTTCAGTGAGTAATGCTTATCAGTTTCGGACAATCTACCAGAAACGCACTAGCCGAAAGACACGAATGCAACGTGTCGAGAGATTCGCCTTCAACCCATCATTTAGACTGGCACTGCTTTCGAGTATGCATGCTGACTCTTTGATGATCACATAGCCGCTTCCGATATCATCAAGATCATCTTCGCCGTTATCCTTCCTCCTTTAGGTGTATTCCTTGAGAGAGGTTGTAACGCTGATTTCTTGATTAACGTGAGTGACCTTTTCCCTTTTGCTTCCTGCTCACATCAAGGAACCGCGTATCTTCATCATGTCCTCCGCCTGCTCGCCTTCACAATGTGTTTCGAATGTGCTTATGCTTACGTTCTTGCTATGTAGATCCTTTTGACGATATTGGGTTACATTCCTGGTAGTAAGTCTACCAAGCGTTCTTCCTCGTTCATTCATCGCTAATTGACGTATGATTCCGTCCAGTCATCCACGCCTTGTATATCATCCTGAAGTATTAGGACTGTCCAGCCATAGATCACGGGTAGCCAAATCAAGGAGAAGGTGAATGAACTCATTCCAAGCCTTAAGTCTAATCTTTCATGAGGCTGATCAGCTAATGCCCACCAGCAGAATGTTCAACGATACGACATACTATTTGAAATATCATGTAAATTTTTGAAGAAGCGGAAGTAGAAATGAATCGTTTGGGAGAGAGATTATGTGTATAAATAGCCTGACCGATTTATGCAATTATAATATAATCACCGGCTGTTGTTGCTCAATGACTGCTCAAATCGGAAGTTACAACATCTGTGCTCGCATGTTTCGCATTGACATGTGTTTCTGGATGGACATGTGCTTTGATGCATACCAGATGCGTGTACTTGATTTTCGATACTCGCTAATAACTGATATCAAGAGGTGACATTGAAAACCCAGAAACCCAAAACAGAACCGATTCGAAAGAAGAATAGAAGTATGCTACAAGTGTCTACAAATGGGTACAAGTCGGGAACGTTAGAAGGCGGACGATGCGGCTATACTATGAGATATGGGAACTGAAGATGACACTGATCAGCTATAAATTCCAGTCTTGGTAAATACCTCAATGCTACTGCTCACCTCTTTGTCTTTGTCAGTGTACAAACTTTTCACAGCAGCCATAGCAAAAGGTTTCCAATCCGTTTCCACCAATGTGCGATGTCTCTGCTTGACTGATTCTTTCGTCATCGGTGGCGCTACATTGGAATATCGATCGGTCAATTAGTCTGCCAGACATGGCTCAAGATAACACTCACGTATGTAACTGGTGATTGGATTATCCAAAGCAGCTTGCATAGCTTCTCTCAGCTGATCTCCATTCTCTTTCTGGACATGGTAGACGTATGGTGCGCCGTAAGGTCTCAGCGCGTCATGCTGGGTATGCCATTTTGTCCAATCCTCAGGATCAGAATGGTTCCATGACATGATCGGGTTGATGAATGGTACACCGAAACATAGAGCATCGTATGCTATTCAACATACCATTGCCCTATGTCAACTCCTCCTCATCTTGCCTTTTTTAATGAACAAGATAGGGAAGGAAAGTACTTACGCGATGGAGACATGTTAGGTTTACCCACACCCAACAGGAATTTACTAGATGCTAAAGTCTGATACCATTCCTGTTGAGGTAATTTGCCCAAATTCGTGATCCCTTTGTACATATCTTCATGTTTACCAGTTTTATCATCGTCGTGTCCACCCGTCGCTATCATTTCAAACTTTTCACCGGTCTCTTCTGATGCGGGCATGGAAGAAATTGCTTTCCCAAGGATATCCTCTTTACCCCAAACCCACTCTGACGAAGATGTATTGAAGTAGTTTGCATATTTGCCCAAGGCCATTCCTCGATGATGTCGTGAAGAAGGGAGGGAAACGGCTTTACATCGAGATTCTATCGAGTAGCCTAATTGTAATTGTAAGACGTTTGAGTCCCAAATAAAGTGTCAGTTTCTATTTTTGGATCCAAATCAGTTGTAAAGCACTGTGTACTTACCCAGATAATGATTTCCTTCTCCGCCTTTATTGAACAAAGTGTAATTCTCAGGACTCAATGTGAACTGCCTGCCCAACGGGTTGGCGGGACCTTGCCAAAAATGAAATGTGAAACTCTTCTCTAATGGAACCCCTTCCTGATAATCTGTCGTTTTGATACATCCGAATCTTTTGAGTGAAATCGAACTTGCGTTTTGGAATTTACCAGAAGTATGATCGTTCTCGTATGTTTCCCAATTTGTTGAATTCCTTTTGACACACGCGTCTAATTGGTTTCCTTCCCATAAAATCGTTTGGACTTTATCGCTCAATCCCTGATATAAAGTCAGAGTATCCATAGATTCGAAGGTGTATAATAAGGTGTAGTTCAATGAAGTGAATGCGTCCAATGTTGATTTAGCCCTGTCAGATTTTTCAAACCAATCACATTAGCGAATCGTAGTATCATGATGGTACAAATAGATTGCAGATTGGGCTGAACAGACGACTCACCAGATATCTTCACCGCTCGTACCTCCCGTCATAGCATTATTGAAATGGAATGAAGCAAGAATAACCACCTTCTCCTCGTCTTTACCGCAAGTATTGGTTTCTATACAATGTGCTAGCCTTTCTAAGGCAGGGGCATTGAGCGTTCTAGCAAATCGTCCTTCGCTAAGGAACTCACCAACATCAGTCATGAGCCTCCTGTGAATTCGTGAAGAGCGATTTACTCACGTAATATTGAACCTCTGATGAAACAATTCGCCCAGCTGTCTGATTTTCCTGGCTTCAGTCTTCCTATCTCGTCCATCACTCAGACCTAACCATATCTTCCACTCTTCTAAATTGGCTTTGTTGTAATTACCCCAAAATCCAGCTTCGCCACCATGATGATACTGGTAATGATCGCTACCGCTGAACTCGTCTGAATAATAATCCGATTCGAGCGACTCGGAAGGAATGACCGAGAGGTAGAAAAATACGCTTAGGGTGAAGAGGGTTGTGAAGAATGTTATGACAAGAGCTATTATCCTGTGTCGGTTGATCATAATCAGGTCAGCTGATGTCACAATACACAATGAATGTTCAGCTTGTTTAGCTGTGATCATGTTAATCTGCTAGCAACAGCGGACACATCGAGCCGGTTTTGTTGCCCTCATCTAGAGTCCAATCACAAGACCTATCCTGGATCCTGATGCGATCGCGAGAAGCGAGAAGCACTCACCTAGACTGATGCGAGTTGAATATACTCGACATCGAGTTGGAGCTTTCCTTTTCCCACCTCATCCTGTACACTCAAGCTTCGTCGATGACAATGTCGCCAGGTTAAATTGCTGAAAACCGAGAGAATGGATGTCCTTTATTGATTACTGGCGTTTCGACTGCTCTTTGTTGCCAAATCGCAGATCTAGGAATTTGTTGTCTATCAAAAATGAGTGTGAGTGAATCAGAGAAGTAAAGAATGATAATTGTGATAAAGAATGTACAGTAGATCATAGGCTAACCAGTTACGAAGATCAATTATCGAGATATCTACAAGCAAGAACAAGGTGGGAGGTGAGAAACGGAAATATGTCTTACGGCATGCACGGAGATGGGATCAAAGACAGATGTAATGATCAGTCCTTCATTCATTCATACATACGTACAATGACTGGATTCACACGTCCTAGACGAGCGAGACGTGGGGATCATCTCTGCTGCTGTAGTCGTTTTACGCCCAACAGATGTGAGATGTAAACAAACAGATCAACAGAGATCACGGGAGTACCTGACCCTGAATTGAAATATGATCACAGTAGAGCGTGTGGTGCACCCGCAATCCGTTGTACGAGCATTCACAGCCAGGCTCAGGCACATCCAAATAACAAAGTTTACGAGAGTGCATCTTCATTTTTTTGTCTTCAGCAGCTAGACGCGTTTCGTTTCGATTTGCCTCTGGGTCTGGGTCTGGATTTAGATTTCGGGATATCTTAGCTTGGTCCGAACCATACATTTCGCCATGTGTTAAGAATCTTCAAGGTAACCAAAAACAATAATCTACATAGTTATCCATACATTATCGTTCGTTTCCAAATGAATGATTATCGCAACAAATCAACGAATAGATCAATGTCTGCGCCCAGTAAAGAGGATGAGACAATTCGAACGGACATATCCGTAGATGATATGGCACCACAAGGCAAAGAAAGCCAAGGCGCACGGGCATGTGACCACATAACGAGGCGGATCAGAAAATGGATTGGACTGATTCGTACTTGAGACATATATGTGTCTCAATGAGATTTCTGATTTCCTTCTTGTCTCTTCACCGTCTTATGTTCATTTTGTTTGGTTTTTCCTCTTTGATAGAGCCGAAATTGGATCTTTGTCGATCTCTCCTGTATCTAACCTGTCCCCTCGGCGTTTCTTTTTCCTGTTCGAGCTATTATGAAAGGCTCAGCCGAATATAATGATCTAGAAGTATGTGTGTCTCATCGTCATTTTCTTCTTCATCTGACCCTGGTCATACGGGTGGATCTGCGTCCAGCTTAGTGAACTGATCGCGCCATGTATTCACCCTTGTTGACGCTACTAACGATGTCTATCAGGTTTGGGTGGAATGTGATGGTACAAGGCTAAGTAAGCCCTTGCGCTGCAAGCTGATCTACTGACCGCCTGACCGCCCATTGACCAATCGAAAAGACGAGTATCATCAAACGTTCGAAGCAAAGAGAGATCATCAGCCTCCTATTTACAAGAGTTATCTGGAAATTGGTGATTCAACAAATTCCGTATGTCCTTCATACCTCGAGACATGTGAATTTTGTCAGTCTCGCTGATACTTCTTGGCTATGTCCGTATGGTATATTTCATTCGGTACCAATTAGAAATACACCTTTCACGTCAAAAACAATTCGATTACGAAATGGCTTGATTCTTTGTTGTCCAATATCGAAGTTGACAATTACCTATTATGTACCGCCTATCTACATCCGGAAGAAGGGTACAAAGTATCTCAAAGTCAGGTATATAGATCTGAAGCTGAGAAGAAGGGAAATGGAAAGGTAGTAGAACACGTGCATTCTCAATTGGTGAGCTACCAACACGAGAACGAAAAACAATTTCCATGCTGTACCGCTAGCTGATTACTCAACTCACATAGGTTGACGATGAGGAGGAGGATAGCCAGCGAATCGTACTTCTCGACTCACACGAAGGGTTTTTGGGTAGGATTACAATCTTCATATTTAGGGGCTCCCTGAGTGAATCTCAACCGATGACGCATCAAGATGCGGAATACGAAGACAGTGTAGGTTGTTCATCGCTGATGTGTTTTTTTTTTACGAGAAAAGCGTTCTTTGCGCTGTGCTGATGGATACGGATTGAATGATGATCATAGGAAAGCGAGATTTATAATGGTATAACGTAAGATCATCTTACTCCGCATCAAACTTTCGGAAACAGACATGTCGATATGTCGAAGGCTTACGCCAATTCTGTTTTTGTTACAGGAGCTTGAACGTGCTCGATCCTTCAAAAGCTTGGGAAAATTGGTGGGAAGATGATGTTGATCCATGGATACGATTCGTATATACTGTCAGTCTATACCCCTTCGTCCTTCTTCCCTCTTCCCTTCATGAATATCGCTGATGAATATTGGATGTATGTAGTACGGTACTCGAAAAGCTCTCATAGCCAACAAAGTGGATCTCCCTTCTCCCGAAATCTCTCCTGCTGTCCGTCCGGAAGCTGAAATAGACGAGATACTCGTTCCTGACTCGACTCCGCCATCACCCTTCGCTTTCACTTCAGATCCCTTTGAAGATAACTTGCTTACGCAAGGGCTAGAGGAACTTGGTAGTGCACTCCAAAGTTTAATCGCTAATATGAATCTAAAAGCTGGACCAAATATGATGGTAGATGATCAGATCTCCTCCGTTGCCCAGCCTACCGAAGAAAAAACCAGCGATTTGTCAAAGGTTGATCCTCTCCGACATCAAAAGCATACGTCTAAAAATTCAAAGGAGCAGAAGAATTCAATTCGAGCTACGAGTGGTTGGTCAGACAAGGATCAGATCTCTGACAATCGCTTACTGAAAAGTTCAAGATGCAGCGTGAATGCTGAAAAAGGTTCGGAAGTTGATAACAGCCAAGCTGGTCCTTCAACCGCAATCTCATCCACTCGTTCTCCTTTTCAGATCAGCAAGGGTAAGACGCGGCCCACTTTGACACAGTCAGTGGATGAAGCCAGTCCACCAGCCTGGATGGCTCATCCCCAAGCCCATGCTAAACCCCCGACTCATAGGCAAGCGCTGGATCGACCTCAATCGAACTTAGATCCTCCTATCTCTTTACAAGCAGAAGTAAATCGTCAAGAACAACTGTCAGGTCACTCGGAGTATACCAAATTGCTTGAAGCTATCGATAATCCCTCTTCGACAAACTTGACTGAAAAGGAAATTGATTTATTACTTCGAGCACTTACTGATAATCAAGAATCAATCACTGCCACTACCGGTCGTTCTCATCGTTCGCCCGAAAGTACTGTAATACCTCATGGAAGTAAAGGTAAAGGGAAAGAGAAGATCGATGAGCGCGACTCTGACAAAAATACTAATACTAATTATTATCCATCAAACTCCGTGTCCGTATCCGTATCTGTACCAAGTTTCGAACGACCCCTTCCTGATGTTTCAGCTAAAGATTACGCCTACCAACCATCTCCAACAATTGAAGAGAACGATATCAACTCGTTAGATTACTTGGCTAAAGAAGGTATGAATGAAGCTTTCCTACAAAACCTCTTTAACGCAGATACTTCGCCGAGCCAAAGAAACAATATGCCCAAACTACCCAAAGCGAGATGGGAAACTATCCAATCTTTCAACGCTAAACAGGAAGACGAAAGACAACGCAAATTATTTGAAGATAAGGAATCTAGGAAGAGGATGCAAGAGTTAGCTAAGAGAAGGAGATTGGATGATAGAGATATAAAGAGAAGAGAAGGGGAGAGGAGGAGATGGCTGAATTTAGGGAAACATCACGAGCAAGAGAACCGCAAGACGCAAAAGAGTAGCAATGAATCGGTGATAGGGAGGAAATATGTACCGGTAGGGCAAAGGAAGAGAAGTAGACATGAGGATGAGGATGAGATTGAAAGGCGAATAGAGGAGAAAAAGAGAAGATTGAGAGAATTGGATAGATTGGAGAAGGTACGAAAGCCTGAAGGGAGAGGTAGATGTAAAGAGGAAGCCATCGATCTGACTTTATCTGATTGAGTGTGTGTGTGTGTATGTATGTATGTATGTATGTACGATATGTGGATGTGATACCTTCCTTGTTCCTCTTATCTACGGTAGGGGTGTGTGCACAGACAGGTACGATCCCGAAATGATGGGTGATCCTTGCGTTACTGTGTATTCATCACTACTCCGTCAACATTCAAGAGGATGGGCAGGACAGGGGTATTCCTTTTTTGTCTTCCTGTCTTTCTTTCTTTCTTTCTTTCCTCAATTGTTGTCTCAATGCATCAGCAAGCTCATGTGACGCCTTTGTGCTGGTATCACTCATCGACAACATGAGAATCAAAGAAGCGAATGGGATATCCGTCAGTACTCAGTACTCACTCACAGCACTTGAGCTCCCGACGAAGCTGACGTGATCGTGTTTCGCCTCTTCCTTGATAGGTATGGCTGTCCGTCGATGGAGATAAACTAGGTATGTAGTACACAAAATACTCTTCCATCTCAGCCTGCTGATGACCAATTAGGGGAACAAAGAATGCGAAAAACAGGTGACGAAGACGATCATGTCAGAATGGAGTGTTTCGTCTGTCCCAAACCTCATCAAGTGAGTGAGAACTTATTCTTCTCCTACAGTAAGAATGTTTTTCTTTTTTCCCTTCTCCCTTTCCTCCATCTCCATAAATACGGGTCATGGTCAGCAATCTTTTCGATTTCTAAGCTAAATCATACATATGATGGATGAATAGGAGTTCACGATAAACGTTCATTTGGGTCGTCAGAGACCGTGGAAGGGCGACTGGATAGCTGAACCTATAGTAAACGGTCATAAGATTCATTCTTTGCATGTCCGTAAACGATGGCACGTCACTCATAAATTGTCTACTTTCTATGAAGAAGATGAAGATGGAGAATTGGTGGAATCAACCTTATCTTTTGGATACATCGTAAGTGTGCTTTCCCACATGTGATAAGTGAGATTATATATGCTTGTACTGACTTTGGCGATGTTCTCTATTCCCATGGAAGGCTGATCCAGATGATGGGGATGAACCGGTCGAGGGTGATCAATCGAGGGATGCCGAAGAAGGAATGATCGTGGTTGAATTATCAAGAGGTGAAATTGAGAGAGTCAGACCTACCAAGAGAAGGATCAGTCAGAGAGTGAATGTTAGGGAAGGAATAGATAACAGGGGCGATTTGTGAGTGATTTCGATCGATTGATTACATTCGGAGACACGTGCGATGACGGTCGAAGAGGAGAGCTAACTATCGTCAACACCCTAGACCGAGTGGAACGAGCCACAAAGCCCAACAGAAAACTGCTTATGGCGAGGAGTTCACATATGACGAAGGGGACGGAGAAAGACCATATCTAAGATTTGTCTTCAAGGTATGTTCTGTCTGCTTCTCCATGTTATGTTTAGTGCCCAGACTAAAACCGGAGTGTAGGTACGAAGTCAACGATATCTTATCAATCATGGTCTTCTGGATCGTTGTGAGTGGTCCCTAGTCTCAAAAGTATTGTCGAGATAGATTCGAAACACTTGAGTTTGCTCACCAGACGATCAATGCAGTACCAGCACAACAGCACCCGTCACAAGTATCTCGCACAGTCCGACTCAAAGCTGACCCTGATGAGATTATCGAGAATGAGCTAAGCTCGTCGATAAGAACTGCTTCTGCGTATCATGCTCGCCCCAAACGAGAGCCATCCGAGGAACTTGTCGAGACGGAGTCTGCCAAACGATTGAGGTTGGCCGAAGAAGAGATCAAATCGCTCAAGGTAGGCTGTGTATTCATTCCTGAACGTCGAGCTGATATCTGACTGACGAACATTCATCTTCAGGAAATGGTCAGGCAATTGACGCAACATCAGTCCCAAGTCCAAATGCAAGGGCGAGCCGTTGGGTCTCTTGCTCGCAGATGATTTCTGCTTGGCTAAGGTCTATAATGTAGATTCGTAGACTGTCGATTCAGATTCTTGTACACGTATAGATGCGGAATGTACTGTACAATGTGCTTTCGTCATGCTGGCTGAGCAGAGCAGAGGCAGGGTTTGATGTTTGATGTGCATCCTGATATCAGGCTCATCTCTATGGTGATTGGGTATAAATGAATTTGGTTCCGTTGTATGGTGAGGTTGTGATAGTAGGTTGTTAGGCAGGATGACGAACAGTGTATGTAGTTTGAGTTTGTTATCATCTCGGTGGCCAAATATATCATCATAGCAGATAGCAATCATCAACTCATCAGACAACATTGACCACTACCACCTGCAACCGAGCACTCAAGCCTTCACTGCGGATCCGACCTATAATTCGTCGACTATCACCTATCTCCCATAAAGTCAACACACCACAAACATCATGTCAGGTTGGATGTCATGGTTCGCAGGGAAGAAGGATACCCGAGAGGGAGCTAGGGATGCCATCGTGGGGTTGAGACAGCAATTGCTGATGTTGGAGAAGAAGGAGGAACATCTGAATAAGAAGATCGAAGAGGAGATGAAGAAGGCTAAAGCTAATGCTACGTCCAACAAGCGATGTGAGTGGTTTGTTCACTGCCTTCCTCTTTAACGTGAAAGTAGGAATAATGCTGGTACACCATGAAGCGTCATGCATCAATCGGATGGATCATGTATGATAATGATCTGTATAAGAGGTAATGCTGATGCTGATGATACAACATCTCATACTTGATAGTGGCAATGGCTGCGTTGAGACAAAAGAAAGCGCATGAGAATGAGTTAGATAGAATCGCTGGTACGAGATTGACTTTGGAGACTCAAGTGAGTAAAGAAGGCTGGTTCCTTGTTGCATGAAACCATGAGCACTCATCGTATATAGATTGGTACGTGACATTTGCTGACCACATTGTCTGTCACCAGGTCAACGCTATAGAATCAGCCAACTTGAACGCCGAAACCATGGTAGCTATGAAGAAAGGTGCCGATGCTCTTAAAGGTATTCATAGTAATCTGTACGTATCGTCCATCTTCTAATTTCACCGCCATTTCACCAGAAGCTTCAGAGCTAATGACTTATGTTCGACGTAGTACCGCCGAGGGAGTTGACGCTACGATGGACAAGATCAGAGAACAGATGGATCTCACAAATGAAATTTCAGATGCTATCTCTAATCCTGTTGGTATGGGTATAGTACTTGATGAGGTGAGTCATAGCATCCAGCATCAGTTGTCATAGATGTCTGCAGCATTCTATGTTTCTGCTATATGTTAGCTATAATATGCTTATACTGATGAGCTTATTCCTTTCCAGGACGACCTCAAAGAAGAACTCGAAGCATTGGAGCAAGAACAGTTGGATGACAGACTCGCAGGAGCAGATAGAGTACCAAGTCATATTCCAACATCGCCCGTGGGTCAAACTGCAGGACGTAAGTCATCAACCATAGCCGCATTGTTTCCTTGTATCTGAAACGATGAGCTCATGGTTTTTGCCGCCTCTGCTTGTATAGGTGTTAACAATGCTGCCCAAGCGGAAGAGGATGATGAAGAAGCCCAATTACGTCAATTACAAGCTGAACTGGCTATGTAAACGTAGTTTTTATCTCATCCTATCACATCGACGTGATGCGATCTTACTCGCCTCTTATCTGACTTTGGCGGAGATGGTAATGATGATCAGATGTCAGTGTTTCAAACATACATATATAATTTTTATACCATACTATACCATCATTCTCTTATCACTCTCGGGCTAAGGAATACCTCATCAAACGAAATATGTTGTTCTTGCTTTCCTTCTCACTCCATGCAAATTACAATTCCACAGACAATCTCTACCTTTTTTTTTCTTTTAGGTACGCATTCAGCTATCACATTAGTTCTAGTCTTTTTCTCTTCCCTTCCTGATTTAATCATGTCATCACCCTTAGGTATATATGGGAATGTAACAATATATGAGATACAGTTGTTGTGATGTTTGTCTCCTGTCTTTTCGCTTTCTCCCGCTGTTTGGACCACAATACAATGCAGAACGGAAGGATGGTTCATTGATTGTGACTGCGTTTGACTTCTGTCTATTCATACATGAACAAAATCTCTGGCAATACAACATAACAATTACATATCCTTTTCGAACCAACAAGTAACTTTCGATAATTATCTTGAATAGCAGACCAATTCCCAAAATACCAAAATATACGATCAATCCAACTTATTCAACTTTCTTATACCCTATCCCTGTCCCTGTTGCGGTCCCAGTGATAACCCGCGTATTAGGTGTAGGAGTGGTATTATGATTAGATAAAGGTGGTGGGGGAGGGTTCAAAGGAAACGTACTTGAGATCGATCTTCTTGCTTGTGTAGTAGACGTAGGTGTAGATAATCCAAATCCAGTAGTGGTGATCTCTTTACGCGTGGAACTAACTCCAATATTCCTTGATTCCTTTCCGTCCTGTCTATCTATATCATTAAAATATATTATTCCTAACCTATTCCCAAATCCACCTATAATCGCTCCTCCTCCTCCTGCTCCTGGATTTTGCAATATACCAAATTGGTTGATCTGGACATAACCTAATTTATCAAATGTAGGTACTGATAAACTTTTCCTTCCTGGACCTGTCCTTGTCTTCGAACCATTTTCTAAATCGGTATAAGTCTCGAAAGAGGGAGAAGAGAATGAGAATGAAGCTCTTCCATTTAAACTATTTATTCTTTCCATTCTTCTTTCCCTCATTCCCATTTCCATCCCTAACAGTTCTGATGAGGTCATATAGGCAATTCTTGATTTTTCAATCAACTCTTCGAATGCTGTTGAATGAACGACCAAACGAGATCCATTCCACAATTCGTTTTTTAGATCAAGAGAAAAGATGGAGAATTGTGAATCATCAATTAAACCAAATTTGATCTTTTTCATTCCTACCAGACGATTATTCACGATCTCCCAGTTATCACCTCCTCCTACACCCTCCCCCTCTCCGATTGTATCGGTTATGATAATCGATCCGAGCGATTGAATTTCAAATTCTCCAGCAGGTGAAACACCATTAGATCCACCTCCCGATACCGAGCTCGAATTTCGATCCATTGGAGAGGTCAATCCATTGACCGTGTCATCGGGTTTATGTAAATTAGATAATCTTCTTGCTCCTCCATGAGATGATAAAGGGAAATCCCCATTATATGGTAAAGATAATAACGAAGGTGGTTTACGAGGGGATGTATTACCGGGAGAATACCGTTTCTGGATCCATAAAGGAGGTACTACCAATCCTTGATCACCACTACCGTTCTTGAATCGAGTAGGGGATGGTCGTGTACTTTCATCTAAAGATGATCTTGCTCGAGACGATGTGGAAGCGGAACATCTACAAAATGGATTATTCAATATCCTCGGTGAGACCCTGTCAACACATATTTGAGTGTTGCTTGATGATATTACCAAATATCCGTCTGTAGTTATCGTATTGCATCCTACACATCTCATTGAAAGTGGTTTGACCAACCGGATCCTCCTGATGGATTCTCCAGGGCTAGAAGGCGATATGGACACAAGTTGACCGATAATCTCATCGATTATTTCGATACACCCCGATTGATGTCCCACGGCCCATAAACCAGGTAAACCAGGATCAGGTAACGATACAGCTGTCATTCTATCTTCTCTATTTTCCGATATGAGAATTGGAAACCAGCCTGATGAGGTGTTACGATACACTTGAACAATCCGAGGTGACAGCATGAGTATGTTAAGAGTGCCCTCGATGCGGACGAAATTTGTACGGGCGGGTAGATCGGGTTGATCAGGCTGGATAATTGGTATCGGAGATGAGTCAGCGCCTAGAGACAGGACAGTCCCATTGCTGAGCGCCGCTAGTATTGTCGGACCTGTAATCGAGGCTTTGCTGGACAATCTGGTCGGCGCAATGGTGAAGGGATCTTCTTTCCTTTCGTGCGTTGGGGGATCCTCAAATGCCATACTAGCAATTCTAGATCTTCCCATGAAGGGATTATCGATTCTTCTCGCATCAAGTGGGATTATCTGACCTTCATTCGGAATTTCCCAGGTTTGTATCAACCCATTGATCGTACAGATCCCGACGTACCTCCCATCATCACTTATTGTACAGGCCACGATGGGATCTTCAGGATCTAAACTTTTACTCGAGAGCATCTCTCTCGTCCCGCTCCCATCAGATGACTCGCTGAATCTCCATAGGCAGATGGTATTATCTATCCCCACTGTAAGAGCAATCAACCCATCCGGAGAGGTCGATATCAAATCGATATCACTCTCATGACTACACGGTAGCATATTGACTTTCACCTTCTCCAAAAGGGGGTTCTTGAGATACCCATTCGGTGATGAGTCGGTTTCGTTTCCTTGTTGTTGCTCGTCGTCGACTCTTCCCAACCTATCTCGTTGGGCGTCAAGCAAATCGGCATCTTTAAGCAGATATAACAAAAGAGCATATAAGGCTCCTGCTGTGATTGCTTGAGGCAGAATTACCACTTTGAACAAGTAGAACAACGGTCTCAGTCGGGGAAGAAGTAATCTGGATGTTGGTAAGGACAATTTCCGTATATCTGCCGGTCGCATAGAATGCCCCGAGCGGGGTAAGACCAAGATTGACGCAGGAGGCACGAAAACTTTTATGTATGACCAGCCGAGAGGGTTGAGAGAACGCCATAGTCTTTCAGCAGGGTTGAGATTGAATAGATCGGTCGATTTGGTGATGAAGGGAGTGGGAGTAGCAAGCAGAGATGTCGTAGTGCTGGAGCTGGAAGTAGGCGTGTATCCGTACAAACTGGCAGTTGTGTTCAGGGAAGTGCGATGTCGCTCCGTAAGCCAATACAGCAAACCGACTGTCATGAGCAGCTTCAAATCACCAACGTTAGCTTGATGGACGTAAAGTTTACGAGATTAGACGAGCTTACCAAAACAAGACTTCCACTTTTGGTCGTCCTCGCTCGCAAGAGCTTCCGCCAGTTGAATCCACTTTGTTTGCCTTCCGCATGATCATCCGAATAGGATGTCTGATGAACGGGAGAAACAGGTGGCCCTCCGTTCGACGCAAGAACATCGGCCAATTCTAATCTTTGGGCGTCGATGGACAAGACCTGATAAACACGATCAGCTTGTACTCCTACCTACACAATGACAAGCACTTACCGTCAAGAAGAAAGTGTGAAGCATGAACCAATCTGTGATGATGACTACCGCCGCGAAGAGACAGAATTCTCTGACCGGTTGTAAATTCACACAAAGCCATACTACTCCCAATACCAGCAGATCGGTCAAGGAGGTAAGGGCGATGGTAGTTCCGACTTTCGATAGACCGAGACCTATCCTAACGGGGACTGAGTGCGTGAATGGGATTGAGAATATCGCTTTTGTCTATATGGTGCAACACATATCAGTCTGGTAATCTGATGACGGATTGGCCGAGGGGTAGATTATATACGTACCAGGGTAGACATGTTCTCGGCACCCACGACAACAATAACGAAAGGTAACACATAAGTGGGTAGACTACTCTGTTTCATCGAAGCTCCCCACCCATTCCAACCGAGTAAAGCTAACACGCTGAAACTCATAACGGAGGAACAGCACAATTGGACTACACCGGTAAAAGCCAGACCGAATCGTGAATGCACTTTGGAGGCATTGGATAGCTGGGCAATCAACGTTGTGAATAGGATAGCGTAGAGGATGAGCACGATCCTAGGAGGCGAGGCAGAAAGTGTTTCAGGATGACGAGCTACATAAGGGTGATCAGACGAGACAGCTCGATCGTTGATTTGTGAAGATGAGGTGTACTAGAGATGCACAAATTAAATCAGTGGATGATCATGACAATCGAGGTGGTGCCTTTGCTGCATTGGCACTTACCGAAAGATACCATTGACCTGTCTGATCCATATCAACAGAATTCGACCTCCGAGCCTCGGTGAACACCTCTCCATCCAATCTACCCGCGACTATATCCATAGTCTCCTGCCAACGGGATTCAAAATCGACTGTGGAGTTCTGAGATACGTGGAAGAGGAGACCAAAACTATGATAGAAGTTTCCCACGTTCGCTGTCCATGCGTGATTATTTGAATTGGCAGTGATCTGAGGCAATATTTCAGTATGAGATGCCAAAGACGACAATGAAGTCTGAGTACCGTTGCTTGTCGGAGCGTCGTGATCTGGTGAAAGGATGTAGCATGGTCCCGTGGACCCAACCGCCTCTCCCTCTGGGGCTTCCAAATGCCTTACACATCTTTCTCCACTGGTATTGTGTCTCTGTTCCCACCCTTCCGCTATATCCCTTACTAATCTCAACAAGATATGGTCCCTTTCTTCCCATGGCCGCTCTCCAGCTTCCACATCCCTATCAAGTACATCTTCTACATCGGCCCAAGCAACCCTCATTATTCGGATTTCTTCGTCTTGAGAAAGCTGCTCTTTGGCTCCTTCAGGTAAAGCTCTACTAAGACCCCAGCCATGATCGTCCAAATCATCTTGGCCTGTATCCCTGCCCCACCATCCTGCCCATGTAAGTCTGGGTAGTAAGGGTGGAGGATAGGGGAAGAAGCTGTCCAGGACGGGCGTACTAAGTAGAGATAATGGATGCTCCCGTTGATTCTGACGATAGGTAGAAGGTCCAGCTTCTCCCTGTAGGGGCAGTCGATGTGAAGGCGGTGAAGGTGGATGTAAGGGTGGAAATCGCTTTTGTAAGTACAAAGCCATGGAAGGGTAGAAAAGATTGGTCATTACTAAACAATCGATAAGTAATGTTCGTATCTGTGCAATCATATCAGCTTAACCATCTCGCTTAGAGAACAGGGGAGAGCAGTATATGTGTACTCACCTGATTCCTCGCACAATGTTCACCAAATTTCCTGAATGCCTCCGTCACTATCCCCCGTCTCCATCTCAACAGCCGTCTACCTTTCTTCTCTCCATCGCGTCTCTTCCTCCTCTTGGGCCTGGTGGTAGAGGGTGTGTACGCTGTTTGAGGGGGATACGTAACTGGCTGTTTATCGTATCTGTGGCGCACGTCTGAGTTCAGTGTCCGGGATCCCAAGTGAGCTGTGGACGTCGAGGCTATGGGAGTCAGAGCTGGAGGAGGTGAAGGGCCGGGTCGAGACATGTCCGTGGTTTCGTTACGGGTACCAGAGATACGATATACGGGTGAGAAAAGGGATAATTGGTATCTCCGCGCGATCAGTCTTGCATTGTTTAATCAAAGGTCGCTCGTACTCGAGGGGCATATGGGGGTGGAGGGGGATATCGAGGATATGTGTAGCCGTGTTGAAGAGGTATGGTACGGTATGATACGATAATGCAAGATATCCTATTGGAATTTCTCTCTCATATACCTGATATGCACTCGCTACCCCTCACTGAAAGGGCGCCCGAAGCCGAGTAACCTACATGACCTGACCTGTGTTTAACTTATATGACCATCCCCTTTAATGCGAGCGCGATAACGATCAAAGTCAACATTACTCGAAGACTTGACTGCTAACAGAATACTATACAGACAACATTGATCAGCCCACCGAGGCTACGACCAGACCATCGATGACTCAGATACACCCCAATCAAACGAGGTCAACATAGTCAGGGAAGACTGCCATTCCATCGGACCACATCGAGCTATCACCGTCAAAGCGGTCTTAAACAAGGTTCACCCACAAGGTTCATCTGACGCAAGATTCTCACAACGTAGTACGAAGTCTCCTGAGTCGGTGGGCATTGTCCTACAGTGATCAGCTTTGGTACCGTAAGATAACAGGAGACTAATGCTTTCGCCATGCCTAGTATGTCTGCTCTCCACTCAACCCAAAGATGCATTACTCGTGCTTCTTGGCTGATCCTAGTGTAGCACGAGCATCTTCCCCTCGGCCAGTCAATATCCGAGCAAGATCATCGACCATCGTTGGGACAGGCTCAGTACCAGCAGGAAGTACACAGCCTGGACCACCATCCATCGACGTCTCGGCATCATCTTTTCGGATCACCACTAATCCCTTTCCGGGACCTAGTGCGGCGACTCAGGCATTAACAGATCAACTGGGTACCAGTGGAAGCAGTAGTAGTAAAAGAAGACCAAGATTACAAGGTGTAGGAGCCGGAGCTGGAAATGGACACGGTCATGGACACAATAGGATATCATCATGGCCCAGTCCACCTCAACCTGTGATCAGTCATATGCCGTCGGCACCAGCCATACCCACTAGAGCAAATATGGAAGGAGGAGTATTGGATCTATCCCTGGTAGATAAGGATAGTGTAGCATTACTGCTATACACTTACAAACCTACACCTATCAACAGTAATACACCCGCTCATCCCTCACCCTTACCCTCCACGTCTACATCCACAAATGCACCTTCTTCTCAGGTCTTGTTGAATTACGCTGCCTTGCCGTGGGATGCCAAACCGGGCGATTACCTCGAGATCCGCCAGATACATCGAAGGCAGACTCAACAGCCTTTACGTATTCAAGTTCCAGAGGGCGAATCGTACATCAAGAAGAAGAAGGACAATGTCAGTCCAGCGATGAACGGTGTCAAAACTGGCAAAGGAAGGGATGGATATGTCTTTAGATTAGGAGAAGATGTACCGACTGCTAGCGCTCATCAGGTCCAGGTCCCGGACTCGGTAGCTACTGCTTTTGGATTTCAGCAGCGGTTGGAGGTAGAAGTCAGAAGGGTGAGCGACCCTTCATCGTATGTCCTCTTATATGTATTGATACTGACGATCAGACGTAGATAACGGATAAAGAATCAGCACATACCGATTATGTCGAATTTTACTTTTCGCAATATCTAGGTAGAGCAGATATGTGGAGGCTTGGTATGTCTTTGGAGGGAATGACATTACATGTAGGAGAAAAAGTATCGCTAGCAGGTGGAGCCGTAAGAGCAGAAGTGAATTTCATCATCAGGAGTGAGAAAGATCCTAAGACTGGTAAACAGAGAAATAAGAGGTATTCAAGTGGTATTGCTACCGCCAAAACGAAAACAATCTTTAGGAGCAAGAGTTCTCAAGTCTATCTGTTTATTCAATTATGTGAAGAGACATGGGAATTCGATGAGGACGGCGAGAGGTATATCGAGAAAGTCGTACATGGTGAGTCTCATTCTGTTTCTTTGATACCTCATACACCTTGTCCTACCTGATTTAGCTTATATATCGTACGATCATAGGTTATTTGCCCGACCTATTCGCTAGATGGTCAGAGAAAGGAACCTCTCATGTCGTCACGATAATCTTCTTCGCTAGGATATACTATGATGAGGAAGATGTGGCATACCTAGAAAAGCACGACTTGGCGGGTAGTTTAATCAAAGATTTCTCCGGAAGACCATGTAAAGACTTTTTCAAGGTTGCGGTCGATCTGGAACGGAGGAGCGACTGGACGCAGGCTTTGCCTGAGATCAAGAAACAGCTGGAAAGGAGTGAAAAAGAGTTGCTATTGGATTATCATTTCCAGTTGATGGGTGGAAAATCATATACCGGTGATAAGGTTAAGATCGTTGGCAGATGGAGTTTTGTAAGTGCCGTAATCTACCATAACGAATTTTACCAAGTATCCTTGACTTACCAGTGCTACTAGGCGTACGAAGGAAATGCTTTGGAAGCTATCAACCTTGCGCTCAATCCTTTCGATGAACACCATGTGGATAGGGATTTATCTCGTACCGGTCTATCAATAACGATTGTAACTCCTGGAACAGGCCATTTCGCCGTTGACAAGAATCTTCTTCGGCTGACGACCGAACGAATGGTTGACCATGGGATGAGCGTGGATTTCGTCTGTTTGACCAAAATGCCATTGCACAGCGTACCACTGTTCAGCTATGTTTCGCACCGACCCAAAGGACCAATATCCGAGGAGAACCCATTAAGCGGCAAACATAGACCGATCACACCTGATTTGCTATATTTTGATGCCCATATGTCACATATCAAGAATACGGAATTGGCAGATTGTTATTGTAAGTCTTCAGTTGCATTATGACACCGGACCAGCCTTGCTGAATCCTGTATTTTTCGTCATAGCATTACCATCCTGGGTCAGCGCATCATTCTACGCTGTAACACACGACAAACCATTCCGACCTGACCGATTCATCCCCCGATGTAAAATGTATGAAATTCAAATGCTTGGTATCCTTGATCATAATCTTACGACGGTCATTGTACCTTACCTTGATATCGAGGATATGCCGATGCCTCGTCGGCCTCTCTCCCTCGAAGACAGGAAGGTGGTACGGGACGATTTCGATCAGTCCATATTTGGTAGCGGACAAATCGAACAACCAATCAGTAAGATAAACTCTCCTCAACTTGGTTCTACGCCAGCAAGTATACCAGCCAGTTATCAATCTGCCAGACTGTTGGCCGAGAAGGAGAAACACGAAAGATCTAATTCTTTAGCATCTACAACTCGACCGAAGTCTATCGGAGGATTTGGGAATGGATCCAAGTTGTCACCGATCAAAGCCATGATTGAAATGGAGGATTCGCACCCTCTAGGAAAGAAGCGCACAGAATTACGAAGCGCTTCGCCAGCACCATCGACACTAAGCTTGAAAAGGGGTCTAAAATCGGACTCACTTGCAAGACCCGCTACGAGTATCGCGCCTCCTACTCCACCCGTACATACCTCTTCGCCTCTCCTGGTTGCTAGTCGAGGATCATCGCCAGTAGCTACCACCCGCTCAGCCTCGCCTTTACCGCCACCTATCAGCGATTTACCTATAGATCCTGAAAGTAGTCATTCGCCTTTAATCAGAACCCGTGATTCATCACCCTCTCGAGCGTCGATCATCTCACTTGAACAGAATGGCTCCGGGACTTCTACGCCGAAACTCACCCCTGCCAAAAAGCTCAATACGAAGAGCAGTAAAAGCTCATTTGCCAGTAGATTTGGAGCGAGCTGGTTGTTTGGTGGTTTGACTTCTACGAGATCTCAACCGAGTTATGCCGCACCTGCTATGGAGACTATAGGCAGAACGGATGTATCGTCGGTCACAGGTAATAGACCTCACTCGCCTGTTCCTTCAAATACATCCAAAACTAAAACATCGGACACTGGGTCAAGATCGAGATCAGGTAATGGGTCTGTTCCGCCTAGACCCAAGATGCCTAATCCTGATACGATGATCACGCCCAGTACACCATCGCCTTCCAAGGATAAGACCCACAACATTGTTACACCCGTTACTCAACCATTGCCAATTGCCACCGGTACGACATCGCGCTTACGTCGATCTCAAACAGTCGAGGAAGATCCTATATCAAGATCATTGAGGAATTCTAAAGGACTACCACCAAGTGGTCAATCAGGTCAGGGGCTAAGTAAATCTCATGAAGATCTATCATGGCGGAATAGGAATAATGCATTGGTACAGTCATCAAGGCATTTCACTGTCAACCCATGCAAACCTTCTGCGGAGACGATTGATCGGATCAGAGATGCTGGTGGTCGGAGATGGAGATTTGTATTGCCCAAACAAGCTCAACAACATATTGTCCAATGGCCCTCTCTCTTGGCTCCTGCTTGTCTACCACTCACCACGGATTTCTTGCCGACGCAGAAACAGAGTGATGAATTGTATAATACGGGTACTTATACGGTACAGTGTTATCTGGAGGATGGAGCGTTCTTAATCAGGAGCGATGCGGCTCAGGAGAATCTGCCGTTGGCTATGATGAGGGAAATGGTATCGCAGAGATTGTCCCGTGAGTCTGAGTACTTGCGTTTCGCGTCCCTTTATCTGAGCATATTTGAGTCTGAGCTAATGCGTCATGGTCCATGATTTATGTAGAAAACTTCCAAGTCATCGTCTTACCGCATGATCTCAATGAACCAGGAGTGGTCCGACCTATGCCGATTCACCTGGAAAAAGATGCAGATATAGGTGTAGAATTAGTCTCGGGTGGTGCGTCAGAAGTACTGAAAAATGGTAGAGGTGCGATATGGATGTCATGGGCCAATCACATACATCGGTTGTTGTTCCATCCTACAAGACAGGAGATCATCGTTCATTGGATGACCAGGAAGGTATCCCACTCGACTGATCCGGTCAAGTATAGGTGTTTGGTTTGGCCGGTCGGGATGAAAGGGTATCAACCTGCTGAGGCGACTTTCAATTATCCTGTGAGTTGTTCTCCGTTCATGATATTATCATACCTGGGAAGAGAGCAAACTGATTTTCATCTGTTCTACTTTCATGACAGGATGTGAACACCAAAATCAACTATAATCACCTAGACCATCTGATCAATGGCGAACGACGTACCCTTGACCCACTAAGATATTGGCGAACAAGGTTCATCCTCATCCCCTCTGGAAAAGAGATCGTCTCGTTCCCTGGCTTAGTACCGCAGAACGAACATCTGAATCAGACCGACCTATTGTGGTTGGGTGCTCAAAAAGTTATTGAAACGCTCAATCGATACTTACTGAAATCTCAGAATGGGACACCACAACAGCCTCTTAGAATAGTTACAACCACTTTCGATCCTTCCACTTGTGTATTGGATGAGGAGTTGATGATGGATTTGGAAAGGCAGATAAGCAATAAGGAGAAACCTACGAATATCAATTCCGACCATAAGAGATTGGAAGGGATGACTCTTGCAAATGTTGCGGAATTGATGTGTCAGCCTGGGAATGGGTTGATCATCAGGACTAGATGGTGGGAAGGTGAGTGAGATTTTCTCACGCGGAAACGATGGGATGTCGTACGACATCGCGCAGTTTGTGTATGTAAGCTGACTCAACAATGGGTATCAGCACGACAACATGTACAATCCTTTACTGGAGCTCAGTTCTGCGAATGGCTACAGAATTCCTTCGAGGATGTAACGAGTCGGGAGAAAGCTGCTGAATGGGCTGAATCATTATTGGAAAAAGGTCTTATAGGTGATTACGGATGACAATCTCACTGGGCATGAGACACTGCTTAATGGATCGGTTTTTTTACAGAACACGTTACCAATTCTCACGGTTTCCTCGATTACTGGCATCTGTATTACCGACTACGAGAACCGTACAATGCAATGCCCAAATCATCTTCCAAGAACAAATCATGGTTCAGTACTACCTCTTCCAAGGTCTCTTCATCATCTACATCGAAAGAACCTAGTCGGGATGAAACTTCCACTCCGATCAATGGCGATGCCAATAATGGGATTTTGACGGCGTCCAACTCGAATAACACCATGCTGTCAACGGCCAACCCAGCTCAAGTCCAAGCTTCTTTACCTTCCACCACACCTCCTGGAGCCAGAGCTTTGCTGGCCAAGATGTATGAAGGACCTCAAGCTACATCGTCCATTACATCCTCCACTACTGGTAGACCAGGTAGGAAAAGAAAAGTCAAAATGTCGCAAACGAGAGTACTGGATTTAGATCCGAACAAGAAGAGTGATAGAGCCGAGGTGGCGATTCTGCATGCTGATGTGGTACACAATGCCAGAAATGCGTGAGTCATTATGCCTCTTCACTAGGTTAAGTCCTGTGATAGAAGTCCAGAGAATCTGTGTGAAGATGCGTTTCATCCAGCTGTGCTGACGAGATCTGTATTTCACCGCACAGATTCCACTTTGAACTCAACTGGCTAGGTGTTACTGCAGCATTACTCGAAGAACTTCGGCAGAAATTATCAGCTCAATCTGAACGATACGGTCTACGCTTTGTCGAGACACCCGTCGAACAACTCAGTGATATCCCCTTGAAATGCGCTTATCGAACTGCCATACCTATCCCTTTGGCTGTCCCTCCACCAGTCATTACCGACCTGCACGAAAGGTTGCTTTCGATTGGTCATGGGACCGGACAAGTTGAAAACTATTTCGAATATTGCATATTAACTAAAAAATTCGGATTTGTTCTCGATGTAGAAGCGTCAGATAGATATCCTGAGAATATCGACGTTGAATATTCATACCGAAAGAGTAGATTCGATTATTCACAATTCGTACATAAATCCGGATTAGCCCTCATACAATGTTTATCCGATTCGAAAGGTTTCCTTTGGTCCGATAATCGATTGATACTTTCTTCAAACTCTTTTTCGGTATTTGGTGATCGGCTCAGTACAGTCAATTCGAGAAGAAAAAATTCAATATTACATACAAATACAAGTACGAACCATACCACCGGTGGCGGTGGAAGTGATGGAAGGATGGAACAGGTCAAACAACTTAGAAAGGAATTAGAAGATTTCTGTAATGATAAAGAATCGTTACAGAGGTTTTACGAGGAGATGATTCCTCCTTTACCTGGTGACGGGGAAGACTCAAGTGAGGATGATACGGTTGAACCTACCGGGCTGGACGGTGGCAGTAGAGATGAGATTGAGATAATTGTGAATGATGAAGATGAAGATGTAGAGGGTGAAACTAAGATTGAGGAGGAAGATAGGGTCAAGGATAAAGTCAACTTGGCTTTGGAGTTTAACGATGGCGACGGCGGTAAACAGCCTTCTAGTGGGTTGAGTCAAAATGTCGATCATGAAAAGAAGGAGAGTGCTAGAAAACGAATGGAGAAAGAGATCAAAGAGGTTATACAAGAATTATGATCCTGACTCAACTGTAATACATATTCGACTCGTGTAGACGTACGGATTCAGCTTTATATACTCCATCACGATGGACAATGTTCCATTTCAATTTCCTTTATTCAACTTTTTCAGTTTTTTTTTTGTTGTAAATTCTATAATGAATTAGGATAAGTAGGTAATATAGTGATTGCAGATATGATGCATATAGTATGTGCATTGTAAAGAACCATTTGATGTTCTCTTGTCAGTTACACCTGATTATTCGTCTCTTATCGTCTCAGCGTCTCATATTTCACGAGAATTGCGATACACATTCTATTTCATATTTCAAATGACTCCCTTGCGATCACTTGCTCATACAACGGACAACAACCTTTTTGACTTGTGCTTTTCATTCGCCCGTCATCATCGACTTTCAACGGATCCCGATCTGCTTCTACTTCTACTCCTTGAAATTGACCTAGATTTAGATACAGTGCTTGATCTTCTTCTTGGTTTTCTCACTCTTTCTGAATCAGAATCGGAAGAATACCTTCTTTTCCTACGAGCAGATGCAGGAGAAGCCGATCGACGACGAGATATGTCCGATTCGGATCCTGTTCCCGAGTCTGAACCTGAAGAAGAAGGTGATCGTTTACTTCGTTTGCGTCGTGGATGTGATCTAGAGCGAGAACGAGAACGAGAGCTAGATGAGTCGGATGAATACGAGTCGGAATCTGAATCTGAGTCTGAGTCTGAGCCTGAGCCAGATGTTGAGGAAGAATCTGAATCGCTTGATGAGGATGATCTGTACACACATGATAGACGATGAATATCAATTCAACTAAGATGTGATGACTGCCAGCAGCTAGTTATACTGAACGAGTAACTCACCTTCTCCTACTTCTCTTTGCCTTCTTCTTCTCTTCCTCCTTCCTCCTCTCTTCTTCTTTTGCTTTCAATATCTTATCTGCCAGTCCAACTTTGCTCGACGCCTTGAACTCCTCCGGCACCTCCACCGAGGGCTTATCCCGTCCTATCTTCCCAGAGGTGAGCTGCTTCGTACGTGATGGTCTGGCTACGTAGGGTCGAGGGTTGGAACATTGATATGTGTGATGTCCGAGTTTCAAGCATTTCTGTCGAACCCTCAACGCATAAGCACAAATCAGTATAATAGTTGCGAAGAACACTCACCTGACATCGGGTGTTGGGCCCTGCTCGGTCAGAGTTGTTCATTTGCCTTGGTCCTGATCTCCACATCTTGTAAAATTATGAATCGTTTTCCTTCGCGTATGTTGTATGTTAGTTGACATGAAATGGGTTAGGATGGTCTGATGATTTTCAGAAGAGTGAGAGAGACAGAAAAAGACGAAGGCGAGTTTCAACTTCAACTCTGGTAGGTGGGGATGCTATTACGTAAAGCAAAGCTATGGTGGCATTTGACGATATACTCGTATAATGCTAGCGTATATGCATGCCAATATGCCATGGAGTGTCTGATTGAGATCATGAACCAAGAAAGGCTGGTGCTTCTGGGGAGTTATGGTCGTGCAAAAGCTGAATCAGGCCATACCAACGCTTCAGAAGACAAAATTTTTGTCCGGTTGTTTGGTCTGAAATCTACAGAGTTCATCTATCAGGATAGAGTATCTGATATTGCCAGGTGTGGATTTACTCGGACCATGAGTTTAAGAGGACAGTTTTGGAATGTATGATATGGACATGCCAGGGCAATATCCTCTCTATCTCCAATGACTGGATGGAATATAATCGTGATCACCAGACGATGTCGTCACTTCAATGCCGGTCAGATCCGCTAGTTGAAGTCGTTGTCGCTGATCAGATGATCATCGATGATAACTGCAAAGGTACGAACGAGTACAAACAGGTGGAAAAGCAAAGATAACGGATCACGTATCTCTCTCTCTCTCTCATTTTTTTTGTGTTTTCGCTTTTTAGTTCATGTACCTGATTTCAGTCTTTCTTCCGTATTTGCATAGGAAAGTCCCAAGTATCAATCAATGTATGGCTCGTTGTCGCGGTCGAGGTAGGTGCACTCGCTATGTGAGTCACTCTGTATTCATTTGGTCGCGGTCACGAGAACATGTCCATCACAAATTAGACCAAAACGATGGTATCTGTATCTTTTGGTAATTCGGTACTCTTGTCCCTTCAACAAGGAAGCTACAGTAGAACCTGTGATACTACGTAACCTTCGGGAGACGGCCAATCCCACGTAGTAAGACAGGATTTGCGCGATTTTTACCCCAGATTTCCCCACACTTTAGCCCAAAAAGCCATGTGGTGCTTCCCAAAACGGTAATTTGACCGGTACCTGATTTTCCTGACTTTTGTTTTGTATGGGAGAACACCCTTTGTCATCCTGAATTGCACGCACTATCACAGGTTTTCTATACGCACTTTGAGAGGTGATTTTGTATGATGTCGGGCACAAAGATCACCCAAATCCACGCACTATGACAGTTTACGCACTTGGACAGGTACGTGATTTCTCAGTTTCTACTGTATACCAATCTAGGTAAGAAATCAGACAAACCTTGACGTAAGGTTCTGGAAAAGGAGACAGAACGGATGATCGAATGGATAGCCGGTACCTTTTCTTTCCTTTTCTTTTGTTCATCATCAAATGCGTAATTATGAGCTTTTTAGCGTGTATGCGCATTTAGGCATGGGTGTGTGACCTCTGTACTTGTACATGCCCTCTTGAGCTTGATGGGAGGTGACGGGTGACGAGTGACAAGCGTTCAGGGGGTGTTCTGTTGATCTCGGTGGCAAATTGAATTGATTAGCCCTTTGGTAATTTGAAATTGATTAGATCTACTACTACTTGACTAGTCTTGCTGCGCAGTTCTCCACAGGGAGTTCAATCATTTATATCGCACCCTCATTTAGCGACCCTCCTCTTATAGATGGGTATATGTATCGTATAGTCGTCACCGCTGGTCACTTCCACTTCTGGTCTTGGTCCGTTTAGCTCATTACCATACATTGACTTCCACCCAATACAACGCTTTGACCTCGTTCACTAATCTATATTCTACATTACAAATTCAGATTTTCACCCAACTCATCAGCGAGTACTCCCTCCAGCATCTCTTACCTGATAGACCAACCACTGCCCATCGACAAAGCATCGTATACATATCCAGCTGTCACCAAGCCGATCCAAGCCCGGGACCTATCCCTCTTACCGCTCATCTCCTTCTCTTCGTCTTCTCAGATACCCAACAGCACTCCGACCAAAGGACCCTCTTTACACACGCTCAAATCTCAAGAGACATCACCTTTCTACTTCCACAATACCTCATCAACATCGTTAGTCCATCTCACCGTACCGATCCAGCTCGAGCACGTTGGTGGGATTTCATTTCATACACGAGCGAACTCAGATCATATATCGTGATAATTGTTGGTAGACCAAAAGATATAAGTCAAGATGAACCCTCATAAGATGGTGAGTTTATATCTATCCTTTCTTTTGCCTATCGTACGCAGTGGGATTCGAAGAGAAGGTAGCAGTGTGGGGGTGGAGGGATGTGTTATCATCGCGGCTTCCTTAGCAAGAACAGCATATCATTCATCCGTGATTCGTAGGAGAATCGATGTGCGAGTGAAATGAAGAAACAGATGGAGAGTCGTTCTCAAATGGTGCGCCGCTCCACCCGCCATTATAGCATCATTTGACGTATATCCTTTGTTCTCGCCGGACAAGGACCCCTCGTCATATGCTTGATGAGCTTTGATCCAGGGGAAGACCAAAAGGGGTTCGATGGTTTGATGGAGGAGAGAAGATGGGTGTGGAGAACTCTATAAAAGAGAGGAAAGGGGGTGTTGGACCTCTTACTATCGTGCCTCTGGATTCATTGTGGTTATACCTTGACCTGCACTGCTTGTTTGACCCATGCCTACAAGACCATAGCGCTGACTTTTATTCACCATGACTGTCACCGTCACACAGAACAAGGTCGATATCTCGGTAAGTTCGACCTACTTTTCTCTCGACATATGGATATACTGGCGCTGACGTGTCTTCTGTCATTCACAGCAAATGAGCGAGCAGGATCAAAAGGCCTTCAAGATGTATGGTAAAGTACCAGGAAAGAACCTTTTCACCAAGATGCAAAAGGTGAGTGGACATTACTGGATCTCATAGCAATCTGACATAGAACTTAATATTTTGTCGGTTGTAGGAACGAAAGTACTTCGATTCGGGAGATTACATGATGTCGAAAGCTGGTGTGCCAACTGCTCAAGCCCCAGGTACTGCTCATCCCACGCCCGAAGCGTAAGTCTCTTCAGGTAGTTATTAAACGTCCATTTTTTGAGCTCTAAGCTTATCGTGTTTCTCATTTGCAACTCCAGTGTTCCCCACGCATCACCTCCCACCGGTCAACCCCAAGGTATACTCTCATCGTCACCTACTGGAAACTCGCATGAACCTCATTCACCCACTTCTGAAAAACCTCTTACTCCCGGTGTAGGCGTCGGTATTAGTCCTGCGGCTACTAGTGAAGCCATCGAGATGCCGGGTCATCACCATCAACGAAGAGGTAGTGAGAGGTGAGTTGGAGTCATGCGAGATTCAAAAGTTATAATGAGATCATGCAAGCTGACAAGCGTTGAAATGGAATAGCGGTAATCATCCAAGGATCTCTCCACCCGGTACAATCAGAGAGAGCTCTCACCCATCTTCCTTCCCCATCCATCATCCCAACCCTGGAGGATACGGATCTTCACCTGTGAAAGCAAGTAGCCTGGCAAAGAGGTTAGACGAAGAGGCTGAGGCGGACTTATAGGATGGACCGTGTAGATCGCATCGAAAGGAGAAAAGACAGAAAACCAGAAAGGAAAACAAACACAAGATGATAACAAAATGGAATGGGATAACGCGAATGCTTTTTTCTTACCACCATCCAATATTTACATCACATACTCGACGGTTTCCCCCAACTTGGTGTTCAACATCGCATCATGATCATCATAAACAACGGTACACGTAAGAAAAGATCCAAAAAATTCAAAAAACACACACGCTGAAGATTTGTAGTTGATTTTTTAATTTTGGTTTTTGGTTTTTCAGAAATCAACCGTTTTTTTCCCTTTATGAATAGCTACTCCCATTCTCGTTGTTCCCTACGATCAAAGGTGAAGTTGATTCAGCTTTTCATGTCGAATGATTAGGAATGAGAGTGAAAGAGTGATATGATGCTCTCCCAATATATATGTATTTGTATGATTATGTGAATCTGAACCTGGCATTTTTCTCTTAGAATGAATTTGGTGTGGAATCCACAAGTAAAGAAGCCTTGAAATTGATCTGATCTAAGTACAGTATGCTTATTGATTGTCTGTTCGAGGTGGCAAATCAAGATAATAATCGAATTTATAGACTAAAATGATAAGATAGGTTATCGATCATTTACTATTCATACTATAACTTTGTGATCAAGGTCGAAAAATGGTCTTATCAATAACGTCAAAGAGGATCTGTTCGCCTCTATTTCGGAGGAGCTTGGTATATAAGCTGGCGATTTCTACCCAGATGCTGACGATCCGCAATCCGCGAAGCATTTTGAGGACTGTTTGAGAGGGGGAGGTGATCAGAACTTTTGTTTCGTTGCAGTGTATATATCGGCTCGACCTTCCTTGACCAGAAGACCATGTCCAGTACTTGACATTCTCATGCTTGATCCAGGCAACTACCAAAAAAAAACACATTGAAATTGGAGCTCATGCTGATACATACAGAAGCATGTTCATACTATATTCATCTTATTACCAAGATACTCTCTAAATAAACTATATGTACTCTATAAGTAGAAAAAGCAAGTTGAGCATGACCAACATGTCTTGTCCATCCACCAGATGTGGATCTATTGTACAAACACGAGCTTCTGACCGTCTTATCCATTGGGTATATAAAAACTTTCTTCTTCCTTCATACGTATTTATCAATTGATTCCGGTGTTTTTTTCTTTTGTCTCAAGAGATACGAGTAGATTACCACCAGTCACCTTGATCTCTCATGGCGTTGGCGACTTTGATGAAACCGGCGATGTTGGCACCGGCTACCAAAGAAGGTAAGGCACTTCCTTCAGAGAATTCCTTTCCGGTATCCCAACATGTCTTGTAACAAGTTTGCATGATTTCCTTGAGTTTGGAATCAACTTCCTCAGAAGTCCATTTGAGCTGTTTTCATCAATGTAGACAATGATCAGCAACAAACCTTGCTCGTGTGAATAACTTTTTACTCACTCTTTGGGAGTTTTGAGCCATTTCCAAACCTGATACAGCTACACCACCAGCGTTGGCAGCCTTACCAGGAGCGTAGAATACGACACCCTCGGTGTTGGTAAGAGATTTGATTGATTTTCTTGAGTTCTCAAATACCTCAATAGCATCGAGGGTACAGCCCATGTTGGAACCTTCGGCAACGTATCTTACACCGGCCTTTTGGAGGGCCTTGGCTTCTTCACCATTCAATTCATTTTGAGAAGCGGATGGTAAAGCGATATCAGCCTTTTCGACCAATTTCCAAGGTCTTTCACCCAAGTGCCACTTGAATCTCTCTCCAACGTTGGCAGACTCCTCGACGAAAGAAGTCAAAGATTTTCTCTCCAATTTGATTTCGGCAATTCTAGTGATGTCGGAAGCTTGGAACCCTTCTTCAGTGGTGGCGATGAGAGATCCAGTAGAGTCGGAAAGGGATAAGACTTTACCACCTAATTCGAGTACTTTCAAAGCGGCGTATTGAGCGACGTTACCGGCACCGGAAATTAAGACTTTCTTTCCTTTCCAGTCGGTGTTGTCGAGGTCTTTCAACATCTCAGTAACGTAGTATACGACACCGTAACTATGTAAGCACCAAGCCAAGACAAGACAATCAGTATTCAATTTCGCAAGAGATTTCGGCCGAAGGATAAATATATATATATATATAGCTTATCTTTGGTGATGAAAGATAAGAGGACTTCGTAACTCACCCGGTAGCTTCGGGTCTGATGTTGGAACCACCCCAGTTGGCACCTTTACCAGTCAAGATACCGGCAAACTCGTTTCTGTATTTCTTGTAGGCACCGAACATGAAACCAATCTCTCTACCACCAGTACCGATATCACCAGCTGGGACATCGAGGTCGGCACCGATGTGTCGAGAGAGTTCTTGCATGAATGCGTAACACTACATCGTACTACGATCAGCCTCATCGTGCAAATAGACTGTAGAAAGGTGTGTATGAGTGTACTCACGAATCGTCTGATTTCCTTGTCTGATTTACCCTTGGGGTCGAAATCTGAACCACCTTTACCACCTCCCATCATCAAGCCTGTAAGAGCGTTCTTGAAGATTTGTTCGAAACCGAGGCTACACATGTAAGTATTTCATAAGCAAATGTGAAGAAATCACAAAACGTGCTAGTAGGACACGACGGTCACTCACAATTTGAGGATGGAAAGGTTGACGGTAGGGTGCAATCGAAGACCACCCTTGTAAGGACCGAGGGCAGAGTTGAACTGAGGACGATTACAAGCGTCAGCTGATTGAACTCTTATTTGCGAGTCACGGTGTGATGAAGACTCACTTGACATCTGAAACCCCTGTTTACAGCGAGAGTACCATCATCTCTCTCCCAGGTAACTCTGAATTGGATCACTCGCTCAGGAATTTGAACGACTTCAAGAGCTCTTCTGTATTCTGGGTTTTTGGCGAGGAACTGAAGAAAAGATACGATGGCGGCTGTCAGCTAGACGTTCAGAGTTGGACTAGGCAATAAGAGCCAGACTTACAGGTTCAAGAGTCTGAGTGATCTCAGAAACAGCCTAGAAGTCAAGGAAAGGCGAAATGGTTAGTAACGGTCGCACAGACGTCCTTGGACGAGATGGAACGATTTAGCCGAAGTGAACGGAAACTCACTTGTTGGAATTCAGGTTCGACTGGCAAGTTGGACATTTTGTTAATTTTGCTTTGGTTCGATGTATGAAGTCTAGGTTCTATGGATTCTATACTTTTACTTTTAGATGATGAAGGGAAAGAAGAAGAAGAAAGCAGGAATTGCTGTCTGACTGCTCTATATAGAGACACTTTTTTTCACTGAGCTGTAAATAATTTCCTTGTATGACATTTCACTCGCCGGACGGATTCCACCGATCTCAAGTATGGAGTCAGTCTGTCATAAGTGGATGGGTTCATGGATCTTTTTTATCTGATTGGATATTCACTCTGGGTCTTGTTCGACCGAACCAGTCCGAATGTGCTGTCGACCAGTCAGAAAGAGAGATGAAAGAGTTACTAGGGTATCAGCCATGCGATCAGGGAGCTCTCAGGAGGACAAGATAAGACATTGGTTTGTGATTGGTTGACCCCACTCATACTGCTTACCGGACTTCCGGCCGACGTCCAAGCGACTTCACTATCTTACCAAGTTCGGTTAAACGCGCATACCCCTTATACCATTCCTTTTGCTGGGTTAGGCATTTATATATGTGTACCAAATTTTTCGATTTCGTCAAAGGTTTTATCGTCTAGTGGTTAGGACACTTGGTTTTGAACAGTTCGTTCGAAATCTCCTCCCCTTGAGCCAGACGGTTCCAAGTAACCTGGGTTCGAATCCCAGTAAGACCTTGATTTTTTTGTGTTTTCCGGGTGGTGCGGTGGAGGTTGCCGCTCCTATGTCATCCCAGTTTTCTCCACTTTTTGGATTTTCAGAATTATCGAGAGATTGAGATTGAGATTGATCATCACTGCTCTGTACGAAGTAGTGTTTGTAAAGCATATATCAAACATACACTAGTACGGACATCAAAGCAGCAGGATTGAGTCAAGATGGTAAGCACTGCTTATATCTAGCCTCCGGCAGCGATGTATTGACGATGCGTCTCGCAGCCACCTCGAACAAAAGCTCAAGGATCAGGCTTGGGTAAAGCCTTGATCAATCGAAAGGCCAAGGAAGCTGTTGCACCTAAGGAATCTCAGCTGGTGAGTCACGCTTCTTCAGACCCAGGAAATGTCACCTTCCTTCGCTAATGCATCGTCTGTGACCCGTGCAGTACACTCTAGACGAGTCCAACCCTTTGCAATCCATCACTCACGAGAGGGATTTAGATAATTTCCTGGCCAACGCCGCTTTGGCAGATCATGATTTCACTACTGGTAAGGTGACGTACTACCATTGGGGAATTTCCAGCTGACTAGAAATGTGTTGATAATGTGACGTAGAACGGTCGAAGATGAGAATAATAAGTGGTCCAAATATGCCTGCACCAACGACGAATCCATTTTTACTTTCTGCTCAGGAGGAGAAGGAAGTGGTTAAAAAGAAGAGCGATTTGGCACATAGTTTGAAAGTACCTAGAAGGTCAGTTTATCCGCTTTTTGACAATGCTCCTTAGCTGACTCTCTCAATCTCACGCCAGACCCCATTGGACGAGGAAAATGACTAGGTTGGAATTGGAGAGACAAGAGAGAGATTCGTTCTTAGACTGGCGAAGGGAGTTGGCTCAGTGAGCGATCCTCTTCCTCCACTTGGTACCATGACCATAGCTTATTGATTATTTGATGTCTATAGACTAGCAGAAAGCTCGGCATTGTTGATGACACCCTTCGAGAGGAATATTCAGCTGTGGCGACAATTATGGAGAGTCTTGGAGAGATCTCATCTAGTAGTCCAAATTGTGGATGCTAGAAATCCCTTAGGATTCAGATGTGCCGATTTAGAAGACTATGTTCAGGAGATTGGAAGTGATGAGAATGATGAGGAGATCACGGTACCCGGTAAAGGGAAAAGGAAGAGTTTATTGTTGATTAATAAGGCGGATTTGTTAACTTATGATCAAAGGTGAGCTACGTTACTAGTTTCAAGAACTTATAGACAAGTGGCTAATGGAGTATATGTCACAGGTGTCAATGGGCAGATTACTTCGAGAAGAACCGCATATCATATGCCTTCTTCTCGGCTGCTAATGCCGCTGCACTGCAGGAACAAGCTGAAAGGCAAAGACAGAGACAAGCGGGAGAGTATCCTCCTGAACAACAAGAAGATAGCGAAGATGAAGATGAAGATGAGCAGGACGAGTACGTATCCGGTGAAGAAGTTGACCCTCAAAGTGAAGAAGATGACGAAGAGGAGGAGGAAGAGGAAAAAGATCGAATAGACATCGAATTAGCTGAGCAGGTGGAGCAGACCAAACTTGATGGCGAATATGAAGAAGGATGGTCAACAGAAGGCGAAGATGAGAATGATGATTTGGCTCCTGAAGGCGAACTCGAAAAGAAACTTGCTCAAGGCGAGAAAGTACCTTTGGAAGAAGTAGCTCGTGATGTCGCTGCCAAGTATGGTGGACCCCCTGAAGGTGAAGAAGAGGATATCAGAACTAGGGTATTGTCAGTGACTGAGTTGGAAGATCTGTTCATGAACTCTGCTCCAGATATCAAAGGTAAGTCAGCTCCCCTCTTCCTCCATGTGATCATAGGACTCAGCTGATGGTGGACATTGATTGTATGCGCAGAATTCGCTACCCCACAAAATCCTAATCCCACCAAACTTATGGTTGGTTTAGTCGGATATCCCAACGTCGGTAAATCATCTACTATCAATGCTCTGCTCGGTGCGAAGAAAGTGTCCGTCTCAGCTACACCAGGTAAAACGAAACATTTCCAAACTCTTGTCCTATCAGATACAGTCACTCTGTGCGATTGTCCCGGTTTGGTCTTCCCTCAATTCGCCAATACACAGGCGGATATGGTTGTAGATGGTGTATTGCCCATCGATCAGATGAGAGAATATTCCGCTCCTGCAGATTTGATCTGTAGACGAATACCCCGAGAGATCATTGAGGGTACTTATGGAATTAGGATCGATGTGAAAGATGTGGAAGATGGTGGAACGGGTCAAGTGGGTTGGGAAGATTTCTTATCTACGTACGCTAGTGAGTAATTTCATACCTTCAAATTTGCTATCCCGTGACGAGAAGAACCAAGCTGATTGTCGTCTACGCTATAGTCGCAAGAGGTATGACGAGATCATCATTTGGTATGCCTGATACCTCCAGAGCAGCAAGAGTGGTATTGAAAGATTACGTTAATGCGAAATTACTTTACGCTCATCCACCACCTGGAATCGACGCTGATGAATTCATGAAGACATCTCGGAATTTGACTTTGGCCAAATTGGAAGAAGCATACGAGAATGGAAGGAAAAGAGCTCCCGTAACTCACGTATCGAAAAATGCCGATACGTATGTTCAACCTGCTGGACAGGCTGGGTCAGCAGGTCAAGAGCAACAAGCTACGGCAGAGAGGGAAAGACAATTTACGAATAGGCAGATAAAGGCCAATGCTGCTAGTGCACCTATGAGAACGGGTAGGGAGAAAGCTCAAGCGTTAGATAATGTCTATTTCAATGAGTCTGGTGCTCAACCTCGTTTAGTGGTTAAAGGGAGGAATCAGAAATTGGATATTCCTGAACCATCGACTGGACAATCATATGCTAGATCTACCCAGTATCCACATCAAAGGATGTTAGGTCCCGATGGTATGCCGATGGTTGGCTCTAATCCTAGAGAAGTAGGCGGAGGGAATGGTAAGAAGCATTTCAAGAGGAAAGAAGGGAAGAAGAGGTCGGGTAGAGGATATGATTAGTGTGGTGTGTGTTATCACTGGTCTATGACGAGATGTATACCATCGCATTATGTATAGCACATCAATCAAATCAACAAGCCGTGTAGGTTTACTGAGATGACTGTATTCACATCATTGCAGATTGTACTAAGCAATCGAGCAAGTAAAATCAAGAGTATACAGATGCAAGGTTCGGTAATCACCATGGATATGATATACAAGAACGTCCATGACATCGCAAGCAACCATCAAATCATATCTGACGATTCTCAATCATCTTCAACCCTCTATCTAACATTCTAACATTCTTCAAGACTTCTACTTGTAATTCTCCACTTCTGAGGTCCTTGAACAATTTACCTGTTCGTTTCGTTAAGGAATTCAATAATCTCAATTTAGTTTCATGTTTCAGATAATCCGCTCGGAGTTGAGCAGTGTCCAATAATGATTTGGGTAGACCCGCTAATCGGGCACACCAAACTCCGAAAGAAGCTTCCGCTAGACCATGAGTGAGTTTATAGAGGAATGTTATTTCTGCGCTTCCATCTACATTACCTTCGGTCAGCAAAGTGTACGGGACGGGAAGGAAGGCAAAGTCGACGTACCAGGAAGTTTGATCTCGTCAAATGCCATATGCCAGTTACTGATCTGGTAAGGTTTCTACGTATTCGTATGCAATTTACTCAGCGAATGACCACACATAACGATGGAACCGAGGACTCTGGCTCACCTCTCGAGCGAGCTGTTCAGCTACCATGGGATAATGAGTGACGAAGAGCGTGTTACATCCCGTACCAGCCACATGAGCCAAAGTGGCATAGGCAATAGCTACACCATCGTAGGTACTATATGGGACGCGTCGGCTGAGTATCTCGTGAGCTTGATTGAACAAGCAGCTTACCTCGTTCCACGGCCGAGTCTAAATGTAAGTTCCGGTCAGCTAAATCCATCACTCGACACGTTACAGAACAGCTCACTCGTCAAGGATGACCAGGGTTCTGGGTGTGATTGTCCTAAGAATATCGCTAGTCTCCGATAATTCAACCATGAACGTCGATTTGCCTCTTCCTATATCATCGGAAGCTGCGGGGGATACAAAATCAGAGATCATTCTGTGTTGTCAGTTGACATCAACTCACCTCCCATTCGCCTGTGTAGAACAAACATTAGCTGTAATTCTCCGTGACCAGATCTGAAAACGAGCTCACGTTTGTACCGCATCATGAACACCCAAAGTGACCGACGAAGCAGGAACGTATGATCCGATTTGAGCCATACAGACAACCAGAGCCTATTGCATGATCAGCATGTACGCTTATCATGCATTGTGATGACCACTTACCACTGCCCGAACACATGAACTTTTGCCTACATTCCATAATTTAGCTCGAATCAATATCATCAGTCGAATTCACTGGCACTCACCTGCCATATTTGGTCCGGTAATCACTTTCGAAGTCCCGTCCCTCTCCGAAAAATCGATATCAAACGGCACATACGCTTCATCTCGAAGCATTTCCACCTATTTCCATCACAGTCAGCAAATGAACTGTAAATCCCATTGATACTTGCCATAGGATGTCTACCGGATCTGATCCTCAATTCAGGCTCCTTGACGAATTTGGGCTTACAATACCCTGAAGCTGCTGCAACCTGGGCGAGAGACATCAAACAATCGATTACTGCAATTTGTTTAGATACCACTACCAATTCGTGATGGTCTGATATATCCGACTGAAAAGCTTTGAAAGCTTCTTTCGAGACTGCATTCATTGTCTCCTTGTGCTGTTCTCGTTCTTTGTTACTATTCATACAACATCAGTAGACTCAATAACCGCAGGTGAAGTTCTTCTGACTTACATTCTCAGTACCTCTGGGGTATGATATCGATTGACAGATTTGGTACTACATTTGATCTTAGCTGGGGTACACTTCCGACGATCGGTTGTATCTCACTCACGCGCTTATCTTGACCCATTTGGCGGGGACAGACTTGGCATCTCGAAGGGGAACTTCTACCAGATACTGGACCAGGAATCAGCTTGTTGTCAACGACGATCTAGTAACACGAGAGCTCACTTCTATACCAGCAACAGTGACATAGTTCATCGTGGGGCGTTTGACAAGTCTCCTGATCTCCTTGAGGTGTTGATCCAGCTCGCTCTCACATATGCTGATACACTATGACTAGACCATCAGTGTTGCCCTACACACTTTCAATAAATTGATCCTCACATCCTTTGCATCCTGAATTTCGGGGTACTTGTCGGGGTCATTCCATAGATTCCCTTCGTCGTTCTCTCTCGCTGCTTTGAGATTAACTGATTCCAGAAAGGTCTTTGCAGCTTGCTGAATTGTCGGAAGTGTGTGCAATATTGTGTTAAGAAGGGAAGATTTGAATATGGGTTCTTGAGTGGGTTTAAACTCCGAGCCAATCCTAACCAGAGCTACCAAGATTGTCGCCATTTCCGTTGGTGTGGCCTGCCATCGTAATCAGCTCAAGTGTAGACTCTGCCATGTAAGTGACGTGCATGCCGCACCTTTCCATATTGAATCCTTGTCAACCCTTTGACTAAGTCGGGCATGTTGACGAGCAAACTTCTAAGCTTTTCCATATAGTATGTATTGGTTTCCATTATCTCTTCAATGGCATCTGTACGAGCTCGAAGAGCGCTAGATGGCCAACCGTAAGCCCCAAGATTACCAATTGAGTAAGCTCACTTACGATATATCAAGCAATGGTCTTCCAATCCATTCCCGTAATAATCTGCGGCCCATACGAGTTTTGCAGCTGTTCGGGCGTCAGTCCAGCGCGACCGTCATCGACGATGTCGAGAACGTACTGATCAAGCACTGAGTGAACAACAGAGAGAAGTCAGCAATGGAATTTCCACCGTACCCGGATGAACTCACGCCATAGTAAACTCCCATATATACTTCCATCATCCTGATTGCGATATATCTCTCTGATATCGGATCAGCGACATGTAAGGTCGTACAGTATATAAGTACCTACAGATTGACAAGTGTATTACTGGATAAAAGCATATGAGCACGATTGATGAACTGTTAACCGAGTCAGCACCTCAATGTTTGCCGGTCAGTAAGTTCAAGACGTACTTTTGCAAAAGAAGATCGGTGTTTGAAAGCATTTTGCAAACCAAAAGCTAACGAGTGAATCAGCAACGCTCATCATACTTGGAAGAGAGGCTTACTCTTCATATACTGCACAGCGACACTGAGCGCAACAACAACTTGTTTAGGGAAATCAACCAGAGCCAGTACAGCGTCGGAAGCTATAAATGTCTATCAGCAGTATTCTTCATCAACATGGACACGTACAGTCAAGTCCTGCAGCAAGATCATTTCCATCCTTGTCGGGTGTGTCTATCCAATTGGTAATATCGTCAGATTTAGGATGACCGTTTGACACATCCACATCTATTTCTTGATCCTCGTCATCACTGAGCGTGAGATCGATATGGTCATTTCCGTTTTGCTTCTTTCCAGTCTTTCTGAGTCTCGCTGAGGTTTTGACACTGTAGAACTGTGTCAGATAGTCGAAGGCTTGGTCGTACGGTAAGATCTGTTCTATCATTTCAGTCCGAATGGTATTTGCCGATCCATAACTACATGCATACTCAGTCAATTAGCTGCATATCTGATTACATGCGACGAGACATACCTCGTACCCCCCGCATAATGACGCAACACCTTTTCAGTCGCTTTACTCAACTTGTCTTTGGGTAGCAGTAATTCGGCGGGCTGCAAGTGTGTCAGGCGGGTTTCAAGCTCACTCCTTACTTGGGAGTCTAATTGTTCCCGCACGGTTAGCTACGTCTTTTGAATGGTTAAACAGAGAGACTTACCATCGAATTCATCCCAGACTACCTCTCCGGTCCCAGGCACGACACTGACGATAGCGATCTTGACCCTCTCATCGTACGACATACCTCCCATTCCCTGCTCGACTATAGCTACTAATGCGTTAGTTGGCGGAGGCGCAGACCCAGGCATGATAGGGTCGTCGAGTAGGGTCGAAGAGGAAGGCAGTGAGGGGTCCTCGACATATCTACAAAACACACATGTCAGCCCAGGCGGCGTCAGGAGCAGAGTGTACTCACGTTGCAGCAGTGAAAAGATGGGTCAACTCTCTAGTGAAAGGCGCATTGCGATTATCGCCCGCCTTCTTCAATGCAGCAGTCTCAGTCTGACTAATCACACCGACTTTGTACCCGAGAGATATGAGTCTATGAGTGGTATGAGCTGAAGCTACTTTGGAGGGTAGGGGACGTGTACTGACTTCTTGACGTGAATGTGGAGACGATGAGTCGGAATGGAAGCCACATAAAAGTTCCTGCTTGGGAAGCTGTACATGCAGGTTAGCAGTATGTCATTAATGCATGGCTGCAAGAACTTACGCTACAATACCTAATTCCTTGGCAGCAATCTTTGCATCCTGACCGTGGAATCTATCAATATATCAGCGTTCCATCATTCTAGCATTCTCCAGACAGGCATGTACTGACTTGTATTTGTACCCGACTGTTCAATTTGATCAGTCACGTATATCGTTCATATAAAGCCCTCGGCTCACCTTCCATCAACAACAGAACATCCTGATTCTTCTCCTTCACCTCCATAAATTGTTTCTCTAGCGGTGTGTATGTCTGACCACTCGGGCCGATCTCTTCCTTCTTCTTACCCTTTCCTTTGCACGTTCTACCCCCTTCAGAGATCTTTGAGGCGTATTTAGCTGCCAGGTTGCTTCCTACACCTTCAGCTGCTTTGCGTCTACTCTCATCTTCCAAGTCCGCTTCCTCAAGTTCCTCAGCGGCCGGCGAGTTTGTCCCAGATTCCACATCGGGAGGATCGACCCCCATACCCCGCCGCAGCTCAGCAGCAGCAGCTTCGTCTAAAGCTAGCGATCTTCTCCGACGGATGATACCTCCATTCGAAAGTACACGGTCTTGCCAAGCCTCATGTCTGCGTTGTTGCTCTGACGATCGAGCGATGGTACCAGGTCCAGCTTCGGTGGTCACAGTATACACATCAAACGCTGTGCCAGATTGGGTAAAGAGCGGAACGTTGGCTTTTGGTAGACGATACGTCTCGAGAGTGGCTGAGGTAGAGGTCGAGGCCCAGATGGGGATGGGCGTTGAGCTATTGAAAGGTTGTCGAGCGGATTTGGAGAAGTAGCTGGATGTCGATTGGGTCAGTGAGCTTTTGGTGGTGTCCTCCTGAGGGCTAGGAAGGGTCTTTGGCTTCTTAGCTGGAGGTGAACCTGTCAAGTCGATGATCGGCCCATCGTTATCGATACCTTTGATAGGTGAAGATAGGGGAGGTGTTTTGCGCTTGAAGAACGAATGGAGCGATGGTCTGTTAGGAGAGCGTCAGCAACGACAACCCGGGGAAAAGGACTGCAAATGCATCTGACGTACTGAGCTTTGGGTGTCATCTCGCTGTTCCAGCTGCCTGCCTCACCTTCTATGGATAGGTTGGAGAAGAGATGAGCAGGGTGATGATGAAGATGACGGTCAGATCGTCGACGAGCGTAGAGAATCCAGTCAACTTGTCAACTTTCAAAGTGGAGGCACAAACACACGCGACTGTCACGCGTCCAGGAGCGAACAGAACGATCAATGCCTGTTTTCATCATGCAGCAGGCAGAGGGGGCCTCACTGATGTTTATGTATAGCACTGCGAGGGAAGAAGCATCTTGAGCAGCCGGGATAGCGGTGTAATGAGAAGGATGCTCTGACAAAGTCCCAGTCTTTCTTTGGCCCCTTGGCTGGCACTTCGCAAAGCCAACGAACGAATTCATATGAAATGAACAGTCAGTTTATCTGTTTGCATCACCCAATAGTGATTCTGGACTTGATCGTCTTCAGGTTACTTGCATCATCTCTGTGGGCTAGTATTCTATCCGATCATCGGACCATCCATGAGACGCAAATTGTGAAGGAATCATCACTCATGTTGGGATACCTCCGGTCCCGATTTGACCGGTGCCTGTCGGACCGTAGAGCGAGATCTACAACAGCAAGACTAGACACGAACGTTGTTGTGCTGTATTGTTCGCAGATGACCTGCTGGAAGGTCATGCAGTTTTATGCAGTACGCAGTCCGATTCGGATGGTCGAACCGGTGGACAGACCCCATGCCAAATTCTGTCAGAGCTGAAGACCATACATACTCATGTCATATAAATATACCTTCAGATACATCGCCATATGTAAAGTAACCCCTACAAACAGAAGAAGCTATCATCACCATGCCAATTGTCGAAAGAGAATTATACGGTTTCTCCCTTCCCTCTCCTTCACCCAAAGTGGGTTCTTCCCTAGAATCATTCGAACTTCGAACATCCACCGACAAAGGTCGATACAAGAATTTCGTCTATACCCTATCCTTCCCTCTACCCAATGTATATAGGGTACTGTTAACTGGACCAGATCGACCTAGACCACCTCACGACAATGTCATCTTACCTTACAACCCTCATTCATTCAAGCTCACTGCTCTCGAAGAGTACAAAGCTACCTTTGATTTCCCCTCCCAAAGTGGACCAGACGAGTTGGACGGATCGAACAGGAAGAGGATATTAGAGATCTCATGGAAAGAACATATCACACTGGTATCATACGAATATATCGATAATGAGAAGAGAAAACTTTTGGGTGATCTCAACAACCGATCTTATGCTCTGACGGAAAAGGGAGTGATGAGACATTGGTGGATCGAGGTTGATAACCTTCACTTGGGATTGGGTGAGAAGGCAGCACCATTAGATTTGTCCAATCGAAGTTTTACAATGCACGGATCCGACTCTGCCAATTATGACGCCTATAATACCGATCCATTGTACAAACATACACCTTACTTGATCTCTACACCAAAAGCAAAAGAAGGTTATGAGGATGTACAATCAACTTATGCGATCTATCATCCTACCAACTCGAGCGGTGTTTGGGATATACACAGTTTACATGATGACCCATGGGGTCAATTCAAGACTTACACTCAGGATTATGGAGGATTAGAGGAATACGTGCTGGTTGGAAAAGGGGTGAAAGAGGTTGTCAGAACTTTTGCGGAGCTGGTGGGCAGACCAAGATTGGTTGGAAGGGATTGGTTAGGATATCTGGGTGAGTCCTTTTCTTCTCCTGAATACAGAAGAGAGCTTGTACTGATATAGTTGTTATTGGCTAGCTTCCGGTATGGGTCTTGGAGAGAGTGATCATCCGATTGCCCAAGATCTACTCTCAACTTGGCCCGATCTATGTAAGAAGCACAATATCCCTTGTTCGGCAATGCACGTGAGTCAATACTTCCCGAATAAAATGGGTAACATGGAGCTGATGACATCTCACGTAGCTGTCGTCAGGTTACACGGCCGATGAAAAAACGGGTAATCGATATGTGTTCACTATGAACAAGAAACGATATCCCGACTTCAAAGGGATGGTAGCTCATTTCCATAAAAATGGTATAAAGGTGGTACCGAATATCAAACCATGTAAGCTTTCCCTGCCCGTTCATCGAATGGCACCATCACATAGCTGACAGACTGTATAGACGCCCTTCAAACCCATCCTCACTACAAGAGACTCGAATCTGGAGATGCATTGTTCAGAGACCCAGCGATTGATGAACCGGTAGTTACCCGAATTTGGTCTTCTGGTGTGGGTGATAATGAAAAAGGAAGTTGGGTAGATATGATCAGCGAAGAAGGACGAAAATGGTGGGCTGAGGGTGTAAGAAGTCTCATCGAAGCTGGATGTGATGGGATGTGGGAGTGAGTAATGGAGTCTCCCCCATATTTCCAATATCTTGTAGGACTTCCTTTTGTTAATGATGTATTAACCTCACAGCGATAACAACGAATACTACCTACACGACGACGACTTCCTCTCCTCCACTCAGTTCCCACACGAGATCGCCTCTCCTATTCAAGGGAAAGGCAGTGTCGGCCTTCTAGGTCGAATGATCAACACCGAATTAATGAACTATATCTCTCACACCGAGCTTGAAAAAGCCAATCCCGAAAGACGTACCTACGTTTTAACTCGATCGGGTAACGTTGGGACATTCAAATATGCCAATTCGACATGGTCAGGGGATAATTGGACTTCGTGGCATTGTCTGAGAGGGTCTCAGGCGATCCAAATTAACGCTGGAATGTCTTTAATGCAATCTTACGGATCGGATATAGGAGGTTTCGCTGGACCGTTACCTACACCCGAGATGTTTGTCAGATGGGTACAACTTGGTGTGACTCATTCGAGGTTCTGTATACACAGTTTCAAACCCAATAAGGACGATCCGAGTGGTGCGGCTGCTACCAACACACCTTGGATGGTGAGTCATGGTTTATGAGTACTTGGCGTAAGATCGCTGACAGAGGTTGATGCCTGGTATAGTATCCTGAAGTGTTACCTATCATCAGAGATGCTATCAAGTGGAGATACGAATATCTACCATTCTTGTGAGTGTCCATTCTGACAATTATATGAGATACTCGCTGATGGTACCAATAATTAGCAATCATTTGATGTGGCTCTCACACGAAGAAGCTATACCTACAACTGCATGGTTAGGTTACGGCGACTTTGCTTCTGATCCCAACTTATACACTCAAGAAATTCTCGAAGGTTTCGACGCGTGGTTGGGCATAGGCAATATCTTAGTCGTTCCGGCACTCTTCAAAGGTCAATTGACCAGAGAGGTATATTTCCCTAAATCGTCCAAGGATGACGATCATGTTTATTTCGACTTGCATGCTCCTCATCGACGATACCCCGCTGGAACCAAGGCTACCATCGCCACTCCCCTTGAACATTTCGGCTTATTTGCAAGAGAAGGAAGTGTAATCCCGGTTGGAAAAGATTATGCCACTGTCACTGAGATCAAGGGTGCAGGAAGGACGACGATTGATGGAGTTGATGTGGAACTTGAGAGTGATGGTGGAGTAGTAGGTTTAGATGATTGGAGAGGAATCAAGATTTTCCCTTCGACCGATCCCAAAAAGGAATATGAGGGACGATGGATTGAAGATGATGGAATCTCAGCGAAACCCAAGAAAACTATTATCAAAGTTAATTATAAAGGTGATAAAGATTCGGTGGAAGTCAAAGTTAACTTCGAAAAGAACGAGTTCAAGACTTTGTGGGGTAACAAGGTGCATATCATTTTGCCCGCTGGAGATGAACGAACAGTCAAGGGTTCGAAGGAGGTTGAAAAGAATGGTAAGAAATCTTGGGAAATTGAATTTTAGACAGACTTTCAACGTTGGCCGTGTAAGAGACCACGAAGAAGGTGAAAAAATAGGGAAAATTTGTAATTTATGTTTATGTTGCATCTATGCATGTTTGGAAACCGCGGAAGACTTTCCTATATCTCGTCTAAGAATGCTGTCTCTACCAAGTTGAGCAGAAATCGCTCTAACCTAGCCTATCGTCCCTTCATCACCCAGGACCCAGCACTAATTGCTCAACTCCTACCCCTCCGATACTATACTACAGATATCCCTTCCCTACCGCTTCCACGGACGTTCTCTATACCATTCACCCTCTCCACCCTGCCAGACTAATCCATCGCCCATCCGAGCCCCCACCTTATCTCCTATGGAACGGTATCCTAAATCCACTGACCAATGTTCTAGCATGTTCATGGGCGTTCTCTCCCCTCAAACTAGTCTTGAAGTATACGTGGAAACCGTGTAATCTAGGGTATGCGTCGGTATTCGATTCGATTTGAGGGAAGAAAGACATGGTGGTAGGGTTGAATCCGAACGATACTATTCCCGTCAAACTTGCGGGCGAATTTTTAGGAGTCGAAGAAGGAGGTAAGGGTATACCTGGGAAATCTCTCAATCTGGGTAGGACAAAGTCCACAAGTGATTGAATGAAATCGTACATTGCATCTCCTTTCAATTCAACTTTGACTGAGACCGGCATTCCAGCTCTAAGTTTCCATGCTGCAGCTGACTTCTTGGCTACTATCACTTCTACACCTGATGATCCCTTCTTTCCACCTCCGTTAGGTGTTTCACCCGATATAGCCCGTAAAGCCATAATGGCAGATAACAAAGTTGATTTATTCGCTATAGCCTCTTTCACCATCGTGTGAATTATGACTGATTCCAATTTCGGTACGTTATCCACATCGATCTGAGTGGTTTTGGTTCGTAAGGCTCGATTACCACGCATGATTGGTGGTCTGGGTCTATTGGCCTCATAGGCCGTTTGAGGAGGTTGGACAGATTCGGGTTTAGGTGGTTTCTGAGCGAGTCGATGGGAGTAGGTCATGTACATCAGATCGGAAGATAGGGTGTTGTGGTAGTGTTGAGAATAACGGGAGGCGTGGGTGGGACCAACATGGATGTGAGGAAGGGTCCAGTCATCTTTCGGTAGAGGGGAGGTCTGAGTGGATGGTTTGGATGATTTGGAAGAGGAGGATGAAGAAGCATATCGGGAAGATGGAGGTATAGACGCTCGTCTCAGGGCTGGTATCCGAGATGCCGAAGAGGCGAGCGATCGTAGAGGTGTTGCGGACATTGTAATGGATCGGTGGATGTGCTGAAATCAGTTGACAGATATTCGGGTTGACCTATCTCGAAGCTTAAGAAGTCGAGAGCATCCTAAATCCTCAATCAATTTGAGATTTTCGGTTGAAAAAAACGAGTTGATGCGGGGCACACAAATAGGCAGGCGCTTTCAGGTGATCAACGTGAGCCTAACCAGCGACAACACCTCGTCGTGCTCGGTGGCTCTTTGGTCCTTACTCTTGCCATTGCCATTGCGATTGACGTTATGCATATGCATGTCCATGTTGTCGATGATGTAGATGGAAATCATAAAATCGTAGGGCATAATTACCATCAACGTCACCTCGTTGATTTCTGCCCGCGTCAGGGGGCTACCAACATGCCATCACCCCCACTGTCCATAGTACAGTCGCTCTCACCTCGTATAGCGGTCCTCACTTCACAGGATGTCGTTCAGTCGTGCGAGGCAAATGGATGTAGAGGATTGGAGGAGCTCTTGAGACCTTGGGAAGGAGGTACAGAGAGAGGTCAGCTTTCTGTGCAGTGTTCGCGTGCGTGTTCAGAGCTGAATTCGGAATAACATCATACAGTGTCTATTCTATCGACAACCCTCTCACCAACAATACATCCAACATTTCCTGTTCGCTTCGTTTCGTTCGAATCTGTGTACACCAATCCAGCTTTATCGGCGCCTGGTCCAGATGTCACGGTGGATCTCATTAGTAGTTTTGTCGGTGCCAAGAAGCCAGGTGAGCTAGTAGACAATCTCTCAAGCTAAGATCAAAGCTGATAAAAGCATACGGATCACAGACGAAGAACAGCATTATGCTATCACTCGTTCACTACTCCTTTCCTCGAGACCTCTAGCCAGCCATGAAACATTCAACCACCCTGTCGGAATTCTCTTTGCCGTATCTACAGTTACTCCAGATCCCCTGGGAACACTCAACAAGCTGCATGCGCAATCGTCTTCCTCTGCTATTCAGAACGTACCATGGATGGACGGTAGTACAGTACTGAGGTTCTATGTGGTAGTGCACGATGTGAATACGATGGGGGACGATATGGCTCCGTAAGCTGCTTGCGAAACTTCGTAGTCATCAGTGACTGACCAGCTTAATCTTGTTGTGTTGTTTATAGTGCTCACGAACTACTAGCGAACGTCAAGAAAGCCTATGGGCCTCATTCGACCTTATTAGTGATAAATTCTCAGATCGAACATCGAGAACCACCAATGTCACCAGACGTAGCTACCCATCCTTCCATCCCACTCCCTCGTCCATTCACACCTGAACAATCCAACCCTTCTGCCCTTTCCCAAGTATACGCTTCGGCCTTATCCTCCCTGACCCTGTCGCCTATGGCTGCTGCATCAGCCTCCCTTGGCGAATCAGCCGTATCGGATACGCCCTTTTCGCCTTCACGGCCTGCTCGCAGAAAACTGTACGGTGCGAAGTTGACTGCAGAGGATACTCAGAGATTAGCAGCGTTAGTGAGAGAACTGGTAGTTCAGAGTCTGGTTCCGTGGATGGAAGCTAGAGTGAGGGAATGGAATGAAGTTTATCATGCGAATAGGAGAGGTATCACAGGTAGATTATTCGGCGCAGGAAGGAAATTCTTCGGTAGTAGACCTAATAGCCCTGCACCTGGGACTACACCTACTGGATATAACACCGTGAAGGGATAGTGAGTTCAACCTCTACCACTGTCATACAGTTCAAGCTAAACGACTGATGATCACTTCAGCTACCCCACCAGCGCGGTCGAAGCTCTATCTCGACGGTTAGCAGATTTTTCATTCATGCTACGAGATTATAAATTTGCTGGAAGCGTATACGATTCTTTAAGGAAAGATTTCGCTCAAGATCGAGCATGGCGCTATGCGGCAGGTGCAACGGAAATGTACGGTTTATGTTTGTTGTTATCTCATCCATTCTTCTTGCCCTCTTCACCACCTACGAAACCCGTATCATTCACGAACCTACAGCATACAGAGATAACCTCTTGGTTGGAACAAGCTGTTACTGCCTACCATCAACATTCACCTATAACGCAAATCCAACTGGATGCACTGCGGATAACGGTTCTGTACTATGAGGCTTGGAAAGCGATCGGTGAATGGAGATCGGTAGGATACTGTTTGGTGAAAGGATCGGGTGAATCGGATGAAGTTCCAAGTGCAGTCATGATTGAGGAGGCTGCCGCGGCAGATGTGAAAGGCGGTAAAAGCCAAAAGGGAAAGAGAAGAAGAGCTTTTCATTTGGTATTGGCTGCGAGAAGATTTGAAACGGCAGGTTTGGTGAGTTGCCCAAATTCATGTCTTTGTTTATGGGCTCAGCTCATACTAATCGTGAAACAGAAAACATACTCTCGACGATGTCTCGAACGCGCTTCGCAGATATACCGCGATTCGCCCTGGACCTCGGCTCAAGATAGAATTGAATATTCCCTCGGTAGACAAGCGTACACCCTAGGTGAAAGTGATGTTGCCGTGGAACACTTTCTGAGGTTACTGAGGAGAGAAGATACCGGTGTACCTGGATCACAGGCTGGTCCATTGCAGGATATGGCTCAGGCGTATGAGGTGAGCCACCTTATATTATGAAATCTTTTGCGTTTTTCTCTCACTGAGACATGTAAAACTAGCAACTCGCTTCTCGCCCGGACTTACTCGCAGAATCATCAGAGAAGCTTCAATTACCAACACCGATCTTCGATATTCAGAAAACTCGTATCGTACCTTCTGCCGAAGCTTCTACGTCAGGTTCGACTAGAGAACGATGGGTAGAATTGGAAAGTCAAGCCTTGAATACATGGGATAGAAAAGGGAAGAGACCTATGACACTTTTACCTGATGAGAAGCGGATCGTAGTGGGGGTAGATGGTCAGTTGATTCGTTTTGTATTTCACAAGTCTGGAGTAAAGCTGATATTTGGCATGATACAGAGACATTCCAGGTTGAACTTTCCGCTACCAACCCTCTGAACGCTCCTCTGATCCTCAAAGACGTGACTGTCGCTTTCGATACTACAGAGAATATCAATATCGAGTCTATTCCTGAAATCACACTTGATCCTTATGAGACTCGCACAATCTCGATTTCCGTCACGCCCCTCTCTGCATCACTATCTACAATCAAATTATCCAATGTTACATTCCTGTTCCACGAATTCCTCCCTTGTACGCAATCACTAATAAGGAAAGGTAAACGATTACATGCGACTAAAGCACAGCGGATCAATCCTACTTATGCGGAAGATCAGAGTTTGACAGTGTCGATTACACCTTCGCAAGCGGGATTATACGTTGAATTGGAAGGTATACCGGAAATGTTGTACGAGGGTGAAGAAGTCGAGGGAAAAGTGAGATTGAAGAATAGAGGGAAATTGAAGATTGGTAACCTGGGGATGATATGGAATGAATATGGAAGTATACGGCGTAAAGGTGAGCTCTGCCTCTTAATACCACCTTTTTCCATCTCATCAGCTGACGGTTATGTTTCTATGCAGTTGATACCAAGCATCAAGATACCTCTGATACGAATATACCCAATATAATACAAAGCAATACGATACAGCCGTTTTATGACGAGGATATACCCCCAGGAGAAGGACGCGAAATCCCAATCATCTTCACAGCTACGAAGACGGGACCCATTGACTTGCTAGGTCTGATCCTGTTCTCCAATCCCGACGATGACACCACGACTACTTCTGCTACTTCTGTCTACCACCATGTGGTAGTCCGACCTCTTCTAAGGCTCAATGCTCAGATCAGATCGACGGGAGTTGAAGTGCAGGAGTACATGATAGTATTGGAAACCACGAATCAGTCGAGCGAGGTGGTGAGGATTGACAGTATAGATGGAATCAGTCCTGCTTGGGTAATTGATACTTCTCAGAGGTAAGCTCACCAGTCATCGGGTCCGTCGATGTAAGCTTACTCAGGGACCAATACAGTTGCGAAACACTACATCCGAATCAGGCATTACGGTCCTTACTATCTATAAAGTATGACTCGTCACATCAGCATGATCTACGTCAAACCAATGTCATCGAAGCCCTAGGTAACCTAGTGAAAGGACAACCTATCGAAGAGGTCTCGACGTCCCTACAGAGTGATATTTCGATCAGCAACAAGTCTCTGACAAGTGATCGATTACAATCTTACCTCGTGCATAGACGATCGAATAGGTTGGAAGATCTATCAGCTCATTTCCCAACTATACCTCCAACCTACTTCAACAGGTTATTTCAACTGGTTGAACCGCTGCATCTGGACCTGGTAGTAAACTATTCTATCGTGCCTTCGACGTCAAGTACAGAAGTACAACCTAGAAAGGGATTCGCGTATATTCACACATTGAACCCTTCACCTTCGTTCTCCCTGGTAAAGACCCTGCGAGAAGAAATCAATCAATTGATAATCTCCGGAAATAAATTCCAGAGAACGATGTACGAGGAAACATCTCGGTTGCGTAGATCGTTAATGACCAGTGTGTTGGATGGGATACTTTCAAAAGAGGATGATCCGGTGAAAGTAAAGGTGAGGGTTCCCGATGCGAATAGAGGGAAGGTAATTCATGATTTCAAGAAGAATGGGTAAGTCATATTCCCATATCATATGCAAGATAAGGCGTATATTGATGAATATGTGATGAGAAATAACAGTCCTAAGAAATTACCAATCATCTTTGAAATCTCTAATCAATCACCTCTACTTCCTGTGCGATACGTACTGAATCTTCCCCAACCCTCTTCGCTGAACAACGATGATATATCGACGCCTCAGTATATAGGCTCGTTGGTTCGTAAAGGGACTATCGTACCTAATGGAAAGGAAATAGTGAAAGTTGATATATGGATATGCGAACCTTGTCTTACGAGTTTGGGAGGATGGGAATTAAGGACTGAACTTGGCGAACTCCAGCAGGAAGATGGACAATGGATAGCTAGACGATCTTGGAGTAGGGTTGGGGACGAGCAGGTTTTGGAGATCAAGGGGTTGTAGAACATAATTATAGGATATGCATATACATCTACATATACATCGGACGATGAAGGTCAAGACACGACAAGCAGCCAGTGGTTAATGACTGTTGGTGCAATGCTATATGCAGCGAAGCTTTTGACCCGGCACTTTGCTCACAAGGATGTGCCATCCAGTCTTCGTACTTATCAGTTTTGCACACATGTCATCGTATGGAAAACAACATGTTGATGTTCATCCGAGACTATGTTATCCCCGAGATGACATGGCATAAATAAATAGAGGATCCATGACTTGATAATGACTAGTCTGTGTGAGAAAGACCATGTGTGCATGTGCAGGTGCGACTGGCACATCTGAGCGTGTTGCACAATATAATAGCGATGACCTCACGACTTGCTGACCTCTCTCCAGTATGCAAGTGGATTCCCGATACACCAGAATCCGCACTATTGAACTGTATGCATCAATTATAGGATGGATGTATACGCCCATATGCAAATGGATCACACAAAGGTACGCCACATTCCAACTTGATCGACTTGGAAATCACTCGAGTCACGTGATCGAATCACAAGGGGATCTCGATATCGCCGGTAGATCAGTGATCTCCGTGATGGTATAACGCCGAATCACCCCCATCGGACTGTTTTCAATCGTTTGTTTTGTTTTGCCACCTTTACCCACTCGCCCATCACATCACATCGTCATCCACACACGCACGTAAACACCTCTCAGTCCATTTCTCACATATATATCCCATCTATCTCTTTCTTCTTCTCTCCTTTTCCCTCTTCCTTCATCCATCAAGTTTCAACAAACACACACACACACTCTCTCTCTTTTCAACCCCCACACCCCCCAAACAAATAAATTATATACAATGTCCGGTCGAGGAAAAGGTGGTAAAGGTTTAGGTAAAGGTGGTGCCAAGAGACACAGAAAGGTTTTGAGAGATAACATCCAGTAAGTATACATTATACATCTCACACAGTTTCTTATGGATCGTTTACTGATATCTTGGGATTGTATTGTTTAGAGGTATCACCAAGCCTGCTATCAGACGTCTCGCTAGACGAGGTGGTGTCAAGCGAATCTCCGGTTTGATCTACGAAGAGACCCGAGGTGTCCTCAAGATCTTCCTCGAGAACGTCATCAGAGATTCAGTTACTTACACTGAACACGCCAAGAGAAAGACTGGTAAGTTATGACTCCCCTCTACTTCCCTTCTGCATAAAATCAATGTTGAATTTGTGATGCCATATAGTCACCTCCCTCGATGTCGTCTACGCTCTCAAGAGACAAGGTCGAACCCTTTACGGTTTCGGTGCTTAAACATCTTAAACATGTATTCATATTGGAGGATCACTTGTTGGAGTCAGTCTCATCGGTCTGAGAAAGAGGATGTTCGTTTTCGATATTTACTTTTTATTTATATCACTCGCCGGGAATATATAGTATATATAATACTGTAGTGGTTGACCGATGCCACTCCTGTGCCATTTCTGATTGGTTGTTTGAGTTGCATTATGATAGCATTCAGAGCGGTTGCACAGTTTGAAAAGACCAGTGTCAAGTCACATGATCTCGAAAGACTTGGCAGTTTAAACACTCTATGCCGCTGCAAGCTGGTATGGTACACATGGTACACATATCTGAATTGGTATCGTGATTACCTGGTCCTGCAGTCCTATCATCCATTAACATAGGTCATGATTGATACGAATATCAAATGCATAAAGGCATATCATATCTCCACGTCATCTCATAGGATACCACATTACTTCTTATTCTTCCTCTTCTTCCCAGGCGTAGACTAACGCGTTACATCACATCAGTCAGCTATTGTCCTACATGATAGTGGTAAGCTGACTCGAACTCACTTTGGAAGGTGTGCTGGCATTACTGTTCCCTCCACTACCACTACCACTGCCCAACGCTGGCGAGCCGTTCTTAGACGAGTCGGTACTGGCTAATCCGCCTACGGTTTCCTCAGAAACTAAAGAAGGAGAAGGGACGTTCTGGGGTGTAGCGACTTTACCGCTGGTGTTGGTCGTTGACGGTGAGGGAGTGTTACTACCTGATCCAGCTGCTGCCGCTTGAGCCATAGCCTGGGCTTGGGACGCAGAGACCTGTTGAATGAGTGGTGCTGGGACTGATCCAGGAAGGTACTTGTTTCGGAGAGCTATGCGCTTTTCTATGCGATTCGATACATCAGTATCAGCATGAATGAAACAATAGAGATTTCCGCTAGACCGCTTCCGCTTGAAATCTTCCCTTTTACCATAAACTCCAGTTGGTGAAGGAATATCACTCACCCTCCACAGCCTTGATCTTCGGGATATTCATCACCGTCTCTCTAGTCTTCTCAGCCTGAGCCATCTCAGTGGCAGTAGCAAAGATCATCTGACCCCAACCTTGTCTGAACGTATTAGCCTCTGAGACTACATCTACGATCTCAGCTTCTAGCTCCTTCTCAGCTGCGTTGAACCTCGACATCGTATCGTCACCTATCAGGCCTCGTTGGTGCAATTGCGTCAAGGCGGTCTTGTCGTCCCTCAATCTCCATATTCGCTTGACGTCTGTGATGGCTCGTACGAGTAATGCTGATTTGAGAAGGGAATCGGGTATGTCCTGAGAAGAAGAGAGAAGGGAGATATATACCTCTCGAGAGGGGTGGTGTGGGAACCATGGTTCGAAGGATGTTTTTTCGGCTAAGCGGGGAACAATGAGGTGTCAGCTGAAAACCCCATGGTGAGTAGGGGCAAGAATCCAAAAGCAAAAGCGCAGGAATGGGCCATAGACATTCAGAGCCAAGTACATGGCCCAGGTTGTAGATATGCACGATCCCAGGACACTCACCTGCTCGTCGTTTCCTGTAAACCCTCGAGAATATAGCCAAAGCCGTTATCATCACCGAGATATAGGCGAGGGGAACGACGAGTGAGGTCGCCATTTTGCTCGGCTCGTTTTTGATCGGTTCTGGGGTCGAGACTGTTGAGAGAGTGGTTCGAGGGTATATGTATTGCTAAGAGTGTTCTATTGCAATTCATTCAAGAAAGGAGCATCATCATTCAAACGCTCGACGTGGATGCGAGGGGTGTAAGTGGGTGGATCAGAGAAATACCGGTCATTACGCGTCTGAAAGTCACAAGTGAACATGACATGAGGTTCTTTCTAGTGGAGGATGATTCATCAAAATGAATCCCGTACTCTACAGCTATACATGCATAGGATAACCGCAACTCGACCAACACCATGTCAAACCCAGAGCTCGAACTGGACCACTACGATGTCATCGTGATAGGGACAGGCTTAGCAGAGAGTATAGCCGCTGCCTCATTAGCGAAAGCAGGCAAAAGCGTGTTACATCTCGATCCGAACGAATACTACGGTGGTGAACAGGCTTCTTTAACTTTGGATGAACTGGTCGAATGGTCAAACTCTCAATCTTCTTCGACCTCAAGCTCAAGCTCAAGCTGGAATGTAAAGTACGGCTCGACGTCGACTACACCATTAGATGAGTCATTACAGAATGACAGAAGACGATATGCCTTATCCCTATTTCCGGCTATATTACCCTCGAGGGGCGATCTGATAGATACGTTGATATCTTCAGATGTCAGTAAATACGTGTCGTTCAGAATCCTCGATTCGATATCACTGTACACGTCCGAAGGGGAATTCAAGAAAGTACCTGGAAGTAAAGAAGAGATATTCAAGGATAAGACGATATCGTTGATGGATAAAAGGAAATTAATGAAGTTTTTGTTGTTTGCTGCTTCTGAATTTGAAGAGAGCGAGATATTGAAAGGTGGGTGGGGATTTTGTTGCAGGCCCAATGATAATTCAAATGAAAGCGAAATCAATACTGATCTGGATCGTTATACCTAAATAGGCAAAGAATCTCAACCCCTAATTCAATTCCTGCAAGAATCATTCTCCCTCCCTACCCCATTATCCGAATCCATAATATATGCTATATCACATTGCTCTTCACCTACCGAGCCAAATCTACCTGCGTTGAAGAGGACGAGAAGATACCTGAAGTCTATAGGGAGATATGGGAACAATGCATTCTTGGTGGGTCAGTATGGAGGTGCGGGCGAGATTGCTCAAGGGTTCTGTAGGTGAGTCAGCTAGTCGAGGCGTGTTGTTTTTGGCCATCGAAGCTGACATATCTTTCAACTGATTTATAGAGCATGTGCTGTCTTCGGAGGGACGTATATCCTCGGTCCATCCGCCAAGCCCACTTCGCTATCGACATCTTCCGAAGGAGTTACGCTAGATATCCCATGTCATCCTAGACCAGTCACAGGCAGATACCTGATCTCGTCTCCCAACCACATCCCACAGATACTCTTTGGTACTACGCCGTCGGGAGATCCAGATGAAGGACACCACATTGCGCATTGTATAGCTGTCACGAGAACCCTGCCTGAAGCATTACGGCGAAAACCCATTTCCAGTCAGGAGACAATAGAGCAAGAGCAAGAGCAAGAGCAAGTGGAGAACGATGATACTTCCTTGATTGTTTTCCCAACGGAGAATGGCGGTGTAGTGCGATGTTATGTCAATGGGGAAGGGACAGGAAGTTGTCCTCCAGGTCAATGTGAGTCTAACATCTTCACGCGATCAGAGGAGAGTGGTTGACGTGTTGATGTTGCAGATATAATATACCTATCTACCTCTATCTCTCCTACGTTCACTACTTCTCCTTCAGAAATGCTCAAACCGTATCTTGCCAAAATCACACACGACTCGGTATTTACCGCATACTATGTGTCCTCTCGGCCATCCTCAGCCTCCATCCCAGCTTCAGTATCGGACAAAATCATAGTGTTAAAACCATATGCAGGTAGCGAGCTAGTTACGGGAGGACTGGACTGGGAGGCCAGACAGGGCGAAGTGGCTTATCGAGCGGTGATGGGGGAAGGTGGGAAAGGGTTCTTTGAGAAGGATATAACCGAGGAGGAAGAGATGGGTATAGAGGATGATATGTAATCATTGTACTATGTTGTGATTTATGTACGAGATTACTGATTTACCATCACTCTCGTCTACGCCATTATTTACAGATCACATATACATGGCATGAAGACTTTTTCCCTTGCGGCGCATCCTTCTTATCTGATTTCCGTATAGATGGCTAAACATCATAAAAGATTAAACAGTCTAGATGACAAAGACGGTGAACTAATCAGCCTTATCGATCAGGAAAGAATAGTTGACAAACAAACCAAAGTGTGCCAACTTACAGAATCAACTACTGGAACCACCCATTCACCTTCGCATTCCCCTTTTCCCTCTGGGATCAAACAACTTACCAGCGTACATTTGATATGTCCACCTTGATCTTTGGGACCTACCAGTCCAGCTGATTGGGTTCGAAGTGTAAATTCGATGTCTTTGTTGAACCCTTTGCCGGCCCATACTTGGCACTATCAAAAGAACAAGATGCAGATAATGAATAAATAAATAAACAAACAATAATTAGTCGAGGTTAGCGTTTGTTTATGAATTACGGTAAATACAACAATCCTGATAGCAGTTCACCAACTTCCTTTTTTCTTGATGAAGCGATCACAATGTAGAGAATAAAATTGACTCACCTCCTGTTTCCAACTTCTTCTCTCTTCCGATTGAGGTCTCCCCTCTTCTACCCAAGTAGGTCCATACCAATAGAAGCTTTTCTTGTCATTCGCATCGCTAAATGTGATAGTTCGCGTACCTTCTTTTGGTATATCACCCAATTCGGTGGTTTGAGTGGCAGATGTGGTAGAAGGGAAATTGATCTTCACGCTCCCTTCCAAGCCTGCTAGGACCGAGGGGAGTAGGATCAGGGGGAAGAGCGAAGAGAAGGTGGAGAGAAACATATTACTCTGATGTTTGATGTTTTGTACGGTTTGTGATATTTAGGTCCAGCCTGTAATACAGTTGCAAAATCTCAAGCTATTTGATTGACTATAAGTTGATGAATGCAATTCCAGATGTTATCATCGGTGATACAGCACAGCATATATATATATATATACATATATATGCACACTTTACAATTAACCTATCAATCTTTATACATACCTTTGTTGACCTCGGTTTGCTGACTTTCTCAAAATCTAATTTGGAATGTATCCTTTCATCCCTCAGAGAAAGATCACATCATTGATTACCTCGTATTTGAAGGGTCTCATTAGATTGAATTAACTGATTATTCACGATCCTTTGACTCCTTATCAGATGAGGAAGAAAGAAACCTGGTCGAGACCGAGGATTCAAACGGGGATACAAGGAGAGGAAGCGGAGAGGAAGCGGAGAGATGAAGCAAGGGGAAGATCGAGACGCAAGATATCCGAAAGATTGATGCAGCATTTCGGGAGTCTGCAAAGCATGAGCCTGCCTGGGACAGAGCTCAAACCATTCGTCGGACTATCATATCATTAAGACTCATAATTACTGAATGACCGATAGGAGGTAAATCGATCCAAGGAAATCCTTACATGTCATTGAATGGTCAGGGCCTACCAATTCAGTATTTTCCGCCAAAAGGATACAACGGAGGCAGCTAGACTGTCTACCTGCACTGAGAGAGCCCAGATACTTCTTCTGCCATCCCTTCCTGACACCTGATATAGAGGACTGACAACGAAGGAGATTCACATTGCGTGTAAGCCTGTGTATAGGTATATATTTATGCCAAAATTGCGATTCGAAAGATTTCACAAGATACCAATCTTCTATAGTACAGCGGTTAGTATATCCGCCTTTCATCGAATGCCTGTCAAGGTGTGCTAGATTTTACGACATTCTCTTTTTACCATGGGTCTCTGAGATGCTGCATACAGGACAAGGTGAGATACCTACCAGACCCATAATCAATGTTCGGTTTCAAGTACTGGAATTCTTTGGACGGTCTGAAGTGAAAGAGTGGAACCAACAATACATGTAGCGCGACCGATATATACATTCCAATTTGGGAATCTTATCCCTCGGATAAACATATCAATAACGGCCAATGGTAGTACAGCTCTGTCTGTAACCTCAAACAATTCCACTGTATATAGAGTTACCAAAGCTCGTATCTTTCACATATTCATTTCACTAATATTTCTTCTTTTTCTGATTGGTGTCGGAACATGATGTACATGTACTGTACCTGTTTCGCGTATTCGCACATTTGATTGACAAGGAATTTCAACGACCAGATCTATGTCACATGACTTTTACAATCAGCGTAGTTTGGGCAGATGCGAATGACAAACAACCCCCCAGCTTACCCGAACTGTTGTCCTATATTATAGAACTCTATATCTTCTTCTTCCAATACACCAGCCATGGCCTCCCGTCGCAGCCTATTCTCCAAATCTATCATCGATCGTCCTCTCCCGTCTACCTTTTGAGCAGATCGGATAAATCTCTCCCCTTGTTCGTACGCGTTGGATGCCAAGTATGATTCGAGGATGGTCAGTCTTTCTCTTGCAATTGAACAATACGGCTCGGGAGCGTCGAGATCCTGATGGATCATCGTTCGGAAGTGTCGGACAGGTATGTCTTGACCCAACTGATCCGTATGATCCCGAATCATATGCCTACGGAGTTCTCTGGTCGATACATACCTATCGTCGCACATTAGCGAAAGCACATGATAGAGTAATCCGTACAGACTTACGACTTATCACAGCTATCGACAGCACAATGGTATTTCTCCGTGTTTTCACCGTCCATCTGGTATAGATGTGCATCCAGCCATCGCCCAGTGACTGCACCCGGAACATGGAAACTGATCTCATGTCGTCGCAATTCGTATGGCAACCACGTTTTACCAACGAATTCAGCTGGAGTATAGTCGTCGGATTGGCATTGGGAACATAATACTCGGTCCCGGGCGTGATGTCTATGGCCTTCCAAGCCTACCAGAGCTCTGGCAACACAACTATACGCATCAGCTCGCTCAACAAGGTTACTCAGTCTAGCTCACGATATCCAAGCTTTTTTATCTTTTTGCAGATCCCGGAAATCCGACAGGATAGATCCGTTACCTGTAAAGTCGCAGTAGATTCAGCCACCATCGATGGCGAGTGATACGAAGAACTTGCCTCTAATATCTCGCTGACTCTCAACGATGCCTTCATTATCTGAGGGAGAGTCATAAGAGCCTGAGGTGAGCCGACTGAGAGCGATACCGTTTGACATTGAGATATCTAACCTACCGTTACCGTCCATCGTTAAATCGTTATCATCCAAGACTAGCAACTCTTCATCCGCAGCTCCATCTTCATCTTCTAAGGATTCTTCCTCTTCATCATCGAATAAAGCCTCACGACACGAATTGGCAAATTCGCGGATCAATTCTGTCGGTAGTTCCTCGACTTCCTTCTTATAACTACTGGCGTTTCTGATCTTATCATCGATCGTCACTGCGAGAAAGAAGTGAGTTTGCAACAAGTGGAAGCGTTGGCAAAGGTACGCACGTTCTTTTCGCCTCTTACCCTCTTTACTTTTTGCTTGTCTCCTAGCCTCCCCATGCAGCGACGCAACCCGATTTCTAATAGCTCGACGAGTCCGTCCGAGCATCTCGTCTAACTGATTTTCACGGAGATCCGTGATGTCGATATACTATATGGGATCCGAAAGTCAGCCCAGATCTCAACGGCACCACAGACACATACTGGTGGTACTCTCATCCAATCGCTAGACCCATCTACCAGGCATTCCGAAAGAATAGCCAAGCCTTCCGTGAACAATTTCAGCTTGGGATCCTCAGAAAGCAGGCTGTCTAAGATCGGATTTACTACATTCGTTTCAGACCTAGAACCGACTTATGTAAGCTATAAGAAGCTCTAAAGTCCCTCCCGAGAATTTACCTTTTTAAATACATCTGCATGATCGTGCTAACTGGAACTGACAGCTCCGCCCGAAGAACAGCCTTGACTAGATCCAATCCTTCAATGGTACCATCGTAGTTCTTTTCGAGAGTGAATGATCCAGGGGCGTGCCCAAGCAGTAACCGAGTAGCCATTCTACCAAACTTGTCGACCCATCTGGTAGCTGTACCTCTTCTTACCGAAGACATACCGAGGATCTCGCTCTCGGCGGCTATAGACATTCGCATATGCTATCAGCCAAATTGTGCCGCTAGCCTTTGGTCTGTGGTACTAACATACCTTGATATCCACAATCTTCAAGGTTCTCCTTGAATCGGATGCTCGCTCCTTCCACCCTGAGTGGTGCTGTGGTATCGAGACCAAAGCCACCGCTTCCACCTCCCAATAGCACCGGCCTATTGGCAAATTCGGGTTCCACGCACAGTTCAAGTAACCTAGACTGGTAGATGTCTTCTATGCTTCTTTCTGGTCCGAAAACACCTTGTCGTAGACCGTGCGCTAGCAACGCACATCCCAAGTCAAAAATCAGATTGGGTTTCCTTCGGACCGTCCGGATGTACAGCCTAAGCGACCGGATCGAGGTTCTTTGACTTCGCTTGAAGTGTCTAAGAGTAAGTACCACTTCCCATCCCATGATGTTCTCTTCTTTGTCATCTCTTCTAGCGATCCATACGATATCGGACCATTTGAAGAAGAAACCGCTATCACTGGAGGGCATGAAGGTGGATGGCCTTCCGCCTGTGTGGAGCAGGAGCAGGAGCAGGACGACATGTTGTAAAGCGACATCTCCATGCTTGGAGTACCTCAACGTAGAGCTGACCATCATTCCTATATCTTCACAGAAAAGCGCGACTTTCTCTTTCATGTCCGATCGAAGTTGATATTTTTCGACTAGATGGGATATTGCCTATTTGTGTATCAGCATTGTGGTCTAGAATTGGTGGATCACCACGAAGACTCACGGTATTGATCCCTCTTCTGAAACCTTTCATCAAGCTATCATCTACGAAGAATCCCCATTCCATCCGAGGAACCTGTTACACGCGGTCGTGGGGTGAGCTTGGGCTTTACCATTTACAGTAGTCGATTGAAGTCCATTGGCTGTGTGGTTGTTGCAAGTACTGGGCACTCACGATCTCAATTATATCTTTGGCCATGTTGGTGATTGACTGCACCTTCATGTATTCAACTACTTCTGTCCCTTCTTCGTCCACATGAGCTTTCTTTGATCTAAGTATCAACTTCTCCAGTAGCTTTGAAGCGAGAAAAACCATTTGATCTCCATCTTTAGAGTCAAAAATCTGTCCTCTCTTCCTCTCTTGCCGATCTCTAATCTCGTTGAACTCTCTATATCTCAATGTCCCTTGGCTAGCCCGCTTGAGGCCACAGGTTTGCCTTGATATGAGAGCTTGTAGTAGGTCCGTACTATCCTCTTCGTCGTCACCGGATGACACTTCGGACATGGTGGGCCGCTCTTGAGTGGTACGTGTAGCAAAGGCTGCCTTCACCGACTCAGCATGGAAGGCGATGAGTCCTTCTGTTGGATCTCGGTCGTAAGATAGGGCTGATGACATCTTTAGATATTAGTTTTTCGATGAGTCGGTATTACTGCATTCGATGGAGAGATAGATGAACGAAGTCAGTGAAAATTTGTAGGTCAATCGGTGTTGATATCCTGTTTGTAATCTATACGTTATGTGGGAGAAAGAATATCAATTGAGCTGATGATAGCTTAATGACGGTAGGTCTGCGTGTGAGTGACTGGTTATCAAATTCGAAGGGAATGCGGTGTTCAACGAGTGTTGAATGAGTGTTGCACGATAATATGGTAGGGAGAGCAGAGATGAACCGTGTTTCAAGAGGACGGATCGAATGATATCGCAGCGAGAGCGGCATAGATCCAATGAGAGGGGTGCATGAAAGTTGAAAAGCGTGCATCACAGTACAGACAATACTCGATCCGACCGTCATAGCTATGAGACAACACCACTCTTGCACCTTTGGATGATACAATCAATCAATCAATCGATCGATCAGACAATTAATCAATCAATGAGTCGTCCCTTCTCATCAAATTTGCCTTCACTCCACAGTCACATTCCGCTCCATTACACGCGGATCAATTGGTACATCACATGTATTCTTTCATGATGATCACGAACACTCAGCAGAGGCGATCGACCACTCATCGAAATCGCAGCTGGTGGAAATCGGTGTCCGGATATGCTTTAAACATCACTGAACCATTAATTTACAGTTTGTTTTTATATTCAGAGCATACCAGAGATCTATGAACGATATGTATCCAACTACCCAGCACAAAAATTCTTACTGAGAAATCCTTTGTTCCAACAGCCTTTCTATCCTTGCATCGACTCGTTCTAACACATCTCCCGATATCGCTATCTCAGCTTTCGTTCTTTCCATCCTTCCGCATCTGAGACATAAGCTTCCTATGAGTCAACTCGTTCATACTCTCATGCGACTTATTGCCGCACAGAAAATGGCTGCTATGATAGAACAGTACTTACATCATCTCCATTGCTTGTCGATGGATTCTAGCTGCCTCTTGATCTCCACCAATAGTGGCATTCTCAAGTCGCGCTTGATGAGATAAAGCTGCATCCGACAGAGACAGAAAACTTCGATTCAACGCAACATGTGCCAATCTAGCGTTCGTCGTAGCATTAAAACCGGCCAAAAGCTGGTAGACTTGCTCTTGCTGCAGTCCATGCGAGTGATCACCAGATAAGACTTTCAATAATGATTCTGCCGGATCGAACGAGATGTCCTAGGAGAAGCTGACCTCAGCTTCGTGTCCTCAGACCAATGGCTCCGACACGAAGGTGCCCAAGAACGTAAAAAGCTCAACCTACCTCTCTAGCAGTCCCCTTAGCCTTTGAATCAGACCTCCCTCTGCCTCCAGAAGTCCTAGAGCTATATAGTTCTCTTGCTCTTTGGGTGGTTCTGGTGCCACTATCACCAGGTGTAACCTTCGATGATCCTCGTGCAGGTCGAGCGGATGGAGTAGCCAATTTCTTTGGACGAGTAGGAGTGAAAGGTGATCCAAGTACGTTGTATCGTGGGAGATGACCACTATCAGCTAATGAGCTTTCTGAGCATGAAATGACGATTTCATTCACCTTACCAGGACCTTCTTTGGCCCTTCTACTTCTTAACGCCGAGTCGAGTGCATCCATTTTCTCAGTACGCGACATTTGGAGGAGGGGTGTGATCCTAGATAGCAATAATGGTCAGTATTCCTTCTCTTGTTGGCAGAATAGATGAAGTCTACTTGCGGGCTGGTCTTGAGCACCTCCAGCCCTCTTACGTTCCCCTGGTCCCTCTCTCGGTCTCTCTTCTTGGATTGCTTCTCCCCCTTCTTCTTCTTCTGCTTCTCCTTCGCTCTTTGCTTTTCTGCTCTACGAGCTTCCTTTTCCTTGTCTTTGCGGTATTGCTCTCTGAGCTTTTCCATAACTTCAGGATCGAAACTGGTATCATCCTCCTCCAAATCCTCTCGATCTACCGAAGGTCTTCCGGGTCTTCGTATCCTAGGTGCTCTCCAGAATCGCTCATATCGATATCTGTATTGGGAGACATCCTCAAGCTCTGTGACGCAGAGAAAATGTGAAAGCAGCGATCAGCGATAACCTCTTCATGAGATCCAGACTGTCTTTCTCCCCAGGACATGCAGGGATCCTCAAGGGATTAAGGGGGTGACTGTCACGTCTACAAGAGAGAATCATGACTTACCTTAACGATGACACCCGATATCGGAGAATGCGAGGTTAATTGCTCTTAAAAGTGCTGTCGAATGAAAGTGGTTAGTATTCCCAAAGTGTTCTCAGAGAAGAGTAGAATCGTCGGCAAGTGATGTAACAATGGCAGCAAAAGAAGCTGATGCATTTCAGTAACATGCTACCAATCCAGTGTTGATCCCCGATGAGTGTGCAATGTGGATCAGCAATGGCGTCTTTTCGTGATTTACAGTTTGTTATTATTTTTCAGTTTGGTGGTCCGAGTCCACTAGTGTGGTTGTCAGCGACGATCAGGGGTTCCTATGAGAATTGATGTTTCAAAGGCATGTACATTTCTTGTGTTGACATCGAGGTAAAAGTAAAATCCACAATGAGTCGTCGGCGTACCGCATATGGCTCGACACAGTGATTTCGTGTCTAACATATGCATCTGAATTTGGATCATTTCTACTCAGCCGCATTCTTCCAGACTTACGCTTGTGATAGCAGAATACATTCAAATCACAGCAACCATATTGCTCAATCCCCCTGGTTAGAAAGTGGATCTAAGACGGACAATTGGAAATGAATTCTGTAAGTTCACTTTCAGCAGAATGGTATTTGCTGACTTGCTTTTGCTAGAGTACCTCTCGACAACCCTTGTTGGATCCGATGGAAATCTCTCCTACCGGAGGCTCTATATCGGACTCGATCGCTGATGCGACTCGGCATGGTAGAAAGCGGATGAGAAGAAATAGCACCGATGAGGATAGTCGAGGGTTGGCTGGAGAAAGTCAAAACGAAGGCGAAGGTTATGAGGAGAACAGGGATGCTGTGGATAATGAAGGGACGGTGAGTTGGCTGAAATCACCCATAGCTGTCTCTACATCTTGACGCACATGACTACATACAAAATCATAATCAGCTGATGCTTCTTTGTGAAGGACGATCTCCAGGAATTATCGGATATAGGTAGTATCGAGGTAAGTCTCGTCTCGTCCGAGGTGTGATTGCTTGGGTGGACTTGAGCTGTTCCAGTCAAGTCACCCCTCCGGAGGATCGCTCACTGACTTTCCACTGGACAATTTTTAGGTCATCAAACCGAAATACATCGAGATGGCCAGGAAGGGGCGTAACAAGAACGTCATCGATATCATCGGCCCTCGTTCTAGTGGTCCCACTTCCAAGGGTAGACTGGCATTAGAAGCCAAGATATTACAACGCATAGGCAATGGTACCCCTCTATCTGCCGTCAAGAACCACTACCAGAGTAGAAAGCCTGCAAGTCCGGTTAGAAAGAAGACCTTCGTAGGAGCGGATAGAACTGTTGGTGGAAGTGAGATCAATAAAGAATTATCGCTGGAGCCGAAGGTGAGTCGATTGTGGAGATCGCTTCTAATTTACCATGAGCTCATCCCGTCAGTAGTACCGTCAATCAGACGTATATTCATTTCTTGGCGGCGCCGTTAACAGCAATCTACCTCTCGCCAGACGAACTGAGCTTCTCAGCGTCCAGGACTCTGTCAACGGTCTAAGACAGACTACGATCAATGGTCTCGCCGGTTTGAATCAGAGCCTGGAGTTAGATTACCGCGTGATGCAAAGTACGCTGAGTGAGGAAGGTAAACGATGGTTATCAAATGAAACGTAAGTTGTCGAAACCTGGTGAGATACATTATATATGTTAACACTCCTTCTATTCGCCAGCGATGAAATCCAAGCGCAACTCAAACAAGTGCTCAAGTTGCCTCTACGACAGCTCAAACAGATTGATCAAGCGACGTCCGCACTGTTAGATAAGGAGGAAATGTTAGCTGGGAGATCACCATTTGAGTCTGACGAAGACGAGGATGTTGACACCGAGAATCTTGGTGGTAGTGAAAAATGAAAGAATTGGATATTGCTCATATGGATAAGGCCTTCAGGACTAATGGTAAATGCAAATCAATGGAACATCCCCAACTGATGCATGAAAGATTACGAGTATCACGTGCATTCACTACTAATGTTATTTCCTGAGCATACACAGCTCTTACAGTATGACACACATTTCAACTCTTAAGATTAATTCCGTGTTCTGCTAATTTTTACGTGTTTTTGATCTGCTCACAGCGCGTTCACCAACATTCATAAAACGACGCGCGTCCACCAGCTGCTTTTCATGAAAACTTATATACTCACTGTCAGTTGGCTCACAGCATTCCATCGTGATGTTATCCCACCATACATTAATCGACACACAGACATGTCCTAGCGTCTATTGTCAAGAAAAACAATTCGCTCAACAAATGATTCTGTCAAGGAGACGTGACAAATCCATTATAGTACATCGGTTAGTATATCCGCCTTTCACGCGGGAGAGCAGGGTTCGATTCCCTGTAATGGAACTTCTTTTTTATACCTCTTCGATCCTATCCCCTCTGGGTTGTTCTGATCATCTCATAATTGTTAGCTTTTGTTCGCGGGCTTAAAACACTACGCACAAGACATAATAGATGGAAGAGAGGATAAAAAAGAAGTTCCATTACAGGGAATCGAACCCTGCTCTCCCGCGTGAAAGGCGGATATACTAACCGATGTACTATAATGGAATGATTCAGCAATCTTAGAAATTCTAAGAATTGCTTCTGGACGCCAAAATTTGTAACAATATATAGATGAAATGTTTTAAGGTACTCTAGCTTCGTCGACCTATACTCCAGTACCGCTTTTAGTGGTTCAAATCTGTTTAGGACACGAAGATCGTGCTGACAGGAAACAGAGAGACTCAATGCATAGCGATTGTACAGTTCAAGACGGTTCATACACGCGAGAAAACTAGCCAAGGGAGAATAGTGATTACGTTGTCCTTGCCTTACTAGCCTTTTTCACCTTTTTCTGCTTATACCCATCAGCCACCACCACCTTCTTTTTCTTACTTGGTTCCTCTTTCTTCTCCTTCTGCTCTTCTACCTTTCCATCCGCATCCACATCCATCTTCTCTTCGTTCTTCCTTTTATTATTACCCTTCTTATTCTCGTTGTTACCGCTGCCTCCTAAGATCGATATCAACTGATTCCACATACTGATCACACCCTTCATCTCCTTCGTCTTCTCACCATTCACCAATTTATCCCTTACTGCCTCTACCCTCGTTATATCCCATTTTACATCTAGAGTCTTCGAAGTTCGTGCGAGGGCCAAAGCGAATTTCACTACATCTTTCAGTTTCGCTGCATTCCAACCACTCTCCGACTGGGCATCTTCCACGGTAGCATATACAGCTTCAGTAGCGTTACTGATAAACTCCTTTATCTTGTTCGAAGGGATAGTATTGGATTTAAGAAGAGAAGGTAGATGTTGAGTTATGGTTTGTAACATTGTATAACCCTGTAATTGTCGATAGGTGTTTACACCATTGCCAGCTCTGACGAATTCCACTATATCGTTGGACAGCTCGAATCCTTTGGAAGGGAATCTCTTGATGAATTCCAGTACGAAATTAGGATGTAACAGAGATGATTTACGCGTCATGAAATCTTTCAATGTTTCACCGTATACTTCTACGACTGAAGCATCCGAGGTCGATGTTGATGATTCGATGGACTTGACGACAAATAGAGAAGATGATGAACATAGATTGGAGAACTCGGCTGAATGTGCTTTGATGGCCATACCGTGTATTTCCCTCAATATGCCAACAGCTTTGGAAAGATCGACAGAAGAAGGCACATCTTTAGGCTTGTTGAACTTCGATCGTATGATGCCGGCCGCTTTGTTGGCTAATTCACTTTCTGACGATCCACCTCCTCTGACCAATCGCAGAAGAGCAATGACAACTGAAAGCATTAATGGGTTGGACGATTGTTTCTTGGAGTATACATCGAAAAAGTCGAGTATTCTGTTCTTGAAATGTAAAGACTCTATTTGAAGGTCTAAAAAGCGGAATCATCAGCTGTTTATACTGCATAAACAGAAGGCAGACACCCCGCTCACGCTTCAAGTCTGTTTTCTTCGTACTGGCTGCCTGTTGTCTAAACACTTCCGCCAACTGTTCATCAACCTTCATCATCTGATTATCATCCATGTATTCCTCCTCGTCAGACTCATCGTCATCATCTCCATCCTTGTTGGTATCGTCAACACCTAATCCAGCTACATTCAAGGCTTCTGCGACTCGTTGTCTGAAGGCCGGATCGACATCAGGCAAGTCGTCCTCATCATCTTCTTCAATGTCGGAATCTTGCTCTGCGTCTTGGTCTTCGTCCTCATCATCTTCGTCTTCATTTTCGGAGACTTCCTCATCGTCCTCGTCTTCAGCATCAGAGGATTCAGCAGCTGCATCCGCAACGGTTTGCTCCAATTGCTATAAACGCATTTCCATCAGCTTGAAACCTTTGCGGTTCAATTTTTGCAACTTACAGCTACCAAGAGGTCCATACTGGATTCAGTGAACTCGGAAGAAACCATTCCGAATGCCAAATTCGCCAGATTTCTGAGATCGTTTGATCCCTTATCGAGAAGGGCGATAAGGACATCAAGTAACGAATCGATTGGGGGATACTCCTCCCCCTCTTCCTCTTTCTCAGCGGTCAGTGGTAGATCGAAAAGTTGCTGGATGGCAGAGTTGGCGTTCTGCAGGAGAATCGATCATCAATATCAACCATGTAGATCGTAGAAGAAGAATCACCCACCTCAAGCAAGTCCAAGGCATCCTCAACCTCATCATATGTCTGTAAGATGAAGAAGGCCAAGAGTATCTCCGAGCCTTCAGCAACTTGTTTTCGATCCTCCTTAACTTTCTCCAACGATGAGAGAGTCTTTAAAGCTTCTTTACGGAGAGAGATGATCTCTTCGTCCGCTTCGGTCGTGATGTCCACGTGCTTGTTGTCTTTTTCCAGAAGGGCGAGGGTATCGAGAGCACGTCGTAGCCATAACTTGCCGGAGGGATCACAACCTTGCTGTCGGACAGTCTTTGTCTCCTCAGAGCCTGAATTACAAAGATCAGCAAAGCCTCGTCTCCGCAAATAGGAAATAGCTTACCTCGCTGAGAGACGGAAGCAGTAGTTAGTTCCACTAGACAACTACTCAACCTCGATCGGCAAGCTGCAGCGGTAGATTCAGACAAAGCAGGCTTGGGTGTAGTGTGGATCTATATGATGCCCCAGTCAGCTTTTGCACGCCTACACACATCGTCGGCATTAGACTTACAGCGGTGATTTGACTTTTCTTGTCTGCCTTTCGAATCAAGAAGAAACCGTGGACCAGCAAGAAGTCAATGATGGAAGATATCCACTCGTCATCTTTAGGCACTGAGCCATTCCTGCACAAAGCAAGGATCTGATCTAATGCCCATAATCTTCTTTCGTCGATTCTTGCACTGTCCAAGCTGTACATGTTGATCAGCACATAACTTGGGCCAGAGGGTAACTGTACAGCGATCGTCTCGATGTTACCATGAATTTGGCAGACCAAAGACTCACTTCTCACCGCCACTGACAACGATTTCCTCCAAGTATTTCACATAATCTCTTACACCCCGGCAGTTCAGACTACCCATAATCGTCTCAACAGTCTTCGTTTTCGTGACCTTATCGAAATCCTGTTTACCATGTTTGCCCACCAATTGACTCAAAAGAGTGAAACCAACTTGGCTATTCGCTTTAGTCACTTCTTGCACTTTCTTTGCGATTTGCTGAGCAGCTTTGTGGAGGTATCGATCAGAAGACGAAAGGTTGTTTATCCAACACCTCATGAAATTAGGAGTGAAGATCAGAGGCATCGACTCGGAAGGCAATAATGGTAATGATCGCTCGAATACTTGGAATCCCCAATATCGTCTTTGTGGCGAGGCAGTGTTGGAAAATAGCGATTCTGATAATTCGAAAAGAGCAGATCAGCTTCCATTCGAGATTTGAATAGGGTGAATCAAGGCAGTCAGCTGCTTACCATCAACTACAACTCGGAAGAAATCCTGGAAAGGTGCTTCCCCATTGTTCCCTGATTTCTCATCGGATTTAGGGAAATAGTGATCAAGGATGATATTCCACACAAAGTGTAATTGTGGTTTCCAATTTCCACTTGTCGAGGCAGATACACTCTCATCATCTTCAGCAGATGCTTCCTGTATGTAGGATCAGCATTGATCGATCGATGTGATCAGATTTCTGGACTTACCTTGAGCACTCGACCGAGGGTCACGAGATTATGGGAATTGAGGAGTGGGGTGTGCTTGAATGTAGGTGCGAGGTATGATTTCCAGTCGATGTCCTATAATGTGATTTGATATATGAGCATGGAGATTTCGTCTATATTACGCGTATGAGCTGACAGTATGAACTGTACTCACTTCCACATTATTCTCCAACAGAAGAACCAAAGCGACCTTCTCCTGATTCCACGCTTTCCCACTGAAAACCTTCTCCACGGTATCTTTCAATGCCTGATCCCTCCATTCTACCTGACTATCCAATAAGGCTTGGATCGCACCAACAAGAGTCCACCAGGCGCTTTCCCTCATCCATGCTTTCGCTTCACCCAATTTCACCAATTCGTCTACTACTCTCTCAAAATCTTCCCTGGTAGCGGCCTTGGAGTATAAGGAGTTTGACTGGATGATCGATGTAAGTCCGAACAATCGAGCGAACATCATATCTCTCTCTTCTGACCCTTTCATACCTTTGGAATACTGGGAATTACGTATGAGGAGGGATAAGACTTGAGATGCAGTGACGGTTTGTATACGGGATAATAACTGTCGGACATCATCAGCGACATGTTCTCGACCGACCTTCATATACAGGGGACTCACTTCTGTCAGAGTGACTGCAAACCCAAGTCTACTACTTTCTCTCGAGCTTCCTAAACCCCTGACCAATCTCTTCACACAGTAAACAACATCTTCCGAGTTATCTTTGCTCAATCGCTTGTCCAACTTCTCACTTTCCTTGTCCTTCACCTGCGAGTCTTCATCATCGGATGCATCGACTTCCATACCCGATTCATCATCATCATCATCATCATCATCATCATCATCCTCTTCTCCCTCTTCTTCGTCGTCGTCATCGGAACTAGCTGTGGGTTTGGAGGTGATGAAAAATTGTTGGAAATTTTCGAGGTTCGATACCAAGGACGCAGAGGCTGTCAAACGGGTATCTTTGCTTGAGTTGGCCAATGGCCAGAATAAAGGCAAGATATTCGAGGCCATCTTGCTTTCGTGTGATGGGTCGATGCGATGGAGGGTAACGAGGATATGAAGAAGCAGCAATGTGATTTTTGGAAACAGCAGGTGAAAGTGAAAGTGAAAAATAAAAAACCTTCGAAAGGGAGTGAGGGGCACCATCCACCGACGGAACCCAGGCTACCACACAGACACAGATATTTGATCCCGTCGACCTCCTCCCCACGCGTATGTTATGTTATTTTGGGTCAATCGATTCCACCCTCTCACAACGTTGAGAGACTCTTTCTACTCTTCACTCGCACATAGTCAAACAGACAGACAGACGACATTCTCATCAGACGACTTGGGTCACCCAACAGATCACGAGGAGGCCAATCGAACCACCTTCCACTTCCCTGGTAAAACCGTCCTACTTTCCATCGATACCGCTTCTCCCTCTTTTCAACAATTATGGCCCAAAAACAGCGAACGAACCAAGCCATCACCCTGAAGGGGTCAACAGCTTTGGTCACAGAATTCTTTGAGTACAGTGTGAATAGGTCAGTAATCTCACTGGCTAGTTAGCTGAGTTGGTACCGGAATGGTTCGTAATAGCTGATATCGAGCGATGTGCAGTATCCTTTATCAACGAGGAGTTTATCCCAGTGATGATTTCCGGTAAGCCAGCTAGACATTTCAGACAGTTGTATAGATCAAGCTGACATATGATGTGGGTAATCAGGATGGTCAAGAAATACGGTCTTCCCATGCTTGTCACTGCGGATGACAATCTAAAGGAATACTTGACCACCATCCTGTCCCAAGTGCAGGGTGAGTAAAGTGACATCTATCTCAACACAGTCACCTAAGCTAATTGACATTGATGTATACCCTGTCTTTCATGCCTTTTCTGACAATGTCACTATCAACCTCAAATCGTGGTCATGCTACATTCCGTTCTCTGCTCATCGTTCTTGCCTCGTTCGACCTCTTCTCGCTCCTTCACGATGTAGAATGGCTCCTCTCATCATCCATCAACCGCCTAGTCCTAGCTATCAAATCCATAGAAACGGGCGAAACCCTCGAGCGATGGCAGTTCGACATCCACACGGACGAATCAGCGATAAATAACCCTTCTTTACCTGGTGGTCCCTCAACAAAGGGAAAGAAGAAGGAAAAGACCGAAAAGGAAGTTCAAGGTGAAATCAGAGAGATCATGAAGCAGATTACGAGTAGCGTGACGTTTTTGCCTATCTTGGAGGAGGAATGTAAGTTCATTCGAATCTTATCATCAACACATGAGGTCTCACACTATCTCCCATGTTTGAATAAAGTCGACATCATCTAGTCTGACTGAGTTCCTGTTGCCTGCACATGAAAGACCTGCTGATGATCCTTTCCTGCTGTTTTATAGGCACGTTCACTCTTCTGGCTTATACCAACGACTCTCCGGATCTACCTATACCTGCTACGTGGGGAGATGCGGACCCTCATTTGATCGATAGGGGTAAAGTGGAACAGGTCAGGTTAAGAAGTTTCAGTACGAACGTGCACTCGTTGGAAGTGAGTGGATTGTGATACAGCTGCTCAAATTCTGCCGACGCTCCAAAAGAAATGAAGCTGACCACGATGTCGCTCAGGCGATGGTGGCTTACCGAGTTGGAGAATAAGAGTTGAATTTTGTAGTTGATCGTTTGGTCTTACAGTGACTTACTTATTCGATGGTTTGGTGTTTGAACAATTTACGATATTCATGATTTATAGCTATATACCATGAGGCATGTATACCCCTTGTACAGTACGATATATAGATGTTTCATGAGATCTGCTTCATTGCATGAATCATGGATTGTTGATCTACCTGATCTATGAAACGAGATCCTCTGCTCGGCCTACACTCCATTTCCTATGTGATTATGAATCCCAGATACACTACTTCTTGGAAGCCTTCAGAGCACTCGCAATACCAGCCATCAAACCCTGTCTCTCTCTCAGATAATTCACTTTCGATCTCCTCAAATCCTTAATTTGACCGGATCTACCTTGAGCTTCTCGAACAACCTTAATCTCTTTTATAAGTGGTGAATTCAACTTGAAGGACATCTCGACTCCAATCTTGTTTACTATATTCCTCAACTTGAAACTCGTATCTACCCCACCTCTCTTTTTGATTCCCATCAACACACCCGAAAAGGGAGATACGGTCTTCTTTGTAGCGTCTGTATATTGTAATACGGTGATCACTGAACCTGTCTTTAATCGATCTGGATGTCTCCTTGAGAATAGGTTGTGATACTGTGATTTGGGAGCTGTGGCATTGAGGTGGTTGATTATTGACCAGCCTTTACGAGGAGTTAGGAGAGATTGGGGGATGGAGGTTGGGGGAACGGTTGATGGAAGGAGTAGTGCGGTAGGATTGAAAGGGTATGCTATGAAAGAACGACCAATGGGCATCAGTGCTTTGCTCGTCTATCGGACCGGCAAGAGTCATGTACAATTTTTCTGATACGATCAATGTGTATATGAAGATGATAAGATAGGAGCTCAGACTCACACGATGAAGCAGGTTCGGAAGCGGAAGAAGTCGAAGCGAATCGTTTCGAGCTGGACGCTATCTGATCAGTGGATTGTCGTAGACCATTGGCAGCCTGGGCGAACAGACGGGATGCGGAAGGTCGGCTCATGTTGCTTGATAGATAGGTTTTGGCTGTTTATGGATGACGAGAAGTGACTTTGCGATAACAGTAGTAGTATGGGAGTTGAGCTGAAAATATCGAAATCTCGGGGATGCAGGCAAAGAGGGATGGATTTGAATGCATGACGTGGCATTTCACTCACAGCTATCTCAGCTATCAGCCACTGATAATTCCTCTGAATCGCATCATTGTACAGAGTGAGTATACTCTTACAGTCCATTCACCATTCACACTGACATGTCATCCTTGTCATCCTTCGTCCCTTTCATCTCAACACACCATTCGCGTAGTTACATATCCCAGCTATAGGTCTCAGATTTCACTCCTGATCATCACCTGATCATCAGAAGCTATCTCACCTAGCTTCATATCGCCGCAAAACCCAGAATCTATCGGCGCACGGCTCGCGTCCAAATCGAATGTCCTATCCGATCAATCATTCGTTTGCCACCTTTAGATCAAACATGGGTGTCTAGTCTTCAACACCCCTTCATCTTCAACAGAAAGGACATATAGTCGACTCGCCACTATAAGAGTCGAGTAGAACTGAAAAGCAGGGAAGGAAGGATGGGTGAACCCAAAGATAACGGTGATCTCGTAAGCTCATCCGTTTCATTCATCGCAACAAATGGAAGATATAGCTTATGATGTTATGGTTTGCAGGTCTCACGTCAAGCGAAACTTTCCAAAGCTCTCTCAGCCGCTTATCTGAACCATCAGATCAAAGAGCTTGAATCGAAAGTGAATGCAGTCAATCTCACCCCGCCTCTCTCTCGATCCCCGAACGGCGAACCACATCGCCCAAGGGAGAATGGAAGGGCCGAAGAGAGAGACCCAAATGATGATCTTGGTAGACCGGATGATCTGGAAGATCCCGCTCATGATGAATCAAATGACGAATGGAGGGTAGTAGTAGTTGATGTGTCTGCTTTGATGTGGGCTAAAAATGCTGTAAAGAGGTTGGTCGGCAAGGGATGGGAATTGATCGTTCCTCTCGAAGGTGAGTCACTCTCTCTCTGTGATATTTCATGAATTCTTTTGCGGATGTTGACTCAATCCACTGACATGATGGTCGTTCCCAAACCTAGCCATTCGGACACTTGATTTACTCAAGAAAGGTTCATCTCCCTCAGCAGTATCCGCCCGTCAAGCCGCTCGTTACATCGAACATGCAACTCGATTCCATACACTGTTATCTTCCGACCCTTCCATCACCGTTCAGTCAGGGACGAACTACAAGAAAGGTCGAGGATTGCGTATCCAGCGTGAAGATGAGGTCTTACCTGTAACCTCGATGATCGACGAGTTGGCTTTACCACCCATGGACGGTCAAGGGAATTTACCCATCTGGATCAAGAAGGTTTTCAGCTGCGTGGCGTATTTCAAGAGAATTATGGATAAGGAGTATCAACTACTTCAAGATGAATATGAACGAGGGAGAGAGGTGGAGAGAGGATCGATATTGTATGTTGGGAATCCACCTGTCTTTGTCGAAGTGGAACAAAATACAATAAATCAGCCTACCCCTACCGGCACGGGAGTGAAGGAAGATTATACGTCTAGAGCAGATGGGCATATCGTCTTGGAAGAAGCTGCAAGATTCGATTTGACATTGGAAGTTCTGAGAGATGATGATCATGAAGTCGAAGCGTCAGGATTGACCAAATCATCTAGATCAGGAAACGATCGAAGAGATGGTAGGAACAGGAACAGAAATAAGGACAAGGACAATAGTAGTAGAGATAAAGATGGACAGAGGAAAAAGAAGGAACAGTCTCGAGAACCTGTAAAGGAAGTTAAAATTCTACTCAGACGTCCACCTTCTTTATCAGGAGATGATAACCATCCTTCACCTGAAAGTGGTAAATCGACTTTACCTACACATAGTGGTAATGGGAATAGTCCAGCCATACCTGGTCCACAGCTCAAACCTAGAATCGAACCTACACCAGGACAAATTTCACTCATGGCTAGACCTCCTGTACCAACTTCTCCCAGAGGGATTGCACCTCCGCCTCGTGGCTTTAGACCCCCTCCGCCAGGTATACTGCCTGCACCACGTCCTCTGATGGGAATGCGTCCTCCTCGACATGAACCGTCCAACGGTCATCGACTGCCTCCTACTCAAGGAAGGGACGGAGGTAGGAACAGAGGAGGTCAAAGATCCAAGCCCAACAATAGTAACGAATTCACTTTGCTTCAAAGACCCGGATCTCTCGTTCGACCGCCTCCTCCTACTCCTCCCTCGGCACCACCAGGCTCAATGGCCAGGATCGACGCTCCTTTACACCGAGCTGACATGGGAATGAGAAGTGGGCGAATCGAAGGTGGAGTAGGGAGAGGTGGCGGTGGAAGAGAAGAACCGAAAGTGGTGCTCTTACGAAGGCCAGGATAATGCTGTCTTGAAGCTCGAGAAGCAGTGTTTTAGCTGAACATCACACATATCCATGGTAACCAAGTAATGGTCTCTCTCAAGCCAGATGTCAATACACGGAAATGATCCAGCGAGCATCCATCCTGGCCAGACGAAATGAGTTAATTGGAAACACTCATCAATCGACTGACTAAACGCTTCTCCCAATCTCTTTAAAAATAGGGATATGAAGTTGGACGAAGCGATGGGATAGTAGTCCGCGACTTCTTTCAGATAATTCTTTGCTTTTCCATGGGCAGGAGGGGGGCGAAGGAAGGAAGTTTCCGTTCTAGCCGTGAAATTCAAATTCAAATCGAGAGGACAGTCAGTAGGTCCGATGGTAGATAGCGTCATATCTCAAATGCATATGTGCATAATCAAAAGTGTGCAAGTTAAAGCTAAACAAGCGATCCACTTTGACACAAGGTACGAGCTGGCATTAAAACACGAAAATGAACATGTATGCATGTGGATTCACAAATCATACCTAGAGGTCAACTACTGACAAAATTTAACTCGACTAGAGCCTTCTGTGTGACATTGTCAGTGTCAGTGACACGAGTACGATCCTTTTAGGGGTTTTTTCAATCAGCCTTGTTGTACATAGGACGAGAATCTGTACTTAGAGGAGAATACCCTTCAAAGCTCCCATCGGATTTGAAAGTGAACGATCCAGATGAAGTATGAAATGTTTGACTTGAACCTGATCTCCATCCAGTCACGTCTGAGGTCGAGGGTTGACTTTCAGAAGAACTGGTCCTGATAGATGATCCAGCTGGACGAAGGGGCATTTCAAGAGATGAAGTAGACCTGCAAATGTGAAGGCTATAACATCAGTTTCCAGTTTAGTGACGAGATGTTAGTGAAGGTAATTTCAGGTTCTTATGACATCTTACTTACCTTGTTGACATTGTTCGTGGTATGTTTTGTGGTTTTTATACTTACCTATCAGTATGAACACGTTTTTTTTGTCTTTTCGGCTTTGTTTTCTTTCTGATTTTGGTTTGTTACGGCTTCACGAGAGAAAGCAAAGTTGTAGAAAATGTCAGTCGATATTCCTTCTTATATACTTTAGACTGCTTGAGTGAATCCTGTTGCCATCCGTTGTTGACGGACGAATAGAAGTCAAATACGTCAATGGACTCAACAACATAGTTCATAATGACGAAGATCATCCTACTTTCTTTCAGGATCAGTATTTGGTGGCCCAGCACTGAACGTAAGTCCACATCACAAGAAGGTCTCCTGTCCATCTCGCAATACGACATGAAGAAGACATGTTGGTCTGGCGTGAAAGGAGGCGTTATGCTGATGACGAGTTTTACTCCGTTCACGACATGATATCTGGTTCGAAGTGAGTTTTAGCGATTAGCATCTCGGCTTTGCCTATTTAAGCGAATTTATAACCTATCGTGAAAAACCGAAAGTAGAGTAATCAAGGACAAAACTGCTTGCGGGGTGTCAATATAGATTTTGACATTTCGAATCGTTCTCGGAGACCCGATGATGGCGGATAGCATGAGAAGCAGGCACCCCTGTATGTTGTCTATCAGGTGAGGATACTATTGGATACATGCGAATTGATATCTACTCCATTTCATCTATCATCTACTCTACTTTATTATTATAATTGACCAGAGTTGGCTTTTTGGAACATCTCCATTGCTTCCTGCATTAAGGTAAGCGGTAAGATGGGTGTTAGCGTTGAATATCGCGTGATTTTAAACTCGATCACTCACTTTAGGATCCACACCTGCTTTCTGCAATTCTGCCATCAACTAGTAAATAGCTTCCAGTTCAGCTTCGTTCAGACCAGTATATACACGGCACAAGGTGCGACTTACAGTCTGAGCTGCTGCCCTTAGATCACTATCCATAGCCATCTTGGCCATCTGAGTCATCGAAGGTTGTTTGGTAGTATCGAAACCTATCCATGAGTCGTGCAGATGATCAGCGTTTCATCATAACCTTGATTCTCTGCTCGCCGACCACTTATTAATCTGCCTCGGCCGAAACTTATTACCTCTCATGTAGTGAATGGACAAGTGATCGAGCTGATTGATGTTGAGGAAAGTCCCTGCTCACCTTTCTGCTTCATCACCTCCCCTAGATCCATTATAGCCTTGATAGCACCTTCATGGTTCTTGACCTTATCCTGGAAAGCTTTGAATGCTGGATCTGCGAATGGATCTTTGGGTGTCTCGGAAGCTAATATACGAGGAGAGGAATGTAAGAACCGACGAGCAATAGGAGTGGGCCGAGAGGGGGAAGCTCGAAGGGCTGAAGAGGTGATGGATCGTATGGATCGCATGGTGGATCGTTTGAGCTGTCTGAAGAGATACGATAGTAGTAGATAAATGTATAGATGAAGATGGTGAACTCTAGGTCTGCGGATAAATTATGACGGTGGATTCGATGGAAATCTCAATCCCAAGATTTTGTCACGTGACACAGCGGGGACCCAGAGTCGGCGACCTCCGATGCAAAATTGGACAAGTTGGAGAAATGTTGTGATGTTCCAGTTGAAAGATTTCAGGTAGTCATGATGTTTCAATTAACCTATGCAATCAGCAGACAGGTGAAGCTTGCTTACGACTCCCGGAGCCCATTTTACCCACTATGGACCGACCAATAGGGGCCGCTCCCGCATTCGGACCATCATGGTCTTCCATCAATACACCCTTGTCGCCCTGGATGTGAGTATATCCTCTTCCTTTTGAGATTTGGTTATGATCCACCGGACGCTGATTGTCATTGTTCACAGCACGGAAGTGATTGACCAAATGGGGTTCAGCAAGATGACACCAGTCCAATCTGGTACAATTCCCCGAGCGATCAAAAATCAAGATTGTGTGGTTGAAGCTGTCACCGGATCAGGAAAGACTTTATCTTTTGTCATTCCCGTCTTGGAGAGGATAAGTAGGAAAGAGAGTCGATATAAGAAGGGCGAATTGGCAGCTGTGATTATTGCTCCCACAAGGTGAGTCCAATAGTGATGACATTCCGGTGGATTAAACCCGATAAGAATATGAAGTACTGATATCATACGTATGAATCGCCGATGTAGAGAATTGGCTACTCAGATACACGATGTTTTCCATCATTTCCTATCTTCCCTCATCCCTAAACCTGACCCAGAACTCGATGGTGAAAACCAGTCATCGCCTCCACCAACTCCTACAGAGCCACTATACCCCCTTCCTATCCTCGTTACATCTGGTACACCAACACCGTACGAAACTTTCCTCTCACTCGGCTCAAATATCCTGATAGGAACACCAGGTCGACTGGCTTCGTTCCTCCTCTCTCCTAGGGGTATGTCCGTGGTGAAAGTTTCAGAATTGGATGTACTGGTATTAGATGAAGCAGACAGGCTATTATCTAGTCCAGATCACCGAAGGGATGTTGAGAGGATCATGAGACATTTACCTAAACAGCGTAGAACACATTTGTTCTCTGCGACTATGACGGATGCGGTTGAAGAGATCATTGGTCTAGGTCTGAGAAATCCCGTCAGGATCGTGGTTAATCTGAAAGAGCAGAAGAGAGGCGAAGAGGTCAAGGAAAGGAGGACACCTACTGCGTGAGTACAATGGGACATCATCTCTATGATAGTGCATCTTGAATTAAGGATCGTTCTTCGGGTAAAGTGAAGGGAAAACTCACGATGTGGTTATCGTATAGATTGCAAAACACACATCTGATATGTCGACAGGCAGAAAAGACTTTACAGCTTATCAGACTTCTTCGATCTGAAGTCAACAAGAATGAAGCTGCCAAGTTCGTGGTATTCTTCTCCACTTGTGCTGCTGTAGACTACTTTTACCGAGTAAGTATTCAGCATGAACATCATTTCCCATTCTCGCAACATGAATATAGGAACCTACCTGATAATGCTAACTTGACGCCTACCAGATCCTATCACGTCTCTCACCCCTATCCTCATACCACCTAACCTCCTTACACGGTGATCTCCCACCTCGAATTCGAGAAACGGCTTTGTCCAATTTCGTCAATCACCCTTCTTCGCACCTCTCACCGGCCGTATTACTATGTACCGACGTAGCTGCTCGAGGGGTCGATTTCCCAGATATAGATGTCGTCATTCAGTATGATCCTCCGACGGATCCTAAGAGTTTTTCCCATCGGGCTGGAAGGACAGCAAGAGCAGGCAGGAGAGGCAAAGCTGTTGTGTTATTGGGTAAAGGGAGGGAAGAGGATTATATTGGTAAGTCATCTTCTGCCTTTATTCTCAAGAGCAAAGCAAGAAACATTTTGGGGATCTGTTGTTAATATCGTATTGTTGAGTATAGATTTCTTGGCTGTACGGAAGATCCCTCTGACTAAACAAGGATACTTGAATTCGGAATTAGAAGAGTCAGAAACACCTTCATCGCTCGATCAAGGTGCTTTGGAGCTATTAGCGCAGATTAGGAAATCGATATTGACAGATAGAGAATTAGCAGATAAAGTGAGTGTCTATAACCTTTCTCATTCCTGCTTTTTGCTTTTGGAAATCAGCTGATGGTGGTGTTACTGGGATTGTAGGGTGCAAAAGCATTCGTATCCTCCCTAAGGGCATATACCAAACATGAAGCGTCCTTTATATTCAGGTTACAAGATATTGATTTTCATGGATTGGCAATTGCGTACGGCTTATTGAGATTACCTGCTATGCCCGAAATCAAAGATTGGAAGAAGAGGAGGGAAATCGAATTGAGGAGAATGCAGAAGATCAAAGAAGATGGTGGGGATGTGGAAGAGAAAGAGAAAGAATGGTTAGATTGGAAAGATGAGGAAGTTGATGTGAGTTTTACTCGCACTGTGTTTTAGACAGAACTGACACATGTCGTTTGAATGAATATCAAAGTGGGATAAATTCGCATACGCTTCCAAATCCAGAGAAACGGCTCGATTACTAGCCCTCGAGAAGAAATCCAACGAATCTGCTAAAAGTGAAAAAGAGTTGGAAGAAATTAGAGCCAAGAGAAAGATAAAATCTCAAATGAGAGAAGCTTGGTCAGAGCAGAAAGAACGTAAAGTGAAGAAAGAGGAGAGACACGATAAGCGAGATAAGAGGAAACAAGCTCAGTGGGAAGCTCAACAAGCTGAGAATTCAGAAAGTACAGTGGGACCAATAGAGAGTTTGAGAGCAAGTAAGAAACAGAAAAAACAAAGTCATAATGATGAGGAGAATGGTGATGAGCAAGATGTAGGAGGAACTGAATGGAAATCTCTTCAGAAAGAGATACAGTCCGAGAAGAAAGAGAAGAAAAAGAAGATGGAGTTGAATAATGGTGGAGGGATGTTCGATGATTTGGACTAGATGGTTCATTACATGAACGACAATGGATCGCTTATGAGTTTTCATCCTAAACTGGAAGAAGATAGGAGTTGAGTAGTGAAGCTTGTTCTACATTCCTTAAAAATTAAGCTAAGTTTGGTGTAGCATTGTAATGTTGTTGTAAGTTTGGGTTATCATGCATCTCTTCATTATGCGATTATACGTTCAAACATTATTTTATCGAATCATTAATTGTACAATATAGTATATAATCTAAGTGAAAACAGTAATACACATGCTACAATAGCCCTCAAACTCATCTATGAATATGATTTTGATCTTGAAGGAAATCATGCCCATGGATTATCTTCGATATCCAGACTCATGGCATGTTTCGGCGGACTAATCGCTATTGAGGTTTCGACTCTTTCCACCACCTCACTATCATTCCCACCGCCATTGACATTCTCTTCAGTCGATGAAGAAGGTAAATCATCATGTGAGATATAAACTCTCTCTATACCTTCTATCCTTCCTTCTCCTTTTTGCTCATTCGAGTCCCGCAATGTCTTTTTATACACATGCTGTGGAGCCTTGGTCTGGGGTTCACCCCGACGTATTTCCCTCTCTCTCGCTTTTTCCACAGCGTTCAAGTCATCTTTCACAAGGTCGACCGCATCGGAAGGTAATGGTTTCGAAGACGATGCAGGGGAAACTGAATCGTCCGTATCTATCTCTGATTCTGAACTTTCATCTTCACCCAGAGAAAACGGTGATTTGCTAGGATTGTTATTGTTACCGTCTTGGTGAGGTATTTTGAGCGAATCAGATACTTCTTTGATCTTATGTAACTGTTTCCTAGTCCAACGCAGTTGATTCTGATTTTCTCCCTTCTTTGCCTCGTGTGCGTTATTTGATGGATGATGCCATGCATCAGGCCGTTCATTATCACCATCGTACAGCCAATCCCCTTCTCCTGATGGGTTCGTAGAATGGCCGTTGGGTGCATGAGGCTGTCGATCAACTTGAGTGACTTTATCTGCCCCTGAATAGCAAATCAACCTCATGAATCAGCTTGCCTCTCTTCCCACATAATTCTATAGCTTGAACTCACATGCACCATAAACGGCCTTCTTGCCCTTGCCTTTATCGTTCTTGCCCTTGCCCTTGCCTCGACTCTTATCACTCCGCCTGCTTCCCGCAGAACTTGCCGAAGTACCTCTATCGCCTATAGGCGGTCTGAGTAAATCGTTACTGTATGATCTATTCCACTTCCCAGCCAAGATACCTTCTTCGGCTTGCCATAACCTTTTCTGTTTCTCTTCCTTTGACACGTCCACATTGGGAAATCCAGCATATCCAATCCTTCGTGCTCTCTCGTAAAGCGTATCTTCATCTTCGTCGACCGAGTGAAACGAAATGGAAGGAGCGTCCGAATCGGAAGAGTCACTATCGAATATTCCTCCAAATGTACCTTCATGTACGCCATTCGGATCATCTCTTACGACTCTAGCCGCCTGTTGAGGCAACAAAGGCGCGTATCCCTCTCTAGCAGCTAGTCTTACATCGACTCGACGCTTGAGAGCAGACAAAGGTCCGGTTTCGCCTTTGTTCCGAGCTTCATCCCCTGGCATAGGCATCCAATATTTCGCTTTTCCACCTTTGGAATATCTGAGTCCCGCTCGGATGCGTCGTTGTCGACCTAGACCATAGTGTAATCCGCCCTCGGCGGGTTCGTAAGCCTGATAGGATACCCCTCGACCTTTGAATGTGTCTTTAGTATCTTCCCATACGTCTTTGAAGCCGAATGCATCACGGAAAGCGTAGATGAACGGCAGTCGGGCCTACAGTGGGGAATAAGATGAGATCAGTCGGTGCTTTCGGTACATTGATATTGAGCGAGGGTATTTGTGAACTTACAGCGTAAATATGATGTTGATCAATATAATCGCTAGCTTGGAAAGCGTATTGCTAATTTCGACTGCTGATCAATAATGACGACTTGTCATAAGCGAGACTTCACTTACATGAGCAATAGCGAAGATAGGCATCTCAAAGCAGACTAGAGAATCTACCAGGGCAAGGGACATATGCTCAGGGTCGGTGTAAGGACCGACTAATCAGAGAAAATCAGCTAAGCCATCGAGAAGACGATCTCTTTGTCAAGAAGCTTACCTCTTTTGATAGCCTTTACAGCTACTAGGAAAGATATTCCGATAGACTGCCAGAAAGAGAAGAACAATATTCCCTTCACGCAGAGGAATTTGGCTGATGAGACGATCGGATGATCAGCTTTGCATCTTGATGAAATTCGGCATGACGGGTAACAGAAGATGTGAGACTCACGGACGGGTCTGAAAGGTTTCAAATCATTGTTCACGGCTACCCAAAACATTGCTAGACAGCTAAATTGCAGTGCAAAGCGATGAAGTGAGTTGACGTATATTTATGTAATGTCATAGGGACAACTCACTATAAACTCAGACAGATACTGGTGTTATAGACTATACTGATATATGTATATCCCGAATCAATCGCGAAATCACCTTCTCTGTATTTCCCGGTAAGTTTGAGGATGATAGTGGCTAGGACGAGTAATGGTTTCACTTGAACGTATTCTGCAACATCAATAGTAAGTACGATATCGTTATATTCAGGCAGGCTGTGTACGAATATTGTTCCACTCACGTAAAACACCCCTTTTCAGACTTAACAATGACCACGGATCACTAACGTCCATTGGACGAAGGAAGAGACTAACAGGGAATGGATGTGGGATAGGTGGTCGACCATGCAACAGTATGAGAAGCGATCGTTCACCGCCCAAGTAGGTGATTAGGAGTTGGAGGAAAGTGTATATCACGAATGCCTAGTCAGACAAATTCAGCTTGATTGCATAGAGGAGAAAGGTTGATTCTGACGAAAAAGGAATGGTATACACACCTCATATAGATCTCTGATAGCATCGATGAAGAAGGCAGCTTCCAATGAGAATATAGCTATAAGTGATGATATCGCATATAACGGTACCCTATAAATTCAATGCAGTGAGGTTCATCAAGGTATGAGCGACTGATGAAGACTTTACATGATTATGATATCGCTTCCACTCACATTACCATTATCCTCACTACAGCTCTCTGTAACATCGGTTTCCTATAATTCTTCAACTGAAGTGTGATGGACATGATTGATACTCCCGTAGCTACCATATCGTAAATCAGCCTCCTGAACTCCTATTAATTGCATGAGAGTATTTTAAGAGCACATATCTACTCACCTACGGCAGTGAAAGATCCACATAGCGCTAATAGCCATACTGGCAGATGGTCTCCTGCGCCGTAAGATGGTAGTTCCGAAACGATCGGAGAGTGGGATGGAGGAGGACGAGGAGAATCGGGAAAGTTGGGTAAGGACATCTTGAGTGTCTGACCAAGTGATTTTAGGCCTTAAGACAGGAAGGATGTTCCAAGTTATTATAGTCAAGTCAAGCAAAGGCTCACGAGGCGCGGTTGATGTGTTTGGCCAGTGTGGGGACGAGATTTATCTGGCTGCCTGTTCATCAAGTGTCGCTATTCGCTGAATCACCCTCCCCCCTTTGAGACCACTTGAGACGATGAGAGGGAGGTGCTGTAGGATGTATGTGAATCAAGGTATGTTAAGTGGTATGTTGTATGATGTAGGTGGCAAACAAAGCACACCAGGACTGACGTTTTCCATTCGAATCAGTTGAGATTATCTCTGACGCACGGACACAAACTGAAACATCCAAACACAGCGGACATGACCGCCAACAGATGTATGTGCTCTTTACCACTGAACATGCATCAAGCAAGCAATGACCATAGAAGCGTGAACACTATCCCTAAAACCCAAGAGAGAAATCACAATAAAGTCCGACATGGATGTACAAAAAGGAAGAAATAATTTGTGACAGATCTACATGATACTACCTACGTTTTGTCCTGGTCTGGTTTAGCGGTATCCGGCGGTATATCCGTCTTTCCGGTATCTGGAGTGCTTGTGTTGACGCGATCGTCATCTTCCAACTCATCCACATCCTCTTCCACCGAATATCCATTGACCTGTTCGCCATCGAAGTTTATATTTTCCTTCACCTCTTTCCCTTGAGCTTCCTTTGTTGGACCAGCACCGGGCACAGCGGTATCTTCCTCGTCATCCACTACCACCTGGCTGGTCACCTCATCATCCCTGACGATCACACTAGCCGCATCTCTTTCTTCTATAATACTCAACTCCCTCCTTGCTCTCCCAAATCTTTCCCGATTATGGTCCGCATCGAGCCATCCGTCCAATTGACCCATGACAGGCTCCGTGGTAGGTTCAGCTTTCGACGGTGTTGTCGTACTGGCAGTAAGAGCACTAGGCTTGGTTGGGGAGGAAGATCTCGCAGGAGTTGAAGGACCGGTACGAGGTAAGTTAGGTGTTGGTGATTGAGGGGCACTTGAGTCCAAGAGGCCCAATCTATGCGCACCTATCAGCGAGACCAAAGTGTAGTACTGGTGACGGGTATGACATACGGAGCAAGGACGCTAAATATCTGACCATCTTCTTTCGGTGGACCATACGAATCGAAAGGGTCCGGTATGGACATCACCAAAGGTTCTAGTATTGGATCACTCGCTTTGCCAGCTATCTTCTCGTAGAAATCTAGTTGACTTCGAACGACGAATGCGACTTTGTTAAGGACTGTATCCCATATCTGTGATTGTACATCAATAATCATCCAGTGTCGTAACAGGAAGAGGAGAACAGCAGATCATAGTGTGAGGATAAAACTCACCTCATCTTCACCTTCAAGCACTTCCTCATGATACGCAGCTTTCATACCATCCAACTCATCCACCTGTCTCTGCATTTCCGCCAGAGCTTGTCTAAGCTGCTGTAGATCTATTCCAACGAGAACACTATCAGCTTAAGCAATTCAGCGACTTGAATCGACAAGCTTACCTCTTTTCCTCCTTCTGCCATTCTCTGCCTCGGTCTTCCTAATCTTACTGCTCTGTTCATGAAGAGCTTTCTCATAGGCCACCAGCCGATCAGCAGTGACGAGCTTGTAATGGTCTAGCGCTTCTAATAATGGTATCTCGAATTGACGATATACAGCATCGGCGAGGATTTGTTCGTGATTTGACACGAGATACTGAAGTCCAGAGGCTCCTGCCAATGCCGAGTTGGAAGAACGACATCCTTTTACCCTATAAGCGACATAATGGCATTAGCAATTGTAAATTGCAATCGATAGAGGGGCATTTGGCTGACCTCGAACAAGCTTCCATGGCCGAAGCGAATGCAGCTGTAGCCGACGACATGGCCAATAAAGCGTTTCGGTAGGCTTTAGCAGCTGCCATGAGCTGGCATCATGCAATTCAGTCAGCTATACTACTTTTCAGTGGATTCTCAGCTGACATACCTCTTCAAAGCATGCAATGGACTGTCTTAGATCCTTCCTCGTTATCAACGCATGATTCTCAGGTAAGTTCACTATTGATCCAGTCGTGGTGGTTGAATACTATCCGAAGGAAAGAGATTAGCATCTCTGTCTTCTTGAATGAATGGTCAATCACTTACAGTAGGCGATGGAGGTCTCACACCCCATGCGGACGAGCCGTTACTCTTCATCGAGTCGTAGCGAGGTCTAGCAGAAGTAGACATGTTGCTGATGAGCTTCAGCTTGAACAAAGAAGGATCAAGGGGCAAGATATGGATGAGAATGAGATTTCCTTTGAATGGTGATTGATTTGTTGTTGACACGGACCAAGCCGACTCGTGGTGCGTAGTGATCTAATCCCACGCGTCAAGGTGGTCAATGCGTGACAGGGCTGATAAGGATACATCCGTTCTTTAAATAACACGTCATGTTAAAAATGTTCGAAACCGACGTGCTAGCTCTCGAGTTGTCCTATAAATTTTGCAACTATCCTTGCTTTCTTTCCTTTTTCCTTCTCTTCGAACAAAAAATCCTATGTGGTGAGTGTACTACCATTGCCTTTGTTTTCATTGTTAGCTATGGCATTACCCTCGTGCAGCGTACAATAACGTGGAGAGAGACTTGAGCTGATATTGTCTGCTTGATTTGTAGGACATAAAAGTTCGATTCCCTCTCTACTCTCGATAGAGGGTCTCGCGTTCCCGTCCCCTATACCAACTGTTTCTTAGGTACAACCAAACCCTAAATTGTCTTTCTCGATGATAACCAAATCGATACGGCGTTCTCATTCCAACCACTTATCCCAACTTGATACGAGGTGCTACCTTATCTCTTTATTGGGATAGAGCGAAGCGCGATGAAATTGAGCTGGATATTTGGGGAGGACGTCTGAAGGACCGACATTCTTTATTCTTGAGAGTTGATTAGTTATCGTTGTCTTTTCTTTATTGATGGCTGTTCATTGTGAGTAAAATCGATTGGTGTATGTATCCATGATATGACTTGCGACGATGTATAAAATTGATACACTACCACCTTTCAAGCGACTAAATTTTCAGCAGCATCGCAATGGAATCGAACGGATTCTGAATGCATTGACCTCTGACCCAAAATGAGAGAACAGACTGATTATATAGTGTATTATAATGTCCTTGAGAAGATACTGATTCTATGTTACCCCCGTCTCGTATGTGATCACATCGCCCATCTACACCTTCACACATTGATCATCCTCCAACACATATCCCTCTTCACACGCCCAAGCCTGACACGAACCCCTATAACACGTGGTAGCTCCGAAAGCAGCACCGGGGAGGGTCGAGCAGCTATATCGCGAGTCAGCAATTACACCCTACTTCAATTCCGATGGATACTCACTCTATTCCTGTACTAGTGGTATTGTCCGAACCGTAGATGCCATTCATACATCCACCACATGATTCTACTCAGTTCAAACACGTCAGCGAGAGTATCAATCTCCGTACATCGAACAATTACTTACCAAGTTCTGAAGCGACATCAACACATTCATACGAATCACCGTGCAGACCAGGTATCCTACAAGGGGTATTACCGATAGGACAGAAAGGTTGATCTCTTGCTAATCTCCTTGCAGCAGATAACCTATCCAGAGCTCTCCTCCTATCTGGCGATCCACTAGGTTCAACAATTATATCTTGATAATATAGATATCTCGTATTAAGATCGCAGGTCACAGAATCGGTAGTTAAAGGTGAAGGACCACAACGACATTCTGAGTTCCTACCTGAACCGACAGTGAAGGTTTCAGGATAAGCGTATCGATAAGTACTTCCTGAAGATGAACATCTATCGAAACATGCTTCGAATCCGATGTAATCGATAAACACAGCATCATCGGGAAGGTCTGTACCACGACAACCGAGGAATTGAAAGGATGTTTGAACATCATATACCTATAGTACTCGTATGGACTCATCAGCACAGATTGAAGGACCAACGAGTGAGAATGTCACTCACTTGTACATGACCTGATCCCTCTACACAGTTTCCAGAAGAATCCGCACTGGTCTCGAGGTAGTATGGCGAAAAGGGAGGTTGTTCACTCGTACAATAACATTTACTAGTCGATGAATCCCATGCACCGGTCCTATATTCTTGAGCCTGGCAGTAGGACTTTTACAGATAGTTGCATTGTTTCTCACACAAATCAGCCTCGAGTTCAGATATTGGACTCATATAATCAAGTAGACGAAAGGAAATGTAACTCACTAGACAACTGCTTTGATCAACTACATTATCCACTTGTCCTTGAGTGAGAACCACTGGGTAATTTCTCAATCTGTAAGGATCAACACATCCAATGAATGTTGCTGCCTTTACCATCCCAATGAGGGATACCAAACTCAATATCGAAAGTGATTTGGTCGGGAGCATATCGAAGAGCAACAGTCTACAAATGAAGGTGATTACAGTGAAAAGGACAAAATGCAGGTACAGTCTATATGAAGTCGCTCTCGAGTATGTCTTTTATCACTCCCCCCTCATCTCATAAATATATACCGTACATTTTCATCTCGATGGGTGCATGCAAATCAGATCCAGAACATCGGTCCGACAACAGAAAGACAGGGTAACTCATACGGGTCTCCAGCTGGGCTGATGTCCTTTTGTCGTTCTCGGAAACAGGGGGGGGACAAACTACGAGGTTCGTGCAGTACATTTCCAGTGTGTCTGTATCATCGGGGACGGGACGAGACGAAACAAGAAACAAACGAAAAACTCACTGTACCCATGAGACGAACGGACGATCAAACCTACCTGCATTCCTGGACTCATGCGTACCTGATTTACGACACATATCCTGCTGATTATCCTATTTTACTTCTTCCCGCTCCGGTGGTGGCACGGAACCGAAATAAGGAAGGGCTTTGTGGCTTTGGCATTGGGCTTGGCTTGTGCCGAAACACGCGCATCCTATCCAATGGACATGCATCGAGAACCATTGACCGTGCCTTATCAATGTATCTCGGCTCGTTTGTCTCTTAATTTGTTTCTCTGTCTGTCTGTAACTAACAATGTATAAATGATTTCAATCTTACGTGTGGGGTAAGGGTGTATGCCCGAGGAAGATGTGTATACGATTTCTCGCTTTCGCCATTCTTTCACTGGAATTCGAAAGGCGCTTTTGCTTGTGCATGTATCATTATCTCTCCGTAGGACGTCGGATGAATAAAGTCATGACGGAACGAACGATACAGGTAGTCTTTGAGATTTGAAAGTGAGGACGATCAGCATATGCCTTGCGTGCCTTTTATGCGAAGAAAGTGAGCTGAAGAGATAAAACAACAACAGTTGAACGTATTGTATGTGCTGCAAAAACTGATTTCTCAATTTGTGCACCACCTTTATGGTGCATATGATATCACTATATCGTTGGAAGCGAGCCTCTGCATGCGTGATGACTTAGATCGATGGCAAAATCAGACTATTGTAGAGTACTGTTCACAAAAGGATATGCAGACTTTGAGACCTCAAGACGGCCATTAGACACTCCATGTTGCGCTCAGAACGGACGCTGTAAGTCATTGATTGAGATTTTATTCTTATATAGTATAATTCGGTATGTAGGCGAGAATTCAGTAAACAGCATCGTTTAAAAGGCTCTTTTGAGACTCGTTACCGTACGACACTCTCGAGGCAGTACAGTATTAGCAAAATTCCTTTAATCCTTTTTGGAAAATCGGATATGATGAACATAGATAATATCGGCCATCCCAATTTCGAATCGAATGTTGATCATAATTCAGGTGTGAGCTGTAAATCTATTGCATACTGTCTTCCAAGCGACGGGCAAATCTTTGTGTAATGATCGTTTCATTGTGTTCACATATTATCGTTAAAATCATACGTTAAGAGTGGAAAAAATCGAAGAGGGAATCTAATTTCACGAAATTTCATTGTATCCTTGAGGATCTACATGTATGTATGAATGTATTAGTCAGTGCACTTCTGTCAGAAGATGGGGTGACAACGTACCATTTTCATGGAATAAGGTTAGAATTTAGAAAGAACCAAACACTATCAATCTAATCAATTCTACTACGGCTATTATAGCAAAAACTTCGGAGTCAGCGGCTTTCCTCGTGATTCATGATTTGTTATTAACTTTGACATTTGATTATGATATGTGATGTAAAAGTGATATTGCAACTGGTTTAAGCATTGTTCTTCCCAAGAACAGATGTTGGGTGATATATATAGGCCAGAAGGACGTTGCACTCACTACCACCCACAACCAAGAAGCCCATAGCGATCAATACCCAAGTACCCACACTCCTCTTGGTAGCTGATCTAGGCGGTCGAACCGTCTTCTTACCGGCTTGTGCACGAGCAGCAAAGTTGGCGTTCTTACGTCGGATATCGGCGTTGGTTGGCTGTGTCATTTGGTTAGAACATTACAGGTCAGGCCGGACAATGTCGTAAAGATGAAGGAAGAGAGAGGTGCACGGTCAGCTCATGTCTAGATCCAGCTCTGAGATGATGATGAGACTTACCATGGTGTTGGAGTAGGAAATGAATTACAGAGTCTTCGAGAAGTGGTTACGGTTCGTTCGGTCTGTATGGATTGAGAAGATGGTGGTGTATTCCTTGAAACGTGGGTATCAATGTCTCGTCTCTGACACGACTCGATGTACCCTTTGCTTAGTGTTCAGTCTTATAAGCTGTGGTTGTATTGACATTCACTTCCATTTGGTAATGTTCAACTTGTGACTGTGATTTTTATTGACTTCCAGCGAGGTCATCTCATGTTGATCGCGTCAAGCAGCGGAACCACATCCACGTGGTGGGCACTCTTTGTTAGGTTGGTCATGTTGCTTACGTGTGACGGAGTGTAACTCATCTCCATAGCTGATAGATTAGTAAGATAACGATAAAAAGATCAGATTACCCCGAAGACCGATTGATATTTGATACCAACCTGGGGTATATATATATACGAGTGATCGAGCAATGATCCCATCTATGTGCAGTCAGTGAATCCAATCGATATATACCATCAGAGGATGTCTTCTCAGTCTGAGAACAAGATGCAATACGTCAGGTTAGGAAAGAGTGGACTCAAAATGAGTGTCCCCTTCGATTCAGTTGTATCTACCTGGGCTAATTCGGATCTTGTGACTATAGGTCTCCAAGATCATCTTGGGATGTATGTCCTACGGAGTCAAGAGACCTCAAGATGGTTGGACCTGGGTATTAGAAGAGGAAGAAGCGTTGAAACATCTCAAACACGCTTATGACAAGGGTATAAACGTGAGCATTTTATTTCTACTTTTTCTCGTACGCATACGTTATCCACAGTTATAACTGATACTGCCTTGGTATATAGACCTTTGACACTGCGGACACCTATTATCAAGGTAACTCGGAGCGAATCCTAGGTAAATTTCTCAAAACTTACGATATACCCAGAGAGAGCGTGGTGATTATGACCAAGACGTATATGGCATTTGGTGATGAGAAGAGCTACGGTCCAGCAGGGTACGTCAATAACAGTAGACTCAGTAGGAAGGTATGTCAGCGGTATTACTCGAGACACCTCGGACTTGAGCTGATAGATGATATAGAGGATATTCGCAGCCATCAAAGATTCTCTGGAGAGGCTGGGTACAGACTATGTGGATGTATTTCAGGTGAGCTGCTATATCTGTCTTGCAAGCTTGAAGTGGATGGATGTTCAGCTCATGCGTTCTGCCGTAATGACCGATACAGTGTCATCGATTTGATTACAATACTCCTGTGAGTCCTCTCAGTCATATAGAAAAAAAAAAACAACGTCGAGCTACAGCTGATGTGAGGTATCATAGATCGAAGAGACGATGCAAGCTCTACACGATATCGTCCAAGCTGGTCACGTCCGATACCTAGGAATGAGCAGTTGTTATGCCTGGCAATTCCAGCTCATGCAACGTGAGTCAGACTGTATGAATCGAACAATGATTTTTTACTAGCTGATCGGCTTTTTGACAGAATATGCTATTCAAAATGAACTCACGCCATTCATCTCGATGCAAAACTATCATAATGCGATTTACAGAGAGGTAAGTCTATCCGTGATTGTGCTGGTACTTCTCCTTCCTTGACACGAGTCAGATGCTGATAAAGGTGATGTGCACGTAGGAAGAAAGAGAGATGATGCCTACATTACAACATTTCGGTGTGGGTTCCATCCCATGGTCACCATTGGCAGGAGGGGTGATTGGGATTTCATACCGTATTGTATCTCAGGTTTGATTTACCCCTCTGGATGAAAGACTCATGATCATTCATTTCGAAAACGTTATAGAAACTCTGTCGTCCCGCCTCTTCCGACCCACAGACCGAACGATCATCCAACACTTCCAGGATGCTCGGCAACACAACCTCAGCGGACCAAAAAATCATTTCGACAATCGAGGAAATTGCCAAAGAAAGGAATATATCAATGGCACAAGTATCTCTAGCTTGGTCATTAAGCAAAGAATTCATATCCGCTCCTATCATCGGTACTACCTCGATTGAGAAATTGGAGGATCTTCTTGAAGGTTTGGAAGTCAAGTTGAGTGAAGAGGAAATCAAAAGGATTGATGGTGATTATGAGCCAAAAGCGATATTTGGTCATTCATAATTTATGTAGATTGCAGATTAAAATCAATCCTCATACGAAGAGCAGATAAAAACACAGTGTTTGTTTACGCACAAATGGAATATCGGAGATGGAACCTTCCGATCGTTTCAGGTACTGTATCAGCATGATTTTACAGCACACAGATTCAAGCTTGATCATAAAAGACTACTCGTATTCATGATTTTTATCTTATATATCAAATGAAGTAAAAATCGGCTCTAGGAGTGAAAGCGTTGAAGACAGAAAATGAGAAGAGACAGATTGAAAAAAGAAAATAAAATAAAACAGAAAACACATATTACATTCAATCTTATCTACCAGACATCGTATTTTCTTTCCTTCTTTTGTTTGATAATTGTTTATTGTCTTTTGTCCTACGAACTCGTCCTCGCTACATTTCTATATCATATTGATTGATAACGTTTGGAAAAAGGAAGAAAGAAGGGGTATATAGGAGAAAAATGAGAAGGCCATTTTATAGGGGTATGTATCATCAACTGACAAAGAACGAGAAAAAGGAAAATAAAATGTGCAAAGGAAAGAGGGCAATATCAGATATGACTAGAAATATACACATTGAAAAACACGTAGGAAGCCTACTTCGCCATTTGCTTTTCGCTACTCTCCTACTATACTATCTCTCTTCAACATTAGATTCTTATATGACGTGGAGTCGCAGATCGTTCACGGGTTTATTGCTGACCTTCAAGTGATTTATGTGCCTACAGATCCAATCAATCAATTAATTCAGTATCTCCCCACTCTACGATTTCCGCTACATTGCATGTGCTTTTACTCACCTGTAAATCCCTCATCACTCCTGGATCCATAGGTAACACCGATTTCCTTCTTATATGCGGTTGATTTGCTCCAGCTGCGCCCGCACCTCCACCACCGCCCAATCCGGTATTAGCAAGCGGTGATGGGCTGAGTGGACCACCTTGCGCCTGTTGACCTTGTATACCCAATCCCAAGGGTGATGTGGGCTACATCACGATATATCAGCCAAATTAGGCATGTTGGTGTAGTAAAATAACTTACACTCATAGGTGCACGATCTACACCTGGATCAGCCAATGGCACATGTTCCTCACCGATCGATCTGTCCAGCGTGAAACTCTCAGATGGATCAAAGCCGTTGGCAGTCATATCAACCGATACGTCCGTCATGGGTTCGTCCTCATATGGGTCAGGACGAGGAGGTAACGGTTCGGTCAAAGATGCAGGGAGAGGTTGGGTTGATCCCGATGCTCGATGGTTTTCGATCGCTTGTTCACGTAGTCTGACCCATTCGTCATATCGCTCGATGGCTCTTTCTGCGTCACTACGTAAATCGTACAATGTTCAGTACAATCAAGTGTCGAGTCGGAGATTCCCCTTGACAATGGTGTAGATGGCATGGATGGGATAATCTGGACTTACGCCTTTCTCTGAGCTTTATAATTACTTTGCACCTCCTCAAACACCTCGTTGTTGATCTCCATGAACAACTTCAAAGCATTATAGACCATTCCGTGGATAGTCCTATACATCGAACATTGTTCGGTCAGCCTCATGGATTGATTATATGCTTAAAGGTAACTCACCTGTTCCAATGGGATCTTGAATTTTGGTACAAAGCAGGGAAGACTATAGGTAAGATGATCGTTATATGTTCGCCCATCAGGTTCACTATGTATTCGTTATTCCAGTAATACAAAGCTCTTTCGGCGACCTGTAGTATCGACATGACAATCACAATTAGCACGACGAACTCGAAGCAAAACCCAGGAGGAGACTTGATTTACCTGGAAATGAGGTGAATTGATACATCTTGCCAATTGATGGAAGAGTGGTTGCATTACTTTCGTAAATTCAGTTTGTTCAATCACATCTAAAATTTCTTCCACCTCATTCAAGAACATTACTTCCTTTGGTGAATTCACTTTTGGCCAGTATCTCAATAGGCCCAAAATCACTTCTTCAGTCAATGTCGAGTCTTTCTCTAAGAACTGTACCACACAATAAGCCAATTGAGGATGGTAGAGGGCGAGTGATTTGGCTTTATGAAGAGGTATCAGAGCTCTAGTTAAGAAAGTTTTATGTTCTTCTTTCAAAGGTAGGGCAAATCCATTAATGATCGATCCTAAGATTTCTAATAATTCCGCAATTCCATTGTGTCTCTCGGTTTCATAGACGAATTGGAAGAAGACATGAGAGATCGATCGTCTTATGAATGCTCGCAGGTTGAGGAACTTGCCATAGATCCTATGCAAAGTAGTTTTGAGGAAATCCCTCTCACGAGGATCTTCAGAATCGAACAATTCCAACAAAGCCAGAACGAATGATTGGTCGATGTACTTCTTACCGACATTGGTATTGAAATCTGGACTTTCGACGAATCGCAGGAAGAACTCATAAACAATCTGTAAGTGTGGCCAAGCGAGTTCGAGGACAGGTTCATCTTCTTCTGGATCGAACGCATCGCCAGTGGGGTTAACTTGAGGTGGAATCGAACGGAAGAGATTGGTGGCGAACTGGCAAGATGACAAATCCTATTAGCCATACTGATCCCTGCGTGAAGCAGTACATTCTGTACTCACCATACCAATCACCTCGGGGTAGATCTGCTCAGTGATGACCCCCCTACTTGTCGTAATATATTCCAACATCTCATGTAAAGTCTGAGCCTTGACTTGCTTCCCCTTCAGTTCGCTACTCGCATCGTTGAAGTCGAAAACGACACGACATTGTTGTAGTTTCTGCACGAACAGTTCGTTTCTCTCCTCTGGGCGAACATCTAGAGATCGCATAGAAATTAGTCGAAATATCGTTGGTGTATTTGAGATGATGATAAATGAGAGCACGGTAAAGTGGAGAATGAACAACTGGATGGAGATTAAGATACTACACTCACCTGAAAAGTTTGGTAATTTCTCAATATCCACCTTCTCCGTCACATAGAATCTACTACTTCTTTGTTTTCTGGGTGTTTTACCCGAGATAGGGATAGTGTCTTTTGGACCACCTCTCAGCCTATTCAGCGGCCCGGCTTTGGGAGGTGTCGGTTGACCATCTGGACCGAGTGACCTCTCTGGTGAGCCGAATCCTCTACCATGGGGTGAATGGGGAATTGGATCAGGTGGCATTTCAGTGTTGACGGGTGGTTGTTGAGGTGCACCTGATATGACTACTAGGGGAGGTGCGGGAGAAGTTTTATCTGATACAGGTGATCTTCGAGGTGTCAAAGGTGCTCCTCCACCTTGTAACATGTTTTGTTGTTCACCTCCATACGTATTTGTATTTCCGCCAGCGGGTCCAGTTCTAGCGGGAGATTGTAGAGATGGAGAAGATGGACCGGGCGAGTGAGAGTTGATAGGTACAGGAGGTTGAGGTTTACCGCTAGTGGACGGTTGAGGTGATTTGGATTGTTTCTCGCCGGATTTGGTCCGGGACAAGTTCTGCAGTGAACAGCAAAAACAGAGCATTAGCACAACTCAGAAATCAATATTCATAACAATGCAAGTAGAATGGTGTAAACAATGGTGAATAGGATTGGCTCGATTGAGCCAAGTCAACGTGTGAGATTATGTTCGATATTGTTATTTATGCCTTTGAATGAATTCCATCCATTCCCCCTTTCCTTCCCCCAGATCATTCGGATTCGTATATATATATATATATATGAATGATGTCACTCACCATAGCTTTCTTCAGCCCCTTCATCTTGGCATGTATGGTATCTTTCTATATCTACGCGTCTGATCTCCTGGTCAGGTCGATCGTGATAATGTCTGAGGTGTTTTGTTGATTCTCTCTTGGTTTACAAAATGACAAAGGGCGTAGTTGAGAGAGACGTGCAGATGCGTTTAAAGGTGTTTTGATGATGGATTCTATCACTTCACCTTGACTTGTTCCGATATGATGCCGAGAAGCTGTCAGTCCTTGGTGATTGTATATTGTTCTATGCTATGTGATATGATATAGGGAGATGGAGATGGAGATGGGGGGTTTCTGGTTATTTGAGGTCAAGTGTTGTGTATGTGTGTGCGATTGATCCTAAAGCGGTCCTAGCACCCGTTACCTTTGACGCGATGTCCAAGTGTTGACTGCGACTGATACAATGCACTTGTCGTCGCTTCTGGCCCTCTTGAGACCGATTTGTTGACGGGCAGTGAGCGTGTGGTATCTATGTGTGTATGTGTATGGCGTATGAGTGAGTGACTGAATGAATGGTCAGTTGCAAGTTGAGTGATGCCGGTGATGGTGGTAGCAGGGTGATGTCTTGTCTTGGTGGATGGGTTTATGTTTAGAGTGAGAGGAGAGTGAGTGGTTTAGAGGGGAGTTACTGCAAGTGTGGCACCCCCTCAATTCCCTCTCATTCCCACAAACTCATGACATATTTGTCACCCCCACTTATATCCACACACCCAATCATTTCTCACCCAAATATACAGACCGCTCACTGCACTCGGAATACAACATCACCTCTTGTTAACCATATCCCATCATCATTTCCATCATCCCTATACCCTCGTCAATCCCAAGAAGAAGAAGAGCAGAGAAAATGGCTGTCAGCGACGTACGTAGATCTTCCATCGACCTCCTGTATCACATGTGGATACATCAAGCTGACCATTTTAATCTCCCTTTTCACCCACATCGGTCCTCTCCCCTTAATCAAAACATGCTATTCATCTTCCTTACCAACAGCTCATCTACCGAACATTCTTCAAGAGAAACTCAGCCTTCGTAGCTACCTGTTTTGTCGGGGCATTCGCTTTCCAAATTTCGTTCGATGTGGCGACGACCGCTTGGTGGGATTATCACAACCGAGGTGTGAGTGATTTGTTGGTATGATATTTAATGAAGGAAGGGAAACGGATGTCAAGGGGATCATGTGGCCGTAGCATCTCAATCAGTAACAAATAGGCTGAGATGAGGGGAATATCGGTGCAGAGTGAAGATCTGCAGAAGATATGGAATGACTCCTGATGGAAAAGAGCGGAATGCTGACTATCGTTGCTCTTCCTCGCACACAGAAACAATGGAAAGACATCCGAGCGAAATACATCCAAGCTGGTGATTCCGAAGAGTAGATCAGTAGTGTCGAGTATGAGTCGGATGGAATCAACATATAGATAGGGGAAAGAGCGGGGATACCATATCCATATCCTTATTTTGAGGGAATATAATGTTAAAAAATCACATATGCATTTGACCTTCCTTCTCGCATTGAACATACTATGCTATGCTAGTATAAAGTATATCAGTATACGTTGACTAGCTGAAGGTAAGATATATCTTCTATGTACGGTACGAAAGAAGATAGGCAGGTAGGTTATTCAGGTACTGCTCGTAGAGTAAACCCGCCAAGACAGAGTTCGAAAATCACCTCTCCACTTGACACGTCCACTTCCACATTCGATCCAACTTACATGTCTCTCCTACTGATTGATAGTCATTCACCAACAAAGTAGATCGATCTGCGACATCGTACAGACAGTCAGCCGGATCATATCGTCTTGCACCATCTTCTAAGCATAACAATACGAACACAGACCAGTCAAAGCGATGATATGAGAAAATGATCCGTCTACGAACCCCTTCATTCCCCCTCTTACTCCTCGCTCTCCTTTTATTTTTTCTACTGGTGACAGCGCGTCGAGAGGATGAAGAGAGTAAATATCAGAAAAGGGATTTTCATACATTATCAAACGAGGATATACGGACGTTGGTAGAGTCAGATCCACCTCAGTGGAACAGCGTGGATGAGGGTCATCTAGGAAAATTGTTAATACCCAGAGCGTGTGAGTTGCAAGCAAGCTGGATCTATACACATCTGGCTATCTAATGGAGAGTGCTGATGGATTACGACATTATTAGCTGGATCACAGAATAAGTGAGTCCTGCAAGAGGGTAATACGAGCATGATAGTTGACGTTGTGATTGATTCAGTACGCTGGTTCAGAATTACATCTCATCGGTGTTCACAAAATTAGGATGGCATGAAGAGAAGGTAAGTCATGTCTTATTTGACATACATGGAGACTTTTCCACTGTATAATGTGCATCTCTCCCATTCAAGGATCATATACTGATAGGTTATTTTCGTTAGACTCCTTTTCGCGGCACGACTCCAATAGGTGATATAGATTTCACCAATCTGATATACACCTTCGATCCTTCGGCACCAAGGAAGATCATCCTAGCTGCTCATTTCGATTCTAAATGGTTTCCGGATTTCCCAGCTAATCAGGTGAGCGGATCCTCTCTTCATACCTTATTTGACATACACCCTCAACTTCCCTCAGTTATCAGTACATCGTGACATGCTGATTCCTCGAACAGTTCATAGGAGCTACCGACTCGGCCGCTCCGGTAGCTATGATACTTGACCTCGCGGAGTTCCTCACCCCCTTATTGGAAAAGCGAAAAGAAAGGATACGGTCTGGTCAGGGAATCCTGAAGAAGGATTTCGACGAGGAAGAAGTAGCAGAGACGACTATACAAATTGTGTTGTTCGATGGGGAAGAGGCATTTAAGGATTGGACATCGACAGATAGTATCTATGGTGCTAGGTAAGCGTGGTCACGAGACGACTGCTCACCGTACATCGTTAGCTATTTGCTCATTGATGTCGATTTGGGTTTTAGACATTTAGCAGAACTTTGGCAATCCACTTATCTTCCTTCCTCTCATCCCTTGAATAAACGTAGATTATCTCCACCACCCTCGGTTCTGAATACAATCGATCATCTGGTATTACTAGATTTATTAGGAAACAAACATTCGATGATATATAGTTATTTCAGAGAAACCGATTGGTTACATTCGAAAATGAAATTCGCAGATGAAAGATTACAGCATGAGGGTCTGGTAGAAGTGGAAAAGAATGAAAAGGAATGGTTTGGAGATATGAGGATGAGAGGTGGGATAGGAGATGATCATTTACCTGTGAGCCTTCTCTTCCTTCACGAATTTTTTGATTCAATTCGTCCACATTTAACCCATTGTTTCCTCCTGGATTTACTTGAAACTTCCAATTGGCTCGTCATGCTGATATCTTTGATTTCACTGCTTGACTACAGTTCTTACATCGAGGAGTCAGCATATTCCATGTGATCTCAAATCCGTTCCCCAAAGTATGGCATACGTTAGCGGTAAGTTCATAGCTATTAATACCACACCACTATTCCATGGTCATCCACGATTGTTGAACGAGCATCCTTCTTCTACGAAGCTAGTCTGACTCATCCCTATCCTGTCCAACTTTTAGGACGACGCATCAGCATTATCGTTGCCAGCCTTGAGGCGGTGGAACAGGATATTACGTGTGTTTTCATGTGAATATCTAGGATTGGAGCCTTCTACCACCAATGTGAAGAGAAAGTATGATGAATTAGTGCGTATATACCTGTCTGCCTAGTGATATAACGTGATCGAAACAGCTGATAGAATGCGGATAGTAGACGATAGACAATCATGAATCATGACCGTGAGGAATTTGAAGGAGTTGGTTTATCACAATATTTGTAGAGTAGAATTAATCTTGTCGCATGTACATAACCATATTGCTCGGGTTAGTAGTTGATATGCGACGACATCATCGCGTTGCCTATTGAATCGACGACTGAGCATTCCTCTCGCTGAGTATAAGATTATAATCTTACTTATCAGTTATCTCGGCTATTTTCATTTTGTGAAAGAACGTCATCGAGCGATCAGACATGACACAAAATACAAAACACCACTCATCTTCTCCCTCTCTCCTTTGTGTGGAGAATCATACTCAATCCTGGCATCCATGAAGTGGACTCGAGTCCCCTCTTTCGCAGTCAAATCAAACATATATCCCATGATTCAAGCCATCTTCTCAGCCATCCGCATTCTTACATCGGTCCAAGTACATCGGACCAGATCAACAATGTCATCATTCCCAAATCTCAACCCCACTTACTCACGGGACCTGACATTCCACCAACATCTAATCAGCTACATATCCACCTCTCTATCTACGGGTCAATATGCGAGGATACCTTCATTCTACGCACCTTCACCTAGGGACGTACAGCGGTTGATCTCACTTTGGACAATCCTCTATGATACTTATAGGATCGACATCGAACGTCGATTTAGGAGTAATAGGCGAATACCAAATGATCATTTGGAGAGCACGTTGGAAGGGTTGAAAGTGCATAGTCTAAATTTGGAGAATGATGTGAGTGATTTGTAGTTTCCCATCTCAATGACCACTAACGATATTGTCAAAAACCAGAAATGTGATTGATTGATTGATTGATTGATTGATTGACTGACGATGTTCTCGTTCTGAACTCGTCTATAGCCCCACGTCAATACAACAATATATGAGCTCCGAACTCTCCTTACCGACCTCACCACTGCCGTTCAATCTCTCCTACATTCACCTCCATTCAGACCCTTCGGTCAAGTAGATGCTGAAGTCCTAGCTCTAGCTCAATGGTTTAAGAACGATTATATGAAATGGGTAGATCCCATCCTCTGTCCAAAGTGTACCAGCCCAACTTCAGCGGAAGGTATGGCTCAACCTACACCTCAAGAAAGAGCAGATGGAGCAGGTAGAGTAGAGTTGCATAAGTGTACCCAGCCAGGATGCGGGGAAGTAAGACGATTCTGTAGATACGGGAAGATCAAAGCGTTGATGAGGAGCAGAGAAGGAAGGTGTGGTGAATGGGCTCAGATGTTTTATTGTTTTTTGAGAGTTAAGGGTATAGAAAGTAGGTATATCTGGAATAGGTATGTCAAAGGCTTTTCGTGTTACCGTAACCGAACGTTTGACCGTGGAATATACTGACTCTATGAGGACAGCGAAGATCATGTTTGGTGCGAATATTGGAGTCCTACTTTACAGCACTGGGTACATGTTGATTCGTGGTAAGTAGCAACTACGTATCAATATCGAATCTAATCTCTTTGAGATGTCGATCAGGAATCATCAGAAGGCAGGTCCAGAGCTGATGTCTGAGTTGTAATCTGGCTATCTTAGCGAAGCTGCTATTAACAAACCATTATTGTATGCCAGAGGATGGGGCAAGAAACAGGCTTTCTGCTTGTACGTCTATCTATCCGTCAATTCCACAACCTCAAGATATAAAAGTACTGATGATGGTGATGGATTATAACACCAATAGAGCATTCGGAATCTACGGTGCTGAAGACGTCACTCGAGCGTATGTGGATGATTGGGAAAGTTGTAAAGGTAGGAGAAGGGCAAAAGGGTGGAAAGAGCTGGATCTGAGGAGGGTGAGTTTTATCTTTCTTCCTTATGAAAGGGGAACACATGTTCTTCTCTTCCAGTATAGAGGGGATGTATGCATAACTGATGCAGTCGACTTCTCAACACGATAGGCCCTAAACACCCACACTGTCTCACTCCGCCTTCGACTAGCCCACAGCGAAAGAATAAGATTGGAAGCGATGGATAACCTCCAATCGCTCTGGATGGCGGATGAGCGAGGTCGATTGGCTGAAAGTGAAAAGATGGAGCTGGGAGGTAGGATCAGTGGGCCAGAGGATTGGAGAGCGATGAGGGATGAATTGGGATTGGGTAGTAAGCATGTTGAGATACCTAAATATACGGGTGAGTGAAGGGTCTTAATCAAATCGCCACTCATGCTCTCACCATAGTCAGCAGCTAATAGCTGAGAATACTGATTGTAACATCCTAGTCATCAATTCTCTATCTCTTCAAAACGATCAACTGAAGCAATTTGGTAATACTCGACTGAACAGCTCAAGCATCCTATTGACAGATGGACCTTCCCAGACATCTATGGTCTTCAACCCTAATTCCATCAACCAGAATGCAGGATTTAGATCAAAAGTCAGATTTAAGTTGACTTCTGATGGTAGTGGAGAGGCAGATGGGATATGTTTGATATTCGTATCGCATTTACCTCAATCACTAGGATTAGGAGGTTATGGAATGGGTTATGATGGGTTGGGTGTACAAGGTGATTTTGCAATTGAAAGTGAGTACACTCTCACCTCTTACATCTCACCAAACCCTTTCATTGGACTGATCATGATCACTCGGGCTACTAGTCGATACTTATCGTACTCAGGATTACGCCAATGATCCTCCCACACCTCACATATCCATCCATTCTCCTCCCAAAGCCCATCATAGTTATTCCCTTGGATGTACAAAACCAGGTAGTATACCTTTCCTGTCTGATGGGAGAACATACGAGTTGGAAATTATCTACAGCTCTCACGAGCAAGAAAGGAGATTAAGAGGGTATCTACACACTCCCGATGGAGATCTATTGAAAGTCGTAAATGTGAAAATACCTGAACGATCTCAGGGGAGTGAAGAGGATAAGTGGTACCTTGGGATATCAGGTGCATGTGGTGGATTATGGCAGAGGGTGAGTGTGTCGATTAGTCTTGTTTTGTTTTGTGTTGGATGAGAGATGTATCAGACTGATGCGAGTCTGTGTCCATAGCAAGAGATATTGGACTGGGAAGTTGAAATAATCCAGTTCGACCAAGATGAGGAAGTAGGCCATAAACAAAAAGAAGAGGAAGTGAAATTGGAGAGGGATAAGATTTGATATAACCTGACAGTCAATGGGACAATCGATTTTGTGTTACAATACACACCTTGGTCAATACTATTGGCGGCATAAAATATCCTCATAGTTTCCGCTTTTTGCGGTGTAAAGTAGTGTATATAGAGCCGGGTAGATAACGATAATTGATGAAGAAGACTTATGAATGCATTTGTTGTATAGATATATAATAAAATTACAATATTTTACAGTATTATTGTAATCATGCAGAATATACATAGAATGATACATTTCCAATTCCTTTTCCGCAAGTTCCTAAAATCCTAAGATCCTAAGATCCTAAGATGATGAATGATGATATGATGATGCTATGACTATGCTTGTGCTTGTGCTCAATCTCCACCGCTAACCTCACTCGATAAGACAAGTGAAGCACGAATTGAACGATTCTATTCCTGCTCAAACTCCTCTTCCTCCTCGTCAAACGAAAACGAATATCTCTTTTTCCTACCAACAAAATAAATCATATAACCCCAAGGCCACGTATGTCTAACTCTCCCAAATTCCCAATCCCACTCGTAATCCTCCTTGGAGGCATCATCTTGATTCTCCAATTGTATCGTCAGACTTGCTAGGTTGGTAAGTCGTAATATATGTGAGATCGATCGAGTTCTATAGACAGATATGAAACCGTCGAAAATGAGTGTTAATGGGATTAAGGGGATAATGTATGTGAAGAATAGGATTGCTAAATCCATCGCAATGGCAATCGCAATCAGGTAGTTAGCTATCTGCCCAAGTTGCCCACGGTCAGTTGAAAACAAGAGGGATTGATAGCTAACCTAGTGTAGGTCTAGTGAATGGTGTCAATAACCATGATAAGGGGCCTAACATGGCTATCATGAATAGACTCCTAAGATTACATTGCTGCAATTCGAATATACTATAAGACCGATTCCAAAAAAAGAAAGTCCAGTTAGCCTACATCGCTATATGGTACTTTGATCTAACAATATTTTCTGTAGTATCTTGCTCTTTGGGAGTCATCATGATTCCTGATCAATCCCATTCTAAAGATCTTTCTTTCAGATTTGCCTCACTTATCGTAACGACAATATCCCTATCTCGTTCCTCACCCAGTACACCATAAGAAAACACTCAAAACTTACCAAATTCCCTCTGATCCCCTCATAGCATCTACCAACACGCCCCTCGCGAGCTCTTCATTGAAATGATGAAAACTCAGGAAAAACGTTCTCAGATGCTTTTCATCCAATACTCCTCCCATATTGCTACTGCTCAAGGTATCCGTAGCGTCAACTGGATAAGGGATATAAGACATTGTTTTCTGTTTTTGTCTCTGGCTTGAAGAGGTTGTCGGAGGACCGTACGTTTTCTTCCATTGGTCTAGTGGTGGGTTCAAGTCGGATAGGAGGAATGGGATGGGGTATTTACGATTCTTACTATTTAAATGGTCTTTGGTCAGCTGTAATCGATGGGAGAGAAGATACAGATATGGATTTGTACATAATGATAGAAGAGTCCGACGAAGGATGATCATATATGTAGGGTTGATTCAGAAGAGCGAAATAAATCAGGATAACAATGAAGTTTCGTATTAGATAACTCACTTGATCCTCTTCTCAATCTTCTTGATAGGTCCTCCAGCACCCGAACAGAAATCTACCACCCTTAACATATCTTTCTTATCACCTTGTCCAATTCCAATTCCAATTTCATTGGCATGACCAATACCATTTATCGTTATTGTATTCTGCCCATCATCGTCGTCGTCCTCTTGTTCGATCTCCTTTATAACCCTCTCCAATACATTCGATGCCAATTCGTAAGGCGCCTGGGCCTGGAAAGGGAATATGCGATGTAACCATAAGAAAGTTAACATCTTCTGTACTCCCACTCTGATAGATTCAGGACATGAGGGATGATCTGATATTTCAAAGAGCCACGGGCGATTGTAAGGGAGTTTCATCTTTGTGTCGTAACGATCAATTTGACCCAGATTGGACCAGTCGTCCGATGTATAAACCAAGTTCGTCGAGTACGATGCTCTATGTTTATGTGTTGGTACTGATGATGGTTATGTATGAAAGTACAAGCGATGTTGTTGATGTTGATGCTTTGTGAGGTCGGTGTATAGCCTTCAGTCGATATGGCAATGTTTGAACACGAAAATGCCAAACATGAACGTGAACATGAACATGACTTTTGTGTTTGTTCGGTATGCGGTCATTGGCTTTGTATCAGATGATCTACTTGAAAGGTACTTTTTACGGTAACTCTAACTTAATCCGGTTCATACGTAGCACAGCCACGTATACCTATTACCTATAGACAGACACCTGCTATTGCCGCAAAGTACAGTACGTACACTATCCTATCTATGCACTTTACATGCATCCATCTGTTCACTCATCAAATACGAGTGTATAACAGAGAAGGGTCAAACACTACTACATTCTTTAGATATCTGTACTGACTGTATGTTAAGAGAAAGGAAATAAAAAAACATATCACAACAAATCCTCCCAAATATCTGTTTATATATATATTAATGTATGTGGTGAGTTACGGATTTAAGCTTCAACCATACTCATATACATATATGAAAGAACCGATCACTTTTAACCTGAAACGGATTCTCTAATTTTCATGAACTGACTTGACTTGACTCAACTTCACTCGAAATCGACGAGAACACCTTCCTATCGCATCACGATACCTCTCTCAGCATTGACCTTGTTAGGTCTCTTGTCGATATGATCCAATCCCAACGCATCGTCCGCAGCCCACTTGTGGTCGTATAGCACGTCGTCTAGGTACAAGTCAGCCTTTGCAGCTATGTTTTCCACTGAGGACAGACAATACTCACTATCTTCCACTACAGAGGGTTGTTTGAATACCGTCGAAGTCACCAGGGAGAACTTGTACTTCGCGAAATCCTTATCTGATACGCCGATACGTTCTTGTAATCTCACTTTGGTCTCTGAGAATGGCTCGCCCTGGGGTGATAGAAAGGAACATCAGCAATTTTGTCGCAAATTGTTCATGCAACTCTGATGATAGTATGCAAAAACACCACACTCACCTCTTTCAAAACGAATTTACACGGTACTCCATGTATCCTCGACGGGTCTCTTGCGTAGTGGAAAAGATTCACCACCTTCTTACCATCCGATAGGGCATTCTGGTTCACCTCCAATTCCTCTAATGGGATTTCTTCAGCATATAACTCAGCAGGTTCAGTCAAGTTGCCAATCATTTCGGCGCTGGTGTATTCCCGTTGTGATCGTCCAGATTGAGATATATCAAATATACGGATTTTCCCACTTCCTCCAGGCTGAATCTTGACGGCTTTTATCAGATGTTCAGCGACATCCGCAAAAGTCGATGTTTTAGGTAATAAGAATGAGTGTGTAGCTTCTTCCTTGTTATGTCTACCTGTCCATACTACCTTCAATGATTTCTTAGTTTCCAATTCTATAATACTTATATCTAATAATTCGTAGTAGATGATAACGTTCGGATGTTGACTGTAATAATTCGTTTGAGTGATATCGGCAACACTCTGATTCAGTGATCGTTTGATGATCGCTTTGGGTGTACCGGATTGAGGATTTGACGAGGTAAATCGAAGTTTGAGAGGATCATGTTTCAGGTAATCGCCCACTCGGTGTGCCATCTACGTCGTGTAATATTTCAGGATCAGTATCCATCATCTCTCGCATTGCGTTGATCTATGTCTTTACTCACAATATCATATGTCATCTTCTTACTCAACATTAAATCGAAATCAGGTGCTTTGCCCGTAGTATCCTCATACCTCGATTTGAACTGAACCAGCACCCGATTTTGGAGGAAGTCGTAGAATTGGGGGACAGTTGAGTATAAAGATTGGGCTTCGAGATCCGCAACTCTGGGACACAGAACAAACTCAGTCAGTTACCACATTAAACTTCATGCTGTATGCTGTAACTCACTCTTTATCAGTCATGTCGACCTGATAACATATGATATCACCATCTTGAATCTCATTCTGTTGATAGGTCTGCTTCATCTTCATTCCCTCGATCATACCAGCTTTGATCTCTTCGTACAGTTTGATAGGCGTCGAACTTGGCCAGCCCATCTTTTCTTGTATAACACCCAGCAGATCACTGACTTTATTATTCTTGTTGACGAAAACTTTACCTTGACCCAACAAGGTCTGTCTGGAACAGTCAAACCATTTCAAGAAGATCATAATAGGTGCGTTGTTTGGATCAGCATGGATGGCGTTGAATTTGGCGTGATCGGGATTGTAATCGAGATATAATCGAAGATCAGATGCGCGAGCTGCCATACTGTTTCGGATGTGGTCCATTGCTAAAATGCCAGATATCAGTGATCAGGTCTCATTCTGGGTCAAGTCTGGACTAGGTAACTTACTCTGCGAATTTTCAGAGTCATGGATTGGTACATCCGGTCTAACAGTCTTGTTCTGCCTATTCACCAATACCCAAAGCCTGAAATCTCTTTCTGAGATTTTGAAGTAATGCGCTATTCTCTGCTTGAAAGTGTAGAACGTTTCAGTCTTGAGTACTCGGAATGTGGGAAGTTCAGTGGCAGGGAGGTTCTTGTCGTCGAATGAAGCGAGGTCGAACCCTTGATGTCTGGAGAAGATCTCATCGGTGATGACTTTGGCGGTGAGGTAAAGATGTTGCTCATCCTTCTCACGTCGCTTGGCTTCGAGTTGCTCTCTTTCGGCGTCCAGTCGGGCCTCTATAGCAGACGAACTGTCTTAGTCATTTGTAAACCCATATAAGAGGCAAACAACTCACTCAGATGAGGAGGGGTATCAGCTTCGGTGAAAGGAGCCAACACAGTGTCCAATTCGGTTTCTCGAATATACACCAACATATAAGCATTTGTGAATTTCTTGAGCGTCCTAGCTTGTGTTCGTTGGTGAGGCGGGATCAAGCCATTCAGCATATCACCACCGTAATTGTCCTCCAAAACCTCCTTATCCGTTACTGGCGTTACCCGATCGTCATCAAATTTGAACCATCTACCATCCTTTTCAGGTTTGATGAGCGCAAAGTAATGACCACCGTGTAGATCACCGGAGTGGACAAGTACACCGTGGAGTTTGTAGACATGTGATTGGGATCGATCGGCACCTTCTTCGAGGAATTCTGCGAGATCGATCTCAAAGGGGAACTCATGTCGATCGTTGATCTACCATGACAGTGTCAGCTAACTTACACCTGAACGATGAATCAGCTCACCTTGACCAAAGCATCCTTTTCTATATCATACTCGAATCGTCTCAACTGCATGTGCAGTACGGGAGGAAGCGCCTTGAATATAACACCTTTCTTGGCAGCTTGCAAACCATGTCCTTCGGCCATATACTTGTTATCACCATCTAATGTTTCTACAGATACGTATTCACGGAAAGAATCTCGGAGGTTTTTGATGCCCTTGATTGTCAATTGTATATCTAAACCACCATAAATCAGCTGATTGGCCCAAGACAGCTTTCCAACTCACCATAAAACTCCTCGATGACTGAACTCTCATAATCCACATCGATACATTTGATATAATTCTTCATGGATCCCTTGAACAACCTGGGTATAGCACCTTCCGCCGGAGTACCTTTCATCTTGATTTCCAATTTATCCTGTAAGATTCGAGAAAACTCCTGTACGTCATGCTGCATGAATGAATCCAGTGATTTCCAACCGAACGATTTTGTTAATTCTGTTGTGCCGACTGGTTGATTCGATGTTTGGAGGTGGTAGAATACTCTCTGTAGAGCTAGAGCCAGGGATTCTGAAGGTATATCTCCTTCAGTCGGTATTTGGTACACAGCCTAAGAAGAGTGAACCCATTCCATTAGCTATGGTATCATCACACAGCGGGATATCAGGGTCAACTCACCTTTCGGAAGTAGTTCGTACAGAAGAGGGATTGTAACAAAGAGTTCATATAACAAGTAGCACCTTGATTCTTCAATCCCACATGTCCAGTCTCCTTCTTCGAATCATAACTAAATCTCTCAGGTCAGTTTTCATGGCTTGATTGGGATTAGGAACAGCGCCAGACTCACTTGACAAAGTTATGCCATAGAACACCCGTTGGATCTTTCAAAACTCTGACAAAAGCTGTGATTTCCACTTCATCATTTTCGATCGTCGGCCGCGTTTTACCATTTGCTGTATCGGCGGTGTATAACTTCCTCAAATCAACAAAACGTGTGAAACCCCAATCACATTCCTCAGCAACGAATCGATGATGAGCATCTAATGGTCAAAGTGATGGGCATGAGCAGTGTCTCAAATATATTGAAGAAAAATTTTGCAACTTACGACTCGAAGTTTGGATAGTAGGATCCCAAGGATTTGAAATTGCCAAACAGAATTGAGCACATGCATGCCAACCTTCAGGTGCTGTTTTGGGATTTGCATAATCCAGATATACAGATACCATATCATTCGGTTGTCCATTTGCATTTCCCTGTGGGAACAGTAAAATTCGCCTGTATCGAATTTAATCTACGATCAGTTTTTGAACTTGAATTGATTGCATGACGTAGAACAGTCACACTTACCATTTATGACCACCACAGCTAAACTCTGGACCGACTATCCTCTTTGCCTGTTGACTCCAATGTTCGATACGCCATGTCTGAGCTTGGAAATCCTCGATCTCCAGTCCCAAGTCCGGCATCGCCTTTGCCGCGTAGGCCTCAACTGTGGGTGTACAAGAGCATGATCAGCTTGGAATAGACAAGACCGCTATAGCCTTTGGAATGGGTTATGTCATGATAGCAAAAGACCGGTTTTGATGGTAGAAGATATGTTATGGGTTGAATGACAAAAGCAATATGACTTTCAATATCAATCATCTTGCAATTGCCATAATCGCCCTTCGACATATCCATCTTTCGCCCGTTCCAACCCGACAGCCAGACAGAATTATTCTATGAGATGATAATCCCAACTCACAATCATGTACATTCGGTAGATCCTCTACCTCCATCGGTGCCGGGCCATTCTCATCAATGATGATATCTGTGACGTCGTTCTGTTGCTCCTGTTTTTGGAATGACAAGGGATTATCAGCTTTCTATTACTTGATCCAACTCTGAGGACAGGGTAGCATTGGTCTTCAGATGTGGACTAGATGGGTGCGGTGGGTTGTACAGTACTAGTAGATGGACTGACCATGATGACACAGCTTTATATGCGGCAAACGTTTAAGCGGAGGTAGGAGGTGTGATGAGGTGAATGGATGACTAAGTTTGTCTTTCTTGCCCAATGGTGTCGGTGTCAATTTGATGGGGGTCGGGTCTGTGATAGGCAAGCGCTACTTGTACTGCTGGGTATATGTGATGGTGGTGTTATGAAGTGATAATGGTGAATGATATGATATGCTGATGCGACGTGACTCTCTGTATCTTGGTCTATATTCGGCCATTACCATGTTGCCATTACACAGTCGACCAAGCCAAGTTGAATCGTCGTCAGCGGTGAACGGGGTATGGGATTAACTGATACACATGTTAAGCGGAGATACCCGGTATTTGTCACTGTGGCACTTGGGACCTACTGTCACACCAAATTGCCATACCGCACTCACGTATGGTATAAATTTTAGCTCTTCTTGATTATTTCCTTTCTTCTTTCTTTCCATCTTCTTCATCCCATATCAATTTATATTCGTGATCTCATCAACATGCAGTATCATTTCCCACACCAAACAACCTGTCTCGGTCGTCTACCATCCTGTTTCCCCCTCACCCACCCTACCACCCAAACCCGCGGTTCTTAGATCCACTTCCAGAAAGAATATCTCCTTTTTCCTCTCGCTCCTTTCTACAGAGAAAAGGTGGTGATTGATTGAAAACATAGGAATCACGGTTCTTTCACCTGCTCTACCAGGCAGCGTTATTGGTCGTTGTATGAGTCAACCCGTGGAATAATCATCACCTTATTCCCTTCAAACCGCGTCTCGTTCTGAGGTGTGACCCGAGGGGAGCCGATACCGATCGTTTTGATCGAATTGGAAAGGTTGCTATGATGGGTGTTGTCATCTAGTTAAATTGTGTTTAAAGTTGACCAATTTGATGCTTCCGACGCTTTAGCAGAAATTTCCTAGTATAATAACAAATTTGGTCATCTTTTACGATATCATGTGAGTTCAAATACCATTCAAATTTAACCATCTTATCTATCCGTCCTCATCCCATTCCATCCTTACTACACCCCATTTATGATGAAAAAAACTTTCCTAATCGTATTCACACTGTGCTATTTCGAAAGAAACATGCGCGTAAACATTTTACAACGGTATCTGATCTACCTATCTCTCTATCTTCTCTTGATCTTGTATCAAATTGTCTTGGTATCGGATTCAAAGCTGACTAAATATCAAGTTTTCTATTCTCTTAGTTTCGATGCATTTCAATCCTGAGCTCAACCATTCCGCGATGCACTGAAACCAGATAGCAATGCTAAAGAAGATTGACACCAATACATGAATACATCATAACATCTCTTTTCTACCCATACAATCCCCATCACTGAAAGGTTCTCGTTTTCTTTGTATCCACAACGAGCGCTCTCAAATATGGGGAAAGATCAAACCCCACTTCGTCTCATGGATTTCGGCTTTATTCTTGCTTTTGCTGTGGATCAGGTCGATTGAAGAGGCAAAGACAGATAGCAATTGTAGTATCAGATATAAATGTCAAACCTCGTGAATGCAATCGTTATCATCAAAAGTCATTACATCGCACGTCAATTTATCATCGTGAATCTCCATTGACGGAAATATATACAAGTAAGTTCTCGTTTTGGATCGTTCATTGTCCGTTAATCCACTCTTCTATCCACATCATATCTTTCCATTATTCAACATGACCTTTTTTCCTTTAGTCTGACCCAACATCATCAATATGTACAAATCCTCAAACTCGCTTCTACACCTTGTTTAAAACCATGTTCCCATTCCCAAGTAGCTTTACCCAATTTCTTATTTGTATAATTTTCGAATTCGATTTTCCTACTCTTCATCCATTGATCTGTGAATCCCAATCGACTTGGTCCGGATGGGTGGGAAAGGAAGGTGAGGGAATCGTCCCATCCTTTAGAGAAACCCGGTGCGAAGACTGTTGGGTCGGGTGAACCGCCGTGAGAGGCCCAATAGGATGTATGGGCGTCTATAGTAACGGTAACTAGTCAGCTTGAATCCCAAGGATCACGATAAACCTAGAATAGAGAAAAGCATAATTGATAGAACAAGAGGAGCAGGTAATCCGTGACAAATATACCCAGTCTAATGGGTACAATGTAAAAGGTCAAGTAAATCATAGAATCAACTCACCATAAGCACTTTTCATCTCACTATCCTTTACACCGACCGGCGGATCACCCTTAAACCTCTTCCCCCCAATCCACTGAGGTAAGATCTCCGCTCTAGCCGCATCTTTAGCTGACCAACCTGCATCCCATCCCTCCTGTTTCTTATAAGTCCAGAACCAGTATCCCGCAGTCTTCTCCTCGAACAACTCCAATTGCGCTTTGACAAATTCTCTTCGATGAGCATCTTTCTCAGTATCTGGTATATTAGGTGGGAAACTATGAGGGTCTAATGAAGCAGACCATTCTCCAACGATAATATCTCCTTTTGCACTATCACTATGTCCAGATAAAGTGTTCTTGAATCCTGATCTTATATCGTGAGCATGAGCATAACCATCTTTTTGACGGTCTTGATCGGTAAAACATCTGTATAGGTGATGATCCACTACTACGAAATCGTCTCTTCCCCCTACGAAATTTGCGTAATGATGTGTGTCCCATGCGTCCGATATATACAGTGGAAAATCCACTGGTACGATCGATCGAATCTCATCCAGGATTGTACGATACCATCCTTGTAATTTGGAATTGTTGGCTGGTTCGTTGAGCACTTCCAATCCCACTACATGGGGTACACGGGATAATTCGGATGCTAAGAATCGAAGAGCTAGTGATGTAGATGCTAAATTGGAATGTTTGTCCCAAAATCCTACTTTTCCATTTGATAAACCGGAATGAGCTGTATATCGGTGTAATTTTCGTAAGCTGAACACCACTTTTTCGATCAAGACCAGTGTAATCTATAGGTAACGTACCATCTGTATTTTGTGCACCTGCCGCTGCGTGCAGATCTGTACGAAGAGGTATAAGCTTGTGATACCCAATGTCCCGTGACCTACTAGCTTACCAATCAATACACCCAGACCGAGATAACCTGCCATTTCGATAGCCTGCCTGATCCTCCCCCAAGCTCCTTCGAAGATATGGTGGAATGGCTCGAATTCAGTTCCTTTGAGTACTTCAGGTAGTGGCCCACATAGATGATAGTATGAGATCTAACATTTATAAATTCCGCATTTCATCAAGTGTATATGCTCGATGAAGGTTAGATATGACTTACAGGTATCCTAACAGAATTGAATCCCTTCTCCTTGATCCAGCTCCAATCACCTTCATTCATCCACGTATCCCAATGTTCCTCCAAAACCTTCTTAGCATCTCGTCCAGAGGCAACATCGAAATCACTCTGTCCAGGTTGATGGGCATTTCGGAACGGATGAGAAGCGATCCAACGTTCTAGAGTAAACCATGAGCCGAGGTTGACGCCCCTCTGATACCTGTATCGAAATACTGCGTTGGGTCCAAGAGGAAGAGGGTGTGTGGAAGTGTGGAAATCGTAGGATGGAGAGGATGATTGGAATTGATCTTTGAGTTTGTCGAATAGTCCCATGATGCGTGAGTGTGATCAGTGATCTGTATCATATACAGGAAAGTATGAGGGACTAGTCGGATGAAGATGTGGGCTGATACATCTCTCTCCCTTTGTATACATTCCTATCGACATTCCGCAATCGACCGGACAGCTTTGCAACAAGTGCGAGTAGGTGATGCACGGATCTGCCCATTACGTCAGACGAGCTGTGCCTGAAGTTTACACGTGGGATAACAGCCGTCGCGTTTCAGATAGGGCCAGCCAGACGTCATCATCGAGGTAACAAGGTACTGTGATGGTGAAGTGAGAAAGAGTGGATGTGGTAGTTGTATTTGTATTCGTTCGTATACCATTCACTCTCAACAGTCAAACACTGGTCAGTTGACCGACTCCTCACTCGACTACTTTGGACAGTCAATCAATCCTAGCAAGCCTCAAAAGATGGGGGACGCTCTTGTAAGGATCTTCTTCACTGTCTGCTTTTATGATAACGGACCAAAACTGATCCACCATGCAGGCCGTCGAAGATCAACGATCAATCCTCAGTGTCAGGTCGATAGTACCAGAGCCAGTGAGTGTAGCGTATCGAGCACAGAATCTCAGACAGCTGATGAGTCTGTACCCTAACCGTAGGACTCGGTGTCAAGTCAGTAACCATACTCATGAGATCACCTATCATCAATCGATATTGATGATCTTGTTTCGTTGCAGAGCTGGTCAAGCGATGTCGAGCATTGATTCTAAAGCTTTTACCCGTCGAAGTGGAACTTTCCCAAATCTCAGATGCTACGAGTAGTATCATCACGCCCGAAGTCATAGAAGCATTCGCAAAAGCAGGCGGAGATTTCGGTGAATCCGTCCCATTCTGGTCAGTCTATCTGTGTTTCTATCCCTTTGTACCCACAATATGAAATTCACAACATTGACTTTAGAACGCTGACAATGCCTAACAATCCCGTTTGTTCAGCTTGCTAAGAGCCAAAGCGACATTCATGAAAGAAGCATATGCGAATCCAGCAGATTACGATGAGAATCTCTGTCGAGCGACAGCAGCGGAATGTCTAGCAAGGAGGATCGTCCATAATTTACCTATAGATAGATTGGAATCAGTCATGAGTACCAGGTATAGGTACAAGGAAGGTGATGGAGATGATTCCGCGCCCGTCAGTGCGTTAGAAACCGCTATCGATCAACATTGTACAGTAAGTGATCACAAGATGTTTTTCTACTCGTATTATGTATTGTCCTCTACAAGATTCCCAAGTCATCTTGCTTTGTTACATTCATGCTGATTATTGAGTGATTACCTATAGATCTTTCTCTCGTCATCCGAAGCTCAACACGTAGTCAACTCTCTGTGGAAGGGAGATTGGGTGCAAAGAAATAATGAGAATATGGATATCGACTACGTCCCATACGAAAGGTCCGAATCGAATAGTTTTTGGGATCATCTGAATCCTGAAAGATTGAGTGTACCGAGATATCAGAGTTTCTTTAGAATTATAGTCTGGTTCGTCTTCTTATATGGTAGGTCCACTTCCATTCTCATAAGTGATTCATTAGCTGATCATGTATTGTGATTGCTTATCAATTCTTGTGAAAAATTAGTATACTCTCAAAGTGTTCAAAGGTAAGACTGGCAGCGGCAAATTCGCTATGTGTCACACGCTTACGAAATCACGTTTGCAGTCCACTCGATACTCTCGATCCGGCCAGGAATTGGGATTGGGCAGAAGTAGTCTTGTATGTCATGGCTGTATCTTTCCTACTTGAGGGTGAGCCGTCCTTGACCCATTAAGTCATATCCAAACTGCTTTCATTGACTGATCTCATCGTTTTATAGAGGTCGTCAAGATGTTCAAAGTGAGTTTTGACCCATGACTTAACATTGATGTCCGGCCTTCGCTAATTAGATTCGATATAACAGATTATCAGAATCGCCAACAAGCCTTTAGCGACGATCGTGAGTTGAGGGTCGCCCTTGGTCGACCCAACCTGATAATCACAGACACTGACACCCTCCATCATCTCCATAGGGCTTCTGGACCGTGGTCAACTTCCTTACAGACGGTCTACTTCTCTCAGCATTCGCACTAAGAGTAGCGGGATTATCGTTGGATAGCAGTAAAGACGAACAAGCTTCGTTATTGCATTTTAGAAGTTTCCAAGTATTAGCTTGTGTGGCTCCGTTGATATGGATGAAATTGGTGAGTTAGAACTTGGATTAACAGGAGCTATTATGTTTTCTTTTGTCTCGGACTGGTCAAGCTGATAAGATGGGTATTTAGTTAACTGTATTTGATGGCTATAAGACCGTGCGTATGATCCCTATAGTCTGTACTGTGGTATAAGTAAAAGCTCACATGAGTAATATAGGTCGGATCCCTGCAAGTGGTCGTCACCCGGATGCTGTGAGTTATCCTGTCTATCATCTTTGGAACTGGGACATCAGATTGACTTGCTCCGTTTCACAGTCGAGAATCGACAATCTTCTTCATCCTGTGAGTAGCATGAAGATATCGAATTTATACCTGACATGCTGATATATACAAAGGCTTGGTATCATGGCTGTGGGCTTCGTCCAGGTGAGCTAACTTGTTGATCGTTGAGCATCGGTCCATAGCTAATCTGCTCTCAATCTAGTCTATGTACGCCCTCGACGCAGCGGATGGTGAAACGGGAGGGGCGGCGATCGTAGTGAACAATCTAATCCAAGCGTTATTAGGGTGAGTGTTTTAACTCATCGTTGTGGAATCCAATTAGTGGATGATTGCATCTGATTGGATATCCTATGCAGCTCGCCCGATTTCGACTCTCCCACTGAGAGGTTCGGATATCCCTTCGGCTTGATAATCTTTTACGGTTGGAACTTTGTAGCTACCATCATTCTCGTCAATGTCCTTATCGCCTTGTTTGGTTCGGCCTATCAAGACGTTACGGATAATGAGACGGATGAGTATTTAGTATTCTTTGCTCATAAGACGATTGACCTGTGAGTTTTGTATAACCAACGCTTGATGGAGATACTGATTGTATGCGATTTAGGATTCGAGCACCTGATTCCTACGTCTAGTAAGTATACCTGTCTGCATGGACATGATTGTATTCTCAAGCTGACTTCCTGGTATAGTATCGCGCCGTTTAACCTCATCGAGGCTGTATTGATCGCTCCTCTTGAGTGAGTATACTATGATCGGTTGCACGAATTTGCCGTCCTGCATCTTAAGTATGGAAGAAGTGATATTGATCAATTACTAATTCCTGTTGGTAATGACCAGATGGATTCTCCCTACTCAATGGTACATCAACCTAAATCGATACGTCATGTCCACGCTATTCTTCATCCCCTTAACTATAATTGCATTATTCGAATCTCAAGTATCTCACTCGCGATCTCAAAGGCTACGAGCGTATTTCTCCGGTCCACCACCCGATGATGAAGATGATCCGAAGATTAACGATCCGACAGTAGAAGATGATTCTCAAGGTGAGATAAGTAAAGTGAAATTTGATGAATTAGTTAAAAGTTTCCCAAAGTCAGTGATATGTGTATAACCTTTACAATACGTGGGAACGAGTAGGTTAAGACAACAATGCTGATGGGTTTTGTGTATATTATTAGTACTGCTATGACTGAAGGTGCATTAGTACAAAGAGAAATCAGTAGTTTGAAGAAACAGTTGGACAATTTAGAGAAGTTGTTGGCAAAAAACAATGGGAATGGGAATGGTACGCACTCCAAAGCTCAATAAAGCGGGAAGATAAAGCAAAGAGGTCAATGTGACCGTGATGAAAATACTAGGAATCGTTGAATCGGATAATACACGAAAATGAAATGCAACATACGATCATTATACTTTGCTTGCTCGTTTGCAAATGATGATATATGATGAAATATATGGAAAATGCATCCTAAATCAGAATCGAACTATCGTACAACCAACCCAACCATCCTTTGGTTAATTATCTAATTTATCGATCAACTTCACCAAACACCAAATCCATCGTACCTATAATAGCTACAGCATCAGGTAAGAAGTGATGTCTCATCATGAAATCTGAACCTTGTAAATGTGCGAAACCAGGTGCACGAATCTTGCATTTGTAAGGTCGGTTCGTACCGTCCGATACGAGATAAACACCCATTTCACCTTTTGGAGCTTCGATTGCTGAATAGGTTTCACCTGGAGGTACGGTATATCCTTCAGAATAGATCTGCAAAATGAGTCGTATTATATTAGTAATGTGGTCCGGTTTGGGATGTAATCGAAAGAAAGACCCACCTTGAAGTGATGAATCAAAGCTTCCATACTTTCTTTCATCGAAGCTCTAGGAGGTGGAACAATCTTGTGATCATCCACTTTGACGACACCAGTAGGCATCTTGTTCAAACATTGATCGATGATTCTCAGAGATTCTCTGAATTCCTGTACCCTACAGAGATATCTATCGTAACAATCACCGTTCTTTCCTACTGGAACGTCGAATTCGACTTTATCGTAAGCATCGTATGGTGCTATTTTTCTGTAATACCACAAAATCAGACATCAGCTAAACTGATCTTTCATTCTTGCGACATTGAATGATGGATGGACTACTTGATATCACCAAACCTATGTAAAAGACAAATTAACTCACCTGATATCCCATGGAACACCCGATCCTCTCAACATAACACCCGAGAAAGAATAATCCAAAGCCTGTTGAGCGGTCACCGTACCGATACCGATCGTTCTTCCTTTCCAAATTCTATTACCTGTAACTACCTCTTCGATCTCATCTACTCTACTTGAGAACTGAGTGGCCCACTTGAAGATATCATCCAACATTCCATGAGGTAAATCAAAAGCTACACCACCAGGTCGAATATAGGCAGCATGCATTCGAGCACCCGAGACTCGTTCGTAGAATTCCATCAATTTCTCTCGTTCTTCGAAACCCCATAAGAATGGTGTGAGTGCACCAACATCCATCGCGTGGCTGATTAGGATAAAACGATTAGCATGTGTCGTGTATGACAGATATCACATATTGATCTTTGGCAATGAGTCATCTCTAATGATGATGATTAGTAATTAAAATTGAAGGAGTAAAACGACTCACGTCAACACGGCCATCAAGTGATTCAAGACTCTAGTGATTTCACCAAATAACGTTCTAATCCATTTAGCTCTTTCTGGGACTTCGATATTCAACAATTTCTCAACAGCGAGAGTATAACATAATTCGTTGGTCACTAGATAAGACATCACACAACGATACGTCAGCTCTGAAATGATGAATCAAAGTGAAGAACTCAAAACCCACTCATAGATACATAATCTAATCGATCGAAATATGGTAAAGCCTGAGTATAATTCTTATATTCGATTAATTTTTCTGTACCTCTGTGTAAGAGACCGATATGAGGATCGGCACGGAGGATTTCCTATAAATCGACAAACCCATGTACGTTAGTTGAGTATCAATCTTTAAACATATGAGATGAGTCTGACCCACCTCTCCGTTTAACTCGAGAATCAATCGAAGTACACCGTGAGCAGCAGGATGTTGAGGACCAAAGTTGACTATTTTACGATTTAGTCCAATCGATCGATCAGCCTCAAAGACGATAGTATGTCGCCACAACGATATATAATCCAAACGTACCAGTGAAATGTCTCATCTGGGCATCTTTCCTTGATGAACCTTCTTTCAAGATCTCCTCAGCTGACATACCGTGTAACCTAGACAATAGCAGAACCACCAAATGTCAGTCCATATCCCAACCCGATCCGATCGATCTTTCTTCAATGGGTAATGGGTAATTCCCAAGATCCACCAAGCTGAAGCGAAGTGAGCGACTCACTCTTCCACCGAATGGGCTCTTAGTGGACTGGGTTCCACGGCAGGCGAAGCCATCGATTTGAGTGCTGTGGATGAGATCGCTCGGAAAGCGGGTTTGGATGATGAAGGTGCATTTCGAAGGAGGGGTCGTAGATTTCTGATCATCCTGTATGTATGTATTCTGCGTAGGGAAGAGAGGTATAAGATACAGTCAAAGATGATGTGTACAAGGTGTTGAGGCTGACTATGCAGCTATGCTATGTTTTGTGACCAGAGATATCGAAATGGTTGAATTATCGAAATATCGAGAGGATGAGATCGTGGGTCAGAGTGGGATGGATGGAACAGTGAGAGTGAGAGTGGCACCTGGGCTGGAGGACCAATCATAGATATGGAGATTGACATGCTCAACCGTCTAAACTCCGCAAGTGGCACCTGCACAATGTATCAATTGAATCGATCACTACTCGTATACATAGCATACCTATACAACTGATCATCCAGAAATAATCTAAATATCAACCAATCCCTGATGCACACCTACATTCTTTCCCTTCCCAGCTCCAGCTCCTGCTCCTGCCTCACCATTCACCCCAGCACTTCCATTCGTAGCAGCTTGATTCCTCCATGCGTTCGTCTCATTTACTCCAGTCAGATCCTCAGCGTCCGCATCCAATTCATCATCATCCAAACTGAACCTTCCTGCGAATCCCTCTTCCTCATCGTTCTCATCTGCTCTTATACTCGTATAACCATTGCCGGATCTCTGACTGCGTCTTCTCCATGATCCCCATTTCGGTCCACCAGAAGACCCTTGTCCATTCCCGTTCGAACGTGATTTGAAAGTGGGAAGAGATATTTTCGGTCTGGGTATGTGGAACAGAGGGAATTGAGCTGATCCCCTACGACCAAGATAGAATCTATTGTATAATGTATGACCGCCAAACCAAGTTAAGATAGCTATTGCCAGTCTAAATCAGATATCAATATATATATCAGCTCAAATACATTATACGCAAAGTGATTTTTATGTAGTTCGTGTGATGTATATAAAATTGAGATGAACTTACATCGCACCAAAAGCGATATAATGGCCTGATTCCAAAGAAGATTTAGGATTGGTAGGACATGCGACGTGAGATCTCCATTCGAAATAGAAATGACATGGGTCCTGTGGAGGTAAGGTAGCGACTAGTAAAGGTTTACCAGCATTGAAATCGGATGGACTGCAGATAAACTATATAAACAATTTCAGACCGTGAGCAATGTGGTACTCGGTATTACAAAGGAAGTGAGGACCTCGACCCACCCGTATAGCTGTTGAAGCCCTTGCATCGGGGTTGAGTGGACAAGGTGATCCATCGGTTATGACATACATAGGCTCGTTAGTCATGGGCGATAAAGTTAAATTGGTATGTACTCGGCTATAACATTCGCATTGCGCAGTATGAGCAAGGCTTCAGCTATAGCTAGAGGAATGGCACCCACCCAAGAACAAAATCACCTTGATCTTTCCTTACATACCCACCAACCGTATCTGGATCTTCGACCGCATGCAATTCCCCTACTACACCCCTGCATATATTGAGGTTATAACTCGTCTCTCCCACTTGAGCTATGTAATCCGATTGGGTTGATCCCAAGGGAGATAGATCGTAGTGCGTTCCATCGTCCAGTGTGAGCGTGCAGGGAGATGACATTGTGTGCTCGTTTTACTTCTCGGTCGGTGTAGCTCTTTGGATGACAACTGTTAAGTTGGACGTCGAGGAATGTGGAATGTGAGATGTAAGATTGACATGAGCGGCAAATGAGTGCACAGTAACTCGAGTAGAACTACGTAATGAGAATCAGTCACGTGATCTGGACCTTGCATCCTCCCTCGGATCGTATCCAAGTTATATATATTTATATATTTCGGATGAGATCGTCTATCGTCTGTAGCTGAAATCATCGATACAAAGTCGAAAAGACATTTCAGTATTCGAGACACCTCAAGTAGCAACTTAACATCGATATATCGCAACAGTATCTATCACGCCTTAGCTATCAAGATGAATCCACTCCGATCTATATCATCCTCAGCCTCCTACTCTCTCCGAGCCAATCTCCGATCTCATCTCGCTCCTTCTCCTATAGCATTTGCTAGATGTAGCCCTTCAGCAAGTCGGATAATACTGCAGAGAAGAGGATACTCAAATGCTCCACCTCCTCCTAACCCTCCGAAAGAGCCCCCATTACAGCCTGAGATTGATAGGCAGAGGAAATTGAGGGATCAAGCGAATGTAGGGGTAAGTGTGATCTTATCGATCTATCTCGGATGACGATGACCAGTCTCCGAATAAATGAGAATCAGTTGGTCTTTCATACTTATAGGATCAGATGGCAAATACCATGACTGTATACTAATATGATATTTTGTTATAGCCATTCACATGGAAAGCCGCCGCTCTCTTCATCGCAACAGGTGTAGGCCTCTATCTTTACTTCGAATCTGAAAAAGCGGCTGTACTCGAACGTCGTCGTCAGGAACTATCATCCAAATCAATTGGTAAACCTCAAATCGGTGGACCTTTCACTTTAGATAGACATGATGGAGGTAATTTCACAGAGAAGGACTTGTTGGGTAAATGGACATTGATTTATTTCGGTTTCACACATTGTCCTGATATCTGTCCTGAGGAATTGGATAAAATGGGTGAAGCTATCGATATAGTCGATAAGAAAACTGGTCAATATGGGAAGATGGATCAGGGGGTTATGCCGTTGTTTATAAGTGTTGATCCTGCTAGAGATACTATCCCTCAAATCAAGAAATATGTTAAAGGTAAGTCAAACAAAGTAACATATGTTATACTGTACTGAATCAGTCGTCATATATGTTATTTGGATGATCAGCTGATTATTTTCATTTATGATTGTAGAATTCCACCCACGTATGGTAGGATTAGTAGGTGACTACGAAGCAGTCAAGAAAACATGTAAGATGTATAGAGTCTACTTCTCTACTCCTCCTGATGCTGCTGCATCGGACGATTACCTTGTTGATCACTCGTAAGTGATCCTTTCCCTTATTGTTTTCTCATGTCATAAATATCTTTTCTGAGAAGCTTGCGCTAAGCTAATGTCCTGTTATCATCACAGTATCTTCTTCTACCTTATGGATCCTCTCGGTCAATTCGTCGATGCCTTTGGGAAAGCCACGACCGCCGACCAAGTAGCGGAGAAGGTATTGGACAGTATGAAGAAATGGGATGATGCTGGTGGGAATGCCGCTGCGGGGGTGTAAAGTGAAAGCGACACATAGAAGAATTATATACGGCAAACATAATGTGACATAGTATATATATATATATATATCACATGTATCCATTCACTCCTCGGTTTCTGGATTTAAAGAGATTATACAGAATAAAAGACATATGATTACTTATATTTGTGAATGTACATAGTTTTATACAACAAAACACCGATTATATCAATACCCGGTCCATTACTCAATTTACCATATGTTTCCTTTATATCCGATGCCCTTGTTCTCATGTCGTTTTCATCCAAAATCTCCCTTGGATTCGAATGATCCATGGTTCATTTGACATTATCTCTATCTAACCATCTTCAACATCTTGGAAGTGATATACATCCAGATAGAATTTGATGATCATCACCACTTGATGGGTCACACTTTAGTCCGCTTGGCCCTAGGCAACTCGCTATTTTCAAACGGTCTGAGCTTTTCCTTTACCGCCGATCCACCGACCTTTGGAGCAGGCGCAGTAAAATCCGGTCCAGTCAGAGGGTAAGGTTGTCGAGGTCGCTTCTTCGTTACTATATTAGGGGACGAATTAGTGACAATAGGTATGACCAGTGTCGAAGGCAGTGTTTTACGCCTATCGTCGAAGTGGAGTTGAGATGAATGATCTGATCGAGCAGAGGGAGGCGTAGCTCTCGACGAGTCATCCGTTAGATCTATCGTTTCGTGTGACCTCTCTTGTTGTGGCGGTTGGCAACTACGTGACGGTGCAACCTCTGTAAAGGTCTTGGCAAGAGGTTTGGTACGTTGTCGAACACGGGTAGGTGGAGGAGTGGAAGGACGAACTGGTTTCTTGGGGAAAGCTGTTGGTGTGTAGATCTTGGAGGGAAGAGTGGGAGCTGTAATCTAAATTGATAAAACAAAAGATTCAGAAGAAATCTCATAGGTGTAAGAGGTTTTAACCCACTTCTTCGGATTGGCCAAAGTCGGAATCAACCGCTTTAGCTTTCCCTTTTTCAGCTTTTGTGTATCGTCTACCTGCATCGTCTTCTTCACCATCTGATTCGTCAAGGTTCACTTCACCTATATTTCCCCATGAACGACTCTCTGATAGTGAATTATCACCCTCACTTTGATATCCTTTCCTATTGTCGTCATTTTCGAAGATATCTCGTAAGACTTCCATATCTTCTAAGACCTTTTCAGCTTCTCTCAAAATATTCTTACATAGACTATCTTGTTTGATCTTCCCATTAACTTTGTCATCGATATACAAATCGACATACAATAATGGCGGTCTACCTCCGCTGCAAAAATTTAGACAATTGGGTGATTTAGCTATATAGCGGACCTCGACACAAGACACTCTGAGTACACTTACTCTTTCAGAGATTTGGCTCTTTCGTACCATCCCCTGACTACTTTCCCATAATGGTCAAATACAGGTATCTGCTCACATGCCATACATCGTATATACAATGCTGGATGTTCTATCACAATTCGGTTATTGTCATCTTGTAATTTAGGAAAGTACGATTCGATGATCTTTTCAACTTGACCAAATGGAATTTTGGGCGTTGATAGTAAGGTTGCGGCGTGCTATGATAGTACCCCACACAAGTCAATTGATATATCGACGTGAACATCACACGAAATGAAATCGATTTTGGTTTTCTTAGATATCTGTATGATGACGATGTATGTGTGACTTACATGTTTCCTAAATTCCAAACTAAAAGCTAACATCCTCCCCTTGGCCTCTTCCCTACGCTTCTTGACGGATATAATCTCATTCCCTTCTCTTTCGTTCAGCGCTCCTCTACGCACTTGTTCCTGAGGGTTACATCCTTCTTTGTTCAATCTCTTGACCAGCTTGACATGAACAGTCAATGCTCGGATCGCTTCACTCTGGATCTTGTCGGAGAGCAGTTGGAGATGAGCGAATAGGTTGAGAACTGTGGGTAAATAAGCGAGGATTGGATGAGGGATGAGATGCGCTCGGAGAGTTTGGAGGATGAGGTCGGGTGAGGCGGCGGTAGAGGGTCGTGGGATGGGTGAAGTCATGGAGGTAGGAGACACAAGAAGGAAGGAGGTGGGTGAGTAGGCTGACACTAAGATTCTGATACCATACTCAGTAGATGGATGCCAGTGAATGGGGTTACTTGTATGTATGCGCAAGTTGAGCAATGTCTCATCTCTTCATGTTCATGTTGAAACGCGTCCACACGAGTATCAGGGTTGACTGGATTCCCGGGGATGATCTCGTGCCTGAGGACGGGCAACACGTGCTGGAGGATAAACTGATGAACTGATGAAATGCTAAACACTGGTTGATAGGTTAATTACTCCCCGATGGAATGGAATGGGATTCTTTCCGGGTAGGGGTAGGAATGTTCCTCTCACCATTTGGCTCTGCTCATGACGATACATGTGTATAGATGTATACATATGGTGCTACGTTCCAAGTACATCGATGAGATCAAAAATAAAACAACACAAAAGAAAACAAAATCACTCATATCTTCAGTTCGGAGATGTTCAGAGTAGCCATATCATCATCATCGAAAGCATCTAGCAAGGTGCGATGGTCCAGATGTATCCAAACTCAAACCCATACTCAGACGGAACCGTCAATGGGTATGACCATGGGAATGATGAGAGTAAAGAAAGAGAGAGAAGAGGGTGATGTGAGTACTACTCTATCCTTGTAGCAAATCATATCATCTGATGATCTCGGTGTCTGGCGCAATCAGATAAGCTCAGTCTTCGCTTCGTTATCTGGAGAAGCATCTAAACCACTTCCCGCCAGATTCAGCGAGCTAAAAGAGAAGATCATCGGGGATGCGGCGAATCAAATAGCTTTGGTGGAGAGCTGGAGTAGGTTGACGAAGAGGTTGAGTGAGGTTGCTGAAGAAGCAGATAGGAAGAAACAGGATGTGGGTGATTTTTCCCCATTTATCGTCTATAAACCGATCGGCTGATCATCCTGATACCTGCGTATCATTTGCAGTGCATACCTCAAATCACATATGAAGAATTTACCAAATCCCCGTCTTCTGACACCATTGAAGCCATAAGGAGATCTGGTTCATTGATCGTCAAGAATGTCATTGAGCGAGAGACTGCTGAAGGATGGTTGAAGGATGTTGAGAAGTATATCAAGGATAATCCATCTGTTAAAGGATTTCCGAAAGACGATAAACAAGTGTTCGAATTATAGTGAGTTGGAAAACACCCACTCGTGATCCCACCGCGCTGGTTTGAGATGATATTGTCCACATTATTTCGGTATAACACCTCTCGATGAGCTGACGTCATCTTATATTGCGTATGTAGCTGGTCCAAAACCCAACTCATCGCTCGTTCTCATCCTCGTTCATTCCAAGTACAAAAATCCCTCTTAAAACTATTCTCAGCCGACGAAGGAGATAGGGAAGTATCTCTGCATGTCCCATTGAGCTATGCAGATAGACTGCGTATTCGACATCCAGGAGATTCCCAATTCAGTCTCGGACCGCATTCGGATGGAGGTAGCGTGGAGAGATGGGAAGATGAGACGTACCGAGGTGTTTATAAGGAGATATTGACTGGGAAATGGGAGAAGTTCGACCCTTGGACTATAGGTGGGAGAGTGAGAGCAAATCAGAATATGTATGATGGACCTGGTTCTGTGAGCTGCACGATCAACTTGGATTTCGGAACATCCAACTGACGTACTGTATTCCCTTTGAATTAGTGTGGTGTATTTAGAGCATTCCAAGGATGGACTTCTCTATCTTCTACTGGTCCCGACGAAGGTACTTTGAGGGTATATCCATTCGTCAAGGAATTATCCGCCTATGTCTTATTAAGGCCTCTATTCAAGTGAATCAGCCGATCTTCTTATGTCGCAGCATCAGTTGACTGATATTTCAATCTGCTTTAGAGAAAAAAAATCTCGTGCCACTGTCACTCGTGACCAATACTTATCTTCATCAAATTGGGAGCTCGACATGAGTCCCACTTCCACGACATTCCCCGGATCGCCATTAGCAAGATGTCAAGAGTACAGCAGTAATACTCATCCGCATCTCCAGCTGGAGAGAAGTATGGTCAGTATGCCAAGGGTGGAACCGGGAGATCAAGCATGGTGGCATTGTGGTGAGTCTGACATCTAATGCTTTCTCGATATTCGATTGATCACTCGAAGAATGACTGATTTGACGGAGAAACCTGGCAGACACGATCCACGCAGTTGAGGCCACACATAATGGACTGGGACCCTCTGCAGTCCTGTATATACCTACTGTACCACTCACTCTCCAGAATATACGATACATCAAGGATCAACGAGGGAATTTCATTAGTGGTAGACCTGGTCCTGACTTCCCTGGTGGAGTGGGAGAGAGCAATTTCATAGGGAGAGGGGTGGAGACTGATATTATTGGAGAAGAGGGTAGACAAGCGTAAGTATAATCCCAATGTGTACGTGATGAGTCTTTGAGGGTGAGCTGACTGTTGTTCCGATACCAGTATGGGTCTGAAGGCTTTCGAACTGGATGACAAGATGAGTGAAGAAGAGAAGTTGTTGAGGAGTAAAGCGTAAGTAATCTTGATTATGTGGACTAAGAAGGGAAGGAACGATGACTAATATGTATTTTGGATCATCGGTAGCAATGAGATCTTGGGATTGTAAAATGGCGAGATACAATGACAAAACAAGCTGAAGTTGGTAGTTGATAGGGGAATGTATATGCAACGAACCTTACGGAAATGAGATTCGCACAAGTCACAAGTAAGAGTACGGCAGAAAGAATGGATCGCCCTACGCCTAGTTGCACATTGATTGTTTTACATTCCATCTTCTACAATGCGACTCTAGCTACGTCCAGTCCACCCGGTGGAGGAGCGGCATCTCCCAGTCTAGCTTTATGTATCTTTATATCTTCCACCGGACGGTCTTCCGAGTCTGTACGTACGGCTTCGAGTCGCTGGATGGTCTTCATACCTGATGATACTCGGCCGAAGATCGTGTGTTTGCCATCTAAGAAAGGGGTTGGGGCCTGTAGGCATGAAAATTTATATATGTCAGTTACATATGCTCATCAATGATGGAAAGTGAGGTCGTCAAAGGGAATGAATAACGTTTTAGTTTAGCTTGCGAAGTTGGTAAGTTTTGAGGGATTTCATTTTGATAGACTTACACATGTTATGAAGAATTGAGAGCCTAGTGTAGAACGAAAGTAGTAAAACATATCCATCAATCAATATTCGATACCTGATAGACGACGGGAGAATGTAGTTGACATGACACGATATGATATAGTTCACTTACCATTTGTATTGGGACCTGAGTTTGCCATAGCTAATATGCCAGCACCTACAAACCTCAATTCGGGATGTAATTCATCTTTAAACTTATCACCATATATCGATGTTCCTCCTCGACCTGTTCCCGTTGGATCACCACCTTGAATCATAAATCCCTAATCCAGGACCGCAACGCATCAAATCAGCGATTTACTCGAGTTCTATGATTATATGTTGCATATGTGTATGTACAGGAGGAGAGACATACAGGTATGATCCGATGGAATATCACTCCGTTATAGTACCCCCTCTCGGCGAGTTTCGAGAAGTTGTTACATGTCTATGGACCGGCTCAGACATCAGCTGTGTCCCGAAATCATTTCCATCTTTGGGGCGAAGGCGGGTGGTTAGCTGCTCACCCTGGGTGCATGTGCTGTATATAGCTCGACAGTGAATGATCCGACAGAAGTGTCGAATGTAACGTATTCTGCTTTTTGTGATGACATGGTGGGAGTCGTGTGATGGGAAGACAAAGTGAGGTAGGGTTGGGTGTTTGATAAACTTCGGAGCGGTGGGTGTTTTTCCTTTGGTTTCTCGTGTGCAGGTGTGTCTTCCAGTCTGATTTGTGGATGCAGTCTATCGTCAGTAAAAGTATAGTATCGAACGAAGAAGAGACAACGATGCTGAAGCCGATGTTTTCAACTTGTAATCTTAAGTTGTTCGATCCACGTGGATTTACTTCCGTCGGTATTCACGCCCCGGTGAAGAGGTACATCCACATCCACGTCCATGATACCACTATCGACACTCTCCTTTATCCATAACAATCATCCCAACACTGATTCCTCAGACGAATAGCATTGGAATCTCTCAAAATGGGCAGGAACGGGCTCTTCGGTAACTTCCAAGGTCTAGATGCCTTCGGCAAGGTATATCTTTCCAACCCTCTCACACAGAAGTGTCGCGATGTGAGCTGATCCTGTGGTGGTATAGACTATGGAGGATGTCAAGATACGTACTCGTACAGGAGCGTTGTGTGAGTACGATATCAGCTATTTCTATCATTGTCTCCTTGATGTGTTGTTAGCTGATCGCACTACGATGTGACTTAGTAACGTTCATATCATTTTCTATCATCCTCACGTCGATCATGTTAGAATTCATCGATTACAGGCGTATACACCTCGAACCGTCGATTATAGTAGATCGGTCGAGGGGTGAGAAGCTGGTCATTGAATTTGATGTTTCGTTCCCTAAAGTACCTTGTTACTGTACGTATCACATCAAAACCCCAACAAAAACCATTCATCCCCTGATGATATCTCGGTGATACAAGCTGACAAAGGAATAACTTGTTTGCGCAGTGTTATCACTAGACGTAATGGACATATCAGGTGAACATCAGACAGAACTTGAACATCATATCTCAAAAACTAGATTGGATAAGAATGGTAGAGCGCTAGAAACTGTCGAAGGTGGACGTGAGTGAACCGCTTCTTATCTGGAAAGAAACGATATACTAACATGGATTCATGTGTAGAGCTCAAAGGAGATGTAGAGAGACAGAACTTGAAGAGCGATCCAAATTACTGTGGATCATGTTATGGTGCTTCACCTGATGAGAGCGGGTGAGTTGAGTCGACTTCAAGGCCTGCAATACCAGCTGACAGCGAGATTTGGGATATATAGATGTTGTAATTCTTGTGAAGCTGTTAGACAAGCGTATGCGAGAAAGGGTTGGTCCTTCAATGATCCATCGGGTATCGAGCAGGTGCGTCACTTGTCTTCGTTGATTACGTTTCTGTTCTACAATTATGATGCTAATGTTTGATCGATATCCAGTGCGTAGAAGAAGGATGGGAGGATAAGATCAAAGAGCAGAATACCGAAGGTTGTCGAATTGCAGGAAGAGTCAGAGTCAATAAAGTCAGTCCAGTTGGCCTTGGCTTCCCTTTCATGATCGTGGATGCGTGTCAAGCTGACATCCACAATACAACATTAGGTCATTGGTAATCTCCATTTTAGTCCTGGTCGGTCATTCCAGCATAACATGGTTCAAATGATGGATCTTGTGGGTGACCTTTTCTTTGCATCTGCGCGAAAGTTTATCCAAGGACACTGACTGATTCATGAACGATACACAGGTCCCATACCTCCGGGATAACAATCATCACGATTTCGGTCATGTCATCCACAAGTTCCGATTCGGAGCTGACCTGACTGCCGCCGAGGAAGCTACGGTATTACCTAAAGAAGCCAAGTGGAGGAATAGCTTGATGATGAGAGATCCTCTGCAGGAAGTGGCTGCTCATACAGAGGAGTGTGAGCCAGATCCCCCCTTGATCTCGTAAACATTAGCTGATATGTTCTCAATGTACAGCTCAATATATGTTCCAGTGTAAGCTATCCTGCCCACATGGTTGCCCTCGGGTGCAAAGCTTATCTCCTATCCGGTTTAGACTTCCTTAAAGTCGTGTCTACCAATTTCGTAGCCCTCAATGGCGAAGAGATCCCTTCTCATCAATATTCAGTAACGCAATATGAAAGAGATTTGAGGTTGGGTAATGCACCTGGAAAAGACTCTCATGGACGTGAGTCATAGCCATTCCTTACTGTATCAATCATTTCGCATGACGTATTGTACCCTGTCTGATTACTGACTCGACGTAGATATGACATCCCATGGGGTCGCCGGTGTTCCAGGTGTATTCATCAAGTGAGCGCATTTGTTTCGCAACTCTCGTACTCTAGGACGGTAGCTGATGATCGCAATCGTAGTTACGAGATATCACCGATGAAAGTGATTCATACAGAGACGAGGCAATCTTTCGCCCATTTCCTCACATCGTAAGCTGTCCCACCCGGAACTGTCACCTGCACAATCTAGCTTATCCGCTCTTTTGGATGTGATAGGACGTGCGCAATTATCGGAGGAGTATTGACAGTTGCGAGTCTGGTCGACGGATTCATCTTCTCAAGCTCGAAGAGGTTAAAGGGGATTAATGATGATGGATTTGGCGCTCCGAGTGGAAAGATGGTAAGTTGTTTTCCCTCAATTTCGCATCACTATCACGATCGCATTGCTCATTGTTATAACCATAGCTATAGGTCAGAAGTAGCTTTGTTCCGTGAGGATGGATCATGCATATCCTGTATACCTGCATGCATCCTGCATCCTGCACTACCGTTTCGAAACGTTTCCTTTCGCCCAGTACAAACAAAGATAGAGGCAAAAAAAGTGGCAAAAAGTTCCCCCACGGGGAATCGAACCCCGATCTCCCGCGCTACATAGCACACCATTACAGGCATTCGATGAAAGGCGGATATACTAACCGCTGTACTATAGAGGATTTGACCTTTTGAGATGAAAGTCAAATTGGTGAGGAATATATATAACTGTGTTTTGCCCGCTGCAGTGGCAGGTCTACCATACGTCGGTGTCCCCTGCGACAGTACTGTAGTGGATACCTTCGACTTAGTTATCCTTTTAAACCTAAACGTAAAATATCGTCGACATCGACAATGCTCGCTGCGCATAACAATTGCAGGTATTTCCACTCCTTTGGCTGGGCTTCGAGTCGTCACGATCGATACGTCATGGTGCTACAGCATTATTTATGTGTTAAACCATGTTACCTTTTATAGATAAGTCACTCTTGAAAGATCGAAGCCACTCGTCTTCGAATAACGTTTTTACTTCGACATTAGAAGCATGCGTACCATTCCGAGAATTCTAGACTTTCAACTTGAAAGGTAAGTTCGAGTCGAATAGCTCAATGCAATGTAGCTTTGTGTTGTGTTCATCTGGAAACTATGTTATAAAAAGCAGATCCTAGATCCTCCATCCGGTAGTCCAGGTCTGATATCTATCAACTTTGATTAATCTCGCTTATAACATAACAAGAGCTATCAAGTACCTGATCAAGAATGTCTACTGTAAGTCCACTCTTCTACTTTCCAGTACAAAGCACCATTCAGCCGCCAAAGGACCTATGATGGTTACTACGTTGACAGATGTTTTACTGTAGTCATCCCAAGGAACTTTCTACCATAATCTTACACAAGATGACAACGGTACTGAGATTGGTGCATACAACATCACCCTTGGAGGTGTCAATTATACTCTCAAGGAAAGCGTCTCGGTCGGACAAGAAGTCCTCTCCGATGATACCAATACCAACCAAGGTGATGTTGTCACCATCCTGCGTACGCAACAGGGATGTACCAAGTATGTTTACGGTCCCACTAGTTATTGGTCCTCCTTCTATGGGGAGCCCTAGATGAAAGCGGTGAAGATGATAATATGATTGCGATCAGCCAATCGGGTCTGGTGATATGCCATCATATATCATGTGCAGTGTGATGATGATTACTATTCATGATAGTGATATAGTGATGTATCAACCTGATGTGGGCACATGTGATGCGCACTGTTGATGTTCATCTCTATGCAGCCTTAAATCTGAAACGAGTCATGTCATGTTGTAGATACGGTTGTGCAGACTTCGTTGCAGCGCTGGAACAGTGCTCCCTCATCAATGGAACATTCGAGCGGGAATGCTGTGACCAAGGATGAGTATCGAACAGGGGTAGTGTATCATGTCTGATGTGATCGAATACGAACGAAAGTTCACGGATCATGTCACAATTGTTTCACTGAAGAACAAAGGATCCTTCCTTTGAAGGGGATGACGACTCAGTGTATCAGAAGATGGCTCTCTCCAAGGGTATGGTCGAAGAGACAAGAGATATCTTGGACATGATCAGTATATATTGGAATGACGCTACAGTAAAAGGTCTCTCATAGCAATCAGTTTTCATCAGCTGCAACAACCGAATATCTTGGTCCTTCTATCATGAGTTCAGAGGGGGTGAGTGGTACCTTGTATACGTACAAGAAGACCCGCTGTGAGAGTAAGTGCTAAATGAATCGTGCGGTAGTACCCATCCTTCATAGTTAGCGGCGGAGTGAATGATTCTCTCTCACCCTTCCTTCTGAGCTGATACAGATAGGTTGAATCGCTCAGCAACACCATTTCATGACCGGACCAGGGTGGACAGTCAATGACAAGTCTCCTTCTGGTGTTCAGTCCTTAAATGTGTATGACCCAGGATCGGAAACAGGAACTCGATACGATTTACCACCAAATCAGTCCAGTAGGGGTGCATCCACTTTTTGCACACAAGAGAGTGGAATTCTACTGGCACATCATGATGGACTCTTGTGCGCTTGTACCCTAATCCTTATGATCCCTGCTCTGATGCACCTGTCAGCGTATCATGCAATCATGCACAGAAGATTTTTGTGCATATGCGAGGTACTAGGGTGCAATGCCAGTATAGCATCTGCTTTCAACTTATGCAGCCAGAAAAAGTGCCACCCTGGTCTCTGAACCCAACTTCAACATATCCATCAAATCTCCCATATCTGTTCAGTATGGTCCCTCACGATACACTCTGCCACTCAAGCTTTCGAGTCTAATTATGTGTAACTCCTACCTTTGGAAGTATAGGATGAGACCGACAAGTCATATGTTGCATAGGATCCTCCCCGATGGACGTGTCTACAAGCCCCCATTTCCCGCTACAAAACTCTCGGTCGGGCATTCATACAACATGAAAATGGTGAATTCTTCAAATTGTTATCGCGCATCGCTTTCGAGTCTGATGTCTTCTGTTTAGAATATGTATATGTTGTACAGCTTCTCTCTGTCATCTCTTCCCTTATTCCATTCTCAAGACCATAATACAGATCGACATTTTGGAGTAGTCACAGTCAGACGTCGTACCTGGAATATTCTGGTGCTGTCATGATTCATTATCCAAGTATAGATCGAGGTCAGGCATACCTCCCCGCCTTTCTCCCCTCTACATCAGCTAATTTCCACTCAGTACCACACTGGACAAATGATTGGATGAGCCATGTCGTCATAATAAATACTAAAAGGAGGAAATTGATTAGGTCAGAGGAGATTCGGAAGCATCGATAGCCACTGATGCTTCCACTATTGACAATGAAAGGAAGAGATTGAAAGGATCAAAGCAAGTCTCCCGACGGGAATGAAAAGAGAGGCCTTGTCGACGACTCGTTAAGATGGATTATGGTAGTCCAGCTATACTAATTTGCTTCTCAATCTCTCTGAGTATTAGCTATGCTACCGATATGTTCACCTCCAGATCACAGCTTCTCTACCCACGCATTACACCCGACAAATAAAGATATAAAAGGGGCATACCCCCCTCATCTTTTGCTCTCAGAGATATATAACATCTCTTACTGCACTGCCAAATTTGATAGACCTCAATCACATCGCCTACTCAACTCAGATTAGATAATATGTGAGAGTGGATGATACCTCTGATATAGCGTCTATCAGTATCAGACAATGAGCTTGATGTTGACTTCTGTGTGATTAGCTACTTGGCCATGTCAGACTTATCCCACTACGCTAGAATCGCCCATTTTCAAGGTTTCACCTATGGTCTTCGATCAGCTACCTCGGAAAATTCAGGAGATAGGACCGTAGTCGCTGATCGGAATTCATTTGTACTCAATTATCCAGGTGAAGGAGATTGGGGTACTGATCGACAATTGGTATACTCAGCTTATGGCGGAACCAGCGAACAAGGGTCTCAACTTGTCAGAGCCCTACGTATCATGAAAGACGATGGGAACATGCATCCTGCGTCCACAGTGACTTACAATGGTAAGACTCTTGCACTCATTGAAAGTGTCAGAGGAAACCCTGGAGCAAATGGGGAAACTCTCGAGGAAGATGAAGAGTATCATGTTGTTCTCAAGAGAGAAGGTGGAAATGGTGATGACCTACATTTATTATTTTCATCTTACGCTGAGACCTGTTGAAGTCCTAGATTTAACATGCTGTATAAGGTATAGTTCACTTTTTATCGAACTGCCCTTTGTCTGATCAGGAAAGGAGGTATGATCTACCTTGTAATTCATTCATGCATACACGATTCGAGGAGTACAAGATCCAAAGTATCATGCTTGCTCAATTTACACATGACACTTCCTCCGAACAACACTGCTCGCTATTCAATGCGAAAGGATCAGAGCAAGCATCGAAATTTACTGATTAGTGACTGATAAAGCAGGACTAAAAGAATGTGATCTAGAGCATAGGGTGATTTTGCGAGTCGAGAAGCCTGTTCTTCGATGGCTGTAGGAAACGAAGTAAGAGGTCAAAGGGCGATATTTTTCACAAAGACCTACCTTTCCTATCAGAGTCCATCACATCACATCCTTCTTTTCCCATGAAGTCGGACATCTCTTTGGGCTGGATTTTGGAAGTTCACCTAGCGAAGCATGATAATTCCTCCCTCCTTTCAATCTAGAAGTTCAGTCCCTGCACAAAGCAAATGGTCTCAATGTATATATAATCGTCCTGAGGCCAGCTCAAAGGACATGATAGTATAGTGCTTTAGATAGTTAGTCGAGAGTGGGCTTTGCAATCAGAACCAACAATCATATCATTCAACATGTCATCACTAGTTGAATCAAATAACGAAGACGATGGGTCTTTACTCAAAGTATATGGCGACAAATTAGTATACAGAGAAGCTGTATCCGACCACTGGACGACTTATGACTATGCGGGATCTTTCTACGTGGACCGAGGTGATAATCACATTAGTCATGACGCTGAAAGCGGCGACATTACCATAACTTGCTTCGAGGAAGCTCCGAATATACCCCTCTCTATCCCGTCGACTCCTGTATCCAATAGACTGAGGGGTCGTCGATCGAACAGGAATATACCTATTGATCCCTCCCGTCTTACAGCCGCTCAATATATTGCTACAATTGATTTGTCATCGCTTTCGGTTCCATTCAGCCAAAGAGGGGCCGATCTTGTCTTGCGCTACAAGCCAAGCAGTGATACGTCTACATCACCACGAAGTCCAGATGTCCAACCTGATATGACTCTATATGTAAATAATTTGGAGATGGGCCCTCACGCATTTTCACTCCACAAAGAGCTTTCCACCCTTCCAGGTCATAATTACAATCCAAGATCAAGTAGTAGTATATCCGGAGGGTCCATCGGAATAGGTTACATCTGTCATGATGAATATGTGAATCCCATGGAACGAATGGAGGTCTATAAGCCTAACAATCCAGAGAGTGTCGAGGAGATCAAAACTGCTATTGGTACTTTCGTTATGACTCTTCCCGAGAGGCGTTAATCAGTTATGATTTGTTTCAGACTTAATGGGTCTGTACGCCTCCGGGAATGTGAATGCATCAGAGGTCTAATAGTGCGTGAATGTGACTGGTCGCTGAGCATGTCTGCTGCAAGTCGCCTTCAGAAGAGGTGACAGACCGATGACGACTTGGAGTTGCATCATGCATCTCTGTCTCGACCAGCTTGTTCTCAGCCGAAGGGCAGAAGCATTGCAGGTCTGCTCAAGGGGACCTTTCAGTCGTAATCTCGTCCTACTCTTCCGGTGAGATCGGGATTCGGTTCAGGCTGAACGGTGAGATTGAGATCCTAAGTACGCAAATAACGACGTTCCATCTTTCCTTTCAAGTTCCATGTCGGGACAAGAAACAAGAAGTATCTCAACCGGAAGCATGGACAGCTTCCCTATACCCACAGTTTCGACGAGGCAGATATATATGAGTACCATGGGATTGTCAGCAAACATCATATCACCACCTTTTCATTATCGAATTGCAAGTTTCTTCCGATCAATAATGTCACACAACATGTCAGGAGTTGAAGCAACATCCAATTCCACAGAAGATGACATGTCTGTGCTCAAAGTTTACGGCGACAAGTTGATATATAGAGAAGGTGGGACGTCCCCAGGCGTTACTTACGACTATGCGGGAAGTTTCCTCGCTATTCGGGGCGAAAGTTACATGTCTCGAGCTGAACTTCGCGAAATGACCCTAACGTTTTTCAGTGACATGCCCGTCAGATCCCTTTCCCTTCCCACGACCAATCCACCCAATCGAAGATGGAGTGGGAGTAGACCCAACTTTGTACGAGACGAGTCAGCCACGGCTACGGCTCCTATCTCGTCAACGGGAAACGATCTCGTCTTGCGATATCAGCCTTGCGAAAATACGGAAGTATCGTCTACTACTAGTCACACTGAGGCTATACCTAACATTTGTCTGCAGACGAACGCCCTGCGGATGGACGAGCATACGTTCACTTTCGAAAAGGCACTTACCACTGATATAGGCTGCACCCACGACCTATCTGCGTCTACTAGTATTGATCGAGCTTCGATCGGAATAGGATTTATCGACCACCATAATGATCATAAGGAATATATTGAGGTATGGAGACCTGAAAATGCCAATCCAGCGAATATCATGGAGATTAGAGATACATTTTATACTTACATGAGGAGTCTCCCGAAAAGAGACAATGACGTATCGGATGGGTGAGAAATATAACGTTTTCATATAGATGATTTGTTGATGCATAGGAGGTCTGGAGTGACCTGATTGTGTGGTGTCTTTGATTGCCATACGGTTGTTCGTGATAAAGCGAGTTAAGCGCCACATTCCGGGGATATATATTGAGAATGCTAATTCCCGCTGGTACTGCTCACTTGGTTTACGTTTCTTGACTTTCTTTCACCTGTGTTGCATTTCCAACTTTTTTGGGTATTGGGCATTTCATCAACATCTACGTATATGACGTTCACGAGTGTATCAAACAGTATTCGCTCTCACACCATGGCATCCCTCTCACTCTCCTCGCGTTCCTCCCTCATCTCCTTACGACCACTCATCAACTCATCCCGACCATCTTGGTCTCTCCCATGTATCGCTTCCTCCTCTTCCTCCACTTCGACCCTATCCGTATCACCCGTATCACCCATTGAGTCAACCATACCCACAGCCTCATCTTGGAGATCGATTCTTCCTTCTTTCTCTCTCGAATCGATATTGGAGTTGATCCCCCCGATCGTATGGGCGAGTGTACCCAAGAAGAAGACTTCGCATAGTAGGAAGAGTATGAGAAGTGCCAATAAGGGATTGAAGAATAGGACGAGTGAGTGACACTCCCACATCAGCTAGGAACGTCAAGTGTAGAGTGAAGGACATGATGAGCAGGATGGAAAGCTATTGATTGGAATGTCAAACCTCGAATGGATGAGATATACTGATTTTTACATGGATTCATCAGACCTCTCACTATGCGAAGCATGCGGTTCGATCAAACTTACCCATCATATCTGTCCGACATGTTACTCTCAAATATCCAGAAGGTGAGCTGTAGTCTTCATTGACCGATGAAGTCGTATGAATATAGCTGATTGTATATTTTTGGCAGATGGAAGAGAGAAGCTAGAGGTGAACTGCCTTCAGGAGCTATTACTGAATCAATACTGGAACAACCACCACAACAAAGTGCTCAACCATAATAATCATAATCATTATATCATAATCGTTATGCTTCATCAAATCATGCATATATATAGCAGGTGACGGATATCAATCGGCGTCGAAGAACGAAGCTGAGACTCAACCATGATATTGGCTGTTCACGTTTCATCACTCATTCAGATTACAACAATCAAACAAATCATTAATAGTCGATCTTTTCCTACTATACCACCAATTCAGAGTAGACCCTATGAACCGTTCATCAAAAGTATACCCTCACTTCTCCCGCAGCATCTTATCTAACCTTGATTCTGATTCTGTTGATTCGGTTTGGGACTGTTTCTAGCTTGGATCTGATTATTCTGGATACTAGGTGATCTGGCGAAATGTTGCTATACACCCAAATCAAATTGAGTGAGCTTATCGTCCCTCTCGCTGCCAGTCTTATTATTACTCACAACTCCCTGCATACCCATCTGAGGTGTACCTGGATTCACTTGACCCTGCTGTTGAGCAGCTGCAACTTGAGCTTGAACTTGAGCGGCAGCTTGCATTTGAGCCTATCACAAGCCACAATTCAATCGTCAGCTTGTACTTCGCATCTCGACATACTGTATACGATATGCGGTTCACTTACATTCCTCATCATCAACGCTCTGATCTGTTCGGGATTCGCCTGTTGTCCATTAGCAGCGAGCTGAGCTATGATCTGCTGCATCGCCGCATTGTTGATTTGAGGTGCCTGTACACCATGTTGGACAGGGATTGGACTAGACATCTGAGGTGAACCTTGACTTCCTGCACTGGCTACTCGGAGATGTTGAGGAACAGGTTGTCCAGATGGTACACGTTGTTGTGGTGAAGCCTGTGTCATCGCCGGCGAAGAGTTAGCCATAGATGGATCACCATTGGGTAATGGTGTACCATGTTGATTGTACGGAGATTGACTCATTCGACCCTGCACTTGAGCCTGCGCTTGAGCTTGAAGTTGAGCTTGCTGAGCTGCACGCAATTGCGCTTGTGTAGCTGCTATTTGCTGAGCTTGTAGAAGTTGCATTTGCTGTTGGACCTGTATTGTCGGGCCCTGCTGAACTTGCTGCTGCTGCTGTTGCTGCTGTTGTTGCGGATTGGGTCGTACGTTACCCTGTCCAGGTACAGCATTGACATTCTGTCTGTTCACTGCATTCGCAGCTACAACGGCGTTGAGCAATTGTTGTTGACTTGGAGCCATGTTCGGCATAGGTTGGCCATTGGGTCCCATTCGGACAGGTGCATTGGGAGGCGGACGCATTTGAGGCTGTTGATTTTGTGGCTGAGGGGTAGGTTGGATAGGTTGTCCTTGTCCTTGAGGTTGTGGCTGACCAGGCTGGGGGACAGTCTGCTGTTGAGATTGTTGTTGACCTTGAGCAGCTTGCTGCTGTTGAGCTTGCTGAGCAGCCTGTGCGGCTTGTTGTTGCTGTTGCATCATTTGCTGTCGCAGGGCTATCTGCCTCTGCTGCTCTTGCATAGCTCGTTGTTGCCGTTGTTGCATAGCCTGGACATCTCGTTGATACTTCGTTTCCACTAATTCCCAAGGGGTAGAGATGGATGACATGAGGTAGCTAGCGTGTGATTCATGAACATTGATGATCTTCTTTGGTTGGTCCTTGACTAACATGGGATCTCACCGGTCAACGACATCCTCTTCTGACCGAATGTATCAATGCACTTACCACCTGTCTTGGTCTTGTTGGCCTCTCTCCGCCTATTCAGCTTTCTAGCCGCATCGTAGATCGCTTGATGCCTGATTGAACTCTTCGTTCCTTCATATCTAGGCTTGGCAGCTTGTCTATCCCTCTTCGACATACCTGGAGGAGGCGGCGCTCCTTCGGGCAACGGTGTTCCTGCACCAGCAGTACCAGGCGCTTGCGAGGCAGTAGCGGCGGATCCAGGGGTGGGTGTAGGAAGAGAAGGCACTGAGATGCCGGTGACAGGAGTTTGTTGAGGACCAGCAGATTGAGGAGTTTGATTTCCCGGACGACTTGATGCAGCGGTGGAAGGTGGGATCGCAGAAGTAGGAGGAAAAGGAGCGGGAGTGGTCGTGCCCGATGGGGGTGCAGCAGTGGGAGTAGCGGCTGTGGTCGGATCTCCACTGGGTGTGGGGGCAACAGAGGCAGATGCTTGGGCCAGAGCTTCAGCCTTTTTCAGCTTGTCTTTGCCATCACTGTAAGTATAGTACCATCTCTCCCAGCATTCATACGCCGATCGTTTCTCGGTAGGTATATTGACTTTCTCCGTATTAAACGAATCAGCGATAAGCTGCCAATGGAAAGGATAGGTCGCTACGAGTTTAAGCAGATGTTCATCGTCTTCTTGACTCCATACCAGTTGAGCACGAAGATGCTGAGCGGGTGGTTTAGGTTGTTCAGGCGGTCTCATCGAATCCAAAGGTCTTATACCTCGACCATAAAATACACTGGATGTAGCAGCTACGACTGTCGGGTTCACATCGGTCGAGCTTTTAGGATCTTCAAAGTAAGGGCCCTCGTGGATATCCCATACACCGTCAGGGGCGTTTTTCGCAGGTTGTAAAGTGGAAACAAGAATCGGTCGGATGTCCATGATACGTGAGGTGTGGGCGATACGATAACCATTCGTTTGCCCTTCATCCAGCCGGCGGGTAGGTTTGTCTTCACTAGGTGGCTGAGGACCTTGGTATACGGCTAGGTCTGGGAACAAATCAACGAGTGAGGGGGGTGTCTGAGGTTCAGCCAGATCTTCGGTGTTGGTCGAGGCAGCAGTCAGTTGAGGAAGCGAGTCGAGGTCAACGGTGGTAGAAGTGAAGGAGAGGTCCAATAAGGGTTTTCGAGCGGCAACGAGTTCTTCGACGTTTGCGAATCGTTTATTTATCACCAGTCCATTAGGCAAGACAGTATCTCGCCGCACTTCCGAGGCTTCCCGATCACTTTCATCTGCATTGTCGATGTCTACGGTACATTGTCAGCTGGCAGCTAGAATTATCGCTTCAGACACTTACCATCGAGTCCCACCACATCTTCCCCTACATCCTCAGCTTCACCTTCCACATCTTCCTCACCCTCTGCATCTTCCTCCTCTCCATCCGCATCAGCAGTCCCACCATCATCTGGCTCTCCATCCGCATCTTCCTCCCCGTCTGCATCAGCATCTTCACCCATCTCCACATCTTCGTTCTCCTTCTTCACCACTTCATCTTGGACTTCTTTCATCTCATCTATACTTTCCAGTACTTCAGCTCCTGCGACACCTTCCTCCGCAGGCGAGTCTTCTTCTCGACCAATCAACATCTCAACATCATCATCTTCAGCTGAGGTATTCGGCACTTCCAACTGTCCCTGTCCCTGTTGTCCATCGATCTGTATGTTCGTTTCTCTATTTCCCGAATGTCCAGGTATAGGCTGATCATTTGATTTACCCCAACCTCTATTGCCAACCATCAACTTTGCTTTCTCTTCCTCAGTTGATAAATGCCATTCAACAACCTGATAGGCGAACTCTCTCGCTTGTATCAACTTCCATTTTCTTTCTTCGTTGAAATCGACTCTCATCCATTCCATCTCTTCCAACAAGAAATCCCAATGAGATTTAGGAACAGGCAACGTTCTGAGTTTCTTAGGTTGTCGTAAACTCCATCTATTCTCATTCTTCTTGGTCTCTATCCTCTCCATCGCTCGAACATGTCTCATCTCATTTAGAGCAATTTTCCAATCATTCGTTAAAACGCATTTACTAGATTTCGATAATGACCCGCTGAGTGGATTGAGCGTAAAGGAAACTTGAAGCTTATACAGATCGACCGAGTCATTCAACTTGATTCGTTTCTTCGCTGGCCCCTGACCCTGGACCTGACGTATCTGAGGGGGTAAAGGAGGTAATCTGGGTAATTGAGAGGCATAATCCGTTTCTAATGGCATGAAAATCTTGGGTGATGTGTCTGGCAGTTCAGCAGGATGATAGTTGTCCACTGGAATCCATTCTGGTACTTCCAATTTTGCTGGAGGAGCAAAGGATGTGCTGGGTATTAACCGAGGTCGAGGTTGTATTTGATCCATCGCAATTCCCATTGAAGGTTCAGAGTCATCTGGAGGAGGTGAAGGAGATAGTAATAACGGCACGAATGGTTTTTGGGCTTTGGGAGATTTGATGGGAGCGATAGGACGATCTTGTGATACACCTGAAGGAGGGAAAGGTGATTTGGAAGAAGTGGAAGTTTCCGTTTGCTGATCTGTCGGAACCTCATCAGGAAATACGGTAGATGTTGCAGGGGGAGATACGGGTGGTAATGAGGGTAATATTAGACTCGATATACTTGATCTATCACTGAGATCAGTCATCTCTCGGTCAGTGACAAGGTTCCGAAATATACATACCCTTCTCCCAATTCATAACGTTCTTTCCATTGCTGAAATCCCTCTTCCACTACGTTCTCATCTAAAGCATCTTCTTCTCCTATTGGTGGGAAATCTTCTGACCTTTTCCGCCTAGGTTCAAGCATCAAGTAAAGCTCTTTCAGCGAATCGGCATGTTTAGGTATTATTTCGCTGATTTCAGTTCTTTATATCAGTATGCTGCCCTTCAATGATAATTTTGACCGTAGATGCTCACTCTATCTCTGCTTGACGTAGCTGTATTACCTCGTGCAATGCGTTTCGAAGCTGGGATGACTACGACTTATCAGCATGAAATAGCATAAACAATTTGACTGGAAGCGAAGGCACATACCGATACTTCCTGGTCCATCTTGGCTTTTTCCCGGACTTTTTTCGCAGGATGGGTCAATTATAGGTTGATGTCCCTCGAAAGGGCGAGTTGGCGTGAGGGGTTACCCTTGTATGATTTGGTCTTAACGGATCAAGTAGCCCAAATGTTGGAAGAAAACATCAACATGAAAGTGAAAAGGAATAACATTGAATGGATCAGGCGCGTCAACGGGGGTTTACAATAGGCTTGTCATTAGCTGCATTTAACCTGTGTCGGATGCCTAAAACAGGAACAGACGGAGGTGGGGTCTCCAGATTTTGTGTCTTATTGTTCTCCGTGTCGCATCAGTGTGTTTTTCCTTTTGTTCGACTATTTCAGATGGGATATAGCATATATATAGCATCTATGTATTATAGCATGAACAACGATCGCTAGCAATCTTTCACTCTTTTTCTTAGTGAAAAAGTAAGGTACCATCAAATACTTGCGATACAAGATGAGCGGACCAGTCGACGCTACGCCCATCCCATCTCTATCATCCTCACCAACGCCTTCGCCAGAAGTCTCACGACTGCCCACTCCTGCACCCAATGGACATCTCGCTGCTCCCAGTCCACCCACAGCATCCACTTCACCTGCTATATCCGATATGACCTCGTCGACCCCCCTAGCGGGCTCACCTGCACCTGTACCTATCCAGCTGTCCATGCCCAAGACTGACCAATACAACGCGAGGGGGACATTGCCCAATACTCTGCTCGCCGTAGCGGTCATAGCTACCGTTCTAGGCGCTATAGTCGGATCGTCGCTCTCTCTAGCTTCGAGAAGGGTATTAGATCTGTTGGCAGGAAGTTGGGCTAGACCACAATTGGGCATATACCTGGCTGCTGTGTCTACCTTCCATTTATTGGAGTTCTACACTACCGCCGGATGGAACCCTCTGAAAGTATCTGTGGACGGTAAGTCAGCTTTCGGACCTCGTCTGGCGATCATCAGCTGATACTGTCATTCATATTTTCAGCTTTCTTACTCAACAATACCACTCAGTACCATGTAGCTCATGCCGTGGGTTTAGCAGAATACTTCATCTCATCTTACTTCTTCCCGTCAAAATTCGATTCTAAGCGGAATTCAACTCCTTTACTTGCAATCAGTGAGTCAGCTAATCATTTCAGCTCCGACATGTAGATAGCTGATCGATTAATTTGTAGTCGTGATAGTGATGATCGGTGCTCAGATAATCAGATCAACAGCTATGATCCAAGCCGCCCAGTCTTTCTCGCATATAGTGAAAAGTAAGAAACACGATGATCATACACTCATCACCCATGGACTATACTCGTGAGTCTAACTGTCCGCTCCTAAATCACAATTGTACTCAAGCTGACTCTATTTGATGTAGGTGGTCACGTCATCCTTCCTACACTGGATTTTTCTACTGGGCCGTATTCTCTCAACTCCTGTTAGGGAATGTGGTAACTACGATTGGGTTCGTGGTGGTTTTGAGTAGATTCTTCTCCAGACGAATAGTCGGTAAGCTCAGTCCATCGTATACACAGACTGAATATGACTCTCAGCTGATTTGGGCTCTATAGACGAAGAGAAGTGGCTGGTCAAGTTCTTCGGGGATGAATACATCCAATATAGAAGGAGAGTCGGTACCAAGCTCCCATTCTTCTTTTCATCCGCGTAAGGCGGAATAGGACCACTTCATTTCCATCAGGAGTGAAGGAATCAAATATATACTATGTCTAGTCTGTGTCATGTCAATGCATGTTAGAAGATGATAAGCACAAAAGAATACTATCATGCATTATGAATGTATCAGGAAAATTAGAATGATAATACACTAAATCGGAATTTATCCATGGTATGCAATGAAAGCAAAGTATGGCAATGTGCTTGGACTGAGAGCATGTTCTATTGTAGTGTGTCCGAGGTGATTCAATATCATCAATCACTAATCACCAAAACCACTCCCACAGATCTACGAGCATCATTTAACAAGAGATAGTCTTGAACACGTTAAATCCATCACTAGCCGTACTCAATACCATACCAGGGATTTGAGGATGCCAGTGAATTTCTTTCGTATCTTTCTGACCTTGATGTACAAACAGCAATTGAGGAGGGACGTTGGGGATGTCAGATCCATCTGCAGATTTGACTATGGCGTTATTGGGCGATTCATCTTCGTCAGGTTCGACGGATAGATCCCATAAAGTCAATTGGTCGTCTGAGCCCGATGCGCCAAAGACGGAAGTATCGGTAGGGTGCCACTCGACGGATGTTATGGGTGCCTGATGCCATGAGAAGTTGGCGACGGGGGTTGGTTGGCTAGATCGCGAAATGAAGATCAGCAAAAAATTGTCAGTCATTGTAAAAGTGGGTGTAGGACCAGTATTAAGACGAGTTGTTACTCACCCTTTATTAAACATTCTTAAATCCCATACGTTCAATTCACCATCATCACCACCCGATACTAACAAGTATTCTACACCTTTATTCCATGAAATCACATTAACATCTTCTCTATGAGCTTGTACCGATACGACCGATTTTCTACCTTTTGCTCTAATATCCCATACTCTCACTGTCCTATCTGCTGATGCCGATGCGAAGACGGTAGCTTCGTTAGGTGACCATTGAAGATCTTCTACTGACGAAGTATGCGATAAATAAGGTTGAGGTGAGGTATTAAATCCAGTTGGTGTTATAGTAGTCAAGTAAATCTTCTTATCGATATCTCCAGTTAACAAACCTGTTTTACCCCATTCTACAGCGAATCCTTCCGATCTTCCATGATTGGTTATAGTATGTATAGGAGTTTTCTGACGAGGTTTACTTGAATCTCCAGATAATGTGTCTATATAAGGTCTAACATCGAATATATTCACTTTACCAGTTTCTGAAAACGTCGCTACGTGATATGGTTCAGGTAGACTGTTTCCCGCTGGGGCAGGAGCAGCTCTGATACGGTTGACTGAACCGATGTGAGGTATTGTCAAGAAATCCAATGTGGCATCTTCGTCGTTTCCCTCATCGTCTTCTTCTTCTTCGTCGTCATCGGAATCATCATCATGTTGAGTTTTCGATAAGTTTCCAAGTTTCATAATTACCACTTCGTCCTTGGCTTTACTTCCTTGTCCGGGTACTTCCCCTGCCTGTGTTCCGGTGACGATCCATGAGGTATGTGGGAATGTAGCACGATCAGAACCGAGGTTGTCTTTTAGCACATCGAAGGAGAGACATGGCCAAGAGTAAGAAAGGGAATGTAAGGCGAGATAGACAGAGTTGTCAGGTACAAGATGTTCGTCGGATTCTATGGCTGTTCCAGGAAGGTAGGTTTTGGTAGGTGCTGGAGGTGGGGCGGAATCTTCCTGAGCAGGTGTGAAATCGTCTATAAGGTGTTAAAAGGTTATTAATCAGCTCAATTATGACCTCTCTTAGACGTTACGTTTGGTCATTCATCTTGATAAGGTGAACGACCCGAGCGCAATAGTTGAAGGAGCTCTTCCGAAAGATGATCTTGCGAAAGTCATGACCACAAGTATCCAAGTCAAGCACGATAAGTCTTAGAAAAGTCATCACTCACCATCACCCTCCGCTTCAGCGTCTACGACCTCTCCCTCACTCTCATACTCGTCCTCCCACTTGTCCTCGAATTCACCCATCTCCTCATCGACATCTCGAACAGCGGGTGATCGAGCTGTCTCCTGTCCCTTGGCAGCTGATTTGGCGGCCGGTAAGTCGGCAGCCTCGGATGTCCTTTTGGCCATGTTGCGAGTGAGTTCACTAGATTATGTATAGGTATGTATGTATAGACAACAAGTAGCAGTTTGAGATACTTTTGTAGTATGGTAGTATCGACCAGGGGTGGACCAAGTGACGAGTGATTTTCAACTTTTTTCATGATGCGACCGTGGGAAATTAGATTTGCGAGGGGATATCAGGGAATTTTGGGCAGCTGCAACAACGAAAATACCAAACTGAAGACATTCGCTATTCTTGATAATTTCATTCCATACTGTCTACTGTAATACACAACCACATACATCAGCATGTCCCTCCGCACTCCCCTAACCGCGTTCCGAAGGACATTTGTCACATCAGCACGATCACTCGTTGAACCACCCACCGCCCCTGCTCAATCGGGCTTCTCACCCCTTCGTGATCTCCTAGCTTCCTCTTCCTCTTCCTCTTCATCTTCCCACTTCGCCCCTGCTCCTATCACCTCAGAGTCTCAGACTGCCACAAGAGGATATGATGTACACTCTATACCACCCAAAGCTGATCCCACGATAGATCTGTTTACAAATTGCCTGATGAAGGATGGTAAGAAGGATGAGGCGCAGAAGATGGTCAGTAGGATATTGACGATGTTGTGAGTAACCTTTGACGATTCCTTATCAACTTTATTTGTTTCTTGAATGGGATGTGAAGACATAAGAGATATAAAAGCTTTATGTGGGAATATAAAGTCAGAAGGGAACGAGGTGCGATGATAGGACGTTGCGGGCAGAGGGATTCTCCTCTTATCACTTCTCCTCATGAAATAATCGAGCATCGATAAACATATCATCGTACTGACTATCCTACGCTCTCTGTATATAGAAATCAATCAACCTCCCTCCCTCCTCAACCCCTCCTAAAACAAGCCATCATCTCCTCTTCCCCCTCAATCAAAATCCTCTCTATGCGTAAATCAGCCAAGACGATCCTCACCCCTCGAGCACTCACAGAAAGACAACGTACCAGACAGGGTATCGCGTGGTTATTGAAAGCTTCTGAGAAAGGTAGAAAAGGGGGTGTATCGAGAGATCAGAGGATCGCAAGGGAGATTCTGGGTGTTTTGGAAGGTCAATCGGATGTGTTTAAATGGTTGGAAGAGAGGCATAAAATTGCTTATTTGAATAGGTACGTCTTGCTTGGTATCTTATCCTTCATATATTCTTGCTGATGCAAATCTCTCCCTTCAGATCAAACATGACTGCTCGATAGAAGTGCATCGCACGAATTCGCAGTACAATATCAACGATGCCAGTTTATGCCATTTTCGATATGTTGATATGTTATGAATATGAATATGCATTGCATTTTGGCAGTCTCCTATATACAATTTATTGATTACGAGCAATATACGGTATCACACCGTACGTTGAGCCGATTGATAGTATCGCATACACCTACGTTGATCTGGTCATTCATGACCTGAAATCACATCGTCTCGCCTTCCCCTTATTTACCATTCTTTCCCAATTTTCGCTTCTTCTTTGGGATTTCCTCCTCTTCATCTTCCAAGTCAATCTCGGCATTTTCATCCTCATCACTCTCCTCATCCAACTCATCATCATCATCTTCGTCGAGATCCGAATCCATTCCGAACTCAGCACCAGGGGAGCTTTCACCTCTATCTTCGAAATAGGCAAATGCTTCTGGTAAAAACTGCGATTTGATTGCATCCCCGAGCTGTGAAATGTACACGTCAATTAGCCATTCATTATTCCCTCATATATCGCAAAATGATATATGACAACCAGGCGAAGCGTAAAGAGGTGTAAGATGACTGTGTCCGTTGAGTTCGAGCCCGAGCCGAAACCCCCACTCACCATGAAAGGATCATCGGCAAGTTCGAAATATAAGAAGAACGAGCCCAAATCGCCTTCGTACCCTTCATCTTCATCATCATGATGAACATGGTTAGGATCATCATGATCGTGATCATGTCCTTGGACTAATCTAGGTTGTTTCTTGGGTAAATTCACCTCATCAGATTTCCAATCGATTTTAATGCTCTACATCATACACGATATGCATTAGCCTGACACTTCCTGGAGAACTTTGGGAGAATAGTGGCTCACTGATGGTTCTAATTCCTCGTTTTCTAAAAAATTCCTCAGTTCTTCTGTTATGGTGCCATCCTTAGGGGCAGGTTCGACTCCGTTAGGTAAGGAGTACTTCTTGGAGAGGACGGTGTTGGTGAAGTAGGGGTTTTCTTTGAAGTGCTACAGGCGGGAACAAGGGGTATCAGTATCGCTGCAATCAGCTTGGCTGGTCTACTGCCTTTCCTCACCTCGCCCCTCGTTCACCATCAGGTCACCGACACTCTCACATCTCGCTTCCTCGCTCTCAATTTCTACGTCCAGCTAATCTACCTTGTAAAGCCAATCACATTCTCCTCATACCCCTGTTGTTTCCACTGAAGCATACGGCATGACTTACAAACTGCAGTTCGAAAGGTCTGAAATCATTCTCCTCCTGGATCAACTCGATATCTTCTAGGAACGAAAGAGCATGTCTATCTTCTTTCGAGGTAGTAGCAGCGGCAAGTTGAGTGTGGTTGAGCTACATACAGCATAAATCAATCAGATATAAGATAATTTCCTGTGGTTAATAATATATACCCCCAAGAGTATATGAGTCTTACCAAAGCAGTCAACCAGAATCTCTCAATCTTCTTGACTTTCGATCGTAAATGCTCCAAATAAGCTTGTGTCTCCCTGGCGAAGAACCGAGCCTGTCGAACATTCTTGTTTCCTTCCTCTGCAAGCCGAAAAGGACATACATCAGCTGTACTGACAGAAGGTCTTTTCTGGTCACAAGTTAGATAGCTCAGCAAGGAGGACATACCTGTACGAAGCTCCGTAGCGAGTTCCTCGGGAAGGTCTGTATGAGAGACAACGTGCAGTATATCAGCTGATTAGAGCATTAAATGGGTCAAGCTAATACATACCGACTGGATCCAATTCGAAATCTTGTGCGCTCATTGTAAGTGACTGATTTTTTGTATAGGTATATATGTAAACTTGTATGAGGAAGAGTGAGAGTAATGTTTGACCAGGCCAACATTTGTCCACTACGCGTTGCAGGGGGACATGGATCCTAAAATGGGCCACTGAGATAAGCTCTGGTGGATGTGAGTGATGAGTGTGAATGTGGCAAGTTCGGTTGTTGGTCAAGTGTTTTTTGCCGGGTGGAATCGATCAAGAGACTCGAGACACTCAAAGGTCCCAACTTTTTCTCATTCACTGACTGGGATAATCAGGTAGAACAACTCCTTATTGTGACTCTGACTTTGCCAGTCCTTGAGTTATCGACACGGACAGGTACTGTAAACACCATGCGCTCGATAGTCCCACTCTCAACCTTACGTCCGCACCTGTCTCCCCGTCCATTCCTTCGTCCGACACCTCTCTCAATCCGACACAATTCCACCACCTCGACACTCAAACCCAAATCCACAGCCGAACCCACAACGTTCTCATCTAAATCTTCCCCCAGGACCACTTATGATTCACCGGAAGCTTCGAGGGGTATGCCACCCCCTACGTCGGGTTATCAGCGTAAACGTGTAGAAGAACCTAGATTCACCAGTTCAGGTCAAGGGGAGGAGGCTTTCAGTGGACCGAGTAGGCCTCGATTGATTTATGAACGGCCGGGTGATAGAGACTTACCCAAGGCTGGGGTGAGTCAGCTTACAAAATCCTTCATCTCCGTTAAAAGATGGTTCGAGCTAATCGTGTCGCTTGGGAATAGAATAAATTGCCTTTTGGTGAGCAACACCAATCTTCCTTCAGAATTTTGCTGTCAGCTGACTTTGTCATCGGCTGGATCAGTCATTGCTCTGGGACTACTGGGACTGGGATGGGGTGCGTTCCTACTACATGCTACCAACGCAGGTGAGTAGTGTTCTCGACCACTGTCTTTGATATTTATCTCAATCATGCCATATCATGATCTTTGACTTCTACAACAACGCTTGCTCCTTCAACCGGAAAGAAATTACATCACAGATCCCTGGTATGATCAGCTGATCATGACCTACCTCAATTTCTGCAGAACGTCTCGCCTCTTCGGTCCTACGTCAGGTGACATTTCAACTGCGAAATTCGAAAGAGGTTATATCAGTTTTGGGTGAGAACGTAAGATTAGTAGAAAACTGGTGGGGTGAGTACGACACCGTTCAGCTGAACTTAGCCCAGACGTAATTAATCTTCAGCTGATAAATGCGTATAATTATGTACGATAGCTCTCGGTCAACCTTGGATCTCCGGAACTGTGAGTTAAGCTATCTCTTCGGAGATCTGTGCTCGTAACTGACAGATTGTTGTAGATAAATTTGATGCAAGGTAGAGTGGATCTCAGCTTCAGAGTAAGGGGTGATAAAGGTATGTCTGACGAGTTCAGCTGTCAACCGTTTGCCGGTCGAATCACGGACAAAAAGCTGATAATACATGATATGTTGGAACGATAGGCGCAGGGACTGTATACTTCACTTCTATCAGACCCCAGGAACAGGGTGCATGGCGTATTGGTGAGTTTGTTCTCCTACATATATACACACCTCACATCTGGAAGCACGACTCATCACTGATCACGAGGCCTGTTCTCCCTGTACTTCTAGTGCGATACAAGATCATAGCGGATGATGGTGAAGTCGTGCGATTGGAGAACCTGGAAAGTTTCAAAACGAAATTATGATTGGATCTGAAAGAAATACACAAAACGTGCAAATCGGTCAATACAACCTAGTCGTTTCCCTAGGATACATTAAGTACCTCAAAAGCGATGCTTCTCAGACTCAATTCACTCATGTCCACAGACAGATATAATGATCATGCATTCTTCGTTACAGATCTCCCAGGGATAGATAGCAATTCATTTATATTCTGTGAATAAATCGAATCAATGCTGCATCTCATTCACCCAGTATGAATGATGGATCGGTCAATGGAAAGAAAGATGCATTATACATTTTTATTCTGTTCCTTTCATCTCATTACATATTTTACCAATTACTACTGTCTGACACCTCCGAACATCCCCACATTCCCAGCAATGACATCTCTATCCGAAATACTATCCAACCTATTCAATTCCCTTCTTACAAACTTCACTATCGTCTCAATTTGTTCGGCCATCTCCAGCTCTTTACCCTTTTTCATACTCTCACCTTCGGGGTATGTTAATTCACCTTCTAGATTTTTACCCGTCCCTCTTCTAGCGAATATAAACCTCCAGATGAAACTTGCCAATTCTCCATCAGCAATTTCCCTATCTTTCGGATCATCCGATTTGGTCAATCCTAAAACGTAGTCTAAGGACATCCTAGCGAAATTACCTCTTTCTTGATATTCTCTTAATCTCTTCATTGTTTCACCTTCACGAGTGATTTCCACACCTAACATTAGACGGATTTCATTTTCGACAATATCGAAGAAATGAGTCAAGAGGACCTGTTGATATCGATAATCATGTTGTTTCACTCTACTGAAATAACATCCTGCGTTATCCAGCGTATCGATTATACTTGGTCTTTGAACCGGGGTGGTAGATCCTGGTAAACCTGGATAGGCAGATTGAGGTAAAGGAGATAAAGGGTTGGGAATGTAGTTTGGTAAAGCACGAAGACGGACTAGGGTCAGGAGGACGTAGAGGTAATGGATCGTAAAGAACGTATGGAATGTACGAGGTAGATCGCATTCTGATGAGAATATCAATATCATGTTAGTAAATTGTCAAATCAAAGTGAATGATGATCTTGGACCCACCTCCATACCAGAAATCTTTATCGTACTCTACAGCTTCCACAATCCCTTTCATCATTCTTCCCGTCTCTCTCGCCGTCGTCCTTCGTCTTCTATTATACCCCAATAACCTGTTGACCCTTCTGAGTATCCTCAGGGTGATGTCATTGTAGGTCTTGGGTGCGGGCGTAGGAGCGAAAGGGTTATGCGGAGCAGGAAAGACGGGCTTGTGGGTAATTTTCACTGGTCGATCAGTAAGGAATTTCGGGTTGGCTATGTGCTTTGAGGGCGGTCGAGTAGGTTCGGTAGCAGGTGAACATGGACTGCCGCTTATAGAGTTGGGAATGGGAGATTGAGATTGAAGTCGGGGAAGAGAGGTGGATAGGAGTCGTACGGATAAGATAGATTGGGGGATGGCAGTACGGGAGGAAAGTAATGGGAGGATCGAGGTTGATGTTCTCATTTTTTAGGATGTGTTTATGTTGCCGAATGGAGATTGGATGCGAAAGCTGAGGTACTCTATATACAAGCGGTACGGAGAGCTTGATCCTTGACGATATTATGATAATATCCAAGTGACTGATCGGGATACCAGTGGTGATGATGATACTGATCCTCTGCCCGATCTATGACTTTGTGATATCGATGGATGAATATGATAACGTACTCACATGAGTAACTTTTCAACGGCAACTTTGACGCTCTGAAAAATCTCGATCAGATCAGATCAGATGCATCGATTCCCTTTTGATGGATTATCAGTCTCATCGCATGCCTCCGGAAGTATCAGCCCCATCCTCCTGATTCTCTTAGGCCTTTTTGTAATGGCCATTAGGAGGAGTCAGGTCCCACCCCAGCCGGCATTACGATTCAATACAATAGACAAATCGACGCGTTTTGACGAGATGAATGAGATCTAATCAACCCTCTGGTTAAGAAAGACGTGTTTCCCGATAAAGTGAGATAGATAGTCAAGTCATATGTAACGCTCTCGATGCCATTCGTCTGAATCAGACAGTCAGTGTAGAAGCCATCTGCTGCGATCCATTGACACTGGGAGGCACCCGGAAGAAACCTACTTGCTGGTCAAGGCAGCTACAGCAGACACTATGGACCTACCTACCGTCAAGGCTGCCGTCAAATCATGGGAGAAATCATTCAGATCTAGAGAAGGAAGAGATCCGACTAAGGAAGATATCAAAAGAGATCCAGGTGATATAGGTGGGTCATCCTTTGCTAACGGACAATCTTTCTGTCATGCTTCCGCTATGATTTATCTCTATCGTAGAAGAAACATGAGTGTCTAGCAGACTTGGAATGATTAAGCTAAACATTGTTTGGTTCCTTATACAATCCGTAGCATCACAATACGCCTTATATCGTAAACTCACCAAAGCCTCTTCCTCCTCATCGTCTCAATCACTTCGTCCGCCGCCATCTTCATCCACAGCCGCACCATCATCCTCTTCCTCATCTCAGTATCGATCCACACCACGGAACATCCCTTCTTCGGAATATCCCACTACTCCCACCCCACCTTCGAGGAGGGTCAGCGGGTCGTTGTTCAGTAGTGCCAGTGCAAGTCATTCACAAGCTGGTCCATCAAGGTCGAATAATATATCATTAGGTGTAGGTCCACAAGATGATAATTTGGATAACAAGTCATTAAAGAGAAAAGCCTCGAAATCAAATATATCATCTTCACCACCTCCAACATCCACTTCCTCATTAACATCCCGAACGTTGTTTAGTACACATAAGAAATACAAAGCCTACACAGGTCCGATACATGATCCCAATCCTATCAACCCATTCACCACAACCACTACGCCTACTAAATCTTCTCCTTTTGGTCCTGGACCTGGTGTGAATGTGAATGGGCTTCAGAGGGAAAAATCATTTTCATCGCCATTCATCCACGCTTCCAGTCCTAAGAAACTCAAAGAGGTATTGGAAGCTAATTCGTTGAAGAAGGTGAAAGAAAGGACCAATGTGGGGAATGAGATTACACCTAGGACGAGGGCTAGGAAGAGATTGAAAGGTGAGGAAGTGGAAGATACACCTCTCAAGCAGAAGGTACCGAGGAGGAAGAGAGGTCAGGGCCAGGCGAGGACAAGTGAAGAACCGTTAGAACCACTAGAAGAAGAAGAAGAAGAAGCTCAAGGGAATTTCTTGAAACCTGGAAACAGAAGTATTTTCGATGACGAGGACGAAGATGAAGATGAATTGGGACCTTCGCCTATCAAAGTTAATGATAAACAGAAAGGAAAGGGATTTACAAGTTTGTTTGGTGAAGTAGAAGGAGAAGTTGGAGATGACGAGGATGAGGAGGAAGAAGAGGAAATTTCACGTACGATAAATCAACAGATATCGGTCTCAGCTCGATTGAACGGTAACGATGCTAGTGCTAGTAACAAGAGTAAAGCAGGACTTGATACTGGTAAATCCAAGAATATCAAGAAAGCGAAACGTAAATCGAATGGTAATTCGAATGGGAATGGTATCATGAATTTCTTCAATAGGATTAGTACTGGTAAATCCACATTACCAATCAAACCACAAAATCCAAAAGAAGATGAATTATCTAAACATACGTCGCCTATACCTATATCTGAAGAAGTTCCATCAATCCAGATTCAATCTCCACCCTTACTCGAACCTACACCTTCCGCAGATGAAATTTCACTGATGGACGACATTTCGCCCATTATGGAAGAAGCTATGCCAGATGATGAACCGGGACTAGCTTCGGATTATACGCCCTCTGCATCTCAGAGACGAAGAGGGAGAGTGTTGAGCCTGAGTGACGATGAGATCGATCAATTTGATCCTGAGGGTGGGTATGTCAAGAGGGAGATTCGGATCGTACCCACCCGAAGGGAAGTGAAGAGGAGGAATAGTAGTTCGGATTTGTCAGGTGAAGAGGATGATGATGAACAGCAAGATGCTACGGGTCTCAATGCGAATGAACAGGACGGAGAAGAACAACCACAAGAGGAAGGGAAAGAGCAAGTTTTCATCTCGCCATCGAATACCAAATCATTATCAATCCCGATGTTGAACCTCCTCTCTATCCATTCTCCTTCGAAATCGAAAACAAAAGCTCAACTTACCAAAGCGAAATTAGAGGAATTGAGAGTGAAAGCGCTGTTCAACCCATCCGATGCAGCCAAATTGAAGGCAATGAAGAGAGGACAGGATATCTCGTTCACCGGCGAAGCCCGAGTGGAAGATGATGACGAAGAGGATGAACAAGGTATACTGGAGAAGTACGAATTCGGTTTGAAAGATTTACCAGAGCAGGGAGATGATGAAGATGGAGAGGTCGATGGTGGGGAGAGGGAGGATGATGATTGGGAGAGTGAAAGTGAAGGTTGGAAGAGGGAACAAACAGAGGAAGATTGGTAGGGCCTATCTTGATGCATTTGATATTGTTAGTGGTCCACTGAAACATACAGAAAGATGCAGTCGTGATATTAAGCGCAAGCAAGACTGGTGTTGTTGGTTTGAAGACCGTCACTCAATATGCAACTCGATTCAACGCAATGAGAGTAAGGAGAATTTCCCGAAAATCGTTCATGTGCGTGAGCGGAAATTGTTGATACCATTATTGTGATTCATGTTGATTATGTATAGGTACAGAAAGTGAAAGCTATGCAAAGTTGAAATTGCTTTATACAATAAGGACTATTGATTACGTCCGATTTAATTGGTATAGAAAGGTTGAACATGAAGTCTATATAGTTTGTAATTGAAGGTATGGGTAGCAAAATATGTGAAAGGAAACCTAAAAAGCCCTGATGAGAGGAATGACAGAAAAACCCGTTAAGGGTGATTGTACGAACAAAAAGAAAGAAAAAGCGATTGCTGATAAAAGCAATGTAGCTTCTGAAAGTGAAGAAATAGGTTTATGCGTATTCTTCGACTGAACCACATTCGCAGATCAGGTTCAGATCACCAGCGGCTATAGGTCATAGAACACTTGAATCAGTGAATGATCCCAAGAAGACAAAAGGCATATCGAGCTGGACTCACCATCATCAACTCTTCCTACCGATGGCCAGAACTTGTTCTTCTTCAAGGAAGGTACGGGGAAAACAGCTTTTTCTCTCGAATATGGTTTATCCCATTTATCATCAACCAGTATACTCAATGGGTGAGGAGCGTTCTTGAACACGTTGTTATCCTTTGATTGTTCGCCTGATACGATCTCGTCTACTTCTTTTCGAATTGAAATCAACGCATCGATGAATCTGCGAATGAAAGATACCATTAGATCGTCAAGCAAAGATGTGAAAGAGATTATCGTACTTACCGATCAAGTTCAGCTTTAGATTCACTTTCGGTAGGTTCGATCAACCAACAAGTGGAGATTGGCCATTGAGCAGTAGGAGGATGGAAAGAATAATCTTGTAATCTCTTGGAGAAATCGGATACTTTCAATCCAGCCGATTTTTCGAATTCGCCCAAATCGACCAAACATTCATGCGCGACTCTACCGTTCTTGTTGGAGAACCTAACGTTGTAGTATGGTCTGAGACGTTCGGCGATGTAGTTTGCATTTAATAAAGCGATCTTGGAAACTTCCGTCAAACCTTCTCCACCTAACATTTTGATGTACGCCCAGGAGATGGTGTTGATGGATGCGGAGCCGTATGGTGCTGCTGACACGGCTGGAATGGCTTGTGAACCCCCTGTAGTTACGAGAGGATGGGTAGGGAGGAAAGGAGCTAGGTGAGATTTACATGAGATTGGGCCGACACCTGGTCCACCTCCACCATGGGGGATTGAGAAAGTCTAAGACGAGGATGATCAGAACGAGCTCGCTTTATACTTCTTGATGTCAAAGAGTGAGCTCACCTTGTGCAAGTTGGTGTGACTGACGTCTCCACCGACTCGACCAAGAGATGTCAGACCAACAAGGGAGTTACAATTGGCACCTATAGAACGCAAGAAATATCAGCTGACATGCCTGACATATAAGGGACGTAGCCGACACTCACCATCTACGTAGACTTGACCACCATTATCATGTACGATCTGACAAGCTTCTTCAATACCTTCTTCGAATACACCGAAAGTAGATGGATAAGTAACCATAAACGAGGCGAGGTTATCTCTATGTTTTTCGGCTTTCTCTTTGAGATCGGCCAAGTCGAGCGAACCGTCGTTCAAAGCTTTGATAGGTACAACTTTATATCCTACCATCGCGGCCGAAGCGGGATTGGTACCGTGGGCCGAGAGGGGAATCAGACAGACATCCCTGTGACCTTCGCCTTTCGATTCGTGGTACGCTTGAATCACTTTGAGACCGGCATATTCACCTGATGCACCTGAGTTGGGTTGCACGGAGGTAGCGTCGTATCCAGTGACCAACGATAAATCTTCTTCCAATTCCTTGATCAACACCTCGTATCCCTTGACTTGGTCTACGGGAGCGAAAGGGTGGATACCACCGAACTCTTTCCATGATAAAGGCGCCATCGAAGAAGTAGAGTTCAACTTCATTGTACAAGAGCCCAATGGGATCATACCATGTACCAAGGAGTAATCTTTCTCCTGCAAGTGCATCATGTATCTGAGCATGAGAGTTTCGGAGTGGTGTTTGTTGAATACCGGTTGAGTGAGGAACTCTGATGTTCGGGCATGATGAGCGATTGGAGAGGTGACGGATTCAGAAGATAATTCCAACTTGGAAGCTAATTGCTCCAATTGTTCAGGTTCGATATCCTTTTGTCCCTTGACTCGGTAGAAGACGTTGACGATATCAGTGAGATCGAGGGGACCAACACTTTCGTCAAGAGTGATACCGATAGTCTTGTCGTCGATCGTTCGGAAGTTGATAGAGGCTTTGATCGACTCCTCGTGGACTTGAGCAGCGGTGACACCGGCCGAAGAAACATCAATAGTGAGGGTATCGAAGTATGTCTTGTTGAGGGTAGTGAAACCGAGAGAAGCGAGGGATCCAGAAAGGATTCGAGTGAGGGAGTGGACCTTTCCAGCAATCTTCCTGAGACCCTCTGGACCGTGGTAGACGGCATACATGGCAGTCATGTTGGCGAGAAGAGCTTGGCTATGTGAATTGTCAGCTGATTGCGTGGGTGATGCCGTATGACGGTCAACTCACGCAGTGCAGACATTGGAGGTAGCTTTCTCCCTTCGGATGTGCTGTTCTCGAGCTGACAAAAGAAATATGTCAACGATGCTCTACGTGAGGTGATGAGCTGACTTACTCTGTAAAGCCAATCGGTACGCAGGACCACCTCTAGAATCTTTACTTAAACCAACCAATCTTCCTGGCATCTTCCTCTTCAAATCATCCGTACAAGCGAAGAACGCGGCGTGAGGTCCACCGTAACCGACGGGTACACCTGGGTAGTTTCACATCTGAGTCAGCTAACGTTATCAGTAAGACAAAGTAGACGTTGACTCACCGAATCGTTGAGAATTACCACAGACGATATCCGCACCCCATTCTCCAGGGGGTTTAAGCATAGTCAAAGCCAATAAGTCACTCGCCACAACCATCTTTGCACCTGTACTTTTCACTTTCGAAGCTACTTCCTGCCAATCTCCGATGTTTCCATTGACGTCAGGGTATTGTACCAAAGCACCCATAAGTTTCTCTTCACCTAATTCTTCAACTTCTTGAACAAAGGTTTCGTTGGATTTAGCAACTTTCAACTCAATTCCAAATCCACTTGCTCTAGTCTGCAAGACGGCGATGATCTGAGGAGCGACCGATGGAGATACAAGGAATACTTTTTTACCCTTTGAAAATTTGTTTTTAGGTACTGATGCTAAGCACATAGCCATCGCTTCTCCTGCGGCGGTAGCTTCGTCCAACAAGGAGGCGTTGGCGATGGGAAGACCGGTAAGGGAGATAGTAACGGTTTGGAAGTTGATAAGTGATTCGAGACGACCTTGGGATTGTTCAGGAGAATAGGGTGTGTAGGCAGTGTACCATGCTGGGTTTTCAAGTACCTGTGTAAAGCGGTCAGGATGTTGTATTTGACAGGTCTGATAGTAGGAGAATCCAGACTTACATTTCGTTGGATGACAGGAGGAACGATAGCATTGTGATATCTATCGAAGTCGGTTAGCTACCTGTCACATCTAGAGAGCGCAGGAAGGGATAGCTCACCCCATACCGATATAACTCTTCATGGGCTTATTCAGACTAGCTACTTCCTCTACTCTTCTTGCCATTTCCAGTTCGCTGAAAGGCCTGATACCAGTCTTATCGCCTTCCTTATCGGTTAGGGCGTCGACTCTAATCCCCTTGGGGATGGTGTCATCTATGAATGCGTCCATGGACTTGTACCCGAGGGTAGAGAGCATCGACTCAACATCGGATTGACGAGGACCAAGGTGACGCGGAAGGAAGGTATCGAGGGGAGTGAAGATGGATGATTTGGATGGGTGGAATGAAGTCGATGGAGGATGAGGATGGGGCTGGACAGCCGTTGTGGAGGAGTGTGCAGGAGAGGTGGGATGAGGTCTAAGGAGATAAGAGGATGAGGAGATTGAACGTGATGACAAGGACACGGGTCTAGCCAGTAATTGGCGCCCTACGGCTACTCGTCTTACAACGTGAATAGACATTGTTATCTATCGATCGTTGTTGAGGTTTACGATGAGAATGCTCTATAGAGATGAGGGAAGAGAGAAGAAGAATGGGGGGAAAGAGAAAGAGTGGATGGGATGGATGCATGTATATAGTCTTCTTTGTTATCCGTGTGACTAGTGGACGATGTATGATTCTTGGAAAAAGATGTACACCATCCTTCCTTCAACATTGATTTATTTTCCAAGAACTCGAGATTGTTGGAAAATAATTCAGGCACCATACAAATCATTTAACCGGTCCAAAGCGCGATCCTTGGAAATTCAAGCATGATGCGAGAGATAAGGAAGAAAACCTGGCACGATCGTGTATCATTGGTTCATCATTTTGAGTCATTGGCTTCCTTCCGAAGACGATGCGGACACAAATCCGATGGCGTGTCCCATGATGATGTTGTTTGCTAGCCAGTTCGTCCAGAGCCCACAGTGGTCATTGAGATCCGGCATTCCTTGTATGGGTGAGAATGAGGATCAGATAACGACAGCTCGTGCCTTCAAACCTCGGTTCAATCCGACCATCGCGTTCGTGTTCGTGGCACTTTATCTTGGGTCAGATCTTGCCATGTAGCAAAATCACGTGACTTGTTACATCCCATCTAAATGATCCTTCCCTTTATCGCAAGATTTCTGAATCTCGTCCACTTTTCATGTCCACCCGCTTGAAATATTCACAACAAATCTTGGTCGAACCGCACTATACATACTATCATTTATCCTTACGACCCACTTCGGCAGTATGGCAAGACCAAGAAGAAAGAACAGGACTCACTTGAAAGGGCCGGCGAAGGGAGAGACCGAGGTGAGCTCATTCGCAGCGATAATGCTCACTTGTCTGATTTTGCTGACCTACTTTGGTATTGATGTAGGAGAATGTACCTAAATCATTCGTGATCAAAGTGAGCCAGCTCTCATACAAAGGATTGACCCGGAGAAATATAAGCGTTGACGTCTGAATTCGATCGTAGTCTGGTGTGGTGACCAAATCGATAGCTCAATTAGTTCGAGATACAAGAAAAATAATGGAACCTAATACCGCTACGAGATTAAGAGAACGACCCAACGCCAGATTAAGAGATTACTTGACAATCGCTCCTTCACTCAAAGTCACTCATCTGCTCGCCTTCACTCTGACGGACGCTGCCAACGTACATCTCAGAGTCGCCAGATTTCCACAGGGACCTACTCTGACTTTTAGAGTGAACAAGTACAGTTTGATGAAGTGAGTATCTCCGACTTATCAGATTTACGCCCATGGTTAGCTTTCGTACATCGCTAATGGACTCATTCTGATGTATAGGGATCTGGTTCAATCTTCCCTGAGGAATGTGGGTAAATCGCCTGGAGGAGAATACCGTAATCCTCCATTGGTAAGTACAGTTAATAGATGTATTGATAAGCTATTGGCTGACGAATACACTCAATCATAGCTCGTAATGAACAGTTTCCAACAGCCTCAAAACGGTCCTGCACTCCCTCAACTACGTCTGATGAGCACGATGTTCCAAGGTCTATTCCCTCCTATCCAGGTTGAGAAGGTGAGCCGACTGGTCTCATGAGCACGATCAAATCAAGGCTGACAATCGATTGATATTACGCGTCAGTCCGCCCTACCCACCTTCCGAAGAGTTCTACTCTTATCCTACTCCCACCAAACAGGATGTATCTCCTTCCGACATTTCACCATCACCGTCCGTCCACACGGTGTCTCCCGTAGGGTACGTAAACTGCTGACTACGACCGGTACAGTCAAAGTATCTCGTAAACAGCCGAATCTATCGAACACAGAGGATATAGCGGATTACCTGTTGAAGAGAGCAGGATCAGAAGCGTCTACCGCAGCAGGGTATGATAGTATGTCAGAGACCGAGGCTTCGGAAGGTGAATCAGATACGAACGCAGTTGAGTTACCTGAAGATTACGTTGGGAGGGGTAACAAGAAAGGTGAAAGAAAGGCTGTGAGGTTGATCGAAACTGGACCGAGAATGGAGTTGAAATTGATCAAAGTGGTGGAAGGATTGGTAGGAAGTAAGAAAGGTGAAGGTGAAACTGTTTTCCACGAATTTGGTGAGTTGTCGTTTCCTATCTGCAACCATTCATTCCCAACATACTGTGAAATATAGCAAGATCCTTCATAATCGTTAGGACTTGAGGCTGATTTTTCAATGATGGTATGTATATGTATAGTCCACAAATCTAAATCCGAGGCCATGACAATGCAACAATCTCACGAGAAACGACGAGCAGAGAAAGAAGCTAGAAGGGCGGAACAAGCTGCCAATGTAGCTAGGAAGAAAGCCGAAAAGGATAAGAAGAAAGGAAAAGCTCCTGCTGCCGATGATGAAAATCAGGATAGCGATGAGGAGGAAGAGTCAGATGATGAATTGGATGTAGAAGGTTTATCGGATATTGATCCCGAAGAGGAATTACAGAGATTGAGAGAAAGTAAAGTGAAATTCCAAGATAACAATGATGAAGACGAAGATTTCGAATATGAAGATAGAGTTCAGGATGAGGATGAGGATGATTGGAATGAAGATATAGGTGCGGAAGATGTCAGTTCTGAGGAAGAGGATGTACATCAGGATAGTAGTGCAAGTGAAAGTGAGGATGAAATTCCGAAACCACCGCCTAAGAAGAAGAGATCAAGTGGGAAGAAATAATCTGGATACATCCGTAGATTGTTTTTATTTCTGGTTGGTTCGCATTGATGCATTGTCATGTACACTTTGAAACAGCGGATCGACGTACATCCGGCAGGACTTGACGGACGGTATATTACATCATATCATTACAAACAGAGAAATGTGAAAATCTAATGCAATGGATGCCTAACAGGATAAGGTATATACAATATTCTTGTACTGAGAAAAAGTCCCGTGAAACGAATCTTAATCGTACTTTCCAGATGACTTGTACAGTATGTAATGGCAAAGCCATGATCTCCTAAACTCAAGATCTCTTCAACCCCTTTCTTCTAGCTTCGGCTATCGACAACCCATCTTGCGCCTCTGATTTCTTGGGATCTTTATTCCATCCATCGCCGAACTCCCTAAAAAATCACACGTGTTCAATCAGCTCACTTCTACCTTTGACCGTGAAAGGGGATGTAAAAGCTAAATAAGTCAATCACACATCGCAACATACCATCTATAACAGTCCACGCAATCGTCCTCTGCTTCAGCTATAGGTACACCACCATGTTTCTCCCAACCTCCATCATCCGCATCTTCATCCCCATCACTATCATGATCACCACCTTTTCCAGGTTGTGGTCCTTTCCTACCCCATCCCCACCATTGTCCAAGTCCCAGATTAGATATATGGAAAGGTTGAGTGCTTGGTTTTTTAGGTTTATCCGTTTCAGGCCAAGGATCCGCCAATACTTTTTCGATTATGTCTGTTATTCTGTGTGTACGAATATCGACGGACCATCCTTTTACTGTTACAGTGTCATAGAGAATCGTTTGACCTGTATGACATTTTGATTCCAAAGCCTAAAGTGGACAAGAAAAGGCATCAACGTCTGTGCTGAATTAGTGTCACATATCCGGCATCCCGACTTGTGCAACATGACAGAGCTCAGATGGGGAAACGCCAACTCACGAATCCAGCAGCATAGCATCCCGAATAAGCACCATTACATGCCCCTATAGGGATAGGATCGGCCGTATGATACACGTGTGTTATACCGGTCTTATCAGCTGGCATACCAGGTGGTAATGGCAGATGTAATCGTTTCGAAGCCAACTTGTCGCCTGGTGCTTCAAAAGTCACAGCTGGGGCACCGAATGATAAGCCCACCATCGCAGATAGAGATCCGCCAAGCTATATGAGGCGATATATGTCAGCTGACGACTCGTTGAGAGTACTGGTTCGTTATGGCCAGCTTACTGAATGACCGACTAGCCAGATAGTCGCGTCGGGATACATATATGTTACGTTGTTATATAGGTTCTGTGACAAGAGGCACCAGGTAAGTATCGTCGTCATCTTTCAGCCTCAATCAGGTGTGTGGTATCCAGATTTACGGCGAATTGAACCAAACAACAGTCACTTACAGTTCCAACGGTCGCATAAACACTTTCGTTGACCAGAGAATCTTCCAAACAAGTCTGTTCGCATCTCCATCCTCCAGCATAACAGTCACAAACAGGTGTCCAAGAGAAATCCACTCTCGCGCAACAACACGAGAAAAGGAGGTTATCCTACAAGTTATGCAATGCTCGTCAGCTTCCGATTATTTCATGAGACTTATAGATCATTGGGCAGCTGAACACACGTTGAATTTATCGTTTTTAGCTGTTGGTCCGCCTGATCCCAGCACACCTGCGGAAGTACCTTTGATAGATATGATGACCGTTTCGTTCTTTGGGTCTGCAAACTATCGAAAAGATACTATCAGCTTATGTCATCGACAGAGAGGAGCAAGCGGTTCATGCATGGTCTTTCATCAAATGGATTTGAGATATTATAAATCATACTCACGATATGACCCCTAAGACCATCCGCATTATCTTCCCAACCAAAAGGAACCGTATGATTATTCCATTTACCTACAGGCCACCATTCCCCACTATCCGGTAATACATATGCATTACTCGTGATCTTAGCTAGGGTAATGAGGGTCTGTCGATCTTTGATATCTGGTGCGATGACCTCTACATCATCCCATTCACCCCCTTGGGAATTCATATCGGGTGCTACCCACATTCCAACATCTTCACTACTATTATATGTCCCAAAAGGAATTATACCTCCTCGGCGGGTCGTCGCTTTGTGAGATAAAGACCAAGATAGCATTGATGGTGGTCTTACCCTGGGTCTACGAATGATCGTCTTGACCGTTCGTATGGTCAGATCGTCGGCTGATAAAGATGGTATGTCCGCATCGGCCTCAAAAATAGACAGAGGGTAATCATGAGCGTAGAATGATGCTTCCGAAGAAGTGTTGTGGAAGTATAGTGTAGGGGTGGTATTGTTGTATTTGTGCGTGTGAGCGTGAATCGGTCGGATGGTTATAGTCGATGACGAAGATGAGGGTTGACTGGGAGATAAAAGGGGTAAGAGGGAAGTGGCAAGATTGGTGAACAGTGGGATGTGCATGATGCACCTTTTGTATATCGGTGTGCTCTAGTGACAGATGTGCGAGCGCTGTGTTTCTGGATTGCTATTTGCCAAAGATAGAAATGAGGACGATTGAGATGGATGACTGAATGAATGAATGGATGGATAGGATCATGAGTGTACGCTTATACCGTGTTTTTACCGAACGGGGTAAGTTGAATCGGGTGGCAAATAATCACACCCTTCACCTTTGTCGTCGTCAATGAAACTCTTAGTACTAGCATCGCATCTTGCTGCATTCATTCTTATAATCACCACCGGGCATGCCTTGGTGATCACCAGCATATCCCATTCCTCTGAGCCACCTAATCAATGCAATCTGAGTGATCTGACGGCTGAAAGACAGTCTTTTACCCCTTCTCATATACGGTACACTTTGAGGAATGTCTAGTGATACCATGCCGTCACGTGATGTGTGGATGTGGAGTCCCCGCAATCTTCGATCATTCATCGGGGGGGATATGAACATTACCAGTTGATCAACCGCAAAAGACGTCATACAACTAAGCATATGTCATGAGCATATAACACAGTTCAAATCGTAAGTGAGACATCTCTCTTCGTCCCTTCTTCCCTGCTTTCTCATAACATAGTGAATCACTCAAGGATGGTGTCGACAAGAAGTAAAGCCACCAATAATCACTCGTCTCCTGCTCAAGGAGCAGAGACAGGTGAAAAAAGATCGCAACCCTCACCTTCCTCCTCAACGAAGAACGGAAGATCACCTAAGAAAGCCAAGCAGGAGAACGAACAGGATGTAGCTGAGAAAAAGGAGTTCGAAGTTTCCGTTCAAGGTGAACCCACTACTGAGACTCAGGAAGAAGAGAACAATTTGGGGGAGGAAGGGGTCAAAGATGAGATCGCAGCTGAGGATGCTAAAGCCAAGGATGAGGATAGAGTGGAAAGTAGAGAGGATGAAGTGAAACGCGAAGAGAAGAAGGAAAGTGGTGAGAAGTATGATGATGATGAACCTAGACATGGTATGTCAGCTTAGTTATCACCGTGCTTAGTAGAGGGAGACGAGCTGATGGCTTGTATGAATTCATTTTAGGTACGCTCGAATCGGGACATATCTACTTCCTATACCGACCTAAGGTTGAAACTGACGAAGCGGAATCATTGGATGATATATCAAAGTAAGCAACAAACTTACTCTTGTTAAAATTATCAAATGCTCTTGAATACTGAAAGCTGATACTATGCCTTTTTGGTGTGTTTAGATTCCATATCCTCCTTATTCCTCAATCGGGTAAACATTCCAAAGGACATTACCATCGAATTATCGAAGTTGGTAAGAAGAAACTGCCAGATCCAGGTGCGAAGCATCAAGTGATTTGGGGATTGGTTGGAGGTGTAGGCGAAGATAAGAGTACTTTGAAGGAATCGTTTGGTGCTTATACCTACGAGACGAAGACAAGGGGTGAGCTGTTTTTCTGCCTTTCAATCCTTGCCTGACGAGGAAGCAGTAGATGGCTCATCGTCTACGAACTATTATATCAATACTATCATCAATACTAATAACACTACTCTATTAGGCACTCGTCACCAAGCTGCCGCTCGTCCAGCTGCTAGAGGTCATTACATCCTTCATTCACCTCGTGACGAATTAGCAGATAGTCCAGACCACAATCGTCAAAGGGATTACAAGACACTGTTAGCTTACGAGATCACTACTCCGACTCAAGAGGATTTCGGTCAAGTGCAAAAAGAGTTGGGTATAGAGGAGAAAGGAGCTGTGGTCTTGCAGGTTAAAGATCCCAATGTGGAAAGTAGAGGTAATCCTAGAGCAGCGGGAATCCCAAGGGAGAAGAGGGCTCAGGTGGGTGTGGGATTGCAAGTGATCATGTATATCGAAACGGATGCTAACTTCCCTTTTCTCCATTCAGTACCCACAACATCTCCTTGACATCTTCCGTAATCGTCGATTCATCCCTTCCAACCCAGTTTCATTATTGGATTATCAAGGTGCCGAATTACTCATCATCACCTCTCCTCATGAACTGCACGAAAGTCTGGGTAAACAAGGTGAGAAGGTTGAAGATGATTTAGATCATGATTCCGCTGTCGAGAAAGTCAGTATGGACGATGCGTTGAAGGAGTTGGGCATGAGTAAGAGTGAATTCCCTGAAGATGCTTTGGAAGGGAATTGGGCGTAAGGTTAGGTCAGGTCCCTCAACAAAAACAAAAAAGTGAAGAAGATAGATATGAAACGTAAAGCAGGAAAAGAAAAGACGCAATCGCATCGAACATGGACATCGGTGTTGTTGTGTGATAGTGTAATTATCATATGAAATCAGAAATCACCCAAAATCAGTTCATTGTAAGATCAGTATTCGTGCAGTAAGTTTTAACTTAGTGTACAAATGTATATATATGTGATGTAAAAAACAGTGAAACATGAAACACGAGTATGTACTGTATGTTGCGTCAAATATGTTCATTATTGATGCCAGGTATCCTATTATATTGATTCATTGATGATCAAGTACAGTACAGCGTACAACATGTTCAGAAAAATAATCTAATTCTCCCTGTATAATCCGAAATCTTGCTTCCTTGATATGATGTCTTGTCCTGTACCGTTGCCGATTGCTCCCTTCCCATTCCATATTCATATGTTCATACAGGTCGTATTTCCCGTTTGGTATCTTCCTTACGTTCTTGATCCTCTCTATCGAAAGTCAACAATCAGTTATCAACCTGATCAACATTTTTCACAGCAACTGTAGTAAGACAATCCACTCACATATCCTTTTCTCTTTCTTTACCGTAAAGCACTTCCCTCCTAACCTTCCTCAATTCCTCTTCGTCATTTTCTTCTTCTCCATCCCCCTTCCGCTGGGGGTCATTTAGTCCACTCTCCTCCTCGGCAATATGAACTTTTTGCATCCTTTCCTGATGTTCCTTCTCTTCCCTTTCGGCGTTGGCTTTCAACTCTGCCGATTTCTCTTCTTCAGTAGGTTCAGATGAGATGTGCAAAGTGCGTTTCAGAGTGGAAATGAGGTTTTGTTCACGTTTGGTTATCTTGGCGTATTTGGATAAACTAAAATACCAAAAAAAATCAGTTTCTCCAACTCATGTGGATGAAATGATCACATCTGGGAGCATGGATGAAGGGTAGCAGGGGATAGGAGACTGGTATGAGTACTACGATGATAATGATAATGCTCACCCCCATAATGACTAGATACAGTTGACGAATACCGAATACCATCAGTCAATGAGATTCACTGTTTCTTTCAGCATACGATTTCTCATACTCACCAGAACACTCTTGGCAATCTTGACATGACTCAAATCCACGCCTCTATTCTCAAGCTGACCAATGAAAGCTCTAAAGTGCTATATAACGAAGGCACAAAAAGTCAGCTATATGTCCTAGAACTAGTTCGTACCCTGCGTAGAATAGCCAACCTCGATGGACGACCTATAATGTCCACTTAACGGATTGAGCGATTTGATCAATCCATGTTTAACCACTATTATACCTGCCGATGTGACCTTGCCTCCAGCCAGGACTATAAACACATCATATGTCAGCTTTTCGTCATTAATGTTATGATGGCATACGTCTTGATAGCGTGCGAACGTACACGAAGAATGTTGGAAATTGCCACTTTGCTTGATCCCGACAAACAAGTTTAACTTCATATCACTAACGTAGATCCAGGTATTCCGTCTGCCACAAGCGAAAAGTTCAGAGCATCGTCAGTTATTTTCTAAGGTTGTAAGCCCCTATCGAATCCGAGGTATTCGACAAGTAACATAGATACAAAACAACTCAGCGATGAATGATCGTACCCACCTGACAGTCTTCCTCAACAATTCCTTCCTCATCCCTCCAGGAGTCAATCTCTTCTTCTTTCTCTCCAACCAGCCCTTCTCTTCGTCAGCCTTGTCCAACCCTACATAATGGGTATCCTCATTATCATCCAAATCCGATTCCGCCGAATAGCTATCCGACGATATCGACAGATCACTCGCAGATCCATATGACGATGGGGTCGATCCGGTTTTGCGGGATTTCCGAGCTTTCCAAGGTGACTTTGTTGTAGTCGTATAATCATCTTTACGTGGTAGTTGCTCGTCTTCGTTATCTGAAGAGTTATCCTCTGGTATTATCCCTTTTCCTTCGCCTGCATCTTTCCATCTGCTTGCTGCTGTATCGACAAGCTCGTTGTTCCTCGCCCTATGACATTTCCCGTGTTAGCTCTTCATCGCATGACTGTATATCTAAGGCGATGTAGCTCACCATCTTAACAGCCCGTCTTTATCCACTTTGACCAAGTAATTAAGTCGTTGCTCGGCGGATAGATACCTATCAAACCAAAGTTGAAATTCAGAAGATGAGCTTGAAAAGATTGAATCTTGGTACAAACTGACATGATTCGTTCCTTCTCCAATCTTTCTCGAGGCATCTCCTCCAAATCCAGATCCTTCCCTTCACCCCTATCGAGCCTGGATTTCAAAAGAAAAACTGAGTCAGCTAACAACCTTGGAGGATAGTATAATAGCTGATATTACAGGAATCTATCGACTCACCATCTGAAGAAGTTATCCTGGGTTTCAGCTTCTTTCCATTTCCTGAAATAGTATTTCATGTTACTTCCTGTATTGTACGTTGCATGATAATTAGCTGAATTCAATTTGGGTAAGGAGCTCAAAGGCTTAACTAACCATATCTATGCTGTTTGAGGGAAACGTAAAGGAAAGATTGACATGGTTAGCATCTCGCTGAATATCATATCGAGTAGATTGCAATCTCATCGACGCTCGACTCACTTTACCATCAATCATTTCCAGCCTATACAACATTGATCCCAATTATTCAGCAGTTGAACCTTCTCATAAGACACCCTCTGGGCTGTCTCACATAATGAAGCCATATTGAGACACTCACCAATGTTGCTGTTCCAGCGCCTTACTCTGAAAAGGTAATACCTCATTCTCATCCCTACCCTTACCCTTATCGGTGTTTTGATCCTTGGCAATAGGTAAACTGAGACTACCCCAAAACGTTGCTCGTCTAGCTTTTTTGGTAGATTCCGGTATCTCTTCTGATGGTATATCCTCGGTAAGCTCTGAAGGAGGATTATAAAGGCCCTCGCCCGATTCCAGTCGAGAAGCAGCTTGGACTGCTCGATGCCATCTGATCAGCCACGGGATGTTAGTAACACTGGATTAACATGATTTTAACAGAATCCATCAGAAGAGAGGCTGGTAGATTATGTCCAGGTTTTCAGACGATATCGTATTCCATTGGCATGGTGAAGAAGTGAACTCACCTAGACTTCACATCATTCTTGTTATCTAATTGACCTTTCCAATAAGTCTGTTCACCCGTCTGTTTCACCAGATCATCCCATCTTGCATCGCGCTGTCTGAATGATCCGTAATCAATCAAACCATCATACAATCAGCGGTGATCCAACCTATCGTCATAGCAAGATATAGGATAACATTTGGCAAAAAAAAAAATGTCTAGTGTACTCATTGTGAGCGTATACATACAATTTCATCCCTTTGACCATCTTCCTATCTCTATACCCCCTAAAATGCCTTTGAATGACCACCGCCGCTCCTTCCCTCCTCTGCAGCAGCTCTTGCGGCTCTTCATCCCTCATTCTTTCATATTTCCTATGTATCTCATCATCTTCCACTGTAGTGTGATCGGACTGTTTGGAAAAAGTGGATACAGGCGGTGCGAGGCTGAATACAGATTTCATTATATCTCTCTTCCTCGGCTTAGAGGTTGCATCGGGTTCATGATCGTTTGTAGTAGAAGTATTATCTGAGACAGAGGGATGCTGGAGGCTGTTTGACATTGCGTTTGTTTCCATAGGGTATATATATATGTAGATGTGGCGATGTGATTCCTGTGAGAGTATGGACTATAGATTGATGTTAAGAGAGAAGGACGACTAAACACCTCGCATATATGGTGTTAGTCCAAACTCGGAAGAAAGGAATGTGGTTTGATGTCATATAGTTCGGAACTGTGGTGCTTATACCTTGACCGATAAGAGGCTAAGACTGCCAAGAGAAGCTCGAAGTGTATATGGTATGAAAGATGTCAAGGGTATATAAAAATCTGGTATCAATCAAACAATGCCGAGGGGGAGAGAGAGGTATGAGTGATGTTATGTTGTACTGATGCTGTTGCTAAATGCAGCGAGCGAGTAACGTAACCAAATCTCTGTCTCGCTGTTCCTGATCGATTCGTCACCACGTCCCATGGCCAAGGCTAAAAATAACAACTCGACTGGCGGACTGCGTGTTGTAGGAATACTTTGCTGTCCAAGTCATCATCATATGCAGAGTAGTTCAAGCACAGTGTATATGCATGAAACGAGAAGGAAAGTAAAAAAGGCCTAAAAGACAGAGACAGAGACAAAGAGACTATTTTTGTTTTTGTGTATTTTCTATATTTTCTACCTAAAATACCTGACACACAAACGACCAAAGAACAAAAGCGAAGAAAGAAATATCACCTGAGAACAAAATAAATAAAACTAAACCAATACGAAACCTCCCTCATTGAATCCCAAAGCCATACCCACAACACCTCCCAAGACCTTGCCCTCATCCTCAGTGAACCTCTGTATACCCAACTCATCGTCCTCCTCATCATATTCATCACTTTCATCCGCATCTATCAAATCAGCTTCGTTCTTGAGACGGTTCAGCCATAGTGGCTCTTCGTTCAGTTCCGAGTACCTGAGTGGTGGTGTGCCGCACACTTCCTCCTCCTCATCCTCAATCGAGGTGGTCGACGAGCTCGAGAGAGATCTGATAAGTGGAGGCGGTAATGAGAACTCTTCGATATCTTGATAATCATCGTGGACTGTCTGATAAGCTTGAGGATGGAGGTAGATCGATTCGTCCCAATCTGAACTTGATTGAATAGGTTCGATAGGTGATGGCGGAGCGAGTGTAGATGAAGAGATGGGTAAAAGTATCGGAGTGTCCAATAAAGAAGATCTTTCTATCGTTGAGCCGGAGCGATGGACATACGACGGTTTGATCTCAACCGAGAAAGAACCTTCGTCTTCCTCTTCTTCTTCTTCCTCAGCTACACCGGTGATAGTAACTTGAGGGATAGTAGAAGGTGATAGCGTAGGAGAAGGGAAAGTGAAAGCTTCAAATTGGTTGCTATCAAATTCCAAATCCATATCATCAAAGACGATTTCAGAGACATTCGATTCTACCCATTCGTGAGTGACTTCTTGGGGAGATTGGAAATCATCTTCACCGAAGGAAGATACGAGATCTTCAAACCATCTTTCTTCATTCTCATTGACAACTTCCTCCTCTTCGAAACTTTCTTCAGAGATGACATCTAATCCCATTGTTGAGTAAGAATCCAATTCGACCCGGAGGTCAATGTTGGACCCTCCTTGGACGGACTTCCAAGCGCTCTTGATTGATTCCTTGACCAAAACGCCCTTGAGCAATTCAGGTCCTTCGTCGTAAAGCGATGCGTCCAAAGTGGATAATTTTCTTTCCGAGATGGAAAGTAGCCTAAACCCTACAGGGGTTAAGGTGGGTTTGGAAGTTGATTCGAATCTCATTTCGTCGATATCAATTTCTCTTGATGGGTATAAAGATGAAAATTGCTTCTTTGAAGCTTTTGTTGTTGTGAATATATCGTAGTTGTAATTATGCGATAAACCGTTTACAGTAGTAGTAGGAGCAATGACCTTTGGCAATTGGTCGACGACGTCTAATCTTTTAGACTCGGTAGTGATATAGTCTGGATCGACTGACTTAGCGGTGGTGGTCGTTGGACTTGTTCGTTGGTCAATGGTGGAGGTGGACCTCGGGCAAGGATGACAAACTGGATTGTATGGAACATTTTGGATAGTCTTGTTGAAAGAGGACTTTGTCGGTGAGGACGACGTGGTGATTGTTTATTTATTGGGTAAGGTTATAAAAGTGAAGTGGGTGTGAGAAAAATGGGAACGACTGTTTGGGTTTGGGTCGTTGAGTAGCGCAGTGCAGCAGAGCAATTTAGTAACACATCTTGAATAGATGTATAGGCAGTATGTAAAGTATAGAAGTGATAGTGTTGATGAAGAGAAGAAAGAAGAGAAAGGAAGAAAGGGGGAATATGCCGTGTTGTTTATATGGGATATATATGTATACGTGGATGAATAAGCTTATGGCGTGAGAATGCGAAATTGATTGGATTTAGATTACCTCAAATCGAGTCAACCGAATAAACTGAATAAAAATGATTAGTCACTCCGGGCGCGTACGGTTCTTTACGGAACCGGTTTAACGTGATTCGGACATGCCAGTCAGTATACTCGTATCACCCCAATCCAAGATCTAGCCAGTCAGATTCAAGATCAACCAAGATCCAGTCAGCCATGCCCCTATTTAAACGCGCTCTTGCCAAGAGTGGGCATGGTGGGGCTCACCCCTCGGCCGAGTCATCTCTACCTTTATATACTTCTGCCTCTACCTCTACCTCTGCGTCTGCGTCGGGTCGACGTTGATCTTCGGGGGCAGCTTTGATTGGATCAAAATAGAGTCCGAGTCCGGTCTTACGGGCTCGGGCAGATAATTCGTAATTCCCAAAGAGCCTTTTTGGGCTTTGTATACATGACTGCGATACGAATCACTGGTTTCAGCATCCCGATATCTGCTCAGTCCCGGATGCATCAACAATGGGCGTCGGGTGAGAGGATTGACGCTGCATTCGCGATACGTGCGCATTCCTTCAGCGTTAGAGCTTCCAGGAATACGTCCGGAACTACATCGACGAATCGACTGAATCAATCATTAGACCACGATGGTATTTGGATTACTTTGACTATGTGTTTATTTTGTGTATTCATTTGGAATATGGATATGGTATTACATCTATGATCTATGTATATATCTATCTACGTGGACTCTTTTTATATCAGATCATCCACGAACTCCGCAAAGTCTTCATACACCTTATCAGGTCGATGATCCGTCTGTTCACTCTCAGGTCGATATTTCCCAGTACGCACTATATCATGTATCAGAGTGATAGATCAGTTTACAGTCCACAACTAGTACGAACATGGATAGTGATCAGATGTTTGATCATACCGTACTTACCTAAAATCCTCTTCAACCCCAACTCCCTCGCTCCTTCTCCCAGATCATTCTGTATATCATCCCCTATCACACCTATCTCACCTTCTCCAATTTTGATACCATGATTATGCTGTAATCGTTGAATGGCGAGTTCGAAAAATGATTTAGTAGGTTTACCAACTATCAATGCCCTTTCTCCAGTGGCATGTTCAAGTAAATGAACGAATGGACCTATACCCAATGATAGACCCGCTGGTAGGCTGGATGTGGATGGAGATTGTTGGAAAGAAGCTTTATGTGGTGCTATCAATACTGCTTTTCTATCATCACCGTTCTTCTCGTTCTTGTCAGATGAGCTCGATTGTGATTGAGAGACGGGTTCTGATTTGAGTATGCGGAATGCCTTGTTGAGGTTGTCGTATGATAATGAAGGTGGATCCAGACCTAAGATGACTGAGTCGTACATCCCTTGGTCCTTTGAGGAGGAGGAGGAGGAGGAGGAGGAGGAGGAGGAGGAGGAGGAGGGGAATTCGGATTTGGCTGATTCGGACATTATCAGGTATGGTCGTCTATCAAAGCGGTCTATGGCATTAGCTCATCTGTCTGTTCAGCAGATTATCCAAATCCCTATAAACACAGCCGAGGATCTCATCTTCAAGAAGTCGGACACTCACCGAAATCCCTTCTCTTCTACTAGCTGTCTACAAGCACTCAAACTAGTCATCAACTCTTCCTGGGAAGCTCTGAAGCCCATTTCCCCTAATTTAGACAGCAACTGAGAGGAAGATTCTTTGGTCGAGTTTGAACTACATTTCATACCATCAGTCTCAACCCAGTCATCTATATTTCACTTCCATTTCAGGTGTTCTTGCCCCTTGGACCCTTTCTGTAAATCACATAAGACAGGGAAGCTACATACCAGAAGATGAATGGTATTCTCGCTTTCCTTAGCTTCTCGATAGCTTGTACAGCACCTTTGGTAGGTTCCGAGCCAAGGTGTAAGGTTCCATTGAGATCGATGAGCAGTGCCTTGAGCTTGAGATGATTTCTATCATCTCATCGATAAGTGAGATTGAATCAGATATTTTACCTGCCCGTAGAGAAACGTTCACTCACTTTGACATGATTAACGGTTCTCACTATGATGCGACCGAAGTAATTGATATATTTCTTCCTACTACCACACACCACTCCTGGTCTGCTTGATTATACAAGTATCGTCTGCGCTAATGACATCTATGTCTTGATAGTACTTTCGAGCAGAGGCTAGAGTACCTTCATGCATCAGAGGAACCCTTCTCATACAAGCATGCATCTTTGGTTTATCTGTCGTCTCTCACGTGGTCTGATGTCGTCACACAATGGAGACCCCGGATTTGACTATGTCCATGCTCCATTTCGATCGATAGCGACTGACTTTCATGGTAACTTGGCGTATTTGACGAGGGTAAATCATATTGCAATATAATATGTGAGACTGCCATCCATAGTGTTTGTTTGTCTGCATGTAAGAAAATCATTGTTTACTCTAAATCCAAGCTCTTGAATACCAAAAGAAGTGAAACCATCTACAATCCAACAAGATGTCGATAGCTATCATCCAAGGAGCTTCAGGCTCACTAGGTTCAGCCCTCGCTCGATATATCCTGAAAAACACAAACTTATCGGTATACGCTCTAACACATCGACCGAGATCTGGGGAAGGGGACTTATCCTCTAAGCTTCTTGAAGGCGATATCAAAGGTAAAGGAAAGGAGAGGCTGAGTGTTGTTGGGGGTGTGGATGTACGTAATGAAGATGGTTTAGCCAGAGCGGCTGAGATTGTAAGAGGTAGAGAAGGACAGGGGAGAGTGAGGTTGATAGCTTGTATGGCAGGTGTGGTGAGTAGCTCTTATCGACTGGTACATTATCAAATCATTCCGTAGGACCCCCCACCCCTTTTCCTTTTGCTAACTTATCTCGAAATGAATGTACAGCTACATCCCGAAAAATCCTTATCGTCCATCGACCCTTCACTCGCACTTGAACAATTCCAAATAAACACTCTAGGTCATATATTGACTTACAAACATTTCATACCCCTCATTCCTACCAAGAAGCAATTTGATAAATTGCGTTCATCCCCTGAATGGCAAGACGGTGAAGATCCTGCTCAGGGGCTGATAGGAAAGGAGAATAGTCTGTGTTGGTCTATGAGTGCTAGAGTTGGTAGTATAGGGGATAATCATCGTGGAGGATGGTATTCTTACAGAGCGTGAGTTGAGTTTCGGGATGCATTAAGGGCACTACTGTAACAGGAGATTTGAACCAGACAATGGATGAGAATGACCTCAACACAAAAAGTGACAGCATTAAGATAGCTCTCGTCGTTTACTCGCTTTTGCCTTGAGAGCTTGTCTATTCCACCCATTACCCCAAGCGTCTTAGCTGACACACCTCTAGCTCAAAAGCAGCTACGAACCAACTGATCCGCACTCTGGATCACGAACTGATCAACAAGAATTCCTCAGCTGTAGCAGTAGGCTACCATCCTGGAACAGTCATCACGTCATTTACGAAACCCGTCTTGGGTGAGAACATCAAGCCTGACCCCGAGCATGGGAGGTTTGACATTGATCAGGCTATCGATAAGATGACAGGCGTCATGGGACGGGTGAAGAGGGGAGATGAGGGGAAGAAGTGGGAAGGGAGGTGTTGGGATTGGAGGGGTGATAGAATTGAGTGGTGAAAACTTTTAGTATAGAAGTATATCATCATGCACAGTACAGAGGCGTCTTCGCAAAATTTACTAACAATGACATATCAAACGATTTGTACTTATTTTGATACATATTACAAATGCATCAGGTCGATCATCCTTTATAGATTTTGGGATAAAACACTTGATCCGAAATGTGTATGACCTTGCAAGTACAGTATATTCGCTTCCTTTGAGGTTTCATACCGTATCATCCTTTCCACTTTGTTATTTACCATCCAATCCAAGTGTCACACCCGACCAATGTCAAAGTCATATCGGATCATATGAATGACTGGGATAATTGCTGATACCTGTCCCAAATCGCGACGTTGTGAATTTTAGGATTCTCTTTGAGATCCAAGTATAGAACTAAAAATAAAAAACCACCGTTAAATAACTTCGTATAATAATCATACTCACAACGTAAAATTATCAAGAATCACTCATGACGAGAAAACATCTCTAAAGTTCATCTGTTGGTAAGCTATAAGTCAAAAAAACGCAACAAATCTCTCAAGAGAAGAAAATAAAATAAAGGGGGTATTATCCATCTCTACTGTATCGAAAGTACCAAAATCTCGTCTCATAGACAATAGTCTTTTTCAGTCACTTTGAGAAACCCAAAAATTACAGATTGTATAACCCTACTGTAATTACAGGATGGCGCCATTGGACCTCGGCGATGTAGGAGGAGCAGTAGCTGGTGCAGCTGAAACTGCCGTGGGAGGGGCCAAGGGCGCAGTGGAAACTGCTACGTCGGCTGGTGGAGGTGCTGCTAAGACTGCTGCTGGAGCTGTGGCGACTGCTACGGTAAGTTGGTTCTTGATGGAACAGACTCAGATGAGAGGGTCAGTTGAGCTGAGCTGATGCGTTTGTGGGGAACGAGCAGAATGCCGTGAACGATGCTAAAGTGAGTGATGGTCTACATGGTCTACAGGTTCAAACAAAAGACAATTCCCGGAACAAGTAAGTCAACTAACCTAGACATATACTGTGATTTGCGTTTAGGGCAAGTATGATGATGCGAAAGGCATGTTGGGCATGTTTACTAAGATGCAAGACGTGAGTGTCTCGGAATAACGAATGATCGACGCTGATTTTGTCATCCTTACGAGGCATAGTTCATAACCAAGGTGAGTTATATATATCAGTAATGAAACATGAAGTTCCAATGTATCACCGAGATTATCGTACTGAATACAAAAATTTGTTCCCTTAAGATCCAAGATGCCTGGGATAAGTATCAGACATTGATTATCTTCGGTACGTATAGTAAGTTTCTTCTTTCAACAGATACTGATCCCCCATACCGTTAGTCGTATGCTTCATCATCTTCCTCTACATCACCATGACCATCTATTGCTGTTATCACTTCATACACGACTTCTTCCGTTGTGCATGTTGTTGTGTCCGATGTACCTACAAATGCGAGAAATACCTATGGAAACATAGAGCTCCGATCAGTAACTGTCTGTGCAAACCATGCAAATCCCGTAATTCAAAGGGAGATAAGAAGAAGGAAAAGGAAGATTATCATAAATGTTCTTTAATCTGTTTGAAAACTGTACCGAGGTCGACTAGGATGGAATTGGAGAAACAACATGGTGATTTGCGTAAAGGATGGTTCGACTCGACTTATTTTGCTAGATCATGTGGAAGGGTTGAACTTCCTGAAGATCCTGAAGAAAGAGCGAAATGGCATTGGTATGGACACGAGGATCAGAGAATACATAGGATGATAAGTGGTTGTGTACCGAGTGGTAATGAGGAAGAAAGGTTGGAAAAGGAATATGAGAGAAGGAAGAAGAGAGAGAAGTATTGGAAGAACTTGACTAAAGGGGTTGACAAGTTGGGGGAAAATGCAGGGAGCTGGAAGAAGAGGGTCAACAAAGATTGGGCGAAGGAAAATGATCTGAAAGTGTAAAGAGGGATAGAATTCTGGGTATCTCGGTCAGTCGCGCTTGAGGTATCGCAAATCGCGAATGCTGTTAGTTGCGATTGCATTGTCATCTATCAGTATCCCAGGAATAGTTAGGAAGTTGTGGTATATCGTATGGTAAATGCATGATGCATTGTCAACCCGTCTAAAGCATACCAAGGAATTTCTTGATATCCGCATCCCCTCTGAATCCAACTATATACGGTATCAGCTGTCTGTCCACCAACAAGACGAAAGAAAGCGCAGCTCACCGAATTTGTTCTTCACCGCACCGTTCTTGAAAGCTACGACAGTCGGTAAGGCTGATACCTGTATCGCAAGATATTTCATCAGTCCATTTTCCAAAATCGCCTTCTGCCAGCAATTTGAGCAGCACGATTGCCCTCGAAATCCAGCTGACTCACCTTAAATTTAGCTGCTAATTCTGGGTAATCATCCACATTGACGGTCATCAGATCGAACGATGACTCAGGCACAGTATGACTCTTGAGTAATGGAGTAAGCACTCGACATGGCTGACACCATCTACCAGACGAACATCAGCTGGGATTCATGCGGTTCACTAGGTTGACACAGCTGAGTTGACTCACTCGGCGTAGAAATCGACTAAGACTGGTTTAGTACTTCCTTCGTCCAATGCTCGCTTGTTGAATGCCTATGAAGCGTAATGTATATATGAGCTCGGTCGGTTTGACAAACTCCACTTAGCTCACCTCCTCGTTAGCATCTAGGAAATGATCTCTTGCTATCCTGGTAGCATGGAATGATCGAGCCAAGACAGGTCGGAAGGATGGTCCCGCTGTGGCTGAAGGTCGAGCTGAGCGGAGAGCTTGATATAACGCGGTCATGATAGTAAATGTGACGATGTACGATGGGCAAGGGTGTTTGCTGCAGATATAAAGTGTCGGTGATGAATAGTCAGGCAAAAGACAGTTTACAAAGTCGAAAGATGTAGATGCTTTGATGCTTAGAAATCTCGGTTGAGTGATGTCAGCTTGTAAAGTATGGCGGCGATATCCGCACTACCTCGACCTCCACTTTTGATTTTTCAGAGAAGACAAACCTTGCTGAAGATGGATCAACTGTTGTTGATGATCATGATAATGAAAGCATATGAGGGAGTCATAACATACAACGAAAGAATAAATATACAATCAACGGTAGAGGGGCATCAAGAACCTTCTCAAGTGAAAAATGCCTAAAGCTAGTGAGCCCGACTCGAACAAAAGGAGTTTCTTTCACCTTTGCCGCTTATTGATTGTCTCAAAATTTGTTTTCCCCAGATAAACAGTCGAAAGGTCATAAGGGGAAGGTGTATTCTGTGCCGACCGCTCAGAGTAAGCTAAGGAGATTCCTGATTCGAACGATCGCATGTCAGCTGACTCTGAGAATCCATGTAGAGAAGAAAGGTCTGGAAGTACCCAAACTCCACTCCCTGGCGAACAAGCAAAAAGCAAAGGTCAGTGCTCACCGCACCTAATTGTCAGATATCTTCCCCTAATGCTCATACCAATTATCTGGATACCATAGATCGGTACCAGTACAGCAAGTCATCCTACGCCTCAATCATTGGCTACCCTCTCTGCAGCAGACCAATATGGACCCGAATCAACCGGCGCTGGATTAGGTGGAATATCATTCTACGAACCGATCGATGCTTCTCTCACCACTCGAGATTCATCTTCGAAAGCGTTTATGAGGGAGTTGAGAAAAGTGATAGAGAGAAGTGATGTGATCATACAAGTGCTAGATGCGAGAGATCCGGACGGGACGAGGAGTAGATGGGTGGAAGAGGAGGTGAGAAAGAGGGATGTACAGGGGAAAAAATTGCTAGCGGTAGTAAATAAGATTGGTATGTGATGATCTGATCAGCTTACAAAAGCGCTTGCCGTCAGAGAAGCGACTTCAAGCTAATAAATGAAATATTGAACGATAGATCTTGTACCCCGAGCGAATCTCGAAGCATGGTTAAAACACCTTCGTCATTCTTTCCCTACTATGCCTTTCAAATCCTCAACTCAGAATCAGCGTCAGCACTTATCGCAAGTAGCCGTACCATTAGCTCAACCAGCTGCTATACCAGGTCAACAACAGAATCTACCCGCTTTACCAACCACTTCATCATCTCTTGGTGCTCCCGCGCTCCTACATCTACTAAAACAATATGCCTTGTCTACTCCACATTCATCGTTGACAGTCGGTGTCGTGGGATATCCCAATGTTGGAAAATCATCTTTGATCAACTCACTGAAGAGATCAAGAGCATGTGCCGTAGCTTCCATGCCAGGTAAGACACGTGTGGTACAAGAAGTCGTACTAGACAAGGGAGTTAAGATTCTAGATTGTCCTGGTGTGGTATTGGAAGATATAGGTAGATCCACAGAAGGAGAAGAAGGAAAAAAGAAGCAAGCTGAGATCATGTTGAGGAATTGTATCAAGGCGGAATTGGTCGAAGATCCAATATCACCTGGTGAGAGATGCTATAGGCCCAACCGGTCGAAAGGAGGAGATAGCTGATAAATGTCTATATTGTCCATTAGTCGAAGTGATCTTAACGAAAGTAGATCCAGCTCAATTACAAAAACTATACAATATACCTTCCTACGATGGAGTACGGGATTTCTTAATCAAGATAGCCCTCACAAGAGGTAGACTATTTAAAGGAGGTATACCAGACTTGGAAGGATCTGCAGTGCAGATATTACGAGATTGGAACTCAGGTAAAATATCGTACTTCACCATACCTCCCGCCATTCATCCTTCTTCTGCGCCATCTCAGCCGCAGAAACCTGCCAATGCGGTCATACTGAATGGAGAAGATGATGTTGAGATGAGTGGAGATAAGGTTGGAGATGCCAAGATTCTGAATACTCTCAGTGAAGCGTTCACTTTAGACGGTCTTTTCGACAATCTAGGTGATGAAGCTGCCTGGGAGGGTGAAGAGGCTGCTGATACAGAAGCTACGGCTGAAGAGTAAGCTGCCCATATCTTCACACAATGGGTGGTATAGCTAACTTCCGATTGTAGCGTCGAGCTCGCACATGCCGCTTCAATACCTCAAACTCAAACTGTCGTGCCGATGTCCAAACCACCTCAGCCGATATACGCTAATTCGGACGATGAGGATGATTCTGACGCTGAATCATCTACTTTCCGACCACCTCCAATCGCATCATCATCAACCTCTTCCTTCCCCATTCAACCAGTCCTACCTCGTCAATCAGGCTTGCAGAATAACAGGTTATTCACAGCGGAGGAATTGGCAGTACTGCCAGCGGGGATGCTAGATCGCTCCAAAGCGAAAGCAGCCATGAAGAAAGCTAAAAAGAGACGTGCGGCAGTAGAGAGGACAGAGGGCGAATTGATGTTGGGCTTCATGGGTATGGATGTTGAAGAGCCTATGGCGGAATTAGAGGAGATTACTTCGGGCACCGAACGGGATATGATGGGAGGAGAAAGAAGTGTATTGAGTAAGAAGAGCAAGAAGGAGAAGCGAAAGGCTAAGAAGGATAAGGAAAACCAACAGAAACGACAGAATAAGACAATGGATATGGATGAAGAGATGGATGGAGAAGATGAAGATGGGAGAAAGGAGAAGGATTTCGCCAATTTCTTGGCTAATATGGGAGGTGAGTGGATAATTTCATTGGTCATTAGAGAATTTGTTGGACTGTGCGCTAATGATATTCCGTTTGATTCCTGCGCATAGCTGATGACTCCGATGAGGAATTGTAAAATCGTCATCGTGAGATTTCTAGACGCTTAGTCCGCGCATTGTATGCATTTTTGGTCATCGGTCATGTTGCTGAGAGGACCAGGTACTGTCGTCTTTTGGAATCCAGCTGACCTTGCTTACTCGACGAACATTGCTCAATGTTGATCAGTTGAAATTATAATACTAACCATCAAAGCCTTCTCCAAGTTTAGCCGGTCCAGCTACGTTCATTAGCTGATGTAACGTATGGTGCATCGTCACTCATGCATGCATGATACATAGTAGTATGATCCTGCTAAACTATATAATGACCAAGCGGGAATACGTCCAAAAAGTCACTCTCCTCGGATAAAAATCAATCAACTATCAAAGACAATCACGATGAAAGCTACTTACTTCGCTGCTATCTTGCTCTCTGCGACTTTCAGTTTAGCTGCACCAGCAGGATTGAACGATGTGAGTGATTTGATCATACCAGTCAAGAATCACTTTTCCTGTCAGCAAGTGACTAATCCTCCCATTTAAACAGCTGGTTGCATCTCCAAATTCCCTTACACCACTGACCAACTCTAATGCAAAATCACCTTCCTTACCTATCAACCAAATCGGTTCAATCCTCACTCCTCCGACAGCACCAGCGAGACCCGATGAGTACGTTTCAGGAGTATTGAAATCCCATAAACCATCTAAGAGAGGTATCGATCTACCTTTACATGATACTTCCAAATCATCCAAATCGAAATACCAATCGGGAAATACCAATCTACTCGAAGACGTCAAAGACAAGTTAGATGGCAAAAACGATGACAAACTAAAAGGAGTATCTGAGACTGTCAACAAGGTTATGAATATGAAAGGGCATGGAAAGAGGAGGATGGATAAGAGGGAATTTGTAGACATGGCGGTTGATCATCTGGGTAGAAAGGTAGTCAGGAGAGGAAATGATTTCCAGATTCAGGTGAGTACGCGTCCCTTCTTATCCAGAGTGATCACTGGGGTGTTGGCTGACCATTTGGTGCATATTGAAACAGGAGATTCAAGATCAAGGTAGACAATGGGGAGGTGCGAATGAGTTGAGCGATGAGAACGATGAGCCGTTTTATGAATAATGAACCACCTACCGATCGGCGATTGCTCGAATTAAATCATCCCAAGACATATGCAAGAAGTCGAAAAGCAGGGATTGAAGTGCTCTCATGAAGTGTATCCATGTAAACATATAAGCCAAGCACTTCAAAATGAATAGATAGTCTTCTAGTCTGTTGTTGTATCACCACCCGGAGATATGTACAAGTCACTCGTCTGTATAGAAGGAACGAAGAAAGCACGCCATTACAGAAAAACTGTTATCGCCCTGAACCGAGGGATCCATCGTTTTTGTAATGCTGATTACAATTTCAAGTGTAACTTCCTAATCGAGTCGAAATGGAAAAACAAAACAAAATCGGAAAATCCGTCTGTGCGTTTAGGATGGATGAGAATATGAGACATCCATTCCTTCGGACCGTACGAGTCGGTCAAAATGTCTCTTTCGATTTCATCCTTCTCGAGCAGTTGTCTTCATAACCTAAAATCACCCTATTAGGCAAGATGCCGTCCACCATCGTAGCTGCTCCTCCTATCACCATGCCTTCACCTATACCTCTGGGCGCATCGGTCCCAGCTCTCACCGCCCACGCTATCTCGGTGTCTTTGCCCACTTGGGAAGATAATATCGGATATGAAGAGGGAGATCAGAGGGTCGTAGGGAGGATGGAAACTGGTTATCCTAGATTCTTCATTCACAGGAGTATACAGAAGGTAAGCTCGAAGCTCTGTCTTCACTAACTCACCACTCAAGCTGATGTATCTGCCCAATAATTAGCTCGCCGCATTATGTTTAGCCAAATTCGGTCGACCCGACGAGCTATGTATCTTACTACCTTCACCAAAAGTAGCTGGCGAAGGACGTGACTTCCTTGCTCATCAGAATCCCCCAGTGCCATCAAGGATAGTCGAGTTTGTCATTTGTCCTTCTTCAATCTCCATCATCGATACGAAATCATTAGGCGGAGTAGATTGTATTGAGTTGCAAATATTGTTATTTGACAAGGCGAATTGGTCATTTGGGAAAGCGTTCTGGCAACATTCAGGAGATGGGATATGTTCTAGAATGGCAGAAAGAGCTTTAGCTTTCTTGGGTGAATTACCAGCTGGTTCAACCAATCGTCCTCCTACTCCACCAAATTTGGAAAGACCACCTTCGAAAGCTCCATCAACGAGGAATAGACATTATTCAAGGAGGACAAATTCAGTCCCCCCTACACCTACCACCTTCTCTGCCCCACCTACACCTAGATTAGAGACCAACCCCAACCACGATGATGATGCTCCTGTAGAATCTGTGAAAGAAGAGTTCTTGACTTCGGATCTCACGACCTACCTTGAAGAACGTTATGGACGAAATCTTCCGCTATTCAACGCACCGCTAGCGAAACGAGCGTTGAAAAGAAGAATTGCAGGTGGCTTATTACCGAGTGATGAGGGATATGGAAAAGTAGATGATGTGGTTAGAGGAGCAGGGTCAGGATCAGGGAAGAAAGCTGTCAAAGAGGATGATGTGTATCTGTACCCTTGTGGTATGAGTGCTATTTGGCACGCTTTCGATATCGCCCGAGCGGCTAGGCGTAGGAAGGGTGAGAAGGAAGGAAAGAGTGTTTGTTTTGGGTAAGTCGGTTATTTTCCTTCTGAATGGAATATCAGTCATGCTAATGGCAGGTGATTCTTGCAGATTCCCTTACACAGATACGTTAAAGATCCTGCAAAAATGGGGACCCGGATGTCATTTCTTAGGAGCAGGAGGTACAGAGGATATACCAGCTCTAGAAAAGTTGCTCCAAGATCGACAACCTGATGAACCCCCTATTCTCTCCTTGTTCTGCGAGTTCCCATCAAACCCCTTACTTAGAAGTCCCGACCTGGTGAAGATCAGACAGTTGGCAGATAAATACGGCTTCGTGATTGTGGTAGATGAAACGATAGGAAATTTCATCAACGTGGAAGTCGTCGAATTTGCCGATATTGTCGTGAGCAGTTTGACCAAGATCTTCAGTGGTGACGCCAATGTGATGGGTGGAAGGTGAGCTGTTGCATCACCTGAACTCTCCAAGGATGTCCAGCTGATAAGCTTTATTTTCGTTCAGTCTTATCCTAAACCCCAACAGTCCACTGTTCGAAGATCTTAAAGCTGCACAAAGCGAAATATACGAAGATAACTATTATCCCGAAGATGCAGTATACATGGAACGTAACTCGAGGGATTATCGAGGTCGTATCAAACGAGTCAACGACAATGCATATGACGTAACCGACTTCCTCTTCAAGCGATCTTTGGCAGATAATTCCCCCCCGACAGAAGGAAAAGTGATCAAACAAGTCTACTATCCTCGATTCCAGACTCCCGAAAATTACGCTCAAGCTCAGAGATTACCACCGACAGGAAAAGGAGGATTCGGTGGACTGTTCTCGATCACATTCACATCTGAAGCTGCTTCGAAGGCGTTTTACAATACCATTGGATGTGCCAAGGGCCCCTCCTTAGGGACGAGTTTCACATTGGCTTCTCCCTACACGATCTTGGCGCATTACTTAGAGCTGGATTGGGCCGCTAGTCACGGGGTTGAAAGAGGACTGGTGAGGATCAGCGTAGGCCAGGAAGATAAGGAAGTGCTTAAGAACTGGTTTGAGAGTGCTGTGAAGGCTGCTGAAGATGCTGGAAAAGAGGTTGATGGACAGTAACTCGATGAGTCGTCGGATTTGGGAGTTAAGATCATACGATTATACATGCTACTTGGATAACAATGCCTTGCATACAGGACGGAAGATTCATTCGACAGAAACATGCAGTATCACACATTGGCAAGTCATTATGGGCTGGATGGTTCATCATGTTACATCCTCATGCATGAGACACTAATTGACACACTGACAGTATACAAGGGAGGTCAAGTCCAACATCTAATTAAAGTGTTATTCTTGTCTCTCTTATCCTTCAAATCACCAATGTTCAAAAAAAATGTCCAAAAAACAGCAGCATCCGAAAATGTCAAGACACGTCCGCGAGTCTCTCTTTCTAAGAAATACCTCTGTATCTGATCGCTTACAGACTGATAGGAGCAGGAGGTAAAATGGCAAGAGCTATTCCCCATCGACTCATCAGCTTTGTTGTTCCCTTCAGCCTAAATACAGCGTCGAACTCACTCTTAGGGAACAAAGTGCTCAAAGCAGAAGCAGTGAACATACCATCCGCATACAACGCAGTGGAAAGTTGAGTAGCACCAATAGCAGTAGTCTTGATACCGCTTAACATCTGAGCAGTAGCAGCGTCGATCTGAGCGGCAATCGTCAAGATTCCAGAAGCAGAAGTGATACTGGATGGTAAGGAATTAACGTAAGAGTTGAGATTTCGAACAAGCTGAGCAGCATAATTGACAAATGGAGCGAAATCGGCCGAAGCGGTGTTTTTCACTAGAGCTTGGTTGGACAGAACCGTGGTAAGGTAGGAATAAACTTTTTGGAGGTTTTGGATTGAGTCAACGGCTGAGACGGGTTTGAGACTCGACTGTTCACATTGCACGATTACCATCAGTATTTGTTGAGATGAGATGAGAAGAGATTTTGCGAGAGAGAGAAATGATGACTTACAATGAAGCTGTTCAAAGTTTGAACGATTGCATCAGGACTGTTCTGAGCAGCAGGGATGATCGAACCCAGTAAACCACCAGTGGTAGATTGACCGGTAGAAACGACGTTACCAACTGTGTTTGTTAGACCACCCAATAGACCTCCAGCGGTGTTCTGACCTTGTGAGATAACTCCTCCTACGACGTTTCCGACCGTGTTTTGGCTTTGAGAGATGACCCCACCAAGGACGTTGGGGACTGTACCGGTGACTCCGCTGATGACGTTTCCAACTGTGTTTTGACCTTGGCTAACAATTCCTCCGACTACATTTTCTACAACATCTTGACTCTTGTTGATCACTCCACTAACGACGTTTTGACCTTGGTTGACAGCTCCAGAGACCACACCGGCAACTACATCTTGACCTTTGTTGACTACACCTCCAATGACATCTGGAACCGCTGATATCACACCACCTACAATCCCTTTGGCGGTAGAATCAACCTGTCCGATCGCACTTGCTACACCACTAGGTACGACTCCACTAACGACTCCGCCAATGGGATTGGATCCAGCAGCGCTAACGACATCCCCGATGACATTTCCAATTACATTCTTGACTGTTCCCGAGGCGATACCAGAGACTTGACCAGTCAAATCACCAGCGATCGCACCTGAAATACCATTGTTCACATTTACTCCGCCCATAACCCCTCCCGCTACCGACGCAGCTCCGGTGACTTGCGCAGCAGCAGATTGGACGTCGTCAACGACCGCTCCAGCTAACTTGGTGGCTGTACCAATGGCCGACCCGACGAATTTAGTCTCTTGAGCTACGGCCGCACCCAGTACGGAAGTAGCTGCGGGCACAGCTGAGCCGACAAAGCTGGTCACTTTGGGAACGGCAATGGCGACGGTGGAAGCGTCGATTGAGTTTCCTTTGCCTTGTCCGAGGATGTCACCGAGGTTGGGAAGGCCGAAGAGAGGTGCGGCGGAGGCGAGGTATGGGAGGACAGCGAAGAGAGCGATAGTTCGAGTGGCGTACATCTTGGATTGAAGTTGTTTGAGTTGTTAAATGAAGGAATCTGGGCGAGGGGACAGAAGTAGACTAGCTAAACTTGTGTTCGGGCTGGTATTGTAGGTAGTGAGTAGGATGTAAGGTAGACTAGCTAAACTTTACTATACTATACTTTACTAGAAGTGGTATTGGGTGATTAGACTGGCTAATGACTTGGTAGGTATATAGGCCAAAAGAGTGTGATGTCAGTTCAACGACCGGCGTTGGAAGATTGAGTGTATGTGAGAGATGAGAAGTTGAGTGTTGAAGGATGGAAAGGGAAGATGGTAAGAATGGAATGAAGATGATAGTTTATATACTTGATCGTCAGCATAATGCATTCACGATGATCAGTATTGATTGTATACAGATTTACTATCGTGTTTCTTGATCTGCTACAAACTCTATTGACGATGTATCAGGCGTCGATATAAGTCAGGTTTTCGAATTAAGATGAAGTATCTCATGTAAGGGGTTTTAATTATATGAACGGATTCGGGTGGGTGTGCTGCTCATCTGTATTGTGCCTCCTAGTAGTACCTGATCATGCATCAACACAGAAGTAGACGATCAGACAGGCACTCAACGTACATTCCATTCAGTACTGGGCGAACCCGTCAGATCAGATAAGACATGACTTGAATCGTTTTCGAATCTATTTCTGTCTTCGATCGGCGCATGCCACCAGACATGTGTCAGATATCAATGTCAATGCGAATGTCAATTGAGTCAAGTCAGTAAAGTCAACGCCCTGTGCAATGACAGAGATCTACCCTTTCGTCACAGCTATTGGGAATATGACTGATGGCGTCAAGGTTAGCCAGCCATATATATCGGATCGACCATTTGATCGAGAATTGTGATTGCGCATCAATAGCTCGCCCTTCTTGTACTAACACTAAATGCCTGTATATACTCCATGTATCACGTACCATACCAAACACCTATCTAAACCTCTAAACCTCCCAATCTCTTATATCCTCATTGGGAGCTATAAAACCCTTATCCAAGCCCACAATTGACCCTTCACAGAGTGGACATACAGAAGCCACCAAATCATCTAATTCCTTCCTCAACTCTTCTGCTCTACCTTCATCGATCCTCTCTAACTTCTTCTTCTTGCTTAATCCTCCTCTACCTGATCCCACACCTACACCAGCACCTACCACTGAGACTGCTTGAGCTAGTGCATCGGGTATGATCATTTCTCGTAGTCTATCTCCAGCAGCTATAAGCTTATTTCGGCCTCCCAGACCTAAGAGTAAATCCGCAGTGGTCGATCCGGAAGTTACCACTTGACTGTTTTGACCCTTTGTATGTCTCGGTGTTCCAGTACCGGAATGGGATGGACTGAAGTTTGACGATAGCAATGCTCGAGTGGATGGATCGGATGATCTGGAGACTAATTCATCTTGTAATCTGAGGATACGCCGCAATGAGGGTGCAGGGAGGAATTCCATAGCCTAGAAGTAGAAATACAATCGCATTAGCTCATTGCATTGATCGCGTTGTAAGGATATCAATCTAGTCGAAGCTGGCTCACCATTGATATCAAACAATCAGCATGGAAGAAATGTTGACAAGGAAACACGTAAAACTGTCTGATCGTCAAGCTGACACCACATTTCCAACATTTGTCCCCAGGCTCGACAGTCACAAATCGATTCGCCAGACCTTCAATATCACGTCGGATCGATTCTGCAGATGCTGTAGCTTCGTCCATCTCGGCTTTGAGCTCGTCGATCCTTGCCGAGTATTCTTCAAGTGCATTGCAAATTTCATTCTTGAAATCATCGATAACAACAAATTCAGGGAAGAAAGGTAAGATATCCTCAATTTTGATCAAATCGGTCGATTCGAGGAATTTCATAGCACTATTTGACCGTTGATGAGTTGACACACAATCATAGTGAGAAGGGGCGGACATACCTCTTGATATCTTTCTGCTCCTGGACCACATATCTAGCAATTTTCAACCACAGTTTCTTTCTCAGCGTATCATCGTCATCAGGTCTATCCGCATTGATCTTGGCCAATTCCAAATCCCCCTTCTCTAAAGCTAAATCAACACTACTTTCGTATAAGCCCAGCTTGGAATATATATGGACGCAGGGTTGTATCCTTCCATGCTGTTTGCATGTTCGTAACGCATAATCTAGGTCGTAATATGGCCTTTCGGTCTCGGAATCATCAGGACAGGAAGAGAGGAAACGCAGTAATGGGCCGTCATCTGGATCCGGATCAGACGCGTAGAAAGTTAGAAGAAGATTGTAGATGGTCGTATCGGTTGATCCTTGATTATGTATGGCGTGGGATAGATATCGTATTGCGTGATTAGATGAGATAGGTTCTTTCCGCTGTTGCTGTTGCAACAATGCCGGGATAAGGCGGCGAGGTGAGAGCGATGATTGTCGAAGCCATGAGTCGACAGTCTCTTTGGGGGCGTTTCTCATGAGGATGGATGCGAAACGATAGTACAGGTCCACGGAATCCTGTAGATCGAGTCAGCAGAGTATAACATGATCTCACATAAGAGATCATGGCTCACCTGCCTGTTCAACACATCGATAGCTTTCAACCACTTCTCTTCCGTCACCCAATGTTCCACTACCTTCCCATGATCTTTGTTGAGGTTGGCATAAAAGAGGTAGAGATCCGTTCGACCGTGTGATAGTATAAGCTCATATACCACTTTGGGTTCAAGATCATTCTGTATGCAACCATCAGCTATCTCTTTTCGATCTCCTGAACCGGCGGCTATGACTCACCTGGTACGTCGTGATGAAATTCTTCAAATCTTCTTCCATCAACTTCCTTTCCATGGTCAAACTCTCGACATCTGAAATAGCCGATTCGGCTGCCACGATATCTTCGAGAGTATTGCATTTACTGAGGTATATCTCAACGAGCCAAGTGGCAAGCATCATCCGCTGTGTACGATCCTGATCACCTTGTTAGCCCATCTTCCGTGTTCGTCTGTAAAGCTGTTTGTACCTACCTTCTTGTTGAGCAGATCTAACCTATCGGCGAGGTACATTCTCAATGCGTCCCTCTCATCCGCATCGATGAATCTTAATGTCACGAATTCGAAACTTCGACTAGACTTGGCATAGCACTGAGCAGCTTGGATATATCGACCTTGTTGGAAGAGGGAGTCGCCCTGTCTTGAGAGTACGATATCCTTCTGAGGTAATGTCTGCGTACGAAAGTCTCGAGTTGAGCACACATCAAATCTTGAGGAGGATGACAACTCACTCTAGCGAAAGTTAAAGCATCTGAGTATTCCCCTTTCTCCAATTTCGCTCTCCACACATCACGATCCTCGTTTCGCACCAACACCTCGAGTATGGATCGATCGGTGTAGATCCAGAATGTCCGAGACACAGGATCGGCTGAGAGATCGATCGCCTTCTCGTCGCCGGACTAAACTCAATGATTAGATACCCTTGATTTCTTTAACACATGAATGACTCACCAGAGGTAACTGTTCATCCCAAACTACCTTTTCCGTTTCTCTCGATATGCCGACTATTCTATTAGGATACAGTAAGAGCCAGTGCCACTGAGTTATCGAGACGGCGATAGGTGTAGGTGGAGTCGAGGTCGAATTGGAAGATGCGTTTCGGTTGAATGCCGGTGTGGACGGATCATCAAATGATGGATACGGGATCAAAGAAGGTTTCGTAAGGATATCGGATGAGAGGGAGGTTGCAATGCTCGATGTGTACAGACCAGGAGCTAAGGTTCTATGTCAGTTACTGGCTCTCCTGGAGTTGAGCAGCCGAACAACTCACCGGTCAGCCAGACTAGTGCAGAAGCAGGTGGAAGCGATGAAGCCGATTGACCTTCGAGCGAAGGGATGTAGAATTTCAAAGAGGAATTTGGTGGATCTCCCGGCAGTTCCTGAAATTCTGTACCCATAGCCAGTCAAGCTTGGATCAAAGGGGATCAAGTCCACTTACTAGGTGTACCATCTCTCAGCGGCTTGAAGACCTCTTCAGCCCATCCACCACCTTTTCCTCCAGCGGTAGTGGAGCTGACCAATCCCTGAATCTCATACATCCTTTCTTTCGTAGTGATGACGACCCAGGCTTTCTTTTCCGTCCCCTTCTTCTTGTTAGATCCACTCCCAGATGAACCAGTGGGCCAAAAACCAAATCCGATACCAGTGACAGGTTGTTGATCAGGTAACGAATAAACAGTCTGTAGGTCTTTCTCAGTTGGTTTACTCATCCCTATCGATACGGATTTGAAGATATCGTCCTGAGGAGGAAGGGGTAACGAGAGTATCTGACCTGTCGTGGTTCCCAGGAGAACATCTGTTGAAGGTGGAGTAACTATATCTCCTTTTCCATGAGGCTGGCTACCAGCATCTTGTCCGTTACTTTCTGAGGAGGTACTTCCTGAGATAGGTGACCATCCTACAGCCGTTATACTTTGTCGTAACCTTAGTGGTCTAGGTCTTCTAGATTGCACAGCGGCATTTCCAGGACTGATAGGCAGGTAGAATGTATCGCCTGTGTTAGTAGTGATTAAAAGATGTCTGGCTGTAGGATCGGCGTGTAATTTGTCGATAGTCGGTGTTACTTGGAGTGCAGGACTTCCCTTCTCAGGTACAGGTTTAGGTAAATCAATTGTAACTAATTCTTCAGGATTCTCCAAGTCAATGATTACGATTAAGAGAGGAGCAGCAGCGAGGAACAAGAGGTTATTGGCTGCTCGAAGATGAGTCAGGGAAGATGGCGGAGAGTACTGGACGAGGGATAATGAGAATAATGGTGGTAGGGATGAGGGGGTCTGTGATGATGGTATAAAGCCTGTCTCGAGCTGCGTCGAGCGTCAGAAGCGATCTGCTGTCCTTTTAGAAAGGGTTTGGCTATTTGTAGACTCACAGCTCTAACCATACCTGTATCCTGGTCTTCTTCCTCACCTTCATCCACCTCGAAACCTTCATATCCTACATTCTCGATACCTCCTCCTCCTGTAGCTGGAACCTGCGCTGCTCCACGATAAGCACCTGCTGAAGAGTAGCGGGGCGGTATGGAGGGCCCAGATGAATGTTCTACGACTATGACAAGATATAAGCTAGGTGATTTGCTTTCAACAGACCTTGTATGAACTTACAATCATCTAGGTTGGACATGATGCTTTGACGAAATCGGCTCCTATGGCGGATTCCAGCATCAAGAGCCCGAAATTCAGAGAGAGCTTGACCACGATTAGAAGAAGACGAACAAGCTTGCTGCACCGAACAGTCACGTTACAGTCTAAGTACAAGTCGATGAGTATAAAGTTGGATGATGCAAAGTATGTTAGGGAGATGAATGCAGTGAGATGAATGCAACGGGTTAATGGTTGTTGTCATCTATTTGAGGTGTGACGTTTGTGCGCGGCTTTCTCGGAACCTATCCACCCGATAACTCTTCAAACCTCAGACACCATCGTCATCCGCATTCATCACATGGTGCCGGTAACGATGATCAATGCATGGTATATACAATGGAGGCTGCACACATCGCAGGACATCTCTTGAAAAGTACACTCATCACGCGGTCTCCTCATCATCCCATAAGAATCTGATCGTACCTTCATTCTTGCCCATCCCTTCCACAGCTTCATCTCCCTCATTCCCATTTTCAGTCCCATTGTGGATACCGGCAGCCGTCCAGCCCAGGTTGGTAGGTGGTGCACCAGGTCTCCTATTCCTCAGCTCGATCTTCAGCTCAGTCAGAGTTTGTGATGTCCAGAATAATGGCAGAGGGAAGGCAGTAGGCGATGATGCAGTGGTATTTGCTGTCTGAGACGAGGAAGGGTTTGGCTCTTTAGGTGATACCGGAGAAGGTGTATGAGCATTTGGTAGACTATCGGGGAGGGACGATAGAATAGTGGTATATAGATCGATGAGGTGATGAGCAATATCTAGAGGTGGGTATGAGCTGTATATCCTACCGTTTGCAGTGATATGGAAAGCTCACCATCGATGTGACCTGCTGAAGCCGAATACTCCGTTTCCCACGATCCGCTTTTACCCAGCAGTCCCACCACTTGAGTGGCAGAGGGTACCCCATCAGACACTGTGCTATCATCGGAAGGCAACTTCGTCGTCTCCAACAGGAGTAGAGAAGCGGTATATATCGATCCCAACGCTATGATATGCGGAGGAAACGATAGGGGAGCTTGAGTACGATGACTATGCAATGAAGTTGATCAGTCGGCTGGTGCAATACATTCAATACGCATAGTCAGTAAGCTTACCAATCCACCGCTACTTTCCAAGCACTCTGACAGAGGTCTTTCCCCACTAAATCAAACTTTCCATCAGCGCTGAGCATACTTCCACGAAAAGAAGAGTACTTGCAACCTAATTTATTGCCAATCTTGATGACTCCCCTCAAACCCGTCTCTACACCAAATTTGAATCCCATAGTTTCCAATACCAACCTCTCACATGCCAACACTCTTTTCCTCTCATGTTCTAGACCATTCGCTTCTGCCGTAGCTATATCCACTGTACCCTTTCTGACCAAGTTTGGATATCGGATAGGGAAAGAAGCAAGGATGATTTCTCGGGGTTTCTTGATTGTATCGTGTAATTTGGAAGAAACGTATAATGTCGAAAGAGCCACTTCCTATATGTATACAGTTGATCAGTCTAGTCATCTGAGAGGAAGAAGGAAATAATGCAGAGAGACATACAACATAGTTGAAATCCTTGTAAGGGAAGAAAAGATGAAATCGCATATACAGCGTCTGAGCAGTAGCTATCGTTCTTCTAGGGCTGTACACAGATGGCAAGCCATATCATATAAGTTGAAGTCCAAAGTAAGAAGGAGTTCCGGAAAGCCAACTTACAATCCACATCTTACACCGACAGCGTCTATGAACCCACAAGCTTGTTGTCTCACTTTCTCTTCTCGGGATACACTCAGCTTTCCTCGCTGTTTGGCAGACAGCTTCTCCACTTCGACAGGGGTGAAATAAGGCTTGAAATGCTTGACGTGAGCTTTCGAAGAGGATGAAGCTGCCATTGTTGGTGGTCCCTCGTTCCTCTGTGTTTATATCTTCTTCCTTTAGCTTGGAGGAAGATGAGGCAAGAAGGATGTAGACATTGGCTGCATCTCGACGGTGACCTTGGCCAGTCATGAGCCGTTGAGTGTGGGTCGTTTACGTAATCAAACAATCTCGCACCAAAAAAGTTGGAAACCACATCCACCATCTGGAAGACGATCAAGACCAACAACACTGATGCAACATCTTTGCAATATAGGACAACATAGAATACCAAGCTTCGACAGCGCTGTGGAAGATCAGTGCAGGTACATCTAACAAGATCCCACCATTTGTACGTCGACCATTAGGTGGTCTACTTCGTTCAACCGGAATTCAAGTATACCCTCCAACTGTGTCTATCAAAATGCCAAAATCACCCTCAATGCCCCCCTTACCACTCAATGGTCTATTCCCCATAGCTAAGCCTTCAGGTCCGAGCTCGTACGTATATTCTCGTCCTCTCTGCCGGCCCAGGTCGCTGAGGCTAATGGCTTATCGCGTTGACCACATAGGATGAAAGTGATAGACTCAATCACATCGCTCTTACTAGAGTCCAAGTTATTTGACGATCCTGAGAAACGGAAACATGCGAGATTCCAGAAGAACAAAAAGAAGAATACGGCTCATCTGGGATTGAAGATTGGTCAAGGAGGGACATTGGATCCTTTAGCTGACGGTGTATTAGGTGAGCCCCTTGTCTGGCTGGATCATAATATGGAAGAGATTATCTGACTTAGATCATTGTTCAATAGTCATTGGCGTGAATAGAGGTACGAAGCATTTGAATAGGTTTTTGGAGTGTACAAAGGTGAGTATTAGCTATTCGACGAGTCACGGTCAAAAAGGCTGATTAGGGAATTCATGAAGGAATACGAAAGTATAGGTTTACTGGGATGTATAACAACTTCTATGGATTCTGATGATCCCGTATTATCGACATCATCATGGGAACACGTCACAAGGGAAGATATAGAAAAAGTTCTGGATAGGTTTAGAGGAGAGATAGATCAAGTACCTCCCATGTATGTCCATTTCTGCATGACGGGTAGTCGCAGTTTTATGCTCATGATCTTTGTCACAGCTTCTCAGCTCTGAAGATGGATGGTAAACCATTATACGAGTATGCCCGAGAATCAAAACCTCTACCTCGTCCAATCCCTACTCGTAAATGTCAAGTGTCAATCGAACTAATCGATTTCAGACCTGCATCTGTAACACCAGGAGATGGTGGACACGAATACAAATGGCCTACAAAGAGATTATCAGAAGATGAGAAGAAAGTATTCAGGAAATTGACTGACATAGTCTCTCAAGCTGGTACAGAACCTTCTAAACCTAAAGGTGCAAACCCTACTACATTAGAAGAAAGTGCGTTCAATGGGGATGTACCAGATTCCAAGCCGGCAGAAACGAAGAAAGAATCTTTTGTACCGGATTTAGAAAAACCTGATTATCCTGAGATATCTCCCATAAATGGTTTACGACCACCTACATTTACTGTCAAGATGACAGTTTCAAGTGGGACTTACGTCAGGTCGATCGTACATGATATAGGGGTAGCTCTGGGCTGTGGTGCACATGTAGTGAAATTGACGAGGACGAGACAGGGTGAATTCTCGTTGTATGGTGATGAGAAGGTTTTGGCAGCATCAGCATCCGAGGATATCAAATCGAAAACAGACGCTCCGTCAGAACAAATCAACCCAGAAACAGACGTCAACGCTAAGGCTGGGGAAGAGGAGATTCCAGGACCTACGAACGGATCCATACCTTGGCCCGTGTGGGAACGAGCCATCAAGGAGCGTGAGGAAACTATCAAAGCTGAGAAACAAGAGAAGGAAGAAGCTATCATGTCTGGTATGAGTGCCGAGGAGATTCACGCAAACTATTCGCCAGAGGCTATCAAGCAGAGGAGGTATGAAGGGGGATTGAGAGAATGGGAAACCGAAGTGTTGAGGAGGTTCGTCAGTGTGCCTGTACCACCTAATGGGGGACACGGTGAAGGTCATGGCAAGAAGCAGTATTAAGTGCGGTACAGTACATTCATAGCATTTTACATATGTGCTCTTGATTAGGATATGTCATTATGTATTATGCATAATTACAACATTTTATTTGGACCTAGACCTAGCACATGCACTTCTTTAGATACTTTGAGATATACGTTATCGACTTCCCAGCCGCCTTTAGGTTGTTTCTGTAATATAGCATCTTGATATTTGGTATTGATAGGGTCGATGAGATCGCTTGAGAATGGCGTGTGCTGGAAATTTGATACGCTCGATGAGTCTGAAGTATTCTGAATTTTTGTGATACGATCAGAAAGAAGACCAGGTGTATCTTCCCCTTTGACCTCTCCATCGGCTTCGTCCTCTTTCTGATTGAGCAATGTCCATCCGAAGGAAGTATGAAATTCTGGATCTTCATGATATTTCGGTAAATGATGGATATCCAATAAAGGATGAATCGCTTTATCGAGTATCCCCTCGATCTAGAAATGCTCCATCATCCATCAGCTAATCTCGAACACTTTCTGTGATCTTCAAGCTGACTCACTTCATTTGCACCAGCTCCTACCCGAAGAGCTACAAATGCTCTTCCTCCATTTCCTTCTTCACCCCCACTAAGGCGATTATAATAGATTTTCATCTCACTTGCGAAGCTCAACTTGAACTTGTGCACTGTCTTCAATCGGCCAGCCAGGGAATTGCGGAACGGTAAGATCTGATCTCTTCGAAGAGGTAATGGATGGGTCAGGGAGATATGTAAAGAGGACAAGAGGGAATGAATCGTATGATTCGGTAGTTCATCTTGAATACTTCTTAGTATTCCTTCTAGTACCGCTCGAAAACCAGATGATGATTTGACTATCACTTCCATGAGCCTTCGCACCAAAGGAATAGGTTGAAGAGCTCACGAGATAAGTAGACGTGAGCATTGTAATCCCCATCTACGTATGGTCGAGTACGTCGTCGACCTTGATGTAGCGATCGGTCGTCTTTTGGCGCTATATAATTGTCTTCTGAGTCAGCTAGAGCCAAATGCACATATGGGTGAAGCTGAACATACCTGTCTCAAAAGCATCAGGGAGAGAAGGTAGCTTTTTTAGTCTATGTTCCGCGACATGCCATATCAGCAGAAGCTCATGGGGGTCATAGAATAGAAACGACTTGGATTTACCTTTTCGAAGGACGAGTCGAAGCTACTTCCTTTGCTAGACGTTTCACCTTTGAATCTTCGATGATGCCATTTTTCTTAGACTGTTGATCTTCATGCTCTGATTCTGACGCAGAAGACGAATCGTACTCTACCAGAGGCATCGGTCCATCATATCATGTCTGGAAAAGGAGATGAGATAAAACTGAAAAGGAAGAGTGATTGAGTTCGAGTTCGGTTGTTTTTGATCGAAAGACAACCGAGGTTTTGGCTGATTTTGTGATTTTTGGATTTTGTGATATGTTGTTTTGCTCTTCACTTCACATCTGCTAACATAACCTTCTGCACGGTAAATATTCATCAAACTCGAGCTCAGAGGGAAGCTCAGATATCCGGATCATTCAGGTACTCACGATGTACTGGTACATCTCTTTTCTACGACCACCTCCCGTGTCAATCACACCCTCCACCAAAGAAATCACAATAACACCTCAGGTAGCCAACGACCTCAGAACAGAGTAAGTGAGTGGTCTGCTTTCATGAGAACAAGACTTACAGAGTCGATGGCTGACGATGGGTGTCACTTCTGCAGATTACGCTATGATCCAACATCGCTTCAATACATCTGGCAACGACTTACGCCCTCCCTATCGCCTCCTACCTCCCCGAGAGAACTGACTACATTCATCCCTCCTCAAAGCACCTACAAACCTATATCTGTACCTCTACCCGAGGGTGTGCAGATAGGCGAATCATGGCGATTAGGTTTATTCTCCCCTTCATCCTCTACGTCTGCTTCCAGACACCCTTCATGTAGCTTGATGTCGCTATGTGAGGATGATGTGGGAGTAATAGGTGTATGGAGCGAGGGTATCGATATCGTTCGTTCCGAGTTATCGAACAAGGGTGTTGTGAGAAGTGTCAATGGGTCATCCAAGAATGGTAAAGGCAAGCAGAAAGAGAGTAAAAAAGGAAAAGGAAAGGAGAAAGACGATGGACCGAAACAAGGTAGAATCACTCGAGAGTTTACTTTACCCCTACAAACCCAGGAAGACGGAGAAGAAGGAGAAAGAAGGGAGGAGATGTTGAGGATAATTGAGCAGACTAGTTTCGATTTGGACAAAGTAAGCTTTCACTGGTATTGATCCATTCGCCGAATGTAACTAAAGCTAATGCACGTATATTCGTAAATAGAAAATCTGGGATTCAGGTTTAGCATTATCATCATGGTTCTGGAAATACCTGCCTTATCCTACAGGGAACGAATCTACTTCTCATCCTGATGAGCTAGTCAACGAAGTATTTGATCTGTTGAGGAGACAAGAGGATTTGGATATACTGGAATTGGGTATGTCATCACTCCTACACCTCAAAGCTCAATATTTTACCGCTGATCTCTTTTGTCATACTGAATAGGAAGTGGGACAGGTCTGGTTTCCATAGCATTATCACTAGCTGTCAAACGATATTTACCTGAGGTGAAACGGAATATAATAGCTACTGATTTAGGTATGTCTTTCCCGCCTAGTCCTTTAAATACCCAAGAATGCTGAACTGATAAATTGAGTAGATACGGCCATACCCCTTATGAATGAGAATCTCGAATTCAACTGTATCGATACAATTTTGAATTCCAACGATAACAACGTAAATGTCAGAGCGGATTTACTGGATTGGGACAAACCTTTACGTTCATGGGTATCAGTGGATGATCATCTACCAGAACTGATAATGTAAGTGTGCACTCGACCTAATTGTGTTATACACTTATGATCGTACTCCATTCTGATCATTCGGTTTACGTTGGTTTGTTTGATGTAGCGCCGCAGACGTGACTTATAATACTTCAGCTTTCCCCTCACTTCTCCAAACCCTCATTTCCCTCCTTGCTCCATCTTCCGATAGAATCCCAATTATGGCATTAGCGTACAAGCAACGTGATCCGGCTGAGAGGGATCTCTGGAAGATGTTGAACGAGAATGGTATCAAGATGACCTTGGTAGATAAAGTTGTGGGTGCAGAGGTAGATCAGGGTGAGACGGAAATCTGGATAGGAAGGATGAAAAGTTGAATAAAACAGATTGAACCTGTTGGACATTCGAGTCGGTTGATCTACAGTTGAATAATGATATATCACATATGGTTTAGATGCATACAACCTAAATTGATTTATTATCTTTGACTACTTCACGTTGTACTCTATAAATATCTGTGTTTGCACGAACTGTTATATTGTGCTCTGATATTGTCTTATCTACAAAAAAAGGACAGATAACCCTGGAAGATAGTTTGTCTCGCAAATTCTCTGTCCCTCAAAAATTGTTCCCCTTGAACTTCTCTGCTAAATTCCTTCAACAGATGATCCCTATCTACAAGATGCGTTCTTTCGTTACCACCTCACAAGGAAGATACCTCATCCGTTCCCTTCCAGAAGTCCCCTCAACTTCCATTCAATCTAATCTCATCGACCATCATCGACCCCACCATCCCGTTAACATTGATATCGATATTTTCAAATGTCGATTTCGGACCGTTATACAACCCATCTATTATCTGTTGGTGTTTCCCATTCGGGTTCGCGTGAATATCATACTTCAAGACCAAGATCCCGTGGTCAACTAAGAAGTCAAATATCTTGCCTGATTTATTGACGTCGATCTTCAACATCCTCCTTGCATCCCTTCTCTTCAGGCATCCATTCCGTCTAGCATTCTCACGGATGTATAATTCTTTGATGGTTAGGTAAGGTTTGGGTAGGACACGGAGAGAAGAGCAGAGGAGTTGTTCGTCTGATGATAAGAGGTCGAGGGAAGCCGCATTGGCGAGATTGAGTGGTGCAGCTACAAATCAATTTATCAGTCAGATTCCACTTCGACCATGGTAGGTTGGTAATATAGACTCACGAGGTTTCCTTCCTACACTCATAGGCAAAGCTCTTGGCGTAGGCTCCCTGCTCTTAGGGTCCAATCCAGGAGGAGGTGTACCCATCCCACCATGTAGGAAACGATGTTGTCCCGCATTTATACGTGCTCCTGAAACAGTCACCTCGGGTCGATCGCGCTGTACGAGTGGTCTGTATCCGGCCTGCAGAAAGTGAGATTGCGTCAGCTGGTCCACAAATTCAATGAACGATTGGCTCACCCTAGCAGCTTTGGCATTATCATAAGCCTCAGCTTCAGCGTTGGTCGTGATACCCATACGTCGATACTCTTGCAGTTCTGTTATTCTCTTTCTGAGATTTTGTTCATCTACGCATTGTCCTGTCAGCTGATGTATCGAAACAACGAGGTCTTCAACAACTCACATATAAGACCTTCAATGAACACTTCAAAATCCTGAGCCGTCTGAAACTTCGCGAACACTTTGTATCGCTGTATCAAATCTCGCTCTTCTTTCGGTCGTTTACGTTCAGCTGCTTGGATCTGCAATCAAAGTACTCGTCAGCAGACATCTCCAATCCAGTACAGTGGTCTGCCATCTCATGACTGTTTGCTGGTCTGACACTCACCTTCTTATGCTCCGTCAGACCCCTATCGAACAAGACTTCCTTCGCATCCATCCTCTTATCCAACTTCGAAAAGTATATATCCAGCATTGCCAATTTTACTTCTAGCTCATCTTCATCTTCGATTTCAGGTAAAGGCGGTCCCTTGGCTTTCCCTTTACCTTTAGACGGCGAAGACGTCGATGGTCCGGCAACAGGTTGATCTTCAAAATCAGGATCAGGTTTCACCTTGACATCTCCTTCGTCATCCTCTGTTTTCCGTTTATTTCTCTTGTCTTCATCATCGTCTTCATCGTCTTCTTCCCCTTCTTCTTCAGGTGGTCCGGTAACTTTAGCTTCTGGTTGAGCATCACCACCGTATTTGTATACCAGGCCAAACTCCATATCCTTGACGGCCATCTCGGCTTCGTTCTCCACTTCGTGCTCGAATTCTAATCGTCCAGGCATAAATCCAGCTACTTCGTGATTTGTCGGGGCAGATACCAAAGGGGCAGCGTTGGGTGGCGGTAGCGCTATATACGAAATCAGAATGTCAATTCAACGCTCCCATGCAAGTATCAACATTATGTGCACTCACCATGAGGTTTGCGCATCTCCTCTATCCTAGCTTTCTTCCTAGATTGGAACTCGTCGGGGTCTACTTCGAACGTCTTATCCATCGGCTATTCAACGACTTTAGTCAGATTCACACTCGTAAAGCTTGTCGTGTCTACTTACAGGCATAAAAGGTCTCCGCCTCTTCCTGTTCTCGTCTCCATCATCATCAACTTTCATCTCATTCTTGACTTCTCCTTCCTCTTTCAAATGCTTCCCATCCATCCCTACACCGAGATACACTTCCAGATAGTGTTTCTCACATTCCTCTTTTGTCCTCGTCCCTACATGCTGAGCTACTTCCAACCAATTTCCCAAACCGTTCGATATCAGTCCGGATACCAGCAAGAGCTCTTCGTCTGCTCCCCAATCAGGCGTGAATATAGGTTGAGAGTGTTGTTCCTATCGAATTTTGAACGGGATTAGCATACCTCTCAGATGAGACAGCAAAGGGTAGAAGGATAATTCACTCACCACTACTTTATAATCATGCCATGCCTTGTGCCGCAGGCCTTCTTTGCCCTCGCAAAAACAACTGGGACATAGGTCTACTTCCTCACATTCTTTCATCGCACATTTTATACGGACCGTGTGAGTGATATCGACGTGACCTAAAGGGAACGTCCATGTTAGCGAGGGGTCATAAGAAGAAAAGGGAAGAAGATATAAAGGAGAGAATCGAGCTTCGTGATGAGCTTGTGAGAGAAGAGTAACTCACAGAAATCACAAGTATATTTGATACCTGGCTCCGTTACTGACCATCCATGTTAGCTGATAATCATCGATTACGATCCAGCACGCAGCTCACCTGGCCTCTCATCCGACTGGGCATCAGTCCTGACTCTCCTCTGAGTGACCGTCATCTTGACGTTGACGTCCTACTGATCGTGTGGGTGGGGAGGGGTGGGAAGAAGATCGACAAGGGGAGGAGTGTATATGCTTTGCTTACTCCTCCCTTGATGTCGGTTGATACGATCCTAACCTTGATCTCCTCTGTCTTTTGATGGTTGTTGATGTTATTGGTGATAACGGTTGATGGATACGCCGGGAGTGGAGGTCTGTAGGAATATAACAACAACAAACGTCACAAAGTCGCGTGTTGCCTGTGCAAATATATCGACCTGTCTGTATTCGTTGTCCACTAGTTATTCGGACCGATCTACGTGTGATCTATGACCGATGGTGTATGAATGTGGTACGCAATGCTGAGTGCAGGCTGACTTGTGATAATGACCGGTTGCAACGCTGCTCGTAATGTTTGTTGTGACGAAATCGAAATCCCAAATCCGAAAAAAGGTTGGAACTGTCGCGACTATCCGGAGTTCGTTTTAAGGGTAAAAACAGCTGATGGTCGTTGGGTGCAATGAGCAGTGGCGAGAGCAAAGTGCTGTATCTTCTCGGAGGGATTGCTCTGTGCTTGACGTTGACATATACTAGGCCGCCTGAGCAGTCAGCAGAACTGACCTTGGACCTTGGGGTCGTGAGGTATGTCTACAGGTGGCTGTGTGGGGTATGAGGTAGGGTGGGACTGGTGAGTACAACGACGATGAGGATGATGCCGAGCATGAGCATGAGCATGAGCACGAGTAAAGAATAAACCGTAAACTCAGGGTCATCTCATAGGATATGAGTATAAACCCATGCTAATCCGGAATTATATCACTCACTTCCCATTCACCGAGTGTGGCACCATATTCACCGTCATCACGCCGAGAACCGGTCCGGTACATGGGGATTATTCCTCCTCTCTCTCTCTCTCTCTCTCACCTCACCGAATCTCCCACATATGTTATACACCCTCTTTTTTCTACGTGTACCAGAAGAATGCTAAAACCTCATTCTTTGTCATTCCTGAGCAGATATATCAGTACACGCAGCATGTCAAACAAAACATACGATACCATCATCATCGGAGCAGGATGGTCAGGAGCCATCGCAGCCAAGGAGCTCACCTCAAAGGGTCATTCGGTGTTGGTACTGGAAGCTAGAGATAGGATCGGCGGTAGGGCTAGAACATGGAGCGATAACGATAAAAACACTATTGATCTGGGATGTAGCTGGATCCATGGCTACAAAGAAGGTAACCCCGCTAAAGGATTGGCAAATGATTTGGGGATCAATGCGATGTTACCTCAGCCTGCTGAAGGGTTGGTCTACGGTCCCGATGGTGGGTTTGTCATGACTATTGGCACTGTCTGGGTGTTTACATAGAATTGGAAGCTGATTGTTTCGGATATGATGTAGGTCCACTCTCATCATCACAAGCAGCCTCTTTACGCTCATCTCTCTCTTCCGCTCAAGAAGCTTTCAAGCTCCCTCATCCCTCACCTGCCTCTACCACCTCTTTAGCGTCAGCTCTCTTATCCTCGTCATCACCCTTGTTCAAATCGGACTCCAAATACTCTTCAGACCCATCGACAAACACCGTCGATTCCACATCACCTGCCAACCCTTCAGAACCAACCTCCAATTCTACCTCCTCCGTCGACCAATCCCTCGCGGAAGGTTTAGCTCGAACGTTGGAGATTCCCTTGGGATTGAAGTTGGAAAAAGTATCGTTGAAGTGGTCAGGATGGGAAAGTACAACTTCGTTCGCAGGTTCCGACGCAGCTCCCGAAGGTGGATACCAATCATTCGTTGAGAAAGTGTTGAAGTCTGGTAAAGTCGATATCAAGCTTAATCAAAAAGTACAATCTATCAAAGATACTTCCAATGGTGTAGAAATAAACACAGCCAATGGTGAGAAATACGAAGGTAAAACTGTAATTTCCACTATACCATTGGCAGTATTGAAGACTTTACCTTCATCGTTCGTCCAACCTGAATTATCACCTAAACTCCAATCGATAATCAAGGGTACCAACGTAGGTACGTTGGAGAAGTTGTTGGTCAAATACGATAAAGCTTGGTGGCCCAATTCAACCGAAGTCGGATCATACACTTTCTTACCTACCTCCAACCCAAATCAGTTAGGCAAATCATCAAGTTTGGAAGATATATTCAATGGTTCATCATTGGTAACAGCGAATTTCGCTTCCAAATCCAGTACACTCTCTACACCTCAACCAATCTTACTCACCTACCTTTCAGAAACTCCAGCAAAGTTATTATTGGAACATCCTAAAGAAGAAGTCGTCAAGGCATTCCACGAGTTTTTAGTCAAAAGATTACAACCTAAAGACCAAGTGAATGAACCTGTAGAAGGAGAATTGACGGATTGGTTAAAAGATGAATATTCCCTTGGAGCCACTACGACTCCTACGATTGTCAGTGAGAATGATGAGAGGAGTCCGATGGATTTCAAAGAATTGGGCAGACCGGTTTGGAAAGGAAGATTGGGTTTCGCGGGTGAACACACCGAGATGGAACACAGGGGATCGGTAGCGGGAGCAATCGTTAGTGGGCTGAGAGAGGCGGAGAGGGTTGATAGGTTATTGAATTTGCTCAAGGAGTAGGAGGGAAAATGGAGTTTAGATAGCTTGTGATAGATCAGGATTCATATAGCGCGCGAAAAGAATGGACAATTGTATATCGTTGTAGAACTGGATGATAAGATAATGCCTAGATGCACACACGATATACCGATTCGTTGAAGATGTCGTTGAATTAGTTTTGATCACTTATACTCTTACAATCGATAAAATAAATCCATTGCATCAACAGTCCATTCAGAGTAGCCCCCCGGTGCGTCGTTTAAGTATGAATGAAGTATCAGTATGTATGCGACCGACAACATCAGGTTGTCTACGTTTAAAGAGAGGATGTAGTATGCATTTATCGACGAATTGTTCCTAAATACACATACACTACAAGCTCGGTTGGACTACCAAAGCTTAAGCAGCGATGGTGACCTCAACTTCGACTCCTGGTTCGAGGGAGATGGAAGTCTGTGTATGCAAAGCAACATATTCATTAGCATGATGCATGGTATACGACGGGACTGGATGTTATTGGATGGATGGACAAACTCACGATTTGCTTGACAACATCAGCAGAGGAGTTCAAGTCGATCAATCTCTTGTGGATTCTCATCTCGTATCGATCCCAAGTCTTGGAACCTTCACCACAGGGGCTATCATACAGATCAAAACAGATCAGCAAGTTGATCGAGATGGTAAGAATAGGTAGGACCACTGTTGATAACTTACGATTTTCTGGTGGTGTGCTTCAAGACCTTGGTAGGAAGTCTGACGGGACCTTTAACTTTGAGATCTCTGTCCTTGGCTCTGTTAACGAGGTCGGTGGAGACTGTGTTTATGGACAAGAATCAGCAATTTGTCCTTCTTTGATTGATTGGCCTTGTGATCTCCATTCATTCGCAAAACCATTCCACAAATCTCTATATTTACATATATTTGCTAACATGGTTTCCCTCACTGTCCTTTTCTCACTGCAATCGGACTCAATCCTCCAGACTCAAACACTCACATTTCTCCAAAGGCTTAACGTTCCTTGAGGTCAAGGTGATTCTGATCTTGTGGATCTTGGCGGCACCGGCACCACCGGTCTTTTCGAGATCGTCCTTGTATTCAGCCATTTGATTGATTTTTTTTTGGTTGGAGGTGTCGTTAAACAGCGACTTGTCTACTGTGATAGGGTTGTATAGGGAGTAGATAGCGGTGACTGCTTGAGGAGAAGGAAAAGAGAGATAAAAACAATGAAGTTGACGATTTTGGATGTGGTTGCTTGGTGGATCAGAGGATTTTTTCGTTGTAATTCGGAGTTATACGGTGTTTTGCATCTACCAATTGACTATGGATTGTTTGTGGCGTCAGATGTCCACCACCCACGTGCAGACCAGCTGAGATAGGTGTCATTTGATCCCGTCTTCGCTGAAAAAGTTGGAAACTCAAGCAGTGATTAGGGTTAAGATACGATGTTGATGTTGGTGTTGATGTTGCAGCTCTAGGTATATATCATTTAACAACCCCACCGCAATCTAACCCCCACATCATCACATCACCGCACATAGGATCAGACAGAGGAACCGAAGGGAATCTCTCGGAATGGTCAGGCTGATAACTCACAATATGTTGGCATGTCACGTCAGTAAGTATATTCAATCCCTCTTTCCTCAACTGTCAAACGGTAATCACATGAAGGATCAAACGATGGCTGATCTATACCTCTGATCGTTCCTTCCCTACCCTACCAATCATATCCATCACTGTACATTGTCGATAATTTCCTGACGAATACTCGATGTATATCGTCAATGTAGAAAACTGCACGAAAGACAACTTCCCACTATCATTCTCCGAAGTTGAACTTGTCATCCGACCTGCACCTGAGAACTTGGAATTCATACAGAGGTTCTTACCCAAGTTGGATTGGTCAGCTTTGGTAGATACCGCTAGATCTGTGAGTGAACGTTACGTTGCGATTCATTTTATTCATATCAAGTTGAAACGTACGGGTATCAAGAGGACAGGATGGATGGATCGTTTGGAATTTGATTATATGATTCTGGAATGATGATGTATGTTAAGGGCAAGAAAGTTGAGAAGGAGACGAAGGGTTGAAGAGATATCAACGAATAATCTTGCTGATCTTGTATTTGTATCTCACAGCTCGGCGACGAAAGCTTACCTGAACAGATGCCAGATCAATGGACGGATGATCAGCTGAAAGCTTTACATCATGTCTTGATGGAGGTGAGTCGTCGTCTAAATTCTCCCTCAGAAACCTACCATCACTCTTAGACTCGAATTATAATGTATCGTGTTTGAGTTTGTTCCCGTTGTACTGATCGACTCTGTGTGATTCTCAGCTCCACGTAGAAGAAGGTAATATGACTTGTCGAGGGTGCGGACACGTATACCCCATTTCAAATGGTATACCAAATATGTTATTGGCAGAACATGAAGTGGGACGATAATAAGTCATCATATCTCAGGTTCCTTGCAAGACGAAATTATTTAATTGGAGAAGAGGTGCCGCATAGGCTCGATTACGAATGCCAGAAGAATCACTCCGTATAAAATCATTGTTGTACACATTATCTCCTGTCCTTTCCTTTTGGTAGATCATGCATTTATGTTTATGTTTAACTTAATACAAATGACATATTGAGTATATCTATCACCACAATTATAGTATTCACAAACATGTTTAACTCGTCTCATTTGTTCCCCTCCACCCATTATTTCCCCTGCCATCAAAGCCATGTTGTGGGTATCCCTGAGGTAGAGGTGCACGACCTTGTTGTTGCTGCTGCTGCGGAGGAGGTGGTGGAGGTCCACCATATCCTTGTCCAGGTGGTCCATATTGATTCTGGATAGGCGGAGCATATCCCTGAGGTGGTCCATACCCCTGTCCTTGTGGTGGTGGCTGGTTATACCCACCAGGTGGTGCATAACCATTATAATTCTGATTCTGATTCTGATTCTGGGTGGGATTTGGAGCTCCGAAAGATAGAGGAGGTGGTCCACCATACCCACCTTGGCCTTGCGCTGGCGGTGCTCCATAACCTTGTGGTGGTGCAGCACCATATCCTCCATTCTGATTGAACCCTGGTCCACCAGGTCCGCCAGGTCCGGGCCCATTCCCATAACCCCCAGGTCCGCCTCCTTGTCCGTTGTTGAACCCATTTCCATTCGCATTTCCACCTCTCTGTCCGAATCTACCTTGTCCCCCTTGTCCACCACCACCTCCTCTCCTATTATCATTCCTATCCCTCCTACCATCGAATCCTCCCGGTCCACCCTCACCACCCATATTATTCTGTCTTAGCATATCGCCCTGACTAGGCAATGGTGCTCTGCCTCTTCCTGTTCCTCCTCCAATTCCTCCCATATTGGTATTTTGGGAAGGGGGTCCATTCTGATCCATTCGAGGTATCGATAGGGGATTGGTGGTAGTTGCAGATTCTCTAATGTTCGTATACGCTCCTAAACCAGGTAATCCTGCGGAGGCCACTTCAGGTATATTATTACCAATACCACCACCGACTTTAGCATTGACTGCTGCGACGAGATTTGATAATCCCGGTAAAGCAATTTCACCATTCCCATCAACTTTCGTATCATCCGTAGCTGTAGTTGTAGCTTTATCTCCCCAACCTGAATCTCTTTGTGTGGCATTCATAGCTTTCTCTTCTCCTAAGTGCCACCTATCCTTCTCATGTCCTCCAGCAGGTCTTGCTCTCTGCCAGAACCTAGCTGTGAAATCTTTAGATCCGGAACATAAAAGATGTCCAAGTGGGTGATATGATAGTGAAAACACTGAATCTTCATGTGCTGAAGCTAGGGATGTGATGGGTTCAGAAGGTGTGGGCGAAGTAAGGGAATAATGATTGATCGTCCCTGCTGCGTCACCGGAGGTGAATAAGGAATGATGGATGGGGTGCCATTCTAGACCTGCGGTATGGCACAACGATGAATGTTAGCATTATAGTAGCATGTGAGAAGGCGAGGGGACAAGAAGGATCTCATGCGATCGACCAATTGTATTCAGTGTTTTAGGAATGAGACCTACAGTTAATCTCCTTCGTATGTCCTTTCATAGCTTCCAACTCCCTGAACGTCCGGATATCAAATAACCTAATTACAGCATCTCCTCCTGCTGTAGCCACCAGATGTCCTTCTGGACTCCATACACATGTGTTTATCGTTGATTTGTGTGAATGTCTGGTGTAGCACACGATCAGCATCTAAGATACATATGCAGTCGAGAGAAAAGATGCTCACAATGTACTCAGATCTTTACCTGTTCTTGGATCCCAGAATTTCACCAACATATCTTTACTTCCACTGACTATCAGTCCTTTAGTTGGATGCCAGTCTACGCATCTCACATCCCATCCGTGGCCTATGGAATTCATAGCGATTCATCAGCATGAGGCAAGTCTCCTTCCCCAAGAAGAAGCCGTAGACTTCCGAGCCATTCTCAGGTTTTGCTATTGTAGTTGTGAAAAGTTGCTCACCACTCAATACTTTCTCCTCCCTCGCTTCTCTATAGCTCCAAATTTTGACCAGCCCATCATCTCCACCACTGACGAACCTCTCGTCATTCGGACTCCAACTGACTCCATGGCATGCTTCCCTGTGCCCTTGAAACCCATGTATATTCGTCAGGTGCGGTGTAAAATACTTGATCATACCCAATTTATCGGTCGATACCAATGCTTGACCGTTATGCGAATAAGTGAAAGATCGTATACTATCGTCGTGCACCTGCGTGATGGATTCATAATTGAATGAAGCTCCGTTCCATAAGGTGAATTGACCTTTGTCGTTTCCTGTTAATAACCTTCTAGCATCCGGTGTCCACTATATGTAATCATCATAAGCTCACGCTCGACATGCGATCGCAAGACATTGAGGAAAAAGCTTACCTGTACCACTCTGGTTGGAGATCTCTCCTTGTTTATAGATGTATGCACCCATTGATCGCATATCGATGTGGATGGGTTCAGCCTAAGAGCGACAGGAGGTAACAGCTGGTGCCAAGTGTTAGCTAGCTTTTGCAGGAGAGGGTGGAATCCAGCTCACATTGACAATATCAGACGGGTTTGGATGTATCGCAGGTCTATATTCCTTGATCCCTTTCATCTTCGTCAACTGCACATGATATATTAGCCATTCCCTGATCGTTCCAGGTTGTGTAGTAGTAGGTATGGACAAATTTACCATTCTCCACTTGATCACCCCACCTTGGTAATCCACCGCCCTTCTAGGTTTGATCTTCCTCTTCCTATCATCACCGCCCTGTCTAGTCACCGCAGCCTGATAGGCAGCTTGTTCGTGCACTTCCTCATTATCCGGATGGAGTGGTTCTAGATATTTGGTGGGTACCCAGGTGTCCTGTCCGCGGGCTCGAGAAGGTCCAGCTACCGAGTTTGTCGTTGAGACCATTTTTGTGGATGGACAATGGCTGATGATTGTACAGATAGGACGACTGCTTTCATGTACTCCTACTGCGATTATCTATGCATGTCAATGATGTTCTATGGTTTATGACATGAAATGCAGATGAGCAGGAATTGGAATGGGACTAACAATTGAGGTCCATTGTGTTATGTTATATACAAAACGCCGTTTAGCGTGGAAAGTGCCACGTTTAGCCCGTGTTAGTGTGTTAGTGTATTTTGGCAAATTTGATACAAATCCATATATACAAATACAACCCCATCTCAAACCGCCTCTTCCTCGACTCGTCAACATTACCTTCAACACAACAACACACATATACATAAACATAAACATCACCATCGCACCACCACCATCGCTACCTGCACCTTCGACACCTTCAGCATCCGCTTCTAGACCTGGATCGATTGGCAAGATGTTCCATTAAGACGCTTTACAAATCAATCAAATCAAATCAAATCAAATCAAATCAATTCGACCTGTCGCTCTTTATTGATCCTTCAACCTGTAAACAAACTCGCCTTCCTTACCCCTCGTCAGCACTACAAATACAACAAAACCAGAGCGGTAGCTTGACGACATCATTGATTTCTGGACCATCTACCATCTGTTTAGGCTGGATTACTCTGATCACTTGATACCACGATCATCTGACAATGGTGTACGATCCTATACGAGACTGCGAGGTACCTTCGCCATCAGTCGTGAGGAATGATCCGTTCAAATACCCTACACCACCATCGGGATACGGAGGAGGGTATGACAGAGATAGGGATGAAGTGATGTCTAATGGGGGAAGACCATCGTTGACTCAGCATTCGTCATCGTATTCTCCTCCACCTCCATCTGGACCTGGACCAAGTAATCTTAGAGGACTGTTAAATGATGGGCCCACGTCAGAGTCGAGGAGAGGGAGCGATAGGACAGCCTCGATATCCTCCATGCCTGAAGAAGGAGATGAAGGCGCAGGATCATCTAGACACCATATCCACCGACTGTTGAACAATACATCTACTCAACCCATATCGAAGACCAATTCCAATTCCTCTCTACCCAGATCATCACCCTCAAACCCGTCTCCTGGATCAAGATCACACATGTTAGACCCCAATGGATTTCTGACTCCTGCTACTCCCGCATCGGCATATCCCAGATCAAGATCAACGACATCGAGATCGCCTCATCCACCGACACAGATGAGCCCTCAACGAGCCTCTGTACCTTTACCTCTACAGCAGAGTCACGATCAAGGGTATTCACCGCAATATGGTGAACCCTCGCATATCTACAGGCGAGATTCGACAGCGTCACTCGTAGGTCAGAGACCGATGTTACCACCCCAGCAACCTATACATCCACATGAAATGTACGGTTATGAACAACGTACACCTGGAGGAGGACATTATCAGAATTTACCTATGCGTTCACCATCTATCTCAGTCTCGCCAAGGAGTCAACATCAGTCATTACCTCATACTTCTTCTCGACCTGGATCCGCATCCAGTGCATCCCACCCATTCGGCTATCAACCCTATCCTCAAGCCACGGCTATATCACCTTCGACTTCCACTAGGAGATTGTCAGAAGATCAACCCAGACCTACTTCGTCGAGTTCAGCCATTGGAAGACGATACACCGATCCCAATGCTCAGATCCCCACTCCCGCTCGTAGATCAAGTCAAACTTCCACTACTGGATATCCTGCTCCGCGCTTAACACCTATCCGATCCCCTTCACCTGTCGTTAGAGGTATACCTTATAATCCCAATAGACTTAGTGCGCCGGTCAATGTGACTAGGCCTATCGAAGCGGATGAGTTGGCATATTACAGGAGTCTGTCACAGCAGAATAACCCTTTAAGGAAGAGAAAGCCCAAAAGACCTTTACCATCTTGGTCTGGACCTTCACCTGGACCCAGATCTAGTTTCCCAAACGAAGAAGGTACTTCGTACTTCCCACCTCAACAGAATCAGAATGAAGATGATCCAGCGAGGTATAACAGATCACAGAGTTATGCGGATGATAGGGCTTCGATAGGACGTCATCCTTCCGTCACACCCACACCTGGATCTGCATATGGCGGAGGAGGACATGGAGTTTACCCCCCTGCGTTCGATGATCCGTTGGCGACTCCCGGAGCACTCCCTAGAGGAGGTACACTGACTAGAGGTAGGAGACCGACAGGCAACGGTGTGGAAAATCACTTGAAGAGACCTAGCGAGAGGGACGAAGACGAATATAATGGACATGATGTACAGAGAAGGAAGGTTAGTGAAAGGCAATATGTTGGAAATAATGCTGCTGTAGCAGATCATTGTGAGTAGTTTTGTACATATCAGATCTGCCATCTGACATAATTGGCTGATTGGACGCTTTTGCCCTGCTGGTAGATAACTCTCGTCCTGAAGTTGGTGTCGAAGGAAGAGAATTCTCGCCTATAATAGGCTTGAAAAAGTTCAATAATTGGATCAAATCGGTATTGATCGGTAAATTCGCTCATAGACCCCAGGGCAAGATATTGGATATAGGATGTGGGAAAGGTGGGGATCTAAACAAGTGGAAACAGGCTAGAATCATGCTATATGTTGGATTAGGTGAGTACCGTCCCTCAATCCCCACGAGACTCATAGATAGTCTTTTAAGAAAGGTTTGGGCTGATTTTTTGTTCGACCCCAGACCTTGCTGAAACTTCCGTTCAACAAGCTGCAGAAAGGTATCAGAGGATGCAAGGTCGATTTGATGGTTTCTTCTTCGCTTACGATTGTTTCTCTGTGAGTTGTAACGTTGGTTCTCGAGATATACATCTAGCTGACATGCGTAAATAACTTTTGTAGAAACCCCTCGGCGACATCTTACCTGAACAGTTACAACAGAAAGATCTCTACGATAATGTGACGATGCAGTTCTGTATGCATTATGCATTCGAATCCGCTTCGAAGGTTAGAATGATGATCGAGAACGTATCGAGGTATTTGCGTAAAGGAGGGATATTCATTGGTACTATTCCCAATGCAGAGCTCTTATTGTAAGTCGACGTCTTCCATCTTCCTCGTCTGAGTTGAGAAAGACAAAGGTATGAAGGGGATTTAGCTCATAATTCTTTCCTTTTTTCATACTGCAGATCAAAGCTCAATGAGTTACCTGAAGATGACGAAGAACTCAGATTTGGTAATTCATGTTATTATGTCCAATTTTCAGAGAGGAAACATAAGGGAATATACGGACATCAATATCGTTTCTTCTTGATGGATGCGGTAGAGGACGTTCCTGAATATGTTGTAGATTGGGAAAATTTCGTCAAGTAAGTGAACCTGTTCCCCGAACTTCCTCCATCTATTGAGATAGATCATGCTGCGTATGCTGATATTTGGATCAGCCTCGCCATGGAATATAGACTCCGTCTGATATACAAGAAACCATTCCATGATATTCTTCAAGAAGAGAAAGAGTCCCGTGATTTTGGTCCTTTGTTGGGTAAGATGGGTGTGGTGAATGATCAGGGTGAAAGTTCGATGGATGAAGATCAATGGGAAGCGGCGAGTGAGTGCAAGCTGCTGCTTTGTATGCCTGTTGGATTGGAGAAGGGGCAAGATAACATGCTGATAATATAATTGGTTGGATTTCATAGATCTGTATATGGGCTTCGCATTTGAGAAGATATAGATGTCGCTTTTCAACATCAGGTATATATGGGTTCAGAAGCATGACAAGACCGATCAGTGTGACCGAGCGATGTTCAAACTTACAAACCTAAAGGCAAATGACGGAGTACGAACGAAATGTTCGCTCGATTATCGTACATGACAGGACAAAGGACGTCTGATCACTTTCACTCGATGTGTATACATTATCATGTCTGTCGCAGGAATCATGTGTGGGGTTTGGATTCGATCATACTCATACATATCATCATCTTTTATCCGTTGTATATTCTTCGTATGACTGATCTGAAAAGTATATATACTAGTTCATATTAATCCTTCACACATATAGGGACCCATTCAGTCAAGCGATCCAGCGATTAGAGAAGCAGGACGAAAAGTAAAGGTAAAGGTCACTTGTGTAAAATGATTGTTGTTACATATCATTGTAGAGGAGATTATTCAAAGATGAGGATGCATCATATAACATATCTTGCAATGAATGATTCCGATGATCAGTTGATTTTGTTCAATTGGAAATAAGATTATACATACTTGCTCAGTCATCCTGCGATATTTCCTTTTACACATCTCAAGGATAACGCAAGTATTGTCTATTGATTTCCTATGATATTCAGCCTTGCAGCCTTACTACTGTATGTCCTACGCCAAATCATTCTCCCTGTGAATTACATTCTACTCAGATCCCTTCGTTCCCAAACTTGTATAACAGTTTCACCCAAGAATACAATCTCAGGTGTAACCTTTTCTACTCTTAGATCTTGTAACTCGATCCATTTTTCACCTTCTTCTTCCTCCTCCCCATCATTTTCATTCTTTATCTTTGCGGAACTATTTGTGTCCTGATTTTTACCCGCTCTTATATGTATTTTCCAAGTTAACGAATTCTCTTCATTCTCGCCGTTCTTCTTCTTCTGACTTGCTGTTATACCTAGCCCCAGACCCGACGTTTCAGTTGATGCCTTTGTGGTATCTAACGTAACGTTCGATAGAAGATCGTATTGCGTGTGCATAGGATCAGAAGGTTTAGGATCGACATCTACGTTATCATCAAAACACAACAATAAACTTTCCATCAGCGAGAGGAGCATATAAAGAAGATGGGATACTCGACTCACAATCACTAACGTCAACACCTCTCAGAGGGAAATTGACAATAGTCGGATTTCGTTCACTAACGAAATTGTTCTTGGTGAATCGTTTGATATGTAATATCAAGTATGGAGGGAGCATCGTAAGATGATGTCTTTTCAACGTTGGTCCGAATTCCTGATTAGGGCACAAACGGATTAAGTCAGCAGACGTTCTTCAACTTGAAGAATTAAGTCTTTCATGTTCATGGAAATCTTAACTCACCTGAGTAGTCTTCCCGTCAAATTTGGCAAGGATGGTTGACAGTGGTACTTGGGGGATAATTTTTTTCTCGTTCACATCGGTGAATAGCGGCGTGGCTGGTAAATCAAGAGCGAGGAATAAGAAGGGTGATGAGACAGTCTGGATATCTAACATACCACATAGAGATATCAGCATGTTAGTCATTTTTCCATAAATCTGCCCCATTATGGTCAAAACTTACCTCTTCCAATATCAAATACCGGTCTCGAATATTCTTTATGAATAATAACCTGCTGAGTTTGGATCTGAACCTGACCTTGGAAAGATTTATATATGATACTTGAATTTTTCTTTTTATTTCCACCCAAATCCCTATGAAGGGTATTGATCAACCAAGATAAGAATTCAACCGGATCACCTTGTTCTGTCGTCTTGAATTTCCCATTCGACCTTTTGTTGACTTCTTGTAAAAACTCGTGAGGGGATATTTGCGACTTAAACAATTTGGGATTCCACAACCTTTTCGCCAACACGGCTAATCGCATAACTAACTCTGTGGGTTTCCTTTCTTCTTTTAACTCTGGCGTATTTGGATCCAAGAAGAAATTACGGATTGGTGGGATATGTAAGAGTAATTGAATGATTACGTTGAGGTAGTCATTTTTCTTTATATTGTTTATACCTATATATCCTGATCGGTAAGGTTGGTTTCCTAATGTATATGATAACTGATTCCCTTTGGATAGTTTTATGAGATCTTTTGTAGTGTATCGAGGATTGAGGACGTGGAGGATATCGTTCAGAGATGGATCTGATACGAGATATCCTTCGGGTAAAACGTAGAACTGTTGAATATAACAGCATACAAAGTCAGTACGGCGATGCAGGACAAGGGGCAATACGGTGGGATGGCTCGACACTCAACTCACCTTCTCTGTACTGAGATTCAACCATACTCTGTGGTTCTCACCTACAGCATGTCGATATGCCCAACTTCCCCTTCCCCTTCCTTGGAAGTACTTTCCACATACTAAACAAGCATACACATTGATATTACTAAGTGATTTTGAACATAATCTTTCGAAATCGAAATCAAGATTTTGTCGTGAGATCTGAGTTTGGACCAGTCCATCAGCATAATCCATACACTGGAAGCAGGTGTTTTTGCTATTGAACGCATAGACACTCACCGTATCAAGATACATATCTCTATGAGTTCCGTCATCTTCTTCCTGATGCTTGATCTGCTGTTCTTCTTCTTCGTCATCATCACTCTCATCTGGTGCCGCATTCGAGGTCGATGCTATAGGTAGTTCGGGTGCCGAGCTGACTAAAGGTGCTGATGAGCTGCCGTTGGAATGTCCATTCACCAGCTGAGTGGATGTCGAAGGCGATGAGGTAGCTTCGAGAGAGGGATCGATCCTCTGGCGCTTCGCCGCAGGAGGCGAGGTTGGGGTTGAAGACATTTCGTTAATTGGGATGTTGATTGAAAGCTAGGTTACGGATAATCTGACCAGTACTTCCTCAGCATGATATATTAGCTGCTACTCGTGCTGACTTACCAAAGTAGGACTATTAAAGGAAGTACAATTCTTTGACTCTTCCAAACGCCCGGATAGCCAATGAAAGGTTTGGCGTTGACTGACGAGATTGAGAAGGGCGGAAATGAATCAGCTTCGACGATGGGAGATTGAATTGATGGGCTCGTTTTGCTTTCTAGCTGGATGCTGGTACTAGTATTGATGAATCCCTCTTCCTGCTTGACGGGTTGAGGTTGATGGGGAGGGAAGGCGGTTCGGAGTGAGGATGGAAATGCGGTTGCGATCAAGAAAGCAAAGCTTCCCTGAGAGCAGAGGATTGGCGCATGGGTACCACGTGGAACATGGGGCCAAGTAGTGGAGGTCAGTCAACGTTGAACGCGTATCCAAATGACTTCGAGTGAGTGTGAGTAATCACAAAAGAAAAGGGCAAAATACAAAGTAATATTCTGATTTCAGACAGCAGATCAAGATTTCAGCGCTTCCATCTCACAGTGAGGCGCTCGTTCCAGTCTCAAAAGGAGCACCTTCCAGCTATGCCGTCCAGACTCGCAGATAACGCTTATCACGACGTTATATAACCCATCATGGCAGATCATAGTTCGCCCACTTCACCGCCTTCTCTCCGACAGGGGAAGAGGGTGCCCTCCGGCCCTCGTCCTCCCCCGATGCCTCTACGTGGCTCGCCTACTTCATCGCGGGTTACATCAGCTGGCACGAACCCGTCTCTGAGGAAGCAGACCTCGTTCGGCTCACTGAGCAAGTTCATCTCTACTCCCAGAGAATCACCCCTCGACTCCATCATCGATGCGGAACATGTTTATACTGTCAGTCCCGAGAGCTCGCCTTTGCTCAAGCCAGCTGGAAGCTCCAGCAAGGATCTTCTACCTATCGCATCCCCAGAAACGATGGTATCTGAACAGAGATCCCCTCCAGTCAAAGGAAGACCTCACGCTCAAACGATCACTGCGCTTCCGATGAGCCGAGAAACCTCAAAGAATCGTGCTCAGACAATGCCAGATGGTGATAGACCAATCACTCCGACATCGGCATCATTCGCAGTCAGTCGTCCAGTTACTCCAACAGGTATCAAGTCCCCACCCAAGTCAAAATCTAAACCCAAACCTTCTCGTCTCAATACAAGCAATCTAATGACATCTACCACTTCTTCACCTACAAAATTAGTCTCGCCCGGGATGAAGCATTGGCAGCAAGTCAGATCGCATGTGATGGCACCTACGCCTGCCGAAGAGAGATCCTCTCAACATCATCATGTTAGACATCCAGCTAAGAAGATGACTGGTTTAGTGTCAAAGGCAGCAGGTAGATTCGGTTTCAAGCACGCTGCGGATAATGTTATAGGATATAACGATAGGAGACAATCCATAATGGGTATATTGTCAGATTTGAACGATTTGTCCAAAGAGGAGAAAGAAGCTATAACGAGGGAAAGGAGGAAATTTGCTAGAGATGTGAAAGTCTGCTTGGATGCTTGTTGTTTAGAGGAAAGTAAGAGAAGATTAGCAAGGATAGGTTATGACAATAATTCGAAATCGATTTTGGCGACTTACAATGCAGAAACGAAATCCAGTGGGATTACAATGCACAATAACGGATCTATACATACTTCCTCTCACATGCAGAAATTCACATTCGATCCTGAATTCTCGGCATTCGCGCCTCTGTTAATGGAATTACACAAACATCTACCCTCTGCAAGATCAAAGAAACCTTGGTCTAGAACGTGTCCTCATCATTCTGCGATATTAGCTGAACTGGGTACCGCCTTTTTGCAAGATTCGACATCGACCGACGGAGAGAGACAACAGGCTTTAGAGGTATTTGGGGTAATAGTGAAAAATTGGGCTTCGGATAATGCAGACGAAGAATTGGAAAGATGGTTGTGGCTTTGCAGAGCGTTATTGGGTAACGATCGTCAATTGAGGAATAGAGGTTTGGCGTTATTGAACCGATTTCTACATCCTGATTCGAGTTTGCCCAAAGGTTTGGATAGACCTCAATCCGCTCTTGCTTTCTTGAGTCTGGCATGTGCGCTAATACAACTTCTACATGCGGTCGAGATGTCAGGATACGGTAATGAAGATCATTTACAGATGGTAAATGGTTTTCTGGCGGATCTGAGCGAAGGTGATATAATAACTTTGGAGGAAACGTCTCTGGTAGACCTGTTAGGGTCATTGGAGCTGGGTGGATCCCTTGGTGGAGTCGATAAGGAGTTGGTATGGATAGCTGTGGGCATGATCATCGGTACTCAGCCTTCTATCGCGCCGTGGTTATTGGTAGAAAAATGCCAAGTGCTTCAGGTGAGCTGTTTCATCTGCTTGATTTGGTCACGGCAGCAAACTCACGAAAACCCATAGCGCTTCTACCCCCCACCTCTGCTACATGCAACTCCTCCCGTGATCCTGAACCTTCGTTCCCGATCATTCTCCCTGTTTTTCACTTCATACACATCCCTTATATCAGCTTCTCTGGATGTTCCCCTGGCGACGCGTCTATGGCGATCAGCGAGAGACATGTTGATCCCGGAGGTAGAGCATCTACCAGACGAAGATGGTTCTTTGGCTGTATCGTTAGCAACATTCCTCTTTGAGCTCGAATTGCAAGGTCACAAATTACAGCCTAGCAAAGTGGAGCAATCAGACCCGTTCAGGATCGCTATGGAACCGGTAAAGGATGTCAAAATTGGTGTAACGGAACATCGAGATATGATAGCGGAATATAGTACAAAACAAGAATGGAAGTCTCATTTCGAATTGGCCGCGAAACAAGTAGTAAGTTTATTCATACGAGGGTATGGCTCATATGATTTAGATCTCGGATGGACCAGTGGAAGCGGTCTGTAGGATGGTTCAATCCTTTCTGCAAAACAAACGTTTCCTGGCTTTGGGGAAAGAATGTGTTGTTGCTCTCTTCGCGGTACGTTAGCTTCACTACAAACTGTCGTACTTTACGATATGAACGGATCGCTGACTTTGTCACAGCGCATCTCATCATCTTCCGGGCCTTTACGAGAGGCTCGGCCCTTTCTGATCTGGCTATCCAAATCTCATCCTCAGCTATTCTATAAACCCTTATTCAGCTGTTCCGCATCAACTTCCTTGTCGACCCTCCTACCGCATCTCAGATTGGTCAGAGCCCTCTCGGATCTCCTTGGGCCAGCGAGGTACTGGACTCAAGCAGATCCTCAGATGGTCGTTATCGTCCTTATCGGTGATGTAGGGCCCAAACAACCTAAAGGGAAGGGGAAAGAAGGTGAAAAAGTCACGGTCAATGTGAAATTAGGAAGATATGCGGTATTGGTCGGGTTGATCGAAGCTCTCGGTCAGGTGGATGAACCTGCCGGCTCAGGAAGTAGGTTAAGGGCATTCATTGAGAATGTCGAAGCGCGTTTGGCAGCTTTCTTGAAAGCAGAAGAAAAAGACGGCTCGTTGCCTGAAGGATACAAGGGTTTGATATGTCAACTGTTGTTCAGGATGAGGGATACTACCATGTCGATCAAGAAGTAAGTCATCAATTCGATGACAAGGAGACGCCAACTTATATTCTGTCCGTCGCAGATCAACGTGGCTGAAGTCTGTCCTGGCATGGTTTACGGACCTAGCTGCGTCTGAACCCTATCGAAATGCCGAGACAAAGACGGATGATGAGCAGCTCCTCACTCTTAAAACCCTTTATCAAGGTATGATATCGAATGCAGATTCTCAAGGTAAATCGACGCCGATAATCAATTCGCTTCCAAGCAAGTGGACAGGTGGTTCAGCCAGGCGAGATAGTCTACCTATTTTGTCAGAGAAAACAAGAGCTATCTTCGACACGAACTTGGCCAAAATCGTTCCCTTTTTGCTAGTCACGGTACATGCAGCATTATCAACCGAGGACTGGGAAGCTCTTCTTCCTAAATTATGGCATTATTACGATTCTTCTCGCCCATCGCGAAAGGGATTGACGTTTCTACTTGAAAAATGTGCCGAAAGGATTCCAGGTCAACTTCGGGCGATCATGATCTCGGATCTCACTAGGTAAGTCGGATCGCCGATGGCCTTATGCTGATTATTAGCGATTATACTTTCGTTCGTTCACACGCACTGAGCAAGGTAGCTATGCTATTCGGATGGCGATTTCAGGTGCTGGCGCAGCGTATCCTCACTGATCGACGTGGACCCGTATTCCAATTCACCTCAAAGACCTTGGACTTCGTCGCGACCGAGATTGGATCACCAAATTGGGTGCCACCGCATGATGTGCAAGATGCTGCCTTGAAGAAATTCGGTCGGACACTTCCCTTAGAACTTCGACAGCGATTGATGGAACTAGGATGGAGTGAAGATGAATCTCTACAAGCTAAATCGGACTGGGAACAGGTCCCCGTATCAGCCTTACCCGCTTTGCAGTATCAACAAGAGGGTGTTAATGTCGAAAGGTCACCCAGTCCCATGAGATCCCTCACCAGGAAAGGTTCTAGTGGGTCTGGAAATTCTGTTACCGGCAAGAGAAGAAAAGCCGTATTCTCACCTACTCTCCTGGCCATTATCAACGAACAAGCTCGAGCACTTGCAGGAGAGATCGACGGACCGATCAGTACGACTTCACTGGAAATTGTGAGATTGCTTCAGAGGGATGACCCAACTGGCTTGTTACGGCCCATCGCAGAAGGTTTCGGAGATGTTTTCCTCGATTCGCTCGCTCGACTGAATTGCATATTTGCAACACTCACGCCTGGGTTCGCCTACGCCGCGCTGAACTCTTTAGTGGGTCATCTGAAAACGGTCCTGCGTAATAGCCCTCATTTCGACCATCACGCTCTAGCATTAGCTACCATCTCGCGACTGGTACCGAGTACGAGCGAATTCTCATTACGAGACATAAGGAAGAACAAAGCCGAACATGTACTCCTTCCCGCATCGATTCATGAAGATGAAGGTGGTTTCAAGGTACATGCACCTTGGCGAGATGGTCAAATAGACGTGCAGACGGGCCAACTCCTGATTCTGACAGAGAGTTTACGCGCAAATCCACGAGAAGTGTACCTGTTCAAGAAGATGCTATCGAATCTGCAGATCCGAGACTCGATACCCCACCTTCCCTTCGCTCGAGCTTGGCTGGTCTTGATTTCGACACTGTTCTCGGCTGTCAATAGGAATTACAACGATCGAGCAGAATTGCGACATTTTCTGTCTAACGTCGGTAATATACTCCAAATCCATGGTCAGAAAGATCTACTAGTTGCTTCGCACGCTATGCGAGTGTTTATGCTCTGTTCCGCCAGATTCAGGCGACTATTTGCTTCTATGGGTTTCTCAACCATCATGAGATCTGTATACGACACCTATTCAGGAGGAAGTTCAGCTTTGAAGGATTGTATCGAATACGCTTCGAGGAGTTTCTATCGGATACATCAAGATTCTTTCGTCTATCAGACTTGTGTGGTCATCTCGGAAGGGGAACACGATCCTTCAGAGGTATACATGTTGTTATCAAGTCTATCAAGAGGGAATTCGGAATCTTCCGGTGTCTCCTCTGGCATCAAGGATCTGAACAACCAAGAAGAAATCGATGCCTTGGTTCAAATGTTATCCGGTCCCGAAATCGCCTTGTCCGATTTGGGGCAGGCTTTTTCCGAGAAACACTCGCTCAAGCAAGTCTCAGCAATTACATTGGAAGAGACCATCTTCTCAAAAGAAAACATCATCAAGCTTTTCGTCACTGTCATAGCGGCTAATCCAGCTACTAGACGGGCAGCGAATTTCCTCAGATTACTTTCAGGGCTAGTGCCGCATATATCAGAACATCCACCGAGTCAAGAATTGCTCAGAGAAGGAGTAGAAGTACTGGGATCGGTAATCCAGAAGGGGAAAACAGGAGATGAAGCAGCTATAACGGCCTTCCATCCTGGGTCCAATGAGTCCACCTCAGACTGGACAGCCGCACGAAGAGAATACGTATTCCTAGTTGAATCATTTGCGAGATCTGGCGGTCAACTGGGTGCTTCAGCTACGAAACGTACTTTGGACATGGTTCTCGATCTATTGAAACGTCAACCTGAATCTGTTGGTCCGGCCGCATCGAGTATTGTCAGCTTCCTTGCCAAGACTCACCTGTCATCGTCGAAGCCTACACCTTTCTTAAGGGATATCGCGCCTTTGTTCAGGATGTTCATTGCTGTTGTCGATTTTTCCGGTGTGTTAGATTCGATAACTGCCCTGATCAAACGGTCTTCCTTCAACCTAGATGGCGAGATCACCTCGATCATCGTTGAGAACTACGTGGAACCGGCTGTGAGGATGTTGGCTTCTGCCGCTGAAGAAAGTATGGCATTTATCGTACCACTCCGTTCGAGTGCGGTGAAATTACTCGCAGCTGCGGTATTCCTCAGAGGTGACGCTTTAGGTGCTCTCGAACGACAACCACCTTCCGCAAGTTTGTTGGCTTCTTTGGTCTTACCTCTGTGTCTGTTACTGGAACCTCCTGAAGAAGTCGATCGAGAAGCTGTATATGGTAGTCTATGGATAAGGTTATTAGCTTATGTCTTGAAATCGCGAGATCGACATAAGACCAAAACCGTCAAGACGGTCACCACGAATCAAGTTATAGCGGCGACCGTTCTGCTGACTGTACAGATAGTCAAAATTATCTTCATCCGAGCTTCAGAAAGTATATCCTCCATTAAAGGTTTATGGACCTATATATCTTCGTATCTACTACGAGTCATCGAAGATGGAGATGCCTCTTTCGCCGATTCATCACTTATCAACCCTTCGCCCAGAATCGTAGATTGGATAATGTGGAGTCTATTCGAATTGATTTGTCTGCACAAGAACCCAATCATGATTGATCTCAGGTACAAACTACAATTAGTCTTATTGAACGTACATGAAGAAGTCGAAAGGTCTGCACCACCTTCACCCAGCCTAGGAGCCGGAGGGAAATTATCGAATCCACCTATGACATCGCAAAGCATGTCAGGTAGAGCCCGGCGAATCTCATCTGCTAGAACGCCCTCAGCATCATTCGGTCATTCGAGATTACCCAGTGCGACTTATCCTGATATGTCAGGATTTGGATTAGGTCTAGATTCTACTCCGGGTCAGGGTCATGGTCATTCAAGAACGTCGAGTACGAAGCTTACTCCGGAATATATAAAGAACGGTCAACATTCCAGAATGCCAAGTCAAACTCAACAATTCTTAACTCCTTTCAGTGGCAGTACACCGCCTACGTCCAATAGAATCGGATCACACGGTAGGATGCCAAGTCAATCTTCTCTTTCTGGAGGTAATCATCATTCACAATCGGGAGGAAGTGGTAACGGAGGTATGGTCAGACCTTCGTTCTCCGCTTTATCTGCTAGGAGAGTCTCCAGACCTGCTTTCGAAGTTTTCCAGAATACCTCAGGAGGAGATACTGGGGCAGGAGGGATGCATCGTAGATTTCCATCTTCCGCTGGAGACATCAGAAATTTAACGAATGAGAAAATCGCAAATGCTAGTAGTAAAGCGAATGGAGGAGCAATCGTTCACCTGTTATCTACACCAAACCAGATTCTCTCGGCTACCAGTAGCAATTTCCCTACATTCTCCCCTTCCCATAGTCCTATTTCACCTCAAGGCAAGAACCCCTTGAGAGGAAATACTCTAAGTGGTGGCGGAGTCAATGGACGAAGAGGAGAATCTGCTTTGAGGGAAATTAGAGTGAAGAATGATAAGTTGTGTGAGATGACTAGGAAGTCAATGAAGATGGTTAGGTTGATCAATGGGTATGAGAATGGTAATAACGATGGTGAAAACTTGTTTGGAGATGATAATAACGAAGATGACGATATGATGAGAAGTTGGAATGTATCGGATGCTCTGGTGAGTCATCAGAGTACCATTGTCAACGACACATACTCATCATGATGATTTTTGTTTGGGTAGAACGTGATATCAGAACAAACTAGGATATTCGTCGAAGAGGAATTCAGAGATCTCTTCTCACCTATTTCGTCAACTACGTCCCACGAAATTGGTTTAGGAGATTTATCAACTGTCTTAGATCATTCTTTGAATCTCACCGATGCCCGAAAATCACAAGAAAAAGAAAAAGAAAAGAGGGAAAGTGGATATTCTTTAGCTCCTGAGGGATATCATCTAGATCCAAACGAACACTATCATCATCATTCTGGTCCAGGTGATATAGCGGAAGAAGAAGAAGAAGAAGAAAATTTGAAAATGTTCAATTTCGGAGGTGCATTTGGATTTAATGAAAAGAGAAGGAATTCAAGTTTGACTAGGAACAATATTCCTTTGTTATCTGTTTCCGAGAATTAGTGGTATAAGATTGTCGATATCTTATTCTGGGCGTTGCAGTGAAAAGTAATAGGATGTGGATAACGGACTATCTTACTGTAATAATCGTTTGTATTGCGTAAACGTATGACTATATGTCTAGCATGCGTCTTAATGAAAGTATGACCTTCACGAATGTATGCCATGACGATTCAGTCTTACTTCCGTTTGTCACATCTCGTTTCATCCCCTTTTGTTCTCTTTTCTCGTCAAGTTGACATCACAACGCTCAAAGAACACTACAGATTGTCATAAGGCTCGTTACGATGAAATTGAATACTATTCACAGGAGGTGGAAAAAGGTGATACAACAGGTTATACGCTATAACTAACTCATCGGGTCTATTCGTCATCACCATATCATGGTTTCTCTTCCATCTCAACTTATGTCTACTGTTTGACTTTTTTGGTACTAAGCCTTCCAAGCCACCTGTTCCTTATCTCTGCCTTCGAATCGGGGTGATCGTCTTCGAGGTCCTCTAGGTTGATTCGCTGCGAGATCGAGGCCTAATCAGGTATGAGATGTTAGGATAAGCTGTAAACTGTGCATAGCCCGAGTTGAAAAACTTACCCTTCATCTGCTCTCCCGCATGAGCAGTTCCACTTTCACTCGCTTTGCCTCTACCGTTATTTCGATTACTACATTGCCTCCATCTTATCAGCAAGCGTATTCCTAATATGAGATGTCCTATCAGAGCTAAGCTTACGCATTAGCGGTCTCGTTCTCTTTCCCCCTTTTAGGACCCTTTCCTTTGGCTGCTTTCTTAGCTCTGGTGGCCTTGGGGGTTTCCCTTTCTTGGGCTCTAGTAGGATAACTACTATCGACGATGATAGCATTTTCAGAGGTCGATCCAGCAACAGCAGACGAGGCCAAGGTTGTTTCAGTATTGGAGGAAACTTTGTTGACAAGAATTGTGGCAGTGGAATAGGGTGGAGCCGATGTTTCATTATGATATACGTTGAGGTTATTTTTCTTAAGATCAATCAAGCGTTAGCTATTGAAGTCGCTTACGTGCTACAAGTGATTTTTCAAATGACTTAACTTTTTGCCCTTCCCACTGGGTTGAGGGTTCTTATTAGATTTAATAGCTTGATCTTCCGCAGTAACCTTGATTTTAGGAACTTTCTGCTGTTCATGTGATTCTTGACGGTCGACCTCGCCGAGCACATTCCTCGAAGATTCTCCCCTGGTCTTCATCCCGTATATTCGAGATTTCCGAGGCTGTTTAGGAGGAAGGTTCTCCTTCTGGTGTTTTCCATTTACCCCTCCAGTGGCTTGAGCTGGCACAGGTGTTTTGACATTCTGCAATTTTGAATTGTTGATACCTCAGCAAAACTGCATCCGCATCTACTGTACGGACCGCCACATACCTCAGGTGTAAGATGGATTTCTTTGAGCGGACCTCTGGGGATTGGTTCGACTTTGTCACTTCTTGCAGCAGGTACTATATGGTCGAGTTTCAGCTGGTCGAATTTCAGCTGTAGAGTCATTGACGAATGTGCTATCTTACAGCTTCGAGTTCTCAAAGGCGTGATCGTCTTAGGAATATCTTCCCAATCCATTTCAGCTCTTTTCGACCAAGCGGCCAAGAAACTCGCCCATGTCTTCTCCCAGCATGGGTGTTTTCCTTGCAATCGCTGGATGATCTTGAGAGGACTTTCACACAAGTAGAAGTGATTGTTCAGATAAGCGAGGAAGCACAGGTCGTCCACTACCGACGGGTCGACCTTGTGCATATACGAAAGATCGCCTGAAGGGAGTGAGAATGGTCGGGGTTCTGCTTGAAAGGGCTGTAGGGAGGGATGTTGAAGAACCTGAGAGATCTACAATTGACAATGAGAATCACAAGACCATCTGAAGCACGAAGGGGATACTCACTGTCCATCGTTTCTCCGGTTCCAGCTCCAGCATGCCCATGATGACTTCCGCGATACCACCAGGGAGTGAATCATCAGATCCGAACCTGAATCTCGCTCTACCTTCGATGATACGTTGTTTGATGGCACTACTTTCTTCCTGAGGTCGATGTCTGGTAAATGGATGAGGGATACCAAGCAGCTTCATGGCGAGTATACCAAGAGACCAAACATCGTTTGGTTTGGGGTCATACAGATGGTCCTATTTTTCGTACATAGAGGTCAACGAGCCTTGAACCTTTACTGTAGGAAAGTACGCGACTTACAGCTGCTTTCTGGGGACTTGAGTAATCTAAAGTACCTCCTGCACTTCGGACTTTACCTCCATCAGGTCTGAAATGTGAGAAGCCAAAGTCGACTACAGCCGGCAAACCATACTCGTCAACTAGGACATTAGATCGTTTCAAATCCTCGTGACTGATGTTGAGCTGGTGTAGGATATCGATAGTCTGTAAAAGTCTTCTGAAGAAGGGAATGAAATGGTGTTGATTCCACGGTGTAGAATAAGCGGAAGCAGAAGCAGGATAGAGAGTGAGAAAGACGTAGCTAAGTTGCCAGATCTCACGTCAGCTCTGGTGGCATCTACGGTTCCGGTCTACCTCTAGCTTACGTCCATCCACCATCTTCCATCACACCCTCCAAGCCTACTATACCAGGTACACCGGCCCCGGAGAGTCCTCTGAGGAGAACAACTTCCTTATGCGCTTCGACAGCATCTATGGTCTCGTCCCAGCTGACTTCTCTCCCGGGGGTATGGTGAAGGGCGGGAAGGATCTTGCATGCAGCTTTATGACCATTTGGATGAGTGGCGAGTCGAACGTGAGCTAAGGATAGAAGGCAGAATCAGCTTGATTTTAGAAGGTCAGAAAGGCATGGGATTCACCATAAGCGCCTCTGCCTAAGGTCTTACCCAACTTCCAACCTCCAATGTGGGTGAGTGTACTTCGCGGGGTATCGTTTTTGGGCATGACGGGTGTGGGAGACTACCTTGTGTCAGTCGATTGATTGTATGAAGGTATGAGGGGTATGATAGGGGAAGAGGCGAGAGATATCAACGGTCAAGAAGTCAAGATGAGATGGTCGATGAGTGAGGAAAGGGAGGAGTGGTCTATGAGAAGTGAACGGTATAAACGTGTCCGGCTGCGGAATGTGAGGATATGAATGTACAGCACGTAGTGTATGTACAAGAGGATCGATCAAGAATCTCTCTGATTGTTCTCCATCAAGAAGAGGGGGAGGTGTGGGTATATAACACGATTGTCAAGAGGAAGATGGATGAAGACAGGTCGAAAGAGAACAGAGTGAGGAGTTGCAAGAGTACACGGTACACGGTACACAGGATACGGTACTGATCATCATATCGACCCCAAAGGCAGTCACGTTGGTTTGATGTGATGGATCGGATGGATTACCTCATCTCGGACGGTCTGTGCGTTCATTCCACACATACAAGTGGCACACCGTCGTTCTTCGTATTTTCGACTGCATGTGGATGTACAGTACCATGCATTTCAACTCGTAAGTATTGTTAGTACAACAAGGCTTCAAGTATACCCATCTGATCTACATATTTATGATCGATGAAACATCACTTCGTCGAAGCAGTGACATTCCGAGCATTAGTCTCCTGCGACCTCTTTTCTTCATTGCTTTCTCGCCTCTTCTGCCTCCACCCAGGACCATACCTCAGAATCACGAACGGCATGGGCGTAGCAAGCAGACATATCCCACCTAGTAGGACGAAACACCATCCAGAGCCCATCCGATTGACGATCAGCTGGACGGTCGACGTGGTCACTGCTCCCAGAGCACATCGGATCAAGTTGAACTATCGAGCATACATCAGTGGTCCGGTTGGATATCATATATGAATGACAAAGTATAACTCACTGTAGCTGTGACGGCTCCACCTTGACCTGTGAATAAATCGATGCCGTATATAGTTGCTGTAAAGCAATGAATCCATAAGCTTCAACCTTTTCCAGTCCGATTTATCGAGCTTACTTGTAGTGAGGAAACCCGTTCCGATACCAATGAAGAAGTTTAGAATAATCGGTACAGCAATATGCGTATGAGTTTGGGTCGACCATGCCAAAGCTATCGTCGCAGCGAGCAATATACTAGACATGAGAAATGAGCAATATCAGCCTCATTATGCTCAATAAAGTACGTAGATCGGCATCAACTCACCCAATATGATAAGGTAGAATCATAAACCTGACTTTTTCCAGTTTGAACTCATCTGGAGAATGACGATGATCACCTCCAACACGTCTTTTCTCCTTCTGGTAGAAGATATCCATAATTCTTCCAGTCAAGAATCCCGATATACCCGCTCCGACACCACCGGGTCTACCAACTCAATTCAGCATCGGTCTTGCCACCGGTCGCTGCGAATATAAAATGGACGGGACTTACAGATAGCATAGACCAATGACAAATTCGTTGACTTTGTACTGATCTTCCAAGAGCGTAGTAAAGACGGTTCTGATAGTTCACACTCGTAAAATCAGCACTCGGCGTCCCATCTGTAATCATACCTGGTAGTAAAGAGATGATTTCAACTCACAAGATGGCATACCAAAAGGCATAATACAAAGATGACCAAGTGAATATCAACGCTATCTCAGGTTCCAAGAAAAGCAAAAACGATGCTAATGGGTTAAACTGACCATAAGAATGATTATAAGCACAAAGATCGCTTACTGTCGAAAGAGGTGGAATGACTCACTTTAACACGTTTTGAAGTCATTTGTTCTGGATCTTCACCCTTCTCTTTTAATTCCCTCAATTCCCTCTTCCTTCTCATCAGTGCAGCGGGTGTACAATTGATCAGAGGTGGAGGAAGGGACCCATCCCCAACTAGAGTACGTAGTGTTTCAGGGAAGAAGCTAGTAACAAACCAGTATCAGTCTCTCTGAAATTTCCCGTTCGTTTCCCAAGACAGTCAAATCAGACTCACAAGATCATAGGTATCAATACGCAAGCGCAAAATATACACAAAAACCAGAAGATCGATCGCCATCCCAGGGTAAACGCGAAGATTCCTCCCAACAGTGGACCAACTATCAAATATCATAAGTCATACATCGATCAGCAAGCTTCTCAGCAATTCAGTTTCAATAAGCAGACCTTAGTCACGTACGAGCAGGACCAACAGTCGTACCAAGATTGAACAAACCCAGATACCTTCCTCTCTCATGAGGCATAGCTATATCAGCTACCACCCCTGTACCAATCGCTATCAGAGCTGAACCTCCACTAGCTTGTAATACCCTCATTAACATCAACAACCAATATGCTGACGTTGGACATAAGGCCGTTCCAATACATGATAAGAGGTATATCGATAATAAAAGTATGAAAACGGGTCTATAATCGAAATCATCAGAGTAAGCTCATTGATGGAATCAAGGCTGTACTAGATGGTATATATATATAACTTACCTTCTTCCGAAAGAATCCCCTGCTGAACCCCATAAAGAAGGTGTAAGAGCTTGAAATACTCTACATACACGTACGATTGTAAGCCTCTTTTCTCAATACCACATGGCTGCTGGAAACCTGGCACTCACAAGTAAATCGTAACAGTCAGATTAATCTTCTCAGTAGTTGTATTAAAAGCCTTGGCCAATGTAGGTATAGCAGGCACGTAGATATTCGTGGATATTGGTCTGCAATATGTACCATACCACAATTTGGATCAGCACATGACATGTATCCTTCTTTGTCATTCTGAAACAACGACCACACAACAATGTCCATTCGGTGAAAACAGCGTATACGTACGAGAAGATAGCGCCCAAAGCACTGAAAATCACTATAAACCATTTCTGTCCATCTGTAAATACAGAATACGGCTTATTCGACGCGGTAGTGAAATTCGTCTGGATATGATCCAAACCTTGAAACTGTGGAGTCTGCGTATCGGAAGGTAGAATGATAGGATGCTGATCATTTTGGGTTTCGCTAGGACCATTCGGACTCAATGGTGCTTGATCAGATGAGTCTGCCCTTTCTGGGTCATTTGGAGTAGTTAGAGAGCGTTCTAGGCCAACTTCATCCGCCCTCGTTTCGGCCATCCTTTGCGATGACAAGGTATACAGTACGATCTGGTAAGATATACTATTCGTGAGGTTGATATCGATTATTTTCTTGGTGATATACTATACACATTAGATGGATTGCAATTTACATAGACTTTGACCAGGATATTACAGTACGAACAATTTCCGAGGATACCATCACCACATCACATCACACCATACTGGATTCACGGGCTATTTATAGTTTCTGCCCAGTCCGGATCTTACGGTATCGGTCATGTCCTAGCTGCCGCATCGGTCGAACCCGATTTTGGTGATTACAATATGTACGGCCGAGAGTTCAGAGTATCAGAAGAATAAGAAATCAATGCCAGCAAACAATACATACCAGTATATAAAGTACCTCAACGTGCACCAGTTACTAAGGGGGCAAAAGTGATCACCTCGTTTATCATGCTCTATCACATATCACCGATGGTATCAATAAATGCTCAACAAGCAAAGATGAATAAGCAATATTCAGATTGTGGGTAATGACCAAGCCATATGTAATGAAGGCAGCTTCGCATTGTCATAGACTGAGACACAAGGTCATTTGAATGGCAGAACTGGAGAAAGCGGGCCTCGCGATCGGTCCCTTCTGTCGCCTGGAACCCAGTACAATCTGCTACTCTAACTGACATGCATTTCACTCATCAAAAACTGCGTGTCTTTTACCAGTGGTGTAAACCTCCATCTACGATCAACTGCGTTCCAGTGATGTCTATTCGAACGATCATCCATATAGAACGTCAGAATTTCTGGAGAAATAATACACCTTGTCAAGAAGAAAAGATTACTCACAAGAAGCATAGTCTGACAAGAAGAAGACCACAGTGCCAGCCTGTTCGTAAGGTTCACTGATTCTGTTCAACATCACATCGGATGCAACCTTTTCTCGCAGTCCCTTGTCGTCTCTCAAGTTAGAGTTCATATCGGTGAGGACATACCCAGGGGAAAGGACGTTGACCTATAGGCACATAGTAGGGTATCAGTGTGGTGTTGGGGGGCGAAATGAAGGGAGATGAGAAAGTAAACTCGCAAGAGTTCCATACGGTGCCCATTCCATTGCCAAGGTCTTTGCAAGGGAGTTGATGGCTGCCTGATCAGGGGATATCACGTTTAGCTACTGTCACGGAATGATGGGAGGTAGGTAGCAAAAAGAGGAAACGCAGATTGATCTCACTTTAGTAGGGTTGTAGAAAGCCTGAACTTCACCCTTGTTGGCAATGGTTCCAGATACAGCTACAACAGTATAAGAAAACCTAGGTCAATTTTTTCCTTCCCTCTCGACTGAACGAAAGTGGGTAGCTCGTATGTGGGCTGGTCGGATCATTCAACTCACAGGAGACGAAAACGATTCTTCCATTCTTATAATCATGTTCCTTCCATAATCTTTGAGCGGCCTGAGCGCAGGTGAACACACCCCATACGTTAGGTCCAAAATGATTATCGAAGTCTTCTTTGGTATATTCCAAAGCGTCTTTCTTGTAGTTTATACCTAAATACATTCCCTATCAGCTTCACGACAACAAAGACAAAGAAATTACCAGGATCAGGATGACTAGCAAGAGGTAAATGATACGGGTAGATTAATTTGTCAACTTACCTGCGTTGCAAACTACACCTCCGATAGGTCCAACATCAAAGTATATCTTCTTGAATAAATCGGTGATAGCTTGTTGATCAGCCACATTTGCTTGATATGCCTGCTCAAGCTGTCAGCCAGTCTTCCTCACATCATCTTTGATCGTGTCAAGAATTAGAGACGATATGAAGATTTGATGAGTTTACATACCTCGCAGTGGACACCGTACTTTTCGGAGATCTTCTTAGCTACTTCAGGAGCATCTTTACTCGATCGATAAATGATCGCGACGTGGGCACCAGCTGGAAGACCATCAATCGACGCACCACTTCAGTCAGACTAGACTGAAAAGATCGTGGAACATATACCTACCTTGAGCAACTTGTTCACTGATTGCCAAACCGATTCCCTAACACCCATTTATTCGTCGATCAGTACAAAACACTTGTAAACCACTTTCGAGGCGACCATTGACTCACTCGATTACCTCCAGTGACTACGATCGTCTTTCCTTTCAAATCCACTTGCCAAACCATGTTATTTTACTTGGACTTTCGCTTATATAAAAATGATAGGATATGGGTATACTCTATTGATGTATCTTGGAGGTATATAGTATGTTATTCAGCGATAGACATGGATAGAACAACTCCCTTTGTCTGAATGGTCGATGTAACTACCATTCACTATTTATGCGGATACGAAATGCAGATCCTACGTCATGAAATGGGTTTAACAGATTAACCTGACCCATATCCTGATCTAACGCCCTCAATCTCGATCACCTCCTCTTTTTTTGGGTAGGATTATCTAAACATTCCCAGATTTATACGTCATATAAACAGCCCAGAAGATCAGAGCGCCGTTTTTCTGGATGCTACGGAATGGGACTCGGCGCTTAATCCTTCCTTTGTAGCCTTAGCTTCTCGATTGATGACAGCAAGACCGAGGGAATGGCCGGCACAAAGCTACACTGACGCAAAGTGGGGAGGACCGAGAACGTGTAAGGATGGTTAATTACATCTCATCATCTTCACAGCATGATACTATAGCTATACTATTTGTTTTACTGTAAGGCAAGAGCTTCAAGGACCTCAGCGGACCGATGAATGCGCCTTTCTCCGACACTTAAATGTTGGCGTTATGTTGATAAGTACCACTTCGAAAATCACCCCACCTGGTTCTAGTCCTTCTGTCCTTCCCTGTTATTCTCCTTGGCATCACCCGCTCCATCCCCATTTCTCCTCGCACTTGCCCCCGCCTCTCCTTCCGACCGCTGAGCTGCAGTAGGACTCTGTGAAGATCTTCGATTCTGCTGAGAGGGACCGTGCTGTGGTCCAGTTCCTGTCTGAGTGCTGCCTCCACTTCCAATGGAACTCGAAAGTGGGGTCGAAGCCTGTTGAAGTTGCTGAGCTCTTTGCGACTGCGATGATTGAGCTTGTAGAGGTTGTTGTTGTGGCTGAGATTGTCGTTGCGGTTGTTGCTGTTGGGAATTACTAGATTGACCATGATTGACATTCGCATTAACACCTAGAGAATCTTCCATCCTCTTTGGGAAATGATCGGGGTATAAGGGATCGCCAGCTCGAATCATGCCAAATGCACCTTCGTATCCCCTCAGGTTCTCCGCTGTGAATGTATCTCTCCATCTTCCAACCATGTATCCACCCGTGTGAAGGTATCCTTTCCATATCCATCTGCCCATAACGTGACGCTGAGAGTTCAAGAAGGATATCAGCGACAAGGAAGTGGCCTGCGTGTAATTTTACAAAGGTACTCACCGAATAAGTCATCTCCATGATGACCAAACCATCCCACGATCTCACTCTTCCCCTCATCTTGGCCCAACCCCAACTCGTCCTCGCCTGAAGTATCACAAACTCAAGTCAGTATATGCGAGTCTAGCCAGATATACACAGTAAACTCTATCGATCCCGGAGAAACTTCGCACTCACCCTTCCACTGATCAGAATCTCTTTCGTCCAACCCTCTTCCAACACCTCCGTTTCATTCGACAACTCGTACCCGTACCCTTCTTTGATCAAACTCTGTTCCGATCCATCCTCATCAAACTCGTCTTTAAAACCAGCAGCCAACAATGGTCCTTTACCTCCTAATTGGGCTTTGGGAAGTTTAATGATAGTTTCAAACAACTCCATTTCAGCAGCTTGTTCCGCAAAAGTACCAGTATACACCCCACGCATATTCCCAGCTAAGATCTGTCGATATAAATCGAAATCGTAAAACAGGAATTTACCTCGCCAGAAACCTTTAATTTGATTAGCGAATGTCAAGGGTGGTAACCCAGGGGAGGTATGTGGATCTTGACACATGGTATTCCTCTGCCATTCCCTATCATGTTCTGCCGATGGGATAAGTTTCGACATGCTAAATAGACTTGGTAAACCAGCTTCGAAGGGTGATGCAGAGAATGCCGAAGATCCAGCTTTCAATCCTACCCTCTCCGGTTGTCTCTCCAACAATCTCATAAATACCAGGTAAACACCCAAAACGAAATGCGGGGGAGCCCTCTTCCAAGTGTAGCCGAATCGCTTGTAGGTCATAGCTTTGATACGTATCGAGGCGTCGGTCTCGTGCTCTTCACATCCTGGTGGACAGAAGGGGAGTTTGCGATAATGCCATGGAGCGTAGTGGATGTCGTACTGTTGTGCCGTAGATCACATCAGTGAATACAGCTGATGAGAGGATACTTTGTGAAGACATGACACTACAAACTCACCTTGGCACATGCAAACACATACGGTCGGAGCATGAATATCTTCTCATCGACTTCTGCGGGTGAATCTTCTCCGATGTCGTCTACAGTTCACGATGCACCAGAATCAGCATCGACCATAAGTCGTGAAGAGGATTCGGTGTTCACATTGCGTGGGAGATTGGTTACTCACCTATCCCAGCTAAAAGACAACACCATACAGCCAAAGCCTTGTCACCCGTATCTCTCGGGTATCCAGGTACCAATGACTCTTTCAACAAATTCTCTTTGTAAAAGGCAAGAATGAAGCCTCGAAGGTCGCACTGCGTATCGAGGAATCTAGTGTTTTCACCATCTGACAAAAAAGTGACACGTCAGCGCATTGTCCACTCACAAGGCCGGACAACCGGGAACCGTCTTTACGCAGATCTCCCTTTCACATAGACGCCGGGATAAGACGAGACTCACCATTCTCAGTCAGCAAGAACCATACGTTCCACAAATCCGCTACATAGGCTTCTTTATCGCATATACCGGGAATCTCGATTCTCGATTGCTTCGATACCTGTCTCATCCTATATGATTGTTCCCATCTCGTCCTATAATCGATCGCCCAGCTCCTAGGATCTGAAAAGAGATCGAAAATTTTCCTGTTCTTTCCATCTGGTTTGGATATTGATGAATTTCCTGTGGAATCTGCATTCGCATTTGTTGTTGACGTTGTGGTACTATCGCTGGTTGAGTTGGAAGCGGGAGAAGGTTTGGTGAGGTTCTTCTTCATCCATTGATATCTCCTATCTAAAGCTTGAATATCGAATGTAGCTCTAAACAATCTGTTATAAAGGTGTGGGTTGTTATCGAAACATATCTGTTCGTATATAGTTTTGGAAACGAATAATAATGGTAATAATTTTGATGGATGTTTATCATATTTCTTCACCTCGTCCTGTTCCTCAGAAACATCTGTATCCTCGATGACCAAGTAAAAACCAACTAAAGCTAACAGTTCTCTAGGTAAACTTTCCAAAGTCTTTTTGCTAGTATTACCGTTAGTCATTATATTTGATGATGATGATGATGATGATGGGAAGGCGAAAGTAGGTTGTGGTGAAGAAGGTCTTGGCGACATGTATGAGGGTGAATCTTCTCTTGTTTTCCTTCGCTTAGCCGTAGGACTATCGGGAGTGGGTGTCGACGTAGTCGAAGATGAATGAGGCGAACAAATGAAATCCAATGAGGTCTTAGTTTTGTGTCGTGCTTGAGAATGAGAATGAGGTGGTGTTGAAGATGAGGATGATGAAGTGGTTGTTTTAATCATCTTGATTCGGTTGATGGGCCTGGGTCCTAGCTCTGAGATCGAAAGCGAGGGTGAGAGTGAGGGCGATACTGGGTTACTCGTAGTATGTTGATGTTGTTGATGTGCTAGTGTGATTCCCAATTCCCTTTTGCTTTGCCTTTTCCTTTTCGCTCGGATGCTTTTCGCTTTTTATTGTTGCGACAAACCGATGACCGGATAAGGAACAAAATTAGGATTATATACGAGGTATAGTGTGTAGCTTAGATCTTTTTTAGACTCAACTTTGACCTTGAGCACCTCCTATCAAAGGATAGGGACAAAGATATCGACGACGGCGGCACGGATTGTACGGAGGTGGATGTCGATGGTATGGGAGTTGACACGCAGGTTCTTGATTTGACTTGGCATGAATAGAAAAACTGCAGATCAACGAAGTGGTGAAATGACCGAATAGCGGATTACCCGAATAGTCAGCCAATTCAATTCCCAAATTCGTTAATTCTCGGATGCAAAAAAAAGAAGAAACACGATCTGAGATCAGCTCAGATCATCGAGATATCATCTTGAGCCAATTAACAAAGAGGGGTATCTCAGATTACCTCGACCACGTCTGCATCTCCATTAGTAAGAGGGAGTTCTTACTTGACCACGGAGCGTGATGCTACACCACGTAACGTGGGACTTGACGCTCTTGGCATCGGTCACTTGATTCTCCATCTCCATTTCCGGAAGCAAATCTTCATTACTACTCATAAGTGGTCGCTCATCATGAAATGGGGATCTCTTCGGTCATCGAAAACCCAAATAAATGACACATAATTGCGCCAGAAGCACTTACTGCTGAACCCAAAGCTCCAACAAAACTCAAAGATATCAGGAGAATTGTGCTGTTGTATGGCAGCTACCACGGCTTGAGGACGAGAAAAGGGTCCATCTCCGGACGAAACGGCGATAACGGCGGACATGTTTTTATCGATGGGTGATCCAAGGATCTATCTGAGTTATCTTCTTCCCATCATGGTCAGCTGATACACCACTCTGACATCCCCCTGTCCTTTCTGTGCGAGTATTTGTGGATCCAGCGCGCATAGCAATGACACAATCTCGTAGGTCTGTGCACGATATCTTTCATTCCCATTGATAGTATGGAGTAAAACCGCCGATCATACCGCCGACCTCCTTCATCGAGCACAGCAATCCCTGTCCTTTGTAACCATCAGTTTAAATGGTCTGACGCACGGGTCGACGGTTCGCTACCGACATCAAGTAGTGCTTGGACCATCTCATGTTTACAGGTTAGATCCCACCCCACGACACAGGTGTTTGAGCGGGTTGACTCCCACGTGAGAAGCACGAGGCGTTGCGATCGACCTCGATTTGTGATGTCACCGCGATCTGGTAGAGTAATGTTGAATCAAATTCAGTACTCGTATTCAATGTTAATGCTTTGTTGGCCGAGTGGTTGAGCTGTTCCGAAATCAGCGCAATGTTCATTGACAACTAGTGTGATACGTGGACATTTATCTCTTGCAATCATGGCACCCAAGCGTCAGGTCAGACCATCTACTCCTCCGCCAAAGAAGAAAGCCAAGAAAGGTGGTCAGCAACAGACATCAATAGCGAACTTCTTCATCTCACCTTCAAAGCCGAAACAGGTCGTAACGAACGGGCATAAGCGTAATGATACGATCATCAGTATAGATGATTCCGACGACGACTTGCCCACTACAGCGAAGGTCCAAGAGGAAGATGAGAAGCTGGCCAGGAAGTTGGCGGCTGAATGGGGCAAGGAAGATGGAAAGAAGGTTGACAAAGGCAAAGCAAAGGCTAGTCCTACTATAGAAGATGACGAAGAGGAGGATGAGGTGGTACCCGTAGATGCGCCTTACTCGGAAGCTACAGGTATCAATGGGTCTTGTTCAAGTAAACATCAGCTTCCACCCATCAAGAATGACAAATTCAAGGTCAAAGCAGAGGAAAGCAATGAATCGAAACCTATCGCATCTATATTCGCATCTCGTCAATCCAAACAACTTCTTCGTACACCATCACCACCTGGTATGAAACCTGATATAAAGCCAATACTTGACTCACCAAGTAAAACAGCAACTATCACTTCCATCTCCGCTGAGCCTGTCGATCCAATCGATTTCGATACCGACGCATTCCTGTTTAAACCTTCAGAAGTTGACACTTCGAAATGGCCTAAGGGCAGATTACCCTATAGCATACTTGTGGGAGTGTACGTTCAAGTATCAAGTACTAGATCAAGATTACTCATAGTGAGAGTATTGACCAAGTGAGTCATGGCAGCCTCGTGCTTTCACATTTTGTAGATGCTGACGATCCTTTAGTTTCCTTCATCTGTTACTTAAAGTATCGCCTATCGACCTTCCACCGTCTCTCTACCTGCTCTCAAATCACTTGTTACCAAACTACCTACCCTGCGAATTAGGTGTTGGTTCGCAAATACTCACTAAAGCCGTGATGTCAGTATCGGGGTTACAACCTCGTGATCTCAAGAAATTATGGGATAAATGGGGTGATCCAGGAGATGTAGCATTCGAAGCTAAGAATAACCTTCGTACACTCGTTAAACCCTCACCGTTACTTGTGGGAGACGTATATGCTAGATTATTGGGATTGTCGAGAGTGAAGGGAAGTCAAAGTGGCAAGATCAAGGGAGACGTAGTCAGGAAACTGATGGTTCAGGCTAGAGGGGAGGAAGTTAGATTCCTGGTTAGGAGTATGGTAGGGAATCTCAGAGTAAGTCAAATAAGTCAAATTCATGGGAATGCGAGTAGTAAATGGCTGATTTGAGTTCGTGGATCAGATTGGAGCGGTACGACTAGTCAGTTCATATCGTCCTTTCCACTAATAGATGTAACGCTAATTGATTAATATCTTTATAGACTCTCCTCACAGCGCTTGCAAGAGCCACAGCCCTCCTCCATATGCCAGCAGAACTCATCGATTCGGTCAGACCTCTACCTCCTCCACCTCAGAAGCTCGAAAAGGGCCAGAAGCGTGTCCCAAGACCCAAGATCGAACCTGATCCAGCGAGGGAGGAAGTAGAAGAAAGGTGCGTTGAAGCTACCAAAATTGTCAGGAAGGTCTACGTTCGTCATCCAAATTATGGTGATTTGGTGGTCGGACTGGACCATGGTGGTTTGATAGGCCTGGAAGACAGGGTAGGGGTGAATGTTGGTGAGCATCAACTTGCTATACCATATTGAATTACAAATATTGGATCAAATATGCTGATTTTGTTGGCCTTTTAGGTATTCCCCTATCACCCATGTTGGGCTCGATAACCCGATCACTCAACGAAGTCTTCACTCGTCTGGGTACATTGCCATTCACTGCTGAAGCCAAATTGGATGGTCAGAGGGTACAGATACATGCTAGAGTCGATGGGCCTCAGGGTGAAGATGATGGAGGTGGGAGATGGGTACAGGGGGATGAGGGGAAGGTTTGGGTCAGGTTGTTTAGCAGGTGAGTGATGGAAGATGATCGCCAACAGACGATATATACCGGATATGATGATTCGACGCGATAAGCTGATATGTTTATGATTTGACCGTAGACATCTCGAAGATATGACCGAGAAATATCCAGATGTCTGTCAATTGATTTTAACACTTCTAACACGTCCGCTGCCTTCCCAGCCCAATCCTTTCCCCTCAGAAGCTTCAAAAGCATCTTCAAGTGTTATGGACTTGCTTAAGGCACAGCAGATAAAATCGTTCATCATGGACGCCGAAATTGTAGCTGTCGATAAGGACACTGGAGCATATAGGACTTTCCAAGAGCTATCAAATAGAGCTAAGAAGGATGTCAGAGTCGAGGATATTAAGGTTGTAGTAGGGGTTTTCGCTTTTGATCTGATGTTATTGAATGATCAGGTGAGTAAAATGACACTTCTCGAACCTCGTCACTTTATTGATTACTTGATGTGGTGTGATGTGGTGTGATGTGGTGTAGCCTTTGCTCGATTCTCCATTTTCTCATCGACGTCATCTCCTTCGTACCTTGTTCCAACCATTTTCCAATCCCTCTGACCCCACCTTGGCCAGATTCGCCCATGTAGCCTCGCTCGATTCCACATCGTTGCAAGACGTTCCAGCAGAGATGCAAGCGTTCTTCGAATCAGTGGTAGAACAGAAATGTGAAGGCTTAATGGTGAAACTACTAGAGTCAGGTGAAGGGTTAACAGGTGAAGATGATGAAGATGATACCTCCAATGTGGGTGATACACCATCTAAGAAAGGGAAAGGGAAAGGAGGGAAGAGAAAACCGTTACCAGCGACCTATGAGCCTGATCAACGAAGTCAGGGATGGTTGAAAGTCAAGAAAGGTGAGTTGTATATCTGCTACGAGTCTATACGAGGAGATCGAAGCTGACGTTTTTTTTTTGTTCGGTTATTAGATTACCTGGAAGGTCTGGGCGATTCGCTCGACCTAGTGCCTATCGGAGCTTGGTGGGGACAAGGCCGGAAAGCAGGATGGTGGAGTCCCATCTTACTAGCTTGTCATAATCCGGAATCTGGAGCTTTGGAAGCTGTATGCAAGTGTATATCAGGTGAGTGAATTGAACTAAATCAAATGAATATAAATCAGCCAGTGATTGTGAAAGCATGTTAGCTGATCCAGTTCTGTTTTGCTTTGTCGGTCGTGAAAATAGGATTTTCGGATCAATTTTATAAAGACCTGCTTAAACGTTTCCCATCTGAAGGACTACCCGAGAAATGTAACAAGACTACACCATTAGGCTTTTACGATACAGGAGGATTGAGACCGGATTTTTGGTTCTTGCCTTGTGAAGTATGGGAGATACGTGGTGCCGAGTGAGTTGTGATTTCGATTTTATCTGGCCCGTACGATCTTCTCCTTCGATCCTGGAACTTGTTGGGTGGTTGCGATCCGAAGTTCAGCTTGAGCAGGATTGTGTTTTGGGGAATTCAGTAATTGACTACCTAATAATGTGTCTAGTATAACCCTCTCGCCTGTTTATCCAGCGGCATCATCTCAACTAGGTTCCGAGCGTGGTCTGTCAATAAGGTTCCCTAGATTTATGAAGATCCGAGAGGACAAAACGTGGGAACAAGCTACGACGAGCGAACAATTTGCGGAGATGTATAGGAAACAAATCAAAGATGCTCCGACCAAAGATCAATCTAGCTCTAATCAGAATGGGAATGGCAAGGTGGAGGAGATCATAAGGAGAGATTCGGATGATGAGGATATAAGACATCTGGAGGATGAAGGAGAAGCTGATGAAGTGGAAGATGAGGATTGATTGAACTTGATTTAGGTCTGTTGAAAGTGCAACATCTCGTTTGCTCAGGTGAATTATATTTTGTTGTATTCTATACTTGTGTAGAGGTCTTAACCTCTCCACAGATGCATGGCATGATCATAAAATGAACAACTGGCGATCAATGTCCCTTCTTTCCCTTCTACATTACTTTCAGGTAACCTTGACCAATCTACACCATAAGCTAAACTCTCATGATCTTCAAACGTCCTGATGATCTCTCCTCCTACCTTATCTTCTTCCGGTTGAAGGTTTATGGTGTCATTGGAGAGCTGAACAATCTTGAAACCGTCGTGCATACATGCATTGAGTATATGATCTTTGCGTTCAGAGGAAGGATGGAATTTCGTTCGCCAGATACCACCTCCCATGTGGATTGTCGTTAGCGGTTGAGAGGGTTGACGAGTATCGAATATACGTAGGTTCTCGTCGTAGCTGTACAATACGATATTTTAGTGTACGACCTATGTAGCTCAGAGGTATCAAGAGGACTCACCTTCCCACAGCTAGTAGATATTTGGTATGAGGAGAAGAAGCGATAGTGGTCACTCCAGCATCGAAACTGTTTAGCATTGCCATTAGGTGGATCAGTATAAGTCGAAATTGATGATGACGGATGATGACTAGAGCTCACTTCTTATTCACAAAAGTAGGTCTGAACGTTTCTCGTATATCCCATCTTTTCAACTTACAATCGTCTCCACCTATTTGATCAAAGCAGGCGAGATCAGTCCTCTTTTGCTTTTTTTGTGCAACGTACAATAAGGGTTTCATGCACTAGCCGGAGTCTGTCTGAAATTCCACTCACCTGACCATACAGTATTCGAATCCCAATTATCGAAACTTGTTATCCACGGCTCGTAATCATGTGCTTTCCAGCTAGAATCTACCTCCCATCCTGTAGGTGTAGGTATGATGTGAGATAGATTGCCATTTGAAAGGGAAGTGATGATGGATGAAGGTGATGATCTAGTAGTAGTATATCGTCAATCAATAAACCAGTTATCTAAACAATTCTCCTTATGATCACAGACGGGGGGTGATTGATGACATACTGGTTCAGTCGATTGGACCAATCTAACGATAAACATAATATCGATTCCTCATCTACATCTATGTGATGAGTTTCTTCCAATCGCCTCTATACTCCCTAAACTAGTCAGCAAACATTACAAGGACGGTCGTTGTCGATGAAGCCCACAGTATCGGTATTCAAGGCGTAGAGCGTAATATGTCCTTTGGCATCTGCTACACCCAATACTGGTCGGCCATTATCTAATTTAGGTGACCTTTTCAGATGTATATTAGTATATATAACGTGATGCATGTAAAGTAGACGACAGGCAAAGGATGACCCACCATTTCGTATCTAGTATAGCAGAAGTTTCGATCCTCTGAATCTCGGTCCTTTGTCAGGTTTATTCCATCAGTATTCATTCCAGTATACTGCACATAGCAAGAACTTCTGGAAGCGCCCGTGACGAATACTCAATTTACTCACAATGAATCATCTTCCCCCACTTGATACACTAATAACCGTCCAACTCTCTGAGTAGGCTTACTAGATCCAACATCAGATTCATCATCCTCATCCTCATCGCCTTCCACCACCTCTGCCTTTGGATCTTTGACTCCAGCATTCTCTTCAGGCTTGACTATCTGATAAGTTCCGCAGACACATATGTCCTGAAAGCCTTCAAATGGACACCATTCGATGGAATCTGCCGAATAGACCGTATCGACGTATGCTAATGATTTAATTGACAAGAACCGTCGTCAGCCGTACACGCACAAAGACTCTCAGAACTATTTTTGAAGCAGAGCAGCGGACGCTCACCTTGCGACATATTTGTCCACCGAATTCAGACGATGGACGATGGATGCATGGGGAGAGTAAAATCCAGAGTGAGGGTGAGAGATATTCGGTTTTGAAATTTCTGTCAGACGATGGACTTGGCTGGTGGAGGTCATTAGTGCGAGTATGTGAGGCAGTGTCAGTGTTGTAAAATACAATCGTCCAAATTTAGGCCGATACAGTTCTGGAGTTCTTTTAATCAGTGAATCCGCTTACAGTCATGCAGTTCGATGATTAAATTTGAATCCTTTAGAAATCGGAAAGTAAGTTTCGCGGCTGTTCGGTATGTGGAGATTTGCCCAGTAATCATTCTATAGATACAAATTTCATATCAAATGATAATTCTATGTAGATGGCAGTATGCTCAAAAGATTATATCTATATAAATAGGTATGTATGAGAGATGAGAAATGAGAAACAAGGAAAACAGAAAATCTTTGCGATGTATACATAAACGATGTTGATTCCGTCAAGTCATCCAGCTATCATCTGATCTTTGACGAATCGTCCTACAGTCCTCCGAGTTCCGTATGTCTATCAGTACTTAGGTTGACCCGGCCTCATGTTATAGGATTCTACATCGGTGTTGTTTCTTGATATTCTACCTTTATCTCCTGGGAACGAAGTAGGAATAGAAATACTCAAAATGAGTCCGAATGCGATACTACATTTTCATACACAACACATATCAGCTTGCCCTTGCAATAGAATCTGATCTATGGTCGAGATACACTTACAGTTCGAACACCATTTGTAACACCCAAAATGCGACTCTCGAATTGACAGGAGCATCGTGATCACTGGTAAAAGTCTGCACCATTCTGTACGCAGCTACTACTATCAAACACCCCGCTGCGCAGAGGATGAAGATTGTACCTCTTCTGTCTGAAGAGAATTTGATCGATGTAAGGATAGCTGCTAGGGCCGTCACGACCACGGTACCTGTTCATTCATCGCAATGTTAGCTTTTATACATTTACTTGGGAAAGAGGGAAAGGGGACTAACCGAATGATAAGACACTACTGGCATCTCGTAGTTGTCTGACGGTATCTAATTTGGCTTGATCCTCGAGAGCGTTTGAAATCATGGACGACCCGACGATGGCAGTTATAATGGCAGCTAAGAGAACGAGCCTAAGTAACCTGTAATAGTCAATCACAATATCAGCATCAGGACCAATGATAGAGTACGATGTGGGTGGGGATGAGCTTACCGAGAAAGTCTTTGTACCCAACGTGGTCGATCTTCTTTAGCCATATCCGAGTCAATCTGGAGATTCCAACATCCAATAACGGGTTCGATGAGGAACAGAAATCCGATGGAGACCAAGATCAGTTCGGCGACTGTAATATCAGACTAGTCAGTGGCTGTTCCATCTTACGTAGAAAGGGGATTATATGCTTACTCAACAGTCCTTCACCATAGCTGTTCTTCGACATATAAGCTCGGACGACCAGCATACCAATCCTACAAAGTAAAAATACAGTGGGCCGAATTAGAAGTAATGTTCGATCGGATTTTCTGAACCATCTCCAAGCTAAAAGTGGGATTGCCAATACGTACTATCAACGAAGTCAATCATAAGTTAGCTCTTCAGGTTCGAAAGGTGGGTGGTGAGAGAAGTAAGACGTACTATAACGAGAAATACAATTGATGGAGCTAGATCAACAGAAGTTGGAAAACCACCTGTGAAGTTGATATTGCTGAGCGAAGAGTAATTGGGGTTGGAAGATGTGGTAGACATCTTGTATTCGAGTAACAAATGTATTTGTTGGTTTGTTGGTTGGTAGATAAGTCAGGAAGATTTCTTGAATTGATTAGTAGTTTCGATTGAATCTACCAACGAAGGGTTGAGTGATTGAGTGGGCGAATGGATCTCATCGTCAGTCCATCCTTTTTCAAACCTTTATAACCTGTCCCAAACATCCATGCATACCAGTGGCGCTTCATCGATATTGATGGAAACATGATAATAATCAACATCGGTACCGAAATCTGTTATGCTAGCCAACTTCTCCGCCTTCGTGTGACAGGGTACAGATAACTCTGTTGACATGTATGTTACTATATTTAGACGTAAACACCTTTGAAGCTGTGCCGGGGATAACGCTGGATCCCTTCAAACTTTACATTTATCCACCGTTGTATCAGCTTCAACAGGTAATTTCGTTGAAAGAGGAGGATCCTCGCTCCCGGTGTCGGTAGCGAGATGACACATGGAGGTCACATGGATGGGCATCCGAGAAATGTATTTGATACCTCCTTTAACGAGGGGATGTGTCCGATGCCAACGGAAATAAGCGACAGCCGGAACGAGCAGATGAGATAGATGATGATTGAAATGATCACGAAATCACCTAATAGTCAAAAACAAGGAAAAAAACCGAGGATGATGACAAATGAAGGTGAACGATGGAATAATCAGTAGTACCACAACAACGAAACAGAACAAAAACAGCAAAGAGCTACACAGAGTCTTATATAGCAACTACAAGGCTCACCAGTACACTGGCAAGAATACATACATACGACTGGAGATATACATACGTACGAATCATCTCGGCGATCTTGTTTTCCTTCTTGTACGAGTACTCCACATCATCGCATAAAAGCTGAGACGGACATAACCGTATATTCCTCATTCGTACTCAAAAGTTAAAACAGTCAAAACCACCATCTCCACCAAAAAAAATAAATCCTACAACAATCATATAATCATACAGTTAGAAATATACACTTGATATGCCATCGACATACATGCCCGCTCGAAACATGTCCCATTCTCAATCTCACTCTGCCCCCTCTCAAGGCGATCTAGACGTTCTCGCTCTCCTTACATCCGATTCTACCAATCTCGGACCTTTGCCCCCACAGGGCCAACAAGGGCAAAGGAACAAGAAGGCTTTACCAAAGAGGGACAGCCCGATGGATGCGCTGATGATCAGCGCGGTGATAGCGGGAAGTGAGAAGATAAGTAGACACCATTTCGGACATGGAGGTGAGTGTGTTTCCCTCCCCTTAGACGTCCGACCTCACCGAGCGGAGCGGCATCTGTTCAGACCGTCTCTAAATCTTACTCGTTCGACCTGTGAAATGTAGCGCTTATGTTTGCTTGAATTATCAAACCATAGCCATCCCTCGAACAGGCACATACGCATCATGCGACGAATCCCGTCCATCATCGCCTTCACCACATTCAGCGAAGTTCACCATGCGTTCGACCCAGGCGCCGAGAAGTGAAAGATTACGTTTGGAAGCAGAGGCAAAAGCAAAAACTCAAGATCAGCAAGGATCTTCATCGAATCCAATTCAGACGACCTCAAAGCCCAAAAGGAAGATGTCTATTGATCCCGTACCGATTTCTCAGACATTACAATTATCTTCATCATCCTCATCTTCATCACACTCTTTCAATTACTTCCATCCCACTCCTTCTCATTCCTCTTTCGCAGCGCCCAGCACGACAAAAGGCGGTCGAGCAAAAGTACGATGTATGGCACGTACACGTATACCGACCCCTCATGGCGAGCTTTTCCTTCACTTATATCACAACAGTCAAGATACCAAGGAACACCTTGCGATCGTCATCGATCCTATACAATTAGACGACAAAGCCCGTAAGGCCGCTCCGAAGGGCAGAAGGGAGATAAGGAGTAAATCATTAGACGCTGTGTGGAGAGAAGGTGAAACTGAGATGGAAAGGATAGTAAGAGGTGCATACACAGGAAGACTCTCACCTGGTCAAACAACATCTACTCAGCCTACCGACAACTCGATTGATGATGTAGAAATGGGAATATCTGAACAATTAGATGAATTACCAATTCGGGACCAAGATGTAAAACCGTTAGTTAGGATTCACTCTGAATGTTATACGGGCGAAACGATAGGTTCCATGCGATGTGATTGTGGTGAACAACTTGATGAGGCCTTAAGGCAAATCGCTTTGCCTCAACAGCTCAAATCTCAAATATCGAATCAATTCCATCAACATGCCCATGGGAATGGGATATTACCTACACCTGATCCATCAAGAGGATCTTCACCTTCCGGAGGAGACAGGGGAAAGACAGTACCAGGAAGGGGAGTAGTAATTTACCTCCGACAGGAAGGTCGGGGTATAGGCCTCTTAGAAAAAATCAGAGCGTACAACTTACAAGATCTAGGAAACGATACTGTTACGGCGAACTTGATGCTGGGTCATGGAGCCGATGAAAGGAAATATGATGTCGCTGCTGAAATCCTGCGTGATCTGGACCTAGCGGAAGAAGGGATACGATTGTTGACTAATAATCCAGAGAAAGTTGAGGGACTGTCAAAAGAGGGTATAAGAATTGTAGAGAGGGTTGGGATGATACCGAGAGATTGGAAGTGTCATACTCAGAATGAAAATGATGAGAAGGAATTCAAGGAGTATAGAGAAAGAAGAGCTGGAGTGGGATTGATTGGGTCGGGAGCTGCAAACGGACCAGAGTTGGAGAAGTACTTGAGGACTAAAGTGGAGAGAATGGGTCATAGTGAGTTAAATAGGATATGTTTATACCCTTTGAGTCTGGTTGGTTTGGGCCGTTTCTGATTTTGTTGATGATTCACTTAGTGATTGATATACCGGAGAACCTACAGTGATGATGTCCTTGTATGATCCTGTGGTCATGCTGTATCAGCAAGATTTCGTGCGAAGATAACAGTACTATCTTGTTCAACTTTATGGAATGTAGGACGATGTTAGATGGATAATTAGGCGAGAAGTGGTTGAATGTCGATGTGAAATATATATCTAGTCATTTACAGCATCAGTTTATAACATCCTTATCATACACCATCTATCCGGGAAGGCATGGAATCTGGAATCTTCCGGGTGCATTGTACTATGTAATTATATTCTTTTCTCTCTCATAGTCAGTTGGCGTTGTCAGATTATCACACGCCAAGCCATGCCATATCATGCGGTTCAATGCATCTTTTCATCCGATAAAATGGTCAATTCGTTCCTCATGCCGGTATTACCTTCCTTCGCATGCTATCTGAATACTGCATATATATCTGTTTGTATAGTCAAAATACCAATGCATGAATAAGTAATATGTATCATTTATTGTTTTATAGCTTTGTTTCTTCATATTCATTGAATGAGGGATACATGTCAGAAAGGGGAACTGGGAATGGGAAATGGATGTATAAGAATTGTGCAACGAATCAATTCAACAACTTTTCTTGACTCTTCTTCCTCGGATATCCCTTCTCTCTCTCTCTCTTTTTCTCTCTCTCTTTTGAGATACATCTATAATAAAAATATATCATTTTGTCGTTCGCCTGACCACCAACCAGCTTATCGAGTTGAGAAACCATAAGATTCATTAGCTGATCTAGCCATGATATCCTTGACCGGACCAAGGAGTCGAGTGAACGCTTGTTCACCTAGGAAAGCTACTCTGAGAGGTTCGGTACCTTCAGCTCGGACGGTTGCTGCTCGAGTTTGTTTGTTGAGTAGGGCGAGCTCTATAGTTGAGGGACACAAGAATATGATCAGTATACAAGATACTTTACTCTTCCCTTACCCGGGTTATATAAGGGATATATCACTGTCGCTATTCCCAGAATATAGGTAGACAAGATGGAACTCGATATAACCCAACTCACCTCCAAAGTAATCTCCTTTACCATACCTCTTGACCACGCTCTCCCTCCCATCGTCTCCCTTCTTGATAGCGATGGCATTACCACTCTCAATAAGGAAGAACTCATCTCCCGCTTCACCTTGCTTGATCACATCTTCACCTTGGCTGAAGGTTCGCGATTCAAGCACATCGGCAATCTTGGCCCTCTCTTGAGGTTGGAGGGATTGTAAGATCTGGACTTCGGATAAGAAGGATTCATAGAGTCGTCTCTTTCTTGATGTATGCTGTGTTAGAGTCGGTTAGCATGACTCGCACTGACTAGATTACGCCTTATTGGCTACAGTGAAATGGGGGAAGACTGAATTTGGACATGTGTAGAATGATGACACTCACATCAAGTAAGATAGTGCGGAAGGATACTCGATCAAGGGCCCAGAGGGTACAAGGAGTGATGGACAGGATAGAAGCGGCTCGAGGGGCGCTACAAAAGAGAGAAAATGGTACAATGATCAGCTGCAATACTCAGCACTGTGTGAGAGATTGGGTTATCAGTCCAAGGTAACAAAACTCACTTATGCATCAAAGCCAGTTCACCGAAAGAACTACCTTCTTTACAGGTGGCCACTTTCTTACCCAACAATGGTCTATCACCTTTCTCTGGGTCTATAACTTGACCATCCTTCTTGACGAAGATATCCAACTGACCATTCTCTACGACGTAGAAGTAATCACCCGCTGCACCTTGTTCGATGATCATCTCACCTGCGGGGATGGTAACTTCCTTCATAGCAGCCAGTACATCGGCTTCCTGCTCTTCATCGAGGTTTCGGAACAGGAAATTAGGTTTGATGGCTTGTTTGATTCTTTCTAATTGTTCGTCTGTCTTGGGGAAAGATGGAATCACACTACCGTTGTTACCCGAATTAGGATTTGGTGTAGCTTCGTCCTCCTCTTCCATCGTGGTATCTAACAGACCACCACCGGATGCACCAAAGGTTCGTTGATTGGTAGGTTTGAGTGATTCGGCAGAAACGGATGTTCGCCTACCAAGCGCATAAGATGGAATGGGAGGTTCATCGTTATTGGTTTCCTCGGCGATAGTGGTGTTGGCGACGGACATATCGCCGAATGGAGATTGGTTGAATGTCGGTGCACCGCTTGATGGAGGGAAAGAGCTGACACCCTCGCTGAATGGACTGGAGTCCGGACCACCACCTGCACCTGGAGATCCGAAGGAAGGTTTGAATATGTGTTGGTGAGGTTGGTTAGGGTTGGATCCAGTTGGGACGGTCGCACGTCGAGGTCCGCCAGATCCGAAAGGTGAGTCGGCAGGACCTTGCTCAGAGAACGGAGATAATGCATGAGGTTGGAGATCGCTTACGCCCGGGGCATGAAACCCTAATGTACCGGGTGCACCCTTTCGACCACCTGGTGGAGCGGAAAGGGGAGCTTGCTTTCCTTGTCTCTACAAAAACCAAAACACCATAAGCCACGGTCAGGCGAACAGAAGCGAACAGAGTGTAGTAGGTGACGGAATTAGTACTCACCTCTTGTCGAAGTTTGGTTTGGAACCAATCTGCACCCCATTGAATAATATCTTTAGGTTGATCCCTCGCTACGTCCCGATTGAGATCGTTGAGGATGGAAGACCAAGATGTCGACATGGTGTATGCTATGCCGCGTTAGTCTATGAAAGAAAAGATAGGAAGGAGGTTGAATAGCCCGCGTTGAGGGTTGAGAATGAAAAGATCGACGTGTGTGTGGAGTGGTGTGATGTAGTTGTAAGCTTTGTAACACGTAAATCTCCTTTGTGTCTTAGTTGTATATATATATATATATACGGATCAGGAAGATAAACCAGATGAGTGCGTCACCTTCAAGATGTCGACAGTCGTATGTATGTACACTTGGGGCGATGAGATTGAAGATGGGGATGTATTTGATGATGATGATGATGATGATGATTCAGACGATGATGTGAGGAGGTGTGGTGAATGGTGATGAGGTGGATGAGAGTAGGATATCCGCAAGTGGTAAGGAGGATGGTAGGAAGGATGGTAGCGTCAGAGCCTGATTTTATGGTTTTAGCCTGTACTACAGTAGGACTAGGTTGGTCACTCACTCCCACTCACTCACTCTACGCTGGATGGCGCGTTTACCCTCACCCCCAATCATCCTCCCTGATTCAGGAACGAGTCTAAATTCAGATAGCGTGAAATCGTCATTTCAACTACAGGTGTGTTACAAAGCATGGTTCATGTTGTAATGGTCATTAGAAACGATTATGAAAGTGAGAGGTGAGTCATTGACCGAGCGGAGAGGTGGAGGTGAATCGAATCAGGACAAGCAACAACAGTACATACATGACCATGTTTCATGTCAAAGGTTACTTTTGATCCTTTGCTTCTTCATTCCAAAGCTCACCTACCGTATCATCGAACCCCATCGTTGGAGGAGAGAAGCTCTTTTAGTCCTCTGGTGATTCGCCATACTGGACTAGAGATGGTTGTGGGCGACTTTCTATACACATAGTACACCGTCGCGTGGAACACCTCAACTACCAAAGGGACCTTGCGACATCAAGATGTCAACAGCATCAGACGAAGAGTTAGCTTCGATAGCTCAAAATATATCAATAAGAGACGATTGTGAAGATCAATTACCGTCCAAGGCGATGCCGAAGAACGATCTGGACGTGTTGACGAATGGTTTTGATGATCTCTTGGGAAGTAACCAAAATCAACCACAAGTTGACAACGAACAAGTTGAAAGGGATGATATTACTCCTAAATCTAGTTCTAGCGAGGAGAATGGAGTCGATGGCAACTACAAGTATGTAATGAGCCATTTGATCCATCAAACATATCATAGCTGATGATGATCAATAGGGTGTTGGAAAAGAGGATACATTCGTTATCTCACGAGGTAGCTTTACTGCTAGATCGAATATATGGTAAATCCTGGATCTGATCCTTTCCGAATAGCCGATGCGTATGCTGATTGTGAGTCCAAATTACGTCGATTGTCTACATAGAAATACAAGAATTGCGGCATTCCTCAATCTCATCCACATCATCCACCCCCTCAGCTCCCTCGCGCATAGACTCCTCACTTTCTTCTCTATCCGACTCGACCCTTCTCCTAAGACCACAGATTACCTCATTAGCATCCACGATATCCTCATACACTGGTCTCAGAGCCAAAGAGCTCAAAGATGGAATAGACGAGATAATGGAAGATTGGAAGACAGTAGGAGATCAGCAGAAATGGTTATTGGAAGAGATGAAAGAGGATGGTTGGTTGATACGCTTCAGGACGTGAGTTTGAGGACTTACTTTCGGTACGAGAATATAGGAAGCTGATGATTTGCAACAGTACCGCCGACCAAGCTGAAGCTATGATGGATCCTTTGCAAAAGAGTCTGATGGAATGTCAAGTCAGTTGAGACTTGCACGATGCCTGAAAATCTAGCTGATATGAGGATATAGGCATATGTCGACAGGATTACCAACTCACCAGCGCATATTCCGCTAAAAGCCGAATTTGATGATCAATTAAGTATAGAGAGGTTGCAGAAGCTTGCAAAAGGTCATGACTCCATGACCAGGTGAGTGTTTCCTGCGCCGGATCAGTAATATGGCTCTGACTTGATACGCCTTTCACTAGGACATACGTCCCGAGTGTGAATAAAATACTTAAGATGATGGACAAGAGCATCTCTGATAGACCTATCAAGAACGGCGAGTCGTTGAGGAGGTAGGTGAAAAGGACAGTCCCTTATTTACGCCTAGCTGGTGTGCTGATCGACTCGTAGATTCGGCGAGATGAATCACCGATGGAGTTCACTACAGAAACAACTTCAACAGCTCAACGCTAAAGTACGTCTCATCATCTCCCAGCGTGATGATGAGATGGAGTTCAATGGAGGTGGGGACGAAGTGGAGTTATTAGCAGATGTCACATCACCGTACAGCTCTGCTGGCGGCTCGAGAAGCGATTACTTTGGGTACGGAGATACGGTCAAGAGCAGAGAATCCACTTCATCGAGCTACGGAGCGTCTCGTACCAGATATTCGATATCCTCCGGTGTCTCAAATACATCAACGCGATCCTCTACCCGTCAGCCACTAGCTCACACACATACTTCACCTTCCATCAAACAACCCGCACCTTCGACACTTTCCCCTGATACCGCTATGCGACCTTTACCTTTACGTCGAAGGACATCCATGATGTCAAACACATCGTCTGCGACGGCACGTAATACCCCAGGGGAGAAACCAAGATGGAATTCTTCAGCAAAAGTACCAGCTGAAACTGTCCAGACACCCACCATACCCAGACGTTCTACCGGATTACCTAGATCAGTCAGTCCCACACCCAGTATGGCATCTATGGCATCTACCACCATGTCCATGTCCCGTAGACTAAGTAGGATACCGGTTGCTAGTCCTACATCGAGGTTCGGTACGGGGTATTCGTCCCCTACCGCAAGTGAAATCTCAGTACCTGGATTGACCGTATCCAACTCGCATTCCAGAACGTTAATCGCTGAACCTTCATCTGTCAATCGAAGTTCCAATCCGAATCAGAGTCATCTGGAAAGAGCTAGGATGGGGTTGAAAACTCCCGAACCACCTCGGCCTCGACTGAGTTCGACATTCTCCTCTTTCTCTAGACCGCCGACTACACCTGGTATGGGATCAAGAAGCTCCTCATTCGGTACAGGCACCACTCCTCGTACGGTTCCTGCGAGGGGTAAAGGTGGACCTCCCCCTTCATCATTCCGGATCACTTCGCCTACGCCAAGTGGCACTGGTGCGGCATCGACTAGGCCTTCCTCGAGGTTGAGTATGATGTCATATAGCGGGTTCACACCTTCCCACACGATGGAGATGGAAGAGTTCAAACCTTCAAAATACGATTTATTGGATATGGAAGTGTCCAAGATCTTGAATGAAGTGCAATTCAACCTATTTGTAAGTAGGCTAGACCAGCCGCTAAAGAGGGGTCAAAGGAGGAATGAGAATGAAGAGTGGAAAGGTGAATACCTCTTTGGAAGGAGCGAGAAACCGTCTAGCGTGAAATTGATCACGATAGCTGGGTTTAGAAAATCGGTAAATCCCAATGAGAGGAGGGTGAAATGTATGATTAGGGTTGGCGGACAATGGGTGGAGCTGAAAGGTGAATTAGAGAGGCGAATGAGGGTGTTACGAGATGAAGGTGGTGGAGAGCTTATGGATGATGATGAGACATTTTGAGGGGTCGATCAAGTTTTATGTGTTATAGATATGTAGATGAATGTGCGAGCAAGGAATTCATTTTGGTATGAGGATAGAGTTGTAACATAGATTACGAGTTTCAATTATAGGTTACGGTGTCTACGAGTTTCACGTATACAGGATAAACAAAGGTTGGGAATGTATCTTGTCGATGGAAAAATATCATCATACATATGAAGTTTCAGTTTGTCATTGTCAACCACCAGCAGAGTTGCCGACTTTTCTTCCTATCGGAACATGTGATTGACTCAAATCATGAGATAAAACATCCTGTAATTGATCCCACATCGATAATATTTCTTCTTCCCATCCGCCCGAATTTGTCGCTACGACGACATCCTCCTGCATTTCAGGTATTGGTGTCGTACCATCTGATTCGTTCGGTAAAGCTGATCCAGACTTGTCGAAATTCCCATATGGTCTTGCCCACGCTAACACCCTAGCTCGTGATGAGAGTATAATTGATTTCAATCGGATCCTAATTGATTCATCACCGTGGAATCAACTATTAGCTTACCGTTAGACTTGACAAGTGAAAATGCAGATATAACGTACTTTTCAGTTATAGCCACTTGAGATTTACTCTCATCATCAACTTTTACAGCTTTTCCACCAATCGTTACATCCATCTGTGTTCCCCCGGTACTGTGAGGGGGTATCCACCCATCACCTTTCAGGACAGCTAACCAACCTTTCTCCAATTCCTTCAACAAATCCAGTACATCCCGAATCACACAGGACGCTTCGTCCTGCGCCTCATCTTTCGTACGGTGTCCGGAGGATAGGAGGGGTAAGGAAGTGATATATATCGGTATCACAGAAGTGAGAGTAAGGAGGTATGAGGTGCGTAATGATCCGAAGGGGTAGAAGGGGGGAATTTGGAGGATTACCTGAAGCAGGGGCGATAGTCTGGATAACAATCTTGGCAGAGGTCCCAACTTGCTATAGGGTAATAAGTTATGATGAGCTCATATGTTATGCGAAGTGCATTCGGTGAATCTTAGCTCACTGAGTCCGCTCGTCGCTCTCCAAATTTGATAGCTTCTCATCGAGGTATGATCGGAGCTTCTCTTCTTGTCTGGGAGTAAGGTGCGTTATCAACCGAGGATCCTGGTGAACGACCTTTACCGATGAGGGAGATTCATTCGAGTCTATGGCTTCTGACATACTTGCGCCACATATTTACAGAGTATTGGGCAAGCATAAGATTTACCACCTGGATCACCATCGTCTTCACCCACTCATACTCATACTCCTTCTATGGACAAGCAAGGTGGAGGCACCCATATAAGCGGCGATCACCGACTTGATTGACCTCGGTTGACTGGACTTGCGCAAGATTCGATCGAGGGAGATGACATAACCAACAACAATTCGAGCATTTGGATATCCACAGTGCATTCTCATCTATCACAGGCTACAGCTATACGAGCTGTGAGACAGAGGTAGAAAATATAATAGGTGGCTCAGACACAGCGGCAATCCATATCCCAGCGGGAATCAGGCAAATTGGCAGAAGACTCATCTCAGGATGAAGTTCATGTTGGGCGATTTGCCCGTCTTGTTTCCTTATGATCGGTGAGTTGGGCTTTGACTACTTGACTCACTCCGTCTGGGATATGCGAATCAGCACTGATGACATGGCTTTGTATCTGAATAGTCTATACCCAGGTAAGCTAATCGCACTTTGAACCATATAGAAGCAAACCAGCTCACATATTTCTGGTCAAAAATTGCAGAACAATACTCTTACATGGCTGATTTAAAAACAACCCTCGATGCTGGTGTGAGTCAGCTTGAAATCCCTAAGCCATGTCATTCAGCTGACCTGTTACTATCATATCTTATCTAGGGCCACTGTGTATTGGAAATGCCTTCCGGAACAGGCAAGACTGTTTCCCTCTTATCCCTAATCGTGTCGTACATGCAGGTGAGGAGATCTCATCACAGACTCCGCTTGATCATGTCTTATTGACCTTGATGCATGTAGTTCTACCCTACGAAAAGAAAGTTGATATATTGTTCACGTACTGTACCCGAGATTGAGAAGGCTTTGGCGGAGTTGAAGAGATTGATGGAATATCGAGCGGAAATGGGTGCGAATGATGGGGAATTTAGGGGATTGGGTTTGACTAGTAGAAGGAATTTATGTTTACATCCCGAAGTGAGCTCATACCCTTCTCCCTTCTGCCAGGCCTCGGTACTGCTGAAGAGGGTACTGATGTTGCGTTTATGATTGGCTGACAGGTGAGCAAAGAGAAAAAAGGGAAAATCGTCGATTCGAGATGTCGTGATTTGACTTCAGCGTTTGCTTGTGAGAAAGGGAGGGCGAATCCTGGTAGTGTACCTCTGTGTAGTTATCATGAGGTGAGTTTGAGTTTGGATGAATGAGGATCGTAGGAGTAGGCTGATTGATTTGGTTTGGATTGTTGTGATGAAATCAGGAACTGAACAATTACGAAACCGGAAATCTAATACCACCCGGCATATACACTATTGACGATGTGAAGAAGTACGGGAAAGAAAAAGGAGTTTGTCCTTATTTTACTATACGTAGAATGGTCAGTTGAACAGTATTTCTCCCAACCCTACCTGGAAAAGTATAGACAACTGATCATTGTGATTATATAGTTACCTTTTTTGGACGTCGTGATTTATTCGTTTCATTATCTTTTAGATCCGAAAGTCGCTGAACAGGTATCTGCGGAAATGAGCAAAGAGAGTATAGTGGTTTTTGATGAAGCGCACAATATAGGTAGGCGGCTTTCTGTACATCGGTCGACCTCGATACAGCTGAATTCTGACATAATATGTAGATAATGTCTGCATCGAATCTTTGTCGATCGACTTGACTAGGCCGATGTTGGATTCTGCAGCTAGAAGTGTCAACAAGATAAGCGATAAGATTGCAGAGTGAGTATAGCTAAGACCCGCCATTCTCAGACAATGCAGTACAGCTAATAAGCATGACCCGTGTGTTCAGGATCAAAGAAACGGATTCGCAGAAATTGGAAGATGAGTATAAGAAATTGGTAGAAGGACTACAAGAAGCCAACGAAAAGCGTGAAGATGAAGATATGCTTGTTAGTCCGGTATTATCGAAGGATATGCTGGATGAAGCCGTACCGGGAAATATACGGAAGGCAGAACACTTTATTGCTTTCTTAAAGAGGTTTATAGAGTACCTGAAGGTAAGTTGGTGAATTTGCAACGATGAGAAGACAGCTGATGGGAATGTTGACTTTTAGACGAGAATGAGAGTGTTACATGTTGTTGCGGAAACACCACAGAGTTTCTTGGCGCATTTGAAGGAGATTACATATATTGAGAAGCGTCCATTGAAGTAAGCTATACATTGTACTGCTCCAAAAGTCGGGTCTGATCGTGTTGAATAGGTTCGCTGCGGAACGTCTGACATCGCTTGTGCGAACTCTGGAATTAACAAATATCGACGAGCATTACTCGTTACAGAAAGTAGCATCGTTCGGTACTCTGGTGGCGACGTATGAGAAGGGCTTCTTACTCATCTTAGAACCATATGAGACGGAACATGCTACAGTGCCGAATCCAATATTCCACTTCACGTGAGTTAACAGTATTGCACTTATCGCGTGACCGCCTGACTGACAGATCTAATCGTAGATGTCTCGATCCATCATTAGCTATTGCGCCGGTGTTCGAGCGGTTCTCATCAGTAGTCATTACATCGGGAACCATCTCGCCTCTCGATATGTATCCCAAGATCCTACAATTCCGACCAGTGACCGAACAATCCTATCCTATGACTCTGACGAGAAACGCGTTCTTGCCTATGGTAATTACAAGAGGATCAGATCAAGTACCAATATCATCGAGGTTCGAAGTGCGAAACGATCCTGCGGTGGTCAGGAATTTCGGTAGTATCCTCATTGATATGGCCAAAACTGTCCCGGACGGTGTGGTGGCATTCTTCCCTAGTTATCTGTATATGGAAAGTATAGTTTCCGCTTGGTACGATATGGTGGGTCAACAGGGTTAACAATCTCCACTTTCACATTCATTGTGCAGACCTTTAGTACTGATGTTTGGCTATAGGGTATCTTGAGTGAAGTATGGAAACATAAATTACTATTTGTCGAAACGCCCGATGCTATGGAGACGTCCATTGCCCTGAGGAACTATAGAGAAGCATGTAACAATGGTAGAGGGGCTGTGATGCTTTCGGTAGCTCGAGGTAAAGTGTCGGAAGGGATAGATTTCGATCATAATTATGGAAGAGCGGTGATAATGTTTGGGTGAGTTGGCTAAGTACTTGGGCAACACTGGAAGAGTTAAGGCTAATAATCGCTACGTTTATGATATAGAATACCGTATCAATATACCGAATCGCGTATACTCAAAGCTAGATTAGAATTCCTGAGAGATAATCACAGGATCAGAGAGAACGATTATCTAACTTTCGATGCTATGAGACATGCTGCTCAGTGTGTAGGAAGAGTATTGAGAGGTAAAACTGATTGGGGTTTGATGGTGTTTGCTGATAAGGTGGGTCACCGTCTGCCATAATTGGATATCGAATCATTCTTTTTGGTTTGTTGACTTTCTTTATCACTTTGATATTTAGCGATTTGCAAGACAAGACAAACGAGCGAAATTACCTAAATGGATAAACGCCTATATAACTGAAGCTCATTCCAACTTATCTACCGATGTGGCTATATCGCTGGCCAAGAAATTCATTAGACAGATTTCTCAACCTTTTGATCATACTCAGACTGGAATCAGTCTATGGACATTGGAAGATATCGAGAGAAGACAATTGCAAGATAGAGAAGATGCTGAAAAAGCGGAACTGGAGCTCAAACAATCTTTAGGTAAAAATCATCGTAACGCGGTAGAAGATGATGTGGATGTGGATGTTGATTTCGTCATGGATGATTATGATGGGGTAGTAGATGATGAGGAGTTGGCGAGGTTGGATATACCTGATGATATGTAGAACACGGGATTGATCGTGAGACATAATTGAACTTCACCAGAAAGTTAGAAGCGGGAATCTGTATTAGTACATGTTGTATATGTTCGACTGTGAGGGTATAAGATGAATGCATATCATTCTATGTATCTACCTTTGTTTTTTCATTTTCTCCTGATACATATTCATGACTAGCACTTTAGAAGGAAGATACTTGAGCGGGATCATCTCTACTTGCGTAGAATTTCTCGAGGAAAGTCTTGGGTGGGGCTGGGTCGTCGTATCGTTTGAACCATTGCATTACGTGGGGCTGGAGATCATAGAATAAATGATGAACGGAATGGTCAGCGAAAGAAGAGCGTGTGAGAAGAGTTTGGCTGAGCAGCAGGAATCGTATGAGAGACGAAGGAGCACATGCTGGATGATACTGCTTGCAGTGGATTTTCCGCAATCTTTGATATCTTTCTACCTTATCCAGTCCATTTTTTCCGTCGTTTCCCGCATCCCGCATCACGTACCACTCTTTGCCATTCTCTCCCCAGCGGATACCACCTCCTGTCTATCCCTTCCCTCTTCTCCCCTTTTGATCCTATATGTTCTCATCTCATATTTCACCTGCGCCTACCGTCACTCTTGCACTTCTTCTTCTCATTCCCCTTTAACCTGTCTGCTTCATCAAAGAGATACAACGTCCACTCAAACACTCACCTCTTGTTTCCAAGCGTTCATCGTCTCTTGATACTCCTGTTGGTTCTTCAACAACATGACGTTCATCACCGACAAATCAGTTATCGTATCCCTATTCCTCTCGAAATCTTGTCTGAACTTCAATCGGACCAATGAGGGGGATACGTTGAGGGCGTAAAGCTGGACGATATCTGGGGCCTATTTTACCAATCCAAAGTATTAACATTAGCATGTTGTTGTGTTGTTAGATTAGAGAATAAGTGGAATCTAAAGGTTTCCTTCATCTATACATTCTTTACACACTCAAAACCCCAGATCAACCCTCCCGCACTCATCTTCCTCATTCACTCTATTCATCTCACTCCTCCTTCCCTTACTTGCACAATACAACATACAAACACTCACAGATCGATACCATGCCCTGTAAGCTACTATAGAAGCCTTCCTGGCCTCTTCCCATGATCCGACTGTTGTGGTCAACTTGGCTAATCTGGAAGGGATCGTTGTCATCTTGTATGATTTGTATGAGGAGGTCGGAGTGATGATGAGCGATGCGAGAGACTGTGCGCCGTGTGCTTATAGGATAGTAGGATCTTTGATTGATGATTGCTCAATTGCGAAAGAGCATAAAGTCTAGCATGTAACCACTCCCAACTCGTAGAAAGAAGCACTTCAACTCGGACGACGGAATCAAATTTCAATGATCTGCTCCTCAGCAGCGAATAGGGTTCAAGATGATTACTTGCCATACGAGTGGCACTGTTAACAGGTTCATGTACAATGTTACAATGAATGCATGGTTTTGATTCTTGTCACTACTATCTCTCTTCGTATACATGTATAACTTACTACTCCCACTGCCACTCCTACTCCTCACCTTCCCATACCCACCTCTTGGCCAAATCCCACATTCCCTCCCATTTCGGTGTCAGCCATTCCTTAGCTTTCGTATCCGTCTCAGCATGTCTAGCTCTGAAAAGTCTAAACGTCCTCTCGGGCACTTCACCTTCCCAGATCAATTCACATTTGTTATCTTCCAAGCTTTCCGGCCCTTCACCATCACCATTGCCTCCATTCGTTTTGGGACGGTCATCATCTTCATCTTCCTCATTTTCATGTTCATTATCATTCAGTGGTCTAGCTTCTTCTGTCCAGTCAATTCGATTCAATAACAATTTCTTATAATGTTTGATCGACTTATCAACTCCTTCTACAAGGACCAAAGCGAACTTAGGATGGAATATGCATACTCCTGATAGCAAGTCGGATTTGGCAGTTTCACGGATCTTGAATCGGTGTCGACCATTGGTGAGGTATTTGACCCTACGTAAAAGGACCGAGTCAGTCGGTCGAAGTGAATTGTGTTTATTCAGTAAGATGGGAAACCACTCACTTGAATACCGCACCGTGAATACCTTTCCTCTCTCTAGCCACCAAAGCATTATACTCCTTTTCTTTCCTCTGTTCCGCCGTCAATTTTCTCTCTTGATTGTCTCTCTCATGCTTATTTGCTCTTTGAGCCACTTCCTTCCTCACTTTCGCTTCTACCTTCGTTGGATCCTGAACCGCATCGGACGTGAGAACTTTCATCAGGTTGGCTAATCTGACCTTGGGTGGATCAGGAGGTAACAATCCCATCTTTTGTCTATCTCTCTTATCTTCCAATTCAGCTTGTCTTCTCTGTCTTCTCATTTTCTTCTGTTCTTTCTTCGTCAACATCAGCCCTCTTTCTGGCTGCTTCTTGTCACTGGGAGCAGGAATAGGTATAGGATGTTGGATCAGATGAGTGATGAGTGAATCTTGATGAGTAGTCATGAATTGAACGGCATCTTCAAGATCTTCATATCCCTTTCCTTCAGGGAGGATCGCCTTGTCCCACCATTCGACGTCAGGTGGTGGTTGTCTCTTCAAAATATGAAAGTAAGACATCAGCATTTTGTACAGTGTACACTTTACAAACAATAATATGGTAAATAAGATAGACACCAGACTCACCTTCAAACTCCTTTCCAGAGTATCAAATTCACTATCCAGCCCTGCCTTCCTACTAGCTTCTGCTATCCTCTGTCTGAGCGCTTCCATCTTCTGTTCATTCCTCAATGCATCACCCTGCGCAACGTATTTACCAGCTCGAGAGAATTGTAATTTCTTACTTCTTCTGATCGGTGCCCTCTCCTCATCGGGTACGGGAGTTCCAGATCCGCTAGGTGTAGGTGTGGTCGCATAGGGATTGAGAACGGGAGCGGCAGGTAAAGCTCTGTTAGAAGTGGAAGTGGAAGCTACAGCAGCATTCGCTTTTACAGAGGTAAACTTGGGTGCCATAGTCTTGTACCTATCTCTCATAGCTTTCTTTTCATTCTTCTCTACTTCCTGCTGTTGCGCTTGAGATTGACCCATTAACAAAGGATGTAATGCAATACTACTAACTCCCGGTTGACCGCTTGTCGAAGATGATGAGGCGGATGGTTGCGATTCGGAGGAAGGTTTGGGTATAGCTCCTGAACCAGATAAGTAGGGGTTGGCGGCTCTGGCGTTGAGAGCTTCAATTCGAGCTTTGGCAGCTGCTAACCTATCAGCTACCGAGGCGTCCATCGCTGGCCTGGGAGGTAAAGCTGCTGGACCCGGAGCAGGAGCAGGTGAGGCTGATCCAGAAGCTGGACCAACGACAGGTGGAGTTGATCGAGAAGCGGCAGCAGCAGCTTCCAACTGAGCCTTTCTGGCGGCTATTTGAGCTCGGATGGCGGCCATGTCCAATGGTGCTCCCGGCGGTGGAGCAGGAGCAGGGGTGTTGACCTTGGCCCGCTTGGGGTCGGGCTGACCGTAAGCAGTGCCGTCTGCAGCTCGTCGGCCAGACATGGTGTTGAGATGGTGGTTGGGGGTTGATGATGAGAGGAAAGTCGAGTTTCTTGTTCAGTGGGTTTACTTGATTTGTGTCAACGACATTGAAAGGTGAATGGCATGAGATGGTGGCGACAGGAACGGAGTGACGGGATCAAATCAGGGAACGAGTTGATGCAAGAAGAGTTTATGATCATTTATCCCACTATGTGGCATGAGGGTAGCAATCCGACCTCCACTTTGGTTCTCCATCTGTTTGGGACATTATGAGATCGATGACTTGTGACGATGAGCAAGTGTTGACTGAACCACCACCGAGGTTGAGGCATTTTATCGCATCACCGAACCGGTCGAAAGCTATATATAGTGACTGAACAGCATCTCATCTGAACTGCCGACAACTTACAATTTCTCCGACGAACACCTCGAGCTCATACAAAATCACCTATGAAAATGCCACTCTCGATCGATTCAAGTATCAAGCTTGCCAGTGGACACTCCATCCCTCAGTTGGGATATGGGGTGTATCAAGCTCGATCCAAGGAATGTGAGAATGGTGTGAAAGAAGCTATCAAAGCTGGTTATAGGCATAGTATATCGGCTTTTCTCTCGGTACCTCGTATATCGTTGTAGCTGATCAGATGGGATGAATGTATAGTCGACAGTGCTCAAGCGTATCACAACGAAGATGGTAAATTTGCCGTGTGCAAGACAAAATAAGACAAGATAACTGATGTTTCTTCTCAATGCATAGTCGTAGGCAGAGCAGTCCTCCAAACTGACATCCCTCGATCATCAATCTTCCTCACAACCAAATACATGCCTGCCCATACTGTCCATCCTTCTTCGTCGGTGTATGACATTCTGAAGAACTCGTTGAAGAAGATTGACAGGACAGGGTCTGATCAACCGTACATCGATCTGATGTTGATTCACGCTCCGTTTGGTGGTGAGGAAGGTAGAAAGAACAATTGGGAGGCTTTGGTGAAAGCTCAGAAGGAAGGTTGGATAAGAGATATAGGAGTCAGTAATTTGTAAGTGACGGACTACTCTTCCTTCAGACAGGAAACTTTCCTTTCAAACACATAATTATGTATACGTACAACTATATTTCAAGAAGTCACGATGTGCTGACATGTCTTGATGTGATAGCGGAGTAAATCATCTTAAATCCCTTCCATCTCCTAAACCATCCATCAACCAAATTGAACTTCATCCATTCTGTCAACAACGTGAGATCGTCAAATACTGCGGAGAGAATGGAATTGCCGTTCAGGCTTATTCACCATTGATAAGAGCGGATCCAAAACGATATGAGAATCCGGTGTTGGTGGGGTTGGCAAAGAAATATGAGAAGGAAGTAGCTCAAGTTTTGATCAGATGGAGTTTACAGAAAGGGTAAGTCAATCCATAACCCACTAACACTATAATCGGTCCATTGTCGCTCAATCTTGATCCCAAATACAGGTACATCCCATTACCTAAATCCGTTACTCCCTCTCGAATCAAGTCCAACGCGGATGTGTATGATTTCGAATTGACTGAAGAAGATATGAAAGCTTTAGACGGGTTAGACGAAGGTGCCAAGGGAGCGTGTTCTTGGAATCCAGTTGATCAGCCTTAGAGATCGATATGATATCTATTATCGCACAAGCTGATTAAAATGGATTTGTTTCAAGACCGTATCGTTCTGGTACATCTATTTGTATCATCAAACATGAGGAAGGGGTTTCATCAAATAGTGGATGTAACAAATCTATCGGATATCGGAAAGGGTTAAACTATACATGCGAATTGACTAAATGGATATTTTGCATATGCTAGCTTATTGGTTACAGATTATTATGATGTTACACACTGACTACCTGATTTATCTATCGATCTATTTGACTATTCCTAATCCGATATAATCCTTGAAAACCACACCACATTATGACTCTATATTGTATTTTATCATATTATCCTTGAAAAGCATATCTTTCTCTCAACCTCTTTCCACACAAAAACATCTACGAATCAGATTGACCAGATCAGCTACACGTTGAGTATGGACACTAAGTGTCATCGGATAAGAAAAGACTCACAACAAAAGGACATGGTACGCCCAGAATCGCAACACAAGCTAACAGAGTATTTCCCCAACCCCAATCCAGCTTTACGAACATCTCTGTGGCGAACAACGGTAGGATACAAGCTACGATCGATCGGGCCTATGTGATTGGATTCCTACATCAGCTCTTCTAGAGATTTCATCTCGAACTTAGGGCTGTTGATGACTCACCGCTGTGGCTCCTGCGATGGCTGCTGCAGAATATGGATGAAAGGCATCTACCAGACTGATCCAATCAAATCGACTTGTATCAGCAAAGACTGTTACACTACACGGAGCCCTGTCGAAGTGATTAGTCATGGTTGAAATGCAACTTACAAGTTCTGTATAGTGTTGAAAGGTAAAACCAGACCTATCCCAATAAGATACTGTCCAATGATCGGTGCTATCCAATGGGTATGTGAATTCGCTGTCCATCCCTGTATAACGGTCGAAGAGAATTAGAGGGATTATCAGCTTCTCGTACTCTGGCTATTCTTCATGTCCTGACGCTTCGAAACTTACATAAATGAATAATCCGATAGGCATGATAATCATTCCAGTCTGAGTGAGGACGAGCTAATTTCCCAACCAGGAGTCAACTTTCACAATTTGTTTTCAAAGTACTGCGTTTATCTTGATGACCCAACTCACCCTATATTCAGGTTGCCCTTTATCCCCATTCCGTTTGGAAAGATACCTGTATATCCTATCTTGACAATTTGCAGCTACGATTGCGGCCGAGCAGAATCCGAGTCCTACCAAACAGTCAGACAGATATCAGTCATGGCGCTCTTGATTTTTCCATCATCTCATCATTGATGGTTTAGATTTAACTGTTGATTGAAAAGCTTACCTAGTCCGAGATACGAAAGTGGTAAAGTACCTTGTGGCCAACCGTAAGAAAACAGATCGTTCTGTGCGAAAGGCGGACTACCAAATAATAATGGTATGGTAGTTAAGAAGAGGTAGATCAGACCTGTTGACATCAAATAAAACATCGTCAGCAGCCATTGGCAGTCCTAAGTTAAGAAATGGGATGGGATGGGATGGGATGCTTGTCATTGACTTACCATACAAATAAGCATAATACATGGAAAAAGCAAATGCCACAGGATTGGTAAATAACAATCTAGGTGGTCTAGAGAATGCTTTACCATAGACCGATAACATCTCTGATTTAGATACCATCGCTGGCATCCATGATAGGTCAGGAAACCAGTTTATCGGGTTGAAGCGATTTTCAGTGTGCGATGCTGATGAAGGATGGTGAATAGATTCGTACACTAAGATCTTTTGGATGACACTTTATTGACAATAGAGCATCAGCGTTGCTCGTCAACGCGCATTCTTGAAAAATGGTACAAGCTTTCCGGCCAGGTCAGACTCACGGAGCATAAGTCTCTCTCATCACTAGAATCAACAAGATCGTATTGAGTGTCGATAAGATCGTCATGAAGTAATATGCCCATCTCCAACCGAAATATAACAACCAGTAGCCCAGCATGTTACCCAAGATAGGCCCTGACTACAATACATGATTTATCGGAATAAGTTAAGCAACGATCAGTTCATCGGAAGGTGGTCTTCACATACCAAAGGACCCAATGCATATATCGAGATTGGTTTACCTCTCTGGGAAGGCTCATACATCTAGGGAGCGGTCGATCGGATCAGTACGATAAGAAGCTACTTTGACTTTTTCGTGTGGGGGTTGCGTCAGACTTACATCTGCACATGTAGCTACACCTAAGGAAGGCGGTACCGACGCGAAAACACCACAAAAGCTATACAGAGTGAATGCCAATCCGATTGATCAGATGAGCGGAGCTCGACAATATGAATTAGGATTGAGATCAGACTTACAATCGGAGTACAATCAGAGTGGCCATGCTGAGTAAAAAGGATGAATAAGAACCTATAAGCTATACGACAAGCAAATTGGAAGCGTTCAACTCACTCATTCGAAAACCCAGTACCTAGGAAGAATATACAATAAGTCACCTGAGAAGAGGTGTAGGCGATTTGTCGACCGTACAATTCAGATATCGGAGCGAAGATGAATGGGCCGGTACTACGTGTCAAGTCGTGAGCAAATATAATACTTCATTCTAGTGAGATGATAATTCCAAGCTTTGATACGACAAACCCCCGCCTTCTGCTGTCGGTAACTGGGAACGACCACTCACCCCAATCCCAATACGTATGCACCAGGAATCAATACCCCTACTCTGAAACCCACTCCAAACTCATCTCTTACAGCGTGCATCCCTGGAATCCCGATCGAACTTCCCATTGTCGATATGAAACCCGTCAAAGCGAGAGTGATTGTAATTAACATTTTTCGTCGGCCAGTCCAATTTCGAGGATTGGCAGGTGAGGTGGGGTACGATGCCGTCACTCTTCGAGCTTCGACTGTAGATAGTGAGGTGGGTGTTGGACCAAGTTCGTTTTGTTTGTTGGGACCGTACCTTGATTCCGATTGTAAGGGAGGTGGTTGAGTGGTAAGATCATCGAGAGGTCGTTCAGGTTGGACTTCTAGCTCGGCTTCCAGATCATTACGATCTTTCCTCTTCCCATTTACTACACACTCTTGCCCTGATATTTGACGTGACTTATCATCCTGGACTATTTGACCCAGTTCAAGGTCAGGTCCTTCTTTCATCGTTATCGCTGATCAATGATCTAGCTCGCTCGTCTGACCATCGATCCCGTACAAGTACGAAGGGCTTGTTCATATACAATTGGTAAGGTCGACGAGGGTTTTTGAAGACTGTTGGATTAGGGAGCGATACACACTATATACAGATCATGAGACCATGGTCGTTGTGAGTTGATCGACTCGATGAGGGTAGATGGATGATCATGAATCTCGATTGCTTCACTGACATTATGACCCACTTGACAGATTCACTCATTTATATCTTCATATCTTCATCTAAAGTAGTCCGAGATGGTCGGCCGCGGTTATTGACCTTGATCAGGCACAGGCGGGTCTGATCGGTCTTCACCGAGAAAGGGATGATGCTAAAAGGGGTGGATTGTATAAGCCATGGGCTGATCTTCCCACGGTGTTGCCAGCATTCAGCATGTTGCCGAATGGGAATGCGATGAAAAGAAAAACAAATGTCATTACGGCAAAACCTTTGATTTTTCAAAACCAAACCACTCACTCTTCTTTGCATGACTCACATCCTGTATACTTACTTGTATCACCATCCTCAGACTGTAGCATACCCATTAACGCAGATCATCGTGCCCAGAAAACCTACATACCACGACCACCCTCGTTTTCCCGTGTCTTGTAGCCCAAACAGAAGAATCGATCAATCCATTCTCGCCGCAATGTCGGTCCTCCCTTCCATCCCTCGAGCCTGCCGAGCATCCTCTTCCCGACTACCTCCACACCCACCTCTACGTACGACCGCTTTCAAAAGTATCCATCCTATCTCAATCCGTAGCTTGTCGCTTCTACCGTCCAGATCACCATCATCCGTGCCCTTCTTCTTACCCCACCTCGGACTCGGGGGAGGCAAACATCAAGCTCAATTACCAGAGTATGGTAAAGGGAAAGGAAGACAGCCTGATGAGGAGGAAGAGGTTGATGATGCTGAATGGGATATGAGAGTAGGTGAGTCAAATCGTGAACCCGTAAATACTCGAATGAAAGATCGGGTCTCAGGTGGAGCACGATGTATTCTTCCTGTATCCGGTCGCCTATTACCTTAATGCTGATTGAAGGCATCACTTATTCAGCACGAGCAATGTTACATCTCCAAGAGACTCTTCCTTTATTCTTTGACCCAGAAATGAACTCTACCAACATGTTCCCTCGGAATATATTCAGCAAGCATATGGTATTGACATTGCCTGCCCCGTTACCTCTCAAGGTGAGTGATTTTTGCCCTCTCAATGCCGTTTGCTTAAATTGTGCTCGGAATGATATGTTTTGAGCTGACATCATGTTTAAAGATATCCTCGTTATCCGGCTATTCGATGGCTTTCTCTCTGACCAGAAGTGGAATGCATGGTGAGTCTCCTCTGCCCCCTGTCCATCCATCTTATCGTCATTCAATACTATTGTTGTACGGCTATTCAACCCTTGATACCGTGTACATGGGACTCACATGTTGAGCTTTACTCTAGCATTACATACGGATCTGCGATCTGATCTCGAACGAATGTCATTCTCACCGTCACCATCCGACGTGGTTCAATCAGATTCTAAATCCGCGTCACTACTAGCGAAGAAACCTGTGCCGTCCCATCGACAGAAACAGATCAGAGTACAGGTCGCTGTATATGGTACCTTGAGATTACCGCCTCATAAGGTGAGTGATGTTCTAAGTCAACCACTCATCATTGGCAACATGGCCAACAACACCATCCGGGTCCTTGTCTGACATCACCTGCGTGAGTGATAGCTGATGTCTTCGTGTGTTTCCAGGAAGCAAAATGGCATACTTCTTCCCTATACACTTTCTCTCCTTATTCTGGCCTTGTAACTTCCCATGAAGTAGAAACTATTCGACCGTTACCCGGAGAAGGTGTAGCCGAATGGTTGATGTCTAGGTTACTTGGCTGGACTTCAAGACAATCAGTCAATGAAGGTGCTGTACCATGTCCTCGGACGGTAGCTCTACCTACGAGGAATGAGATGGAGAGGTTCAAGAGGGGATCGAATGGCGATCCGTCGAGGGATCAATAATTTTGTATCATCGATCTCATTGTGATGTGATTTGTCCATTGCAGGAATGCGCTGCGCAATGCTGAAATTACGACGTCTGAACTTTGGCGTGTTGAGCTCAATTAGGTGTGCATACCTTGCAAGCAGCTGGAAAGAATGTTCTGTACATGTGCCCGGATGGGTGCCGCATGATGCTGACTAATCAAGCCGACTTGCGTACGAAGTGAGAACATGTAAGTACACACCACCTGCACTACTTGGAATTACCTTATCCTTGCATCGCGTGAACTGTAACTGTAAATCTGATTGGTTCCACTTCCTTGTGCTCGGATCCCAAATCGAGCAAGAACGAAGGATGAACGGGGAAACGAGAAAAGAGAAAAGGATAGTTATCGATAACGGATCAGGGGATGGCTTTACCGCCACTTGACGACATCTTACTAGTCTCGTAACATTCCTCAAATTTACATTCGCATTTTGATTTAAACGATAAAAACTTCTTTTGCAGCTATCTCTATACTCCTTTTCTTATAGGAGACAGTTTCCATCTCAACGCATCTTTAGATTCAAATTTTTCCACGAGAGCCTCCACCATAGTCCGAATATCAGATTAGAAGGGATGATATATCCCTCCGCTCGAGATCCGAATCACGACGAATAAACAAACCAATTGATCAATTGGGTGGATTCAGTAAATTTAGCTTTGAACACACCTGGCCTCAGATCTACTCGATACATCATTTCAATCAGCATCATCAGCCTTGTCATAGAGATACATATCAATAAAGGACTCACTAGTCAAACCCTAAAATAAGACCACTGTGTCACCTCTTGTTTATCTCATCAGTCGGTCGATCTTCGAAAAAAGCGCAGGAAAACAAAAAAAAAACAAAGTTTGCAACCGCATAACAAGCGGAAATACACTACAATTGTTACAACCAGCTTCATACAGACTCCGTATATTGGATATTCACCTATACATTCAACCATCTGGCTATAGTGTAGAGAGGTATCAGAAGGATCTTGCAAGATGCCGGGTCCAAGTAAGGAAAGAGAGGATTTCGAGGTGAGGGAGCACATTATGTCCAGCCTACATAATATTGGGAGAGCGGAGAGATAGATGTATGAATACATCAAACATTCTCTTTGGCTTTGTATGATTTCATCGCTTTTGACCATACGTGCTGACTGGAATTTTGTACCATATATAACATCAATCCATCGATCTCTTTACATTGGAAATCCCGATGACGTATACGGTACCATCTAATTTTACAAATTCAGATGGAAGATAGCGGAGGTGATGATGATGGTCATGAAGATCATGATAATCCTGGTGAAGGAGGTAAAGGGTCTTCGTGAGTCATCAGTCTATCCTCGACTGCAAAGATTCATGCTGGCTAATAAAGTTGATCCTTGAAATACTATTTTCGCATGTACAGCTCGAGTCAAGTGAGAAAAGCCCAGAATAGGATAGCTCAGAGAGAATTCAGGTTGCGTAAGCAGGTAAGCCGATGTCTACTTCTCGCTCGCATGATTGGAATGTTGGCGAAGAGATGTGTTACTGATGTGAGATGTGACTGTTTAGCAATATGTAAGTGACCACATCCTCCTTTCATTTCCCTTCCAACTTCTGTGTGGTTTTATCGAGACTACAAACGGTTTTCTGACGCCGCGTCATCGAATTATTGGTAGATACGAGATCTAGAAGCTAGGGTGGAAGTATTATCCGGTGATAAAGAAGAACGTATAGAACTAATGACATTACTGGTGAGAAACCTGTTGAAGGAGAATAAGGATTTAAGGAATATGGTCAAGAATATGGCTGGATTCATAGGTGAAGGTGAGTATTGAATCCCTGTCTACCTTCTCTCTTTCCCTACATCGTCCTTGGCACAACGTACACATTCTCGTGAGCGAAGTTGCAGCTGATACCAAGCTATACCATAATAGGTCTAGGATCATGTCTTCCTCGACTAGGTCTATCAGCCGACGGACTAGATGCCATCCTCACGCGTTCCGACACCGATACGGCGTACGAGGCATTCGTAAACCTCAAAGCATCCAAGGAGCAACTGGCCGCTCACCCGGGAATGAAATACGGAGCGACGCGTAGAAGGGCAAGTGCGACCAAGAGGAAACGTGATGACGAAAGCAGTCCTACTGTTGAGAAAGAGAAAGATAAGGGAAAAGGAAGAGCGACAAGTGAGAATCGTACCGGTGCCAAATCAGGACATGGGAGTGCTACAGGTACACCAACTCCCTTGAACCCATCGATATCCAGCGAACCTACTTTACCTGCCAGCTTCTATACTTTCGATCAACCTCAAGATGAAAATTATCATTACTTGTTTCCGGATTTGGATACGTTGTTAGCGGAGAATGATCCGGCGGGATATAATGCACCACCAAGTCTACGAAGTAGACCACCTCCAGTCACAGACGATAGAAAGAGCTTTGATCCTAGAGCGTTCCCCAGTGGCGGACCCAACACTGGCGGTGGACATGGGAATGGAGGTGGTCCGTTGGTCGGGGATACTCGAGAACACGGGTACGCTCATCATATCATGCCGACTGGATTAGGAGGTAGTGGATCACCCAAAGCGGATCCTAACAATGGTCCATCCTCGAATCAAAAACCAAATCCAAATGTTGGTGTAGGCAATTCCAGTTCCGGTATTGGATCTTCTTCAAGTGGATATTTCGGATTTGGTCCAACTCCACCTATGATGCTTTCAAGCACTGGCGACTTCGGTATTCCATTAGTCAGCGGTAGCGGACCTTCAAATGGGATTATGAACCTACCTACTTCTTCCTCAGCGTCGTCAAGCGATATAGGCAGGAGTGCCGAAAACCCAATCAGTTCCTTAGCTGGACCTAGACCGGCACCGAGTGGGATCGGTTCACAGGGAAATTACGCCAGAGGACATCAATCGGTTTTATCTTCGGACTTATCACATACCGGACCAGAAAAATCCCAAACGTTGAGAGAAGCTGTGACGGCCATTACCAATGCTGATAACCCGCTTGAGGGACCTGGTGTCACTGCCGCTGAACTTGCCGAAAGGAGGAGACAGCAGGATCAATTGATGAGGATTATAGAAGAGGGTGATCCCTCGGATAGGAAGATGGAGACTATGCAGGTGAGTCAATCTTTATAACCATATGGAACACGTGAAATGCACCGTTGATGCTGATGAATGGTTTGATACATCATTGTGTAGTTGATCACCTATCATCTAAATAAGTACGTAGCCTTTCCAAAAATTGGTGGCGTCGGAGGGGATCGACGAGCTGATAATCAATCTGATGTTACAGCTTCAGGATGAATCATGAATATCATCTACCGCCCTCACTTCGACCTACGGTGGTACAGCGGACTATCCCTCATGAACACGCTATTGATGGAATTTTATTCCCCTCGATCAGGGATAGGATGATTTTACTGAGGGGTGAGTCAATACCCTACATTTCATTTGCGTATAGGTCATGTATTCTTTTTTTGCTAAAGTTGTGATATGATTCTCAGGGAGATATGATCTAGTAGAAGTATTCCGTGCAATGTTAGCAGAGGTCAGTTCAATTCTGTGACTGAGCTATGGGGTCTTGTCCAAAAAGCGAACAAATGATGCAATCGTGCTGACCTCGTGATCATTTTGACAGTTCGAATTGCACGGTGATGATGTATTGGATCATAACAATTACGAAATATCAGAGAGGTTCATCGAGAATTACAGGTAAGTCATTCATCATCAGAAAAATGCGAATGGACGCGACCTCTGACTGATGGTATTGGTCTGGTCTGATCTGTTTTCGTATCATGTCGTAGCATATTAATCGACGATATAGTCATCAACATATCTAACAAATGGCGAGCTCAGAGGGGCGCATCGTTATTGGGTATGCCTGAGAAAGAATTGATCAGTAGACCAGGAGCAGGTCACAGAATACATGCCGAACATGCAGAATCGTTCAATAGGCCGTAGCTAGGTAGATTGAGAGGTTGGCTTGACAAAGACGATATGCTGAGAGACGAACGGGGATATAGAGAATCTGATCATGAGGAGTTGATCGTTGGAGATGGAAGAGATTGAAAACAAAGCACTCATCATGTTTCACATCAGAACTCACTCCATATAATTTGTATAACTACACTAGTACCAGTCCATACATAAAATCTCATGTACACTGTAAATTAGCTCAGGTGAATCATGGTGCTCTGTAGTCTGGTTCAAGTTGGAAGAGAAAAGACCAGATTGAAGCTAAAAAGTCCATTCGGGCAATCATACCTTCACGTTCTCACTTGGCCAATACTCAGTACAGTCTGGGAATCAAAGACAGAACCTCAATATTCACGACTCGTCTTTCAGCACATGCTGTATATTTGAGCAAAATCTGCAATCGACAACTTTTCAATACATGTTTAATGGTACGAGAGGACAGAATCATTCTATAACGGTTTAGTAGGAAAGCTCTAACTCTCGTTTTACTGAAAGTGTTAAATGCAGGGTTAGCAATCATGATAGTCTGTCTAACCAGGTAATGGTCAACTCACAGTGTAGAATTTTCTGTTCTCATTCACACCGAAGAGATCGTGTCTGAGCTCAGGGAGCATCTATGAAGCGAGAAAGAAGATGGGAGAGTTAGCGTTGATGTCTCGAAAGGTAAGACCACATGAAGCGAAATGGGATCGTGAAATCATAGGTGAGAGTTCAGAATCCCTGACAAGCTCTTCGTTCCCATTTTAAAGTAAAGTAAAGTAAAGTAAGAGAGAGAGAAAGTAGCAATTGAAGAGAAAGAGATTTCGGTCCAACTCACCTTCTCTTCCAAAATCTTCAACCTCTCTTCCAAGGTATTATCAACCTTGATCTTACCGTTCATTGAACTTCCAATCACACCTCCCGAACTGTTATCGTTCAACCCTTTCTCAAAGGTGATCTTGGTCTCTCGACCTGACATTTCCTTGTATCGCTTCAATGCGCTGTTTGAAGTTTTCTTGATTAGGTCTTCGTCCTTGGGTCGATGAGTGATGGTGATAGTGGGAGAGAGGAGTTTGAGGAGGACCTGTGTGTTGGAAATTATGTCAGTGTGAAGTATCAAGGTGTGTGAAATTACATTGCGGTAGTCAGGAAAGTCGGAGGGATCAAATCATGCATTTCCATTGACAATAGGTGATAGATATGATCAGGAGGAGGAGAGACTGAAGCCGAAAAGAGCAAGTAGTGTCTGTTCATCAGTTGATCGGACGTTCTCCCTTACCTCCAAAATCAGATTCTCCACAGCTTGCTTATACTTATCACCTTCACTCAAATCCTTAACCTGTTTATTGGCTTCTTCAAAGATAGATTCCAAATGATCATTTCTTGATCTGAGCACCTTGATACGAGAGTTGTTAATGGCGGTAGATTGAGAGATCTTCCATCCTACTTCAGCTTGTTTCTTTTTCTTCTCGTATTGAGAATCGATAGCTAATGATTCTTGCCTAACTATCTTGGCCTATCATACATCCCACGAGTGATGATATTAGCATCCATCGTTCACAAAGAGAGAACAGGAGATTTACCTTCTCAATAGCGAATTCTTCATCGGCTTTCACTTGGATCTCCCTTGCTTTCTCCCTAGCCTCTTGGGAGATGAACGCGACCTAACCAACGTACCATCCATCAGCAATCTATATGGTACGCATTCGCTTCATCTTGAGCCAGCAATGCCATGAGTCGTCAATATACAGGGCGCTGTTAACGCATCAAAGGCAAGTCGAGGATAAAGGGAAGTGATCTCTTTCATTCTTGGCTCCAGCTCAACCCCAACTCACCATCTTGTTCATCTCCGTCTGGATCTCGCTGTCGTCTAAAGCACCTGTTCGCGACATATTGGGCGGTGTTCTGAGCGTATGTGAGGGATTTGTAGGGGTATTTTTAGCTGGAAGTTGTCGATAATCTGTATATCCATCGATGTATCAGAGTTGAATGAATAGAGGGATCAAGGAGGAACATATGATGATGCTGTTACCGTGCGCCGTCCGCCGGAATGGTGGGCGATCGTTTGAGACATCGTGGAAGACTCTTCAGATTGGCCGACTCCTTTCTTCTTTTCCTGTCTCTTCTCATCTGTCTCTTCTTTCCTTCTTCCTTTCCCTTCTCCCTTCTCCCTTCTCCCTTCTCCCTTCTCCCTTCTCCCTTCTCCCTTCTCCCTTCTCCCTTCTCCCTTCTCCCTTCTCCTCCCTTCCCACACCTCCCGTCCCTCGCCCTCACCTTACAATTTCCACACTGCTGTGCACTTGGCTGATCCCAGATAGAGAATGATTTTCGAGCCATATACACCAAGATCTATATTATAAGATATTATCATGCAAGAAATACAACATGCAAACAAGCATTATATGTGATAATCATGTTAATCGATTCAACCTATTGGAAACAGAAAATCCAGCCCGCGGAATCGTCCCTGAAGCTTTACCTGTTATAGGTTTCATCGGACTGAGACCAAGCGGTATCACTCCATCACCGCTCTGCGAGCACACACTATCAGTATGTGTCTGTTCCTTGAAAAGCAGATGGACTTACGCCCAGTATTGGATCCCACTCAAAAGCCGATTTCACCCCACCCAACAACCTCTTTTTCTTCTTTGGCACAACAGCCGCAGCGGCACTCGTGGTAATCTCAGGCTCGGGGTCGGATTCAGATTCGGGCGCAGGTACATCGATCACTTTCGCGTTCTTCGCTGCATAAGTTTTGCTCTTGGTTGTTGGCTGATTTTCGATATCTGAAGTTTCCAGCGGTACTTTCTTTGATTTGACAGGTGATTTAGCGCGTTTGGAAGCAGGTTTGGATCTCGATACGACTGTTTCTGATTCAGACTCTGACGCCGAGGGTGAAGGTATGGGAGCTGGGGTAGGTTTTGTCTTGGGTTTCGCCTGACGAACAAGCTGAGAGATATGGACGATTGAGGTCAAGTCAGCGTCACGAGTCTGTGATTCTACACATGTACACAGGCACACTTACCGATTCAGCTTTCTTCGTCTTCTTCTTGGGTACGACTTCCTCATCCGAAGACCCATCTTGGATCGGACTTGCCTGAGTATTGTTACCAACATATCAGTAACCTTCTCAAAGTGAGATCATACCGACGAAAAGAGTGGCAAAAAGCACGTACCTTTCTGACTCTCTCCTTCTCCTTAGCTTTCCTCGGACTACTCTTCTCTTTATCTTTCACCTTACTCCTCAAAGCCTGCAATTCCTCTTCCACGGCCACCAACCTGTCTCTCTCCTCGTTGGCCTCTTTCAACCTCATCTTCAAAGTTTTCTCCCTCTCTTTACTAGACCTCTTAAATTCTTCGAACTCTTCTAGCTCCTCCTCTTTCTTTAATAAATCGCTTTTGAGGCTTCTTATCTGAGTCATGTATTCCTTCTTTGACTTTTCCATACTTCCATTCTTCGATTTCTCATCTTTCAGCCATCTTTCCAATTCACTCTTGGTTTCTTTTTCACGTTCTCTCAAGGTCTTCACTTTAGTCTCCAGTATTTCGATCTTATTTTCCAAGGAACCGATAGTGGATTTAGCGGAGGATAATTCCATTTGAGTTGAAACGAGCTCTTTGGTGGCATTTGAGCTGTTTTGGGAAGAGGTAGTTTGAAGTTGATTGAGGAAGGCCGACGTCTTTGATAGTTTATGCTAATCCAATATTTGAGCTTGATTATATCCGTATGTCATACTACGAGTCCTGGGTAGCTCACCTCGAGTTTGGATATCAGAAGATCCTTCTCTTTCAGCTCAGCTAACAAATCATCCTCTTTCGCCTGGAACAACGATATTTTATGGTCTCGCATGACTATTCACAGGTACTTCTGTCAGCGGAGAATCCACAATCCGATCAAAAAGATGTTCGTTCACTCACTTCTAGCTTTATCAGCGTTGACTAGCCTCTGTTCCAACTCAACAACCTGTATTTGCTCTTGGGCCAAGGCTAGAAGAGCTTTCTGCTGTTGAACCATCGAGTGCAGATGTAGCTCATCCCTCATACCTTCTCCTTCAGCTTTACATCTTTCGACCTCCTTCAGAGCGGCCTTCAATTTCACTTTCAATTCATTCACTTCTTCAGTCTTCTCTACGACGGTCGTGGAGTGTAGACTCTTTTCGGCTTGTATCTTTCTCTAGTACAACAAAACAGACACAAATTAGTCGACCGACTTTTGATCTCATATTGCTCCATATCGAAGGACGTGACTCACTTCTAGTCCTTGATTCTTCCTTACCAGCTCGCTGACCTGCGTCTGCAAATGATTGATTCTCGCTTTGGTAGGTCCAGGCGTCTCTGCGTCCTGCTGAAACATCAGACTGGGCGGTAATTTCGGTGGTGTTCTGTACATCTTGTCTCGTCGTATGATCACTCCACTTAGCCGTCGATCAATCGTTCAAGAAAACGTCAAGATAACTGTGATTTGTATGAGATATGTATGAGATATGATTGCTGATGTTTATAACATGTTGACAATGATGACAAAGTGAATGCTGATTTACTGTTTTGTTTACATCTGTTGCATTCCTGCACCATGACAAACTCAATCGCGTGCCAGGGTGGCAAATTACGTAAAACATCGTTCAGATCAGTATGCTCACTGGTGATACACAACACCATACATGCAATCATCGTATACCATCATCCATATGCTATGATCATGCACTCGTATTGATCCTCTCTTCCATCTCGGCGACTCTCAGTTCCAATTCCATCTCCTCAGTGACTTCCACCAGTAACCCCTGCTCCCATCTACCCCAGACGAAACCGGTATACAAGAAGGTCGCCGTCGATGCACCTAGCAACCCACCTACGAGGGTGAAGATAGGTTGCAACCATGATTTAGGCTGCCATGCTGAGCCTATCGTCAACGCTATCAGAGCTATCAACGATCCCAGACATGTTTTCAGGTGAAAGTTCGACGTCCTATTTGATATTCTCGTGTACAACCTCAAAACGTCCAATGCTGATCTGACAGTATTGCTCTTGGCTGTCATGGCAGCTGTTGAAGAAGTCGATGTGCGCGGTGAAGAAGGGGCATAGTTGACATTGGGCGATTCAGGCGAAGGCTGCGCGAATGTCGTGGTTGTAGGATTTATCTGTTCAGGCTCGGTAATCAGGGGGACTAAAGGGGTAAATGAATTATCGGAAGATGAAGTCGATGTGGTCTGTTGATTCTGCTGATTCTGCTGTTTTTGTTGGGGTGGTTGGGAAGGTGGATCGTCTATAGTGAACGTAGAGAATAATGCGAAATGGTCTGAGTAAGAGAATGATTGACCAGGTACCAAGCCAGTCAAGATCACTTCCGAATTGATACATTTCAATTTCGGTGCTTTTGCAATTGACGCTGTGATGGGTTTTCCAACTTCCATATGACCTTTCCCCGTGAAATCACCTAATTCAACTTCGTCCGCACCCTCACCTCCGTTAGTCTTATCAGCTTCGCTTTCGTTTTCTTCATCCCTATATCCCCAGACAAGTGGTCTTCGTCTAGCTATAGCCGGCTGTCTAAAGAAGATATAATCCAATCTCTTGCCTCCCTTCCCTAGTACGTTGCCAGGTATAGGTTTCCCAGCTGAGTACGTATTTAGTGGTGAATCGCATGTCATACCGTATGATTTGAGTGCTTCTTCTGGTGTCGGTTGAGGTGATAGATCCATATTGGCAGTTTTCGTTACTGATTCGAAGGAGTCGGTCAAATTTCCGTGATTTTTCAACATGGCGATAGGGATTGACCATGGCTGGGAATTGAAGTCGCCCATCTATACATTTCGCACGGAGAGTTCAATACCACCAGTCTTGCGGCAGGAGAAATGATGTCGTAGGATGTATGTACTTACCGCCAATATATACCTTCCTTTTGCAGCCCCATTCTTAATCGCATTGGCCAATTGCCATGACTGAGCTATCCTATGTGCTTGTCTAGTATCTGGTGGATGTTCTCCTGCGGCGTGCATCTGATAAAGCATAAGAGATAAGATCAGCTTGTTTCTTCGCAATTGATTACTAGCATTGTTGAAGATGGCTATCAATCGGACTCGCATGGGTATTCCAAATTTCAACTTCTCCCAGTATAGGATGTATGATCACTATGTTCGCAGCAGCTTTCTTGACGAAGAAATCACCAGCGAAGGCCTGTGCAGGTGAGCCGGAGAGGGAGTATGGTAATGCCTGAGCTGAGATGAGGGGGAATCGAGTGAAGATGGCTAAGCCCGAACCGAGGGCACCGCTATGGCGATCAGGTATATATATTAGTCCTATTGCTCCTATAACCTTGGACCGTTGCGAAGAGTAAGAAGTGAATAGGTAGTAGGGAGTAGAAAGGTATGACTCACGTATGAAAGAATCTAGAGAACGGTAAATTCCTCCTAACCTTCTCTCTGACAATTTCAAAGTCCTTATATACCCATAATTCCTGTAAACACACTATATCGTAATTTGAAGATGCCAGATACTCCGCTATTGCTTTGATCCTGACTTGTCGATCTTTAGATACTATCGCCAGTCCCCTGTAAGTGATAACAAATCAATCCCTGATCTTGCACCAGCGCGAGGACGGGAAGGAGCCTCGATTGAAGACTCACCAAACGTTGAATGTTAGTACCTTCAGTGTACGATCAGGATGATCAGAGGGGTCATTCGGTAGGCTCATCTCGCGGACTAGGTCTATAGCAGCTATATCTTCCTATCTGTGACTGGACTGGCCAGTAACCATGGCTGAGATCAACAGGATGAGGGTGAGAGATCACATACTGTACCATTCATTGATCATCTCTCGAGGATTATCGATTGAGTGACGTAGCTCAGATTGCATTACGTAATGTGCGTGGTTTTGGTCTGTGGCTGCAATGCTGAGTGATGAAGAGCTAGTGTTTGCTGAGCATGGATAGGATTACAGCTTCTCGAGACCTGAGCCATGTATGCATATGATCCTAGCCGAATAGCATACTATATATATGTGTGAGAATGAGATACTACTAATTTTACAGTATAATATGACATTGACGGTACACGATATACACACAAATCTTGAATCTTACGAAGCCAATCCAGCACAAGGAACCGCCAAGCAGAGTACGATCCAAACAGAAGCTACCAAACTACCTACAATCAATATATCTCTTTTGATCTCACTATATACCCTCTTGATCCGTGGATCCTCAACCAGCTTCTCTGGACCAAATATCTTTGGCTTTTCCTTTCGTTCCTTTCTGCTTAATCTCCTAGATCTCAATTTATGGTTCCTCGTGGAAGGAGATGATGTCGAAGCTAGTGGATCTAGGTATTCATCTTCGGGCGAATCTACCGTTGATCGTCTGAGTTTCAAGAGGATATTGGATATCTCCTTATTCGCTCTTTGACTGGTCATAGAGTGTAACCGAGATTTCGTACGTGTTAGAGGAATTGAATTGGTGATTGATCCTCTGACGGATGAAGCAGAAGAAGGGAAAATCGGTTCATCCGTGATAAAAGGTGATATCTCCTTTCTCTGTCTTTTGGTATCCACCCTGATTGATTTGGTATTCGTTCTATAAGCATTCGACGAGACCATACCGGCATACATATCGTCTGCAATGGGGAAAGCCTCAGATGCGGTTGGCACTTTGACAGTTGATCTTCTAATCTCAGACTGTCTCTTCTCAGCCTCCGTCATCTCTTTGTCATTCTCCATAAGGGTAACCATGGCCTTATCTTCTAAAACGGGTAAAGCGACGGTGATCGAATCGGATTTCGAGAATGAGCTTACACCTTCCTCCTTGATCATCAGATCTTCGCCTTCCTCTGAAGGTATACTGGCAGTCCCACCTAAATCAGCTAATGGTCGAACTTCATCCGGTAGACTGATGAGTATTTCTTTGCGGTTGATGGAAGGTACCGGTTCAACGAGATACGACTCATTTTTTAGCTCCGATTCGTTACCAGCTGTACTTTCTACTAATGTCTCTTCGTCATCTAGATCATCCATTTCCCAAGGTCTGACCTGTCGGTGAGATCTTCCCCATACTTGAGAGCAGAATCCCCGGTAGGCAGAGTAAGCCTGCATGGCTCCAAAGGCGACGAAGATGATTGAGAACAACCGCCAAGCTCGATGACCGAAAGGATGGGCAGGAAGAAGTAGAGTGAGAAGGAGGTATATCACTGCTCCGAATGCGAAATCTGCGGCACCGACCATATACCTACGAAAGAGCATGTGTCATTTGATTAGTACGGAGAGATAGTGCAAATTAATGGACATACCAGAAGACTTGTTTCGGACGATTGATGTTGCTCCTGGCATGTTGGAGGAAATGAGGTAAACTCTGGGTCTCGACGGTATGGTATATCTCTTCGTACAGGGGTAGAAACTGTGTAGTTGAGCCAGATTTCAATCAGTAAAAGGTTAACAGAAGCTGTGAAAGGTGAACAGAAGCTGAGAAATAGCATCGATTGACGAAAACTCACAACTTCCGGTGCCGTACTCTTGGCCAAACAAAGTTTTGTGTATTCCCTCAGTTCATCACTTACACTCAATTCTCTACTTCCTCCTTTCCTCAAAAACGTTGCAAAGGCTCTCTGAACTTCTTCCCTCATCGGTTGTTGGGAAGGTTCAGCAAACACTGTTCCGGCAGGTGGTAAAGGTGGATAGGGTTTTTGATGTAAGATCGATCGTAAGGGGCTATTCTCGTGGGAGTGTGAAGTGGACGATGGACGTCTTGAACCCAACAACGAATGAGTTATAGACAATAACCTACTGGTCCGTCGACAGTTCGACGCGGGTCTATTGTTATCAGCGCAATAGCATGTTGAGGTTGGATGTGGACAATTCTGCTGTTGATGTTGATGTTGGGCAATTTGAACTTGTTTATTCGAAGATGACGCACTCCTACTTCTGAACGGTTCACTGAAAAGTACCGGTGCTTCCTGGTGTTGCTGTTGCTGATCCGTTTTGGAATTCTGTTCGTCCACTGGTCGATCTAAATATCCATAAGGATCGAATCTATCACCCAGTCTGTTACTAGGTATGGGTATACTTTCTTTTTCCTTCGATTCCAATTTATCAAACCTAGTTTTGTAACTCCTGTACCAAAGTATGAACAGCAGGTTCTCGGTCGTAAACTCCTTGTTCGCTACGAAGGTTGCAAAATCAATAAATGATATAGGAGGACATGTCTCGCCATTTAGAATGTTGGACAACTTGAGCTCCTCGAGTGCAGGTTGTGTCGTGGATGAGGTGAACCGCGATAGGGGTGAGATAGACATTGAGAATGTGGATGAGATGGAAGCCGCTCTATCAGTCGACTTTCTTTCCTTCATTTTAAGTCCTGTACTTGAATATGCCGGACTGAAAGCTCCATAAGGGATGTTTGGATTGGATTGTCAAGGATAAGCTAAAATTTCGAGCTAACGGGCGACTTCTCTTTCTCAAAGAGCACAAAGCGCTATAAGAAGAACAGGACACGTTCGGCTTGACGATGTAAGACTTTGATTTGATTGTTTTGATGTGATGGGTCGATACGATGATGAAGAGGGATGATGAAGATGGATGATGAAGATCGTTGTCCGATGCACAGACAGATTGACATGTATATCGTGTTGATATTGTATGCACTTCCCCACTCCTTTCCTAACACGATCTTCAGACGACTACACTGACGTCCTTCCTCTCTCTAGGTTCAACGATCATCCAGGTACCTCGGTTCTTGAGATGCTTGAGCCTCCTCTGCTTCTGCGACGATGCTGACGACCGAAGGGAAGGGATACCGATTGGGATGTATAGATGGGTGTGTCGGACTCGATGCAGTCTTGGGAAGATACTGGCTTCCCTTCGGATCAAGATGTTAGACGGATGATTTTGCGACGTATTTGAGACCGACCACTGGATACGCTTGCCTTGAAAATAATAAGAATGCTGTACGATGTATTGTTGGATGTTGATGAATTGATGTGATGTCGTGTGAATGTTGGAACCTGGTCGATCTTGGACAGGGTAAACGGAGATCCGATCGCGATTCAGGTCGTGGTTGTCACCGCCGTGTGAACCTCTTGGCTTGCTGACCAACGTGTTTGATGGTAAATGTATACGGTTGAGTATCAAGAATCGTTGCAGATGGATGATGAGAGCTGACCGGATGACAAGCAAGCATGTGTCAATTGATACTCCTGTACCCTAGAGTCATGCTTGTGGATAATTACAGACTATGTTGGCAAATACAAGCATCAAAAGGATGTGTCACTGTTGTAAAGGGTCGTTTGCCTTTCCCTTTTTTGGCGCTACAGTTAATTACAAAGTGTATGCTGAGCCGAAAACCCAGTTTGTGGGATCAACACTACTGACGGGCAAGCGATGAGTTTATGATACAATCACGTTAATAGGTGGGAGGGGTACAGCAGATGCACATGATTTGCCTCTTTCGAGTTGCAGTTGCTGTAATTATTCCAGACATCCCAGGGTTTGCGTAAACTTTGATTCTCTCCTCTCCCTTTAATCGCCAAGTCCCATCTCTAGGCTCGTTGTTTAAATGAATGAGGTGGTTGATATTCAGGAACCGACGCAACTAACTACCCAGTACAATTGTTCTGCCGATCTCCCGCTTGGTGCTGTAACTCGACTGAGAACGAAAAACTGAAAAATATGTTGATCGACGCCTGTTTTAAGCCTTTTCATCTGTTTTAGGCAATTTTCATTTTCATCGATTTCTCAATCCCTCGATGCCTGCAAGATGTGGCGGATTTGGCTTTCAGATCTTGTGGTGGATCCGACATTTACTTACTGTGCATCTGTATCGACGGTATCACTTCATGCTCGAAATACAAATTTGACCATGATGCGGATTGGATTGATCTTGTTCCGAGGGGACAGCGGTCAGCATGGAATACGCTGTCCGGCCCATGCCTCCGAAGTTGCCGAGGATGTCTCTCTTCGTTGCCCCACAGGAGTAGAGGCGTACAGAGGCTTCTCGCTCAAGGGAGTCACTTGCTTCTTTGCAAAAATACGCTGACACGGAACTTGGCAGTGCAGGGGCTGGATGTTCGGTAGAGGGCAGATTAGATAAATGAGCTCCAGAGATCTCATCCTCTTGCCGTCTCAACGCGAACATTGAGCCTCATACTTGATGAGTGAAGTGATCGTTGCATGCGATGGGAGGAGGAAGAGAACCTCCCATCTACGGTCATAGAATCCATATAACGCCGCATCCCGTCAGCTCTGCGCAGCTTAAGCTGGGTATCGCTCGGTTAGTACCAACGTGGGGGACCAGTTGGGAACCCCGAGTGCTGTAGTTTTTGTTTCTGGCCCATACCAACCAGCATCCGTCAATGGGATCATGCATAGGGGAGAATGTTTTACGTTTCAATTGGTCTGATACTTATTCAATCCTGGTATGTCATTATGGTCTTTTCTGTACTTGTCATGACATACCTTGAGCCTCTCGCTTTGGGTCTTTCTGGCTAGGTTGTCGTCGCCCCCTCATCTGGTTGGAAGTCATCGCCCCCTGGATGAGTTACCATCGATTCGCGTCTAGCATACATCTGTCCCGAAGAACTGCGTCTCGATCGTCTAGGAGGCATACCAGTTCCAGTTCTTGAACAAATTCTTTCATTCTCTTGTAGTGCGTCAGAATCAGGCGGCCAAACACCCGTTCTCTCGGAGCGATCCGAAGCAGTTCGCCTCGCTCAGTGTAACTCTGACAGGACTATCTTCCTCCTCCTGTGTAAAATTGTCATCCCTTGATGATAGAGGCTTCGCGAAGACTATGGTAGCTGCATGACCAGATTCGGAATCCCATTGATCGTGATGTATGATCTTCTTGATTAACAATCCATCTAAGGATTTTATTGTTATACCATCGCCTTGATCATTCATCGTGGATTGGATATCACCGATTGAGACAGACTTGGGCTTCCCTTTGATCTTGCAAGTTTTCTGATTGGTCGCTGTCGTATCGAGACGAATGGAAGGGATATCCCTTCGTCTGTGCATCTCGCTCTGTCCTGCATCCACAGAAGGTCTTTCAGCGCCTGAAGTAGAAGTGCGCGCAGGATCTCTGGGCTTTGGCGGCCTCGTCGATTTCCTTGATCTCGGTGGTTGATCCGCACGTGTCTCATCGGATGACCCGGATGATGGCCCCCGTCTGGGTGATCCAAATAAGGGGGGCCTGGAGAAGTCAAATGCTGTCTCAGGTGATAACCCCGGAGAAAGTCGCGGAGTCCAAGCAGGCGGATATTGAGGAGTCGTCGATCCACCATACTGATGAAAAGAGTACATCTCTCGAGGATGTTGGGCGGGGAAGCCGCTTTGGAGTAAGGACCGTAATGAGTAGGATATCCACCATCATCGTATGGGGATGCCGAATCACCAGGATATCCCATCCCTCCGTAGGTTCCAGGAGGCCCACATCCTGTCATGGATGGATGAATACCATATCCAGGCTGACCACCTCGGGCTTCTCGTAGACTGGCACTCCTGGACGGACGACTAGGTCGTCTATCGGCGTCGGAACGGAACCCATCATCTGGATTATCTGTGAGCGTATCATCTTCACCAGTGGCAGCGGACGAGTTGGCTCTGGGACGAGTGGGTCGAGGCCTACAATCAGCGGTGGATAGATAAGCAGGGTCTTCTTTGGTTTCTCGTGATCTAACCTGATCGGCCGGGTAAGATCGTGAATCCATGGTCACAAGTCTAAATTAGAAAGTGTACTTAGTGATCCAGATTGAACAAAGCGGCAAATGCAATTGACTGTTCCCAAGATTTACTTATACCTTCGGAGGAACGTGTGTAGCGTAGACACTATGCATATGTCTTAAAGTGATCGAAGGCAGAAAGACAAAGGATTTCGAGTTCCTTCTCTGTCGACGCTAACCGACACGAAGATGAACAAATGTTATCTTCTCCAATAGTCAGAGCTGGACATGATTCTGTAGGGAAAGAAAAGAACTCCGCGCATATCGGACGTTCCTGTTAGAATTCTTGATGTACGGGTGATGGGATCAGCCAAATGCTATGCTACATTCCGTCTCAAAAGAAGACCCGTGGCGGCACTGAGAAGCGGACACGTAAATTGGTCTTTCTTGTTGGCGTGTGGAGCGTGAAAGAAAGGAGAGAGCAAACCTGGGCGGATCAACCAAGCGCAACGCTCCGCGAGTCGACACTGGGAAACCCTTCGGACATCTCCAACGATGGTGGTTGCTCTGACAACGGATATCGAGAAATTGGGTTCTGCGATGCATTGTTATGATTCTAACAAGCGACCAATTATACTTGGATCTATAGGTATATCGTTCGCCTTGAGATATTCGTCCGACCAGAATTTACTCTGATGTCTGGATCCCGAATCGCACCTAGTCAATGCATATGCGTTTCAGCATGAACAATAAAGCGTAAAACGAGGGGGCAAAAGGAGCGGACTCACAGTATCGTTGCTATACGACTACCTCTTCCGAGGGTCTTTGCTAATCTGACACAAGCGACAAGGTTACATGCACTAGACGAGCCGAGATATAGTCCGTCGTGGACTACGAGATATCGCGACATCGCGACCGCTTCTGCATCCGATATCCTGTGATCGGGATTTGCGGCTTGATCAGCAAGTGTGTTGAATATCTGTGGGAGGGATAGGGGCGACACATACCGATAAGCATCATCGATTACATCTAATCCAAGTGCGAAGTTTTGTGTGATCTGCAAAGGGGTCAGTGTTTCATTCTGCTCTGGACAAGTCCGACGTACTCGGTTGATCCCTAAATTTGCTTGTTATTAGCTATGACCTCACATCACCGTATTACCAATGATGCAGTCATGACTCACCAATACCTTCTACCACAGTATCGACCTGATGCCTCCTCTTGGTTCCTTCTCTCTCTTTTGTATCAAACATCACGTTGAATTTCACCTTATTATATAGCCCAGATCCTGAGATATCGAAATCAGGTCAGCACAAGCGTCCCCCCCTGTGCTGTGTCATACGTGAATCCATGAACTAACCTTCCGGATCAGATAAGACGATCTTCAAATCAGGCAAAGCTTTTTTCAAGAACATTCCCGTTCCCGCGACGGTCCCGCCTGTTCCAGCACCACTGACGAACGCATCCAAGTTCCCACTTGTCTGTCTCAGTATTTCCGGTCCAGTACCTTTATAATGAGCGTAGAAATTAGATTCATTCTCAAATTGGTCGGCGAAGAACCCTCGAGGTTTAGTTTCCAGTGCAGGTTTGAGCAATTCCGGCAATCTGATCGAGGGAATCAGGGGTTCCGACGAATTAACTTCATGTCCTACTTCGGATGAGTCGGCTTTGGTCGAGACGACAACTTCTGGATCTGATTTGGGGGGGTCGATCAACGGGGTATTACCGAATTCCAGTGCTCTCTTCCTAGCTAGGTTCTGGACGGTATATCGTATATCAGTGGGCTATAGTCAAGTTCTGAGAAAGGTCGAGGTCGACCGTCGAACTTACAACAAACTAATGATTTGAGCAGAACATTAGCCACTACCTTCTGGGCCTGATGAACAAACACAAAACACTTACCTGTTTCTCATCCACTATACTGGCTGGTCTGACCCTCTCTACCTTTGCACCTAGCTTCTCTAAAACCTGTACTTTCTCAATAGCCACATCGTCTGGCATGATGATACAGCATTCATACCCTCTAGATTATTTTGTAGATCAGTGGGACACCATATCTAAGATAGCTTGTCCACTCACTTTGCTTTGCCAACGGTTGCTAAAGATATACCTGTACTACCCACCGTACCCTCGAACAACACTGAGCCCGTGTTGGGATGCAATACACCCTGTGCTTCTGCATCCTCGATGACTGTGACTCATGATTCAGCTCAACCTTCCATTCGAGACACTTGGAGGGTTCTCTCACTTTTCAGTGCGACTCTGTCTTTCACCGAGCCTCCTGGATTGAGGTACTAACGAGAAGTTAGCTTTGACTTCGAAGGAGAGGACAAATATGGACATACCTCTGCTTTACCCTTTGACATCCAGCTCGGATCAGCGTATTTTGCTTCCCAGCGAGCACAGTACTCACCAGTATCTCCACCCCTAGAGCATCACTTAATGAATTTATCCTTATCAACGGTGTATTACCTATATGACAATCTCAGCTCCTTACAGTAACTTACAGCCTGAGCGATCTACGCACCTATCAATCCGATGACTCCATTGACTATCTCGTCGCTCCTGATCTCTATGGGTCTTGGAGGTATTCTAGCTATAGCTCTCTTCCGTCTCCAATCTTGAAATAGTAAAGCAAAAGATGTCGAGGATAATGAGAGTGTTACCCCTATGACCAGTCCCCAGGCGAGATCTCGCGTGAACTTGTTCGGAAATCGTATACGTTCCCAGAACCTAAGTGGGAGATGGGGTATGTAGTCGTTCAAGCCCATCGCCTTGGACCGATTACTTTGCCGTTGCTGCTCTAAGATATCGGTCGGATCTGTGCTGTTTGAGATGCTGCCAGTACGTTTGGCTTGACTGAGGTGCTTTTTTTTTTTCGGAAATGCAGAGTTCAGAGGTTGAGTGATGCAAGTGGAGGTGGATCAATGTTGATGTGTTGTTGTCAATCGACAAGTGAAAGACGTGTCATCTTGTCTTCATACCCATCTCTCACGGTCAGCACCCATCATTTCAAGAGCTTGTTGCAAACCTATAGATGTTAGAATGGAAAACAACTTGATCAGACGGATTGAGTTTTGTCATGCCGAATCTACCGATACTCAACGAACCACCTATCAACAATGGGGGATCATCGTCGTCCGCCCCTTCCTCTCCCAGACCTGAATCACCCAATCCAGACCCATCAAAGCCTCGCAGGAGGGGGTCTCATGGGCGATTGGCAAAGCTCATAGCTCCAGGAAGATCAAGGAGTACTTCCAATGCATCTCAAGTCAGTGTGAATCAGGAGGATACTCATAGTGCTGGATCAAGCGGAAGGACGACGCCCGAGCTCAGACGCAGGGCAGGTAAAGGTGAGTAGTCTACTTACATCTCGCCGACAGCGACAACGCCTGGGTACAGGATTCGGACTGACTCATCATCTTATAGCTGCTACCACTTCTCTCCTGGCTAGTGATGCAAAGTACAAGAAATACGCTCAACTGGTGGACAAGAGCTTACAAGCTTTTGAAAGTGTGAATGAATGGGCGGATTTCATATCGTTCTTGTCGAGGTTGTTGAAGGTATGTAATCATATCTGCTCAGTTATACAGCAGGGCGTATATTTAATTTGACTTCTTATCAATGTGGATAGACCTTGCAATCACCTTCACCACCATATCCTGAGATACCTAAAAAACTCATCGTATCTAAACGTCTAGCACAATGCTTGAATCCCGCTTTACCTGCTGGTGTCCATCAGCGAGCCTTGGACGTGTACGCTCACATCTTTAGTATTATAGGGGTCAGTTCCAGCTCTACGATACGAACCTGAAGACTGAGCCAAAGCTGACGAATCTTACAGGTTGAAGGGCTCAAGCGAGACCTCCTGATATGGTCGTCGGGCCTGTTCCCTTTCTTCCAATATGCTACCACTTCCGTGCGACCTCTTCTCATCAACATCTACGAAACATGTTATTTACCTCTAGGCTCAGATCTTAGACCAGCAACAAAAGCATTAGTACTGGCCTTGCTGCCTGGGATGGAGGAGGAGACTGGCGACTTCTTTGACAAGGTAAGCTGTCCATTTTGTCTGCGAGACTGTCAACGTCAAGCTCACTCCCATTCGTAGATCTTGTCTCTCCTCGACAGAGTGTCAGAGGCCATCACACCATCATTTTTCCTCAAAAACATATTCCTCATCCTCATATCGTCCCCTCAATCCCGTCTCTCAGCGCTCAATTACCTTTCTCGACGACTCCTCAAACCCCCGAAACCAGGAGGCTCCGCTGTTGGCCTGGTGATCCGCGGCGTTTCGGCTGCATTGGGAGATGAGAATGTACTTGTCAGAAGGCACGGGCTGGATCTGGTTTTGAGGATACTAAAGATCAATGAACCGCTTTTCAAGTGAGTCATAGTGTGCAGTCTGACATCAAAAACGCTTATATCTGTACAGAGATGCCGATCGGAAAGATCAAGAGATCTTGGTGCGTGCAGCTAGTGGAGTCCTCCTGCAGAGAGAGTTGTCTTTGAGCAGAAGGGTCTATACTTGGCTGCTTGGCACAGGAGAAGTGTCCGCGGAACAAATTGCGTATTTCAGAGGAAATGGCCTGGAACTTCTCTCATCAACATTGCAAGTGAGTTGGATTGGACTCTCTTTTTTACGGTGATATGGCAAGCTCACAACTTTCGTAGAGCGACATGGAACTTCTCGGTACTACCAGGGACGGGCCAGACGCTCAAAGACCATTCAAGATCTTCCTGTCCTTTTTGGATAAATGGGAAGTCGGTTCAGCCCTTTCCGAGAGACTGGTGATCCCAGCTTTACGAGCGATCAAGAACGCAACTTCGGACTCAAAGGATGTTCTACCAGAGGAGGTCAGTCGTTCACATGTGTTATATCCTTTGAGCTAAGCTCATAGAGAAATTAGGTGATTGGCACTGCGCTCGCTGTTTATGAGGCCATTGAACCTATCATCGTGTGGAAACTGCTATATGCATCTGTAGAAGCAGAGCTTGATGCTAGAGAATCAAACGTACGTCCTCGAAGCTGATGGACTTCGAGCTGACTGACAGGGTATTCAACTGGTGCAATGGCTCATATCTGCCGTGCCTCAACATGATGAAGAAGTCAACTCCGTTCATATACCGGTATTGCTTGATTTAATTCTCAGTGCCATCGCGGTAAGTCTCTTTCATCGTGATCGCAGTGCACTCGGCTGACGATTTGATCAGTCAAACACCTTCACCGAAGATGCCTCAACAGACGTTTTTCGCCTAGCAGCTGGCCTGTTACACCTCATCCCTTTGAATGCAGCCTCAAGGGACCCCTCGACCATCGATAAGCCTGTGTCTGCAGGACCGTCCATGTCGGAGGTGCTGTATCAATCGGATGAACAGCACAATGTCGCTCACGAAAGGATCAACACAGAAGTTCTCCCTCATATAACCACCCTTGCTTTCGACATCTGTCATAACGCTTTGCTCAGTCAATCCAAGGAGCCTGAGAGTCTGTTAGATGCAGTCAACATAGTGATAGCTTTGCTGGATAACGAGGTACCCACCTTAGGCATAGTGGATGGAGAGAATTGGCTCTCTGGGCTTGTGCAAGCGCTCTCAAAGGTGCGTGGTAGAAGCGAAGGGATTGAGCTGACATTTCACAAGGTGTCTTCCTTCACTGTCATCGAGTCTTTGGTCACTGCTGCTCTCAAAGCCTCGCGTTGCTCCGCGTTCAAACCCTCCGTGGTCATAACTTCGCAAGAAACGATGTCTGCTATTCTCGACTCTGTGAGTAACATTTACGTGGATCTACGCTGACTTTGCCAGCTATTTCGGTATCTACGCCCTGATGCTGCAGCTTACCATGTCCGAGCTGTAGAGCTTTTGTGGGAGTACAATCAGATGGCGGAACCTCATACACTCGAGAATGTCATTGCTCGGAGAATGGCGGATATACCGCTCAACAGTGCAGCCTTTGATGCTTTTGGGATCCTGTGGCGTTTGACGGGTGAGTTGAAAATTTGAATCTGGTGATGATGTATTGACCACCTAGCAGACGATACGATGTTGCCCGGAGAAATGTTTAACATCCCTATCAGTATGGTGCTCGATGCATTGCGATCATCGGACCCAGAAGTTCAGCGACAAGCGGAAACATGGATGCGACTCAATCTACGATCATACTTCCGGGTGCTTGATCCTATCATCAGTCGTCTACTTGACCGAGATATTCGATATCACGAGGACACATACGCTACACCAGTAGACTTGAGCCTCATATGCCACCAAATTGACAATATCTCGATTTTGTTCAAATTTGGCGGCCAAGGGTTGAGTAAAGCTTGCCATTCGACTGAAATCAGACAGACTATTCACTCTACCCTGGTCAAAAGAGTGGAAGCGTCGTTTCCCAGTGCTGCCACCTATCTGGAGGTATTGGTCGCTTTATTGATCAGGTGAGTATAGTAACAGGGCTTGTAAACAGTGGCTAATGCTGGAACAGATTCATCACCACGGAAGCTTCTCAAGCGATTTGCAAAGCTGCCCCTCTGATCATCCGTCTTCAAGCTTCGGCTATCGAGCTTTTGCAAACGATCGTTTCGCGTGGCGATGTATCTTATAATCAGCTCACTAGTATTAAAACTTCTCTTGTCATCAAGCTCTCCTCTGCGGTAGAACATAAGCGGATGACCTTACAGAGCAAGCTGCTTCATCTGCTTCATTCGGCAATTAGCGCATCTTCAGCGAGCAAATCATTCAACCACCGTCGATCTCCATCTCTGAACGAAAAGTCCCATCAATCTCATACAGATTCCGAATTTGAACTCATTCTAGTCAAACTCATAATCGAAGCGGTACTGTCAACTAGTAATTTGTCAGCCTTACAACATTGGGTGGACTTTGTCTTGATGACGTTACCTCAGCTAGCGACAGCTCGCACTGGTCTTCTACAAGCGTTATCGGAATGTTTCGCTCAGCAGTTGCGGTACTTGTCAATCCATATTGACAGTGTGTATATCCGCTCTGAAGCCTCGGTCGAGGATGAAAAGCTTTTAGTCACCGATGCGGAGGTAGTCATGATACTCAATGCTATGGAAAGAGTCCTGATACTGTTGTCTTCTGGACCAGGAGTGAAGCATGATGATATGGTTAAACAAAATGAAGGCGAAAAAGGTCTTTTGGGCTTGATGTCAGGTGTATTCACCGTGGAGGCACCAACGGACGACTCGGTAAGGCCCTGACTGAAGGCGTTATTAACAACAAAGTGATAAGCTGATATATGATATCGTCGGCAGGCGAAAACCGAATACCCAAGGTACCTTGATGATGCTATACATGCCCTGTTGGTTTCTTGGACAATTACCAGGTGGACTTCGACTTCGACCAATTCCTCGTCATCCAAAATACAGACGTATGACAAAATCAGATCTCGTGTGAAGAGGGTTTTGGAGAAGATTTTCAAGACTCAACCTCTAGGCGTGATCACCAGTTGTATCCATGTTTGGGCTACGAACTCCAACGAAATTACAGTAAGCAAACCTTCATCTCATCTGTGTCTTGATGAGGAATTTCTGAACTGGAACTTATTACTATCAACAGGATTCGGCCACGTTCGACTGCGTAGATACTCTGACGCCCAGCGCACAAAGGCTGGTGGAGGTAGTCTGTGAAGCTGTCGCTGGAAGATCAGGTAGGACATCTTCCGAGTTCAGGTATGTCCATCTGCCAAAGCTAGCGAAACGCCTGACTTCTTGGAAGTTGACATATTACGTCTTTATCATGATCAGAGCGGACCCTGCATACCTAGCTTTCCTCGAAGCGTATATCTCCCGGCTAGAGGCTCCCATAGCCGTTCAGGTATGGCCTACGTTATTTGGCTTCGCCAAGGATATCATCGGATCTCTTGGATCGAATTCAGCTAGAGTCCAGTTATTGCTCGTTCTCAAGTGAGTCTCTATCGAATACGTGCGTATATTTGGCTGACATCATGTGTGATAGATGTTTGACCGCTTTGAGTGTGATCGTCTCGAAAACCAGTGCACTGGAAGACCGAAGACTACGAAGGGACCTGCAAGACACCTACGCTAAGGTATTGGACATGGTAGTCACAAACTCCACCAAGGTAGCAGAAGCTGGGTTGTGGACGCGTATGATTGCTGTGACAGCTAGTCCTGGAGATACCGAGAAGATTGATGTGGAGAAGGGCCTGCAACAGGTAAGAGCGGTCTCTACTGTATCGTGTGTAGGCTCGGGCTGACGTATGGCATTTGTGCATGTGCAGATATATGAGTTTCTCTCAGCTAGTGTCATACCAAATCTTAGACTGTTGCTGGTTGATACGGATCGAGTGAACGCCGCGTGTAGTGGTATGATGGTGATGATTGTCACACCTTCTTTCAAGAAGCAAAAGTGAGCACGAACTCCCCTGGACCGGGAAGTTGTAGCGTTCATCTGAGTGTGCTGACATGCCGTAGGGTTGAGCCGAGTGTCTTGCGCCTGCTTCTGGAGATCATCAAAATCCCCTCGGCACATAAAACCTGGCGAACTCAGATAGGAGATATATTCAATGATTCTCGTTTCTTCAAACATAACAATGAGGCTGATATTGGATATTGGAAGACTCTGATATGTGGATTGATGGATTCTGATAAAGAAAGATTCACCGACCTATTAGGTGAATAATCACCCTCCCGAGATCTTTTATGAGAGTATAAGCTTATTCCCAAACGTTCGAACCAGGTAAAATCACTTCAGCGTCTTCAGCAAATATATTTTCCAATCGAGAACAAGAAATGCTAGTGAAATCGCTCAACCTGAGGAGGCTAAGTTTCGTCTTATTATCCGCGGAGAACAATCACTACCTTGTGCAGTTACCTGCCATACAGGAGAGACTTGTTGAGATGCTCAGGAGCAGTCAACTGTCACCTCGAGTGCACAGCGAGGTGAGCGGCTTCATGCCGGCTGGACGACTTGAAAATAAGGTGGTGTAGGCTAACTACGATTGTGTATACCTGATAGGTATATCTCTGTCTAAGGGTATTGATGTGTCGCATATCTCCACAACATCTCACAAACTTTTGGCCAGTCATCTTAACAGAGCTGGTAGGTACCCTTTGTTACTGCACCTAATCGTGATCTGACTTGAATGTTTGGTGGTGGTTGTAGTTACGGATATTTGAACTCACAATGGACGATCCGCCTGAGGATGGATCTGAGGCTTTACAACTCGTATTGGCAGCATGTAAATTCCTGGATCTGCTGTTGGTGATACAATCGGAAGATTTCCAAGTGTAAGTGCAGGTTTCGCTGATCACACTTCACACCTTGTTGATACGGTCTGGCTGATTGGTGTTTGGTGTTGTGGAAATCACGCAGACATCAATGGATGTTCGTGACAGATACTACAGATGCCGTCTATCCCACTGAGGGGTATGATCCAGAAGCATTGATGGATTGTTTGTCCAACATCTTGAGTGATAATGGCGGTCATAGAGGTCGATCAGGTTCAGATAAATCACCAGTGAGTCGGACGATCTTCCTAACATGACATCATGCGGATTGACTGATATGTGTATCCTACAGTATGAACCACTTTTGCTTTCAGAACAATCCGAAAATGGAGCGAGAAAACCTAGATTATCATCTGTTAGAACGCTGAATAGTATATATCAACTACAACCTTTCTTCTCTAGGGCTAGTATCGATACGTTTGAAGGTGTCTATGGAGGAGTGGGAGTGGATTGGGAAACTGTAGAAGAAGGTTTGAGTGAAGAGATATTTGATGTTTAGTCCATCGAGCTAAAGAGTAAAGTGGGTGGATTGTTAGTATCTAACTCAGCTGTAATGAATTGAACATGACGTCGGCGGTGGCAAAGTGGTCCAGACTGGTGGTCTTCGCTTGTGAAATTACTTCCGCTCTTCCCGTTACGAACAAATTTACGTGACTCAAATTGGCCAGGTCCTAAAATCTTGAGTGGAGGTGAAAGAGGTCTCGCTGTTGATAATGCAAGCCTGAAGCCTCATTCCTCTTCTCACAGTAAGCTGGAGGAGGCAACAACATCGAACGTTATGGTATGACGTCGTGGCGTAAAGTCACCGGTAATAGCTTGGTGGGCAATCAGCAGTAGGTATACAACAGGCGTCAAGATCCATTATCGAGAATGAGTCCATAGTAGATGCACCATGTGTCTCACCAACATTTGATGGGCGTGAGAATTTCTGGTAAAAGCAAACAAGTCTAACCGGATGAATGAGATCTGAGAGATAGGACCTGATCATCAGTTAAGTGAGTTTGATCATTTGTGGCAGATTTTGTGAACCTGGCTGTTTATCGGCGGCGGCCGTGTATCTATCCGGAGCCCGATGAATTGGTACCTGGCAGATTCCTCGTCAACTTGTTGATGCATGATGCAATCAGTTGAAAACGAGTCTGCATTCGTGACCGGTCTCCAGTATGTCTGGCCATCCTCAGCACCGACTAGATGCACGATCTGGATGCTTCAAGGGAGATTGGTGATTACGGTATGATCTGAAATGGCAATTGCCGGCGGTATCTTACTGAATGGGAAGACATAAAATCCGGGTCCCGTTGGGAAAAATGACATAATGGAATTTACATAATCCAGTCTTTGTTTGTTGCGGTGGAATTCTAGCGGAAAGGAACAGCACAGTACGTTATTTCTCACGGTACTGAGCAAGTAAGCATGTTTGCTCCTCTCTGCAGTACAGCCGTCGGTCACCGTAAGAAAATAACGCAAACACAAAGAAAGGATGACCGAATTCACATAATCATCATACCATCCTCTATCGTAGCCCATTTTTGTAGATCTAGGATTGGTGAGACACCCCCGAACATGTGGTCTACCAAAGGAAAATGCAACCGCGGCCGTGCATCTATCTGTACATGTACCAGTCTGTCAAGTATGGTAGTACGCCTACGAGAGGTCGGTCATCCATATGTACGGTACATATCCCCATGATTATGACATTGCGAGAGGCATAAGCATAAAATTCATCCTCGGTGTATGACTTGACCTCACGGCGTCATAGTCTTCAGTGATGAAGGAAGCAAATTCCTGACAACGATACCCAACTATCCCCGTGCTTGCTGGAGCAAATACCAAGAAGAGTCGCTACGGGCACGATGACCGATTGTCAGAACAGACATCCTCTGAATTATGTATATGCATGTTCGTTTAACGGCAATACCATGCCATCAATCATCGAGTACTCAACGATGACAGATGACCGATGAAACAGCGATGTCATGATTATTCATCTTACATGGTGTGGAGGGTATTTATAAGCCAAGACCGTCTCATTTTTTTCCCTACTCTTGGTTCTTTTAAAACATCATACGATTTATCTTGACCTTGATCTTGACCTAACAGATAGATCTCTTGGCTTGGCTTGTTTCATCAAACGGGACCAACACTTGAAAAGCTGTTCACCCATATACCTACAGTATATAAAGACAAACCAAACCAGACCTTCGGCCCACGAACTTCTTCGGGCCCCTTGTGTATCTAATCCGGGGTTTCCGTTTATCAAATCACTTTTTATAAAATAACGCACCACGCACCCGTCTTTCACTCCCTCCACAAGACCGCTGTCACCGAGTAGATTACTGGTACTTTTTCCCACACATATCGCACAGCTCTTATAAATGAGTAAATAACAAACGAAACGCATTAAAACGCCAACCTTTTTTCGACTTTCTATCTTTATTTACTTTTACTCGGTTTCATCCGCGGTCCGTAAATCTCATCGGCACAATTCGAATCAACATATATATGCCACCTCCGAGGCATCAAGATAGACCAATACATATACCAACAATATCCTCTCTTAGCAATCAACCAGAAGAAAAAGGGACCAATTCAAGAAGTTTGTTGGACTGGCGTGTTTTTTTCGCTTACGCTTATTAATCAATCATAATCATCAGTAATCGAGTTCCTCCACGCACGAGTAGGAGAAAATCGCAAATCTTACAATCTCACAACTCCGCCGGTAATCTGCTGTTTTATTCATAACCTTTTCCCACCAGATCCACCTATCTATATATACACACCTCAATCAATACATACATACAAAACAAATTCCCCTCAACACCATTGTACATATCATCTTATCAGTGCATAGGGAAGAAAGATGGATGCAGCAACGATGAATCCTATACAAACGATGGTCGACGAGAAATCCAATTCTATGGTGGTGAGTGTCTACACTGTACTTTGACATTCCTCAATAATCAGATCTTTCTTACACCAGGGCAGAGCCCTGACCGAATTTTGTTGCTGACCAAAATTTCTTGTTTTTTGTAGTCATCGACATGGGGACCTGCTTGGGGATCATACCTATACCAGAACTTCTTGTTATCCAACAACAATGCATCTGCACCTGCTCCCACTACCATGGACTGGCTCAACGCCACCAGTCAACCATTGCTCAATAACAATGACAATAATTCTTCGGCAGGAGATTACTTCGGTCTACCGGCAAACAACCATAACCACAATCTCAACCCGACCGAATGGGCGGACAACGCCGCCCCGACGGTCATTGACGTCAAGACCGAGGTGGATGACTCCAAAATTAGCAACAACCAATTACAACTACAACTACAATATCAACAACAGCAACAGCAGCAACAGCGACAGCGTGTTCAGGAGCCAGGCCAAGCAGGTCCATCAAGTTTCTTTCCTCAGTTTTACTTCCCCTCCTCGGGAGGCATCAATACATCGTTATTAACCCAAACTCAGAATCAAGGACAAGGTCAAAATGAATACGAGTTTGATTATTCACCTGAATCCACCATCGATCCATACAACCCCATCCCCCTCTCGGCTATATCAACTTCCACTAATGGAGTTGAGCGAGGATCGACCGACTCAGTGCACATGGTCGATAACTCCTTGACTAGATCACCATCACCTATCTCATCTCTTGTGGTCAGCCCGCACGAATCGCCTTTGCCTAGGCCAGTTCGCATGAGGAAATCCAAAGGGAGACCAAAAGCCAGTGGGAAAAAAAGAAGTCATTCACATTCGGTTTTATCGGATTCGGAAGTATCAGCGTCCCATTCGCACGACGATCATGATCACGATCACGACCATGAGCATGAACCGGAGGTACCGGAAGGAGTAGAAAGGGATGGTATGATTTGGGGTATGAAGGTTGAAGATTATCGAGCTTTGAGTGCGAGGGAGAGAAAGAGAGTGAGGAATAGGATTTCAGCTAGGACATTCAGAGCGAAGAGGAAGGGTGAGTCATTCGTCATGTGGAAATAGGCGGGAGATTCTTGACTGACCTTCTTATAATTTTTAGAACACTTAACTTCGCTCGAACATGATCTTGGTGAGAAAGACCTCCAAATCAAGATAGCGAATGATGAAGCCAATAGACTCAGAAAGGAAGTCGCTGAGCGTGAGTCTCAGCAACCTTCGGTGTTCAGAACATGCATACTCATACTGACCTTTTGATTTATCATGTGTTCAGTCAAACGAAAATTAGCTAAATACGAAAAGCAATATTAGAAGATCATTGTTGCCCATTCACGCATATACATGAAATGTTTTTCTGTTGTATTATCAACTGTAGTTTCTCGCTTCACGTGAACAGGAATTCAGGAATGTCATAGAGATTGTTTTGATCCCCCTTTTTTGTGCACTCGAAATTTAGAATGAAATGTGTTTTATGGAAAACGAATATTGGAGGTCGATTAATTTCTATGTAAGAAAGGCTAGGGGAAATTGTTGATATCGTATATGTAGATGGGAATGTTTGGAAGAAAATAACAAGAAGAAGAAATAATTTACAGCGATTAGGTTTCTCTGTGAATGTGAATCCCTTTTTGTCACTTGCGACTATGGATAGGCGAAGGAACAAAAGAGGCGATTAAGATGCTTGTAACATGTGTATGTATGTCTCGTGTCATCCAACAGATGTAGCATGATCGAGCATCCGAAGATAGGACTTGACTGACACTGATGTTTGCTGTCGACGGGTAGTCACTCTAGGGACGAAGGTTTGTTTGAGCATCAAACTCCATTACGGTCATTCCAGTCCTTCCTAATTACAAATAAAGCAGGTCCCATCTTGTATTTGTATTTTGATTCATTTTATTTGTACTTGTTTTTTCTCTCCGACTTTTCATCTTTTTATGACGTCGTGGTGTCTCGGTCCCTCAAGTCGTCTTACCCTATGCCCTGATCATTCACCCTTTCGCTTTTTCTTTGGGCGGTCAATCCTCCGAAAGTAGAAGTAGAAGCATAAGAAAATATCAGTTGGTCATCGAACATCCAGAAGAGGGGGGGGGAGGCAAGACACGGAATGCTGACTCATGTCGCGCTGCATCGCATCAGCATGTGTGAACACGGATGCAAATGATGATGACAAGCAGGCAGGAGGGAGTGATGATTGTTTTGGTTAAGATTCAGCAGGAAGGTAACCCTTTTTCACCATATACGATAGCTTCCGGTATAGCTGCTGTTTTTTGGTTGAAGAACACTAGATGGACATGCAATGTTGAGCAGTCTTAACATACTCTTTGTACCTGTGATCATCAAACTTGATTTGTATTCTATCTCGTATCATACATAGAGCAAGAATAGAGTGAACAACAGCCAGCCAGCACGACTGAACAGACCCTCGATCGGTGATCACCCCACGAATTCCAACAATTTATCCGATCATCATCAGAGTAAATTCATCATCATCATCATCCATTCGACCTACAAAACCTATTCTGTGATTATATCAACCAACTGTCAACAATCCATTCACCCACGCGTCGCATGACACAGTGCATATAGGCCATCCTCCTCCTTCCCCTCAGCTTCGGTATACCAGTGTAGCGAATAAACACTCTGGCAGATTAGGTGAACAACAGAGGTGAAAGGGATAAGCCTCCATCTAGAAGTGTCTGTGGACATCACGACCACGCCTGTTGGTCCGTTCTCCTGTAATGCCTTTAATGGGTCCAGGGGAGGACGTCGATCTGTCGACTCTACCTCTTTCATTCCTTGAGGTGAGTACGGTCTTCCGTCGTCACAAAATGAACACCCTTCCTCCCGGCTCATATGAATACTAATTCCATCATGGTACAGTCATACCCATTCCCGGCCTTCGTCTTGGTCGTACCCACCAACTCCAGGACACGACCCAAGCTGATCTCTCGAGATACGGATATAACCGTAAGAAAGTATCATGCTGACCCGTATGACGATGTCTCTCCTCTCGGTGGACCTTCGCGTCAACCTTTCCCGTCTGACCCTGTCACATGGGGAAATGAGAAGTGGTATCAACTCACTCAAGGTAGATCGATTGGAGATTGCATAGATATGAATGCTCAGAATAAAATGCAAGCTTGGATCGAAGGTGAAGGCGAATCCTCGGAAGAGTCATCATTACCACCTTCATCACCTCAGATAGACAAAAGTGCTTCAACAAGAGAATCAGGATTAGAAGGTGGATTTGTACTTGATATCAAGTGGCCCAAACCTTGTTCATTGTTATTAGCCAAAACAGTCTTACCGCTCTCGCCTGCCTCAACGACACATACATTCTGCGTAATCACCTCCCAACACATATATTCGAGTTCCATATTCCCACAGACTACCTCTTCATCACCTCGCCCATCTTGGTCGAACCTGACCTCACCTACGGAAAGACCATCGAACCCAAGTTTGAGATCATCAATCTCCACCCAATTCAGAGATGCAGCAGAATCAACATCACAACAGCAACAACATAGGATGTCGGATGTTTCAGAAGCTAGATCATCTTCGTTCGCTTCCACTGCTGATACTAGGTCCTCGTCTGCCTCTCTACATCGCGATTCGTCTTCAACAGGATTTAGGACTTCCATTGATGTCGGCTCGTCAGCTTCGCAGATCGGTTCACCCTCCACTACACCCGGATCCACTTTCAATGCGAAGCCCGCTACGTCATATTTCAGTAATTCACTATCGGGCACGACTCCTTCATCCACATCGAGGGAGAAAGACGGGGACGAAAGGGTTAAATCTAGACCAAGTCTAAGGAAAAATTCCCCACGCGGAACGAGAGTACCGATACCTTCGTCTTCTTCAACCAAGTCGAGACCGAATGATAATCAGATAGAACAGTTTTGGCAATTGGTAGAAAATATAGATTGGTCCAAAACACCTTTAGGTGATAGAGCGTTGTGGAAAGACGCGATAGATCCAGTATTGTCGATCACATTCGAATCGAGATCTTCAGATTGTGTTTGGCTGGGACCGGACCTTCGATTGATATAGTAAGTGGCCCGTTATTCGCAGCAGCACGAAGCAAAGGGCTGACACTTGGCTTGATTCTCTTAGTAACAAAGGATACAGCCTCTTGTTGGATCATCCCAAAGCCTTTGGCTCCCCCGCAAAGGAAGTTTGGGCACCTATCTGGCACACGATTGAGCCTTATGTGAAGCAGTGTCTGGCTGGGACACCAGTGTACAAAGATGACGATCCGATATTCTGGAAAAGATACGGAAACAACACATTACTGGAGCACTACCATTCTTGGAGATATGTCCCTATTGTGGGTAAAGACGGTTCGATCGTAGGTATTTTCAACCAGTCTATGGAAGTGACCGAGAAAGTCCTCCAAGATAGACGCTTGGCCTCCTCAAGGGATCTATCAGAACGGATATTGATTGTTAGATCAATGGAAGAATATTTCGGTGCTATTACAGAAGTCTTAGAAGAATATCCTAAAGACGCCCCCTTTTTCATGTGTTATAAAATCCAACAGGTGGAAAACAACGCTTCTCACGTCCAAGTCGATGCTACCCTTGAAGCCTCTGTGGGAGTACCTGAAACTCATCCTTCGGCTCAACAGAAATACTCATTCACCTTACCGCCTACAAGGACAAGAGCGAATTTTGGACCCAATGTCGATAGGATATCTTCGCCTACACTATCGGCTATCTCGGCCCTGTCATCAGGTAGTGGAAGAGTCTGTCATGTCACTTCGGACGGTCATCAATGGCCCATCCTCAAGGCACTCCATACACGTCAATGTGTGATTGTTGATGATTGTAGGGAACTCATCGAAGGATACTCAATCAGACAATGGGATGAATTGCCCTTCGCTGCTATAGTCATCCCCATATGTAGTGATGGATCGATAGATATCCCCGATGCGGTGATAATCATGGGATTGAACGTTAGAAGACCTTTTGATGCCGGGTACGACGGATGGGTGAATTCAATCCGAGCTCAGCTGGTCCAGTCCATGTCGACTGTGAAGGCTGCGGAAGCGGAACAAAGGATGGAAGAGGATAATACCAGAATGGAAAGGGCCAAAACGGCTTGGTTTAGGGGGGCTGCTCACGATCTACGCAGTCCGCTGACACTCATCGCTGGACCCCTCTCGGATCTGTTAGATGACAATCCCACGCCCAAACAGCGTCTGGCGATTACCACTGCTCAACGTAATATCGACCGACTCATGCGACTTATCAACGCCCTCATGGACTTCTCTCGTCTCGAAGCGGGTCGAATGGAAGGTAGATTCTTACCTACGGATTTAGGCGAGTTCACCACTGGACTTGCCGGGCTATTCAGACCAGCCGTGGAAAGATTGGGAATTCAATATACGATCGACGTCGAACCTCGTGATCAGCTGACATATGTCGATCCGACCCTGTTCGAAACTGTCTTATCCAACATCATTGGTAATGCTCTCAAATATACCGAGAAGGGAAGTATCACCGTCCAAATCAGATATACAGACTATGCCGAAGTCTCAGTTATAGATACCGGTGTGGGTATACCTGAAGATGAAATACCGTTGGTCACCGAATGGTATCACAGAGCCACCAATGCCATTCATGCTGGTACTCAAGGGTCGGGATTAGGGTTAGCTTTGGCTAAAGAACTATTACGACTTCACGATGGTGATCTGATTGTCACATCCAAAGTCGCTGCTTCACCTGGTGATACTCATGGATCAATATTTACCGCTCGAATCCCCTTATCATTCAAACCTTCACCCCCTACTTCTTCCGCTTCGCCAGGTATGTTTGGTAAATACGGTACGGCAGTGGCGAACGAAGCGATGCGCTGGACGAAAGAAGATGCTGAATCGTCAAGTGAAGGAGCCGCGACAGATTCTGCCATTGGATCAGCCTCGAAATTCTCTGAAGGGTTCCTGTTCGATAGGACCGATACTATACTACTGGTGGAGGATAATGTCGACATGAGAAGATATATCAAACAAATCTTCTCCCCGTTCTGTACGATCATCGAAGCGAACAACGGTCGAGAAGCTCTCGAAATGGCGATCTCCAATCCACCCAACTTGATCTTATCGGATATGTTGATGCCTCAAATGAATGGGCTAGATTTACTTCAAGAAATCCGAAATCATCCGAATACCAGGATTACACCTATGGTCTTATTGTCTGCTGTTGCAGGGGACGAGTCTCGAGTCGAAGCTTTGATGATGGGAGCGGAAGACTATCTGGCTAAACCATTTAAACCTAAAGAACTGGTCGCGAGAGTCCACCTACACCTGCAAGTAGGCAAGAAACGTGCTCATTTAGAAAAACTTTTCAACGAGAGAGAAACTGAGATCGCTGTTCTATCGGATTACTGTCCTTCGGGAATCATGAGAGCGGACGGGACCAATGGGATGATCACCTATGCAAATAGGGCATGGAGGGAACAGAGCGATTTGTTATTGGATGATCCCAACAAATGGCCCGAGTATGTGGATGATGAGACTAGAGAGAGGCTACAGACGGTTTGGGGTGACTACCTCAAAGGATCGGAGAAAGAATTAAGGGTGAATTGGAAGTATAATACTGGAAAAGTGATTTCTGGTATTTTCATCAAGCTTGATAGGGTCAACCCAAACATGTCCGGTATACTTGGTTGTACCACTGACATAACTCATGAGGAACAACGATTGGCAGAAGCTGAACAGAGAAGACAAGAAGCAGAAGAGAGTAAACATCAACAAGAGTTGCTGATCGATCTGACAAGTCATGAGATTAGAACACCCGTTTCTGCAATACTGCAGTGTTCGAGCTTGGTGAAGGAGAATTTGATTTCGTTGAAAGATCAATTGAGAGGATCGGGCAGTATTGGGTTCTGTCCGACAAAGGAGTTGTTAGATGATTTGGAAGAGGATGTGGAAGCGTTAGAGAGTGAGTCGACTGCCCAATTTTGCTTCTCTCGTCTACTCTCTTGCTCGCAGTGTAAGATTCAGTAACGTGCTGACTGAACGGTTCCCACTTGTGATAGGCATCTATCAATGTGGTCTAGTTCAAGAACGAATCGCGGGCGATGTCCTTTCTCTGGCCCGAATCCAACTTGACATGTTGAGCTTGTACGATATCGAAGTGGATCTCCGGAAAGAAGCAAGAAAAGTATCGTCTGTCTTTGCGAGTGAAGCCAAGACGAAGAGAATCGATCTGCAACTTCAATTTGGAGAAACGCTAGAGATGGGCAAAATCATGTCGATCAAGACGGATCCTGTCAGATTGGGTCAGGTTGTCACGAATCTGATCTCGAACGCTATTAGGTTTACTTCTGCTGGTGGTGAGTTGGCCATACCCGGGGATGTCTTCTTCGCCTCACTGCCTTATTGGTCTGACAACTAGACGTGAAACGTAAATTGCATCTGGCTAATATATCGATACTGTTCATAACAGATGTACGAAGAATCACCGTCAAATATGATATATCCTTCAACCCACCTGCCGAGGATACTTGCGCCCTTCCACATTCCATTGGCATACCTTCTTACCTACCTGCGGAAGAGGATACTCCGCTTTGGCTGTTTGTCAGTGTCACTGATACAGGTCCAGGAATGAGTCCTAAGGAATTGGCCGTGCTGTTCAAGCGATTTGCCCGTGAGTGTCTGGCTCGATAATCATCACGAGTAATCCGGTGTCTGATTAATTATATGGTGCAGAGGGAAACAAGATGATTCACACCAAATACGGAGGAAGTGGTCTAGGTCTATTCATCTGTCGCAAGATCACGGAACTTCTTGGTGGGCGAATCGAAGTACTAAGTCAATTGGGTGAAGGAAGTGGTAAGTTTTCTTTTTTTCCCAGCATACAAATCGTGCTGATCACGATTCTTTAGTCTTCCGATTCTTCATCAAGACCCGGACTGTCACTCCTTCATCTGCATTAGCGGCATATGTCGAAGCTGCTAACTTGGGCGCACTTCGTTCACCTGCAAACCCATCGTTCACCCGGTCAAGCCCTTCGCCATCGATTATATCTGGTGGAACCGGGTCGTCGAGTATGTCTACCTCACCGTCACTGGAGAGTACCTTCGCGGAACATGTCTTAATCGTCGAGGACAATATCATCAATCAGACGGTATTGAAAAGGCAGATTGTCAAAGCTGGATTGACTTGCGACGGTGAGTTACCCTTCCCTCCCAGACACACACCCCATGTATGGATGTAAGCTGACCTTGTGTCTATTGTCATAGTCGCAAACAACGGTCAAGAAGCTCTCAACCTGATCCGAGAAGCCCACAGACAATCCAGACGAAGCAATAATGACAATTTCACCACTACCAATACTCAACGTAAAAAACCATATGACGTGGTGTTGATGGATTTGGAGATGCCTGTGATGGACGGTCTGACGGCTATCAAAGAACTGAGAGAAGCAGAAAGTGCAGGTAGTCTTAACAGAAACATGGTGATTGCCCTTACGGGAAATGCCAGACAGGGTCAAATCGATCAGGCCCTAGCGGCCGGGATGGATGATGGTGGGTCGGAGTTCTTTTCCCGTGATTGACCATTCGTTTGTGCTTCGGATATACTGACTGGTGAATTTCATAGTCGTCATCAAACCATACGTACTGAAGAATCTATTAACGAAAATCAAAGCGATGACAGCCAAGCGAGAAGAACTTGAGAGAGTCTCTAGAGAAGAATAAAGTATAGACTAGAATAATGAGGTTGTATGAAAAATCGATCATCAATGATGGAGCTCGAAACCGACACTCCAGACTCAACTCATATATCTTCTGGAATACGGACCATGTTCTACAAGATGTTGTAAATTTAGTATCATCGTTTTCAACAACACGAATATTCTTCTCGATCGTTGTCAGCTCTACTCTACTTATCATCTGAATCTATATATAATATATCTTGCATAACTCTGTAGCATCTTTGAAATTATCCCTCTGACATGCATTGTTGCATCACATCGTTTCGCCTGTACGTTCATGACCGTTGATTACCGCCACATTCGTCCTCCCTCGGTAACCAAACCATTATGACGACAATCGATATCAACTTGACACGTCCGACTGACTATCTATCCATCTCGACAGCCGGATCTGGTCACGACAATTCAGCATATAAACCAATCGAACACATCACATTCCAGCCCCATCACTACCCCACTACCTCCACAACCATGCCGTACATATCCAACGAGACGCTCATCGGCGCAGCGCTTCTCATAGTCCTCGCGTTCGGCTATCAATACCTCCCTTCTTCAGGTCCTACATCAACCCATCATTCGCAAGATGGTTCAGCCAGTAAATCATCCAAGAAACGAGCCAAGAAGAAAGCCAACAGAGCGGTGAATGTCGGTGGACCATCAAAGGGACATAAAGAAGCGGATGCAATCGCCTTGGGACAGAGACCAGAAAAACCAAAAGGTGCTTCGATCGCTTCTGGACAGCATGAGAAAGCGATTAGGAATACTAAAGGAGGAGGTGGATTGAAGGAAGAGGCGAATAAAGCTTCTATGGGACTGTCTGAAGAGAAAGGACCACAAGCTACGATATCATCTGGCGAAAAGATGGGTAAAAAGCCGAAAAAGAGATTGTTAGCTGAGAGGTTGTTACCTAAAGAACCTAAGACTAAGGTTGATGAGTGAGTGAATCATGGGAGAACATCACTGTATATCTGCGGCTAGAAGAGTGGCTGATTGCGGTTGATTCGATGTGATGCAGTATGCTCGCACCTGAAGACAGACCAGGTGCAATTGCGAGAGTGATGAAAGTGACCTCTTCCTCCAAGGACAAAAGCACTTCAAATTCCTTCGCTGCGTTCACTCAGCCAGCGTCGACGCAGGACGATGAAGAGTCGGAAGAAGATGACGAGAAAGGTGTGAGCTCAGGAGTCGAGAATGGGAATGAGAACGGGAAGATTGCCAAGTTCGAGGGTGATTATGTTGATTTGTCAGATAATGAAGATGCCCCAAAGAAAGTTCAAGAGAATGATGGCTGGGATGTAGTCACCAGCAAGAAGAAGAGTGAGTGATGTTTTAGATAGCTCCGAGTATCGGACTAACAGTTATGGTCTTCGTGATACAGAATCGACATCGCTCAATATCTCTTCTGACCCCTTTGCATCACATTCCACATCTACTTCGCTTCCTCTACCTCCCGGTGCAGCATCACGACAACAGAAGAAGAACGCGAAGAAAGCTGAGGGTAAGAAGCTGGCGAGGGAAGCTGAAGAAGCTGAGAGACAGCGAAGATTGGCTCTGCACAAGAAAGATTTGGAGAAGTGAGTGACGTGTCCGAATGACCTCGTCGGTGCTCAACAGTACGGTCACGGAGAAAGACATCGCTGACTCCCTTTGTGTGTTCGTAGAGAAAGAATCAATGAGCTTTACGCTTCCAAGCAATCGAACCCGAATAGGGGTAAAGCTTTGGGCAAGACTGGCAACTCCAATTCGAAAGCAACTTTAAATGAGAACGGTAAATTGGTCTGGGACTAATCCCACTAACGAAAAGGATCAAGAACGAAGGGATATATGAAATATGTGGAAGAGCATGTGCATAATTCAAAATCATCAAAATCGAAAAGACACATTAAAAGTACGCACTGGTACGAAAGCTGACCAAGACATATATATGCATGAAGATAAAAGACTCATCCTCTGAGCAACCTTGAGTTATAATATACCATACAAATATGCAAACTTTGTTGATGCACTATGACCCGATCGAGTCTCACGCCCAATCTACCTGCTTACTAAAATGTTGAATCTCCTCCTTCGTCATACCCTGTTTGATCCATCTATCTACTATACTTTGAGTCTCTGATGGATCTTTCCTGTTAATGACATATAATATAGCTTGATCCAGTACTGCTGTTGATATAGTATTCCTCTCCTTGATACGTGGTTTTATACTTTGCAACCATTTATCTCTGAATCGATGTGGTCCCGTTCCATGATATCCTTCACCTATGTAGGCATCTATCCTCTTTGCAAACGGTATAACCGTTTCTTCCAATTCTCTCCTTGAAAACGGTTGTCTAAGGAATTTATCCCATTTCATCATTTCCTCTTTTGAGAATTGACCTTTTTTCTTCATCGATTTAATCAACATATTCCTATCATTATCCCTGATCAATATATCTCTATATCCACCTTTGCCATCCGACGAACCCCATCCATCTTGAAATTCCGGTTGTTTGATATTTATCCCCAATAACATCAATTTATTTACCACTTGCATAATCTCTCTCTCCGATTTAGGGTTTTTGAGGATATCCAATATTTTCTTTTTCTCTTCGGATTTAATTTTTTTCTTGAAATCTTTTGAATTCAGTATATTTTCGACTTTCTTTACTGATCCCACTGGTATACCTAATTTAGTTTTGATCCTCTCGGAAGGTGGTCCACCAGACGCAGCATTCATTTTGTTCTTATCGGGAAACCCAGCTTGTTTACCCCTTTCACCATGTTGTTGATTCCTCCGTTTGATCTGATTCGGGTCTTTCTCTTCTGTCCATATCTTGTAATTCTGCAAAGCCTGGTTCTCATCACTCCCATTCATACCTATGATCATACCTGCAATAGCAGGTTCCTCGTATCCTGCTTTCTTCAATGCTTGATACGTTTTAGACGTGGGTATATGGTATGATATAGGCATGTTGGATGGTCCATCATCAACTATCCTACTACCACTATCTCCCGCTCGTAACTGGGATTGTGGCTGAGAAGAAGATCCGTTCCAGCCAGCTTTTTTCGCCCTTTCTGCATATTGTACATTCCGCCTTTCAATTTGTTTGGGATCTTTCTCCTTTGCCCAAGATTTGAATTGCTTCTCGGCCTTTTCTTTATCGCCTATCTGGTTTAGAGATAAGATCATCCCCGCTATCGCAGGGTCGTCATACCCAGCCCGTTTCAGGTACTTGTAAGCGTCTGGAACATGCTTTGATTGAGGCATTTGACTATTGCTCGAGCCGGATTGCCTGTTGGAGTCGGAGTCTGAAGACAAGGAAGAAGAGGGCTTCCAACCTGCTTTTCTCGCCCTTTCAGCATACTCTTTATTCCTCCTTGCGATATTCTTCGGATCTCTCTCTTTTGTCCAGCCGGCGAACATCTTCTTAGCTTTATTTTTATCAGCCTGATTCATAGTCAGGTTCATGCCGGCTATAGCGGGATCTTCGTACCCTGCTCGTTTGAGATACTTGTATGAGTTCTGAATATGCTTGCATGGTGGGATGTTTGAGGGCGCTTTTGAAGGAGAAGATCGACGGGAGGGCCGGGAAGAATCCGACTCGGACTCGCTGGAAGAATCGGGAGGGGACGATCGATGAGAGTGAGAACGAGAGTTTGGAGGTTCATTCCTCCCTGACTTTGAGCTACGAGGTTTTATCTGTGGATGGGAAAGGTATCCTCTCTGTCAGCTCATACACTATGTAGGATTTGTTATGTACCTTCTCAGATCGCGTTTCTCTCTCACCTGCAAGCCTTCTTGATCCTTACTCAGCCACATGACCAACATGAACGTAGTCTTAATACAGACAATCAAGGTGAACAAGTCAGGATGAAGAAGGAAGAAAGATACACCTTCGACTATACATCCAATGATGAATGTCCGCCAATAATTCTGTAGGTGAACCTCATGTCGATAAGATAATTCTTCGTCGTCTACATTCATGGATATTGACTCAGCGATCATCTCACAAGACAGAAGCGGCGTGTGGGAGAGGAGGGATATTTGCGGAAACTCACTTTGGTACTGTAGAGGAATGGCTAGGTCAAATCCGAATCCCAAAATCAATGATATCTCCATAGGACTTGTCCTCAGTATAATCCAACTTCCCACGAATACACCCGATAAAATGATTATGTCCCATATCCCCGTGAGATCAGATAAAGTCACTACCAGTTCTGATAACCATCCTCCCGATGGTGCGAGCTATGATGGTCACAGTCATTCTATGTCAGCAGATGTGTTCAGAAGGTACTTCGCGTAAGAGGACGAATGACTCACCCATTGCTCTCTGAAATCTTGAGCTCGTTCTCCTAGATCCCTTGGCATCGCATCTCTAGCCACAGTCAGAACTGGCGACTTCAGGACTGGCGACTTCGGAATATGCGGGTTTTAGAATTCGTCGATCAGGCCAAGATTTCAGTGGATTGGGGCGATGTGGCTTCGGTCTGATCAAAGAGTTGGAGGATGAGATGTTTTGACCTTTTAAGTAGTTTTCTGTTTTTTCTTTGAAAACGGTGCCCAAAGTTGCAAAGTCAATACGTGATCAGTGGAAGTGAATCTTCGCCAGTCCCGTCACAGGATGATAAGTATGACAGGTCAGAGTTTGATAGCAGAGATATGAGTGAGTCGGACGATCGCAAACACCCTTTGAATTTGTATCCCTTGGATATGAAAGGATGCCAACATTGATCAGCTCCTTTCGGGTCTGTAAACGGAAGAGGATCGTAAAGAGCGACAGCAAGGTGAACTACCCAAAATTGTGGTCAGCAACGAGAGAGAAATCGTAGAGAGGATCACTCACTTTTCCTCGTGCTTCAATGCAGATATTCCACCACAAGACCGCACGATGAGTTAAGTAGCGCTTGAGCCATGTAGCACATTTGCGAGTGAGGGTCATGTCAAATCAACTGACAGCAGTATCAGATTCATACTCGACAGGATAACATGCAGGGTATCCAAATGTGAAACATCATGATAGTAATACAACAGTTTACCTCTCGGTGATAAAGGATTTGTGACCAGGCAATGCCTTCCGACCACTTTTCTCCTTGCCCTCCACGACTTGGCAAGCCCTGGATATCTATGCGGTGACCGCGATATTCTCCAGATTCAGGTCCACACCCGATCCGATAAACGACCTTGATAATGGTTTCAAAATTGTCAGAGCCATTTCAAGTACAGTTTCCACCCTTCTCTTCAGATCAGGCGAATCCGATTCGACACGCTATGTACCACAATCACACATGTAAGTCAGTTGACTACGATGGCATCAGACATCAGCTATGAACGATACTCACCATTGAAATCAGGTCAACCTTAGCCATGACCTCATCAATCTTGACCGTCATCACTAATAGCTCATCCTCTTCACCTTCTGCAACTGTCACTTTCGGTCCAGAAACCTCTCCAAAATGAGCTTCGAGGAACATCCGTATCCTATCGAACTCCTCGTTTCCACTAGCGTCACTATGAGAATGTCCATTGATCATCGATTCGCCTGTTTCGTGCGAATGGTCGTGATGAGAATGCAGATGCGGTGTTGACGTCACTACGCAACCACAAAAGATCCGTTAGCCTTCACACGTAATACATTAAACGGGTAGAACGGGTAGAAAACTCACATTTCACTGTAGCTGGACTTCCATCTATACCCAATAATACCGCTAAAGCAGAATCGGCGATCATATCGTTACTTGAATTAGACGACCACTGTATTTCAACGACGATCTCCGTTATCTGCACTACCTTGATAGCATTCATGATCTGAGAAACGCATGTGCCATCAGCATTGGGACAAAAATTCGGTCGTATAAGGAAATCACGCACAGTGAAGCTAGGTCGTCCCTCCTCGTCCATGCCTTCCTCAACTTCACCATACATCCCTTCAAGATGCCATCTGATTACACTCCAGTCTACACCTATCGGTATAGATTGTTTCTGCACCAGAGTACTGGTCGACAAACCAGTGAAGTCTTTCAGGTCTTTAGGATCTAGTAGGGTATAAGAGAAGTCTTTCGATACTAGCAGACCTTTCAAGGGCGTACCATGAACCGGTCGATTGGCGGCCAACGATCCAATAGCCTGGAGCAAGCGGAAGCTACATGAGCCACTGAAAACACTGAGATATGCTGCCTCCTCAGAAGGATAGCACATCGAACATGAAAAATACGCGTACCTTGACAACTCGCTCCTGCCTGAACGTCAGAACCAACGGTTCGCAATTTCTGGGCGTATGGATATTGATCTCCTGACCCCTTGTCGCGTACGTGTCCCTCAAGGCCGCTCTCAGTCTACCCATCTGTGATGCTTCTCCATGAACCAGTACGATATGCTGAGCACCGATCTCCTGGATGAACTTTGAGTTTTGTGCGTAATCGACATGGGCACCGAATGAGATTTCTTTGACTGTCAATCGTCTAGGAATCGTACCTCCTTTCAATGATTCGATATGATCTGGTTCGGATAATAACGTCTACCAACATCACAGTGTCAGCATGGAAGCAGCGCGCATTGATATGCGGCGAGATACTCACCCTTGCCATTGTACCTTCAATGGAATAACCAGTAACTATCACTCCATTCTTCGAATCATTCGCCCAATCTTCCAATAATTCCCTCGACAAACCGAAGGACATGAATTGAGCAGAGGCCATGACGACACAAGGACCTTTATGTTCATTCAACTTCTTGGGATCTTTCAGCCATTTGACAAACTTGAAATCGAATGGGTTATCCCTCCGAGCGAATCTCGATCTGATGTTTGAGTTCATCGTGTGAACATAGGTTTTGTACACTCTCATTCCCCTCTGGAATAAACCCGAAGCGAAGTACACAGGGACGTTTTGCAGTTCGGGATGTTCAGACCAGTATTCATCTAATAACAGGGCTAGTTCCTGTCCGTTACCGAACGAGGGGATTGGCATTAGACATCTACCTCCACGTCTTACGATATTGGATACAAGGGCTATGTGATCCAGTTGTCAATGAACATCGTTCCTTGTTGAAGGAGTGGGCATTGATGTGTGGCAGAGAGATGCGATTTACTCACTCGTGAATTGGGTTTCCTTCTCCTTCCTATCCGGTAGAGTATGTACTCCGAAGGTACTCTCGCAAATCATAACATCCGGTTTGATTGGTGGTATTTCAGCTACCACCAAATGTCTATCCTCCTCTCTCGAATAATCTCCGGTATACAATATCTTCAATCCGGCAATTTCTATCATGAACATTGATGCACCCAACACGTGACCTGCGTGATACGGTGTGAACCTCAATCCACCGGAGATGACTATATCTTGATGGTAGTCAACTGCGATTGTTGATTGCCAGGAGGATTGTACGTCGGCCTCGTCATATAGTTTTCCTGATACGTCGGGGTTTTGATCGCTGGAAAGAGTAGGTGATGATCATCAGTATGGCTGGTTATACTTTGCGATGATAGAAGAGTGATGATAGTACTCACTTGATCCTCACGGTATCCATCATTGTCAAGCCGTAGATAGCTTTCGTAGCATGAGTCATGTATACTTTCCCATTACCATCCTTGAAATTTGTCTATATGCCCACGGACCAGATCAGCTGTATTCCATGATGCTTTGCTTCCGTCTGAGACCGTTTATCTCACCTTTTCCATTATATATGGGAGAGCAGCCGCATGGTCGACATGGAAGCTGTACAATCGAAATGATTAGCATTCGGGTTACATCGTTACACAAATGTAAAGATATCGTCTGTCTTTCATCGTTGCTTTCCTCGCCCTGACAGTCGATCGTTTTTCTTCCTACATTGCTTATCATGAGAAATGCCATCACTCACTGAGTCACCAAAATAGCATCCACCGTCGACCAATCCACCTCATCTATAAATGGCAAACTCCCTAATCCCGGATGAGCAGGATGTAAACCCGCATCGCAAACCACCTTCTTCCCTCGATGTTCTATCACACAACATGACCTACCGACCTCCTGGCCTGCTCCCAACATCGTTATCGTCAAGGGTTCATCATCGCCTGTGGGTGAAAGTACCTGTATAGGTGCTTGGGCGGATTGTTGTTGGTTGTGACCGTGGTGGGATCGGAATTGTCTTCTGCCGTGTCGATGCATCTTGTCCGGACTAGAATGTCTTGCAATCTACTCCGTTCCAGATTAGGTGTCGTACTCAGAGATGAGATACAATGCTGGATGCTGGATGAAGAAGGAACCGACAGTGTTTACAGCCATATATGGAGAGGGAGGATTGAGGATTGAAATTGGGGAAAGTGGAGGTCGATTTTTTCCCAACTTCAGATGGTACTGGTTTAAACTATCATTCTGTTCCTTCTTCTTTCTCTTTCCCTTCCTTCTCTTATATCCCAGATACAGATAGATTGGTCAACTCTGCCATCCGTCTGGTAGACAGCCTGAAGCTCGAACAGGCTATAAGGAATTTGTCAAGTAAACCCCTCCGACCCTTGACATCTCATAGATTCAAACCAGACTCAAGGTCTTCGTTCAACTACTTCTTCAAGTATCACCTACTCAACTGTTGCTGTTATGAACATGTCGGACATTATCAACGGGAATGGACACGGTAATGCCGAGAGTTCAGGTGAAAGTTCAAAGGCGGCTGGTAGTATAGGGTGAATATCGTCATCTTTATCATCATCTCTTCCTTTCCTTCGTACAACAACTCGAACCAGAGCTGATCAGATACGAACGAACGTTAGGATCGATCCAGTAACGTATAATCATTCGATGAACTTGACCAACTGGATATTCAACGTTGGATATTTGCATCAAGACTGGGCAGATGTACATTTAACTTTCTTTCAAAGTGGTCTGAAAGCTCATCGAAGTGAGTTTTGTTCAACTTCCTTTCCCTCCTTTCCTTCCTTCCTACTGCTATAAGCTCATATGGTGATCGATATACTGACAGACACTGAATAATTTTTTTAGTCGTCCTTGCTAGAAGTCCCTACTTGGCACATTTGATGAGAAACGTAGCTCCAGGATCGACTATACATCTTAATTTCGCAGACGAGAATATCAATCAGGAATCGGTCCATATCGCATTACAACATCTTTATAGTGAGTTCAGTTTCTGTACTTGTTCCTTCCTTCCTTTACACATACAGACTCTCTCGTTGAGACTTTTCCTTACTGCATACCTGTTCCTATGATACTTTGCTAACGCTCTTCCTCAATACCTCGTAGATCCTTCACACAACCTCATCAACCCTACCAACGCCCGATCCATCTTAGCCACCTCACATCTTTTCGGCGGTGTGCCCGAACTCGTTCATCACTCTTACGAACTCATCAAATCTTCTATCAGTCCACAAAATATCATCGATCTCATCCAGTGGGTATCACAATCAGGTGATATACGCTCTTCATCTTCGGCAAATGGGTATGCAAAGTCCGGTCCTAATGGCACAGGCTCGGGTCCGAGTTCGAATGGTAATTCAACAATGTTTGGGAGTATCGGTTCTTCATCAGGATCAGGGAATATCAGCTCTGATGATAATTGGTTAGAAGGTGAGAGTAGGTGTGGTGAATGGACAAACAGGTTGAAGGATGATATGTGAGTTTTACTCCTTCTTTTAGGGGTCATTCGATCATGTGAGGGGATTGGTAGGATCCCAAAGGAAAAGTATAGTGGAAGGGAAATAGAACTGACAAATGAATGATTCTTACTATGTCAGTGTAAATTACCTCCTCCATCAACTCCCTTCCTCCTACCCTCCTAGTTCGATGACCACCCAACCTGAAATAACATCCATCTTCTCTCAACTACCGTACGAACTCTTCAAACTAATTTTGGAAAATAAACAATTCCCATTCGGATCGATGCAGGAGAGATTTTCATATACCAAAAAAATCATCTCATCAAGAAAGAAATACTTGCCCAGTGGACCGGGTGGCATGGAAGAAAGTGTAGTATTGGCTTTCAAAGGTTCGGATCAAGGGATGGAAATTCATATTAGCAGGAAACCAAAGAAGTCGAGACATCTTTGGAAAGTTGAAGGTTAAGTCCCCTTTCGGACGGACGTCAATCAGGAGGATAGGCAAATTGGGTAAGATGGTATGGTTAGTTGGTATATAGTGCAATCGGCGGATGTGTCGCATCGTGATTGAGGTGAAGAAAAGGAAAGGGAAGAAAGGTCTGTTACCGAGAAGGACAGGACGATTAGGTAGAAAAGTATCAAACCCACATCGAGAGGCTCACAATCAATCACAAAAGTAGTAATAACCCATTTGAGAAGCTTTTCAGCCCTCATATCGTCATTTGCATAGTATATATAATGATAAAAGTGTTCTCCATTTTTCACATCGGATCATACAACATCTGTTCATACTCATCTGGATAGTCTTTCCCTATTTGTGTTGAGATGTATACATTCGCATCCTTCTCATCATGAACATATGACATCTTTTACTGCATTCTATGAATGTGCTTGCCTATATTAACAAGTAACAACGTTTGATCAACTTGTATCTTGTACATTTACTCGATCGCCCATATACAGGCTACGCTCTGTCTCATCTCACTCAATGAAAAGTCATCTCCAATATCCTCTCATAATCCTCTACTACACTCTCATAAGTTTTCGCTAAAGCCTCTTTCCTTTCTTCAAGTGTCATTTGCGATAACATTTCCTATGAAACGAGTATCACCCCAAATCAGCTTCTCCTCCGAGTTCGGTTTTTCCATAGATGGAACGGACGTAACTTACATAATTAAATCTATACAATCTAGCTTTCACATGTAACCTGTATTTCTTCAACTCTTTTTCATCTTTCAGATCCAGCTGTTTCAATAATAACATCTCCAACAATCGATCGAATTGCCTTTGCGCAATTTTATATTTCTTCCTAATCTCACTTTCCCACTTAACCCTCTCTGATCGACTCAGTTCATCACTGGGTCCTATCCCAATTGAGAATTTTGGGTCGTCCAGTATACCATTAGAAACCAAAAATATGAGATCGTTTCGATCACGTAAGTCTTCGAATCCTTCGGCGGGATCTTCAACGGTGAGTTCGGCTACTTCTGGACGGGATAACATCTGAGAGAAAAGGGTGGAATATAATTTGGCTAGACATGATATCAGCTCAAGTACATACAACAGAATGTTGATTGAACAGGTACTACACATTAGACTGAAGCTTAACTCACATCCATGTCCTTGATTCTGATAGGGAGGTAAAATGACAAATTGACTTAATCTCAATCTAACTTGATCTGGATAACACCAGAATGGATAAACCGATACGTATCCTACGAAATGATATGTCCATATGTCGGAGTCCGCTGCGGGTCGTTTGCGTTTCTCGTATAATGTTATAAACTCCCATGAATCTTCATCTTCCTATTCATCATCATTATGTTGTTCGAAATCAGCTCAAACAGAGTTCACTCATCGAAGTTGATGTTTCAGTCAGAGCTCGCGGAGAAAGGAGAAACTCACATGAACGTAACTTCCTCCTTCGATAAAAAGTAATATGAACAATTGCATCCTCCTGTGATACTCTCTGAACCCAGGGGTATTCCATGTTGCCTAAACCAATTGTCAATTGATTCGAAATCAGCAATCCGGATCCGCAATCGCCTCTGGCAATAATAATATGAAGCTAGCTCACCTTGTACATCTCAAACACCACAGCATTCTCATCATCCTCTTTCAACTCCTCACCGTTACTGACCTTTCCTTTTCCTTTTCCCTTGGATTTGCTGGATGGAGCAGCTGGTCTGACGTATGATCCAATCTTTTCACCTAGAGGTTTGAACTCCGATGAATCTTTCTCCACCAGTTTGCTAAAATCCATTTCCGATTTTGTATAATCAGGAGGAATGAATTTGTATAAAGTCCCCTCAATCTCATCTGAAGGTGTTGCTGGGGAGTTGAGTTTGGAATCGTATGTTATAGATAAAAATTGGCGTAATGACCCAGAAGCGAATTGCAGCTAGATCCAGCGAAAGAAAAAGAACTTATATCAGCTTCAATTCGATATGTAAAGCGTTGTTAGTTGTGGATATGGTATTATTCACCTGTATGTCTAACCCTTTATACCCGAATATCTTTTCACGTTCTCCGAATATAGGATATGTGAATGTAGGATGGAATGGCTCGATGGCTCGTTTTTCTTGAGCGTAAAGTACATCTTCATCCTCTGGATCCCGAACTATACCACAGGTTCAACGTTAATGTCAGCTGGTCGATCAAGCATCTCCATTCGGATACCACATTGAGGGAAAGAGGAGGGAAGGGAAGTACAATGATGTGTCAGTTGTCGTATCCCACTCACCTAGCTGAAGACTCAGAGCCTCGTTGGAGTCGCTCAACCATTCTGCCAAGTCCTCAGACATCTTGAAGGATCTTCCAGATAATGGTCGTCGTAAAGTGATGAGTGATGGTTGATTTTTCAGAGTGGAAACCCAGAACATTACTGGAATTCACCTTCTCAAGATTACTCGTAGATGGATGGCTCAGACATGACAACGCGTGTAACGCGTGTGGATAGGCTTGCGCTGGTCGGTCTTGACAAAACAGGCTCATGACAATGACAATCAGCTGATCCCACTACTCGCATGCCTATCTCCTTTCTACCCTGAAAACAGCCACGGTGACGTTTCGAGGACGGGTCGCATAAGTGGTCAACTAACCATAGCACACATGTAAAAGATTCGGCACACTGCATACCGCATACTCTTGGAGGTGACCTGCCCCTACGAGTATCTCACATCTCACAGCCGCCAGATATATCTATACTCCTGCTCTGCTTAATAGTGTAGCCTGTAGATATCACCCAGTCACCTCATACCGGTCTCTACAGCTCTCACCAGCTACCTCTTCACAACATCGACTATCTCGCCTCTTTCTTCCCCGTTAATCTCAGTCGCCAGTTGCTAGAAGCGACCTAGACTTTTTCATCTTTCCCCTTATTTCTGACGGTTTATCCTCTTCTTTTTCGCTGCTCAATCCAAATTGTTTGACTATACTGGCTGAAATCAACCAACTCTTCCGCCACTACTACAAACACATACTTCCATCTCGCTCTTTCTGATCCCTCTTAAAACAACACAGAGAATACAGCCCTCAATAATGTCAATGGACGGTGATCTCATCGCTCTCGTCAACAAACTCCAGGACACCTTCAACGCCATCGGCGGGGATGCCGTCGACCTACCTCAAATAGTAGTCGTGGGATCCCAGTCATCTGGTAAATCGTCCGTTCTTGAGACCATAGTCGGTAGAGATTTCCTACCAAGAGGACAAGGGATAGTGACCAGACGACCTTTGGTACTTCAGTTGATCCACACCCCCGACTCTTCTTCCTCCTCGACATCTGGTCTTTCTCCCTCTGCACACAACAACAATTCTTCCTCATCCATTAGAAGATCACCTAGAATCGGTTCGACGGACGATGGAAATAATGGTTATTTGCCTAATCTCGAACATACCCCTACTGCCGGAGCGGGAATAATGAGACCCGGTGGAAGACAGATGAACGAATATGGCAATGTCACCTATGCGGAATTCTTACATATTAATAGACGATTCACGGACTTTGAGGAGATAAGGAAAGAAATTGAGAATGAAACGTATAGAGTTGCAGGCCAAAATAAGGTATGTTACACCAATCCAGAGTCTCTGTACTGCATAATTCTATATGGAACAAGCAAGCTGATCGATGTCGGTGGGGAATAGGGAGTGTCCAAGTTACCAATCAACTTGAAGATCTACGGTCCAGGTGTACTCAACCTTACACTCGTCGATCTACCAGGTCTGACGAAGGTTCCGGTGGGAGATCAACCTACGGATATTGAAAGGCAAATCAAGAACCTTGTGCTTGATTATATCTCCAAGCCCAATGCGTAAGTTGGCTTTGTCCAGAGCTTGCCAGCAATCTCACTAAGCTGAAATATTTATTCTTTCGACAGTGTGATCCTTGCCGTCTCACCAGCCAACGTCGATTTAGCCAATTCTGATGCCCTCAAATTAGCTCGTTCGGTTGACCCCCGTGGTCTAAGGACTCTGGGTGTTCTGACGAAACTTGATTTGATGGATGCTGGAACCAACGCTTTGGATATTCTGACGGGCAGGACTTACCCTCTCAAGCTTGGTTTCGTGGGAGTGGTCAATAGAAGTCAACAAGATATCATGCAAGATCTACCTATGGATGATGCGAGACAGAAAGAAGAGGATTTCTTCAAGACTCATCCAGTATATCGAAACATCGCTCATAGGTGTGGTACGAAATACCTAGCGAAGACGCTTAACGCCGTAAGTACTTAAGGCCGACAATTGACATTGCCACTTAGGCTGATTGTTCATATATAGGTATTGATGACCCATATAAGAGAGAAACTACCCGACATGAAAGCTCGTCTGAACACTTTGATGGGTCAAACCCAACAAGAATTAAACGCTTTCGGAGATGCTACATTCTTAGGTGAACAACACCGAGTGAGTTGCCGATATTTGAGATATTATCTATCCAACTGACGTCTTGCCTTTCGTCGATCAGGGCTCTTTGATCCTTAAATTGATGACAGAATTCTCGAAAGATTTCGTTTCCTCCATCGACGGTACTTCTTTGGAGATTTCTACCAAAGAATTATCAGGTGGAGCAAGAATCTATTACATCTTCAATGAAGTCTTCGGTCATGCTTTAACTACCATCGATCCAGCCCAGAACTTGTCATTAACGGACATTCGAACTGCTATAAGGAACTCTACCGGACCAAGACCAAGTTTGTTCGTTCCTGAGGTAGCCTTCGACTTGTTGGTCAAGCCCCAAATCAAATTGTTAGAACCACCAAGTCTGAGATGTGTAGAATTGGTTTATGAGGAATTGATGAAGATCTGCCACAATTGTACTAGTCCCGTGAGCTTTCACCACTACCTTTTGCCTTGATAGATTCGATAAGCTGATAATTTGGCTCGTCAGGAATTACAACGGTTCCCTCGGTTACTCACCCAACTCATCGAAGTCGTCTCTGAGTTGTTGAGAGAACGACTAGGTCCTACTTCCGACTATGTCTCTAGTTTGATCTCAATTCAGGCCGCTTACATCAATACCAACCACCCTGATTTCATCGCTGGCTCAGCGGCTATTGCGAGAGAAGGTCAGCAACAGTCTTCGCAGATGGCAAGGGTGAGCTCAAAGTTGATCGTGACATTGGCCTGAGCTGATCCAACCGTGCAGATACCCTCACAGGCTAGCTCACCAGACGACGAAGATGAGTCAGTCTCTTCTGACGGAGCAGGCTCAGCCCCACCTAATGGAGCTCCCCTGAATAACCTTCATCCTCGTTCGGCATCCACGTCAGTACCCGATATTCGAAGACCATCAGTCGCAACCAAAGGAAATGTTGCGAGTGAATTATCGAAAACTCGCCGACATGAACGTACGGCCTCTGGATCAAATACCATCTCACCTAATGCTATCCCTCAACCTCATATGGCCAATACCATTGGTGGCGGGATCTCACCCCATGGCGCAGGTGCCAAACAATCTTTCCTGAATTACTTCCTGGGAGGTCCAAATGGCTTAGACGAACCCCGACCTTCATCCGCTCCTGCCACCGAAAGACATCATCATCAACAATCTCGAATTTCCAACAACTCGAGTAAACAGTCTCAGTCACAGTCGAAAGATCTTCTTCCTGATTTGAGTACTGGTAGAAGACCTGGTAATCTGAGGTCTGGCTTTGGGATGGATACTAGTTCGACTTATGATATGAAATCTTTGGGTAAACATCTGGAAGCTGTGAGTGGGGATTTGACTTCTCCTTTTATCGCATCGTGTTTCTGCACGGAGTATCACTAATAGTGAATAGCTTGATTTGCTGACCACGTGTCATGTTATCCTCAGAACTCCCCGGATCATCCATTACACTTGACAGCACGGGAAGAGATGGAAACTACCTTGATCCGATCTTTGATCGCCAGTTATTTCAGTATCACCCGGCAGACTATACAAGATATAGTACCGAAATCAATCATGCATCTACTGGTGAGTACGCTCTGTTCCTTGTATTATTGGGAAGCTGAACATTTGTTTCTAGGTAAACTTCTCTCGAGACGCAATTCAACAACGATTAGTCACCCAGTTATACAAACCTGATTTATTCGCTGAATTGCTATTTGAAGATGAAGCGCTTGTATCGGAACGTACAAGGATCAAGGCTTTGTTAGACGCTTATAAGGAGGCTTTCAAGGTGTTGAGTGAGGTTAGTTTGAAATCGACATGATACTCGTATATATGAAAAGGTAGATGGATGTCCATTGTCATGTATTTTTTTGGTTCATGTGAGATGAGTGGTTATTCACTCTGTTCTTTATGCTTGTTAAGTCGATCATCGTACTCTTTGCCATATCCGGTAATTTCGAGCCTTAACAAGGTGTAAACAAAAACTCTAATTGCCTGCATGCTAACCAAAGATCCAAGATCCCACTCCACCGGGTCATGTATACGAGATACACTTTCGGGATTGATTTAGCATACATACCATTGCTCCCATCTATTATCTGACAATTATCCGTCTCGACTGGCTAGAGAAGAAAACAGGTTCGATAGCCCGGTGATACTTCTCGGAGTATTTGCTGTACGACCCCACCAGATGAAAAGGATCTATCTACCTCTTGCTCCTAGCTTGATATCACTCCTTTCACCAGGTACTTCACTCGCATACAACATCATAATCTCGACGTAGCCCTAACAAAAATCTCTATCTGTCTTCGGACATCCTACTAGTGGTGAACAGGCAAAATGATGACGATCCATCGGGTCAACCGACCCTGGATCTTATTCACCTTGCTCTTCGTATCGCTCTTACTCCTCTTCGCACCATTTACAAATCATGGGTCAGGTAATAGGGAGAGACTGAAGGGTGTCATTGAGAGTGTCAGAGGGAAAGGAAAGGGCGGAGAAGCGGTGATGGTATTGGAAGATAGTGAGGGTCACTGGGATGAGGCTGATAAGATGAGGTGAGTATGAATTGAAAAATCATGATGTGATGTGGAAGCAGAGTGTGACACACAGTCATGGAGTATCGTCGTTGGAGCATCATTAGCTGATGCTGTCATGTCATAGAGAATGGGAGTTCAACAGAGCATTGCAGTACGAAGGTGAGTGAACACCAAACCAAATAGCAAAAACGGAAGTGTCACAGGGAGTATGCTGATGTTGAATTGACAGGCACTGGATCGAGGATACAGGCATTCATAGATAAAGCTCGTTCAGGTCAACCATTCACTGTCTCGGTGATAGGAGGAAGTGGTGAGTTCGCAATTACCAAAACTCATCATCTCTTCAGTCTGGATGGTTTGTACTAACAAGCCAATGATGGTATGGTTTGGTGCAGTATCAAAAGGAAGAGGTCTAACACCACCACCAGACCACCCACGCCATGGGTCTCATAAACGTCCACGACAAGGAGAAGAGCAAGCTAAAAATAATCCCAATATCGACTTGACAGAAGTACCTTCGTCCGCCCCTCCAAAACAAACACAAATGGGAGCTACGACATTATACTCTAAAGAGAATTTACACGTGATGATATTCGATTGGTTAAATTCGACTTTCCCTAATCCGAAGAATAGGTTCGTTAACGGTGCTCAAGGTGGAGTAGGTGCTGGGTATTTTGGTTGGTGTTTTAGTGAGTTGACCAGAGCAAGATGTCTTCCATCAGTTTAGCATTAGGTAAGGGATGTTGTCAGCTGATGGTCTTATGTTGAACCTCATATTCAGAGGAACATATACCGGAAGACTCAGATCTGATATTGGTAGAACAAGGTATAAATGATCTGTTGGATATGGAAGTCATAAGTTTCTATGAACATTTGTTGAGAGGTTTATTGGAATTACCTAATAAACCCGCTGTCATCAATGTTGAGTGAGTTTATTCCCCCTTGCTTTTCTATACATCTAGACAATGTGATTACGTCGCATGTTAACTGATCCTTGATGCATTGACTGTAGAACGTTCACAACCCTTTTCCCCTCCCTTCTCTCCTCTTCGGCATTCCATCAAGGAGTTTTGAATTTTTACGACGTACCGTCTATAGCTATTCGAGATGTAATCTTACCTCGATTACTGGCTGATCCAGATAAACAGATGCCGAGATGGTTCAGAACGGGAGATGATGTGACGCTGAAGGATCCAAAGGCTAAAGAATATGGTGGTGTAGCCGTGGACGTCATGCATGTGAGTTGCCTGATCTCCCTAGCCATGATATGATTCATAGGAGAAGAAAGGCCTGCTGAGTTGTATTTTGCCCACATAGATCTCAGCAAGAGGACACGCATTAGCAGCCGGACTGGTAATCAGATATCTCCAAGATCAGATAGAACGTTCAGCTCCGCCATCTTACTTCAGAAAAGCTCTGAGTCGGTTCGCATCGAGCTATATCAAGAAACCACCTTTGCGTATACTGGATGTTCCTTCGGTGAGTCAATGGAGCTACCTACATCAGCAGGTAAAATGAGATTGTTAACTTTGTGATTAATACCTCTTGCATCCATTTTCAGACGTCGCTCACTGGCCAATTCGACCCTTTCCAACGTGATCCAATGCATGTCCCCGTATGTCGATCGGAGAACTCCCCAAGATTGCACGGCAAAGTATCCAGTGCGGAGGATGATGTTTCAGAAGGATACGGTCAGGGATTACAGCTTGCTGATGGATCTCACGGTTGGTGAGTATTCATTCGTTTCTTTTTGAGTCGTCCATCGAGTTGATATATCGAGGCTAATGATTGGTGTTTGATTTTCGTGAATAGGATACAATGGTCTTGGGCAGAAAAACGATATCTGATATCGAGAGAACCTGGTGCCATAGCGATATTCGATTTCATAATATCACCTCCATCGAAGGAAGTTGAAGAATCGAGAGAATCGTTGTTGTTGGCTGAATCTGACCCGATCGAACAATCGCTCATCGAGATTGATGACGAGAATCAAGAATTTGAAGTTGAAGCTGAGAATGCCAGTGAAAACGAAAGCGACAGTGTGGACGAAGAAGAAGAGGGAAGAAGCAGAGATAAATTCAAACCTATCGCATTGAGCTCAAGACCCGGTGGACCATTCAACTTGCATGCAGATGAACATGAACAAGTATCCGGGTCGAACGCGAAATCAAGAGAAAGGAGATCCCGTCGGCGCAAATCCTCATTTACTTTCGACAACGTCATTGCAAATGTGACCTCAGCGACTGCCGTTGAAAGAGAAATATTAGAATCCGATAAAGAATCAAGAAGGTTCATATCTTCACCTAACAAAAGGCAGAATAGAGGATCAGGAGGATCGATCCTAATAGGATATCAAAGAAGTGCGAAACTGGGTTTGGGGAGTGTATGGTGTTGGGTAGATGACGATAGGATACAAGGTACACAGGTGGATGGTTGGTGGAAATTGGACAAGAGAAATATGGGAATGTGAGTTTTGGGATATATGCCCAACGCACGCTCTCGCTGATACTGACGTTGATTGATGATTTAGGGTCAAGGAGATTGCATCAGGTTTACAACCTGGTAAGCATACCCTACATTGCGAATTGTTGAAAGAAACTTTAGATCCTTCGGGTGGGAATGAATTCAGATTGTTTGCTGTGATGCACGATTAGAGGACTCAGGTGATTTGAGTAGAAATTGGAATTTTTCATATCGCAACGATTGGTTGTTTGCTTGCTTGTACATACCCGTCAACGGACGATACATACCGTAAATACTATCTTCATTAGTCAATCAGTCAATTAGATACATACATTGTTGTATACATAATCATGTTTTCATCAGGGTATATAAATATACACATTATATGCAAGGTATAATCATCTTGTTTCGGATAACTATGCTTCAGTAATCACTTCCAACCTTCTGCAACCCTTATACCAACCATCTTGACGATTTCACCAACTCTCACGACCTGTTCTTTAGCTTTATATAATTCCACTTCATCACCTGACTTCACCATAATATACTTTTGAGACAGCTCATCGCGCTGTTTAGTTTCTCCACGAAGCTCGCAGATCATTGCTAGAAGAGAAGTGCCTTCTAGAGTCAAAGAGCGAGATTCTAATTTTGTAGATACTTCGATTGAATGTTGAATATGTTGGATTGCTTCATCTAGATATATACATCAAGTGGATAAGTTAGAAGTTGGTGAGTTGCATTCGACAGTTTTCTTGAGATGACAAACTCACCTAGTGATTCCTCTGAATCACCATCCAAGGCTACATCCAATTTGGCTTTGCCCAAACACATTGATCCTCTAGCTATACATTCTAGATCATCCCCTCCCAGTATCTGAATTTCCCCACAGACAAAGAAACAACTATCAGCCTCCATCAGACCACGCTTGAGAGATCAAAATTGACTCACCTGATCCCATACAATCTCAATCTCCCTAATAGCCTTCGAAGCCATTCCCATTCCCTCCATACTAAGTAACACCTCGCAAAGCATCACTACCCCAAACCTATATAATGCCCATAAACCCAATTCGCTGGTCAACTGGACAGCCGATAAAATATCAGGTAAGATCATATGACTTGGTGCATTTGCCAATTGTAATTTCTCGACTTTCTTGAACAAGTCTTTTATATGTTCTTGGATCAATGTTATTCCTTTAGAGGGTGCTTGTTCGTCGGCAAGATTAAGAATTTTGGATTCTGGATGTCCTGTTTCTCTACCTGGTCCGCCAACACCTCGTCGTTGAGAATACCCCGAGGGGGGTTGTGATGACGATATATGGGATAGCAAAATATCATCACCGCTAATTTGTTCAAATCGTCAACTTCATCAGCTTCATTGTTTCTCATTGTCCATATTTGTAGATGAACGAAGCATGATGAAGGATCACTCACTGCATCTTGGCTTTTCGCTCAAGTACAGTCCAAACTACTTTCGACCATCTATGATATGATTGTATTGACATGCCTTGTAAAACGGATATATCAAGTAAGATGGCTAATGCTGAATCGTATTCTGCTCTTTCAACGGCCTTATCATTCATTCCCAATCATCAGCTTCCCTCACGAACGTCAATATGCAACACAATGACTCACTCTCTGAGCCTTGGACAATATCACGGTTAACCTCCCGTCGTTCCACGGAGACACGTCGTCCAAAGCTAGATCTTCGTGAAACTCCGCTAACACGCTGGAACCTATCAAATCAACCAGGTCAGGAATAGTTGTTACACAGGAGGCAATGGGAAGGGTGAACCTACCCAACATGCCCCATAATCCAGATTGAGTAGCATTCCAAGCTGCCATATCCAGCTTTTGACCTGTTCTCCATACTTTACTGATCTTTCGCTCTTCGTCTGTTGTTGACGATTCAGTAGATATTTCTTTACCTAATGAAGAGTGTATGCGACGGAATGCCACATGCACAGGTTCACCCTATCCCATTGAACACAAATTATCAGCCTGACAATCATGTCAACTGGTCGAGCAAGGGGACTTACTAAATCTAAAGCTGATTTGACAGACCAAAGTTGATCCATCGGAGTCTGTCCCTCCGGCAGTCGACTGGTAGATATTGGATTTTGTCGTATACGTATCGTCTCGGACGGTGTGAACGCTACAGAACAAGTCTCATGCTTGATCCTCTGTGCTAGACTATACTCAATCGTCCGTTCATCAGCAGCGTCAAGAGACAGCTATACCGTGTGCTTGTGACTTACCTCAGACAATGCTGTAAGCAAGCTTTGTCCCCCGCTGTTCTAGCTACTCGTATAGCTTCGTCAATTGCCTGGCGACCCACAAATCAGTCTGTCAGTCAAACATTGAGTTGAGGTAGAGAGAAATGGCTCACGGACTGAGCCGATTCCATCCCACCGGTAGAATAATAAAAAGTAGCTATGTTCAATAAAGCATGTTGATGTTGACCTCTCCCAGCGGAGGGGAATTGATAATCGTAGAAACGCCTGAGTGAAGCTAGGGCATTGGAATAGTCTCCTGAAGCGTTGGAAGATTGATAGCTATAGACAGCCGTCGAGAGTCAGCGTGACTTGGTGTCATAAAATTAATACAAGAATGACTTGCTCTTGCATCGCTTTTATCCTCTTATCCAGCGTATCTTCCATTCCTGATCTCCCTGTAGGATGCCTCGGTTTAGCTTTCTCTATCACATCAGGATGGCCGACTCACTATCCAAAGACCATATACCGGCATGTACAGAGGTACCTGCATTTGGAAGTCCACACCATTTCGCTATCTCTCGTGAGAGATGGGTCGTCTCGTCGAATGAAAGTTTACGAAGGGTGTTGAGCAGGTTACGGGAGAATATTCCCAGCGGAGAATGACGTTCCTACCGCATGTATAAGCTATGCAAGTGGCTGAGCGACTCCATCGTAGCTTACTATAGGTTCTGGCAGCTCTGTTGGCTGGATACTATGATATTAGCTTCCAAGACGAGCATCTACCAGCTGAACTCACCTCATCGTCGTCCGCATAATTCAGCCTATCCCGTAGTTCCTTCTCCAACCCTGTTCCTACCGTCAGCCATGATCGTTCCCAGTGTCCTTGCAAAAAGAATCCTCACTATCCAGGAAGGTGCATCCCTCTGCAACATCTCTAAATCTATCCCCCTACGAATTTATCAAAATATATCAGATTAGAAGACTTGGGCACCGTGTTGTAACGGTTGACTTACAAAAGCGGTCATCCAATTGGTATACTTCTCAGCATCTTCATATTCCTCCTGCACTTTTTGACCCCTGCTTCTCTTCTTGTTATTCCTCTTCAATATCTCTGTGGTCTCCTTCCTCACAAGTGGATCAAGTTCGTCTCGAAGTGAAACGAAAGTTGCCGGTTGACTTCCTACCTGTGGGTGGTAGTATACCAATCAGCTGTTTTGCACGTATTTGTACCCAGATGTCAGCTGACTTACCTCTAGTATCTCCCTGGTCAATATCCTGAGGACGTCCGCTACGAAGCCATGCGAGTATACCGGGACAGGTTGACAATCATCGTTGAGAGGGAAGACGCGATCTATGATCCAAGCCAAGGCGATATGTAATGGTAATTGAGGTTCGGTGAGCTGTCGACTGTGACTTGAGTAGATCCTAGACCTCTTCCTTGGTGATGACATGCTTCTATCCTCTGCCGACTCGGATGCTTGCGGAAGAATGCTGGGTTGAGGTGAGGTATGATGATCTTGAACGGGGGAAAAAAGTCAACAACAACGAAAGACGGTCGCGTGGTGGTGGTGAATCGCGAGTACTAGTATGACGTTGTTCATCATCCAAAAACATCACTCATTCCAGTTCATCTCTCACTCTTCTTCTTGCCGCCGTAGCATATACATTTCAAGGGAGACTGACTGGCAATCCTTCAACACATGAGTGCCGCTGGATGAGCTCAAAGATACTCCGACTTGCAGTCCACCGACACTTCCTGCGGACAATGTCGCAGCACAATCACGATCACCCTCTTCAGCCAGCACCGAGCGGCGGTACCAGCTCACACAAATCGCATTCACATCCACGTCCAATACCTCACAGTCATCATCAAGATCAGCACCATGCAGAAGAATCTCTCGATGTGGGAGAAGCAGCAGCGAGAAGACGCTTGAAGGGCAAACAGAAAGCGAATTCGACTCATACGCCGGATACGAACTTAGCGAGTCCAAAGCAATGTACTGGAACACCTGATGAACCGCTCTCTGCAATGTTGGATGAAGCTTTACATACATCCTTATCTCCCCCTCGATCTCCAGCATCCTTGCCATCAAGTGTAGACTCTACTTTCGATGGAAAACTCTCCATGATAGCTGAACCACCTTTGGCTCATCATCACGCGCCTGTCCGACCCCATGCTCCTCCAAGACTACTTTCCCAACTCACCCGCTCTACTCTACCTACATCAAGTTTGACATACGAGTATCAGAACAGACAGAGGAATGCTTCCGGTAGTATACCGAGAGAAGGAGAATCATCGACAGCGTGGCAAAGGTCCAGTCCAACTACTGCAATATGCGATGAACCATTTCCAGATTTAGATCCTACCACTGGGTTACCCATCAACCAATCTCAATCTCGACATCGAAGAGATTCGTCGTCCTCGGATACACCATCTTTACATCTTCAAAGGACTATAACGGGACTGTTGAATACCTCACCTAGGAAATCATCTGAATCGAATAGCCTCATACCGTCCATGCCATCATTACCGAATTTGAACCTTTCGTTACCCAGAGTATCATTACCTTCTGCACCTTCTTTGGACTTCAAGAGGAATTTATCGACTAACGGCACGCAGGAAGATTGGTCGAGCTGGGCAACGGGATGGTGGAGTGGGAACAAAGGAAGGGTAGATGAGATGATGAGTGAGGAAGATAGGGCTGATACGGTTGAGGAGGAGAAAGAGAAATTGAGGAAGAAATGTGAGTGGATTAAACTGAAACCCCGATTTTGTAATGTTAAATCGTGGTCTGTCTACGTATAGACAAATCTCCTCAGAATCCTATAGTATTCTGCCATGGCTTATTAGGCTTTGACTACCTCGGTAAGCTTTTACTTCATCAGCCACCGTTAGGCTGACTTGAGCTGACGAATCGCATCACAGGTCCTGCAAATCTACCAACGTATGTGCTTCTGTAAAGCCCTTCTAAGGATTCTACCCACTGACTTTCCCTGCAGATTGCAGATATCGCACTGGCGAGGTATACGAGAAGTACTAGAATCTAATGGAACAGAAGTCCTTATAGCTAGAGTGCCAGCTACTTCATCGATCAAAGACCGAGCGAAGATACTGGAAGAAGTGATATCTGAGAAGTATCCTGGTAGAGAGGTCAACTTGATAGGGCACAGTATGGTAAGTGAGAACGACCTGATTTAGTTAGACCCCAAAGAAAACACCTGATCGATATCAACGCTAATCCATGAATCTGGTCGTAGGGAGGATTGGATTGTCGATACCTCATCTCCGAGCTAAAGCCCAAAGCTTTTCGACCAATATCCCTCACGACCATCTCCACACCACATCGAGGATCTCCCTTTGCGGATTACGTTATCGATAATGTCATTGGGAGAGATCGTCTACCTACTATGTTATCGTTGATTGAGACATTGAGATTACCACATACAGGAGATGGAACTGCTTTCTCAGCGCTGGGCACCCACTCGATGAAAGAGTTCAATGCTCAGGTGCTGGATAGGGAGGACGTCAGTTATTATTCTTGGGGCGCGAGTGTCGAACCAGGTCTATTCGATACTTTCCGTTGGCCGCATAGTGTGATCTTAGCGAAAGAAGGTCCGAATGATGGCTTGGTCTCCGTACATAGTGCGATGTGGGGTGAGTATAGAGGAACATTGGTAGGAGTAAATCATTTGGATTTGTAAGTTGCTTTTGTTATACCTTCGTATACATCAGATAAGCTGACACATTTATCGATGTGTATAGGGTCGGCTGGGTTAATACAGTTCGATATACATTAGCTGGATGGACAGGTAAACCAATAGCTTTCAAACCTGCTACATTCTACCTGGAAGTGGTGAGTATACTCTCCTCATCGATATCTGCAAGTAGCGTGGGTATTGACCGATCGGCTGTGATATGGGTGATGCAGGCCGATTATTTAGCTGAACAAGGATTCTGATGGGTGTATGTAAGGATAGGATACCAAGCATGAGCAGATATACTCAGACAAGCGACTTGATCATAGCACACGATGCATAGCATGAAACAGTATCGTTCCATGTGCTCAGTCGACCCCACAAAATGTCGAAGCGGAAACGGAGCAGCAGAATGTGAATAGACCCTCAACAGCAGTCCTATTGCGTTATACTTCGTCATCTGTATTGTATACACAGCATGTGTGTAGCCTTGTTCACCTGTACCAATCCTTCACAGACTGCTTGGGATGCCTATGCCAGATAACCATGTGTCCGTGGTACCTCAGGCACAGGTGAGTCGTTATCTTCCTCCACTTCCGCTGGGAGGTACGTACGAGTACAGTAGTCGACCAATTCCCATGCACAGACTCTATTCTCTTCCCGGTCTGTCCCTCGGAAGACGAAATTATGCGAAAAGGGATGGTCTCGAGGAGACTGGCAGGACCAATCGCACTCAAGCAGAATGCCAAATGGCCCCATTGAGGATCAAGTTCACCATCATCCGGCGGACGATGACATCGGGGACGTGATCCGGTATATGTGAGTATATATATATATATGTAGGTGCGAGACATAGAGATCTGGCTAGCTGACTAAAGCTATACAATAGCCCTATTCGCTGCGGTGAAGGCTCCGAAGAAGGGAGGTCACGGATCAAAACAAACGATCAAAATGCTATTCATGGGGAATGCATGATCGATCCGCCCAGGAGATCAAACCGGATGTAAGTGAGACAGTACAGTACGCGATGTATGAACACTGATAGGAGCTCTGGACTCAGATCTAAGCCTACTCAGCGAGCCTTGGAATATGCTGTGCATCCTGTGGCGAGTACAACCCAAACAGAAAGCAAGAAGCGGAAGAGAACCCCCCACACCCTTCCTGCGACCAAGGATAATGCCCTATTTGAGTGGGACGAACTATCAAGTCCGCTCTCCTCTCCCATTAAACGCTCAGAGCAAGATCTGATGATCCCGGAAGGACGTCATCGTCGAAGGATCACGACATCCATCAAAGTTGCAGATAGTAAACCACTCAGGACTTCATATTCCGGATGGTCGTGTCACGAAGTCCCACCCGATATCTTGTCGTCACTTCGATTCGATCGTGCTCCGGAACTCCTCACTTTACCTTCATCATCAGCTGTAGAGGAGAGCTATAAGGCAGCACAAGGTAGTCAATCCCGTCATCCAAATGATGGGGCCAGGTCTCGGATGACCAGGAGAAGACCCATTCAGAGGGAACAGACAGCTTTGTTCGCCCGTGATCAAGTCGCAGTTACAGCGAAGAAAGATGGGTTCAAGAGGCAAGCAATCGAAAAGGACCAGAATGAGGTACAGATTTTACCTTTACCTCAAACACCTTTTCAGCCCTATCCCGAGCTGGCGGACGGTATTCGATCAAGTAGATTATGTAAGGTCTTGAGGATATTAGCTGGTCTACGAAGTCCCAGATCAAGGAGAACAGAGGTATTGCCGCAACCTAGGAATAGACCTCCCGTTTGGGCAGAGGTAAGTATTGTCACTATTTCTGAGCTCTCGATAAGGCTATTTAGGTTCTGACCTCTATCCACAGTCTCGACAAGAGCTATGTGAAGCTTTACCTTACTATCGAAGTTTTCAATCTGGTTTATACATGCATAAGAAGGTAGCGTATGGATATCTACTGGAAGCTTTCCCAGCTCCGTCAGTCATGCTATCCTTCCTCATCGGGAATCGGCTGATCTTCTATTTTGTTGATATTTAGGAGAGATATTTGGGCACATAACGGAAAAGTCATCATATCTCACGGGTCAGCCTCGTCTTCCACCGTGAAATCCGGCATCACTGTCAAGCTGATATTTCATATTGACTGATACAGGGGTGGACAATGTGTACGAACACTCAAACCCGATGGTACATCTGGTCCAGCAACTTTACAAGCCGACCAATCTCGTTCGGACGCCAGGGTTGATACACTTCTTCTAGCTCATGAGAAGAGGATACCGATGGTATTGATTGCCGGAAAGGGATATGAGGGTTTACCTTGGGAGTTAAATTGTGCCTATGTCATACTGGGATGGTAAGTATCGTATCACAATGCTATATTCGTTTCTACCAGTAGAAAAATCAATAGGCTTATATATTAATACTTGAGCTCCTGGGTTGATCCGAAGACTGATGTATTATGTATAGGTATTGGATATCCCTCACTTGGGTCGAAGCTGAATGGCCACCTCTGGGTGTGAGCCCGCCAAAGGAGAGAGACTATTTTCATCGAGTGAAAATACGATTCGATTGGGTAGAGAGCCAAGGTACACCATGGTGGATCGAATCGTATAGTTTCATGAATATACAGGATGCCGCCAATATCGCTGTACCGCATAATGATACTTGGAAGAAATGGTCAAGAGAAATGACGCCTTTACCCAGCGAAGGGGATGAAATATCCTGTAAGGATATCCAAGACGATGTCAATCTACCAAAAGACGTACCATGCTGTGATGAAGAGAAGAGGACGAACGATGATTTGTGTACACCGAAGAAGATGGACGTCTCATCTTTACTGAATCCTACTGGTCTGCCAACTCCGCCTCATAGCTCTCCCGGAACACAGGGTCACTTGAACCGCTCATCACCACCTTCACCCTGCACGTCAACAACACATCGCCAGTTTTGGCCAGGGAACCAGTTTCTGTCAACCGCCCAACCACTTTTGACATTTACAGAACATTCGCTCAATCGCTCTCAATTCCCTTCCCCGACAATCTGTCCTTCATGTCATCGACCTATCGTACGGATATACCAAGAAGGCTTGTTCTGCTTTCAACCGGAATGTCAAGCTTTCTTCATGCTTGACTCCCCCATCGGCGTTCTACCTATTCCACCTGGATTCTCCCTATCTTACGATGAGAATTTTCTCAAACCTCGCTGTACACCTCCTGAAGTCATGATACCATATAGTGTAGTTCCGCAGGAACCGGTCAGAGTGGTTCCTGAGACGGAAGAGATGGATGGTGAAGTTGGAGGAAGGACCTTATGGAGAGGTGAGCCTACACTCGGAGAAAGAGGTTCAGTCTTTTGGCTTACCAGTCGGGATATTCAGGCTGGGTATGTAGGAGATGTGGAAGAGCAAATTGTAGATATAGATGGGAAGTATGGGTGAGTTTATGAAAACGAGCAAGAGATGATTACACGGGAGTCGGGGTTGAAGATGATGAGATTTCAGGAATGTCGGAATTGCGGAAATACTCTGGGGGTCGTTGATCCATCTCGGATCATTCTCAAGAAGGATCTTCCCCATATCCCGCCCTCGTTTTTAGGGGATAGTAAGATCGATCCGTCTTCTGGAATAACATCGAAGATGAGATGGATAAGTGAGATTGGCGGTACTTGTATGGTATATGATCTGCCCCATGCGTAAGTAACAGGCTCAGTAATGGGAAATTTACTGTTCGAGATGAGAAGAAATTGATGATCGAAATCATTTAGAGGCAAGGTATATCATCTCATTCAGCCTGATTATAATCTCGCCGATGAGTTGTTGCAAGACTACCAAAAAGCTGCCAATGAAGGGGGCTGGTTCCAGCGAAGACCTCTGAAAGGCGTGAGTACAGTATACATACACATCTGCCAGTATGGCTACAGCAGGCATTCTCATGCTAAAAGTAAATCTCGTTGATCTCGTGATTTTCAATGTTAGACAACAGGTAAGTGTCATTCTAGAGATAGTGTAATACAGGTTATAGATTCTGAGGGTTTCGTTTACAACGAGTAGTCAAAGGCCAATTTCTCGCTCAGCATTTCGCAGTGAATTTCGGTGCTGCATACAAATATCAGGTCGATACGTTATCTTATCCATTTGAAAAATCGCCAGAATGCGTGACGAGGTCGTTGGACTTGTGAGTAAGATGTGGCCATCACCCATTTATCCATTTATCACCGAAACGATTGAAGCTAATACGGCTGGATCAGAATAAAAGATAGAGTCAGATTGATCTTAAGCGAAGAAATAGTTTTCAACGAAATTCTCAGTGTGATGTATAGAGAAGGTCAAAAGATGAGCTGGCACGATGATGGAGAAGCAGGTAAGTCAATTACCCCCAAAAAGTAATAATTGGAAATTAGTTCGTTCTATCTACAGGCTCACCTTATCTTTCTTGTATTTTATTTGATTGCAGATCTCGGTCCAGTAGTCTCATCTTTATCTTTGGGTAATCAAGCGATTATGTCTTTCCGACTCAAGACACCTCGAGTAAACCCTAATCAAACTTATTATAAAGGTATGGCAGACAGGGAAATTAAGAAGATATCACCTACTGCTTTGAGTTTTACTCTTTCTCACGGTGTGAGCACAAAATACTGTATCACTCGTACCTCGCCTCACCAGACATTGCTGCCACTGCTGATGCGAACTCCCTTGCATTACCTTAGGACATAATGATAATGCAAGGAAGTGGTATACAGAAGAAATACGACCATAAAGTCATCCCGATGGGGTTCAGGATAGCTTCGACTGCTAGAGTCATAGGGGTACCGGAGATCTAAGTGTAATTGTAAGAGAGGGGTGATGTCAATTGTTTATGCATGTGTATATATATATCACAACATTATATCTTTGTATATGGAAAGAGCAGCTTTATTCCAGCAAGCATGGTATTGTTTACTTCCCCCACTGTCCATATCATTTTATTTTATTTTCCATCATATCACAATTTATCCCAATAAAGTGAATGGTAGGAGATTCTTCATGATACTGCATCAACCAGCATTCACCCTATCCTGATTCTTGGAGATCCCATCACTGTTCGTCGATTGAGAATCCATGATCATACACCCGATCAATCCACCTCCTATCTCGTCCAGCTTGACATCGACACGGAGCCACACCATACCTACAACTGACTCTCATCATCCGCAAAAACCCTTATACCCCCCTGACCCCATCTCTCCATGACCGCTCGCCCACTTTGCGTAGGCTGTGAGAAAGCGACGTCTCCCACAGTTGGGTCAAATGTACATCCGTACACTGTATTCGAGCAAGATGCGTTGAGGAGGTGATACGATAGATTGTTGGATCGGTAGGAAGGGGAAATGTAGAGTCTATGTATACCCAGGGGTGTAGGAAGGGGGGCGGGACTAATGATACACAGAAGAGTATCAGCTTTGTACGGTTCCTTTTGTTGTCAGATGGACTCCAAAGGAGAGTGAATGACGGATGAAACCAAGACTCACTCGCAAGTGACACTTCCAAATCCACCACTTTCCACCACCACTTTCCTTTCCTTCTCCGCTCCTTCGCATTGCAGTTGCTCACCATCCTTCAACACCCTCATAGCCCATTTGATCCCCTGAGCTACTACCACACCTACGACCCTCTCTCTCTGTACCACCTTTATCGATATTGAACTATCCAATTTCTGTCTTTTCGTACTACTTGCTGGCGGTGGTGAAGAGGTGACAAATAGGAAGACTTTACATCGTTCCAAGATTGCTTGAGGAAGTGGTGGAGATGATAACACCCTATCAACAGTCGACAGAATCTCGTCGAGCTGTATCAAGACAAAATTCAAGTCAGCTTCCACGAGACCCGGACGATGTGACAGAAATTGAGGGGTGGAGAGATATGAGTTCACATACCTTACTACCACCATAACTTCCATCTACCATTACAACTTTCCCTTTCCCCCTTTCCTTCTCTCCAAACGAAATATCATCTCTAACCACCTTCCATCCCTTGTCATCTCTGCTCTTACCCTTTCCTTTACCTAATCCATCCCATACGATCCCCCTCAATACCCTCGTATGATGAGCAACATGCACCGACTCGTCCTCTCCTCCACGCATGAATGACATTCCGCATCCTTGGCATGTATGCAATAAAGGTAGATGGGTGAGGTGTAGTTGCGTAAGGGATTTAGGCTTTGATAAGTTGGATCGAGGGGGTTTGATACCTAGTATAGAGCTTGGACTGCCCGCTGACTGTTTCGAGGAGGACGAAGACGCAATAGGGACGATGGTGGCAGGTTGTAATGCTTTGGTCTTTTTGGTTTGAAGTCGAGGTACGAAAAATCCTTTTAAAGATGATTGAATAACTTTCTTAGATGGCAATGACTTGATCGTCCTTCTACCGTTGACTTCTACATGTTTTGATACCTTCTCAGCTAGGTTGGGGGTCAAAGATGGATTCTCATTCTCTTCGTCCTCCTCATCCGCAGAGAAGAACAACGGTGATGATTCCCTGATACCCAATGGTCTTTTAGCGGGAGTAGGCGGTGAAGACGGTGTCGGAGTGTCTAGTCGGGATGAGCTGGGAGGAGATGATGATCTGAAGTTGGAGACCAGTGGTGGTGACGAGCTAGGATGATCATCGAATAGTGACAAGGAAGACGAGACTCGTGGAGGAGCTTTACCGTATGTCCTTCGAACTACGGGTCTGGAATGGTTGTGAGCGAGATTCCGGCGGATACGGAAAGCACACTTACTTGGACATGATACTATAGCAGTAAAAGACACTGGCAGGGAAGGGCAAGCAGTGACAGAGGACTGGATGGTGATGAACAATGATCAGGGGATGATGAAGGAAAGCAGATGAACGATGAAAGATGATTGATGATTGATGGCCGTGTGTATGTGCCCTGCAGTGTATGCGACATGAACATTACTTTTCAGGCACACGATCAAAAGTACAACGCGTCGAAATCACCATTGTCACGTGACACTGCTGTGCTACTACACCTGGCATTGATAACTGGATAGTCCCAGCTTGTGGCAGTGGACGGAAGTATCTGTATCAGATCTACGTTTGTCTAAGTTACTGGAAGAGCGAGATTGCCCGAAGAGATGCGACAGAGAGGTGGAGATGCGGCCGATAAATCCGCACATACTATGAGACCCACCATCACTCGTCAAATGGAAACCGGTAATTTGGAAACATCGCGAGCTGGGTTGAAATCTCAATAAAAAGGATAAACGCACTTCTCGTCGTATCCTCTGTCCGCTGCTACTGCTATCGTCATTGGTTTTGTCATCTTGTCACCTCTCCTCCATCATCAATGTTGAACCGTGTTGCCCTCCGATCGGCTAATAGCGTGAGTGCCCCTCGTTTCATCCTTCGAGATTGTCCTGTGAACACATGACTAGACGACCTTGAACAACTCACATCACACCTCCACATTCAAGTTTCGGACTGCGTCCCGCTGACCACAAGTCTGATCCCAGCTCCCAAAAAGACAAATCGCTAGAACAGTCCTTCCCACTCGAACATTCGCTACCACCTCATCCACCATGGCCGAACAGAAATTCAGACAAGAGAAGGACACTTTTGGTCCTTTACAGGTACCAGCCGAGAGGTATTGGGGTGCTCAGACTCAGCGAAGTTTGATGAACTTTGATATTGGTGAGCTGGCGTTTCGTATTTGCACGGGATAATGCCATACAGGAGGCTGTATGCTTTCCTATAGACGGTGTACAGAGCGGAATAGGATACCTAGAGGATCAAAAGGGAATTTTGCATGCTGATCAAGTCTCCATATTGCTATGTTAGGTGGACCAACCGAGCGAATGCCCCCACCATTGATCAAAGCTTTCGGTGTACTCAAGAAAGCTGCTGCTCATGTCAATCAAACATACGGTCTCCCCGCCGACGTAGCTGAAAACATCTCCAAGGCTGCCGATGAGGTCATCTCCGGTAAACTCATCGATGAATTCCCTTTGGTCGTCTTCCAAACTGGTTCAGGTACTCAAACCAACATGAACGTCAATGAGGTCATCTCCAACAGGGCTATTGAGTTGATGGGTGGTGAATTGGGAAGCAAAAAACCTGTTCATCCTAATGATCACGTTAACATGTCCCAATCCTCTAACGATACGTGAGCACGACGTTTCTCCATGACTCTCACCCCGGTGGTATATCAGGCTGACATCGTCGCTGGAATCAGCTTCCCCACCGCTATGCACGTAGCTGCTGTTGTAGAGATCAACGCGACCCTCTTGCCCGCCCTTAGAGAACTCCACGATGCTTTGGAAGAGAAGAAGAAGTCTTTCGATCACATTATCAAAATCGGTAGAACCCACTTGCAAGATGCTACCCCCTTGACTCTCGGTCAAGAGTTCAGTGGATACGTCGCTCAAGTTGCTAAAGGTATCGAGCGAGTAGAAGGTACCATCAAGAACTTGAGTCAACTCGCCCAAGGTGGTACTGCCGTAGGAACTGTAAGCTAGAAGTATCTCCAACATGCGTGCAACGGCTGACGGGAATATGACAGGGTCTTAACACCAAAGCTGGATTCGATGAGAAAGTAGCTGCTGAAATCTCCAAAATCACCGGATACCAATTCATCACTGCTCCTAACAAGGTGAGCAGAGCATCTGTGACTCTTACTTCCACTGCCCATTAGACTGATCTTCGAATGGATTGAGTACAGTTCGAAGCCCTCGCTGCTCACGATGCTATCGTAGAAGCTTCCGGTGCCCTCAACACCGTCGCCGTATCTCTCATGAAGATCGCCAACGACATCCGATACCTCGGTTCAGGTCCTAGATGTGGTCTTGGAGAATTAGAATTACCCGAGAATGAACCTGGATCATCTATCATGCCTGGAAAGTAAGTCCAATTTTTGCATTGTCATCGTCTTGCACAATTGATGCACTGAAGCTGATGTTGGTGAAAAAGAGTCAACCCAACTCAATGCGAAGCACTTACGATGGTAGCTGCTCAAGTCATGGGTAACAACACTACCATCTCCGTTGCCGGATCATACGGTCAATTCGAATTGAACGTCTTCAAACCTGTCCTCATCAAGAACTTACTTCAATCGATCAGATTGTTAGCAGACGGTTCGAGATCATTCACCAAGAACTGTGTGGTGGGTATCAAAGCTAATGAGGAGAAGATCAAGAAGATTATGAATGAATCTTTGATGCTGTGAGTGTATATCTTCCACATCCGAGCTTTACTTAATACTCATCATATTCATCGAGGAGGGATTAACTGATAAGGGGATGAATGATGTAGTGCTACTTGCTTGAACTCTGTTCTCGGTTACGATGGTGGGTGTTTCTTTTGAGATATGGCCCGGTCGAAATTCTCTGATTGACATGTCCAATACCTTTAGATGTCGCTGCGATCGCCAAGAACGCACACAAGAAAGGAATCACGTGAGTTAAAGCAGGCGGGATGTTTGACTCAAACAGTCGCTCATATTTCAATTAATTGCTCTGGATAGTCTCAAGGAATCAGCTCTTGAATCTGGTAAACTTACCTCTGAGCAATTCGACGCTAAGGTCAGACCTGAACGTGAGTGTACTTCAGACTTTTACAGGAAACCATCGGAATATCCTGTTATTCTTAGTTCTTCTCCATTCTTCCATTGACCACAATCATTTGCTTCTGTCTTGTTTGATCCACACCTGCATCCCACGACTTCGTCTTTTATGTTTTGAGGCATTGGCTGACAATATATAAAAAAATCTTTAGTCATGTTGGGTCCTGATGAAGTATAAGCGAAAATATAAGCGAAAAAGAACTCTTGATGAAGTAGTCAATCCAGTATTTCCTCGGATGGGAACGTCTGATCTAGTTGTCTATGCATAACCTGTTCTGAAGCTGAGCAGAGCTGTATCATCTCTTAATGTGCTGTATTCTTTGTATGCTTGCATTTAAAGGGGTGTATCAAATAAATTTGTGTGTTTGTGCCTGGATAATCCGCTCATGTTTTCGTCAAGAAAGATTTCAAAGATGCTTGTCCGTCTGTTAATCGTTGTATCTTTGCTGTTCATCCGACATCTCAGTTCAGAACATAAATTGAGTAGTACAGCATCTCCCTCATCAGACAGCATCTCATACCGCCTATTACCATTACAATCACTTGATCCCACCGTACACTGTACACCGTAAATCACTCTCATTCACAATGGACCGTCAACTGAAATCACCCCTACTTATCGAATCCATCGGTCCCTCCACAAAGTTATCCTCAGAAGTGACCTATCAACATCTCCTAAACTTTCTGGAGAATTCTTCTTTCGGTGCAACCTCATCGGGTGGTTTGAACGCAGTGAGCAAGATTCAATTGGAGCGTCTGACGGATGCGTTGGGTGTATCAATAGGGAAGATTGACATGGCTGAGGAAGAACAGAGGGAGATTCAACGAAGAGAGCTCAAAGAACAACGTAAAGCGGAGAGAAGGAGGAAAAGAGCTGAAGAGGAGGAAAAGAACAATCAAAGTACGTTGGAAAATATGGTAGAAGGTTTAGAAGGTGAAGGTGAAGGGGAGATGGATAATGGTGCGGTACAGTTTGGGGATGAGGAGAAGATGGATGATAGAGGGGAAGTTGAATATGGAGATGTGGTTGATGAAGATGAGGATGAACCGGATAATGAAGATCAGAATGGGAATGGCAATCAAGACCAAGATGTTGATGAGAAGATGGAAGAATCTGACTGAACAGGTAGGTTGCATCGTCTCATGTTCGACAATTGCATTGATAGATGATATGAAATGATAACAAGTCAATCTGGCTGATTTATCGAATTCCGTATACAACAGTAAATCAAGAATACAATTATACACTCTACAAACAAAGACACATATATGACAAACTCTCAAAAGCAAATACACCAGGCATATAACCCATACCCATCAATTTTCATCTCTACTACACCACATCCTTGACACACGGTCCTCTACCTTCTTTGTCCATGTTCAATATCCTAAAGAACCCGCAACCTTTCATATCGCCGGTTTGGGATGGACTCTGACATTGCCAAAAATACTCCATATCATCTTCGATCATGTTCATATTTGTATTCTTATCCTGCCGCTGCTGCTTAGGCGAAGGTTTAGTAGGTGACGTGATAGGGAAGAGCCGTGATCGAGCTTTGGCTTTTTGGTCGGCTCGAAGTAATCTATGGTATAAAAAGATCTCAACCAGTAAATTACGATATTAATGATGGCTGGAGAAGTGGACAAGTAGAGGGTGCATCCAGGACATGCTTATGAGTGATGCTGGGATTGTGTATCTGGAATGAAGTGTATGTAATTCAATTTGATCTCACTTACGTGGGTATACCACATTTACAGATCGGAGTACCTTCACGAGGTCCCGATGGTCCAGTCGAAGGATTTGGATGGAAATCTTCATTCATTTTTGAGTCAGCTGATAGTTATTTGTTTCGATCATCAATATCACGATAACTTACCATCACGATAGAATCTACCGTTATGATAATCAACTCTACTAATCAGTTCCGTCCCTTCATTCTCCTGTTCCATCCGGTTCCAAACTGACTCACCGAAAAGTGATATTGATTCTGGATGTATAAGTTCGCTGCTGGTGCAAAGGGATAGGACGCTCATCTTTGTCAAAAGTTGGTCTAAACAGATCCAGAGCTTTTTGAGGGGGTACGCTATTTGTACACACTATTAATACGCAAATCATCACGGGATCGAGGGGAATATGAAATAAAGGTGATCCAATGTTCGGTCCTTGTAATGCACAAACACTCACGTATGTTTGTACCTCTCCTGGCAACCTGCATTCATCAGACATAAGCTGTTGTGACCCAGTTTCAGCTCATAGGTCCTTATCGGTTTCGTGTTGGTTGAAAAACTGGGATCGACAGTGTTGGTCTGCCTTAATCTGAATGCTCGGGGCGTACCTAGAGAAAGGGAGGCGATGGTGGTATATGGACCTAGGTCTGGTGGTGTTGTTGAGGCAATATTAGCAATGACCCCGATTTGTCAACGAAGAAAGGCAGACAGGGGAGAGATGTGGGATTTGTCAATTTCACTCACACGTCAGTTGATCTGCATGCCAACCGACTCTACGTCATGCAATCAGCTTGGCGCAACATTGCATTCGAGATATGAACGACTTACGAGCTCTTTGCTCCGTCATACCGATTTGTCCCACAACAATTAGCTTTCCATTCTCCAGCCCATTCTAGAGGATATCTCTTCCTCTTTGATATGGATTCGTTGACAGCTCTTTCCACTAGATCAGCAGCTTTTCGAAGTAGAGGTGGGTAATCCTATGGTATGAAATCAGCCAAAGTAATACATATATATCATCTAGATCAGAGCTTACAGCAATATCCACCATGTTAGTGCCAGAGTACCAATACGTTATCCCTTTCCCCCAAGTTGCGCCTTGTGCTTTTCCTTCTTCTTCATCGTTTGACGAAGAAGGATATTTATACATTTGTACAGTATGTGGTGATTTCACCTGTTTCCCCGCCAAGTAAAATTCATTATTGTACCAACTCTTTTCGGACTCTTCCATCAATTCGAGGTACAGTGCTGAAGCGAGTGAGGAAGGTAAAGGTGAATCGAGCAGTGTTATAGGTAAATCATGAGAATCGATAGCTGATTGACTGGTTAGGAGTAATGCTGGTTGAGGTGAGGTCTTGTTCTTGGTAGGAGAGGAAGGGAGAGGAGGTCGACCACGAAGGATGGAAAGTAGGTCGATATTATCTGAATTTGACGACTTGATCGGATTACTTGGACCTGCGTCGTTCACCACATTATCATCATCGTCTTCTAATTCCCCCGGATCCAGTTTGGCATCAACGATGTCCTTCTTGGGTTTCTTCAACCAGCTTTGTAGACTATTCCCGGCTTTTCTTTTCTTGTCACCCGATCCAGGCAATAAGAGATCTTCGGCAGCTTTACCTACATCCCCATCTGCCCCATTCAGCGATTCCAATAGCCTTTCGAAAGGGAATGAGAGTGGTTCGAGTAATGAAGCGAGCAAGGCAAGTTTCGTATCTGTATCTTCTTCGTCTTGGTTGTCAGAGTTGGGCATCCTTAGTGTAAGTGTTATATATCTAATAATGAGATGGCGTGAACGATTGAAGAGAGAAGATCAATAGATGATTTCAGTGATTTCATGTTTTTGTAATGTTCCGGTTGACTGGACTTATGGTGAGTGGTGTGACGCGTTCGAGGTTGATTTCGACCTCTGATGTATTTCCATCTTCATTGACCTTCATATCATCCAGCATCACCTGGAAAAGGACGATAGCATAGCACAGAACAGGAGTCAAGGAGCTGAAGGGAATACAGGACACTGCTTACTGCTTAGACTTATAATCAAGTAGAAGAGAAGAAGGAACAATCGACTTGAGATAAAAGCACTTGACTCTCCCTTCCAACTCTCAACTCCTCAAAATGACCATCTACTCATTATACATATTCGACCGGTAAGCAATCCCCGCTCAACCCTCCTCAATCTATCACGTACAATAAGCACTAATGAATCATATGTATATAGTCACTGCGAATGCGTCTACTATCAAGACTGGCACAGAACCCGACCTGTCCGTGCACCTCCTCAAACCTCTTTCAAACCAGGTGTACATCGACTCCCCCCTCCTCCCTCTACAACATCTTCTCAACCCAATGGGAATGTAAACAGAGAATCGATTTTCTCAGAAAACGCTGCTGCTGCTGCTAATCGCAATTCTTTGGTATCGAACGGTACCTCTACTTCACAAAGCAATAAGTTGAGTTTACCGAAAGGATTACCATTTGACGAAGAAGCAAAGTTGGTTTATGGGGTGATATTGAGTCTGAGGAATATGGTGAAGAAATTATCTGGAAGGTTAGTCTCACCAGTACACCAAGTTACCTTTTATCCTATCTCATAAAGGAATATATGGGAGACAGGAGATAGCAAATCTACCTATACTATCATCTTCGCTAACTCGTGACAATATTTGACATATAGGGACGAAGCCTTCACATCATATTCCACATCATCATACAAACTCCATCTCTTCGAGACACCAACAAATTACAAATTCATTCTCTTATCTGATCCATCCTCCGACTCGCTGCGGTTCGTACTCAGACAGCTATACGTCGGTCCATTCTTAGAGTATGTAATTAGGAACCCGCTGGTGAAGGTGGATAGTAGAGAAGAAGGTGTGGATAATGATCAGGTGAGTGTCGTTCCTCAGCAATGGAGTCAAAGAGATCGCTTCCCGACGTCTTCACGCCATCAATAGACTTTGTATTCTGTTGAAAGCCTTACTTTACTGATTATTTCTCTATCCTCCTCTCATACAGTTCCGTGCAGCTGTAGATAGGCATATGAAAGGATTATCGATGTTCAACTGATCCTCTCGTCTACCCCATCATCTCGAGAACGTCGACTATTCGGACTCACGTTGACACCAATGAATGGTTTGCGATCCTCCACAACAAGAATCATACCAACACGTAACGATCCATACGAGACAGATTGTGACCATTCATACTTCTTGTAAATTTATGTATATATATTTATATAGCAAATGCAGATAAAATGCAAGAAATGTAGGAAGATTGTAATCTTCGAGTATGTATGGGTATGAACTAACAGAGAACAGGAAGAAAGAAACTACAACAAGTCATCCACCATCCACTAATCATTGCAACTTCCCTAGCAAGCCCATCATCCTATACTTTTTCAACATGAACTAAACTTCCACCACTCAACATGCTCTAATCCACCTCTACGACCTTCCCTCTAGCTTTCTTTACACTTCCCGTAATCTGTATCTCGTCGCCATCTTCTTCGTTGATACCCTCCATCTTAACCGCATCATCATCAGCGACGAATTTATTCCTTAACGTAGTCAACAGGGATTTTCTAGTTTCTTTGGCAGTCTTATCATCTTGACCTGAATTATCTGCTCCGTCAAGGGTAATCTCCTCGCCTCCTACAGCATCGTCTAATTGGAGTTTGGTCATTCCTATCGCTAACATGTCCTCCTATATCACGCAGCGCAAATAGAGTTAGCTCACCCCATGTTCAGATGAAGAGGTAACAACTTACATCGATGGATCCCTTGGTGATCAGCTTGATCACCTCCACTTCCTTCTCCTGACCGATTCTATAAGCTCTATCTGCCGCCTGTCGATCATTATGAGGATTAAAGTCTTGGTCGTAAATCACTACGACAGACGCAGCAGTAAGGTTGATTCTAGATATTACCATCAAATATCAGCTTCGCCGAACACATATCACATCAAGGGAATGGCAAACTCAGACTCACCCCACACCACCGGCTTTCGTGGATAGTAAGAAAACGGTGATTTCTGGATCATCGTTGAACTCATCAACCAATCCCTGCCTTTCATCGGTTTTCGTCTGTCCATCCAATCGAGTATACTTGACACCCAAATGTTCAAGCGCTTTTTCCAGTATATCAAGGATCATCACGAACTACACATACCACCGTTAGCTTTTCACATCAAGACGGGTATTTGCGACACTAGCTGGACTTCAAACTCACTTGAGAGAACAATAACATCCTCTTACCCTCTTTCTTACATTTCTCAATGATCTTCTGCAAAGCGGCGATCTTTCCTCCTTCAAGGAAAAGTTCGGGTTCCAGAGCGTATTTCCGCAATTCCTATTTTGACATGACAATGACCATGGGTGTCAGCTATGACCCACAGACATCGGCGACAAAGCAAGTAAAAACGAAACGTACATCTTCAATAGAGGACGAACAGAAATTGGAAATTTCATAATCGCTCATGAATTCCAAATCTTCAATGACATAATCCAAATTACTATCACAATAACTTGGGGTGTTCAAACACTCTTTAGCCAATTTCTTGACTTTGGCATCTGTATACAATCTCCTGAATAGTAATGGGTGACTAGCGGCTTTTCTAAGATCCATCAGGATATTTGAACTGCTCGCTGCAGGGGTGATTTGTCCCTTTTTCGGTTTCGCTTTAGTCGCTTTCTTCGCATTGGGTTTCTGCTCGGTCTCCTCGACCAATGCAGCTTCGTTCTCCAATGCATCGTCCGTAAGTTCCTGTAAGACCTTCCTAGATCGGTTCATCGTTTCGTTATATAGTTTAGCCTGGACTTTGGTCATCTCACAATGCTCGACACTCTCGATCTTCGGTGGTAAGTTCAGTACCAAAGCCTTCCGTCGACGAAGTACGAATGGAGTTAACATTGTTCGTGCCCTCGAGGTCCGCTGTTGTGATAGCAGGTTGGCCGATCCTTGAGATTTGAATATGGCTCGTAGATATGGTTCCGCATCGGCAAAGGTATCTTTGTGGATGAACATTAAGAGAGACTAGGTGAATCCTGTCAGGTACGAGTCACTTCTGGCCAGGTAGATAAGTGAGATCTGTACTCACCACTAGCTCTTGCAAATTGTTCTGCAATGGTGTTCCAGTAAGAAGTAAACGCCATTTGGGTTTGATCGAAAGCAGATCGCTGTACGCCTTGGTAGTACAACTCTTGAGCTTATGGCCCTCGTCGTATACGCATGTCTACGAGAATATCAGTCACTTGCGATGTGAACATCACAGATCAGGTGGACTTACTTCAAACTCGATCTTTTTCCTAAAGAATCCTAGATCGTCATTGGAAGCGACCTGAGTGTACGAAGCCAAAACCACTTCCAATCTTCCTGATCTGAACCGCCTTTTCAGATCATCTCTCAGACTGGCACGTTCAGCTTGTGAGCCGTAATACGTCTGAACATCTACGGATGGAGCGAATTTTTCAAACTCTCTAGTCCAATTTTCGAGTGTGGACGCGCTGTTTGCTGAATGTCAGTATCTATGTAGCCGAATCTGCTACCCGTCGGGACTCACGGTACGAAAATCATATGTGGGCCTTTGATGCCCCTCTCTTTCAGATGAGCGATGAACGATATCACCTGAATCGTCTTACCGAGACCTATATTGCGATGTATCTGATTCAGCTACTACCCTATGCTGGTGAATGACGACTCACCCATCTCATCCGCTAGGATACAGCCAATCTTTTTTGTATAAAGCAAGTTCAACCAATTTACGCCCAGTAATTGATAATCTTTCAATATCGTTCCCTCACTCAAGGTGGAAGGTTGAGTTTGTATGTAACTTGATAAAATCTTCCTCTTCTTCATATCCGTTTCTTTTCTCAGCAGCTCTGACACCTTCGCGACATCCACTTTGACGTCGTTCAATCCGTCCGACCGAGGTGTTCCAACTACACTGTCCTGGGCCATTGATGCTCCTCTCCAAACAGCTAGGGTATTCCCTACATCGTTGGCTATCGATTCACATCTGTTCAGACACGCGTCAATCTGTACGTATCCCTCCATAATCTCCGTATACTGTTCGAACAGTTTGAACGATACGCCTCGGGCTTTTGTAAGTTTATGTCTCGCGTCGTCGACATCTTCGTACGGTCGCAATTTGATGATAATGGCTGCCTGTTCGGCGCTACAGGCTGTTGAAGAGATCCCCGATATTAAGATCTGCTATGGTCTTTACAACGCTAGAATAACGTGAAGGCATGATGAACTCACCAATAGTCCCAGTCAACATATCCGCATCCACCTCATTGAAAGCCTTTAACGCTTCTCCCTCAGCATCAACCTCGGGATCACCTTTTCTTCTCTTCTTCTTCCTACCTTCATCTCCCGACCAAGAGCCTTCACTATCATTATCCGAGAACATCCCTTCTCCCTCTTCACCTGAACTACTCTCATCTGGATCCCTTCTTTTCCCATTCCCATTATTCGCCCGATTAGCATATATAGTCGATTTGGCATTTTTCTTGGGTTTGAGAGGATTGACCACTCTCACTTTCGGTGCGGGTGGGATCACCGAAGATGAAGATGAAGGTCTAGATACCATCGTAGGTCTATATTGATTCATCGTAGGGGGTTTAACCTTATTAGGCGTGAATGCTTCGAATCTTGGTGGTGTTGAAGTAGTATTGAGAGGTGAAGAAGGTCGATCATTCATTGCGTGAATCTGGTTTATAGCTCGATCGTGATTATCTGGATATTTCTTCAGAAGAGACAAGATCAATTGAGGTTGAACGTTTCTAAATTGATTTGATAGTCTATTGGCCATGTTTTGGATTTCAACTTCACGGCTTTTCGATTGGTTCTGAGCAGCTAAAACTAAACTTGGTTGACGGGATGTAGCTGAAGAATTCGATATAGGAGATGAAGGGGTAGTATTCCCGTTTCCGTTGGTCGATCGAATGGGAGAGTCGGGTTCGTCGGGATCACGATACCTGGCTTTCAGCCTACTTAGCGGTTGAGGTGATGAAGGTGAATCTAACAGAGAAGCATTGTTGGTAGACCGAGAAGTCGAGGCGTCATAGGAGACCGCGGAAGTGGATCCTACAGCTGTAGATGATCTTGATTCAGGCGCATGTCGACTATGCAAAGCTTTCAACACATCTTGCGGACTTCCCGTTAACGTAGTCTGAGAATCGGTTTGTTCGAATCGACGTCCGATGCCTGAAGAAGGTATGACTCCGGTACCGGCTGAAGAAGATGATCCGTAATTTAGCCTCTGAGCGATAGTATTTCCGTTGCTGAAATATTTGGAAGGATGGCTACTGGGCGTAGGAGCGGGAGAAGAGGATGGGGGAACAAGGACATGAGATTCAGGCGAAGATTCAACGGTTATAGGTTGGACAGAGGGCTTGTTTAGCTTCTTCTCTTTAAGAGCGGCGAGCGCTTCCTATAAACATTACAGGAGAATCAGCAGGCGACATTGGAGACTATATGGATTGATATGATTCCTCTTAGATCGCGAGGATCAGTACGTACCCGGCGCCTTCGTTCCGCTTCAGCAGACGACATGATGTGAGATAGGTTTCAGTGGAGCGATATCCTACAGATTTACAGACGATTCTCGGTATGGTAGAGTGGCTCAAGTAGAAGCCGCGACAAGTATACTGGGTCCTTTGATTACCGCGAATGTAGTCGATGGTGGATGTAGGAATGAGTAAGGATGCAAGCAGATCTGAGGATGAGATGAGAGAGGTATAGGATCTACTCGATTGTGAATGTACAGTAAATTAATAATTTTGGCAACAACCTTCCCATCAGACGCGTTCAGTTGTGTATCCTCTTATTTGATTCCGGTGCAGTCCATCTACTCGAAGACCAAATGATTCATAATTCATAGACAGATATATATCAAGTACTGGAAAAACACTATGCGCAGGAAAAGAGAGGAGGTAAAAACAAGCAGTGTGGTAAAGATAGTTTATGTTCCATATTCCCATCTAATCTAATCTCTTCTTTACACGGCAGCAACAATAGCCTCAGCCGAGTTGAGCGCTCCGACCATCTTGACACATTCCCTTCTTCTCGCCACGACATCTGGTGATTCCTTGAGTAACTCTTCAAGTACATCAGGCTTGTACAAGTGTTCCAGAAGTTCTCGTTGGAGGTTCTCCTTAGCGAAGTTTACTAGGTTGTAAGTGATAGCCTTAGGAACCATATCAATCATCTCCCGTTTGACCACAGAGTAGTAAGATTGAATTAAGAGTTCTAATCAAAGCATCTGATCAACATCGTACTCTATCCTATGGTAAACATTGACTTACTGATAACATCGGTTTCCATGGCTTCCCTTTCACTGAGCGACGCGACGGGTTTGATGACTGGAGGAGGAGCTTCCATAGTTGCAACTTTCTTCTTAGGTTGTTTATCCTTTGAGAAGAAACTGTTGAAGAAACTTGGTTCATCCTTTTTGAAATCTGCATCCAAGTCTTTACCATTGTTCAGGGCATTCGGGGGGAGCTTCTTGGGATCAACTGGTTTCTCAGGTGGCTTATTGGCATTCATTCGATCAGTTACTAAAGCCATTGCTCGATGACCACCGATGAAGTCGGGATGAGTGGTGTTGACGTAACAAGCTTGCATCGAGACCATATCGGTGACAAGCTTGTTGGTAGGTTGCATACATGATTTGAAGAAGTTGATGACCACAAGGTTAAATCGGTCTTTCAATTCTGGGTATCTCTTGAATGTTTGCTAATCAACCAGATATCAATACCCTCAGCGTTTCATGAAGCAAAGGGAAACTTACAGTTTTAGATAGCAGATGACCTAGTATTCGTATAAGCTCATCATATACCAAAGCACAACATCTTAGTGAAGGTTCCTCTAAACGTCTAATCTGTTGTTTAACTATAACTTCAAAAGCGGTTGTACCGACGAACAACGAAGGGGTGGAACCGGAAGAATTGTAAAGGATAGTCCTAATATCACCATCTTTGACTTGATCGAAAGGGTCGATCGATTTGACACCGTTATTGTACAGCTCATGGAAGACGAAACTGATACGAGCACCACCGGATAATTCGTTAAGCGATAGATCGTTGGTGTTACCATCGATGGCGGATCTGAATTCCGAGCAGAACTCGGTAATAGTAGACAGTACTAGACTACCTGGGTTGGTCTCCCCCATCGGTCCACCGAGAGAAGTAAGTTCAGCTTGATATTTAGCGAGTTGCTGGTTGATTCTTGCTTTGATATCAGGAAGGGTATTTCGGATGTGGTGCATGAGAATCTTACGATAATCATTAGCACATCGCGTTTCGACTGGGGTTGAAAATGATGATGACTTACGATATTGAGTTTTCTAGCAAGCCAAGGAGTACCACAGTATTGAGCTTTTCCAGCATAACTAGGGTGACCTTCAAAGAACTTCCTTTCGTTGTCTAAAGCCGAGGCGATCGATTTACTTTGATCTATATCTCTTTGACCTCTGTTAACGACTGGTACATAGCCTAACCTTAAGGGGATGACTCTTCCGGCTAGAATGTCAACTACGTCGGTACCTTGATCCATCAAGTCGACCTTTGTTAAAACACCAATAGTTCTTGTTCCTTCAGGATCAACTTCTCTTGCTAATTTCAAACCATCTGAATTTGCTAAATCCGTGTTGGCGGCTGTGACTGCCAAGATGATAGCGTTGGGCTTGGAGATGAATCGCATCAACATATCTCGAATTTGTTTCTCAATATCACGTGGTTGATCTCCAACGGGTACTTTGGTTAACCCAGGTAAGTCGACGAGAGTGAGTGTGAGAACGTTGGGAGAGAAGATTCGAAGATTAATTGGGTTTGGGGAGATACCTTACACATGGAATATGAACCTGTCAGCAAACCGATGTACCGGGAGCGAAGATGATAGGCTTCATGTGAAGGCAGAGACGGGCACCTACCGGCATTCTTTCCAGTCATCTTCTCTGTATCTCTCACAATCTCATCTCTGATCTTATGGAAATCGTGAAACTTCTGGCCTGGCAAATGAAGGAATTCTCCCCATTCATCAGGGTTATTCTCATTGAGCTGTACTTTCGCCATAGCATCTTCTGCCTTTTCTCCATCTGCCTTGTCGCCATTGGGTTGAGCAGGTTTGGAAGTTGCTGGTCTGTTTATCAATTGGAGGACCTACAATCACCACACGCTGATTAGGTATACTATTTGTATCATGCGTGAGATCAGAGCACGTACCAATGGACGTCTGGTCACGATACCGGTTCCTCGAGGTAAGAAATCTCTTCCAACAATGTTCTACATCATCATCATTATCACCATCAGCGGTGGTCCTCCGTATGATTTGAATGATAAGTCTCACCTCGAGCACAGACGATTTACCACTACTTTGTGAACCAATCACCGTGATTTGCGGAAGATCCTACGACCTAACTGTCAGCTACGCCACTGCATCTGTAGGGATGGAAGAGCGAGGGGCTTACAATATTGTTTGATACACCAATTGATGCGAACACATCTTGCAGCTACCTCGTCTGTCAGCGATGTCTATGTAGGATTAGTGAGATAAGCGTGGACATACCTTGTTCACGAGCGAGATGAGCTGCTGATCCATGATGCTTTATTTCCCTGTAGTTCTGGATGGTATTCTAGAATAAGGTGTGAGAGGGAGTATGACCCAGTGAGTCAGAGATTATATCAAAGTGTGTTTTATTGAAATGTATGAAGAGGATGAAGGTATCGATTGACTCTACACGTCCATTGAAGCCAGTGATGAGGTGTGACTATGACACGCACTCGCTGGGTGGCGGCACATCTTTGTGTACGTAATGACAGGTTACCACTACAATCGCGGGTGAGGCGGTGTTTCTCTGCTGGACACCAGTCATTTTCTCTAGGTGTATACGAGGCCTCGCTATCATTGATGCATGCCAACGAGGTTTAGAGCAGTCTCTCAAGGCTTTGAAAAGGTGGACATGCATGCCTTGTGCGCATGAATGGTTACGATGTCCACGATCATAAGATCCAAGTGCATCCCTTCTATGGTGAAAATGTGTTTGCACAATATAGTTGAATCAAAATTTCCAATTCCGCGAATTACGGTTTCGTAAGGCAGTTGCCTGTTTCGTTGGTGCAGTGGTAGCATGCCCTCTTAGGGTTTTCATCAGAAAGCTTTGGGGGTGGTCCTCGGTTCAATCCCGGGACGAGACCCGTATCTTTTTGATTTTTTGGGAGGGATCATGGTCAAAGAAGAGCATTTCTCCTAGCGTGCATGAGGCACCCTGAGAGACTTCTGGCGAAGTTCATGTGCATCTACGTTGTTCAGCAGCGCAAAATGGAAACTTAGAACTGGGACATCCGCTCGGCATCTCGTGTTCGTGATCTCGCCAGACACTTTGATTGAGACGTGCCAGCGGATAACAAGGATATTCTGTTATCATCCTACTGTATATACAGCATTCACTCGTCATGTAATCCTACGTAACTCGAATCCCTCCTTAACCATCCTACATCCGTCAAAATAGATACTTGAGCTTGCGTCGCGGCATTCCTTCGGGTGATTGTCTTTGTTCTGGTCTCCGACAAATCATCCTCATGAGGCGATTCACGCTCTTCTTCAGTCAACGCAGTGAGATCTCTTGGGCTGATTCTGTGTCTTCGGGCCCTCTGTTGATCGATCAGGGTCATACCCGTCTTGCTTTTCTTAGGGCTAGGACTGACATTTACCGTAGTTGGAGGAGGAGAAGACATAGAGTTCTGTTGGATGTTCGTGGTGGGCTGAGCGATCGATAGAACTTGAAGGTCTTGTATACCTTTGTGTGAAGATGATAACCTTCTTGACGTGTACCTAGGTCGTGGTCTAGGTCCGTACCAACTTGCAACTACTTCGCTATTCCACCATTCTTCTTCCAATTTGTATATCTCCCTCATCAGATCTTGTCTCGATGGCGTATCTATCTCCGGGTCTTGGTGATCATCGCAATCACCATCATTGGCATCGTCCAAAATGACCACAGGAGAAGGAACGTTTTCGAGTCTACGAGCAAAGCCTAACAGCTTCTCGGTCCTCAGTCTGTAGTGGTCCAAAGACGACAAGTACAAATTCGATGAATGTGAGAAATCGGAATATCCTTGGATGATCGTCAAGATACATTTCAGCAATTCTTTCAGGCTTTCAACGGGGTTGACATCATCTATCTTGACACCAGTGTTGATAGCGTTGGCCACTGTTGAGCTCGATGGCTTGTTGAAGATTTGGTTAGGAGTATTGGCTGTTGAAGCTGATACGAGACCATGATCGTGTTGGTTTTCCTGTGGAGTGGGGCCTTCGGGAGATAAAGAAGAAGATGAGGGTGTTACGGTGAACATGATCTTCCGGTGGAAAACTCATACAATGAGTGTGATCGAATCTGCTTCTGGCTTGTTCGGTCAGGTCTGATCGAACCCGTTATCAATGCAGTCAATTAGCCTGCTTTTTTCAATTTTTCGAACAACGTAAAGAGGAAATGGGATAAAAGCGCTCCCGATATAATTCGAGCGAAGAATGAATATAGGGCGAGCCCGGGATAGAAGCAAAGGATGAAAAAATCGGTAAGATGCGATCAAAGGCGAGTAGACCTAGCATCAAACTAAATGCTATTGAGAGATGCTCAGAATCCATAATCCGGGTTCGGGAGTGCCGTGAATGTCGGATCAGATAAGTGTAAAGCACTCACCAGTAGGATAGGATCTATCGAGTCACTGAAGAATCATCAAGTTGTGGTATAATACCTTGAATCACAATCTAACAAGCTTCTAAGCATTGACACGCGTAGAAAAAATTGAGAGTTAGTTGAATAACTCATATATATCTCCTAAGACGGGACGATTTTACAGTAAATTGTTGGCCTTTTTATATCTGTCGAACTGGATAAATAATGCTTCGGAGTCTGTTGAATGATGTGCTCGGAAGTAAGGTATGATAATGATCTGTAAACTATCAGACATCTTTTCACCTATTGTCATACAAAGGATCATTATGGAAAAACCAAATTGCTGAATTAGAGGTTCAACAGATTCGTGAGTTGGCTTGTATCAGTAAAAACAAACGTTCAATCATTTTCCGGTATTGGTGATATCGCGACAAGTATGGTCATCAGAATCTGACTATCCGCCCGTTCGAACAGTACAAAGTAACCGAGAAAGGATCAGTTAAGCCTTCTCAATACGTTATTCCACCAGTGTCGATGAGATTTGGTTTTGTTCGTTCAACAGTTGAATTTGGTATAACCCATTCAGAGAAATTTGGTATTGCGTATATAAACGGACCGGAATCCTTTGTGCGGCAGTGACGCATCTTGAACTTGGAAAAGGAGAAGGAAAATCTTCGTTGGCCAAGACAAGAACAATATGAAGTGAATGGAGGCTCATATTCGCAGTGTTGGAGAAGGCGTCTGAAGGGAGTTTGCGATAAGCGAGAGGATGGATACCTCGATAGACCGCATCTATCGTCCGCATCGAGTCCAAGATTGAATCGGTTATATGATGATTCTCAGACTGCCATGCACATCACATTCCTATAACTATGTCTAATTGTCCCCAACCAGTGGTAATTTGGCCAAAAGCATCTTGACGGCGATCTCAAAAAGGTAGTCGAGACATTCCGATTGGGTCTTTGCTTGTTCCCAAGTGTTACCTAACATCCCACAGTAGTCAGTCAAATTTTGCTACACCTATGGAAACCAATGAGGGACGAAGTACTCACCCCAAACGTAAACACCATGTCTTCTTACTAAGATAGCAGGAGCGTCTGGGTATTTCTCCATGGCCTAAATTGCAAGTATCAGCATTGATCACTTGCAATGCGTCGATTGGGAAGACCGATCCACTCACAGCAGCCATACTTTCAGTCAAATCTTCTTCAACAGCCGTATTATCGATGATGGGGATTTCCAAAGTATTGAAGAAACTGAGTGTTTTCCCTACTCCACCAATCCGCACACCTTTGATCATCTCTTGATGGGAGATCTTGAAGCTCTGAGCATCCCGAGGATGTAAGAGTGTCAACATGACTAAGCGAGCGGAAATATCATTAAAACTTGATTCATTACGAGGGCATTGTTGCGACTCACCGGCATGTTGGGAATGAGTATGTATACATGCGCCCGCTTCTCTCATGGTGAAAGCGTTCCAGAACAGAGGGGTACATTGTGATTCTGTCAGGCCCTGTTGACAATACCAACTATCAGCTTTCCAACAAGATATATCTGCCGTATTGCTGGTGAGCCGTTCGTATTCACCTTTTTACTTGGTATCCTCAGGAAATCTCTCTTTGATCCAGGTCTAGGTACAGATGATTGAGCGAACGGAAGGACAAAGATGTGCTCTGGCTTGATCCGCTCTTTCTGTACACCAGAGGGAGCAAGGTACACATGTTCACTGTGGTTTTCTGCCGATTAGATATATTATTCATCTCTGATTATAGCGCACGCTGGCTCACCCTTGTCGAATTGAGATACCTAGTAACAATTAATGAGCACGGTAGATATGAGTTGGAGCTCATAGACTTACCTCCTCCAGTGCCTGTGACCCATCCAAGTTCTACGCATCATACTATCAGTACTTCTTATATATTCTAACAATGACAGCTGGATGACATACTGTAGAACTCTCGACATAATTCGGAAATCAAATTAGCGGGCTATGACTCAGTGTCGTCAGCAATCTCACCTCGGACTGACGAGTCAATGCACTTACATGCTCAGGATCTTCACTGATCACCAACGCCTCTTGCTCTTCATGGGTCAACTTGTTGGACATCTTTCGCTTATATTTGCAGATTGAAGTGTGGACTCTAGATTGTTGGAAATGTTGAAAAATGTTCGCAACTGTAGAGTGGAGGGAAAATGGATGTTGAAGCTGAAGTACGAAAGATGTTGCAATCGATGAACTAAACCCTGACTACCAATGATCGCTTTCCAGTATCATATCTTACCACCTGTCCAAAGAACAGATTAGCACACTCTGTCCGCATCGCTATCACGCCAATGTACCATCTCTTGAGGGGACTGCACGAATATTTGACGAGAAAAGATGAATATTCAGTGGTGATCATCGGTCTGGACAATGTGAGTTGTCACTCTCTCGGTGGTTAAGCTTCAACGCGCAATTTGCTGACCGCTATATAGGCTGGTAAGACTGTGAGTTGCACATATAGACATTTGAAGGCCGGGTTTGAGTAGCACCTCTGACCCCCGAACATGATCAGACCATGCTTGAGAAGATAAAGACCATGTATAATCCTACACCTGGTATGCGGCCGGAGAAGATTGGTCCGACCGTTGGTCAGAATAGTAAGCCCATTCACAAGCTCCTTGGAGGTTTTGCAACGCCAATTCTATGTATCCAGTCGGTAAGATCACATTACCATCGACCGAATTACGATTCTACGATCTAGGTGGACAGAGGGATATAAGGTCGATATGGCCTAAATACTATGATGAATGTCATGCGGTGGTATTTGTCGTAGACGCTTGTGATCAAGCTAGGTTGACTGAGAATTGGGAAGTCTTCGGTATGTCCGAAACAATTCACCCTCTCTTCGACTTCACTCACCTGCGGACTGCTGATTTCACCAACTGCTCAGACGAAGTGCTGAATTCCCCTCGATTATTGAACCTGCCCTTACTTTTGCTTGCCAACAAGCAGGATAGTCCGACGTCACTCTCCGTAGCGGAAATCAGAGAATCGTTCGATGCTTGGCAACGCGCTCGATCGAACAGAGAGACGGACGAAGAGGATAAACCGAAAGATAAAGGTAAAGGCAAAGCGAAAGAGCCAGCGGACAATCAAGAAGGAGATCATAGCCAAGCTGAGGCAAAAGGACAGCAGCCAGGAGAACATAAACAGTGGCATGATGGTGGTGCAAAAGATGAGAGAATGGCAAGTCTGGACGTGATGGGTGTCTCTGCTCTTGAAGGGTGAGTAGCTGCTCTTCTTATGAATAGAAGGCCAATCAGGCATAGTCGACATGGGAATACAGAAGCTGATCTCAAGTCTTTTCAGAACCGGTGTGAGAGATGCAGTGAATTGGCTGTATATCCGTGTACAGAACGCTCGGAAGATGTGAGTACAATCCAGGTATTCAGCTATCTAGAATGTTGCCGATCTTGATCTCTGTACAGTGAAACACGTACATGAAATCGTTCATCAACTGTTATACCCGGCATGACATCGATACCTGATCGATCCATATGAAGATCCAGCTGCCTCAGTCGCCCTCTTCCCTGTCTGAGAACTATCTTTCATCCCAGTCGCTGCCTCGCACGTCCAAGGCGGAAGTGAGCCAACGAGACGAGAGGATCACAGCGACGGACCATGTATATATGACCACGTACCATACTTTTCTTCTCAGTTGTATGCATATATCAGAATGTCATACAGAAGCTCCAGCTTGGTGACTGGCCGCCATGCATGTCGAATGAGATTAACATTTGCAGCTGCACGATTATGGATGGGAAGGTGATGTTATCTTGCGGGTTTACGGCATCAAGCATGAAGAGTGAAGCGCGGTTCCCTCTCATACAACTTGAACACCTCCATCTCATCACAGTCACTCTGATCATCCTGTTAGCGTCATTCATAACAACTCAGACTCCAGTCAGTCTACCTGCAGGACAACTCCTACCCCAGCTCATATAGCACGCTTCTCATTGACAACAAGCCACCATCCAATCACAGCACCTTAGTCACGTCGAAGCACAAACGCCCGTTACCACCGCTTTGATGGTTACAACGATATGATACCTTCACCCCGACGGTCGGTCTCACAGCCTGCTATCCAGTCGAACAATACCAGCTGGCCAGATGTAGACGATGACGATGGCTGGCAGGGTAAGTGTGAGACATACTCGAAGAGACGTTTGCTGATCCGAAAACTTAGATATGCCCGTTGTCCGAAGCGACTCCAACCCATTTGGACTAGATGACGAGGATGTGAAGAAATATCACTACAAAGCTCCAACACGGCTTGACCCTTCGGCAGGCTCATCTTCCAACCCTTCTGGGAATGCTACAGGTAACGCGACCGGACAGCATATGGAGCTGGAGGGAGATACACTCACAGGCGTAGCGGATTCGTGGAGGGAGAAGATCGTTGAAGATGAATCGGACTATACTAGATTACGTTTGAATGAAGATGAGGAATCGGAGGAAGTCGCTATGCGGACGAGATATCTGTTTGATGAAGATAAGGCGATGACTCCACTGAGTCAGATGCAGGCTACCAAGAACCTGTTGACTGAAGGGCAAAGGATCGCATACGTAGGACTGTGTCAGCTGATAGCAAAGCAAATGTTGAAAGATATGGGAAGAGGATGGGAGGGTCACAAGTTGACGAGTGGGAAGGGTAAATTAGGTCTCAGAGGAAAGAACAAGAATGAACTGCCGGTGGTGGAGAGTGGGAATATATGGATGTTGAAGATCATGGCTAGGCTGTATCAGCATATGGAGTTGACTCGAGATGGTGAGTTTGTTCAGCTCGGTTCATGCGAGCGCGTCTTCCAGTCCACCAAGATTCCAAACCCCATCTCCTACCGATCCTACGCTCGTGTACATACGTACTGACGATGAGTCACAATCGCAGAACAACGAATGATAGAATCATTAGCAGAGCACGGCGTCGACCCATCCGATCTAGTTCCAGCACTGATGACCACGCACACCGTCGCCAATCCAGACTTCGATCCCAAAGCCAAACAAAAAGCAGATCTGGAAGCGATAGCAGAGGCCGAGGAAGCTGAAGCGGAGAGAGACGTCGAAGCGGAGAAGCAAAGATTAGCTGGTAGAAGCCAGGAACAAATCGATGAAGAAGAGAATCCAGCCCCACCATATCGACCAAGAGATGAATCCCCATTACCTAGAAATACCACGAATCCATTTGGTCAAGACGAGGAAGAGGAAGAAGAATCGAAGAATTCACTTTCGTCCTTATCAACGATTTCGACCTCGAAATCCCCGCCCCCTCAATCCGAGAACAAATCAAAGCCACCACCTGCAAGATTGCTTTCACTAGATTTTGATGAAGATGATGGTGATATAACCTCGATGCTGTCTCCTCCACCCTCGCAATCTCCTCGACCCCCCACTTCTCCATCTGAGAGACCTCCGCCGCAGGACACGAACCAGAAATTACCAGTGGAGGAGACAGATACTGAAAAGACTCCTAGGGTGAAATTTGCAGAATCTACTGAAGTCGTGGATCATATCGTGGAGGAGAATAATATTGAGATGAAAGAGGAAGCAGAATCAGAAGAGGACAAAGTGCCTGCTCCATTACCTTCTTTACCAGGTGTGTCGACCTCGCTGTCAAATACGGATGAGAAAGTTACATTGGATATACGTTGGACTGTGGTGAGTACTTCTGCAAGGTTTATCTTTGATTGCTATTCACACGCACGCATTGTGAAAGCAGAAAGCTAACTCTTGTACTTGTATAGCTTTGTGACCTCTTCTTGGTGTTAGTCGCAGATTCGGTGTACGATGCACGATCAAGAGCCTTTCTAGAGCACGTATCATCTGCATTAGGTTTCGAGTGGTTGGATCTCGTTCGATTTGAGAATCGAGTGACGGATGCATTGGAGATACAAGAGAGTACGGAGAAGACAACTCAGGATGGAATCATAGAGGGAAGGATGAAAGCTGCCAAGACCAAGAGATATGCATTGATGGGTTTAGCTGCTGTCGGTGAGTCGCACACTCACTTCACATGGACGCAATCACTGATCAGTGTCCTTTAGGTGGTGGTTTGGTAATCGGTTTATCGGCGGGTCTCGCTGCACCTTTGATCGGAGCAGGTCTGGGCGCAGCTTTAGGTACAGTCGGTATAACTGGTACAGGAACCTTTTTAGCTGGTGCTGGAGGTGTAGCGATGATTACCACTGGTGGTGTCTTGACTGGTGCGAACATTGCCGGTCAAGGTATGGCGAGGAGGACGAGAGAGGTCAGAACTTTTGAGTTGAAGCCGTTGCATAACAACAAACGAGTCAGCTGTTACATTACTATGGGAGGGTGAGTCATTGGATGTCGATCAAAAAGGGTTTTATCGCTGACGGCTCATCCTAGGTTCATGGCAAGTAAATTCGATGATGTCAGGTTACCTTTCTCTGTCCTTGATCCGATAATAGGGGATGTATACTCCATTCTGTGGGAGCCCGAAATGATGGAAGAGATGGGAAGTGCCATGAAAATTCTTACTGGGGAGATTTTGACGCAAGTAGGACAACAAGTATTGTCAGCTACCATCATGACCGCTTTGATGAGTGCTTTGCAGTGGCCCATCAGTGAGTTTCCAATTCTGCCTGACACGTTTCTCTGATGAGTGATACTGATCATACATCTTAGTCCTCACCAAGCTTGGATACCTGATTGATAACCCATGGTCCAATGCTTTGGATCGAGCAAGGGCGGCGGGGTTGGTCCTGGCAGATACTATTCTCAATCGACATGCTGGTATTCGGCCAATATCTCTCATCGGATTCTCGCTCGGGGCTCGAGCTATATTCTACGCTTTGATAGAATTAGCAAGAGTAAAAGCCTATGGATTGGTCCAAGACGTCTTCATCTTCGGTACGACAGTCACCGCATCGCGAAATACATGGCTGGACGTTCGATCGGTAGTAGCTGGAAGATTCGTCAATGGATATGCTACCAATGACTGGATGTTGGGATATCTTTTTAGAGCTACTTCCGGTGGACTGAATACGGTTGCTGGATTACGACCTGTTGAGACTGTTGCCGGGTTGGAAAATGTCGATGTAACGGAGATCATCACTGGGCATATGAGTTATAGGAGTTGTATGCCTCAATTATTGGCCAAAGTTGGATTCCTTGTTACGGCAGAGTACTTTGATGAACCAGAGGTGAGTGATTCATAATGCTTCTCACAACGGTCGGTCGCTGACGGCTTGCCGCAGGACCCCAATGTCGATATGAGCGTGCAAGAGCGTATAATCATCAACGAAGCGGAGGAGGAAGCCAAGCAGAATCGACGTAAAATCCTGGGTATCTTCCCTAGAGGTAACAAGTCTGGTAGAAGTTCCGGATCTGGCACTAGTACACCCAATACGGATAAAGACAAAGACCAGAGTACGGAGACACTGCCTGCCCCTGGACCTGGAGGAGGGTACGAATATGAAGATGATGACGATCTACCCCCAAGGGAAGAAGCGGATCTAGGAGAGATACCGGGATCGGCAGATGCAAAAGCTACTTCGTTGGAGACCCAACAAGAACGAGAGGAAAGTAAGAGAGTGATGCGAGAAGAAGAAGAACGGAAAGCGAAAGCTGCGAAACAAGAGGAAGAAGCGGTGAAATCGATTTCGAAAACTGCCGGATTTGACTTTAAAGCTATCTCAGACGCTTTAGGCAAAGATATCGATGTGGAAAACCTCAAACAACCTGAACCATCTCGACCTGTCGCCGCTCAAGCTATGATACCCAACGAAGGTCGGGCCCCGCTAGAAAGGAGTGATTCGGCTCCACCACCTATTGTACATGACAGCTCGGAAGATAACACTTGGACATCATCATCTAGCAAGATGGCGTCGACTTCAACATTGTCCAAGATTGGCAATGGTGAGAGCGATAATGGTGAAGGAGATATCACTTCGAGTATGGCAAGGGGTTTATCATTATCGGATTTACCAAGCTGGGAAAGACCTCAGATATCCACTCCGCTCGAAGATAAATCACCATCTCCCTCAGGTCAATCTGGGTTATTCAAATCACCCGTGTTCTCGTGGAACGCTTGGAACTCCACATCAGGCAATGTACCTAGCGCCAATGAAATACTTAGGGATACACCCAAACCCGTCAGATCAGCTCCTCCTGCTAGACCACACCCTAAAGAGTTTATGGATATGAATCCGTTCATGGCGGGGTCCAACGAAGGCTGGGGAGGTACCACCTCTTCTACACCTATACCAGGCGGATTAGGGTTGGGTAAATTCGATGATGCTGCGGAGAAAGAGAGGAAGCGAAAAGATGAAGAGGAAGAAGCTGAAACTAATCCTTGGTAGTAGTTGATCGTACATACATATCCTTTGTCAGAATATGTCTTGCTGTATTAGAAATATTTGATTTAGCATTTCCCTTGGTATTGTTCATGGTTTATCCTTCTGATTTGATTAATGCATACTTCACTATGAGTCATGATACATTTGCTAAGCCCCCAAGATCGCAGATATTAGGTCACATCACATGTCCCTTACTTCACAATGGTTTACATCTTTACACACCAAAAAAAGACATTGTCATCAAAGAAACCCAAAAAATAACAGATTAACATTGATATACAGATAATCCCCTCGGCAAAATCAGATCTTCTTCCTCCCTGGTCAATCGAATACCACGCACCACGCAACTACATTCTCTATTCCATCTTACAATGAGTATCGATCCATACACCGCCATACGGACCCAAATGATCCAACAAAGAAGTTTTACTCAATTTTACTCCATCTGAACAATCTTTGCTCTCCACTGTACATAGATACACTGTACGTGAATCGGGTCCTATCCATAATTCGTTCTTGGCATGGTGCTTCAAGCCGAGATGACGTCCCGGAAGGTGCGTGATGGTGTCATAGTATGATATGATCCTATTCACTTGCAAGGAAGGTTGATTTCGAGTGATGTGATTATCGATTAACTTGGCGAAGTGAGAATTACCTATCCTTGGTAATCCTAGTAAATTCGCTTTGATATCGATCTCATTGGACAATTGTCCCATTGATGATTCCAGTTCTAACTTCAGAGCGAATGATACCATTAGGCCCACTATGCTTCCTAATCCATGACCTATAATTTCCACTTTCTTGATTGGAGCGTGTTTGGCTGCCGGTACTGGATTTGCAAGGGAGGTGACATACTCTTTAATCACATCTCTGTGAGAGGACGAAACGGTTAAAGGTGGAGTTTCGATCAGGTTCAAGAGAGATGACAATGCTGAATCACCGTGTGAAACGATTGAATCGACGTATGAATGATAGATCAGGGGCTGTTCATCCGTGGGGAAGGTGGGAAGAAGTTCAAAGGGAAAAAGGAGGTTACGTAGGGGTACAAGCGATTGGTTGTGCTTAGGTGATGAGGCTAAGAGTTCGAGAAGCTCGTCGGTGGATGATAAGGATGATAGAGCTAGGGTCAGGGTCTGGGTCGAAGGGGTATGTGATATATACCCTACATCACCGATGTATATGTTCAATCAGCAAGATCGAGAGAGTTATCAGATAAGGTTGCAGAGAGACATACACTTTATATCTCCCCCGATGATTTGGTCATCGGTAAATTCCGGGTCCTCACTCGACACTATAATACTACTTTCTTCCATGTGTGGACGTTGGGACGGATCTTGATGTCGTTTGGAATGACGTATCTGGTTGATGAATAAGTTAGGCGGGTGGGGCTGCAGCTTGTTCTCTTTGGGGTAATAAGCAGAACTGAGAAAGATTGTCGAAAGTCAGTCAGAGGGTAAGCTGAGAAGCGAAGAGCTAGATAAACTCACTTGATCGCTATAGCCATTCTACCAATCTCCAACAAATCATCATGAGCCAGTGCAGTTTTCTCGGTTGGTATGTCATCGAATACCTTGTATTGGTCGGTGAGAATTGACATTGGCCGAGTGGACGGTCGAGCTGAAATCATAGGTAAGAGAAGACTTGAGATTTGGAATATTGAAGGACGCATGATAGCGATTCATAGATGAGCTTGATGGCGGAATTGAAGTAAAGTTGTCGGACTGGTCTTGGAAAAGCGGGTTTTGATAGATGTTTTCTTGATTATTTACGAAATTTTCAAGAGGCAAACAGGAGCTGCTGTGTTCTGTATATTAAGAGAGAGCGAAAAGGTTTGCTGTACCAAGGTATGAGCAAATCGCAAAAAAAAACTCAAAGATAGAGTGGCATGTCTATCTGAATACCTCCTCATCGAGCGCTAGGAATTCATCGTCGAAAATTATGGTGCGGTATGTCAAGTGTCGTCCCAAGACCAATTCATTCGGAATGAATAGAACCAGACAATCAGTATTCAGTTTCAGGTAAGAACAAATGCCTGATAATATAATACTTTTAGGGTATATCTCCTTCCTCTGTGTGTCAACGTGACGCCAGAGAAAGCAGATACATACGATGGTAAGATTGAATGGCTTGTATTGAGAATAGCTGAAACTTCAAACGAACTAATTGATGATCGTCAGATGGTCGTCGAACGATTGGTAGTCGATGTTGCATATTTGGGTGGAAGCTGCCAGACATCAGACACGGGCTGACGCGTAGGAAAGCGGAGATTCCATGACGATATTTTTGTTTCTCTTCAGTTAGAATTGGAATTAGAGATTTCATCGATCTCACTCTAAGAGCCACTGAATGGAGGTGCGAGATTGTCGAATAGGCATGTGCATGTCTATCCACACATCTTGAGGACGAATCCGAGTCATTTTATCGTATAGTGGTTCAACGTAGCTTTTGATTCCAACTGTCAGGCATGCTCTCCTCGAGGAGACAATTGGCACCATGTTGTCGGTGCTGATCTCATCGATATGACTATTGTTGTACCCAGCAGCGAGCCGAGAGGCTGTATAAGAAAGTTATGCTTACCGACCATTTTAGACTGGAAGCCTGTCTCGTACCTACTTCGCTATGCACGAACGTCAACTATATCCCAGCAGACTCAGCTGTACTTGTACATTCAGAGATCGAAGCATGCTACGGTAGGTGGTACTGGGATTTGTTTGGTTCGATCGATGCCCACATTACCTCATCTTAGAGTCTAGTCGTAAGTCAGACATCTACCAAAGCTTCTCCTCCTGGTACCAATGCTATTCGACTGGGATGATGCGTAATAACTAAGCATGTTTTGCTCTCGTACTCGTACTCGTACTCTCCGTCGTACCTGTGAGTGAGGCAAAGTCCGAAGGTTTGACACCGTCCTGTTGTGAGGTGAATGAACTGAATTAGATCATATGCTTGCTTCCTTACCAAACCTCTCACGGCTGAGGAAACCGAAAATTAGTGATCTCCTGTACTCCGTGTCGTGCTGGAGTGGTGGACGGTTATTTAACGGACATGAAGCTGATAATATCCGCACAAACCGAATCAAATGGGTGCAACGCGATGTGGAGCTGAAGAACGGATTTGTCTCGACTTTGCAAGTACAGGTCGAAGAGGCACCACCTTTAACCCACAGAAGAAAAGAGAAGGGAATCACCGATCCGTGCGTGGTAGCCCACACCATACACCAGAGTACCCGCCGCGGAAGTTTATCAAATCCAGGAATTCCTGCTGTCACTCTCATGGCTGTAGGCGAGAACCAAACTAGTGTGCGATCGTGTGAGCCTGGTGCAACAGCGACTAGGTATGTATCGTACAAGAGGGAGTGAAGTGGTTTCCCCAAGCATGATTATGGTTATGGTTGATGACACGGGTAAAGCGATTTATTCCGAGCAGGTGGCTTGGAGGGTTAGCAATTTGTTTCGTATCTGTTCTTTCCCTGAAAGATAGCTTCAAACCTTGTTCTCACTTATCTCCCGACCATCACCAGTACATGCTCTCTCTCCTCCTAACGTCCCTAATGTCCATGGAGAACAGACAGATAAGATGGAAGAGAGGAAGGTGATGGTGTCCACAACTGTTCTTTACACCACAACAAGTATGGTCATATCCTTGGGACTCTGTCTGCTGGTCCGGGCACGCCTCCAGTGTTTCTGGTCAGGGGTATATGGAGCACAACACTATAGAGGTTCTAGGCATACCACAGCGAGAAAGCTGTACCTTCTCGTTATGACTCGTCCCTGTTTAGAGCAGCTAGCGCTACCGGGATGGCGTAATATTTTGCTTTTGTAGCAGTTTGTACCTTACTTATCCCTCTCTACTTTTGACTCGCCTTGTGCTTCTTTCCTTCGTTCGCTCTTGTGCTTTGCACATCGCTGTGCACAAAGTCTCAAGTCTTGCTTGCAGCTTGCTCGCGTTTTGAAGAAAAGCATACAGCAATACATTGGGGGTGACCCAGCCGGAGATTAAAGAGTTCCAAATCCAAACTACGGGTCGATCCCCCTTTTCTGGTTTATGAACTTTGACTTGATTAATCGTCCTAGCTCGTTAACCCAAATAGAAAACCTTTCAGTCATTGAGTTATAAGGATATATGGAAAAGGATTCGTAACCTTTTGTTTAATTTTGACATTCCAGTACTACGATTATCTTAGTTTGTGTCAACACAGAAAACTCGTCATCTTCTAGATAAAACATCAAAACTTCGGTTCACCATCGATCTTACTTTTGCAATTACCGTTGTGTCGTACAGTACCAGAGAAAGTGAAGATATCCACCTTGTTCTCGTTAGGTCTGTTTTCCCTCTTTATCAGATATCCATCCGGCCTCGTTATCATACCATTCCCAAAGCGGTTTACGCCAAATATAAACATGATCATCTAATCGCAACATATGTACCGAAGATCTGTGATAGGATAGAACTGTTGAAGGAACTCCGAGGTCAAGCAAATCAGTTTGAACCAAATAGGCTCCGGAATAGATAATCTACAAAGGTGAGCAATATTTCGGATATTTTTCTCGATTGATAGTCTCCGTCATTCTTTTCAATGTTGTTCTTTCCTTGGTCTGTATGGAATGTGAAGGACACACCTACGGCACGTTTTGATGTTGGTCTATCTATCCCCTTCGCAATCCGTGCGCATCATCCTTGCCTTGGTCTTGTACCACATCAGACCACGCCGACTTGGATCCTTTGTGCTATAAACTAAGCATATCTCTACTCTGGATTACCTTGCGTTTGATGTCAAAGGCATCTTATTCCATTCATTCGTTACCCGCGAGGCGTGACTGTTACCATACTTTCCATACTTCTGGGCTCTGCCCAAGATCTCGTCTGGATGATTGTGCCATCTCCCTCTTCACTCCCTGATATCCCTTTCAATCTACTCATCGTTTGGGACCTCATATCCCTAAACCCATCAATCTTCTCACCGGTCATCATCTGAGCAAATGATGATGATGGATCACCGCCTGGGAGGATGTGTTTGGTGATTGAACGATTAGAAATGTCATTATCCCACCAATTTATACCTGTTCTTATCTCTTTTTTTCCACCTGTCTTAGGGGTGCTTTTCGTCACAATAACTTTCCAGATAGTTGTGCTAGCACGGGTGACAGGTGCCTTTTAATTCCTTATCCCTCCTATCGGACACGTACTATATACCTCCTTTGGTACTTGGTGGATTAAGATCCATCATCAATCCATGATTCGGTCGGAGTGAATTATCATCCTCGTCTTGAAAAGTAAGCTAAATCATCTGACAACGACATTCAGATATATAAAATATCACCGACAACCGAGGATTTCCTTTACCTTACCACGCCCAAACACAAACGATCAAGTTCCGACCGAACAACGTTGACGAAACAGTTGTACAACACGGCCAACCTTTCAACTTGTTTCCTCCTCGTTACGCATCATCGGGTACGAAAACCGAACGTCTACACACACAGTCCGATCGAGGCGCACGAACACGCTGTTGGGAGCAAAAAGGCCAGCTAGCAAGAATTGATATTCATTCGACTGATCAAGAAGGTGACGACCATCATTTATACCATAAAATCAGCCGACGGCCCGGTACAATCAAGACCAGAATCAGAATTGAGCCGGAGGTTCCTGTTGAATCGTGAGTGGTTCATATTCAATTCTGTGCTCGCTTGGTATCTGTCCGAAATACTCTTTCTTTTGGAACAAGCCATGAATTTCGCATATAGGCACGATTCTTTCTCTTCTCTTCCCCGCTATTCTCGCCGTGCTATGCGATAATCTATTCCAATCTCTCCACCCAAGCCGGCGGTCTTCACGTCTACAACACAACACAAAGATCTATTGAAGAGCTTTGTTCGTAACCTTCACTCTTAAAACTCTCCTTTCCTCCTTTCTACCACTATTCATTCTGAACGAGGACGGGTTCCTCGCTCGCTTTTGGTGATACAGACGATGACGGGTTCTCGCGTCCCCCCTCCTTTGCCTGTCAGGTCATCCCAGCGACTGGTAATGATTTGACACATGAGGATCCGCTGTGAGAATCTGGTAAATGTCCCAGTAAACACCTTTCCGTGTGTTATCGATAATGGCACTAAGCCCAATTGGGTATATTCATCTCTCTCTCTCGCTCCTATGGACACTGAATACCAACGGGATATCCAAGCGTCAAGTTGATGTTCAATCCCATCGAAACAAACACGTCCACGACCACAGAGTAATGGGCAAGATGGAAAAGCTGACAACATCTTCCTTTTCCGTCATAGTTTTCTTCAAGCCACGGTAAGCATTCACGCAGAGGGAAATTTGCTCGACTATCCAATCAACCTTACATGGCGACACTAAGGACCTATCGTTGTCTCAAATGATCCCTTGGGTATTCTCTCGTCTATCCCCCTTACCATCACGGCAATCTCGAGGAGGAGTTTAATTTGTGGTGAAGAATTACCAGTTAGAGAGGGAGTACATCATCCTACTAAATCCCCTATAAGCCCTTTCCTCCTTTCTCCTTCCCCCATCAATGTCACGTCCACAATCTTTCTCACCGCCGTCTAGAGCACGCTCGACTTCTCAAAGTCCGACCACACCTACGCATGCCAAAAAGAGAAGAAGAGGTGAAAAAAATCGGACTGTTCATCAAGAGCTGTATCCCGGTGAAAGGAGGGGTTCGACTAGTCGATTACCACCTATCGTCTATCGGGACCAGGAGAGAGAATACGATGATGCAAGGTGGCAGGAAGAGGAGTATGAGCACAAGGAGCTGGATGTATCGCGAGGGATATCTTCGGGTGTAGGACAGGAAGGATGGTGAGTCCATTCTCGGTCATACTGAGCGAACAAGGACTGAATCAACCTTTCCAGGACATATCATCTCGAAATCATCCAGCAGCCTCAGCGAGCAAGAGCGTGTGGATTTGGTAACAAGGTGAGGCACACCATTACTACATCTCGCTCATATCGTGCTGACTCGATGTTAGGATCGACGTCCATTATCACCACCACCTATCATACGCTTGTGGATACAGACAGCATTAGGTGCAATCGTGGATCCAAAGTGCGTAACACATTCTCCAGGATAGCTTTTGCGCTGCGCTGACGTGAGCAATTTGACAGCACTATTGACCCTCGATTCCTTATTTTAATGGTCGACCTCTGGTCAGCGGATCAACAGCAGGAACGAAACGTTGTGATGCATCCTGTCTCGGCGGGGGTATCGAAACTTGAATCTCCACCGGTTGGACATATCGATTTACCTCCAGTTGCCGGATCTTCTTCGAGACCTAGCACAGGCACATCGAGACCTATGAGCGGTTCAAGTGCTGGTGTGTCATCTTGGTCAAGCGGATCTTGGAGGCAGCCAAGTAAGTGGATTGTAAATACCCATCATTGTTTCATACTAATAGTGCTGTCAGTAGACTACCAATCTCCTGCCCCTCCTTCGCATGCTTCTCCATATCCTCGTGAATCTCCAAGACCTCATTCCTCTCGCGATCAACCTGCACAGTCATCGTCAAACAGCCGATCTCCCCAATCAGGCTGGACTAGCTCTCGTCCACCACCGCCTCCTCCTCCTTTTCATCGCACACAAAGCTATGGGAACCGACAATTGGAACATGAGCCTGATCCGCCGAGACCTAAGACGGCGCCGTCCCCCCATCATCCTCTGCAACAACAAAAACAGCAGCCAACATCGACTTCTTCTCCTCGTGGGCCTACTCCCTCGAAATCATCGGTGAATCTTCCTCCGCTGGCGTCGATCGCAGAAGAACGACCTACGACATCTGCCGGTCTCACTTTACCTGCATTACAAGCCCAGAGGGAGCAACAACTTTTCCGACCTGGCAGCAGTAGCAGTTCTCTTTGGGGTAGACCAAGGACAGGTCAATCGATCACAGACGCTAGTACGGCTCCTACCGATTACTCATTCGCTGGGAGACCAATATCTAGCTCTTCATCAAGCTGGTACGGGTCGACCGACTTAGGTGGAGGGAAAGATAGACCGTCGTCTTCATGGTCAGAGATGAGGCCTTGGTCTTCAGGTGTAAATCATTCTGTCACTCGTCCCTCATCGTCTGCCGGACCCGGTGTCGCACCACCTTCACCGCGCTCTTCGCAATTTGCGTATTCGTCCAAGTTCCCTGATCAGCAATGGCCACCTACGCCTGGAAGTTTGACTTACCCACAACATCAACCTGACGTGTCTTGGGAGATCGACAGAATGAGATACAATATTCCATCGCATTCGTCCTCTCAACCCGCTGCCCAATACAGTCGCGTATTGGTCGGTAAAGTGACTGCGATATGTCATAAATTACAAGATGAGCAAGAAAAACCGGGATTATATTTCTTCGCTGCTGATCTGGGAATAAGGACAGAAGGCACTTTCACTCTGAGAATGATGATGACTGATATAGCTTCGTGAGTGTGATCCCTTTCATCAGTTGTGGGAGGTTATCGATTGACGATTTGTTTGTGATGGAATGAAGGATGATGGACCCAGAAGTCGTCTTGGGGGCTAAAGCTCCGGTATTGGCTGAAACCTTTTCGGAACCATTCAAAGTCTAGTAAGTCATTATTTTGTCATAAACGGCCACAACGATCTGTGACTGACCATCGGTGGTATTTGATAGCTCGGCCAAGCGGTTTCCTGGTGTCATACCTACTACCAATCTCACCAAGGTATTCGCATCTCAAGGTGTAAAGTTGTCAGTGAGGGAGGCAAAGAAAGGTTCGGGAGGTGGTGAAGATGCTGAGGAGGAAGATGAAGATTGATCTATCGATTCGTCGTCATCTCTGCAGCAAGTCTACACACATACACACATATTTATATTGGGCCAATAGGAATAATTTCGCATATTGTACATCTCAAGGTCGTGCATAACCTCAAATAGGTTATCATTTATAGCATATTATATAGTATCAATCTCGTTTCTATTCCCTTTCCATCACATTTATACATATACGCGCATGAAATGTAACAAAGAAAGAATACTTCGTGCTTTTCATCACAGCTACTTGCGTCCATCGCAGTTTTACTGACTATGGCTCCTCACTTGGTCGAATGACTTGCGCAATCACGCGACCTCAGCACCCCTTCCACTCATTCGGGGAAGTGCCATGATGCTCACTCAACAGATACGTGATCCATGCATCCCTTTGGAAGGGAAGGATCGATCGGCCCTGGACGGCGATCGACAGGTAGGGGTCAGAGGCTGAAGACGGGATCTGCTCATGAATTGACCGGTCCGGAGGAGTAGCTAGTTGTGGGGTATGCAACGACCATTCCAAGTTATTGCGTGATTCAGCATAAGTAGAGAAATTCGGTACGACACAAGGGAAGGAGAGGTTAGCTTTATGTTACGTGAGATGAGGTGAGGTTATGTTTAGATCTGATATTCTGGTAGATTCCAAACATCTCCATCAATTTTGTAAGATTCCAGAATAGGAAGGGCAAATGAACAATGGTATTCGAAAACGTAACTGAGCTGATTTGCAACGGAACCCGTATTGATGTCGATGCGAGAGAAAATGCAGTCACTCCGATATCAAGCTGAACCAGATTTAACGCGTGATGATCCTCTGTCGCCTGTCCTCGTCCAATCGTGCAAGGTCGAGAAAGATATGTGCAAATCCATCGCGGTGTTCGATGTCATATCACGTATATCTACATCCGAGATCCGAACATGTCGTAAGTACGTACAAGATCACTGGGGAAGAAGTGGAGTAGAGGAGATCTAGAATTGCACAAATACGGACGTTCCTCCTCTAGTGCCTACTTGTGCAGTTACCTTTTCAATCGAGAACTTTCAACTTATTACCTATTCGAGAAACACCGAACGTCAAAAAGTCCAAAAAGTTTCGGGGAAATTATTCAGAAGCAAATAAAACGTGGTACAGTAATTTGTAACGAACGATTCCCCGTGCTGCGCGATGCAACATCTGTACCGTCTCCGGCAAGTTCTTCTCCATCGTCATAACACAGTACGTACTCACTTACCAGGAGAAGTTATTGTAGATAGCCCACAAGGGTGCGAATATGGGCCAAAGAAGTACTCTGCGCCCTGTAGTCGATTATCGATAAGATCATGATGGATGCGTACATCAGCAGATACATTCCTCTTATGGAAAAACCCTCTGTCAGTAACGGGTCCTGTAGTTTCGGGATCCTGAACAAAAAAGAAATTTTTTCGAATTCCTCATCGCAAGCGAGGTACAGTCCAGTTCACTTCAGGTTCGGTGCGACTGTCACACCTGTAATTAGGGAAATATTCACAATCTTCCCCTTTTTTCCATGCTACAGTTGCTGCCAGAGTACGTTCTCGACCTTGTCCTTCTCCGCTGTGATCCTGGGATCAATTGAATCAGTTCAGGACCACATGGGTTTTGACATGAAAGGCTTCAGAGCAGTAGACCAGTGTTGGTGCACCGCTTAAGATGATTTGCACAATCTAAGCTTAGGCGGATCAGAAAGACGGTAGTATTTGCAGTACCATACTTTCGTCTCACACACCATAACTAACTAGTTTTGTTGACAAGATCTATTCATCTCTCACTTGCTTCTCATCATCATAAGTGAAATCGTCTTCGTCATTATCACCCACCACATAGAACGATATATAGTAGAGTAGAGAATAGAAGAGAACATTTGGTTTTTCGGCCTGAACCGCTTTTCCACTCATCGAAAAAAAGCGCTTAGCTGCCAACACTTCAATTCCACAACTCAAAATCTAATCTTTACTTTGAATTTATCGCCCTCTACACCCGACCATCCCATTCTTTACCTTATAACTTCATCATCATCACCTAGAAGAAAACAAAATTTACAAAAAAAGCAAAAGGTAGAAAGAATCCAGTAAACCGGCTTCGTTCGCCCATCTGTAACAAACCGAAAAACGACAAAAAGCAAGACGAAAGTTGCTTCCTCAACATAGCTTGTCGATCATATTCAATCCCTTACCGATATCACTTGCACATTCCTTTGAACCCACTTATACCTGAAGTATAGATTAGATCTTGGGACATTGTCTCTTTGGTAGTGTCACTTTGATCAACATCACCACGGAAAACGCACCTTTCGACACTTTGTGCGACCCCACTCAACCCCACCTGTTTCATCAACCATCATTCACCTTGAAACGGATCAATCCGAAGTGCTCGGACCTGGTTCATCGTTATCATTGGTAAAAGAGGGATCTAGCGTCATCAAGCCATCATCTCCTCAGCTCGGTCAGATCTGTAAAACGAAGAAGAAAAAGCATCCTTTGGTGCCTTGTCTTTGATTTTTTATCGTTGTTGTTACCTCCTTTCCCCCTTCACAATCAAAGTCACAAGGTAACAGATACAAACACACAACGCACCCACCCTCAATCATCCAATTCATCCCCATACAAATCGGACAATACCTTTTGCCATCAAGTTCACGAGAAAACAAGAAGACAGTCTCGGTCCTTTTTCGCCGGGTCATCATCGATTCCATTCGCACAATTCCATTCGCACAGACTAGCACTCACCCGCAAGTAGGATAATAGGATAATAGGGATAGTATCCTGTCGTCAATCCTTTCTCATCTCTTTACATTTTTCTTTTGTGGATAGATTCAGTTGATTCGAGTCCAAGTCGAGGTTATCAAAGGTGAGTCTGATCTTCTGCCTCGTGTCTATCGTTATTGGCCGGTAGGACAGAGTGGGGGGGAAAAAGAAGTGTGACTGTGGTGATGAAGATGAAAGATGAAGACGATTCCTTTGAGTCAAAGGGTGGATGATGGATGGATTTCCCGCTCGCTTCGAGACACACCCCCCCTTCCCTCATGTTATCATCCCATCTCCCTCATGTTCATCCAGTCTGGAACTTGGATAGTTCTCAACATCACGTTGGGGACATCCCGTATTTACATTTCAATCCCCGTTACTTGTTCCTCCATGCTCTTCTCAACTGTTTCACGGATCCGCTCCTGTGTTGTCACTGGTCACGTAGTCAATTATCATACATATCATTCGGTTTTAGTTTCGGGTTATACCACCCTCGCCCATCCGAATGCACCCTACACCCTACCATCTCATGTTTGTCTTTCCTCATATCTGCATCTCATCTTCCATATTCCTTCTTGACTTGTTATCATGTTTCCTCTTTCTGCCAACCATGAACTCTTCAGCTGACATCTACTCTGCTATTTCCCGTTTTGATGAACTCTTCACCTCTTTCTCCGATTACCTCGCCAATCCTGTACTACTCTTCTTCAAACTCACACAAACGAAAACAACCTGACACCTCAGCCTCGACGAATACTCTTGCCACCCTGCCATCCACACCACCTCTCCCACCTCCCCTCTTGTCCGGTACCAGTACCACCTTTGGCACCCCACACACGCCAGCACAACCTGGCTTTCAGACTCAGTACAGTCAAGATCAACAATATACTGACCCTTCTGGGTCGGGAGGAGGAGAATACAAATCAGGGGGAGATCCCTGGGCATTCAACGCCTTCAGTTCACCTCCCTCCCCCTCCACGTGAGTTATTCGGTATCTATCTAACCGGACCATAACTGATCAAGCTGTATAGGATAACATCTACCAGTGATTCACAGACTGGGGGGGAAACGTTCCCCCCTTCTGATACCGGTGAAGGTGAATCATCATCTTCCAGGTCTGGATCATCCCGTCGTCAGAATTTATCTCTCAACATCAGTTCCCTGCCTACACCCTTCCAGAACGCTTCCATACAATCACCCGGATCTCTAGCTTCTAGCGGTGCTCCCTTTACCGATTCCTTCACCTCATCTCACAACGTCAACTTTGATCAAGACTATTTCCACTTTACGGATGGTTCGTTTTCTTCCACTGGAGAAGGCTCATTAGCAGGCCAGATACCTCTTGTTCCTCAGGGTCAACAGCCTACACATAGATTACCCGCCTCTCAACCTTCCAGTCCAATCAGAGGTGTTTATGCTTTACCTTTTGGTAATCAAGTTGGCAGACAGAGAGGAGCGACTTTCAGCGGTGGATCGTTCTACCCTTACGATCAGAACGGATCACCAGTCTTCACCTTCACCCAGAATATCCCTCCTCCTCAAGCCATACCCCCTCATCTCACTTTCACGAACATCCAATCACCCCTTCACTCACCATTAGCACCTTCACCGGTCATATCAGCTTCTCCCGTACAGCTGCAAACCGACAATTCTTCCTTCTTCCCTGTTCAGCAGACACAACAACAACCGCAATCACAGGGACTGGGCGTGCAAGAGGTGTTGATGGAAGACGTGTCCACCCCAACACCTGCCGTACAACCACCAGTCCTCAGCAGGAAATCCTCCTTGGGACAGCTGCAGCAACAGCCATTCGGGTCTATGACACCAGAGTTTTCTATGGAAATGTTAGATAAGCTCTCGTTATTGGACAAGTGAGTTTGTTCCTAACCCTTCTCTGAGTTCCTCCCACTGACATCCTCGTTTTCAGAATCGTTATATCTGCCCAAACCGCCAAAGACGCTCTTCTTCGCGGTGAACAAGTAGACGTATCAGCTAGTCTTGGAGATATCAATCATCAGCTCGAAATCGCCAGTGAATTAGGAGTCGGACCTGCTCCTACCCCAAGAGATATGATTACACCCAATTCACAAAGTGTATCGCCTGTCAACTTCACCACATCACCTACAGTCCAATCAACACCCGGTATGACCCAAACATTCTCAAATCCAATCGGCCAACCCACAATTTCCACTCAAATGCAGCCTCCCATGAATGTCCCATCACAAGGACTGCTACCTTCGTTACCTGTTGATGGAAACGTGGTGAATGCTAACCGAGCTGTATCGGCCACGCCTTTAACCTCCGGAAACCCTAATTTGATGGCGGCTGCAACACCGACCGATTTCCTGAATGGGAACAAGGTCCAAGCTCCACCTCTGGTTCACTCTCATTCTTTCCCCAACGGACATCAACTACCTAGTCAGATTCAAGGGACTATGACTCCAAGTACGCCTGTCGTCCCATCACCATCTTTCATCGCTGCCATAGGTGCTCAACATGCTCCCATCATATCTTCACCTCTCGCTACTATCCCTCCATCTCGACCTCCTAGTCCACCTAGATACACCATCCCTGCTCAACCATGGACCAATGACATGATGCCCACTATGGACATGTCCACTCAGATGCCCTCAAACCAAATTTCTCTTCAGCAACAGCCCACTGCTGCTCTCGAACGACGAGCCTCGCAGAGTGAACGTGCCGATGGGCTACCGATCTCTAGAAATAGGAGTACCTCTGTGCACAAACAATGGGCACATCCTATGATGACTTCGAGCGTACCTCCTTCGGTCTGGCAGTCACGACAAGGGTCACCAGAGGACATGGATGAGGATGAGTCAGAGGATGAAGGACCTCGCAAGAGCAAGCGTAGAAGAAGTTCAGTGGGTGGTGATGGCGGACCCAATGCAGACTTGTTGAATGGCGCTCTAATCTCGGAAGATATAAGGAGACAGATGGATCAGATCTTTGAGGAGTTTTTGAACAGGGTCTGCTCGGATTGTAAGTCGCTTTTCTTCTCATTCTTATCATCAATAGATCGCAGATGTTGGTTAGCTGACAAATGTTTCCTGCTGCAGTGGAAATTTGTGATAACAAGGGAGAGAAATTACATCAAGTTCTCATGCCAAAGAAAATGCAACGTCTGGACGAATCAACCGACTACCGACCGTTCAAATTCCGTATCCAGGCTTTCACAAATGCTTTTACTGAGGAAGTGAGCATATCGTCATTCGATTCATGTGCTGGTTCCCCCGCTAACGAGTTTTTGACTTTCTTCCAGCTACAATGCCGTGGGATCAGTGAAGAGACAATGTCTGTCAAAAAGATCAAGACATATCTCTGGAAACAAGACTTGATTTCGCGTTTCAATCCTGATGGAAAGAAAGCTAAATCAAAGGGAAATCACATTTGGAATGTTGATGCGAAGAAACTACCAGGTGGAGGATGGGTGTTCAGACCGTTCAAGAGGAGGATTATCGGTCAACCTAATTCTTTCGCGTGAGTCAACTTTGCAATCCAAGTTGAGATCGTCAGGAACTGAGGCTGATCATCAATGCCTTTTGATAGCCTTGTCAATCAGAAATACGAGTGGGAGCCTCGAATATGGGATCCTCAAGCTGCGTCCGATACTATTAAACCTTCCTTCCATTCGCCTCCTGGTGGATTACCATCTTGGCTGCACTGGGAAGATTCCACCAAATTAGTTGGATTACCCGAACAACCCACCGGGCCATTACCTATCACTGTCATTGCCGAATTCATCGATGGTTCAGGTAATCAGACTACTCTAGAGACGACATTCACCATCCAGGTGGTTCCTCATCTTCTACCCCTCAATGAGACTACTGCGATGTATGCTCAGGCTGGGTTCATCCCATTTGATTTCCCTGATCAACCAAATGGTCAGCCGGTCGCTATGATAAACCAACAGGGGTGAGTAAAGTGTACGAAGTATATTGATGGTTGTTGATAGCTGACTTATGTTCTATTATGGGACTGAAGACTTTCGTACTCGACTGGAACTATGGTTTACCCTCAACCTGGATCTCAACCGTTCCCAGGTCAACAGTGACCATGAGCAAGGTTATCGCATCTCATATTGACGGAGATCCTTGAGAGCAATCATCATCAACACAACAACCATCTCCTTCACAATCGACGAATATTATCCCTCACCTATACAATCCTCCATCTTCGTCATTGCTAATAATCCCGTTTTATATTCCGACTTCACTCGATGTATAGAGGTATTCCGATCAAGAGTTACCGATCAAGAGTTATAGAATAGGGGATAAAATTGAAATTGTTGTAGATGAATACAATATAAATGCAAATACAACTGCCAGTCGGTATATTGGTATATAATTTGAGGAAGGAAGGAAAGAGAGAGGGAGAAAGAACCGTTGAGCGGGCGAAGGTGATTGAGTTATACCTGCGAATAGATGAAAAAGAATGTGGGATTTTGATGCCCCTTGATGGGAGGAAAGGACGGAAGGGAGGAAATAAGGGATGAAAGGAGACAAGAAGTAAAAACAAATATATCTATATATCATGTCTTATCTTAAAGAGATGTAAACTTTATCATCTCGCTGTGTGTTGTGATGTACAATATAGTACACTGCTTTCGCAGCCTGTGAAGATCGAGACACATAACTAGGCAGATAACATTGGGCAATAGTATATTTTCATTTCATCTCGTTCTCCTCGCTCCTTCCTATCTTCCGATGGACCATCACATGTATACAAACAATGTATGTAATCACCTCATACAACATCCCTCCCCAACCTCAGAACATCCGAATAACCGCTGTTTAACTTTTCATACCTTGTCTCTATATCAGACAACCCTCAAAGGATCTCTATCAGCTTTCGAAACTAAAACTTGCCATTGCCCATTGGGCTGTTCATCATGTATATTAATCTCCGAATTTAATTCCTTCTCCAACCATGGTTGTAACACTTGAGAGAGGTAGGGTCGTTCGGTATTGGTGTGATTGGTCAGGATGACGGAGGTTCCTGAATGTATAGCAGCGAGGACCTCATGCTACAATGTGACGAAATTAACATTGAGTCAGTGTTTCTCGATAGACCTCATAAATTGATCAATTTGAGAATAGATTTATGGGTTGGGTTTCTTTTCTGAACGCTAGCTGTTCCGACGACTCACATGGGACATCTCTCCTGTTAGGTACAAATCCGCTTTCACACCTTTGAACAGACTTGCACCTGATAATGGACGAGTGAATTGATCAGCTTAAGAATTCTCCTCTGGTATGTGGCAAGTAGTGTACGGTAACTCACCTGAACCCGCACATACAGCTATTGAATTTATGGGTCTTTCAATTTCGGGAGTAGCCAACTGAACTATACATACATACAAAGTAAGTGAGTAAGTCAACAGAAGGATTCTCATTCCAAGATTCTCAATCACGCGATTAGTCTGATTCAATCAATGACACTCACCATGATCCAGATCCAGATGATCTTTAACCATCCTCACTACCTGTCTTACATCCAATGGTACCGATAAATTGACGATCCTTCCCATACCTGCACCTTCGAATCCTTCGATCTGCTCTGAAGTGGTTATTGGCGAATTTGATTTGGAGATCGATAAGAATGGTTTGATAAGCCTACGATTGTGAAAATCGAGAATATTAGCTATCATCGAACCTGAATCAAACCGATTTCAACCATGAAAAAAGAAAAAAGTGAGGCTGTACTTCAACTTACCAATTATTTATACCGTTCGGAGTAGCGTCCAAACTCGTATGAGGTGAAAAGACACTAATACCTTTTGCTGATAATTTCAGTAAAGAAGATTGTAAAGGATCTTGTAAAGTCATCGATTTAAGACCTCTGAATATTGGTGGATGATATGACACGACTAATGCTAAAGTGGGGAGAGATAATGCTTCGGCTGCGACGGATGGTGTTAGACTATGATTGTGGTCGAACGTCGTACATATCAGTCTTCATTTCTTTGTATCGATACGCCTTGACATTCTGGTGATTCGGTTGAGCTTGTACTCACTCGATAGTTAAGAGGACTTGCCGATTGTTAGGATTAGGATATGGTGCCTCTACCATCCCATCATTTAAGTCAGTACAAGTGATAGTTCTGTATTTCGTCAGTCGTATAGAGACATACCAATCATTGGTCCGACCTGATATTCATATCATCTCGTTAGCTTTGCCTTGATTTTTTTTTTTTTTTTTTTTACTTTTTACGATAGACGATCGATAAAACCCACATTGTCCCAACTTCGCTCTGCCAGCTGCAAAGGGGCGATCCTCTCCCATACTCTCTTGATCAGTGCCAGAGGTGCGACGTTGACGGTTGGATTGCCCATGTTGTGCGATACAATCTTCCCTTTGGCTCTCGAGTGATGTTGAAGTCAATGACGACAAAGAGAGTGTCAATTCGACTGGAAAAGTTCATTTCCATATCATGACGATGAACTTGTAAAGTGGAGGTAACTTAGATGGAGTGCAAAAGATACAAAATGTGGCACCAAATCCAATGAGAGATCCAAGCTTATATCGACTGAGCACTGTCATCCAACCACGACGACCGTGCAGTAAGACTATCGCTTCCCATGGTATGACAGATATCCAGGTAAGCTGAATACAGTCTCAGAGGAATGCCTGATATTCATGTGCCATGATAGTAACTGCTAAGGAAGTGACGCGTATATGGGGTGCCAGTGGTAGTTCTTTAAACGTGCCGCCTCTCTTCCGGTCTCATGTCTCATTCAGGGTATGTAATGGTGGGAGGGGGATGTTCGTAATGACACCACTTATATGGCACTAGCACTGGATCGAATCTCTCCTCATACGCGTGAGCACAACGTATTGTATTGCACCGCATACCCGCACCATACACCAAAGAAAAGAAAGAAAGAGAGGACGACGCACTGCATATTCTGGCTCCATTCACTCATCACACACACCATCATACCACCCGTCCTTTTATTGACAGATCAAACCTTCCTCACACCCATCCATATAATTTACATATACCATAAATCCATCCAACACAAACAGAGACATCTGACGCATAATCGAAACGCAACTCAACCGAGACATATCAAAGCCCCCGCTTCTTCCCATATCTCATATCACATATCACATATTCACCCAAGCCCCTTTTCTCTCGTACATCGTCACTTCGTCGATTCGTACTCGCGTTGTTTCATCTACAACTTGGCAGAGAAGAAAAGATCTTTTCATCTTCATCCTCAACTGTACATCGCATTCGGCTTATCGGTGTTGCTCTCTTCCTCCTCCTCTTCTTCTTCATACATACAATACATTTACGGCTGGACCGATATATACCAAAACCAATACCCACATCTCTCCTCTTCGTCTGTTGGACAGAAATAAACAAATAAGAAATCAAAATGGCCAGAGATCGACTTGGTAACGTTGTGAGTGTTTGTTTGTCTGTATCAGAAGAGTTTAGAGGTGCGCGGAGTACGCACTGGGATGATAGCTCTAGGCAGTTCAACGAAGAAGATCCAAGCGCTGACTTTTGAGTGTGAAACGAAACTCCAGAATCGACAATATGGGTAAGTCATACTATCTCCCTTTGCTTTTCCAGTGATCTATCACTTATATATAATGCTACATAAATGAACTAACAGACGGCTCAGTGATTCACCTACACCTCAACCTACTTATCCACCCACAAACGGTGTGATTGCACCTTCCCGAGCGCCCAACCCATACGCTCAACAAGGTAACAACTCCCTACCTGGTGCTCAACCTGGTCAGTATGCTCAATACGGTCAACATGCCGGTGCGCAACAGGGTCAAGCTGCCAACCCCTACGGAGGAGCTTATGGTCAACAGGAACAATATGCCATGGGTGGTGTAGGCGGCGGTCCCACCGCCGGAGCGGATTTCTGGTCAGAACTCTCCACGACTAATTCCCTTTTGGGTCAGTTGCAAGATCAGATTGGACAGGTCAGACAGGCTCATCAAGCTAGTTTGGTAGGTCATCTTCACATCATCATCCCACTGGCACACGTGAAAGGTTGGAAACATGTATTGACTTTTTTTTTTTGTTTTTCATTGGGAAGACCTCTACCGACCCAAACTCTCGATCTTACGTTTCTCAATTGAACGATGCCGCACGAGAGAAGAGAGAAGAATGTAAGAATCAAATCAAGAAATTGTACAAGTTGGCCAAAGGTGATAGAGCACAAAAGACCCAGGCGGAAGGTGTTAAAACCAGATTCCAATCTTTGTTACAAGAACACCAAGTGATCGAAAAAGAATTCAGGAAAAAAGTTAAAGATAGAGCAGAAAGACAATATAGGATTGTAAACCCTAATGCGACAGAGGAAGAAGTTAGACAGGTTACTGAGTCTGATAATCCCCAGATCTTCAGTCAGGCTGTAAGTGTTACGATTTCCCCCATTTGTCTACCACATGGTTCGATGCTGATGCTCTATACCTCTCAATCAGCTACTCAACTCGAACCGCTACGGAGATGCTCGAAATGCCTATAGAGAAGTGCAAGAACGACATGCCGAGATCCAAAAGATCGAAAAGACCTTGACTGAATTAGCCCAAATGTTCAACGAGATGGCAATGTTGGTCGAACAACAAGATGAGACTATCGTCAATGTTGAAACTCAAGCTCAAGGTGTTGATACGGATATCAAAGCTGGGTGAGTTGTGGTTTCGGATCTAAAGAACAAATTACGTCTCCCGGTGGAACATAGCTGACCTGGTGCTCTATAAACACAGTTACGATCAAACTTCCAAAGCGGTCGATCACGCTAGAAAAGCCAGAAGAAAGAAGTGGATCTGTTTCTGGATCTGTGGTGAGTATTTTTTACGTTGTAAACTCATTGCTGCTTGCTGATGATCTTTCAATCTCTGTTCATAGTCCTTATCATCGCTATTCTCGCTTTGGTATTGGGTATCTACTTTGGTACTAAGAAATAATCAACCTTTCTTTCTTTCCATAGATCACCTCTTTGTCTTGTTTTCTTTTTGTTTAGCTCTTTATACATGTGGATGAGATTTTTGATTCTGGAGATTTGATACATGAATTATCCCTAACACGATGAGCGTCATGGGAAGAAGGTGGATGTCTAATTTCATTTCATTTGATCCATTCTCTTTCCGTCTTAAACTTGAGATCCAATTTGATAATTTACTTTGTCTTCTGATGATATTGATCTTGATGGCGTTTAACCATAGTATGAAAATGATAGTGATGTTTATGGGAATGCAAATGAAAATCATCTTGTAACCTGTCACAGTCTGTGGATTGTGGCCCCGCACGGTGATGGTGAGAAGTGACGCGCATGTGCCATGTAAATTATCATTTCAAGCATGGATCATGATGAACAGATCAAATTTAGCGCTTGTCTTAGTGTCTGACTTTACACTTTGTTACCTCGTTGTCAGAGGAGATCGACAATAGACCTTCAACAAACAACGATCCACAGCTAGTGTTGACACGCTGTAAACGTGCTCATCAGGTGCGATCAAGTGAGGTCATCGTGATCGGATTGGATTGGATTGGATCCACAACACGACAATACCTCCTTTCATCGACTCTCATGTTGTATTATTGGGCATAATTACAGGCTACCTTATCACCCGGATCCAATCTACCAACTACCCAGCTTCAAACTCAGCTCAGACACTGGTGGTCTTAGCTAATTTTGTTCACCTTGGCCAATAACATCTTCCAAACTTGTCCATTTTGAAGACGCTCAAGCTCAATGAATAAGAAAAAGTGAATTTTGATACCACACTATCTCGCTAGGTCCCGTTGGAGCATTGACCACTGTCTATCGGTGTTACTTGGGTCATAACGAACGATTCAGAATCAAGTCTTTGACCCCCTTGTGAGTTAAAATTGGACAACTTGATCTTTTACTCCTTTTCTATATCCTTCATCAGCCAATTCAATCTTTGAAAGCTGACGAGATAAATTATCTTAGGCTGAGGATATCTAGGCCAATCTTCCTCTTTATCCACCTTTCACGAGTGGAACACCACAAGATGACCTCAACAGCTCCTTTTCTCACCCCTCTCCACTATATCATCCCCGTCATCCTCTTCGTACCTTTAATATTCGTCCTCTTACCCAAACCAAAACCTATCGATCCTATACCTGGTGTACGACCCATAACCGTCCAGCGGATCACCCCGCGTAAACCAACCATATCAACCTGTTTGCTCTTATTATCTTTGCTGGCTTTTGGTGATATAGCTATCCTGGCTTCTGATCTGGTCACAGAGAGAATAAGGAATGGTGATCAACCCATCAATATCCCCGATTATCTCAGAGGTGGAAAGTTGGCTGGAGAAGTGATCTACACTCTTGGTCAATTGATTGTCTACGGTCTAGCACTGGCGGGCGTTTGGTGGAGAGAAAAATGGCAGTCTCAAAGTTTGGTTACTCTCGCCACTCTAGCTTTTGCATTGGAAATACCTAATCTTGTTGGATTGGTTTTGAGAGAATTACATACTCGTGAGTCAGCTCTATTTCGAATATCAATCGTTGATCGAATCACTCAGCTGATGTGATGATAATCTGTGCAGACGGATACGATAAGATCTTCACCGTCCTCTCCCTTGTACCTTCATCATCTCGATTGCTCGTTTTACCCATTCTGATCGTCGCATTGCTCTCTCCGAGAGTGTCATACGAGCCAGCCGATGAACGTACTGGGCTGCTCGGCGAATCAGCTGTCGACGGACGTGTCGACTCCGCTTCAACCGAGTATGGGACTTTCGATGACGATTCTCAAGATCCTACTAAAACCACTACGAGCACCACTGGAGCACCTACAACGCCCGTACCAGGTGCAGGTGAGAACACAATCAATCCAAACGATAACACCGCCGCACTAGCAGCAAAAATCGCTGCAGCCAAAAAGATCAAGATCACCAAACAGCTCGGCGTGAAAAAGAAAGATGAAAAAAAGGAAGAATTGTCTCTGAGAGAAGCGTGGCTCAAGTTCAGACCCCTCGTCCCCAAATTGTGGCCAGCAACAAGTATCAAACTTCAATTTTTCGCTGCTATGACCGGTGTTATGATCATCGTCGATCGAATACTGACTCCCTTGTCACCTATCTCAATGGGATTGTTGATTAGAGCGTTAACCGAGAGGAATCAACACGATATCTGGAAATGGCTCGGAATCTACTTGGTCATAAGGTTGTTGAACGCGAGTGGCACCCTTGGTGCTATTCAACAAGCGTTCTGGTTACCCATCGTGCAGTATACAGATAGAGAAATGCAGATGCTCTGCTTCAACCATATTTTAGAGCTCTCTCTGGCCTATCACACCAAGAGGAATACCGGTGAAGTGATGAGGATCATCGAAAGAGGTTCGGCGGTCAACAATTTATTCAGAACAATCTTATTCAGTGTCATACCAACTTTTGCAGATATCGCTATTGGATTTTCGGTATTTCAATACTTATTCGGACCAATCATCACTTTCACCGTCTTACTCTTCATGATACCTTACCTGTGCTTCACATACTACTCTACCAAATTCCGAAAATACATTCGACAAGAATACATCGATAAGGACGTTCAACAGCGAGGAGTCGTATCGGATGTTCTAACTAATTGGGAAAGTGTCAAATATTTCACTGGAGAACCTAGAGAGGTAGAAAGATTCACCAACGCCGTTGGGGATTTGCAAAAAGTAGAATGGAAATGGGATATGGGCTTCCAAGCTGTCTATGCCATCCAATCTCTACTTCTTACTTTGGGATTCGCCTCGGGAGCTATCCTACTCGCATGGAATATCATGAGAGGTATAGGTGATGCTGCGTTGTTTGTCATCTTTATCCAATACTACGGTGCTTTCACCACACCTCTGAATCAACTTTCGAGTCTATACCGATCTATCAATACCAACATCACCGATTCCGAGAAGATGTTGAAATTGTTAGCTGAACAAACTGAGATCAAAGATTTGCCCGATGCGAAAGACTTAATTATCACGGATGGTACGATCGAATTTGACGATGTCACCTTCAGCTACGATGATAAAGTCACTGCGTTGAAGAACGTCTCCTTCAAATTGGGTAAAGGCGAATCGATGGCATTGGTAGGAGAAACTGGATCAGGTAAATCAACAATCTTAAAATTGATTTATAGATTTTACGAGGTTAGTTCAGGAAGGATACTCATTGATGGACAAGACATCTCAAAAGTCTCACAAGCGTCATTGAGAAATGTCATTGGAATCGTACCTCAAGATTCCGTGTTATGGAATGATACGATAGGAGCTAACATCGCGTATGGGAAACCGGGTGCCTCGGATGAAGAGGTTATTGCTGCTGCGATAAGAGGTAGGATCCATGACAAGATTATGACCTTTGATGAAGGATATGATACCATTGTAGGAGAACGGGGCAAGAGATTGTCAGGTGGTGAGAAACAGAGAGTCAGTCTGGCGAGGATGTTTTTGAAGAATCCTGCGATTTTGGTGAGTGATTCGTCAGCACTCATTATCGAGTGTGGAATATCTAGGGCTAAGTTAAGTGTGTTGCGTATACGTGTGCAGGTCCTCGACGAAGCTACTTCAGCACTTGATACAGAGACTGAAAGAGAGATCCAAAAGTCTTTAACCGTTTTGGTAAGTTCAAAGTAGCCAAGCCAAACCAAAAAATCCGAGCTAAATTCACATCGTGATGTCTACAGTCGAAAGGGAAAAGTTCACTTTCAATCGCTCATAGATTATCCACCATCATCAATTCTGATAAGATCGCTGTGATGAAAGAAGGGCAGATGATTGAAATCGGTACCTATCAGGAATTAATCACTAAAAAGGATGGTATTTTTGCTAGAATGTGAGTTGACAATAGGATCCACGAGCAGATTCGGGTGCTGAATGAAATGAGCCTTGTCATGTGTTCAGGTGGAAACGACAGATCTATACCGAAGCTGAATTACTCGACGACGAAGACCTCGAAAAAGTGGCCAACACTCTTCCGACTGCGGATGATTTACGATACGCTCATGCTCATCCTGCTGAAAAATTCGATACCAAGAAAGGCAAAGATGATGATGATAAGCCTGATAACGGAGCGGAAGATCCAACTTCTGAGCAACCCTCATCATCTACTACGGCTATTGCTCAGACCAAAGGAGACGCCCCCGCGTTGATCGATCTCGACGACAAGGCTAAGGACCAAACTACTGAGGGATCTGGATTTGCTGTCGATGTGCCACCACCCATCATCGATAATCCAGAAAATGCATCTTTCGCTGATGCTGTTAAATCGCCATCACCCGAAGATTCTGGCGATGCAAATGTGATCATTGCTCCTGAGCCTCCCTCTAGGCCACATGATATCGAAGAGGGCAAAGACGTGCGAGAATCGACCCCAGACGCAGCTGAGCCGACTAGCGCTGCTACTGGACCTGCCTCCGTCGTTGAAGTCCAAGATCCCATCGCTGCCGCCCGACCCGAGGAAGTAGAGGATGGCTTTAGCGAAACTCCCAAACCCGCTGAGGAAACTGAGACTACTCCCGATACTACCTCAACGCCAGTCCCCTCTGTACCCTTCCCATCATCTCCTTCTGCATCACCTAAGAAAGAAGGTTCAGTATCTTTGTCGCTCAATTCGCCATCTCGAAAATCTACCGAAGGATCTTCCTCGCCCGTCAAAGCATTCCCCACTGAATCACCCAAACCTGCATCCGTTCCATTCCCTTCTTCTGCATCTGGTAAACCCGCCAACACAAAAAGATGGTCTACCATGTCTGCTTCTCCATCCATCGCCTCTGCCTTATCTTCCACCGGAGGAGGTGAAGGTGCACCAACGGGATCCTCGCCTTCTAAATCTGATACGTCAGGAGGAGATAAGTCGGATAAGAGACGTAAGAGATTAAGTTCGATCAAAGGGTTTGTCCGACGTATATCAGATCAGGGATTGACCAGATCATCTAGTGGATTGAGATCACCCGCTTCAGAGGAATTACCTCCTATCTCGGGAAACAACGAAAATGACCACGAACCCGATGAGAATACGCCTTTGGTCGGACAAGGAGAACAAAGAGAGAGAAAGGTTAGTACACATGGTGGGAAAGATGACAAGAAATTGTCAAAGAAGAAGAAGAAACATGGTAAACATTAGGTATTAGGTATTGTGTATATCATAATAAACATTATTATCATTATTGGATGGGATGAAAACGAGATGAGGAACAAAAGCTTAATATATTAATGATCGTGGCAACATAGGAGGAAGATAGGGAGATTTGGTTATATGGATTTGATTGTATATGACAACACAATTCACCGTTTCTTTTCACGATATTTGCTCATGCAATTCAGGAGTAGATGACGAGAGTGATATATGACTTCATGCAGTAGGTAAACAGACGATTCTTGGTATGTATATAGATTCTCAATTATATGTATTTAACATATGCTGATTGATGCATTTTAATCCTTATTTTGCTTATGTATCTATGTGTATGTTTTCATATCTACTTGTTACTTTTTACTAAATGCTCTCACATCCAAAAGTCCTTTTCACCTTCCAACTCGTCACTCTAACACCAATAAGCAGAGCAATCCAACATCCTAAATCAACTATCAAAAGTGTAACACCCGACAACATGAATCTAGGAGCGAATACTTTCCATACCATCAGATGTCTTCTTAACCATGCTGATGTTATCGCACTAGAGAACGTAATGAGGGTATGATAAATTAAAAAACCTAATATCAATTGTAAGACGTGCGTCAAGATCGGTTGTTTAGCTCCTTGTCCTCCTGCGGAAGACGAGGGGATAGGAGATATATTCCATAAAGCCAATAAAGGAATTGCCATTGCCGAAAGGAAAAATGGTCCCCAAGTATTTATGATTACCAACAAAGGTGATATCGGATAAGTGACGGTGTTGAATCCTATGAAAGCGGATTTCCACTGAATCGAAGATAAAACAGCTTGATGTCCCGTTGAATAAAAACCTATAAACCCACTTAATACCAATGGAACTAAATCGGTGAATGATGGTCGAACAATCGTAGATGAATTATCAATCCCATCAAAATTACCCGGTCCTGAAGTACTAGTACTTCCACCGCTGTTGGTGGCGAAAGATTGTTGTAGGATGACAGCGTCTCTTCTTGTATCTACCAATTCCAGATAAACCAATTGACCCACCAACAAGGCAGATAAGACTAATTGACCCATTGGCTGATTGGTCAAGTGAACCAACGTAAATGGAATAATGTAAAATAGGATATAAGTTGATCCGTAGGAATTAGCAAATCCCAATACGCTAACTTGGGATTCACCAGTCGACTGATCAATCTTCTTCTCCACCGTTATGCATAATGGTGATATCAACCATATGTATGGTAATGCACCGAGGTTGATACCGATTGATATACGGGCTAACCAGATTTTCAGGAACCCCGCTGCTGAAATTGCAGATTGAGTTAATCCTATTGAGTCGGAATTGTACTCTAGGTATTCTAATACCCAATAAGTAGAATTGAGGACTAAAATTCCTCTCCATAGGTATCCTAGGTAGAAGGGTGCAGATCCAGCTAGGGATTTGGATCGACTGAGGGTTATACCGATCGCTCGAGGTAATTGTAATGCCAGTGGAATGATGGCTAGGACGACCCAACGAGGTGATACAGGTGTATTACCGGAATAGAAGGTTACTCGACAATACGGTTGTTGTTCTTCCCTACAGACCGTGATCGTACTTGCTAATCTGACGATGATGGCGTATGCGAGAGATAGACCGATGATTTTGATTCGCATATCTGCTGTAGGGGCTGAAAGGGCTTTGAGGAGGTATATGATTGAATTGGTAGTGAGAAGGAAGAGGACCATTCGGTCTTCCCACATTATGAATGAATTCGAAGCGAAGGAAATCGCATGAGCGAAGAGAAGGAAAGGTCCGATATATCGATTGATAGAGAATGTCTGTGGAAGGGAGAATTGGAGGAAAAGAGGAAAGATGATAACGATTTCGGAAACGATAACAGAGGTGACGACGAACGCTTTGATAGCTGTTGAGGGTTGAGCGGTATATATACCTGCTAAAGTTCCAACGATAGATCCGATGACAGCTGCAGCGGTAAAAGACGTTTCGAGAGCGAGTCGAGCGTAAATGTCCCAGTTGGTACTGTTGTTCCTCACTCCTACGTACAACGCAGTAAGTGTCAGTACACTTAATCCTAAGATCAGTGAACCGATCAGGATGAGTGGAAGTGAGAATTGAGCCCATAATGCTCTGAGGTGTCGGAGAGCCAATAAAGAGTAATGTCGGTGATGGTTGATAGAATCCTGTTGAGCCTGATGGTCCGATGGTTTAGTTGATGCCTCAGCAGCAGCAGCTTTGCCCTTTCTTATCCAGTCTGCTACCTTACCGACACCCGCCGAAGCATGATCCGCAATTTCTGGCACAGTGCCTTCGCTTGGATCATTAGTGTCCAAAGTAGCTCTAGCTTTACTCCATGGACCTTGCAACACCGCCTTTAAAGACTCGTCACCATAGGCACTAAGATAACGATCAATTTGCTCCGCATTAGCTCTGGATGCAGCTTCCAGCGTCGATAAGTCGTTGGAGAAACACTCGGGTATGATTGATCCCAGATTGTTATATGGTATCGGTATACCTAGAAGAAGCGATAAGGTCGGTACCAAGTCAATTTGGTTGATGTGTCTGAGGGGCACTTTCGAATTTGGGAAAGTATAATATGGCCATGAGTTGGTTATACTTTCTTCTACTGGTTTTCCCTTCAAAGGTTTAGATTTCGAGTACAGCCACATCGCAGAAGATGTCTCCAGCTCCGAATCACCCCCGTGATTGCCTTTATCGTCCATGCCGTGATCTCCCAACAGCACTAACAGCGTATCATCATCTAACGAATCGACAATTTGACGTAAGACTTTATCCATTTGATCTAATTTGGTTTTCATCGTTTCTACATTAGGTCCGACTCTATGTCCTACATGATCTACACCTAAGAAATGACCTATCAAGACATCCCATCTGCTTTGATTGGCCGGTTGAAGGTACGGGAAGATGTTTTCGATCACCCCTTCATCGACAGTATGTAGATCTTCGACATTGAAAGAATCGTATGGATGAGAAAGGTTGAAAGAGTCTGGAAATAGGTTCACCCAAGTATCATCACCCATAAATCCTATTGTCTTATTAGCATTCAAGAGTTGTGTGATCAAGGAATCTTCTTCTATGGCGGTAGAAGCGAAATTAGAACTGATATCGATAAAAGTAGGTAAAGAACCGGTGGTTATTCCCTTGATACGTTGCATAGTGGCTGTAGGTGGGTCAGAGAAGGCATTGTATATGAGTGAATGATCAGGTTGAGAAGCTGATAATTCAGAAGGTAAAGTGAGTATGCCATGATGATAAGGTGATTTAGGTGATGGATAATGAGGGGAGATGAAATCGGTTCGTAAGGCGTCGATCACCAATATCACAGCTTTGGAGTGCGTTGCAGGTATTGGCGCGGGGGAGGAGGGTGTATATGAAGGTGATACGTGAGGAATGGTAAGTCGGGTGAGGAGGAATCCTTTCGTGAAGATGTATAGACCGATGATGTGAAGAGAAGTTATATAGAGAAGTAGGAGGGTTGCGAGATTCCACCTTGAGAGGTTACGCAGCCATGAGCTGGACCGTATCTGCTTGGGAATCGTCGGGGTCACCGATGCAGGCTTCTCCTCAGCCCGTGAGGAAGCCGGCTCGGACATGTCGCCTTACTATTGAAGCAAGGGGGCATCAGTACGCGAGATACAGGGCAGCAAGTCACGATACATCAGACTTGGACATACCTGGCCAATACGTATCTGAGGTCTGCTCCTCTTTTTGCTGTGCTTTTTTGGTTTTGCTGAGAAATTGCTCAGAGCTGAGTTGTCTACTCCTCTCTTGACTTCTCCCGAAGTTGAGCGGGTTTAGCTTGGTGTGTTTAGCTCGTGTCAAGCTTGAATGTATGAACGAGGATTGTGAGTATTTCTGAAATTTCTGATCAATTCACTAAATCAACGACGTGGACCTTGGTGTGTGCCTGAGTTCCCACTTTGACGTGATCCAAACTGCAAACTGCCCATACATACATATCCGGTCCGACGCTTGATAACCCCTTTCCTATCTTTTGCTTTTTCTTCTTCCATCTCTCTTCTTCTGCTCCCTCCTCATCACAGCTGATATCCTCGTACAACATGTCAGGAAGAGCAGCAGGAGGTCCTGTCGCACAGCCAGCTGACCCAGCTAGGCAACAAGGTAACAACGATAAGATATGGGGTGTAGTCCGCTCAGTAGCAATGTTTGTCGCTGTCCAAGCTGGTGAGTGATCACCTCAGACCTCAATACATAATAATGTAGCTGACACCATTTGCTCTTGTCTAGCCATGAAGTATGGTATGCAATATGTAAGCTACGCCTTTCGCGGTACATGTGATGAAAACATACACTGACGGAGACTTTGTAGATGGGCATGGGCGGTAACAAGTCGCCTTCTCCTCCTGTTCCTTCTCCAGCTGGAATCACTGCCGGAACGGCATCGACTCCCGTCGCTGTACCTCAAGGATCTCAACTAGCTACGCCAGCTTGGGATCTGGGTACACCTCTCTCCATGCTGTTGTACACGTCCACCTCTCCTTCTGGTCGAGATGTCGACCTGGATCATCCACTCGTTCAATGGGATGGTCTCACATACGGAGAATGGAAAGATGAGAGAGAAGCGGATCTCATCCTGGATGTTCCAGAAAGTGTATGGGCACACAATGGAAGCTGGTTTATGGATGTAGTGCTTGTGAAAGGTGGTGGTACACCTGGAGGTAAAGGTCCAGGAAACGTCTCGGCATATAGGAAACGTGCGTATCTATTTACCTATCAATCAGTTCTCCCCTATACCACACAACGTCCTCTGATGCTGATAGTCTTCATCTTCGTACAGAACTCACCCGATTCTTCCCCAAGAGACGAATCAGGAAAGAGAAGAAGCTTATCGGTAATAAGGAAGAAGTCGAGGAAGATCTCGAAGATCCCACTGAACAATCTGGACCAGCACCCATCGTCGCTCATTGGTCCAACAACCTGACTTTGACTATCGTCGCATCAGGTGGCGAAATCAACTTTGGTCAACTCTCACCTGTAGCTCAGCCATTTTATACTATCCAATCTTCTTTGGAAGATCCTACAAAGAAAGTATATCCTCCACCTATTTATCCCAACGATTTCTGGATCATGAAAGAGTCCTTATACACCATCAACGAAACTACCAAGACCTTACCTCTACATGTCACATACCATGCTATCTCAGCTATGAAATTCAACGTTTTCAGCTCTTTGACCGCGTCGTTCGAACAAGCTGCTCAACAGCAGGGAGGAGGCGGAATGGAATTCGACGAGATCAAACGTACTCTCACAGAAACCTCTCCATGGTTGTTAATCACCACTGCCATCGTCACTGTCTTACATACCTTGTTTGAATTCTTGGCGTTCTCAAGTGATGTTAGCCATTGGAGGAAAAAGGATAAAGATTTAGTGGGAGTATCGTTAAATACCATTTTAACAAACTGTTTCGTCCAATTGGTCATCTTACTGTATCTCCATGACAGCTCAGAAGAAACCTCTTTCATGATTCTCTTTGGACAGGGAATGTAAGTTGATCCAGCTAGTTTGTTACGAGCACATCTTAGATAGCTGATATCTCTTCCCAATCATTTAGTGGTCTCCTCATTGAAGCTTGGAAAATTACGAAAGGTAAGCTGATTGTCGCGGAATTGGATCGAAAGCTAGAGCTGACAGTGGTTCTGTTTTGATCAGTCACAAACATCCGAATAAGACCTGCCCCTACGTCAATCTTTGGTTACACAGTACAATTCGAAGGTGCGTTGATATGATGCCGGAACTCCTCTCCACATGGATCATTGCTAATTGCTTCGGCTACAGATAAACGAGAACTTAGTGAAGACGAAAAGAAAACTCAAGAGTATGACGCTCTCGCTTTCCGACTTGTGTCCTACGGCGCTATCCCATTATTGGCAGGTTATACCGTTTATTCTCGTAAGTCAGCTGGAGATTCAAGTAGAACGTCTAGCTGATTCAAATTCGATTTCATAGTACTTTACTTGTATGTCCACCGATCCTACGAATCATACCGTATTAGCGTCAACATTTTAGCTGACAAGACACCTTTACGCAGAACTCATCGAGGATGGTACTCTTTCATCGTGACTACGCTTGCTCAAGCTATTTACATGTTCGGTTTCGTCCAGCTTGTTCCTCAATTGATCATCAACTACAAGTTGAAGAGTGTCGCTCATATGCCGTGAGTATTCTACCTCCATGTTTACGATGTACAGTACTGACCGTGTTAATGCAACCTGTAGAATGAAAGCTATGATGTACAAGACTTGTGAGCTGGACTTGTTTTTCACGCAAAATGAACCCGATCAGCTGACCAGTCCATAGTATCAACCGTCGTCGACGATTTCTTCGCGTTCTGCATCAGAATGCCCTGGTTACATAGACTGGCTTGTTTCCGGTGAGTTATGTTGTGAAAGGAACGGCAGACAGGAGCTCATAATATGTATTTGCATCGCAGAGACGATGTCGTCTTCCTTATCTTAATTTACCAGCGATGGATCTACCGAGTCGACTACTCTCGTGTCAACGAGTATGGTCAGGTCAACGAGGGTATGGTAGAGGATGTTGGTAAGTCCGGTGAGAAGGAGAAGGAGACGAAGAAGAACAAATAGGCGGGGGAAAAATCAGCATGATGTGGTCTTGCGCTGGCAAGGACTCGAATCGTCGTCATAAGAGATCAGTTGCATAGCGGAGTACTTTCGAGACGATTGGAAGGTGTGAATAGACATGAAAGGGGATATCTCATGAAAACCGTTTGCGGTAGTCGTAAGATTTGACCACGCGTCTTGTCTGGTTACACTCAAACAGAGCGAATACTACTTATATGACATATACATGCAATATATATGGCTGAAGACGATGTCTATGTCTGAATAGACAGTCCGTACCACCTGAGTTTTGTCATTAAACGATCATATCGCCATGATACTATTTACCATCTCTACTCTTCTTGAATTCTTCTATCCACCTCTTCTCTACTTCTCCTTTCGGCAAGACCACAAAACTCATCAAACCATCTTTCAAAACTATTCCATCTTTCTCCACTCCATCTTTCTCATTCTGATCTCTTTTAGCTTTCCGTATAATCTCCCTCAACGTCAACTCTTTACCAACTTTCAATAATCTCTTCTGACTGGTTTCCACATATATAACCAGGTTTTCCACGTAATATTCTTTCTTTTCATCCCATTCCGCAGGGGGTATTTCGACTTTTGAAGGGGATTGGGGGAACATGACATTCAGTTGATCTAGGAAAGAAGTGTTTTCCTGGAAAGAAGTTATGAAATCTGATTGGCCATATTGGGGGTATAACAAGAATACAGGGAATATAAGGGGAGTATCAATTGATATACTTTCTTCCCATTGATCCTCCCCATCTTGGTATTCTGACGGATCGAAATGGACAGGTGGGGAATTATCAGGTGGGTTTGAAGTTTTCACATTAATCAACCCTCTTTGATTAATCGCTCTTTCCATTAATCCTTTGATAACATTTTCTTTCCTTACTCTTTTCATTCTATCTTCATCCCTTTTCTGTCCTTTTATTACTTTATCTTCTAATCCATCCCACAACGTTATATCCTCTCCTGTAGTCTTCCCATCTTGAATTTCCTTTTTGGCTCTGGTTATAACATCCAAAGCTTCTTTCCACCTTTCAAGAGCTATCAAACTATTACTAACTCTATACATAGCTTTGATCAACGGTTTATCACTTTCCAAACTTTCCGTCGTATACAAAGCGATTATCGTTCCTACATCCCTCAAAACGGATTTATGATTTTTCAATAAGAGATTACTCTGAGCTCGATTGTTCAATAAAGTGATTTTCAACTTTAGGTCTTTAGGGTTGGAATCCAGTCCTGAGGTATAGGCTTTGACAGCTTCGCTATAGGATCTTTGAAGGTGAAGCTCGTTGCCGTGATTCTTGAAATTGGTAGCTACTTCTATATGGATTGAATAGGGGATGATATCAGTGATTGTCATATAACTCAAAGATGCTAGGCCTTCTCTCAACCCGACCAGACAGACTTGGGTAGCTAATGAATATAAATGATATACACTTTTCCCCAATACCGCTCTCGATTCTCGACCCCATGATCATTCTACCACGTACGATATAGAGATCAAATGTACTCACCATCACCTTCACCCTCAAAGACCAACGTCCTAAGAGCCTCCAAGACATCATTCGTCTCTCCATCCTTCGGTGTCTCTTTCATAAAGATAGGTGTTGATTCCAGGACAGCCTCGAAATCTTTATACCCATATTCCTTCTTCTTCTCTGGTCCTATACCTGGACCTTTGACTGATCCCGATGCTGAGACGGTACTGTAAGAATGGAGGAGGGTATCGAGTAGGTCATCTTGCTGAGATGGGGATTGAGCCATATTGAGGGAGGGGCGTGCGACTTGAGATGATGGCAATCAAAGGTTGATGATATTGATCTCTAGAGCTTTGTTCTGTTCAGTTTCACTCGGTCGGTCTGTTTTCGAGTGATTATATATGTAATTGCAGTTGTGCCTTTGTGGTCTTGCGAAATAGATAACAGTAAAATATGATCAAAATGGAATGGAATTTTAGAGAAACAAACACATTTTGTTTTTTTTTTTTTTTGGGTGTTCTGGTCAACCTCCACCCGCAACGAACGATTCGATGTTCATGTTCATGACCATATTCATGTTCAACACTCGATGAAGAAATTCACATGCAAATATTGTTTGTCAGTGTTCAAGCGGGCGTACAAGCACTGTAGAGTGCAGTGCTCGTGTACGGTATTGGAACGCCATTTCTGACTCAGTACATGATACATGGATGCTACAAGATGAAGGAATTATAATTGATAAAGTTCCGATCAAAAGAGCAAGAGGTATCGAAAAATCCAAGAGTGTAATCATACAGCAATAAGCAAACAGAATGACAAATACAGAAACAAAATGAAATCAACAGTCAAACCAATTCCTCACTTTTCCGGTAAGATGGGATCTGCCAAAACCAAATTACTACTCCTAGCACCACTGGCACCACCTTTACTAGCCTCCTTGTCATTTGAAGGTTCTTCTTCATCCGCGAACAAAACTCTAGCAGCCATACCCAAACTCGGTCTATCATCTTCTTGCGAGTGTACCGTTTTCATAGGTGATGGTGAATGGGCGAGAAACATCATCAACTCTGCTGCATTCTTATCTTCTTCCCTCGTTCTTCCACCTGTACCAGGTGCTGTCGTCGTGCCTGTCGAACTTCCGCTGTCCGGTATTTTATGTCGAGTATGTGAATTGGGTGTTTTCGTATTTATACTTATACTTGTCGTCCTACCTATCCCTCCCTTCGGTGTGGGTAATTTCGATGGCGAAGCGGATGGTATGGTAGGTGAGCTCGATCGATCTCTCTTGAACGCTTCGGGAATAGGTAAAGAATGTGAAGAAAGTAAAAATGGAGCTGCCAGTTTCGAAGAAGATCCGGTCGACGTGTCTCCTAATCCATCATCCGATAATCCACCTGAAGATAACATATGAGTTAAAGCCTTGGCAGCATCAACATCTTGACTTGTAGTGGTAGCTACAACTTTCCTGTTAATGTAGTTCGAATTTGAATGTGAATACGATCTTTTCTTCTTCGGTATCCCAGTCGATTTAGGATTTTCATCAAACTTGTATCGTAATGGTGAAGATGGACTTGTGAATCCATTCTTATGACCGACCGAAGTCGAAGATGAGCCGATCGAACTTGATGCTCTTCTATGTACACTCCCATTGGGATGTTTCTGTCGGTGTGGACTTGGAGGTAGACCCAATCCATTCAATCGACTATTCGTATATGCATCGTGATCGTCCGTCCTCGAACGTTTCTTCGGACTGGATGGTGAAGGTGGATAGCGCCCGTGCGAAGGTGGTGGTAAGGGTTGCCATAAAACATCAATCAATTGCCATGGTCGAGAAGGTGATGGTGGCTCGTAAGGGATCGTCGAAGTCCTACTTGGCGAGCCGACGATAGGTGAGGCAGGTAGTAAAGATGGTTGTCGATTGCGTTGGGTTGTAGGAGGAGGTAATTTCTGGAGAGGACAGCATAGGATGATCAGTACCGACCATGGTCGATATCATACCAAGGGTAAACTCACAGTCTCAATTTCCTTGATGGACATATCTTTCCATCCGTGCGTAGCTTTTATCGAAGCTAATTCTAGACGTTGTTGAAGTGCTTGCATTTTCTATATCAAAATACCGATCAGATTCAGTTTGGCAAATCATGTAGATTACATGTTGTAGAAAAGAACTCACCTTCTCCATCTCCATCTTCTTCAGGAATCTATCTACGTCACCTCCAATACCTTTTCCGTTCCCATTATTATCATAACCGTTTCCTCCCATGATCACCTCATCAGGATTATTCTGACTATTCTCGACCAGCGTCATCGAACCTGATCCCGATCCTGTGCCAGAACCTAATGCAGATCTAGGTGAACTCGCACTCGCACTTGCACTTGCGCTGGCAGATGGAGATGAAGGTGTGATTTCCCTCGATATCATCTGTATATCTTCGCCGTCTCTTGACGAAGCAGTCAATGGGATCGGTTGAAGTGGTTGAGGTGTTTTGGGTGCTGGGGAAGTATGAGACGAAGGTGTGGAAGATGTCGTGAGAGGGATTATGGCTGACATCTTGTCTTACTTGTCCGAAAACGATCTACCTCTCTGATCAGACTATCTATCCAAATTCGATAATGGTGGCAATTCGTGCGAACAATCTTGCGATGATGAATATACCGACAAGCACGATCAAGCTACGAACGACTCCAACGTACAGAACAACGCGTTTCTATTTGTGCTAAGTTGGTCAATACTATAGCGTCGTATGTGTATATGTGTATATGTGTATATGTGTATATGTGTATATGTGTATATGTGTATATGTGCGTATAGATATGTGTGTGAACCTGGAATCTGTCACGAAATATCGTTTTGCCGTTCTTCTGTAAGGACACGCGTTGAGATGATCTTCGCTCTACCTGACTTCGCTCTCTCTTGATGATCGCACTGACGACTTACAGGTGACTGTTATACTGATTGAAAATACTGACTATGACAATATGATGAGATGGAAGGATGATTTAACAAGTAACGCCGAAAACTAGTTAGCTCGCCTCAGTCATACATAACTGTCATCATGCGTAATCGCGCTTTGCCATTATTGCTCTAGTCGCGTCGTTGTAGAGAGAGAGAGAGGTAGCTTAACTCGAGTTAAAAAATTCAACGTAACATTCCTTATTCAGGTAACTTGTTGATCATCCCTACTTACCACAGACGGACATCTGCAATGAATCGCTGAATCCTTAAAAGGGTTTCGGAATTAGGGTAGACCAAAGTATGAAGTACAGAATGTCTCGGGTGGAAGACACTGTTGATACAACATGGAGAAATGCATCCGTACACCACGAGCATCTCTTATACAGAGCAGTGTGCATGATGAATTACAATTGAGCAGGTTGCGAAGAGCACACGGTGATATCAGTCCACTTCGGTCAATGGCAGCAAAGACGACCACCAAGCAGACTCATGATGAATGGTATACATGCAATTGTTTATCGAGTTCGTTCCAATGATCTTTACTTGACTTATTAACCCATATAAATTGAATGAAAGAGAGGAGAGCGTGTCACGCTTTCTGAGATTGTATCTTCTGCAGGTAGAACTGAACCTATTTCGCCTTTTCTGGATGCTGGTATCCCAATCGTTTTTGGCGATTTTGCATCATTGGTTGAAGGGTAGGTTGGTGTACTGTGTGTTGTATATCGTATTCTTGACAATTGAGCACTTCGTCTTGCCAAGTGTTATATTTCAATCTATCTATTCTGTCTTCTGTTGTCTTGTTCTCTTCTTGTGGTATCCTTCATGTAGCCAAAAGAGTAAAACCGATCAATGATGTATCTCGCCCAATGGTTCAGCTTTGATCTCTGTATAATCAATCGTACTATCCTTCTCTTCATCCAATTCAGCTACCAATGCTCTACACATACAGGTAAACATACACAAAACGTCAGCTAGATGCACGTCTACCGTAATTCATGATGATGGGATCAAATGATCAACTCACACGTTATCCCCTTTAATCATATAAAGACCTAATGGGATCATTTCCACACCTTGATCTAATGAATATTCCCTCTCTACGCAATCTGCTAATATCAAGTTGGTCCGGGGATCGTAGCCTTTGAGCTTACCCTGCAAGCTCAGAAGGATCATGTCAGCGATCAGTTCGAGCGTTAAATTTTGGAAGAGGGCGAGATGAAAGTGAAAAACATATGGTTTTGGTTGTTGAAAGTCTTTATTTTACGAGCAGACCATTCATAGAGGAATAGATGATATGAGATTATAGATCAAGAGTCTCACTCACCACTATTATTCGACCATCGTAGAGGATGACTTGGACGAGGTCTACGAGGATGAAGATGACAAGCTGTCAGCTCCTGTGCAATCAATTTGAAGTTGTGAAGGTAGCTCACGATCAACATAACTCTCAATAGATGCCATTCTTCTGTTCCCTACTGACCCAGTCCTCGAAACGGGCTAAGCGTGGGTGAGATCGAAGGAAGGAAGGAGGACGTTTAAGTTGATCCGATGGATTGTGCTTTTGATTTCTAGTCCTTCTGGTCCCTCTTGTAGAGGTTATCGCTTACTTCCTTCTGTATCGGATCGTATCTTATCTTCCAGTCCGAAGTCTCTGTCCACTACCCTGTCTTTGAGTCGTTATGTATGTATAAGGAAAGAGAAGAAGATGGTCAGTATGAAACATCCTGCATGATCCCATTATCCAGGCGCGTCTACATGTCAAGTGGGATAACCCCGCATATTGCCGGATTAGGCGTATGCAGATGTAGATGCATTGAACCCTGAGTGAGAGCGATGGACATAGGTGCGCAGCGAGGAGTGTCTCAACTCAACTCCCAAAACAACCAACACCTAGACTCCCTCACTTTTCACCACATCCAACAATATCCTATCCAATCCAGCTATCAATTATAACCATAATCAATCCCATCACTACCATCCACCCACACTCTTTACCATCACTACCTTCCTCACCTTCATCTATATCATACTCCTCACCAACTACACCAAAAATCACAACAGGAAGCATAACAGGTAGCTCACTCTAATTAAACACGACACATCGCTCAAGCCCCCTCCTCAATCTCTCTTCTCAGTCCCCTTTGAATCCCATCCCATCTCAACCTCTTCGTCCCTCCTTCAGACCCATAGTCAAACCGATACATCATGGCCACGACACACGTTATAGGATCGTCCAATCCCGGTGCCCACCTCACTTCCTCTGGCAGCCATTCATCAAGCTCCAGTAATATCGTAGGTGTACATTACAGAGTAGGCAAGAAGATTGGTGAAGGCTCTTTCGGTGTGATCTTTGAGGGTGAGTCAGAACGCCCCTCTAAATAGACCTATGTCTATCAGTGAGATATAATGTTGACTCTTCATGTGATAGGTACAAACTTGTTAAACTCTCAAACTGTCGCTATAAAATTCGTTAGTCCCTTCACCTTCCTTCCTTTCTACAATTTTGATCATATCATATCTGATATTGGTGGTATTGATACAATAGGAACCGCGTAAATCTGATGCACCTCAATTACGAGATGAGTATAGAAGTTATAAGATATTATCAGGTTGTCGTATGTTGATTCTCCTTCGGATCAAAGCTTTGACCCTCCTCCCGGATCATACTCCTGAATAGAATGCCAACTTTCTTCTGTTCACTATAGTGGGTATTCCCCAAGTGTACTATTTCGGCCAAGAAGGTCTCCACAATATACTTGTAATTGATCTATTGGGTCCATCGCTGGAAGATCTCTTTGATATGTGTGGAAGGAGGTTCTCGGTGAAGACTTGTTGTATGACTGCTAAACAGATGGTAAGTCCCCTTCCCTTTCCACTCGCCCCTTTCCGGGAAGGGTCTGTGCGAAATCATCTACCGAGATGGGCTTATATGCTGACTTGGGTTGTATTCTTACAGTTGTCCAGAGTTCAGACTATCCACGAGAAGAATTTGATTTATAGAGATATCAAACCTGACAATTTCCTGATTGGACGTCCGGGTACGAAAGGGGCGAATACTATACATGTCGTTGATTTCGGTATGGCAAAGCAATATAGGGATCCAAAGACGTGAGTGATCCTCGGGATATGTCTTGGTGAGACTACAATGTCTTACGATTATCCTATGTAGCAAACAACATATCCCATACCGAGAGAGAAAAAGTTTGAGTGGAACGGCTAGATATATGAGTATAAACACTCATTTAGGTCGAGGTGAGTCTCACGTTGACAATGGAAGGTCAATGCTGATATAATATCCTCTTAGAACAATCCCGTCGAGATGATCTGGAAGCTCTGGGCCACGTCTTCTTCTATTTCCTCCGAGGAGGACTTCCATGGCAAGGTCTTAAAGCTGCTACCAACAAGCAGAAGTACGAGAAGATCGGAGAGAAGAAGCAGACTACTCCCATCGCAGAGCTGGTAGAGGGATATCCTAGTCAGTTATCTTATCTGCCTTTACTCGGCGGACATCATAGCTGACGAGTCTAATTCCAGACGAGTTCTCGATCTACCTCAACTACGTAAGGAAGTTGACATTCGACGAGACACCCGATTATGATTTCTTGAGGGGATTGTTCGATTTGGCATTACAAAATATCGGAGATCAAGATGATGGCATGTACGACTGGATGCTGCTCAACGGTGGAAAAGGATGGGAGATGAACGGAAGACAAAGTGCCGCTCAGGCCGAGGTTTCAAGACATAATACACGAACGAGAGACAGGGAGTATAGGGACAGAGTAGACAAGTTGAGAAATGGTTCAGCTGGTGGTCAACCATCACCATTGTAAGTATCTTTTAAACCTCTTTTGACGAGGATAATAAACTTGGTTGACTGATAACATATAGGAAACAAAGGAAATCTGGAGCGGGATCTGGATTACCCAACGCGTCAAATCAAGCTATCATTGGTGTATCTGCTCCATCACCTTTACCTCAATCCAGAAGACAATCACAACAAGGTAATGGAAATGGTAACACCGGTGGCGGTGGATCAGCTCATCCATTCGCTTCTGCCAACGCTTTACATCCCGATCGAAATGAATCTTACGATCCTTCCAACGTCGCTATACCCTCTCAAGCGGGACTGCAAGCTATCTCACCTATGCATGTCAATTCCCGACCTGGCAATACAGCTGCCAACAGTCAACAGGTGGGAGGTGAGGGTGATTACGGCAATGGAAGGGCGGATAAGGGTGGTAATGGGTTTATCAAGCTGTTGACTTGTGGTTGTTTCCGTTAGAGATGAAAGAGGTAAGTTAAAGCTGTTGGCGTATAGTATACATTCACGCTGACGTATCTTGGATAGATCAGTAAAATTATTGTGCATCATTCAGAAACTACTTCCACTGGGAAAGAGTAAATCGTATTCCAGCCTATTCCCGTCGTCTCATGACTAAATCGCCAAAAGATCAAAAGATATTGCATTCGACTTTTCGTCTCTTCTTACTCTTACTACTACCACTACTACTTTGTAATACCTTTCTGCCATTGTTTATGCTTGTTCGTTCTATTCTACCCGATATACCAACATCTCATTCCTTGATAACAAAGATTCTGCTTGATTGGCATTTTTAGATTTGCTTCCAACATTCAACCACTTGAAGTTAGATATATATATCCCGTTTTAATTATATTCACATGATGATGATGATGTAGTTTTGCTTGTTTCTCTTCTTTTGTTTTTGTCATTTGGTTTCTTTAGTAAGAGGTTTTGATTTTAATGACTTGCATACGTATGAGTATGAGATGATATATATACCCGCTGAGTGCTGTATCATGCTGCGTTTCAGGTTTCATAGTACGACGCGTCATAGAGTAAGTAGTTCATAGCACGATATGAATGGTAAGTTGGTACCTTAGCTGGTCATCCTTCGATTTCGACATTTTCGAATTTATTTCGTTTGTTCTTGTTCTTCTTTACATTGAAAATATTTGCCACCATAATGACTATCCCACTCTTTTCCCCTTCAACGCCTTTTGGCCCCTTTCAACCCCTCCACGAATACGCCATCGCCAACGCAGAGAGTATATCTTGGGATAACTGGTACAACCTCTTCGTCATTCCTCTTGTACCGCTATATATTCAGGCTTTGCTTCTGCGGTACGAGCGGACGAGGTATTATAGGATTGCCGTGGGGGTCGTGGGTATAACGTTGTTGGGGAGAGCAGTAGTTGGATATAGGTTTACTCGTAAGTTCATGTCTGCATCAATACACATCAAATCAACCGATCATCTTCTGTCCTTCTGCAATGAAGTCCAAAATATAAACATGCTGACTATATTTAAATCGATCTGCAGAACCATGGTTCAACGCACTCAACAACGGCATAGGTATCGGAGTGATGCATCTCATAGCTCGATATTTAGAATTTGGCTTTATAGAAGGACCTTTGGTAGATAGGTATTTCGAAGCTAAAGGTAGACATCCCTTGATTGGCGCAATGGACGTAGCTATCAACGCGAGGTGGATAGGTTTAGGTGCAATTGATTTGGATCATAAAGGAAAAGTCGATCCCGGACATACCCATCTAAATAATGGTAATGACGATGGACATATATCACCTTCGAAAGATGATACGGATGTGATAGATGGTGGATTGGAATTTTCAAATACCCATCAGAACATACCGAATATGGAAGAAAGAACAAAAGAAAGTTGGCTACTTTGGCCTACCGTTAAACGTACACGATTACAGGCTGTCGTCCGACATGTCTATCTGGCAATAAGGAACTACGTGATATTCGATACTGCTTTATATCTTATAAGGTACTTTGGACGAACCACCATCGGAGCGGATCATCCAGTCCCCAACGCTCTATATAAATTCTCTCATGAGAATCGATTTATCATCCTACCATGTCTGAAAGGATTTGTCAAACAAGAACACTTGATCGCCCCGCGGTACATTGTCGAAATCGTCACTTCCATTAGCGTCGCTTCGGGCGTATGGCTAGGTATATCCTCGGGATATCATCTGATAGGGGCGATACTTGTTGGAACGGGATTGTGGGAGACGGAATCTTGGGAACTAGATTTGTTTGATTCCCCTTTGTTGGCTGATAGTCTTTTGGACCTTTGGGGTAGGAGATGGCATCAGTTCTTCAGGGTGAGTCCATCTTTCATCTAATCTATCACAGTCTCCGTCTCCATCTATATCTCAGCGCTATGTCTTTCTTAAAGTTTTCTCGTATACTTCTCAACTCTTCTTCGTCAAGCCTATGACAAGTTTCATGAATTATCACTGACCCCTCCTTCCCCCACACAGCACCACTTCATCCTCTACTCCACCCTCATTCTCCGTCTCTTCCATCTACCCATCAACTCCGGTTCCACACTTTTCCTTTCATTCATCCTTTCCGGCCTGATGCATTCGATAGGTCAATTCACTATGAACCCTCATCCACCCCTATTACCCATTTTCCTCCTATTCCCCTTGAGTGGGATGGGATGTTCACTGGAAGTAATGTTCAAGAGAATGACAGGTAAGAAAGTTGGTGGGGTATACGGGAGGTTATGGGCGTGGATAGCCATGTTGGCTTTTGGTAGATTGGGGACGAAAGCTTGGTTGGAATCTGGGGTTGGGGGCAGTTACTTAACTCCTCCGGGCGCTGGGGAATGGTTGGTCAAGGACTTGGTAGAACCGTATCTTATTGGGAAGGTGTAGGATCTGATCATATGGAGTTAAAGAGTATAGCTGAAGGGTGGATCTCAGGATCTCAGGAGCCCATGTACATACATAATTCTATAATAATCCTGCTTATAGCATAGCATACTCGTGTAGATTCATCATACTTCATAGCTCAATCGGATCGGAACAGATTATACTGTGACAATCATATAATCCGGGATGTACATTATAATGTATATGACTGTCATCGCTTCAATCTGTGGCTGTAGCTCATTACCAAGTCTTGAATCTCATCTTCATCTTGTCGTCAAGGGAAGATTGCTCGATATGTTGGATCAACATCTCATTATTTTGAGAACACCGAAATTCCTTTGATTTCGGATACCGATCGGACCGGAGATTCACTCCCACCCTTCGCACAGATCATCTTCGACTCGGATTGATATCTGACAGTGGTGGACAAACAGACTGTAAGGATACAGAAATATCGAGCAGAGTACTAGGCAAGTACGAGTACCCTTCTTTCATCCTAGTCTATCCGATATGTGGTATCCAGTCATGAGGGAGGATCGGTCTTAGTACAAGAGCTGCTCTGTATGATACAAGCCTGCCCTTTCAATATGTGATCACATCGCATTGGCCTCCTTCCGGTATTGACGTCGACGCTATGTCCTCTTCTTTGGGTCTGTTAGACTGGCAATTAGGATATAATGATGCAATATTATAGGGGTCAGAGTGTAAACTCTATTCAATCTGGTCACTTGACTACCATCATATCATAAAATAAGATCATCAAAACTGGAATAGACGCTGACACATTGAAATGGAATAATTTCAAGATCATACACAACAGAAATTAATCAACAATATTTTAGATTGATTCGTATACACAGACCAAGTGAGCTAGAAGTCAAGCTAAAAGAATGGATCAACGCATCTAGCTACATTAGATATCTACTCGATTTCTACAAAACAAAATTATCGATAATTGGATCTGACCCTCTGATCAAGATTTAGATAGACATCATATCACACTCGTAGAACGAAACAATTCGAATCCCTAAAGGAATCGAATAACATCGGTACCAACGATCATTGAAGAAGACCAGATATCATTCGAAACACTAATTTCAAGATGAGAGTATTCCAAGTGAGTCAACAACCACTTATCCTCCCATATCAACTATACAGTCATTCGCTGATAGCTCGGTCCATACTTGACAGTGCGCAGTGATGGGTTCAGGAGGAGTAGGTAAATCGGCTATTACAGTTAGGTTCATCAATGGATCTTATCTAGCATGGTATGATCCCACGAGTGAGTTGAACAAATATGACAGAAAGACGGGATAAACTTAATGAAAGATGGTTTGAATTGACTGATATTATATCGAAATAGTCGAAGATTCCTGTTCGTACAGTTCAGCTTTCTCCTTCGATCTACGATGAACAGCTGATAGAAGAGACTGATTATAGATCGTAAACAGTTTAGTGTGGATAATCAACCTTGTTTACTTGAGATATTAGATACAGGTCAGTAGGTACTACACTCCTCTCCTTTTCATTGCTGTGTGTAGACTTAGATTGACTCTCGATGATACCAATTCTATATATACAGCCGGTATAGATCAGTATCTAACATTGAATGATATGTTTATACGCGAATCGGAAGGTTTCGTCTTAGTATTTTCGTGAGTATGGTCGTGCAAATTTAATCTTATTCGATCCCATCCCATGCCCAAGTAGACTCTGAGGGATGTATGTAGGACGGACGAAGCTGATATCAATACCATTCTTCTGCTACTCAAAGCCTCTGTCAGAGAGACACTTTCGAAGAGATAATACGTACCTACGAAGCTATAAGGCGTATCAAATTACCAGAGGGGAATCAGATCGTACCGTTGGTGATAGTAGGGAGTGAGTCGACCCCTCTGAATTCCGTTTTTTTTTTTTACTGATCTTTTTACACACCATAGATAAATCAGATTTGATAGATGAGAGAGAATTCGATACGACCGAAGGTGAGAAATTGGCTATGAAATGGAAATGTAGTTATTACGAGACTTCAGCGGTGAGTAAACCTTGAAGACTGAGGACTGCGTCGTAGTACCTCACCTAGAAGAAGGATATACATAAACAAAAGTAAAAAGGGAGAAAACAAGAAACACGGCAGAAAAGAACGTAAAAAAGTTCTATACCATGAGGCAGGCAAAAAGAGAGAGAGAAGGGGTTCACATCATTTAACATTTTTTTTTCGAAAAATTAATATAAGTTACTGATATTCTGGTATGGTATGTATTTAGCGAACATCAACCAACATCTCACCGGTATTCGAAGATATAGTCCGTCAATTACGTCGCAATGACCTGATACGTAGACAGGAGAGGGAGAGGGATCCTAATCATAGTAAAAGGAAGAGAATGAAAAGTAAAAAATGCATCATCTTGTAAGCGGGGTGAAAACGATGTTGGAGATGAGATACGGGTTGGGAATTCTACACATATGTATATGAATATGAAAGATATGTAGACAAATGGTGTTATGATAACACTGTCGTTAAGGATATACAGTACGTGTGGATATGTACGAAGATAGATAGACGAGATTGGAATTAAGACGATACAAGAACATGATGAGGCCCCGAGCGATGCCCTATAGATCCTATGCGTCTGATATCAATGACTGAATACCAATACCAATGCATGTTTTGAAAGATAGGTGGTATATATATGAAAAGATACGACGAAAAACATGCAACTTTACCAACCGTCTAATGTGATCTAACTTTCTCTCTCTTCGTCCACTTGGAACTATCAATCTATTGTTCCTACTTCCTTTTTTGTGTCTATCACACCTACGCTTAATCCTTCTTCACCTTTCTACTTCCATCCTTATTCATCACCATACTAATCCACTTCAACACCTCATCGATCACAATGACAGGAGCTGAGATCACCAACACCGCGATCCATTCTTCTTTGTTCAGCGCAGTGATCCTGAACATAGTTCGGAAGAATGGTACATAGAGGATCATAAAGTGCAATGCCATTGAGAGAGCAATCGAAGCGACGAGATAAGGGTTGGTCCATAATGGCAATACGAACAGTGATTCGTTCTCTGATAAGGAGTTACAAGCGTTGAACATTTCGATTACAACCAAGATCGAAAGTGAGACTGTCGTAGCTCGCATTGAAGGGAGACCGGTGAACATTGAACAGTCGAGGTGAGGGAAGGCAGAAGAACATTGGTGGAAGTGGGTCTACAAGATGGTTCAAGTGATTAGCTCATGAACAATCATATGAAAAAGCAGTAACGGTGTGATGACCTATATATCCGATGAAGTGGACAACTTACCAACTCGTGGAAACTGATCTGTGGACCAGCAGAGTAAAACATGAACCACCACGCATATCCAAATACCGTTGCCGCACCGACGTACGTCCCAATGACCATATATCTAAAGAACAGCCATCCTCCTACTAAAGGTTCCTTCGATGATCTAGGTGGAGTTCGCATAATCTGATGATCTGGAGGATTGAATCCCAATGCAGTAGCAGGTAAACCATCCGTGATCAAGTTAACCCAAAGAAGTTGAACGGGGATCAACGCTTCTGGCATTCCAAGTAGGACAGTCAAGAAGATCGAAACTACTTCACCGATATTTGACGAAATCAAATATCGGATGAATTGTTTGGTATTGTTATAAATCGCTCGACCTTCTTCAACGGCTTTTTCGATAGTTGCGAAATTATCGGTGGCCAATACCATATCAGCAGCGAGTTTCGCTACGTCTGTTCCTGAACCCATGGCAATTCCGATATCTGCTTTCTTCAATGCGGGTGCATCATTTACTCCATCTCCTGTCATGGCTACTACCAGACCTAAACCTTGGAGCAAATCGACCAATTGGGATTTATGTGTAGGTTCAGTTCTTGAAAACAAAGAAGCCCGTTGTACAGCTAAGATCTTCTCTTCTTGTGATAACGCATCAAGCTCTTTTCCGGTGTACGATTTACCAGTCAAATCTTCATCTTTACCGAAGACGCCAATCTCTCTGCAAATTGTCTCAGCCGTGTTCTTGTTATCTCCAGTGATGACGATAGTTCTGATTCCGGCAGTTCGACATTTCGCAATGGCATCTCTGACTTCGGGTCGAGGGGGGTCGAGCATTCCTACCAATCCGACAAAAGTCATATCCCTTTCAAATTTCACATAATCCTCAGCAGAGTTGGTCTTGTAGTGAGAAACATCGTTATCAGATTCGTCGACATAGGCGAGAGCGAGAGTTCGAAGACCCTTGTGACCGTATTCAAGTTGTTTCTCAGCGAGTTTGGTTCGAAGCTCAGAGGTGAGTTCGGACACACCGGCAGGGAGGATGACCTTGCTACATCGCTCGATGACAGATTCAGGTGCACCTTTGACGAGGAGGGAGGTACCGGAGGTAGATTGAGCGAGGACAGACATGGATTTTCGATCACGAGTAAATTCGAAAGTCAATACTCGCTTGACTCGGGTTTCGTAGTGATCGTTGACAGCAGTAGCTCTAGCTTGAGGACCAAGGTTGGCAAGACCAGTGTTGAACGAATCGGAATCAGAAGCGAGCTTTTCAACAAGGACTTTGAGAGCAGCCTCGGTAGGTTCACCAACGTTTGTGTATGTATCAGATTCCTGAAATGACTATGTCAGCTAGAATTTTTTGCTTAATGCTGAATCCACTCACAGCATGGTAAGCGATCTTGGCATCATTGCAGATAGCACTAATTTCGACAATTTTATTGACAGGAGCGGTTCTCACAGCAGTTTTCTCGGCATGTTGACCATCGAGCGTAGTAATAGAACCAGTAGGAGCAAAAGTCGTACCGCCAACTTGGTATTCGGCAAAACCTGCACCATCACAAGTGAGGAATCGAGCGACACTCATTTGATTGGTGGTGAGAGTTCCTGAACAGGATCATCAGCTAAACAGGCACCGAAGATACGATGGGGGGAACTGACTCACCAGTCTTATCTGAACAGATAACATTTGTACAACCCAAAGTCTCTACACTAGGCAAATTCCTAACGATAGCACCTCTTTTAGCCATCTTCTTAGTTCCTAAAGCGAGACAAGCGGTAATGACAGCGGCGAGACCTTCGGGGATAGCAGCGACTGCAAGGGCGACAGCAATTTTGAGATAGTAGATAGCACCACTGAGCCAACCATGATGACTTGGATCATTGAAATGACGGATATTAACTAGCCAGACGAGAATACATATCACCGAGATGACCTTGGCGAGTTGATCTCCGAAATCATCCAACTTTCGTTTTAATGGAGTCTTCTCTTCCTCTTCGTCATCCTTGGAGATACTCGAATGGATAGCACCAATAGCTGTTCTTGTACCAGTTAAAGCGACTACAGCTTTCGCCGCACCGTTCACGACGGTCGTCCCGGAGAAAAGCATATTGACCATATCTTGCTTGACGGCAGCTTGATCTTTGACGACTCCCTCGGATTTACCAACAGACATTGATTCTCCCGTTAACATAGCTTGGTCGACTCGAAATGATGATGATGAGAATGACAGAATTCGACAATCGGCGGGTATACGATCACCGACATGGACAGAAATGATATCTCCTGGTACGAGTTCGGAAGCGGGTACTTTGGCTAATCGTCCGGAACGTATCACCGAAGCTTCATCTGGAGAATATTCCCTAAGTGCCTGTCGGGGTGACAACAGATATCAGCTCACGATTGGTGGGTTAGCTGAGTAAGCGATTTCTCCACTCACATCAATAGCCTTTTCAGCGTTGGTTTCCTGCACTACACCGACTGTTGCGTTGGCGATCAATATCAACAAGATGACAGAGGGTTCCACAAAAGCTGTCAGCCATGATCCTCCAGGTTCCGATACATCTTCGAAGAGTGCTAAAACGAATGATACGACTGCTGAACCGAGGAGGATAAGGACCAGTTGATCTTTGAATTGAGCGATGATGAGCTTGAAGAGGGATGTTGGGGGTGATTCCGGTAGGGCTATAAGCGTAGTGAGTCAGTCATGATCATGCTGTATCGATACCTTTTGTCTACCGCCCCACGACTAGCCCTTGAGAGCCGAACCACTCACAGTTCTCTCCATAAGCCTCCCTATTCCTCTTCACTTGCTCCTCCGTTAACCCAGTCTCAGCTTTGGTCCCGAAGTACGCAAGAGCATCCTCCGGTGTGAACGTCCAAGCATTCGCCAACATGTCGATGGCGTGATGAGCGGATCAACGAGAACAAAGGAGGGGTGAATGAGATGATTGATAATCGCCAAGCCCAGCTAGCGTATTTGTTTTTATCGCTATACGAGTCGATAGCCAATTGGTGGAATCGTCTCTACGAAGCCTTCAATGGACTGCTGAGTTCGAGAATACAAGTCTAATGACTGGCCTGAGCTGTTATGAGCTTTGTTTTCATAGAGATAGTGAGAAAGAAAAGTCTGGAAAAGGTGTGTGTAACAGTAATCTTTTTTTCAGACCAGATGCCACGTCGAAGAATTCATTGACACGTACGTTGAAAACGCTGAAGAACGTTCCTGACATCCATCGGACATCACCGCTATATACACATGCAATCGTGGGAGAGTACCAGGTGAATCGACCGAATCGACCTCCACTTTGCAAGTGCAAGTGCCTTCGTGCGAAGAGTTTGGGAGGAATGTCACCCTTATATGACCCACTGTCTCAACCTTTCCTGCCTTCTCTCACTCCGCATCTCCCTCTAAGCATATCTTGCATTCTTGGTCAATTGGCGATACTATCCGACATGGCTTCTACAACAGCAAAATACATTCCGCCGTGGCAACGAGCCGGATACACGCCATCAACATCTTCCAATGACTTGCCTCCCCCTAGACCAAGATGGAATAATAGACCTACTCCCAAAGACCTATACTCTCAGACTGATCTTCTCGCCATCTTCAATCATCCTCAAGATTCCACCTTGACCTTCTTCTCCTACCCTTTGCCTCCTCAACCGCCTCGACCAGAGTACGACCCTGACCACACACCCGAAAGTCTACCTCTCCCGCCTAGTCCACCTCCACTTGCCCCTCCTCACCCTTTGGGATATCTCGTCAGCTACGTGGTACTCTTTGGTAACGCACATCCAGCATGGAACGAGGAGCATGAGATCTGGACTCATACCAATGCCGATAAGCTTATCGAAGATTATGAGGGCCAGAAGAAGAATTTCGACAGACCCATACCGGTGTTTAGGTCTTGGAGAGGACATGATCACAGAGCGGAATTTGAATTCATCGGATGGTGGTGAGTCAGTCAACAGATTAAGAGCTTGTGGAAGCCATACCCTCATAGCTGACTTCTTCCAATGATGCGTAGGAAGATGGACTCGCTCGAGATCGTCCAGCCGCAATCGGACGAATTGAAGAGAATGATGAAGGAAAAAGAGAAGAGTAAGGGTGAGTGTATACTGATCTGATCGTGTCAAACCATTACTACTATTCTCTTACTATGGAAGAGATCGTCTTGTTCAAGTTATCTCATACTGATTCTCTAAATTTCATCAATCAGGATACGGTCGTAATGGACGAACAGCATCTGCATGGGCCGAATCCCTCTCCAGTCAATGGATCAAGCTCAAATTCATCAAAATCACCGAAACTTTGAAAGAACCAAAGGACCTGGGCGAGAAGGAGGGAGAGAAGTATCTTCTGAGAATTGGCAATCTCGATGAAGAATTGAAGGTTCTGGACCGATCCAAAGAGGGTGGTGAATGATTGTTTGATCATAGGTTGCGCTCTAGATAGTGTGGTACCAAATCAGAAACCAAATTAACGAATTGATGATATTGATGAATTTGATGAGAGATCTGTGCAGATTGGCGTTGTGAGACATCCTTTTTCTCACACAACGATACGACTCATCAATTACGCAGTCGAGAGTTGTGGAGTACATCGTTTTCACGTAAAATATCGACTACTGTTACAATCTTTCTCTCACTCTTTCGCTTTCTCATGCGGTATCTCCTCTTTACTTGTTCATCAACTTTGCTTCCTGCTTACTATTTAACATTCACCATCTAAATCTTCAATATGTCTTCCCATATCAAAGAACCTATCTTACACTCTTCATCAAGTAGACATCAAGTCGCCTACTCACCTTCTGATCCATGGACCAAACCCCGAATAGGTTATTTTAACGGTACCAAACGAATCATCCACAACGCATACGACCTTTACAACTTATTCTCCACGCCACAATTATCGACTACAGCATTTTACGCTCATAAAGATTCCAATCCCAATGCACTATCAGAGGAGAAGTGGCATAAAGATCATCCCCCAACACAGCGATACAACGATAAACCCCATCCACTTGGGGAGTTGGTGAGTTTTGTGGTAATTTTCGAAAATGCCCATCCAGCTTGGGAAGAAGATAAAGAAATTTGGGTACATTCGAAAGTCGATTTACTCCTCAAAGACCACAGAGGACAAAAGAAGAATTTCGATAGACCGATTCCTGTTTTTATAGCGGGAAGATCTAAATTTGGGAAGTTTGTCTTTGAGAATTGGATGTGAGTTGTTCGTGTCCACCATCAGTGGGATGTGTCCTCATCAGGAAGTATAAGGATTCTGATGATATATGGTTGTATATCATATACAGGACAATGGATATAGTTGAGGTTGTCCCTCCCCATTCGGAAGAATTGAAAAGAATGCTTCAAGCTAAACAAGATTTCAAGAGTAAGTCATCATGGCATAAAATTTCGTTTAATTCACCTCACTCAAATAATGGGAGTTCCTTCCCTATATTATTGATTAATTCTTCTTGTATCTCGCTGAATCCACTATATGATAGGCTACAAACCAACTGGTCGTACGAGCGAAGCATGGAAAGAATCCCTCTCTTTCCAATGGATCAAGATGAAATTTACTCCTTGTGGGGAAGAGTACAAATCGCCATACAAGATGGGTAAAGGTGAAGCTGCTAGATACGCGTTGAAGATTGGTGGTTTGGATGAAGAGTTATATTCAGAAAGATCGAAAGAGAGGAAGAGAGGGATTGAGTATTGGAATATTGTACAGTACCGTACATTCGGGATCCAGGATTTTTTTCAGTAGTTGAGCATGATCAGTCGTACAATATGATGTGTATATCTTCTTATCGATGTTGACTATTTCTATCATGCATACATTTATGATTAATATGAGCAAACAAAGGGTTTGATTTTCACTATTACGTTCCACAATCCAAATGGTCCAATTCCCTTTCTCTGTCCAACAAACTCTACATAAACGGCAAAATCATTGATACTCCTACTATCTCCCCTCAATGCCAAGTAATTTGATGACGATCAATACATTATCAAGCGCGAGTTTAGGATTGCATCGAGATGCTGATGTACACTGAGACCACCCATTATAGAGATAGCGCAAAGGTCATGAAGATAGGGCTATCCGGTGAGATAGAGTCGGAATGTGACCTTAGATACCGTATCGTTAAGTATATCACAATCAATATCAAACAATGCGTTGTATGCATGAAGATTTTTACACAGATCGATGGAAATTCTCTACAATCCAGCAATATCCTCAAGCTGACTTAAGATCTCCAATTCCTCTTGCAATCCGCCCAATCCTAGTGTATATCTAGAACCTTCACCTTTACTCATGTCCCTTGACAGTTTCAAGGTATGATTTCCAACCGGTGTAAGTTTAAGTATCAACCAGGTGTATGATAATGGTCCGATCAGCCATCTGCCTTTCTTACCGGGGTGTCCGTAGCCTTGTTAATATAAGTATCCGTCCGATCTCTATGAGCTGAATGATTGTACGAAAGCGATGTCTTGACTTTACAGTAACTCATTCTTGATCTCTTCTTTCGTTTGGAGCATATCTCTCAATCTGGATGAATGTGGCATAACGACCTCTTTCAGTTCGATAATCCTATGTTCAAGCAACATAAGGATCAGCCACAAATATGAAAACGTATCGAAATCAATCCTTGACTTCAACGACAAGTCGTAAAAGAAGGAGAGTACGCTGGGTATAGCATGTATGAGTAAACTAACCACCATCCCAAAAATTCAAATTCTCCTTCTTTCCCCTTTCCCGAAAACACAGGTATAGGTCTTCCGAAATTCTTCTAATCTTTCCCATAATCCTCAATCAGCTCTTTCGAATGGGTATGTAACCACAGTTCATTCTTCTCCAACCAATCCGGATGAGCACCTTCAAATACTACGATAAAATTGATCAAGTGGTTCAAGGGGTGTTTGTCGGGTGGGTATCCGACAATCTTCATCAATTTTCCATTATCATGGTTGAATTGGAAACTCGGTCGGTCCTTCTTCTTGTTGTAAGTCTCATAAGAGGTCGAGTCAGACGAAGGCAGAGTGAAGAATGCTAGTGAGCATAAATGAGGGGTGTCGAATATCCTCAAGAGGTCGGTATGAGTGAATTTGCCAGAAGGAGGGCATGCTGGATCCGATGCTGATTGTAGCTGACGAGAGGTATCATCAAGAGTGTTTGGAAGCTGGCGTCGTCGGAGATGTGATGGGATGTATTTGAGAGGATACGACATGGCTTTGGGCTTGGAATGAGTATACTGATAACATACCTGAAGTAGGTTGTACGATGAGAAGATAGCGGATTCCAGTCGTATCTTCATAATCGGACTAATTTCTCTGTAGGAGTAAGTCATGACTGAAAGGGGAGGAGATGCTCATTCTGCCTCATTCTGTTTGGATCACGACACGATGACTGATACCTTCACTACCATCAGACAATATCTGATTCGGGCGCAACGTGTTAGGTGCTGTCTTCATATCATCAGGGATTATCGAGATCAGTCACATATGTATCAGACATCGTGATCATTTTCGCCAGACACCAAAAAGCTGATGATGGCTGCTGCGCTTTGCCCATCCGTCAAAATTGAGACACTTGATCCCTGTCAGTCCTAATGATGAGACACCCTATTCCGCGTGATCAGAGCTTGGAACACACTTTCAACTGAAGTCGGTATGCACCTATGATATCAGTACCAGACCTCTTATACCCCGCGACATGATACTTTGCAATGTTCATTGATAAACGGTTGATCAACAGTATCAGCTTGTCACTCGCTTCACAGCTTTTTCATATACTTTCTTACCCAAATTACACCAGTACCATGGTTGACCACGATGGAATTCATACCATCGCCATAAGCACCAATCAGTATATCAAACCCAAGACTGTAGAAGACATCATCCCACCCTTACAGAAATTCACCAAACGAGATTTACTTGAAATCTTTGGTCAACCTCAGAAAAGAACTCTAAATTGCTATACCAACCTATCCTCTGAATCCCTCTATCGAGCACCGCTCTCACACCCTCTCAACGATTTGGTCTGTTACATCACCATACCCTCCGATGACGGTCAGCCAGAGTGGAATACCAAAAACGTACTCTGGGCGGACGGGTCTGCCGAAAAGTTGATCAAGGATTATGAGTTGAAGGAAAGTAAGAATTTCTATAGAACTATTCCGGTTTTCGTCATGGACAGTGACAAATTCGGGAAATATACATTTATTGGTTGGTGGTGAGTACCAAACACGTCTCACGTCAGCTTTCTTCCGATGGACCTGAGATGTACTGACTACCTCCCTTGGATTGTTTATGATTAGGAAATATACCTCGTTGAAGGTGATCGAGCCATTCTCGGATGAGTTGATGGAAATGATGAAATTGAAAGAATCGACAGGAGGTAAGTCGCATCATTATCTGATTATCGATAAAAATAGATCTGGAGGAAGAAAGATGCTAAATACAGTTTCTGTTGGCCTTCGGAGCCATTAGCATACTCAAAATATGGGAAATCGGAAAAGAAATGGAAGAAGTCTTGTTCTGGACGATGGGTCAAATTAGGTTTCGTCCAAGTGAAAGAGAAGTTCCTCAAGGGGATCTCGGAATTGAAAAATGGTGAAGAAGGTGAATACGTTCTGAAGGTTGGAAGATTGAACGAGGAGTTGAAGGTTCTGAGGGAGTATGAGAGTGGTGGATGGAAGGTTAAAAATGGGTCAAGATGTACCATACCTGGCTTTCAGGAGATAAGAACCGTGGAAAGTCAAGGATGTGAGACTAGGGAAGATGGAGAACTGGATTATTTATTATGTTCATAATCAACACAACTAAATGCTTATCAGTAAGTAAACATCATTAGACTTAGTATCATATATGACCTAAAAATAGGATATTATACATACCATAGGCAATATCTGTGCACAATATCATATATAATGTCTGAAAGTCAACATTTAATTTATGGTATATCCACCATCCACTACCCAACTTGCCCCTTGGACGAAGCTTGCTTTCTCCGAACTTAGGAATACGACCACATCGGCAACTTCTTCAGGTGTACCCATCCTCTTCATCGGTGCGATATTGATTGATTCAGTAAGATCCATTGGAGCTTGTAGGTCCTTTTCGCCTTCTTTGAGAGCTGGTCGAAGGGCATTGTCCGTCATGGGAGTGTGGATTATTCCTAGATGCAAGTGCCATCAGTATCTGTATGTGGTTGGAAGTATAATCATAGCAGAGGGATGAAAAGGGGAAAATCCTTTACTCACCTGGACATACAGCGTTGACTCTTATTTGGTATGGGGATGCGTCAATTGCGTCACAGCGTGTCAAACCCATTACGGCTGATTTGGAGGCGCAGTATATAGCTGAAGAAGCACAAACATCGTCAGCATGTTTAGTGTTGACATCGACCACAAGGCGATACACATTCTTGAATCACCCAACTTGCTGTAGATAGATGGAATACAGTGTGATATCGTAGACTCTGAATCACTCACGAGCATCCGGTCTTCCCACCACTCCCAACTGACTAGCGATATTAACAATACTACCTCTCTGTCTTCTTACTCCCTCTAATGAACCATCTTTACTGGGTATTCCTTGGGATTTCATTATCTCTAATTCCTTCTTTGAACAATACCATAACGCTCTATAATTGATTCCAGTGATCTTATCGAAATCACTCATCTCACTTTGATCAGAAGGTTTGTTGTTCCCCGATATGCCTGCGCAATTCACCGCATAATCCAATCTACCATATTTACTCTTCACTTCGTCGAATAGATGGTCGATGAAAGATGTACTTGATATATCACCGTCGATAGATAGGATTTCACATTTGCTAGGACCAGAAGCTGAATTGATAGAACTTATGGTTTGATCTAAGCCTTTTCTGTTTATATCTGTCAAGACGAGCTTGGTTATGCCTGATGAAGCGAAGGCTCGGGAGATTGCAGCGCCGATACCTACACAATGACGCGAGGAAATTCAGCTTCGGATAAGTGGAGACAGGGTATTTGAGAGTTGTCAGTGTGAAGGGTCGAGGACTCACCACATCCACCTGCGCCTGTGATGAGAGCTACACCTGATAGCATATTGTTCTTGTTTTGTTTGTTTTGTTGTCTTTGGTCTGGCTGGCAAGTCGTTGAGAGCAGATGGTGCAAGGGAAAAGGAGAGATCACGAAGTTGGGTATAACCAGTATGATGGAGTGAAAGTGTCATTCAACGTTCCGTCTCCTTCTGTTGTGAGGGGATTGATTCCATTGATTGCTATCTTATCGCGTCGAGCACAGTATTGCCGGGACCCAGCGTTCCGGTCATTTTCCCGAAATTAATCTATGGTACTGGCTCATATGATAGGCGATCATTCTTCACTCCGAGTTGTCATGGAAGCGTCTCAGAGTCCACTCGAGCTATGCGAGTGTCTATGATGATTCGACAATGTTAATAAGAACAACGATGAAAGAGACTTCACCGTCTTCCACTCGTTGTCCATCATGCAAATTCAACATTGTTGATGATCCGGATTATCCGGAGTTGGTACGAGTTCTCGTACAGCTTGCTACGCGTCTGCGCGTATCAAGATTCCAAATCAACATCACCAATTGCACTGCTATCTACTAAATGCTCTCTCATGCGATGTGTTTCACTATGACATACGAAACGACTGAAACCGCAGGCAGCACTATACGCTTGTTTACCCATCCCAACATGAACATGAACGGACAATTAGCAAGAAGAAAGGTAACTCGTGCGATGCTTGGCGCTGTGAAGACGACCATTGAGCCTTCGGAGATATACGATCCGATTACCACTCGTAGGCTGTGTATCATGTTGATTGACATTCTACCTGTACTGAGCCAAATCCCAAGCGGGGTATAAAGCATCAAAAAAGGACACAACAACACCTTTGAGCATCAAGATACCTCGATCATCACTTGACATTACTCATTCCTCTTCTTACATCATCTCGTCTCATCTTCTTCCTCTCTCTCTGACTCTTACCTGTACTTACCATTCGCCACCTTGCGAGACTCCTGTAGATCTTCATCGACGAGATACACAACTCACGATGTCACCTCTCCCCGTCGATCCCTCTTTAGATCCCACGTTACATTACATCCCTAGAAGAGCGGTTGCCGAGACCCTCACGCCAAACGATACTCAGAAGTGAGCTAAACGGGTATCTTCTACCAGCAACAGCTGACTGACAAGATGAGAGTAGGATCACGTTGATCGTAGCTGCATGTTATGTATTGGCTATTGGAATATGTGAGTGATCAGTGCGAGATTAGTCGAGTCTTCTGAAGATCGCTGATAGAGTTGGGGAATGACATAGTGGTAAGCTGAGCTTTTCGGGAGTGTTTTACAGCAAGTAGAAAGCTTACCTGGATGGTTCGACGATCGATATTTTCTAGTGGTAAGTACAGCTGGAGATGTGATGAGCGAAAAGCGACTTGCTGAGCTGACCTATCGTCGTAACGTATAGGCATGGTCAGTTCTAATGTACTCTAACGGCTTTAAAGAAAAAGAGCAATTGATGTTGATGTACCTCGCCCTGGGATAGTACCGATACTGGAGAAGATCATTTACCCATTCAAGTTACTCGTAAATCACCCCATTTTTTTGCTTTGACTATTTACGCTGACACTGGGCTTATCTGTAGACTGTAGGAATGCATGAAATGTAAGTACTTTGCCACCCGACATCCTTCCTCCACTAGTATCGATAACCTCCGATGTTGATCCCATCACTTCGATGACCATAGGTCACATGCACTTGCCGGTGTAAGTTTCGGTATTTCCTCCTTGACATGTAAAATCATGCTGATTTCGACCTCAAGGTATTGACCTGCGCAACAGTCGAGAAGATCACTGTGAGCTTCTTTCAAGAACAGGTATCTTATATGTCATAGCTTATCCATCTGAACAGCTCGATCCTCAAGAAGGTGGTTCGACGAGGATGAGAGGCGGTATACCTGCTGTGGGTTCAGCCATCCCGCTTCTGTAAGATAAGCGAGCTGACGTGCTGTACATATAGATCACACTGCCAGCGGGTTATCTAGGGTCATCTTTCATAGGAGCAGCATTAATAGCTTGTGTACGTATCAGCTGATTCACACGCGAGCAAGGTTTATGCTATGTCGGTCAAGCTGATTCTCTCCGTTTTAGGGCTTCGACACCAACGCATCGAAAGTGGCATGTCTGATTCTAGCTTTCTTCTGGATATTGACCCTTTGGTGGGCGAGATCAAGTTGGGTAGCCTGGGCTACTATCGCTCTCATGGCTGGTCTGATTGTCGTGAGTGTGATATTCAATAACCGATCAGCTCTCATGATGTCCAAGGACGTAAGCTGAGTCTTGTGAGGCATAGATCACATGGCTAGTAGCTCATTCGGTCGCATTGAGGTTTCTGATCCTCTTTATAGGTGTTATGTCATGCCTTTATGCTATCGTGAGTCAGCTGGGTTCTCACGTAATTTTCAATTGTGCAACCACAGCTGATGATCTTGATAATTTATATGGAATCTATAGTGGGATATCATCGATGTGAGCTAGTACTATCTCGACGTCGGAAGCTCGCTGACACCAATCCAATCATATCAGGATACCCTAGCGAGAAAAGTGAACACCTCGGACGCATCGGAATATGCCAATCTCATAGGATGCTGTGGATCCAGATTCTGGGGTAAGGATCAGCTTCCGCATCCTTGCTTTCAATTGGCTTGGTGGTTCAGCTGATGATGATTGGTGAATATAGGAGCATTCTGGTTGATCATCTCTTGCGTATGTAAGTATCTATCAATGCTAGATATGACTGATGTACTGCATTTCATGATGCTGATAATCTTATGTGCGTGCAAATTAGTCTTCGCTGCCGGTATACTAGTGGGTATAGCAGCGTTCAAAGATGATTGGGATACCCAAGCTGCCAGAGCGGATGATTTCCTGGGAGGTAAGTTATTACACTGTATTGCTACAAAACAAATATGATTGATGACTGTGATTGTTCGATCTTGTTTATGGCAGGTACACCATAAGCTTTCATCATCGAGGTTGTTACCACCAATATAGATAGTGTTGCTTGTAAACTCGTGTGAGGCGTAATATATTGTTTTCATGCATATATGATTATCAAGCAGATATCGCCATCATCACTTGACTCTCTATTCCGATAGGATCTCCCCCGAGCATTATAACGTATTAATTTCCTCCAATTTTACCATACTACTGTAAGACGGAGTAATTCCCAAATCCCTAAATTGACGAAACATTCTGCACATACTCCGCTGCAATACCCAACCAAACAAGTCCACCGGTGATATATCCATTCGAGCAGAACTTCCTCCAACAATCCGCCCTATCATCGAAATTGACAGTGATCGTTTGCCAAGCCAGATGAGCGGCTGTAGCTCCACATGAAATCATATAATATAGTGGACCCATCCCAGCGAGGTGACCAGTGAGGGTCAACATCGACACGAAAGTGGTGTAAAGTACTGAAATGACTGTACGGGAATTATCGGGGAATCGAAGTGCCATGGATTTTACACCTGCTTTCACGTCGTCCAATTTGTCCTATCACGATGAACGATAACCTTGTCAGTCACGTTCGTCGAACTGCTTCTTTGGGTGATGAAACCCACCTGATGAGCGTATATCAGATCATATGCTATTCCCCAAGCTATACCACCTAGATACATCGGAGCAGTGATCGTCCAATCTGTGACGCCGGCTACGGCTGACCAACCGAGGAACACTCCCCAGTTGAATGTCATCCCTGCGTGTAGTATAGATCAGCAAGCTGTGTGTATGACAAGCGAAGGACAGATGAAAGAAAAAGGGACAAGCAAGGTCGAAATCGTATATGATAGATTAGAAGCAAAACTTCTTGATGCGTATATCCTTTGATGGAATTTTCGATAGGAAGATATCAGATGAAATGTGGGGATTCCACTCACCGAATACAACTTGAGGATAGTACGTTATCCTCTTCATGAATGGGTATAGCACCACTAGTGATAGTGATGACGCCCCCAAGACAATTCTGAGTTCAAGTATGAGTTAGCAAGTATCCTATTATGGGTCCAACCGAGTCGAATTGGTTTTCAAAGGTGGAAAACTATTGAGATTGTGAGATCTGAGAACTCACGAATACCAATTCAGCTGAGTGAGCACAGCTAACCCAGCTGATAATTGTAGACCCAAAAATGACAATGCCTGGAACTGCGTGACGTCTCCAGAAGCTAAAGGTCGCGATTTCGTACGGTCTGGAAGAGACAGACATAGTTGCGTGATCAATCAGCTCAGCGGGATCTCCGAGTTCAAGTTGATGTAGTGTGGAATGGGTAGGCGCTCACCGACTTTCGCATCCATTTTCGCATCCCACATATCATTGATCGTACATCCTGCTCCTCTCATGATCAACGCTCCTAATCCGAATAAGCTGATGTAGAATAATGGGGTGGTGATTGGCAGGTGTAGGAGGGTAGAAGCCATCGTTATTGACCAGGCTAGAATCAACAGGCAGAACAGAAGAAGTCGTGGATCAGTACACGTATACAATTGACAGTCCCGTCAATCAAATCTGGTATCTTATATCCCTCGTCTGTCGTATCATCCAGTGTTCGATACGGGCGGATGGTCATGCCTGGAATGACCCGCTCCCAAGTGGGTCTGATCCCCTCCCACTCTGTCCTCTGTCCTCTGTCCTCTGTCCTCTGTCCTCTGTCCTCTATTCTCTGTCTTCTCTCGTACACTTCGTATAACCCGAGCAAAGAGATACTCACTACATGGCCAGAACAGCAACAGCGTCCCTATGGGTTTATCTATCCTCGTCAACGCCAAATAAGGCTTAGCGGGTGATGCCCATCTCGGTAAATTGTCCAAAATACTTTTAGGTGCAGGTTCGCTGAGGGGAGACTGAGGATGGATGATCTCGGATGTCACCGAGGGGTGAGGTGCGTGAGCATCCTTTTGAGTGATTCGTGATGGGGAAGAAGGAATGTTGGCGTTGGTGTTGAGTATTGATCGGGTAGTCGATAGTTGTCGTATCGAGGACGATGACGAGGGTCGTGTTAATCTAGAGCTGGACGCGAAGGTCGGGCGGAAAGATGGGTTGAAGAATGATTTTTGGAAGGAACGGCTGGCAGAGCACCTTGCCAGTGAGGGGAGCATCTTGAGGAGAGTTGTCTGAAAAGAGTACTCAAGGAAGTTAAGGAGTTGGAAAAGGATGAATAATGGATAGATAGATGGACTGGAATTTCAGATAACAATAAATGTCTACGAGCGAATACGAAGTGAACAGATCGTGCCTGAGAAACAACCGACGATGGACGGCCGACATATAGACGGGTGACTAAGAGCTGGAATATGTATTATGCATACAAAGAGAATTTCAGGTGAAGTGTTCTCAATGAGGTCGCATTAGATCTTGGCAAGGATGAGCGTCTTGGGTATATAGATGCATTGGTATGGTATTATTATCATTACAAAATCATTCGATACTGTATATTCACCTCTGCCCGTCTCATCCCTTATAGCAATCACTTCTTAGCTTCTTTCGCCTCTACATCAGTGATCATGTCAGCTATGCTCTGTGGTATGATGAACGACCTAGCTGCTCACCTCGCCTCGTAGCGTCCTCCAGTAACGTAGTGTCCACCGACCTAGCTGCCATCCTGACGTATCGGACCACTGAACCACGGATGAAACAGTTTTTCACGGCGAGCTGTAGTAGGGGACAATGGGAGTTAGCAGACCACTACATTGGAGTCGTTCATCGCGATTAGTTAGGTAGTCAAGGGATAAACGGGGCTTCAGAACATTGATTGTCGCCAAGGGTTCCTTGTAGTTGACCAATATCCGGCAGCCATTTACCGTCTGACACTCCTTGCCCACAACGAACCTTCTTCTTCTACTACTATTTTCTCCTTTTCGAGACAAAGAACCTGTCATAGATCCTATCGCATAGCAGCATGAGAACCCCCAACTCACCATATGAGGATGTCTTTCAGGATCTTCCACCGAAATACCATCTAATCGAATATTTAAGAACCTGTAAAGTTCAGGGATACAAGTCAATAACGAAATTCTCCCAGTAATCATTCCGTATATACGCGCGAGAGTCAGAATGCTGGTCCATAAGAACGATAAGATGCAGGATGACAAGAGAGCTTTTAGCCTGTGATTAAGATTTATCTCTCTTATCCACCTTGTCAAAATTCTCATCTCATTCCCCTCTCCATTCCTAAGATTTCATCGCTGATGATTGCGAACGACGGACTTACTGATCAACTGATTTCAAAGTACCCGTTATTGAGAGATCATTCTTTAGTTCGACAGTTATCACCTGATCCGTGAGAGTTTTGAAGAATCTATATAAACAGCCAATAATCTCAATCAGTATCGCGTCTCCGCGATGTTTCTTTCACAGCTTCCATTAATCTGATCCTAATTTTCGAAGACGCCAATTGATCGATGCAATCATTCTTCTTTGGCGAGATTCTAGGAGGAAGACGATCTGATGTGCGACATTTGAACAAAACTCACGAGAAGATCAACTGTCTCGATGTCAGCTTAGCCAGCACGATAGGAGAATTGTGCTAAAACTATAGCTTACCATTTTGGGAAGATGGACACGTCGAAGATGTGTTGGATGGATAGGATACAGATGCTAAAGTAGTTGCACTTGACATTCTTGAACGCCAGAGGAGAGAGGTAACTCACCAACATTGATCATTGATCATTGCAGCTAGACGCTCTTATCAGCTGTGACAAACAATGACACGTCATTGCAATACACGTGGTTTCATCCGGTAAATCTCACTTTGAGAATTCCAAAGTTGAAAGTTGAACAGATGGCCATGATTATCACTCTTTGGTGTGGATAGACCCTTCATACAGCTCACTAGGTCATACCATCAACATGGCCGATCTACTAAAGAATGGCGAGTCCTCCACATCAATATCGACTCCGAAAGAAGGGTTGATATCTCTCTATTTGGTCAATGGCGTAGCGACGGTATGGGATGCTCAAGGTGGGTTGTGGGTCATCCTCTCCCATGTCTTCTCTCATCAGCCCAATGAGGCAGATCATCCGTACTCGTGGGAGCCCGTAATATTTGGGAAGGAACCATCGCTTATATTGTCTTATGATGGAATAGTCGCTGCTACCCTACATTGTATACATAACATTTCAGGTCTGAGAGCAGGTACATTACCAGGTGTATCTCAGCAGAACGGGTTTCTGGGATTGCCTTTGACGTTGATGAAGGAAGAGACGGCCTATCTGGTCGAACAAGGTATGTTTCCTTTGAAATCATAGTATCGTCTTATTGTCAAGAGCGTGTATGTTATCATCGTGATCTGTTGAGGCTGATCACCTATCTTCCTATACAGGTATAGCCCATCTCATCCCTCTTCCTTCTTTCCCCACTATACCCACAGCGGACGATATCTCCCATCATACTGCCAAGCGTATCGAACGTATACGGAAGCTCGAGCAGCACGCTAGAGAACTGGAGGAAGAAAGACAGAAATTGTCAAGTCAGGCATTCGAGAAGGGAGGAGAGAAAGCTAGAGCAAAGAGGGAAGCTAGGGCAAGGGCCAAAGCCGAGAAAGAGAAAGAGCAGAAGTTGAGAGAACAAGATGGTCTATTTGGAGATGACACCACTCCAACCCCAATTATACAGGAATCAACGACCGATATAAACACCCCTGTTAAACTTGAAGATACTGTGACTACCCCAGCTATTCCATCCGGATCAATACCTAAAGACTCACCTGGACATTTCCTTACCATCCCTTCTCATCCTCCCATTCCTTCTTCAATCCAATCCATTCAACCTATAAAATCTATTCCCCACTCCTTATTCCCCTTCCCATCTACACCAAGGGACCAAGCGCTATTGGACGTATTCACAACGTTGCAGAAAAGAGGATACAGGATGGGCCTAGGACCGAGATTCGGTGGAGAATATCTGATTTATCCAGGTGATTATCTGAGGTATCATGCTCATTTTACTAGTCAGGTGATTGTACGGGACGAACCGATCAAACCCTCTGAGCTTGTTGCGTGGGGTAGGTTGGGGACTGGTACGAAGAAAGCTGGATTACTTTGTTGTTGGACAGATAATGAATCGAATACCAAATTAAGGGAAGGCCAAGAGAACGAAGAGGAAAAGGAAGAGGAAGAGGGAGGAGTGGAATTTTATAGTTTAGAATGGGCAAACTTTGGATAGATCATTGTACTAATCATATATACATATATATGTTATAACATATCTATATGTATGTATACATACCTTTCTATGTTAATGATCGTTCATATCGGTCAATGTGATACAGCGATCATGAGATGGATATTCTAAATTCTTCAGCTCAGATGTCGCATGAGGACGAACTTTGTTTTTGCCTTGCGTGTGACATGTGACATGTGATATCTAATCGCAGCGATATAACAAATACATTCACTTCAACCTTCATTCCAACACTATTCCAAAAAATGGGAGTGGTAGATTCATAACGAAGATAGTGATTTTAAAACAGAGTTGAAAGGGATTTTCCAGCCAGATGGATAAAAGACCGTAGGTGATACCATGTATATAAAGTCAATGAAAGAAGAAGGAAAAAACAAGTTTCGTTATATATATATATATGTTGTTTTGAAACTACTATGATTTATGCTTTGAGCAGGGTATGAAAGAATAAATAGATAAAATGAACATAAAGCATAATCATGAACTGAATGTCGATGATAAGAGGTCCAGGTAATGAGTTGTTATCGATTAAGCGGGATAGGTAGAAGTGAAATAAGGATGTTGTAGTGCCCGTTTAGCTATGCATTTTAAGAGGAAAAGTTAGCTTTAAATATCAACTGGATATGATGAGTACGAAGATATGACATCGAAATATAGAGATGATTATCAGATTGAAGAGGACGTGTATGTTGTTTATGTCGATTCGACCACTCACCTGAAATTCTATGAGCGGGATCGTAGATCAAGGACTGAGCCAAAAGATCCAAACCATTATCGTCCAACCCTTTTACGGCAGATTTCAGATCAACGGCATTCCACTGTGGGAAAGTAGGCTTGTAATCTGGTAAAGCTCTTACACCGGGCCATACATCTTCGTCGGGTGTTCCAAGCACTCTGCGGTGTCAAGATAAGTACAGTGTCAGCGATGTCTGCATGAGTCAAAGACAACTAGTAAAGCCATTTAAATGGAAGAAAAGGACGAGGTTCATTTTCGACGAAGGTGTTTGAAATGTGATATCCGAAGAACAGATAGTAAGAGAGATGCTAGACTTACCGGAAGATCCTGAAGATCTCATCAATCTCCGAATCTCCAGGGAAGAGGGGTTGTCTCATAGCCATCTCAGCGAAGATACATCCAACGGACCACATATCAATCGCAGTTGAATAATGTCTAGAACCAAGTAATACTTCTGGTGCTCTGTACCAAAGTGTGACTACCTATGTATCATTCCATCAATCACGAAAATATGAGTATAGATCTTATGAGATGATCATGGGGTTGACAAGTTACTCACCTCGTGGGTATAAGTTCTTAGAGGAATACCGAAAGCTCTAGCTAAACCAAAATCGGCGATTTTGAGATTACCTTCTTTGTTGATCAATAGATTTTGAGGTTTTAAATCTCGATGAAGGATTCGATGAGCGTGGCAGTAATAAAGACCTTTGACGAGTTGGTAGGTGAATTTCTAGAGAGCAGAAATAGACCGTAAGCAACATAAAGATATTTCGTATATACTTTTGAAAGTGATATCGAAGAGGAGGTTTCATCAAGATCCGGTCGAGTTCACTCACTTTGACCATAGTGGGCCCAAGTCCATCCTTATCACCTATAGTATCCATATATTTCTTCAAGTCCATATCGAGGAATTCAAACACCAGATATAACTTTGCATCTGAGTGAACGATATCTAAGAGTCTACATTACACAGACACATAAGCATGAAGAGAACTTCGATCTCTCGAGGAAATGAAGGAAAGAGACGGAGAGGAAATTCAACCTACTTCACAATGTTATCATCTTTACTCAATTCCTTCAAAAGACTGATCTCCCTAATCGACGTAGATGGTACACCTTCATCTTCAGCTTCTAATCTGATTTTCTTCAATGCGACTAGATTACCACTAGATAGATCTCGAGCTTTGTATACTACACCGTATGTACCTGTACATCGTAACGAAAGTGGTGTAAGCTTACTTTTCCACTAACATTGGCAAAATCACAGGAGTGAAAAGCAGGATGAAGAAATCAATGTGATAGCTTCAATGATGGGTTGCTGCTCTCTCAGCAGGTATGGTTGATCGATTATGCGACTTGTACGAAGAATTCCCGATCATCAAACCATGCCTCTTCACTCACCTTCTCCGATCTTCTCAAGTTTCGTATAATTATCTAAAGACATGTTGGCAGTATGGTTGTATTGACGTGAGAAGTCTAAGATCTGGTAGGCCGTAGAACGAGCCAGTCAAAGTGGGAAGTGAGAAGTAGGATAAGCAAATGGAGATGGATTCCTACGAGTAGTCGTTTCTCGCTGATCCGAGGTTGAATGATAGTGTGAGGATCTTGGAGTCGTGTTTACTGACCGCCGATCCGCTTCAGCTTGCGTTATCAATACTTCTATCGAATGTGAGCTGTCTTCTACTGATATAGTTATGACGACAATCAGATCAATCGTCAGCTGTCAATGCAGGTATCGTATGAATGTGAATGAATTGGTTGTCTGTTGAATGTTTCGTTCAAATTCGAATGCAAAGCAACCAACAACCCGACGCGTTCTTCTCCCTTTTACCCCGCATTGTTACCACGTGTACTAGCCAGCTAAACGCGGGGTAACGAGTGAACCAGTTCATCAGCCAAAATAAATCGTATATGACGGCTCGGCTCTCCTTACCTTCCTGCCTTCCTTCCTTGCTTGTCAAGCACCCAAGCAAACGACATGTCCATCTCATACTCCTGCTCTCACCTGGATTCCCCACACGCCTCTCTCCCACCCTCTTACCCATCTTCATCATCCTCATACCATCGATTAGACAGATTATATTTCTGCGAGGAATGTGATGCCGTACGATGTGATCAGTGCGTCGCAATCGAAATAGCAAGTTATTTTTGTCCGAATTGTCTGTTCGATGTTCCTTCTGCGAATGTAAGAGCGGATAAAAATAGGTATGCACGTCTCAGCTTGATCTTGTGTCGTCTCTATGGGGAGTACAGCTGATACGGGTCATCATGACATGTAGATGTGCGAGATCATGTTTCTCTTGTCCCACTTGCGAATCCAGCCTATCTATCCAGGCTTCCGATCAGCCCTCAGAAAGTGGACAACCTGGTCCACCATACATTTTGATCTGCCCGGGATGTAAATGGAGTAGTAAAGAGGTGGGATGGAATTATGAAAAACCTACTGGTATAGCTTGTGAGTTGACGACATATCAGCTCAGTATCCAATGAATCTGGGAAGCTGATTATCATTGTTTGTCTATGCTCATGCTCATAGTACAATTGCAGAAGATGAATACCCAGAGTGAGATTGTACAAAGCGAATTTGATTCATTAAAAGATCATTTGGAATCGTACATCTCTTTATCAACTTCAAATACCACAACCTCGGCGCCATCTTCTGTCCGATCCACTAGGAACCCTTCAAGACAGATATCTCACCTTACGCAGATGGCACAGAAGGCTTTACATCGGGATGTGGGTGGTATGGTAGCCTATTCAGCTAGGGTGAAGAGACCCTCAACAACCAAAGACGGGGAGAAAGAGAAGTATGGATGGGATGAGTTGGCGGTTTACGAGGCTAAGGAGAACTGGAGGAAAGATGGTATGGGATCTTCCCCAAATCAGGTTGATGTCATGAAGGAGCTAGGTGTCAGTGGAGCAGATGGGGTGGCTGAATTAGGGAAGCGGTGGGGTAAGAGCTGGGATGCAGGAAAGATGACTGGGTGAGTTGTAAGCCGTTGATCACTTTGATTGGTATTTCCGCTGAGGGGCTTCTGCATTGTCTTCTCAGAGACATCCTACCACAGCGCATACCTTTACAGACCAAATTGACCAAACGATGTCCACATCCCAACTGCCGTCATCTGCTTATACAACCCGATACGAAGAGTGTACGAATGAAGATCAAGATGGTAGCTGCCAATTATTTACCTTTAATTGAAATTGGTCGACGAAGACGCAGATTACCAAGTAACGATATTGCAGAGCTGCCAGAGCTGGAGGAAGCGACTTCTGAAGAATTGGAGAGACGAAGGAGGGAAAGAAGACGTACGCGAGCTGGAATACCTAACAAAGAAGAAGATGAATCGATGGAATCACCTTTAAAATCAGGAGAAACTTATTCCTTCCAGTTGGCTTTGACTAATCCATTATATGATCCTATCCAAATTCGACTAACTCGACCCAATTCTACATCGTCTACCTCCTCGCAGGAAAGGTGCAATGTGATCATACCGACACCGCATTTCACCATCAACGCTTTAAAAGATGCCTGGGCGTACGATGAGGAATATGAAGATGATGGGAACAACGATTTCTTCATGGGTGGAAGTGAAGCTGGATTCAGTGAGGAGGGAACTACCACCACCACCACAACAGGAGGAGCTGGTGGGACGATAGGGAAGAAATCGAGACTAAGTATATTAGGTGGCGGTTCGAGTACGAAGAAAGTTCGAGGCAGGGATAGAGAGAATGGAGTGGAGAAAAAATCGAATACGAGTAAAGTGAATCTCGATATTGAGATTTCACCGAATGCTCGGAAGGGGGACGCAATCAAGTTTGATTTGGAAATTAGATATACGTACAGATCGGATGAGACGGTTACACCGACCGATACGGAGGGGAAAGCGAAGGGAGGGAAGAAAGAGGAATACAAGGATTTCACTTTTTGGATTAGGGTTGATTTGGGTCGGGTCGAGTGATGATGCGTATGGTATGCATTGATGTACATGATGAAATTACGAAGACTCATGCATAGAGGTCGCGTGAACAGTGGTGATCTCATGCATCACTCAATCGACGGCATCGCTATAGAATTATTATAGATGATGATTTTACTGTGCCACACGTAGAGTGTCATCCAACATTCGGTAGTAGTAAGTAACGACATAGTCAATCAAGCAATTCATATCCCATTGAGTCGGGTCTAGTCTTCATCGTTCATACCTACATCTATCTATTGTGTATCATAATGTCTTGATACCACCCACAATGATGAAGCCGTCATTATGATACCCACGCAATAGACATGATACACAGCCTATAACCACATTATCTTCCAGACAAGGCGTTTCGGGTCTGCTCTGAACGCACTGATCATCAATACGAAACAACCAAAGAGCATCCCAAACCTTACCTTGTCACAATCACAATTCAACACAAGCACAAGCACAAGCTCCAGCTCAAGCACAGCGCACATCAATCGTCAATCGTCATGGCAGTACCTTCTCCTACACCCGCTTCGAGGAAAACTGGATTGACCAGATCACCAGCTGGTAATTACCTATCTTCAGCTGTCAATAACAACAACATCAATGGCGATTCGACTTCTCCGTTGCGTGATCAAGGTCAAGGTCAAGGTGATTACATGATAAGATCATCAAGTGGTGAGTTTGCATTCACCTTCGAACATCCTTTGATCTTTCACCCCTTTCTATCTGATCGACACAGCCTTTACCTTTAACTTATCTCTTTAACGGACCATTCAACTGAATGAAATGGATCAACATTGAGCTGAATGATACAACGTCTCTTCTTAGCGATATCATCAACGTCATCCATTAATCCAAATCTATCTTCATACTCCTCTTCACCCAATACATCCTCTCATCCAGGTCTAGGTCGAAGGAGATCAACGGACGCTTCAGCCGGTGGATTGGATTATTATTTCTCTTCTTTATCCGGTATAGGTGGATCAGGTCCATTATCATCCTCCTCATCTTCATCTCTGGGTATCTTCCCTTCATCCTCTCCTAACTCTACCAACATCAACAATCGTACAACGCTCAATCCACCTTCAACCAACGGTATATCTCCTGTGGGCAGCTTCGAAAGGGATTCGAAGAACGTTGGATATCTCCGGAACGAGGAGTTCATCTCTCCCCATGGGATGGGTTTGAGTTTCTCACCTAGTTCGATGAGCAGTACGGACGATAGGATATCAAGGGGTATAAGAGAAGCCAAAAGTCTTGGTAATTTGAATCTCAGAGCACAATCACAAACGCATAGACAAACGCAGACGATGGATTCACCAAAAGATGAAAAGACACCTACACAACCTTCATACCCTGATCCAACACCCAATCCTGCTCTTCCATCCAAAGCGCTTAACATCACCTACCCACCTAATGATGTGAGTATGAGTGGAATTAGGACGAACGACTTGTCTCCTGGAGGATGGTCTGAGACTTCAAAATATTCTAATACGGATGACGGTGCCCAGAGCACTTCGGCTTCTCCTTCTTATCTATCCGTAAGACCGCCATGGAAGAAAGCTGGTGAAGATGGTGGATCAGGACAAGGACAAGCATCTGGGGACGAATCGAGTGAAAGTAATTACTCGCCTGTGGGTTTCAAGATTCCAGGCAAGTTTGACTTTGAAGATGACCCGCCCCAAGATACAAACGACACATTGGATAATCAACAACCACAGCAGCAGAATGTTTGGGATATAAGATCAAGTGTACAATCTACATCAACTTATCGACCTAACACCAGTCATACGGGTATAGGAGTAGAAGAATATATTTCACATAGAACACCAATCGCACCGATGAATAATAATGATAGACCTGATATACGTCCACCACCTCAATTATCACTCAATCAATCGTTCCATACATCATCACCCTCCGGTTCGGTCGCGGGCACACCCAAGAGATCACCTAATAGTAGGAGTGTAGGTGGAAGTTCACATCATACGCCTACTTCGTCCACTACGAGGTTGGGGTTGGGTTTTGATATCAACCAATTCACCAGGAATGCATCTCCCTCAGGACCATCCTCGTTCCATTCCCATGGACTTGATTATGACTCGACCGTGCCGCGAAGTGCACCCGCGAACAGAAGCGAGTTTGGGTTGAATCAAGAAGAAGGACGAGAACTATTATGGGAAGATGAGGACGATGAGGACTTGTCAACAAAGCAAAATAGGAGAAGTACTTTACCAGTCACTACTTCAACGTCAACTTCAAGTGGAGTGATTGTAGAATCCATGCTACCATCGCCTAGTAGGAGTAAAGAGAATCTGCTATCGCCGGAGAAGTACACGGGCACAAGGCAGGACGGTACTTTCACGCCTACTTTGAGTGAACGCAGAGGATCGACACCTAGTCCGAATAGAAGTCCGGAACCTCCTCCCAGAAGTGCTTTGAGACAACTGTGAGTGGTACCCTTTGTTTGAGCCGTGTTTTCGGCCACATAATGATACTGATTGTTCATTGACTATCACAGACCAAACGCTACCAATATCGATGTTCTTGGTCAGTTGCCTAATCCACCTCCACGTCGGACATCTTCTCCACAGTCTATCACGCAGACTCTCCCGCTCATCACACACACCCCGAATTCCCCTATGCCCTCACCCGATCGACCTACCAACTCTTCAGTATCAGTCAACTTGGACAAACCGCAACCCAAGCGACCGGACAGATCACCAGACAGACAACATTCCCCGGTGTTCCCTTCATCCGCTACTATCAACGACCTGACGGATATGCTTGGGGGAGCGATCGATGCGATTGGGTTGATCGATTCGAGAGATACTCCACCACCGACTATTGGAGAACCCGACAAGTTCGACAAGGATAAGAAGAAGAATTTGACGTTAAGACTTGAACCTGCTGCCGAAGTTTCTAACGATAGAGGTCCGATGACACCTACCTCGCTACCACAGAGGGGAACTTCATTGCCTGGACAATCGATTCCGCCGTCAGTACCACAGCAACAAAGTCAAAGTCAACCCATACAGAGTAATACCGCTGTTGCCAACGGAAGAAGATCGACTCAACCTGAACTAAAGCAAAAAGCATCGTCTATATTCTCCTTTGCATCTACATCAAAAGAGAATATCCACGTGCAGTCTCCGACGTTGACGATCTCGGTCAGGCCATGGCCTTCCGCGATGTTATATGGGAATATAAAGAGTTTGAAACATTCTGGAGATCGAGCAAAGGGGTATGCGAAAGCGATAAATGAGTTGAGTAGGAGCGAATCAGGTTTGAGGGAATGGTGTATTGCTAGTGGTGAGTTCGAGGTTGTACTCTAGCTCTATGCCATGTCTAAGTGATGAGATCCCTTGGACGCTAAAAAGCAGACTTGAAAACTGATGAATGTCTTTACATACCTAGCCAATCAAGTCAATCGAGCCCCTACCAAATCATCCGCCCTCTCCTCCCTAGGTGTCCGAGCCAACTCTGTCCCTTCAGCTATACCACTTCCATACCAACTCTCACCTTATGACCCAACCCCGCACCAGCGCAATGTCTCCGCAGGATCGGAGTTCCCCATGAGAGCAGATTCGTATGCTGCTCGGGAGATCTCTCAGCGTGTGCTAGATCCAGAAGATCAGCCTACTTCTTTACCCGCCAATTTACCTTATCCCCAACTCCAACAACAACAACATTACCTCTCTTCGACGAGTGGAGGTGGACTGAAACCATCACAGTCCATGCAGAGTGTCGCGAGCTTCGCGTCGGGCAAAAAAGGATTTTTCAGTGCTATCAGCAAGAAAGGATATAAGAAAGAATCTTTATCACTTGGTCCACCAACTGGTCAGATCAATAATATTGGAGGAGGAGGAGGAGGGTCATCGGTGAATAAGAAAGATATAAGGGGATTACCTATATCTGGACCTCGATCGAATAGTCCTCAAAAATTACCATTGACACCTTCCTCTGACAGTGGACTTACAGCTCCGAGAGTGCAAAATTCAATCAGTGCGCCTATGGGACCTAGAGGACCTAGAGGAACGTGCACACCTCCACCTTCTGGTTCCGGCTCGGGAAGCTCATCTGGGCTGATGGATGCACCGGCAGCTGGAAGGTCAAGTTTGGATACTGGTTTAGCAAGGATGAATTATGGACAATCCCAATCAGGAAGGAATAGCTTAGACGGTGCTGCTGCTATAGCTGGAGCAGGGTATATACCTCCACCTAGATCGAGTCTTGCCGGTGGTAGTATTGCTGTTAAAGAAGAGGACTTGAGACAGATGAGCGACATATTACCTCACGTTGAGAGGAATGTATTGAGAGGGTATCTTGCGAGGTATGGCGAGAGTATGACTGCGATCGGGTGAGTTTGGTTTCCTATGTGGACGATATATGAAGAGTGCTAACTTTGTGATTCCTCGTTGTAGAGCATATTTGGAAGATGACAAGAACGGGACGGTGATGAGAATGTGATATTTGGGAATTCAGTTTAGTTCGATTCAATAATAAATGGACCTTCGATACTTACCTACTCATATATATAAACATATGTAGCTCGCAAAATAATGTATCATGTGCTCAAAACCCCTTCGATTCGCGATGTGCAAGTGATATACTGTACGGTGTTAAGGTAAAATGCATATTATATGTACACAAAAACGTATAATGACCTTTACCCATGGACAAGTAAAGTAATTACGACGAAAATTGAGCTACCAAATACTGACTGACGGAAGTAGGACTCAATGGTGCCCCCAAATCGGTGATGATAAAATCAATCAAATCAGGTGTAGTCACATCTACCATTGGATTAATCGATTCCATCTCTTTTGTCATTTCTACTCTATTTGCTCCTGATCCCTCAGTGGGAGTACCGGGAACGACGGGACTTCTAGATTGTGGAGTAGCTGATGTAGGTCGACTAAGTGGATTATGAGCTCCGATGGCAGGAGGGTGCGAATTAGGTATGAGCGTGGGGAACTCCAAAGGTATATTACTTGTGTGTTTCTCGTTTGGTGAGATCGAGGTGGTAGTTGATGTTGAAGGGATAGGTAAATCTGTTTGAGATAAGGGATAATGTCTTAAGAATTTGTATGATTCGGCTAAGGCGTAGAATGGTTTTTGCATTGCTTTGGCTACGAGGGCGACTTGGTATGTCCCCACAGAGGATACGAGACCCTAGATGGCATGATAACGTCAGTCAGTGTCTCTGGTGTGGGCGAAAGATAAAAGAGGAGATTGATGTGAGTAGATGGAAGGGATATGTGAGGATGACTTGATTGTATTTCGGCAGAAGCGAGGCAATGTCATTCCGTCACTCACCCCACTCTCCACTACAGCTTCTGATCCGACTAACACCATATCCACTCTCTCCATCACGTACGCTACCGCACTGTCAAGTACGACTGTACATGGAATCCCGTTGGCAGTCAACACCTGATGTGTTCGCATACTATATCAATTTAATGAAAAGTCATTAGCTTGGTGCTTTGTCCACTATGTAGTCATTGTAAACTTACCCTAAACAAGCTGGTCTCGCCTCTGGAAGCACCAAACACAGTGAAGGTCAGCCACGCCCTCCCAATCAGACTCGAAGATACACTCACCAGTCACATAGACTTTTATACGCTTATGCTGCTTATGAGCTCTCAAGATAGTCTGAATGACAGTCCTGGAATAACTATGCGTGAGGATCTAAACATGGCAAACGCAATCAGCTTGACTTTCAAAGATATTCCATACCGTACAGTCGAAATGACTACACATACCACACAGTCATCTCGTAAGAAGCCAACAGCCAAATCTGCTATTTTCTCTCTACATTGAGGAGCGGTTATAGCGCAGAATGAACGACCTTGAGAAATCAGTGATCGTTTATATGATGGGAAGTCCTGTGGCCATCAATTGCGAAGGGTTAGTCAATGACAAGGTTGCTATAGATCGAAACGAGGGTTGGTTGATAGACTTGAGCTCACCTCTCCACCCATTGATAAAGCGAAAAATCTCTCCCATAATTGACATCCCGCTCTGACACCTAAACTGGGCTGAGTGTTGATCAACGCCTGTCGTCCTATCGTCAGTTCTGAGGCGAGTCCAGTCACAGTTGAAGCTGTAGTTATTGAGGGGACCAGTCTCATCAGTGTCCAAGTCACTTTGAAATTGTACCTGAATATTGTGAGAGTGTCTATCGACTCACCAGTCGAAGCTTCTATCAATTCTACCAAAGCTAAGATAGCTGCTATAGGGTGAGGGACCTATACATGCACAATGTCAGGATCGTGTCTAGCAGACCATAAGAATCTGGACGGTAATCTATAGCGTAGAGAACTCATAGTGATCTGATCGGCTCACCTTGTCATCCTCTATAGCCCTCTTGTACGAATGTATAACATCGAAATTCTTTCCAGTTTGACTACCTGATGCGTGAGACTGTGCTGATGGTCTGGGAGCTCCCCTTGCAGATGGGACCGGTGAAAGTGATAGTGGACTTGCTACTCCTGCCATCTCGCTGTCAACGTCGTCGGGTTCAAGTGTGGAAAAGTGGTGGTACTTGGAATCAAAAGGAGATTAGACGAAAGAGATGTTAAAAACAAAAGAAATCGAAGGTTGTCAGCTCGAGTCAACTTTGGTCATGGTTAACCGAAATTCATCTCTGAGATAATCGACTTCGCATTCCTATCTTTCGTGCAAGTATAACCATCATTATCTCTGGTATAGTGTATGCATACAATGTCGAAATCACCTATCACATGCCATGGTGAGCTATACTGCACCAGCTCTGACCGCATATGGCTGACTCATGTCATATAGTATTAGACGCTTCGGTTGGAAAACCAGCACCGGGAGTCAAAGTCTCTCTAGACATTCTCAGCCTCACAGGTCAGGAGACTGCTAAAGAAGCACCAAGAACACTTGCTAGCGGGTTAGTTGATATATAAACCTTTCTCCACAGCGCTGCTGAAAAGCTGATGTTGGGAGCCATAGAGAGACGAACAGTGATGGACGATGTTCCGACTTGCTGAACCCCGACACCAAACTGTCACCAGGTATATACAAGATGACATTCCATAGTGGGGAGTACTTCAAGTCGAACAACGTCGAGACTTTCTATCCCTTTGTAGAAGTGAGTACGATCGTTCATTTACAGTACAGTAGCTGATACGTGAACATGCGAAGATAACATTTTCATACACCAATCCTGATCAACATTATCATATACCCCTTCTTATCAGTCCATTCTCTTATACCACTTATCGGGGCAGTTAGATGTAATGTCATGGAGATGACCGAGAGATAGACGTTCGTTGTATTATACATATACTATGCATGATGTCGTGAGGATGCTCCTTATTTGATACCCAAGATCGTGTCGTCTGTGAAACCGGATCGGCTGTTGTTACGAGTACAACGTGATGACGTTCTTTCTTGATTCCTCTTTGGAAATCTTGATCATAAGTTGTTTTTTTCAATTCCCATTTTGCATCGCAAGTCATCACATATAAAAATGTCGAGAGTAGCTACATCATCTTTATTTCGCTCGACCAGTGTTGCTCGCTCTGTAATTCCGATCCCCGTTAAGCGTATCCTGGGAGTGGAAGCTTTCACTGGCCCCTACCCATCTGGAATCGCTCATCTCAGAAGATGGAACAGTACCACAAGTACAAGTGATCAGTCTCCCAAACAGCCTGGAGCCGATCAATCGCAGAAGCCGGAAGATAAGCCTAACTCATCGAGACTCGAAACAGGTGGAAAGGGCGGATTGAAGATATCTTGGATATTCAGTGGTTTAGCAGGATTGGGAGCTCTAGTAACTATATATGGGTTGTGAGTGACGGTTTCGACACCGTATCAAACTAATCGCTAGCATCTTCGATCTTGAAATGCTCATATCTTCATGTGAGACAGACTGGAATTCTACTCAACTCTGAAGGCATGGCCTAAAGCAGTGAGGATACCGCTCCGAGCAGCGTTGAAAGCGAAATTGAGACAGGATTATATGAAATCTGAGAAATACTTTAGGGAGTGAGTATGACCTACATTACTTGGTTTAACCATAATATATATCAGCCGAGGGCAAGCTGATTGTATCATTGTTCTGTAGAGCATTAGAAGTAGCTTTGGCATTAGGTCCCTCGGCCCTCGAACCAGAACCACTACAGAAAATAACAGGCATATACGTCGAACTGGCCAATGTCTTAGAACTGATGGGACAGAGAGTGACTGCTTTCGAGGAATTACGAAATGCCGTTGATCTTCTGGGTCCTAACCCAACTAGACAACCTGGATTAGAAGGTTCGGGAGAATGGATAGGGCAGCGTTACAGATTAAACGATAAAGACCATGTTAGGGGCATTGGATTGTATCAGAAATTAGGTCAAATATCTTTAGATATCTCCAATTCTACAAAAGCGCCCCCCTACACTCCTCCAACTAGATCTGAATATGAGATCAATACGCCAACAGGAAAGGAGGTGGAAAATTGGAACGAAGCTTCTGAGTATTATCTGTCTTCGGCTTTAACAGCTATGCTCAAATTGGGCTTGACTAAATCTACCACTCCGGCTATCGGTGCCAGCAATCAAGATCAGCAGGTTGTCTTGGGACGGGATGTAGACTTACCTTCGGGGGAAATATCAGAAGATGCGGATCAAGGTGGTTCAGTTGATAAAAGAGGATTAGGAATGACGATGGAATCTCTGTCCGAGGTGTATGCCAAGAAAGGACAATATGATCTAGCAGCTCAATTGCTCTTACAAGCTGTTTCCCTGTTGCTACCTCCTGGTAGCCAGGCCACTCCTCCGGTAAGAGATAGGTGTCAAGGTGAGCCAGTCTAACAATCCCCCAGTCTTGTGTCTTCGCTGACGCGTCCAAATGTTATTTATCCACTTGTCTAGCTGCAATGGTGCGTGATCCTTCCTTAGACCGTGCTCAGGCAACCTGGCCCCATAGCTTTTGCTGACATATCCGATTGATATAGTTGATGACGACAATCTCCTCACACGCTCTGAAACAATCCTCACCCCAGATCAATGCCGCCAAATCGATCAAGATCTCCAAATCATGGTCATTACGTTCATTACAATTATCAGAAGAAGCACTGCGAGATTCTGAATCTGAGAATTATAAGGATTCGCCATACGAAGCCTCCATAGCTATCTGTTCGAGAGCTAAGAGTGTTGGCCTGTACAATCTGGGGATGTTAGCTGAGGTAGATCTCTCTTACTTTCCTCGAATCGTTCATCCTATCTTTTTCATATGTGGATCTCAGGCTGATTGAGTACCTCTTCACTTGGTATAGATGGAAGGTGATTTGCCCAATGCACTGAATCTCTTCCAGAAATCACTATCGGCGTCAAGGGAAACGGGCTTCAAAGAAGGTAAAAGGGAAGCAGCAGCTGCCATACGTAGAGTACAATCCTTAGGTGGAACGAGTACATCATAGTAATGAGTATGTGTATGCATACTTCATGCCAGATACTTTGAGTAGAAAGTCAACGATGAACGCTGGGCTTCCAGTAACGCCACAAGTACGCCTAAATTTTGACGCAACATGGACCGGACAGACGACTGCATCCTCACATACAGTAGTTGGTCAAATCTTGCTGCTGTTGCAGGTACGAAGGGCACAGGCCGTTCTCTGTTGCAAAGCAGGAAAGCAGGAAACAGCTTCTTCTCTTTGTTCGGTCGGCCGATCTTAAGCGTATGTGTGCCTGTGCTCCGAGACTAGCAGGTCACTCTCACGCCATAGGCTCCGTCCATCCTCGCCATCGTCATCGTCCTCATAACCGAAGCTCGCTGTCTCACTTTGTGATGATCCATAGCGAAGCTGATGCCGATGCGATTCATGTGCCTCGGCAGTTGCTTATTCGCGGAATCAAACAGTATATACGTGCATGCACAGAATCCTGACTATGATGACTGTTACACTCATTCTCTACAACTCGACACAAGACTGACCTCTCGACTGCACACAATTGGACCAGACATAACTAAAGACTGAAATTCCTGAAGCGCACTGCACCTCACCCAGACGAAACAATCACGATGAAGCAAGTAGAAGTCTACCAAGGACTCAATAACAACTACTACACTCTCGATCATGGTGTCAAGCCACTAGTCTCTATCAAACAATACACATGGACCGAATTCTTCTGGTTCTGGGTAACGTTGCCTAAACAGGTTATGAGCATTGGTCGATGGGTGAGAGACGAAGAACATAGGGAGGAATGGGATCCTACGTATATCACACCGACTGGTCCGTTCCAGAAGCATGTGGTGATAGTTGATAGACCTAAGGATAGTACTAGGTAGATCGGCAAGTGCAACTTTAGAAGATCGCAAGTGTCTGTTGAGCGTAAATCTAGACAGAAGCCGTGATGATTCTTTCGCTGATCATGGACTTGGTCACAACACTGTAGGTAGTACCGACAAGTATCAGTATCCTCGCGAGGCGTATTACGCTAGAAATTCGTTGTATCCTCAAAGTCCCTCCCAATGTACCATGATAGATATTTCTGAATATTCGCGTAGACTTCGGTGACAGAATTAATCATACTTCATGCAGTATAAGAAGTCGTCAAAAATGCTTTATCAAATCTTTCATAAAATCATTATATACAAATTCAATCAACTATCCACTTTGCCTTGATTCTCTTCGTCTTCATGATTCGGTGCAGGGTATAATCCGATACAATCACAATTTGGGTATTCCTCCTTTGCTTTTAAATTTCCTTTGTCGTCAAACAATCCAATGTTCTCTCATCTCTATTCTTTGAGATGAGAATGCCTTCCGGGTATTCCTTATCGACCCCATCATCCATATCCGTTTAGCCAATCGGTCTGGCCGTCCTTTCGGGCCCGTAATCTATCAGCGAGGACCAGCCTCTGATCTCTATCGATCTAACATCTACTTCCTTTCCAAGAATCCTACATCGAAAGCTCCCATTGACCTCCTTCCTATTGGGTAAACCGCCGAGCTTTCTCTCAAAGTCCCGATCAATCTTTCGCAGACATTTGAAGGATATGAGAGCGACTCGACTTGACCACCCGGTCCAAATCCAGGTAGACTTTCGAAACTATCGAGTCAAATCATATCATGTCAGCTTTCGGGAATCAGCTCGATACAATGGTCAGTTATTTTTCAACTCACTCATTCTCTGATAACGGTTCAACCACTTTGTACATAATCTTTGAAGCCCGCAGTACTTTCTGATTCGTACCGGCACCCAAACCATTATGATTTGAAGGTTGAGAAGGTTGTTTACCTCCTATCGAAGATGCTATTGAAGATCTTCTCGAAATCCTATTCCTCTCGTTGTGTTCTATCGTTATGGATTTACGTAACGGCGATGGCAAAGGGGATGAATCGCTTGGTCGAGCGTACGACATTTTCACGGAAGGGTTGAATAACCATAACTACGTTTTCCAAACCAATCGACACTTGGTCAATCCATCTGTTCTATGTGGGTGATAATGACATGAAGGTGTAACTCACGTAAATTTTCTTATCGCCCGTTTCCTCTTCGGAGATTATGAATCGATGACTAGCATGAGCTTGGGACAATTCGAGCATGTCCGAGATGACGAAGACAGAAAGTGGGGATCGGATGCATCTGTCCTCAGACCAACAAGATCAGATGTTGATCATGTCATTCCTCAGTCACGGCTGCCGTGAGACTCACTCGATCTTATCATCCTCCTCATTCTCCACTAGGAGAGATACAGCCCATTTCGAGAATCTGACAGTTTCGTGACCTGGCTTATCATCGTTTGCCCGCTGTTTGCCCAAAATTTCTCCGCAATGGCAGGAGACGACATTCCATGGTTCGCTCTATATACAAAATCAGTGTCAGCCACAACTGTTCCAAAGGTTAACATGTCGACGCGTGTAAATTGTTCGGCACGAAATGCAAGATGTAGTCTCGGGAGTAGCTTCCATCCAATAGATCATGATGAATCAAAGTTTGATCATCCCTGGACTTTCTGGTAAATTTGATATAGGACCTTTGTATCAGTCAAAAGAGATGTGATCATCTCCTATCCCAAATATCTACAGCCCTCCGCTCTCGACAAGATCAGACAGAGATGAAACTGACAGAGAGCTTCATCTTGTCATCCCTTGAAGAGAGATGGAAAGGAGAACAATTGGGATCATCCACTGAGATAGGGGGATGAAGACCTTCTTATAGCCCATGTGTAAAACGGCGTACGACAAGAAAGCGCAATCTGAATGATCGGGAGGAGAGTACTCACATCATTTCCATTCTCAACGTGGATGGTGCCCTGTTTCACCCTTTCCTTCCCGACTAGCAGATAACTACCGCCAACTAAGACACCCCCATCCTGAGGCCAGAATCCTTCCTTGGTTCGTTCAGCAAGTCGAGCAGTGAAGGAAGGGTCGTTATGACACATCCAAACTTCCATCATCTCCGCCCAGTGCTCACTCGGTAGATCTTTATACGACGTGTCCCAATGACCGTATGGTAGAGTGGATAATTCGCGATCACACGAAGTACAGCAAAGCGCTCTGGCTTGCATATAGCGTAGTTCTGGTGCAGATAGCGGGTATGTGGGCAAAAGGGATGCTGCAGCAGGAGGCAAGGGTTGAGCGATGAGTTTAGCTTCGAGATACAGTGATTGAGCAGTGAATATCACTGATTGTCCAGGCTCGACCGGAGCGGGTAAGGCGATTCGAATGGATACTGAGGGATCTTTCCTAGAAGTGATGATACCTTCCTCGTCATCTGAAGAAGTACTTTCGACTTGCAATTCCAGGTTTGACGAGATGCCGACACCGTGTAAAGTGATTTGCACGGAACGGAGGTTCTCTTGGTGTTCGGCGACGTATGCGATGTTGTTCATTTCTTGACATATGTTTGTTTACAGTGAGTTTGAGGTGCGGTAAAATATCAAAATTGCAAATAGCTCACCAAAACCATTACTAGCTTTTAGCCCCGACTGGACACTTCCTCTTCTTACCAGCCCAACGAGCTTCCTGAATGCAGTAGGAGTACTTCTTCCTGAAGTGCTCTTCTTGCTCAAGCCATCTTCGAGAGGTACAGAATTACTTCTTGATCTGCCCATTTCTACACTCCCTTCACCACTGGAAGATCGAAGTAACGCATCGCCGCCTATTGAACGCCTACGATCAGGACCTACACTCAATAGAAAATCTTGGACGGTAACAAGTTCGAAAGGATCTTCCACTTTCTCTCCATTAACACCATGTCGAGGTGTAGGGGGTAAGGAGTCTTGATCGTGTAATCTACCTGAGGAAGAGTAATCCATCAAAGTTTCCATCAAGGATGCTCTTCGGTCAAATACCCTTGGAACAGTCGCATCTTGCTCATCTAATCTCCGTTCTCCCGATTGATCCATCAAATCACGTAGGAAGTGATCTCTCTGATATAAGATAAAAACGAATTCAGTCATTTCCCTCCATCTATATTGATTGTGGCAGGTTGAACTCACATCTCTGAGATCTCTGGCTCTTGCTAACTCAGCATCTACACTGCCCATCATGGAATCTTGATCTTCCAATCTTCTAGCTTCCGCTTGATCGACAATACGATTCATGAACCGTTCTCTCTGATATTGCAAAAATCGGCAGGAGATCAGCTCAGACATATTCATCACAGCATGATCCTGCTCCTTGACAGCACGCATTATCTAAGGTTAGAATATACGCCTTCCGGCTCTTTCCACCGGTAGATAGAGATCAACTCACCGTCCTCTTCTCCCATCCATCTCCATCAGCTCTCTGACCATCTTCTACCCTGATCCTCCTTTTCCCATGTGCCCTCTCAATCTTATCCCAGATCTCCTCTAATTCCTTCATCTTCTGCCTTTCCAATTTCATCTTATCTTCTTTACTCATGCTCCTCTCATCCACTACTCCTCGAGGAGATTTTAGCTTCAACTTCAGTTCGACTCTCTGATCGTGTAATCTCGGTGCGATCGACGATAATCTCTCGATCGCAGAGGTCAGCGAGTCCAGCTCCTGTAACATCTTTTCTCTCGTCGCTGTAGGCCCGTTGGACGGGGACGGTTCTTTCAGTTGTTTCGATTTGATCGGAGAAGAGGGTCCAGCTTGATCCTGATCTAGGTTGTGGTCGGAATGTATATCTTGATAGGAAGGTAGTAAAGATAAATTATCTGTTTGAGAAGCCGGTCGATGTTGATGGTCTGAAAATTGTTCATAGGAGGGTGGTAATCCATTATCAGTTCCAAACGTTGACGGAGTACTTGAATTTTTCTGTTTCAATTCCGAATGCTGCTCCTGCGCTAGTCCTTCAGCCGAGACTAAAGATGGACTTCCACCTTGTGACAAGCTGATTATAGCAAACATCAAACTTTCCAACCTCTGCCAAGCTAATTCTTCTCTTACAACTTTAATAGCAGGGTGCAATTCGCCTTCTTTTCTTTCTGTCTGCGACTCTTTCTGTCGTGGTAATTCCACATCATCCTGTAATCTAGCATCCTGCAGACCCTCTAGCAGATTTGTCAAAGCGTTGAAAGAATTCTTGATTTTGTTTTCCTGAGGTTCATCTTCGTCGGGCTGGGGTGTATCAGGGAAAGTGTCGGTATGTAGTGCAGAGGGTGTAGGATCTGTAGAGGGTGGTAGCAGCTCGTCTAGTTCGTATGTCACTTCTAAGAGATCTGTCAGGGCGGAGGATAGTTGGGAACTTGATTCGGATAAGCTGGTCCCATTTGCGGTGTAGGTGTAAGATGGATCGGGTGGGAGGGAGGAGAGGGCATTGATGCATGATTGTTGGACTGATGAGAGGTAATTGCGGACGTTTTGCTAATCCGGGCGATCATAAGTTCAGCATCAGTCACTCTCTGGAAGAACAATTACAGACCAGATCAAGTGCCTTTGAACATCAGAGACGGTGGATTGAATTGTGTTAGATGACTCTCACATACCTTGCTACCGTCACTCCTTGTAAGAGATCCATTCCCATCAACCCTCCAAGAAGAAGAAGTTCCAACCAATTGATGTAAAGGAAACGGTTCAGGTGGGGGTGGTAGTTGATCTATATCATCTTGCTGCGGCGGGTGTTGCTGTACCGGCCGTAGAGCTTCCATCTCGTTTTACCGGATCAAGTGTTGTGAGAGGTTCAGAGTTCGAGTTCATGAGAGTAAGATATGTACACTTGACTTAGTCATACAGTAGTTCGTACTGCCAAATTTCCATCAAAGGACTGCGGAGTGGGTGTCGACCGAGCTCAATGTTCTGCTCCAGATTTGATTCCCGTGTCAATCAGCTCCAGGTATAACGGTGGTGATTTTGCTATTGTCAGCTACATATGTTGTTTCTGCCCCACAAGCCAATGAACGAGCAGTCGTCAAGGGCATGGAGATGTGTAATTTGACGAGTGGTGAATAGCGATTGACAGGTGATTTCGATAAATCAACCTCGGATTGTAATTGTCATAGCGCGCTTAATCCCACATTCCACACACATATGCTATTCAAGTGGCTATCTGAAACCAACCCAAAAACACACAAGAGGGACCAACATTGCGAATCATTCATCCACAAACATATGTTAACATGATTCATATCACACCCGAGTCTATCCCATTACTCCAGAGCATCGTTGATCATCTGCTCAACTTCCGTCTTATGCCTTTCCCCAACAGCTACAGCCGTAGTCGCTCCACTGGATCTACCGGCATACCTTACTTTACCTTTGTATCCTACATTCTCAAGAACAGCTTCCAAGCGAGGTTTGACGTAAGACCATGCACCTTGATTGGAAGGTTCTTCTTGAGCCCAAACAATCTCTTTGTCCTTGTTCTCATCTTTCGAGAGAACATTCTCAAGTTCTTTATATGGGAAAGGCGATAGTTCTTCTACACGGACCATGTTTACCGAAGATAGTTTGTCGGATCTGGTTAATGCCTCGAGAAGGGTGTAATAGTGTTTGCCAGAACATAGGATGACTCTCTTCGCCGAGGGGTCAGTAGGACCTTCGAGAATCGGTTGGAAGGTCGTTCCGGGTGTCATGTCTTCCAAGGCAGAAGCTGCAAGCTATGTGACTCAATACATCAGTGACAAGCCGAGACATCACGCGCTACACTAGGAAACATACCGGAGATCTCAAAAGACCCTTGGGAGAAGCAATAATCAAAGGTCTTCTGTAGTTCCTCTTCATCTGCCTTCTGAGTAAATGGAATAATTGAGCAGGAGTGGAGGGATTAACGAAAGTGAGGTTGATGTCTCCATGAGTATTGGAGGTCTGCGAGTCATTTGAGAGCTTATAAGGAGTAAGACCACTGATCAGCTGTATTCTTTGGCTCGAGGGGGTCGCTGACATACCTGCAAGAACCTCTCGATTTTACAAGAAGAATGTTCAGGTCCTGCACCGTCGTAACCGTGAGGTAGCATCATGACGAGACCACTTTGCTTGAGCCATTTAGCTAAGGTGAGTTCGGTCAGCTGTCGCTCACTCACTTACTACTGTGATGACTTATACGACATGAAACGGACTGCTTACCTTGTGCTCCCACGATGAAGGTATCGATCATACTCTGAGCACCATTCATGAAATCACCAAATTGAGCTTCCCAAATGGGTAACAGCTTAGGACTCGACCAAGATAACCCAACTTCGAAACCGAGAACAGCCATCTCGCTCAGAGAGCCTGAATGATGAGACAAACCCTATGAGCTAGGGCTGACAAGGTGAACAAGCGAACTCACTATTGGCAAGTTCAAGCTTTCCAGCACTTTCACCCAGCTCTTCGTTAAGAGGGATAATGCAGGACTCCGTTTTCTGATCAACGAACATCGCGTGTCTATGACAGACGACATCAGCTTTTGCTGAGTTTTCCTTTAGAATGTCGAGCTGCCAACATACCTTTGAGAGAAGGTACCTCGCCCCACGTCCTGACCTGATATCCTAACATCATACCCTTCTTTCAGGAGAGATCCAAAAGCCATAGCTTCGGCAGTGGCAAAGTCCACTTTCTTTTCCAGCGACTTCAATCTGGATGAGATATGTCGTTTCAATCTTGAATGTATGTTCTAACAATATAACAAAATCAGATGTGTTGCTCTGCGAGTGATATGATGGATAGCTAATACTTACAAAGTTCTCAGGCAGAGTGACACTTGCTTTCGCAATATTCGTCAATTCACCCTTATTCACACCAGTATCAGGATGATGATCTGCCTCAGATCCAGCGGGCCAGACGTAATTCTTCCATTTGCCTTCCAACATATCGGATTTAGGCTTATACTTCTCCATCTGACTGGACTGAGCTTCTAGATGTTCGTTGTAGGTTATTCGAGCTTGAGAGGCGCTTTCTTGGGTTAATACACCTTGTTCCTATCAACAATCGTCAACTATGAACCGCAGCCTCCGAAGGAAGGTTTGAATGGACTCACTTTGAGACGAGCCTCATAGATCTCGGGAACACTCTTCCTCCCACGAATCTTTTCGTACATCTTGGCTAGGATTACTCATTCATACTTCAGTAAGTTGTCCTGTCTGTGCCTACAGGCTGATTGACACAGTACTCACGCTGGGTATAACCAGGTTCATCCAGCTCATTATGTCCCCATCTTCTATAACAGATCAAATCAATGACCACATCTTTTCTGAACATCTGTCTATATCTAAATGCTATATCTACGGCTCGTGCGACAGCTTCGGGGTCATCACCATTGACGTGAAGTATGGGGCATCCAATCATCTTTGCCACATCAGAGGAGTAGACGGACGATCGGGCCAGTGAAGCGGGGGTGGTGTAACCGATACTAGGGTACCTCTATCAGCATACATTCTCTTCCGTGATCGCAGATGCGGTAGCCAAACAGAGATCACATACTTATTGCTATACATGCAATACGGACGATCAGCAAACGTTTAAAGCACTTTTGAATTGAATACAAATCACTCACTTGACAATGATGTGTACTGTTCCTCCACTGCCAAAGTGAGGTAACCCACTTAGACCCAGCGATTCACTCACTACCCCCTGGCCAGCAAAAGCAGCATCACCATGTAGTTGAACGCACATAGCTTTGTCTCCTAATTGACATTCTTTAGGAGAGCTTTTAAGCAATTCCATCTGTTTCGATCTCGTCACGCCGAGTGCAACAGGATTAACAGCCTCGAGATGACTGGGGTTCTGTAACATCTTGACATTGACATTTACTTTATCGTCACTGCCGAAAGGAATATCACGGGTAGCCGAGAGATGACTGATCACGTCGCCTGTGGCACCTGGAGCAGTGGAAGGGTCGAACTCCGCTTTGCCTCTAATTTTGGCGAACAAAGCCGTGGGTGAGAAGTCCAATAGATCCGGATCACATAATAAAGATAATCTACCTCTGTGCGGAAGAGAGAGGACAATCGAGGATATGCCGGATTTGGCCGATACCTCGAACAAGGTCGATAAGGCTGGTAGCATGCTTTCGGCACCTTCGCATCCTATTTTCAGCGATGCAATCATCATCATCGTCTTAATGTATGGTTACCTCCAAGAAAGAGAAAATATGGCTTACCATATCTCTTCAAATTGGGGAACTTTTTACCCAAGAATCTATCCAGCTCTTCACTCCTCATCAACAGCTTCCAGATCTGTTTCTTACGTTCCTCCTCAAATGGTTCGGGAAAGGACGAAGCTTCAGTCTCGACATGGTGAGAGAACCACCTAAGATTGACATTTCGTAATAATACCTGTCAGTACACGTAATCCATACGAGGAAAAAGCGACTTACAATCTTTCATTCTTCTCAGGACAATGCATATACTCAAATCCGATCTTGTCAACGTAGACTTCCATGAGATGCTTCTCGATCTCTTCAAGAGATTTGGACACGTTCGATCCTTCTCCTGTCTCGGTTCGTTCCGGCGCAGCTGTGGAAGGAGGAGTAGTAGGTCTGAGTGAAGGTGGTGTATGCAGAATACCTTGTAAAGGATATGATTGAGTCCTCTGAAGACCGTATCGAGAGGCGTCCAATGCTCCGACCGGACTGGAATTTCGAGATATGTCAGTGGAACATATGATAGACAGAGAGGCGATTCACCCACTCTCTGTCCATCAGATCCAGAGGATCAATCTGTGCTGCACGATGTCCATGTCGACGAACAGATTCAACGTATCGCAACAAAGGCGCATTCGCGTTTCTTAACATTATAATCATAACAAGTCAGCTCAATGACACCTTACCGTTTCAGTGTAAATGACTCACCTGTTATCCAGCTCTTCTTGGGTATCTACACACCACAGCTCAGCGGGTATTTTTGAGTATCAAACTCTAACATAACATGAATGACTACTCACAATCTGGCAGTTGATACTTTGCAGGTACCCTATAACCAAAGGTAGCATCGTCATGATACGATCTCACTCGTCTGTGACTGAGTCTAGAGAGTACGAGGCGTTTGTCTATTCGTTTAATCCACATCTTCCTGAAAGCTTACGGCCTATGAATGGGAGAAGAAGATAGTAAGGAAGGGCTATTCGATACACCCCCTTTCCATGCTTATATATACTGTGCTCGTGCTGGTATAACGGAGGATCTACCGCGACTCATGATCAGATGGACGGGAGACATGGTGGTAGGTAGGTGGTGGTAACAGCAGTGAGTATAAGCGCGTATTACCCCTCGAGAGATGTGAGATGTCAGATGCCAATTCAACTGAATAGGACCAACCGGTAAATCACATGACCGATCATCGGTGGGCCTGTGCGTGCGTCCGTGTGCGCGCCACGTGTACGTGGGACTGATCCTTCCCCGGTCCGGAAAGATCAAATCCCATTCCATCGCATCGAGGTATACAGTTCAATTCCAAACGGCCAGCGAAGTACTCATAGATATTCTAGAAGCTCTTAGACCCAGAGGTCTTCTGAACAGTATAGACAAACAATGAGCGACCTCCCTTTTCCTGTATTGCCCAAGACCGACCAAGGTAAGAGGATATGTCAAGTCATCGGGGTCAAACCTGAACGATTGGAGGAGTATAAGAAGGTATGTCATTCCATTCCAAGAGACGAAGAGGACTCATAATGGGGATGATCAGGTACATGCGGCAGTATGGCCAGAAGTACTTGGCGCATTGAGAAAGGCTCATGTAGTTGGTAGGTCCACCTTCCCTGCATCTGTCACATTTCGGTTTGGTCTCGCATGAAATCCGCATGCATATGCCTCCTGACACCATGGAGTAATGCAAGGAGGAAGCTGACTATCTGATCGCTGAACAGACTACTCTATCCACTTCTTTGAGCCTCATAATCTCCTTATCGCGCATATGAGGTATATCGGTAACGACTTCGATAATGACATGAAGGGTATAGCGGAGAACGAAGCTACCAAGCGATGGTGGAAGGTGAGTTGATTCTCTTCGATTTGCATATACTACATATAACTATATGGGTATGATATGAGATGTGTGTTGGAAATTTTATAGGAGATGTAGCTGAGATATCTGCTCGTTAATCTACACAGCTCACCGACGGTATGCAAGAGAGTTTCGTACCCGGCGCTACAGGATCTGAAAGTGGTCCAGGATGGTGGACAGCTGCTGAAGAAGTGTTCAGAATGGAGGGTTGATCATCCTATAGAGACGAGACAGCATCTGTGAACGGAATGTAGTGATCACAATCAAATCTCAAACGATACCGGTTCCTTCGAAGGCTGGATTGGCTCCATCTATCCCAAGTGCCATCCCCCCACCCCCCAAAAAAAAGAAAAAAAAACTGTTGCTTTGATGAGTAATAAGCTTGTTTGTCTACGTGTCATCTCGAGAAAGTCTCCTGCTCTATACCAAAAGCGGTTCATGGGTTGTACAATGATCTGCTTATTGGTTGCTGACGTGGCGAGTCGTCGATCTTCGTCGCTCGTGGCTTGGCGGTGTTTGCTGCGTACAAGATTATTCACGGCAAGCTTGTCTATTCCAAATTTGACATGTTATGATCTATATACAAGACCGAGGTCATTTTCGGTCGACCTTCCCAATTTGACGACGAGAAAGAAGCGCCGACACGCAGAATTTGTTTTTCTCCTTGGGGTTTCTTCTTATGTAGTGTTTTAGAATTGTACTTTCAGAACGCCTTCATTCCTTCTGTTCACGAGAGATTTTGTGTTTCTGTTCTTTAAGAGATATCTTGGCATTTAAGGGATTTATCCGACAGATGTATTACAGATCGATCGTTCGAGTTTCGTAATCGAACTTTGTAGGCCATGCAACTGAATATTCGTAGTATGGGTCAACGCGATAACGTAAGATTTCATATCCCGAGAAAACCGGATTAGGCATTAAAGTATGAGGCCTGACGGTCATACAAGGTGAAAAGTTTTGACGTGCCTCGGGGGATAGATCTGTTCCTTCACGAATCACACGTTAATTGGTAGGTGGTAGATAGCACTACCAATGGGCGTCATGAGTATCGACATCCAATCGTTGGTTCATGGTCGATGACCGACTATCTCAAGCGACATAGTAATTAAATTTCGGGCGCCGACTTCATGCCCACTACAAGCGATGTAGTAGAGTGGCACATTGAATATCGCACAGTAGTATATGGAGCTTGCACCACCCTCAGAGATGTATCTTAGGGGGTGCACGTACATTTGATGATCAGGTACAGCCGGTCGGGATCGATTATCAATCATCATCCTTCCATTCGTTTGTATTCCAAGTCGGACAACATTACTCAGCCTGTAGCATACATGATAGTGCTGTATTGGGGTTGTCGATCTTTCGTGGCTTTCCGGAGATCGTCATGACCTTGATCCGGATAACCACCTCGGTCTCTGCATATTTGTTCAAGGCAGTAGATCCTGTATCGAGAAGCGCTCTGTACAGTACTTACAAGCGAGAGGCAAGCTCGTTCCAGCTGATTTACCCTGAAAGAGGCTCATCGGAAGTGGATTATCCGGTTGTCACCCCTATCGCACTAAGGGAAATGAGCGGGGCAGGAGAGGTCACATACCAAACTGGACAAAAACAAAGTTTATCAATGGTGACGTTATCTTACCGGGTCACACAAAAGCTCCTGCAGTTGAGCTGCTGGCTTTGCTGGCTTTACGTGTGATTTCTATCTTGATGAGAATTGGATTCGTCTTTGTTCCCTTTCCACTACGGTGTTGTTACCCTCCTTTCGCTCTTCTAAATCGTACGCCAAGGCGTCTACTAGACCTACACATACGAAGCAGAAGCGAATGCATGTACAACAGCCAGCCTGGTATCTCATACTTGTAGTGTACAGTGCTTTATGGATGATGATCCACAATAAGCTTAGGCTAAACCCGGCTTAGGCGAAAGTCACATCATATCGTATTCTCTCATCGGTTTTACCACTCTGTTTGTCTTGTACTATTCTACCACTGCAGTGTATTCCATTCATTCTTTTCGTCGGTTCTTTGTTCATCAACAATCTCCTTTATCCTAATCACTTATCCTCATTCATATAATACCCATATCGATTTATACAATACGCTACGGGTCAGCTTCAGTGTTAAATAACAACAATCATTCAATACTTGGTTGAAGATCGGACAAGGCTGGAACTGGTCTGTCAATTTCTACGGATAGAGGATTACTCCGCCTATATCATTCATCGATATCTGAATCACTAAATTTCCAACATCTCATTCGTTCTCATCTCATCAACTGACCAAGCTTGGGGCATTTGATTAGAAGCAAATACCCGGATACAATAGATTCTGCGAGTTTCTGCCCATCGCGACACCAAATTCCTTGGAAATTTGTAATTATTAGACCCGATCATCATACAGACGAAACATCTGAAAAGTATTTGAAGATCGTTGAACGCAGTCTTGTCACCAGCAGATATTGTCATCAAGATCGAAGTCGGTACGCCTTCAAGTCTCGGTCTTCGATCCATTTATTCATTAATTTAGGAAGATAGGATCGGATAAAAGTCTTTCCTAGAGGGATCATGCTTGTTAGTGTCACAGCTGTCGTTGAAAATCACAAGTGAAAGTTCAGAATTAGAAAATAGAGATACATAAGTGAGGGTCGGATTAGAGGGAAAGAGGACCGCAAAGCTCTTATCGAAACAGGAAACAGATCGACTCCATCGTAGTCATCAGAGGTTCATCGACGAGAAGCACGTCTTTCAGTTCATCTATCCAACATCAGAATCGATCTCGACTTGAGATAGAGCTCCAATTCAGAATCGATCAAACTCTTTCCATCCTCAACATATCATCCCCGTTAGGGGATACGGATACCCTTTTTTGCATCCATCAAGATGACATTCACGACGACACAGATAAACGCCACTGGAGCGTCGATAATATCGGGTCTGACATTAATAGCAGCTACATACCTGTTTTACTCATTGATGAAGCAGGGGAAGGGGAAACTAAGAGTTAGACTATTGATAGGGATGGTAGTTAGTGATCTTATTCTTGGGTAAGTAGTTTCATTTATTAGAAAACAAAAGTCCGAATCATATCTAACTATACGGCGACTGGCTCTAGATCTGTGGCATTACCGCTTGAAATCATGTATTTGGCTGGTCATGCGCAGCCAACAGGATCTTCAGGATGTGTAAGTACATTTCTTCTCTACCTTTTGACTTCTACAGCGTTTCCGATGCTGACTGGAGAATTTCTTCTCCTTTGATATGTACAGAACGCTCAAGCTTTCATCCTCACGTCCGTGCTATTCAGTCAACATCTGTGGACGTTGGCCATTGCATTTGCCACATTCCTTCTTCTTGTAAGTTTCGAAGTCAATACGACAAGTGAAGATACGGCGTACGACATACGAAGAGAGAAATTGACCCGATGATTCATGTAGACACATCCTCTCTCAAGCCTGACTAGCGCCTTTGAGCGATACTCTTGGTTGGTTGCTCCTATCATATGGATAATATCCATCGTCCATTCAGCCAGTAAGTTTCCCACTGCCATTGAGGATTAGAGGGAAGCTTAGGTTGAATTGATTATTGCAGTATGGCATGGTACAGTAGGATGGGTTAATAATGGAAGTTTATGTTATTACGGTACCAAATCGAATGGTATTGATCGTGATCTCATACAATTCATTCCTCGAGCCATCGTATTCATCGTAGTCATCGTCCTATATTCTCGATTATTCCGATTCCTCCGCCGTCCAGATACGATCCAGCTCTCTACGCAATTTATGGCCGGAACCCAGGCCGACGTGTCCCGTAACAACGGTGACGAGGAGAACCATGCGGCCGGTGCCCACAATGTAGGAGGACATGGATCCAAGTTGTTTAGACCCATTTTCAAACTCGGCAGAGGATCTTCAGGGACTAAAGATCCAGTCAATCCCGAAGCTCCATGGGAAGCACTTGAATTTGTCACTGTTGGTGGAGCATTTGGAGGAAGATTAACCAACAATACACCTTTACATACTAGTACGATCGATTTCACCCCTACAGTAGCATCAGGTATTTTATTGGCTTCTAGACCCGTTTCACCGGAATTGATCTCTCCAGGTCAAGAGATTAAAGATCCGTTCGTAAATTCCACCAACATTATAAATAGTCGATACCCTTCAACTTCATCAGAAGCTTCAGGTCCAAGTTCAGATTCGAAGAAATCAGATACCTATACTGTCGTCACTCCCGAATTGACTTATCAACCCGAAGCTCCAAGCACAGTCGACTCAACTACCAACCTGGTTACTTCGGATTTTCATCCCATACCCACAATTCAGCGCCATCATGTACTATCACCAGTGTTGTCGCAGGGATCGAAGGCGGATTTACACCGTGACGCTCAGGAAGATCGTCTAGGTGTATATGACGATTCGACATTGGATGGTGGACTTGGTCCAGCAGGGTCAATAGGTAGAAGAAGATCTTCGTTAGTTGAATTTGATGCTGGTCTAGGACAGATTGGTGAAGACAGAAGACCAAGTGGTCAAACGTTGAAAGAGTTTTTCCAAGAATATCAAGTTGGCGGATTAGATGATATTCAGGAGAATAGGGGTAGAGGTACAGCCTCAGGTTCGAAATCTGGTGGAATAGGACAGCCGATGTCCGCTTCTGCTTATTTCAATAGACAAGCTAGTTTGTTGATGCTTTATTTCCCTCTTGCTGTAAGTTGTCTTGTCTCCCCTTCTCTCCTCTGCAAAAATGATCGGATGGAAGGCAGATTGCTGATTTTTTTTTGGTTGGATTAATATAGTATATGTTGGTCTTTTCAGTTTCATTAGTTAGATTAGTTTATGATATGGTACATGGTCAACCGACACCAGTCTTAAGTCTAATATCAGCATGGTTGGTCTTATCGGTTGGCCTGATAGATGGAGCGGTATATGTAAGTCACTCTTCCTTCTCTCTTTTCTTCGGATTAAGAGCTGATATTCACATTCCATCGCGAACACAGGGAATCGCAGAGTTAATGGTAAAAGCCAAAGTACGGCGTAAGATGCCTGAACATATGCAGACGTAGAGCAAAGATCCAATACAACATCAATGAACCTATAATGTTAATAGACATCGCATAGATAGTCATTCATGCATCATATATGTACAAGTTACCGCCCTAACTTACACTCGTATCGACATTACACATATCGATCTAGACCCATTTCATTCACTTCCGGTCTTTATGTCAGGCAGAAGGTACGAGGACTTATACTAGCCAATCTTTGATATTCTTATTTGTCAATGCACTATCCCAACCACTTAGGGCTGATTTTTCGCCAGTGGGAATCTGCTTGAAAAGCTCCTTGAACGATTCTACATACTCGCCTTCGAGAGGGACAGGCCCAACATGAGCAGCCAGGTACGGCATGTCTATTCTCAGATCAGCGTGAGTCATCTTCAGATGGACAAACGACAGGTAGACTCACCACCTGTCCTTGGCGTTTGATCAGGTAAGAACCATTCTACCTTCTTCCAAGCTGATATCCTAGCTACTTCCACTCTGAGCAATGTCACAGCTGGATCTTCCTTGAAGAATAGATTCAACGTTCCGGGAATCAATTCAGCAGTTGAGAAATGAATATATCGATCGTTCTGATCTAGTTCAGTGAGAAACTGGTGAGATGATGGGATAGGTACTGGGAATGTGAACCTATATGCCAGCTACCTGTCAGCTATAAAAGAAAAGGAAGGAAGGACCGTTACATACCTGGCATCAACGGATGAATGAGGGATGATCTTGTAGATGTATTTCGGTACGGCTGACATTGTGCTTGCGCTTGTGCTGCCTGTCAACTTGTTTAGTATGTTGAGCATCTGATATGTAAGAGAGATAGAGTTTGATTAATGGATAATGTAGATGAGGGATGGGATCTGTCATAGCTATGCATGATGATTGTTGGATGACAACATCAATACGCGTGTATGGTGGGATCAGATGAGCCTTTTATTCTCTCCCGACCAAAAATCTTTCTCCCCGGAACACATCCATGCGATCTGGATTTTAGCTTGTCTCTCCCTTTTCCTCCCTCCCTCCCCAAAAGGAAACAGCATCAATAGACAGCACCCACTACACCGACGTCAACACTTGTCATACGTATATCTGTCGAGCATCGAAGGATCATCAATTTCTCACTCATCACCAATACGAAACATGGTGTCGAACAAGCACGATTTTACCGACTCCGAGCCAGAGATTGAAGGGGACGGCGATTCTGTCATAGAAGCAGGACCGTCCAACCCACGTAAACGACAGCTTAGCGAAGAACTTGCAGAGTCATCCAATGCAGGAGGGTATAGTCGAGGTGGAAGCGTAGAGTTTGATGAATTGTTAGGGGATGATGATGATGGAGTCGAAGGGGATACAGAACCCGTACCACCACCCAAGAAAGCTAAGAAGGGAGGGAATCCGCTGAAAATCACAGTGAGTGATGGCTCAGACAAGCACACAACCAAATCAATCAAAACAGGATCATGAGTCTTTTCTTCTCACTTCTCTCACTTCTTCTTACTATTCTGCACGCAAATAGCTTCGACCAGGTATCAACAACCTCATCAATCCTCAGCCTGAACCCAACTCGAAACCTAAATCCAAAGCGAAATCAAATACCGCAAGACATTCTGATCGATCATCATTATCACCCCCACCACCTATTACGCTCAAGTTCGGCCTGAAATCAGCTATGGCTGAGAAAGCTTCTTATTCCTCATCGGAGGATGATGATCCCCTTCCTATCCCTGAACCACCAAGTAAGAAGAAGAAATCAGTTTCTTCTACTTCTACACCTTCTTCATCCAAGGGCAGAACCTCAGCAGCGGCAGCTGCATCGGCATCGGCTGGAACGGGATCAGCACATAAGAAGAGCTATGATTGGTTGGCACCGTCAGTAGCTGGTGCTAGTCATCGTGGACCACCCGAAAGACAAGGCTCAATCTCGAACGGTTCAAGTAAGATCACAGGATGGTCTCCTGCTGACGAAGCTATTGATGGACTGTTGGATGATTCTCCCGATACGACAACAGAGAAGAAACCACCTAAGAAAAGTCATAAGAAGAAAGCCGCAGATGCGCCTTCAGGTCCAGGTAAAGCTTGGAGAAAAGGTATAAAAAAGTGAGTCGGCAGGGCTAGTGTCTTCAAATACCATGAAGTGCTGACATAATGGTTGTCATCCTTGTTTTACTTTTCTTCTTGTCATCACTACGCTCATGTCGATCTATCCTCTCATATGTTTCGTTCCATCATCAGATCAATGACGGATTCTGTCAAAGCAGAAGACGGCTTGTCGACACCAGGTGGATCACCTTTAGTCCACGCAGCGACGCCAATAAGTAGAGAAGCATCGCCTGACCCACTTGGTGAGTTTACTACCCTGCCGAATCCTATCTACGCTCACTAACTTGATGATAACAATCTTAGAAATCCCTCCGCGATTGGTAATCGAACGACCTATGAATCCCACCATCGCATCAGCTTCCAGAGAACCATCACCTCCATTCGTGCTTGCGGATGCGAAGGAACTGGGGTTCCCCGTATTTCCAAACCCTATACATGCGCCGAAGATTCCTCTAGGTGCTTTCCCAAAGGCGAGTCAGCGTATACCCTATTTTTCAGTACTCTGCGATGCAATATAATTAAAGGATTTGCTGACATCGTTGACAACACTTAGGTAACCCAATATTTCGCTCCTATCAATGGAGGCGATGTGGGACCATTCCCCCGAAAAGAGCCCGTGAGAAGTTGGACCCTCGGTGAAAAAGTGATAGTTGGGATTGGAGGCGGTCAGCTCAAAATGAAATCATGGACTATGGGTGAGCTTCGATTTCATTTCCAATTATCAAACCCTCGTTGTTCTTCTCTATCATATCTGAATCCAATTATTACCAGAGGAGCGACAAGAGCTGACATAGGGTCAAACATAATTGTTAAACGTACAGGACCGCCATCGGAATTATCTCGTCTCGTCCAAGCAGATAAAGAAGCGAAAGAGATCGCTCGACTAGCCAAAATCAAATCCAACGCCAATGCCAACGTCAACAACACTAACGCTAATGCTACTCCCAACAACAACCCTACTACTACGCCTGTAGAAGGCAATGGAGAAAGACCACCTTTAAATTCGATCAACTCCTTTGACTCGTCTACACCGAGTTTACCTCCGGCTTCTGGTGAGAAGGAAAAGCAGAAAGAAGACCAGAAGGAAGATACGATATCTGAAGTTGGAGACGTAGATGAATTACAATTACAAAGTGGACAGAATACTCCTCCTGTCGCTATCTCTACATCAACACCTGCACCAAAGATTAAAGTCAAAGTAGGTGGTGCTGGAAGTACAAGTAAGAGTAAGAAAGGTGCTGCGCCAAGAAAGAGTAATCTAAGACAGGAGATCTTACCTACTCCCCTTCAGAGTGAGGGGGATGATAATGGAGAAGATGAGTTGTAGATTTCAGTAGGAGGAGAGAATGAGAATTAGATGTAATCGAATGTATTTCGTTCTTGTGATCACTTTGCGTGATCTCTTTAATCCTTGATATCACTTCATGTGTTACCTTCATCATCTTCCCTTTTCATCATATGTATGTACCATCATGTATTACTCAATATAAAACAAATCAAAATGAATCGTCATTATACATTTCAATGTTATACGTAAAAAGTACATACAGATGTGATATTGATTGACTCATGAAATTATATGCACAACAGAAACCGAAATTATAAAATAATATCTTATTAGCAATTATAAAAAGCAAAGCGACATTAAAAAACGAAGAAAAGCAAAGAAAATCAAAGCAGAGCAAGAAGAAAAGTGAATGAATACGGAGCATCGTACTCAAATATCCTATCCCCTCCTGGCAATAGCAACTATCAGATCCCTATTCCAACCGATTCTAAATTCTGCTAATCTTTTCAATTCTCTCCAATGCTCATTATCCTTTCCCAATCCTAAACCAGGTATGAGGGATGATGGCGATTGGTAAATGACAAAATCAGCTTCTGACAATAACGATCTAAATAATGATCCAAGTAATAGACATATTATACAAGCTATGATTAACCCAGGAAGTGATACAACAGGTTCAAGGATCTTCTTATCGATCATCATACCATCCGTATGAGTATGAGCATCACTTGCCGTTTTTGTTTTTACTTTTGAGGCTGATGCAGTGAGCTTTGAAGGTGAAGTTGAAGGACTTGATCCGATAGGTATAACAGGTGGATCAGGTAATTTCGCTGAAGTGGTCTTCACAGGTGAATGTTCAGCAGTGGCAGGTGCGGAATTGGTGAATCTAGGTAATCGCGAGTATTTCCAGAAATTATATGAATATCTCGACGTGGATTCGGGTAATGCGGTGGTTGAGCTGGAAGGTTCAAGAGTTTGTGATGACTACCAAACAACAAAGGTCAGTCATTGACTTCGATTAACAGATCAGATAGTCACGCCCACCTTGATTTCTGAAGAAGTGGAATTTCGTTCTTCTTCTATCGGAGTGATCGTACCCTCCACACCGCTCAAGCCATTCACTTCTCCTTGTTCAACCCCATCTGCACCTTTCTGAATTTCATCTTTCAAATACTCTCTAGCTACAGCCAGAGGTTTATCCAACGAAGTGCTACCCTGCGTCGAGCGATTCACCAGTTGAGGCAGGTTCTGTTTGTTGTTACTATCCCTCAATCCGAAATGTTTAGACCGTTTCTCATCTTCCACCGGTACTTCATTCAGCCCATACAAGTATCCTGTTTTGTTCTGATTCTTGTGTGGATTCAAAGTGAGCTGTACCACCGCACCGTCATTGATCAAATCCAATAACCATCTAGGTCGAGGTGTTGGCGCGGCCGTCCCTCCCAAAGGATCAGATATGGGAGCATCATATCCTGTTGTGGGTAATGTCACCCTCAATAAATGCCTTGATTGGGAGCTGGGATCGAGAGATGCTGACTGTAAGACTGATGGCGCAAGTGAAATGACAGAAAGCTTGAAAGGTAGATCGAGGTTCTCTTGAGGCAGATCAAAAGGTAATACGGAAGCTTCACTTGATGGATTATGCAAGGCAACAGGTAAGGAAACCGCTTTGAGACCAATCTCGCAACCTGATTTGGTCGGAGAACTGCCTAATTCCACTTCCAGTACTAACAGATCTTTCCTGCCTTTGCGGATCTCTTCAGCTAGATCAATAACAGTCGATCGACCGGTATTGACTGATGAACGAGAATCGTTATGTTTCAGAGGTGGTGATAAGGTACCCTCCCGTTCTCTCGTGGAGGCAGGCGTAGGCGGCTGTATGGTGACTGTCAGGGAGTATTCATTGTTCTCATTCCTTTGACAAACTCCCGAGTGATTGTCATCGATACCTTCCAATGCCCATGGTGCGGATGATCGTTCCTCGGGAGCCAGGACATACATAGGCGGCGATCTTGCTCTGGAAGGTGGACCAAAGTTCTTGAGTATATTGTCGATAGATAATAAGGCTCGGGGCAGAGATGCATTGAGCATGTTGTTGACTGATAATGGCATACTGCCACTGTAGTCCACGGAAGCGACATACATACACCTCGTTGAAGGTATAGCATATTGTTCGTGTGAATAAGGATCGATAGTTTCCATGATCCACCCTTCTAAGATTATATGCCCCTGTGGTAATGCTGATGGGTTGTACTTGTTCCAGTTCATGCCGATACCTTCCGAGTCGAAATTCGATGAAGAAGCGTGGAATATGGTGGAAAGCGGGGGTTGAGGTCCATGAAGCGAGGGGGACGGTGGTGGGGGGTCGGGCATACGAGCTACTATAGCAGCTACAAGCATACTTCTCGCTCTGAAAGGAAATGTGGTATGCGCTACCATATGCGATGTTGTTATACCATGACCATGTGACTGGAGACATGTAGGTTTTTCAAACCTCTCATCTGCGCGTAGGGACGAAACAGCAGCAGAGACGTCTTCGGCGGTGAATCCCTCTATGATTCGTCCAGCTCTGAACACTGGGAAGGATTCAGAAACATGATTCACCGTTCTTCTCTCTATCTTCAGACCATCTCTATCGGACACAGGCTGCCATCCGTTGGGATCCGTTGATTCCCCATCCCGATCCGCGTGTATCTTGGCAAGTTGACCTAGAGCTCTCACAGCCGCATCGACAGGTGAGCTTCCGCTGTCTGGCGCAGGCGTTGCCGTAGTCATAGGAATGATGGCAGCGCGTGTGGTCTCAGCCGCAACATTGTACCATTTGGTAAATGGCAGGGCGTATTTGGTGAAAGTCGAAGGGGAGTTGGGTGATTTGGCTAAATCAGGTGAATTGGTCGCTGATATGGTGCCGAGATCGAGGTTACTTCGTTTCTTGCGTAACGTACCAAGAGCGGGCGGCTGGTCAAGTGGTGCTCGAGTAGGTCTTCCTCTTTTCTGCTTCTTCAGTAGCTGTACTTCACCGTCAGGTAGATCCTCCAGATCGATCTTGACTTTGCTTCCGTTGACAGTGACAGATGTCTTGCCAGGGGGTGCAGTACCCCTTCTCACGGTGATGGCGACTTTATCGTTTTTCAGAATGGTGGGATCATGTTCGATTGTCAACCACAATCCACCACCGCTAGGTGATAGCCTATGTCTTCTTAGGGCAGAAATGGCTTGTTGAGGCGGATCAATGAGGATGGCGAAACTGTTTGACCATTGATCTGCGTCACACCGTATCTCACACTCTATGTTTGACAGTGGTCTTGCGACGTGCATCGACTTGAGACTACTCGCTTCGCTTCCTCCATTTTCCGGGTCGGGGTTCTTGACGGCTACTGGCAGAGGGAAGGATGTATGTGTACTGGATGAATTCGATCTTCGGGATTCTGCAGCTTCATATTCGAATCTGAATGTTTCCTGCTCAACATCGTACCTTGATAAGAGAACCTTCGCACCTCCTAGACGTGTGGCTATAGGTGGCGCACCATGCTTGATAGCAAATTCACCGATGCCAGCTAAAGTAGACATCATAACCTGCGGGATCGAAGATTTGTTTGACCATCCTCTTGGATCACTCTGCTCGAGCAACGTGACCTGGGAAGTGTTTGGCGATAGCGACTCGACGGACCACCCTTGAAGATCAATCTGGGTTCGAATAACGTTGGGATCTGTAATAGCCGGTATACGAGGGAAAAGATCGGTATGGTCTGTGGAGAAACCGAAAAGATGAACCGATGAAGGCGATTTGTAAGTGGTTCGAAGCATGACCGAATCTCTTGCACTGACAGGCCAAGCGGCTTTCGATTTGATGTGCCATAAATCAGTCAGCTCGTTGACGTCTTCTATGAGAGCAGCGTCTTCGTGTGATTTATCCCAAACCAATCTTGCACCTGGACTTGCGATGACCGCAAAAAGATCCCATATCCCGACGCCGACAAACACAGCTTCCGCGCGGAAGACGACTAGGGTTTTATCAATCGAGTTAAGCTGATGTATGGCCACTCCTCGAGAGTCAAGGACAGGCCTCCATTTCTGTTCGGGCTCTTGCAGAAGTGAAGTGAAATCTGATTATCAGCTCAAGCTCCGCTAAATTAGACTCACAGATGTAATTCCTCCGTATCAAACTTGCGATGCTCTTCTGGGCGGTATCACTCCTCTGCGATACCGTTCTTTTGATCTCCAACGAGCCCTCTTGGGATCGATAGCTGTCGGCCGTGGCGATCGTCCGCAGTGAGATACCGGTCATGCTTGCTGCATCTTCAAGTAGCGGTCGACGAGGTATAGGTATCTGCATGGGTTCAACTCCGACCGGTATACCATTGATCCTCACTCCTGCGACAGACGATGTCGTCCTTTCTATCGATACATTGACACGTACGAGCTCTTCTCCAGATTGCAATAGGGCGTGAGCGAATCTCAGAACAAGCCTTTTCGGAGCGGCTGTTCCATCGGTAGGAGTTGGGGCCTGTCCGACGAAATATGTCCAAGAAGTAGAAGGTGAATCTTTGCCATGCTGGGTCCTAACGGTGATCTGTATGTCCCAGCTCTGCGTTGAGGAGATTCCAAATTCAACTTGTCGACGCAGATCTTCTGTCTCTCTATTCTCTCCACCACTGACTATAGCGTATGCTACAGACAAGGTCACTCGAGCAGTATCATATCCCACTGATCCTATGGCCACATCCGGTCCATAACCTAACAGTACCGGTACTTTCTCGCTTCCATCCCTAACATAATCTACCAACCCTACTACGAGAGAAGGTAGATGTTGAGGTACTCCTCCACCGACTGCCCAAGCCCCTTTGGGGTTCCATGACCAAAAGCATGTCATACGAGCTTTACCGTCTGGTAGACTGTCGGTACTGGAAGGAGAAGGAGAAGGAAGCTGGATACACCACGCTAGTAGAGCGACATGTGCTCGTACGTGCGGAGGTGCTGGGCGTAAATACGCGGGTTCGTGCTTTGAACGAGGAAGGGAAGTGGTAATATCGACAAGCGTATATTGGTCGACAAGGGTTTTGGAGATTGTTACTGCGTCTCGAGGACTAGGAGACTCGACAATTTAGCTAGGCCAGACAAGATCGAACATCTCAACTTACCTTGAAGGCCAACCGAGACGATAGTTCGTCTTCGTTACTCTAGTATGAGCGTCCAGTAAATCTAGTGTCACAGCTTCCTCTACCATCCGGTCCCCTAGAGTGGAAACATCAGCGTGTATCATTCTTAACGTTCAGAATAAGACTCACACATAGGTCTGGTCTCGGGCGTTGCAATACACCCCCTAAATGTATCTATACTGACATCACTCCCACAGTCCACTTCCACGACAGCCCTATACACTTCTCCTGATTTACCATTCCGACGATGTATGATCACTTGACTAGCATCTATCTTGCCCAGACTGGAGCCTCTAGCTGTACTTTTCCCTGCATCTTTTGCTGTGGTCGATGCCGTAAGAGGCAGGACCGAGACAGGCTTCCAAGCGGAGGAAGAGGATGATGAGAGCAGGGCGCGAAAGTAGGTCAAGGAGGTAGAAAGGGACTCATGCCATGCTGCTTCGAGCCTATATCAAAGGCTGTTAATCAGTATGAGTTCCACTGTAAGAGATTAGGTCTTACTCACTTGCTACCGTCGTCTAAATTTTCCAACCTCATGACCTCGGCTAGATGCCATTGAAGGGTAAGGTAGAAGGGCTATTCGTGACTGTTGCAAGTGATTTCAAAGGGAAAAGGCGGAGCGGATGGTCTAAGTCGTTCAAAGATGCTGCCTGTACTAGCTGCTTTGTCTTTCCTGAGTGAGTGTGAGAGAGAGAGAGAGATGTTGTTGCGTTGTTATTGTTGTTGCTCAACCTTTGATGTTTTCGGTAAACCGTCATCCCCCATATCCATGTCCATATCCATCGGACGATGAATGATGCACACAGGTCACCACGTGGCATTTGAGCTCTGATCGCGCGCACGTGACACGGCATGACGCGCGCTGCTTCAGGAGATGAGATGAGATGAGGATGAGTTGATGAAATAGTCAAAAGGACCCCTTGTACTTTTCATGCATCAATCAACCAAGATTATCTATTGTTCTTGTTCACCATCCCCCATCCCCGTTTACAACCAATTCATCAAGGTCACCACGCGCAATGATACGTATACTACCGATGATACTGAGCTCGTTGCTCGTAGCTGCTCACGGCGATCATTCATTCGATCTGGACGATCTCAACGATGCCGGTCTATCTTACGCTGAGAGGCATGTGCGTTGTCTCTTCTTCTCAACTCTTACGTTCTGACATTTTTACTCGACCAAGTGGGATGCTAACATCTTCAATATGGTATGAACTCGTATACGACAGATGCATACAGAACATCACATAGATTCCTTCGACCTCGAATCATTCTTCAAATTACACGATTTAGATATGAATGGTTTCTGGGACGTAGCTGAGATCGAAGCTGTATATGGATTACATCACCATTCAGTAAAAGATAAGATAAAGCAACCTGAATTGGTAGATGCAAGGACGAAGGTGGTCGTAGACAAAGTGATGGAGAAATTGGATACGAACAATGATGGTATGTTCATTACAATGTCTCAATCACTATTCAACCAGAACACCATAGGATAATGATATTCTGGGAGGAGAAAAGTATGACTGACTGATCATTGTGGATATAGGTAAAATATCTTTGGCTGAATTCATGGCGGGAGGTACAGAGGGATTACCGAGCTTTGAGGGATACAAGGATTTAGGGCGTGAGGCGATCTATCCACTCCGTTAAAGTAGACGCAGAGCGGTTTGACTGATATCTATTTGTAGATCACTACGATGAGGAATCGGAATAGTAGGTCGATCTGTGATCATATTTTTGTTCAATTTCATGCTGAGCTGATGGTTTATTTTTCATAACGCAGCTTTTTACACCATGAAGAGGTGAGCTGGTGATGGCGTCACTGTCCAAGATCGAGCTCATCATCTATTTTTTTTTTTTTAGCTCTACCACTCAACGCCAGAGACTCAGACTGACGAATCTTACACACATCCAGAAGGTGAGTATCAGCCATGCAAATCACATGAACGTTAGCTGACAGATATTGATCTTGACATCAGATATCGAACATTTCAGACGTAAATCATCATTCGTTCCTTCGATCAAATTTCATCGCAAATACAATTCTTAAGAGAGAAACGATTGCTGATTTATACACGTTCGTTGAGATAGACCACGCCGAAATAGAAGATGCAGAGGACGAGCGCGAACGTAAATTCGAGGGTCTATCGGACGACGCGGATTTATCAAAAGATCATGTTGCCCATGATCCCCTGGACGTTCATTCGCACTTACCAGGTGATGGGCCCTCCGACGTTCCTCCTCAACCTGAATCGACCCTCAAGCCAGGAGACGAAGTCGATCCGCCTCCTCAGCAGAAGATCCAAAGGGTCGATCCGCTAGCTCAACCTCAGAGAATAATCAAGGCCAACAGCGAACAGGTCAAGAAAGAAGAGTGGGATTCGGCCAAACAAGCTGCTCAGGGTGAGAAGTATGAGGGACACGGTAGACCAAGGAATTCTCAGGAAAGATTGAAATCTGGTGTACCCTATAGTAAGTTTACTGGTCAGTTTAGAGTGTACTTTTAGTTTTTATGTAATCGCACGACTAAGCTGACTGGATATCATCTTTTTCACCCACTCTTGTCATCAACAGAATACAAGTGAGTTCTATATACTGATATATTTGCGGAAAGGTTCGGCTAACATACTTTGTGCTTTCTATTTGTAGGATGAGAAAAGGTCTGCGTTCCGATGAATTCTAGTTTTTCGATTTCTCCTTGTTTTACCTGTACAGCACATTATATATTATATACAAATGGATGTAACTTATCATCGACATTGATGAGATGGTCAGATCAAGTAGGTGAACAGAAACACCCCGCATCGTCGAAATGCAGTCAGAACTGTATTGAGCACACTCCCTTTGATGAGAATTGTCTCGAGTGATGGATGGACCGGACATATGACCCATGAATGCATTTCAGATAGCATTGTAAGCATGATACTGAACTGTCCATTTGTCTTTACTGACTAATCAATGATCAAGAACTGATATTTAGATTATTATACACAAATGGCACATTTGATTGATAAGTGTAGGATTGGATTGTCCAGGGATAATTATAAGTGTAGCAAAGTATAGATACAGTATTTTTTCACAGAAGGCCAAGAGCAAGAAGAGATCGGAGAAAAGGGTATAGAATTGAATTGTCCATGTGGATCTACTTTCGATACATCTCGAATTAAATTTATTGCGCCGCTTTAATGCTATTTTACGATGAATCCAATGAATCATCAGCATTTTTACCTTTTGTATGAAATTATAGTAACACTTACATATCAGCAGCGTTTTCAGCGAGACCATACAAGGTAGCACTGAGATGAGCTGAAAATTGGATCGGTAATACTGAAGCATCTACGATTCTTAGGTTTTCCGTATTGTAAACTTTGAGATCGCTTCCTACTACACCTCCGAGTTCTTGAGACATCATCGAACAGGTTGCGATGGGATGGTAAACGGACGAAACTACGAGATAATTTTTGAGTGAGTATTGATATCTTGGTCTCCTGAGGAAATGGAATAACTAACATCCATCGATAATCCATTTAGACCAATCCTCATCACTTCCTCCATTCCCATCTTCCGGAACGGTACCATACCCTGGTGCGTTCTCTTCCGTAACAATCGATCGAAGAGGAGCAGTCTGGAATATCTTTCTGGCCATTCTCAATCCGGCAATTTGGATTTGAAGATCGACATCGGCAGCAAAGTATCGAGGGTCAAGATCTGGGTATTCGAACGGATCGGTAGATTTGATTTTGACAGTTCCTCTAGAGAAAGGCAATAATTGCCAGAGATCGATACCTAATCCTCCATTTGGGAAACCACTGTCGAAGAATACCTAGTGATTCCAAGATAACAGATAATCAGCATATGTGACAATGATTAAAGTAGTTCGTTAGATAAGCTGTGCACTGGGCTCACCTCGACCAGACCAGAGTAATTATTAACCATGAGATTCTCTTGAATAGCAAATATAGCATTGGCAGCTTCGACAGAAACGACCGCTCCGGCATCATAAGCTTCTTGAGCGTATTTACCAATATTGGCAGAGATGGTGGAAGCGATATCGTTGTTGCTTGATGAGGTCAGACCTAACAAGTCGGGATAGGCCATACAGTCACTTGGTCCTCGACCTTGAAAATCGAATCCGTCGATTGGAGTCCATCCGACGGAGTTCATAGTCTGTATCAAAAGCATATCGGTCATTTAACGATCACAACTTATACGCATGGCGAGAAACATAACCCACTTGCTCCTGCAAGTTCTTTCCTACTCCGCTGACATTGGCTACAACATTGATCCCCAAACTGTTCAACAAGGCGGGATCACCGACACCGGACAATTGAAGTAAAGCTGGAGTTTGAATAGCTCCCGCCGAAACGATGACTTCCTTATTGGCATTGACAGTGTATCGATCACCACTTGAAGCACCAAATTCGACCCCGGTGGCCTTGTTGCCGTCGAATTGGATCTTGGTTGCTAGGTGCTGTAAGAGGATGGCAAGGTTTGAACGTTCGGATACAGGGGAGTAATAAGCTGTAGCGGATGAAGATCGGTGGTCCGAATCTTGCCAGCTCATGGTCTGAAAGTTTTGAGTAATCTTTAGTCGTTGCTTCCCTTCACGCGCACGATCAGTCTACAGTGTGAACTCACGTTAGGATGGAACGCTACGACATTGGCATTCCCATCATCTGCATCAGGGCTGGATGCGACTGAGAAATTGGTTGAGACGACAGTCTGGAAGTATTTCTGTTGAGGACCATGGAAGATCTCGTCGCTATCAGAATACGCTCATCAGCTACTTTTCACCTGTCATCATGCGCTGATGAAGGGATGCTTACGGATAAGTAACTTGTAATGGACCAGAAGTATTGTGTAAAGCGGGATTCGAGCTCGCTCCAGCTTCTTTCTGTTGATCGTTGGGAGCTGAGAATCCTTCACTTTTCAGCATACCGAAAAGCATACCATCCCAATTCCATACACCTCCTGCATCGTCGCCGCCAAGGAAGGTTGATAGGGAGTCGTATTGAGCTTTTTGACCACGGGTCTGAGCTAGACCATTGATAGAGGTTGAGCCGCCCAATGTTTTACCTCTACATGCACACAAACAAACGTCAGTTCCAGAATCATTGAATAACCGTAATCAACCAAGGAGAGCAAGAAGACAAATGAGCTCACCCTTTGATGGATCTACCTTGACTTGAAGGCCAGTTCCAATCCAGCTCCGTATTGAACGCTACAGAATATTGATATGGGTCGTATACTCGAGGATCATCTCGATTATCTGATCCAGCTTCAATAACTCTGTACATATACAAACATACTCGAGCTATCAGCATCTTCCTCTTCTACCTAAAAACGGATGGGATATTTGAACTTACAATACACTGATATCGGGATTTTCAGATAATCTATTGGCAACTACCAATCCACCCAATCCACCACCTACGATCACATAGTCGAATGACTGGTTAGAGACTTGCGTAGGATCGGTGATCAACCCTGATAGGGCTTTTGTGAGTGGAATGAGAGTCATACCCAAGCTCAATAAATGAGCTTTAGAGGAAATCATGATGACCAAAGACAATACGGAGAAGCAATTACAATTATAAGGTGTCCTTGATGATTGAAAAGAATGTAAGAGGGTATATGATGAAGGTTAAAAAGAACCAGCAAATTGAAAGATGTTCGTTGGAAGCGACAGCCTATATATAGGTCTAGCCAAGACAGATGATGTTGCTGTTCACTGATGGACCGCTTCAAAGTACCTTTGAAACATCCTTTAATCCCCTTGGTAGGATAACAAAGCGTAAGCCGAGAGACCGGTATGGGTCTACCAATTCGAGCAGTAAATCAACGTCCCGGTAAGGGTTAGCACCATATGACATGTCGACGTTGTTCGGACGCATCTCTGTAATGATCCAATGATCCAACGATGAAAACATGAGGTATTCTGTATTTCTAAAGAGAAACAATCAATCTTCATCTTCGTTCCTGACCCTGATCATGATTCATGTTTTGGTGACCCATGCATCGCTTTTACCATGCGGATCAGATGCACATATGGACAGGCATGAGGAAGTGTATCTGCGGATCAGCAGTTCTACTGTAAAATGATGATATCCCCACGGGGAGGCGGTGTGGAATGGTTCTTCGTTTAAAAACCTTCTCAATTCAAGCTCTGGACAGTCTTTCTGCTGGTGAACATACTCATACAGATCTTCGTCGACAATGTGGTTGATGAACGATTTGTCCATGACGAAAGCTGTGCATTCAATTTAAACACCTTCCTTTTTTCTCTCTCTTCCTGCATGTGTCCATCCCGTACATGCACGGTACAGAACGAGGCCATGCTCAGGATGACGTCTTCCTAAATGACATCATGTCTTACAACTCCGAGACCTTTCCGTAAGTAGGTACCTATTTATAACACAGGTGCTCGAAAAAGCGATGATTCCTCGAACAGTTCGGCATGGCAAGGTATATATTCAAAATAAAATTTCGTTTCCAACGGATGACGGCTCGTAAGGCAGTTGCCTGTTTCGTTGGTGCAGTGGTAGCATGCCCTCTTAGGGTTTTCATCAGAAAGCTTTGGGGGTGGTCCTCGGTTCAATCCCGGGACGAGACCCGTATCTTTTTCAGTTTTTGTGCTCTCGCCTCGCTCCACAGCGTACGCCTTTGCTCGTTGCTTGACCCGCCAGATAGCATGATACAAAGTGGCAGGTGTGATGCGGTCTCCGGTAGTCAATCTCCACGTGCGGAACATGCAAACGAAAGGATGCCTTTAAGGGGGAACGGATGTTTACCATGTTTACAGGGTGGGGAGGGTAAACAAGCTTAAGGATGTGCGAGGAGAGAGAGCAGAGGTGAGTCCGAAACAAGGTCAGTGCAAAACGTAAGGCAGCAATGTAAAAAAGAGAGCACAAACTAACAACCTACATCCTTACATCCCTATCCACTCAATTCATACATACTGTCATTCATCTTGATAAGTTACCTTCTCACCAGTTCACCCACCAAATCCTAAGCGTTGTTGTCACTCCTATAGTAAGCGTGAAAAAAATGGCAGAAGGTGAGTTCTGCATATTCCTCTTCGCTTGAAACTTTCCATCTAGGGGTCAAAAGTCATTTTAGATCAGGGTGTGTACCAGGTGGTATTCTGGGGTCTGGTTTGATCGCTTGGCAGAACAAGAGAAGAAGAAGAAGAACCTGCTACAGTTTACATCGGTTGGTTAGCTACCTTTTCCCTGTGAACTGCTTTTGCCTCTGCCTTTCGTTGCGGAGAGAGATGAGATGATTCATGCCAGTCTTGTTGTTCCTATTTTTTGATCGTTCATCTGTGTTTGTACATTTGATTGATCGTCCATCAATCAATCAATCGATCAATCAATCGTCTGATTTGTTATAGCTGATCAATTCCATAATTCACAATGTCATCTTCTGCTCGAATTACCTCCGCTCGACCATCAGTCTCAGCCTCTCCCTCCTCCGCAGAGGAATCCCAAGCGGTCTCCTTGTCTCAACAATTGTCATCGGCATTATCATCTGCCATCGCTTCAGCTTCAGCTTCAGCATCAAGAGTCCAATCGTCAGCTGTTATATCCTCCACGACCAGTTCAGCTATAGCTTCATCTATTGCTTCGTCGGCAGTGGAATCGAGCTCAGCATCGATAAGTGAAAGTGCATCGGAGTCGTCTGCGATAGCTTCATCTTCTACATCAAGTTTCGGTACGACCTCAAGTCCATCCGCATCTGCGGCACCGTCCAGTGCTGTACCTTCAAGCACCACGTCAAGTGCTAATGCCGGTGCCGGATCGAGCACTTCGCAAGATCAAAGTCAGTCTACCAGTGTCGTGTGAGTAAATTCCACTGAAGCACTGCGTGACATTGAAGCTGATACTCGCGTGTAATAGCTACGTGACTGTGACGGATCAGAATGGTTCCACCCACGTAACTTCCACAGGGATCCAAACGGGTAGCGCTACCTCGGGTGCGAAGAAGAGCGGTGGTTCGAGTGAGTATCTGGACTTGATCCCTTTATACTGGTGCTGATGCTGAAGATCCATTCACCTTCGTAGATACCGGTGCGATAGTTGGAGGTGTGATTGGAGGAATCGCAGGTCTCGCCATACTGGCTGCCTTGTTGTGGTTCTTCTGCTTCAAGAAGAGAAGGAATAACGATCAAGCATTTGATGAGAAGACTGTGAGTATCTTTACACTCACGTTCCAACCACAATGAATGGCAGTATCTAACAGCTTTCCGCGCACTTTCAGTTCGACCCCACTCGAGCTGCTAGACATTCCGTCAATGACCCAATCGATCTCATCTCACCTTCTGCTCCCAATATCAGTGGAGCAGGTGCGGGTGCAGCATTAGGCGCAGGGGCAGCTGCAGGATCTACTTCTCCTCGAGTCGACCCATATCCTTATGCCTCATCTGGCGGAGCGGAGGATTACGATCCTTATGCTCATGCTCCACCGATGCAAATGCCTGATGCGAGACACTACATGCAGGGAAGCCCAGGAAGTGGAAGTGGAAACGCGTATAATGTTTATGGATCAGGCTTAGAAGGTGGTTATGGAGTTGCGGCTGCTTCTGCCGCTACACCATACGGATCACCACCTCAACAACAATATCAAGAAGGTGGAGCAGGAGCGTACGGTGGTAACATGTCTGCGGCAGCTATGGCCAAACAGCGTGAAGCTGCCAATGAACGATACCAGAATCGAATGTCAGGTGGATACCCTGCTGGCGGGGCTGGACCTTCGGGACCTTCTGGACCTTCTGGATCACCAATGGTCAGTTCGCCCGATCCTAGTGAAACAGGACGAAGAACCAGTGCGAATGGAAGTGTATATTACCAGCACACCGATGGGGGAGGACTGCCTGCTGACGGGGATGAAGAAGAGGGTTTGGCAGAGATTCCACCAAAGTGAGTGTAACATTTCCTGATCTTGGTTGGATGATTATCGTTCAAAAAAGTGTAGTGGCTGATTATAATACATTTATAGCTATAATTCCATTCGACAGTAGTCTGATTGACTGCTTGACTAGATCAGAGTAGTAGAACAAGAATTTGTTAGAATAATTAGGATTATATATAATGTTACAGTGATAAACCATCTTTGGCTGAACGACACATTGTCCGAATTGGTAGGGTTGATCTGAGGACTTATATGTATCGTGTTGATCTGCCTTCTACATATATATCTATAAATCTATACGTTCTGTGGTTATTTGTATTATACATGGATTGAAAATACAGCTAATGCTTGCATACAACATGCATCTAATGAGCCTGCACCCGTAACTGGATCACAATCATCGTGTCAACTCTGCTTCTGTTCATCGATTGGGCCTTTATATACTCGCACTGAACTCCTCCGAGTTTTGAAAGATTGCATCACCCTTGATAGTCAAAAAAGACAACTACAGCACTCGAAAGTCCCAAATGGTCCTCCGCTGTGGTACTTATCGAGCGATAACCAATTTAATTTCGCAGTGCTGACAGAATACGATGATTTATGGATCCTATGGCCGTAGATGAGACAATTCCAAATAGTAGTGTTATATGCTGTATTTGTGCATCCAAATGATGGTGATGGCATAAAAAGCTTGATGGTACCTTCCTTCTTTCCCTAGCTTGGTTTTATGCTCCCTCATTCAGAGTCATTCCCTGCCCTTCTGTCAAGGAACGATCTGCTATCATCATGGAAGCAAGACAGACACCCAAGAACCTGGATGAGATCAAGCTTTTTTCAAATACTTATGGCGGTCATGCACGCCGATGTGTTTGATATAGATAACGGTCAAGTTATTTTCTCACATTTCATCGCACATGACCGGTTATTGACCTAACTTAACCTTGGTGGTTGACCGCCACTTTTCACTTCCTTAAAGGGGAAGGAACGAGAGAGACACGAACTGGACATTGTGGCCATACCACAAATAACCATATTGGTCGGATCCCCTCATACATCGTATTCCGTCGTTATCTATTCTCCTTCTTGCGCATATATATCACACGATCGCCCAGTTGTACATCATTGGTCATACCTTCCTCACCGTTGTATATATATACAAGTGAAAGCAACAGAACAAGTCAACTGGCCAGAACGACCGAATTTCATATTCAAGTTGGACAAACAAGATAAGAGATTACGCACTACCTTTCTCTCCTGTTCAACCACGAAATCAGAGTCAAACACCGCCGAGTCAATCAATACCTTCGATCTCTTTAACATCGTGCATCGACCTCCAATCCCGACGTCGACATCAGAAATCAACGCTGATCAATCAGGCCAAGTCATCCTATCATCACCATCACCATCGATACCCTTTTTTCGCTCAAACAATCTGCCAAGCTTTTCCTCCGAGATCTTGTGACATACGAGAAAAAAAGTGGACAAGACGTGATCGAAATCAGGACACACCGCTGTCTTTGAATGATTAGATAGATGCTGAGATAGGATTCTGAGGCTTAGACGGTCTCACCTGTATATATTGGGGATTAAGATAAGGATCTGAGACATCGCAAGAGAGGATTGTCAGTACTCAGTATTGTGAATTTGCCAAGTGTAGGTCGAAAGGACCCCTTCATCAACATCACTCACTACCATCACTCACCGCCCATCAACATATTCGAGACTTCTCCTTCTCTTTTCGTTCTATCGGACACCGTTCGACCGATTCAACCACTTACAGGGCAGTGTAGTTGAAGACTGAGATCATACGCCTTCATCCACCTCTACACGCCCTTTCACCCTCTGCTTTGTTCAATCAAGCATCAATCTCAACACTCCGAGATATATCTACTTACCCGAACTGTGCATCGACGGGTGCCTTGTCGGTTCATCCTTGTGGATCTGCAACTATATAACAACTGTATTCGAATCCATCCTTTGCTCAATTGCAAACTCTCGCGAACAACATCCCAGAATTCCCATCACGAACACATCCCAGAATCGACCTGATATCATCTCTCCCCTTCAAGTACGTATAAACAATCACCTGCCCGTGATACTTCGACAATGAGTCAACATATGAACAAAATTGCACCCCGACACATCTCCCTTTACTCATAACTATCAAATTACGCATCTCCCCGAGCCTCACAATTCAACCAACAATATAGACAAAATGTCGAAATTGCAGAGATTCCTTCAGACCAAATCCTCGTCGTCCTCTCGTCATGATCGGGACGAGTCACCGAGTGCAAGCCAACTCATATCAACATCAACGGCGACCTCTTCAGGTGAACAAGACTCGTCAATACGGTCAAACGACACTTCGTTCTTTCCTGATGCGAGGACACCAAATAATACTATAATACAGCAGAATGAAGATTCATCCAACTCAACCAATCCTGGCAACTACGACACGTATTCATGGCAAGAGAGCGGTAGTAGACCTGATCCTACACCTTTACAGTACAGTCAAGATGGTTATCATACCAGTTCAATCATCACCCCCAATTCATCTATCAACCAATCTCACGCATCATCTACCCGATTCCTCTTACCTAAACCTCACTCGAACTCCACCCATTCAGATTCGATAGATAGCATCCCTCATTCGAATCGACCCATCCCGGGACCTCTTCTTTCCTCTTCACTTATAACTACTCCATCTACCGAAAGTACCTCCTTTACTACACCCCCGAACGTCAAACTGCCTTTGGACCTCTCTGCAGCTGAGTTAAGAACATCCAATGGTCCAACTTCAGGAGGAGGAAAGGGTCAAGATGATAGGGATGCAGCGAGGTTAAGACAATTAGGGTACGACGCTGTACTAGGTAGAGATTATGGGTTCTGGAGTAGTCTGAGTATAAGTTGGTTGAACATTGGAGCCTTGCAGGTGAGTACGACTCGCTTTGTATGAAACCCTTCCTTCCTTAATGCACTGAAGTGGAATACTGACTCTGCTATGAATAGGGCACAATATACGCCGTATCGGGATGTTATGCTTACGGAGGACCAGCGATGATTGTAAGTTGAGAATATATGTCCCAACTCTAGCTTTCTCTTCGGTACGGGTAGATGTAGCTAACACATTTACAGCTCGTGGCATGGCCGACCTCAGGTGTTTTCTGCTTCTTCCTCACTTTGACATTATCAGAACTCGCTTCTGCCTATCCAGTATCAGGAGCGATGGCGTCGTGGTCGTGGAAGTTGGCCAGAGGTGGGATAGGCGGAGAAAGAGGTTGGGCGTGGTTGATGGGAGGTTTCGTCATGGGTGGTCATGTTGGTAATGTAAGTTATCTATCTCGACTGTTCCTCATCGATCTGCAACTAACGTATTCAAAACTCAGATGCTCCTGGTGATATGGGAGATAGTCAACATAATAGCGGGAACCATGGCAATATCTTTCCAATATCAGAAGAAGCCCTGGCACATGTTTCTGTTCTTCGTTGTGAGTAATCAATTCCACTAGATAAGCCCATGTGATTGGCTGATTCGAAGTGTGTAGGCTGTCTTACTCATCGTCGGTACGGTCGGCTCGACAGCGTGGGGTCGATCCCACAGGTTTTGGCTAGGTTCCGGTATATTTGGTTTCACAATGTGGGCGGTCCTCTGCATCACTCTATTGACTACCAACGCAACGAAGCATCGTTCGGGTGATACATTTACTACGTTCTACAACACGACTGGATGGACCTCGAAACCTTATGTCTACCTTTTAGGTTGGCAGTTCACGACTATAGCAAGTGGAGCTGACGCTTCCGCTCAGTGGGTTATAAACCGACTTTTGTCCGTATATTGTCAAGCTGATGATTATCTGCAACTTTGCAGTATGGCCGAAGAAACTCAAAATCCGTCGAGAAACGTCCCAAATGCTATGACTGGATCTGTGATCTTGGTGAGTGAGACGATATGCGTGCGCGAGCCAGTAGCTCACCGTACGTGTACGACTTTCAACAGACCTATATATTAGGGTATATCGTGAGTTGGATCGTGGAACTGTGTTGAATGCTCAACTGATGATGCGATCAGTCAATCATCCTTCTGCTACTTTCCATCGCGCCTGAAGATGCGGCCACAGTGCGAATGCACAGCTTCCCCTTCGTACGTATACTCACCTCCCTACTTCTTCCTCACATGACCCGCACTAACCCATCAAACCGACGTAGGGATTCATCTTGACCAAAGCTATCTCTGAATCCGGTGCCATCACAATCTGCTGCTTGATGATCGTGGTCCTTCATCTTCAAGTAATCGCTCAACTCCAAGCATCATCAAGATTCGTTTTTGCTCTAGCGCGTGATAATGCGATGCCTTTTTCAGACTGGATCAGGAAGACCAACGATTCAAAGATCCCCGTATTCGCCAATTGGCTGGTCATTGCCCTCTGTCTACCCTTCGCCTGTATGACCCTCGGTTCTCAGGCGACGTTATATTCCGTGTTGGCTGTTACGGCGTGTACGATGTCGTATACTGGATACATCGTTCCGGTTGGACTGTATCTTCTAAGTAAGAAAAACCTTCTCACGGAAGGCAGGACGACATGGTCACTTGGGAAAGCAAGGTGAGTGATTGTCTGACGAAAAGCAAAGAGGAAATATAGTGGATGTCGTCCTGGGGTGGCTGAGCAAGGCGATGGATGAGGAGAGCACCGAATGAGGTCTCACATAGATGATGCTGATCGATTGAACTTGTATCTAGCAAACCCGTCGCTGTCGTCGGCTTCCTGTATGGCTTGACACTCATCATTGCTCAGACTTTGCCTGGGTCAAGACCCGTTACAGCGGGTGAGCGTTATATTCGCTACCTTTTCAAGGTCATCGTAGCTGACGATTCGGGTTATTGTAGCCACTATGAGCTGGTCACCTATAATTATAGTCGGAACGATCTTACTCTGTTTTGTCACCTGGCAATCCTATGGTTAGTTACCACCTACTTCCGGCTGGATATGATTTTATTGACGATTAACATGTCGTTGCAGGTGCTAAACATTACTCTGGACCTATCAAAGCAGTAACGAAATGGGAAACAGGTGTGGAGATAGATCTATCAACGACATTAGGCTCATCACGCTCGAGACCGTCCCATGGTACCCCACTATCACCCAGACATCAACAGCGGAGTGATCTACCATTGCATACCGATGAAATACCAGTACATAATAATAGTGAAACTGAGTCATCCTTGAAATTGGCTTTAGAACCTCATATGCCAAGTGTGGTACATACCGTTTCGATTGAGACTGGTCGATCCCTTCATGACCATGAACATGTAGAATGGACTACATTCGATGATTCCCATGGTCATGGACATGGACAATCGGAATTAGGTATAGGATCTGAATGGACGGATTCGAGTTTGACGGATAGTAGTGCGAGCGGGTCGGAGGGGACGATAAGGAGTGGTGAGAGGACGCCTACGACATCCAGGATATAGAAGGATATTGAAAAGGGAGTGTGAAAGGTATGGACCTAAAGGAGAGGTAGAATCTAGTAAACACTTTCTTTATGTTATATCTCATCAGGGTTATTGTAAATCTAGTGTCTATATCAGGGTTGAAGTGTCTTTTATAAGTCAGCATATCACCTCTCGTTGTACTCATAGGAATAGGAAAGACTGCTTTGTCAAACAATGAATATGGGATATGATAACATGAATGCAATTGATTTTGATACAATACGAAAGCACATCTACATGTATTTAGTCATACTTGTCAAAGTGAAATCTAGCTACAAGTCATTTAGTCATGTTTGGTGATTTATCGACCGGATACTGTATTGTACTGAAACTGAAAGATATACACTTGAATTTCTGCCGTCATTACAACATAGCTAAGTTACAATATATCTTATTGCCTTACCGTACATGTACATACAGGTACAGACTATGAACCTGATAAGACTGAACTACTCTCAGTAATACTTTCACTTGTAACCTCTCTTGAACCTGCTCAAATTCAAAGTCTTGTTCATCCCAATAGACGAACATTGTCTACTCATCGATTGTTGTTCGCTATCCTGGCAATAGCCCATGGAAGATATGGTCCTACTTCTCATTCGACTCATATTCATCTTGAGCGGACTGCTATGTAAAGAAGGTGAATTTAAGATTTCGGATATGAGTAAAAGCGATTTTGATCTTGTTCGTGACATCGCCATTGTAAATTTCGACTTATCTTCCAACATGATATCTTGTACGGAGGTATTGGTCTCAACCTTACATCGGACGTTGTTGTTATTGTCGTCCTTTTCGATATTTGATTTAATCATATTTTCAATACAGTCCCATACTCTGTCATATCCCTTCCTATCCATCACCCATAATCCATGTTGTACCCCTTGTAATACCTCGTGATCTACCTGATTTCTTGAGAGGTAAGATCCAATCTCGTTTACAGGTAACAAGTGATCTTTCTCTGATAGGATCACTTTCATCTTCACCTTCATCTGCATCTTCATCTTCGTGTTATCATTTGAGGATGTCTTCGGGGATTCCAAGTACGAGTGGATAGGGAAGAAAGAATCGAATGGATTGAATTCGTTAATCAAGTATCGCATCATCCCTTTTTCTCTTATGAGATACCTTTTGAGCATACCCATATTCCCTTCTTGTTCTTCTCTCTTCGGAGAAGAGAGGTAGATAGTTTGTGTGAGGTGCGAGTGACTTAGGAGTATTGATATTGGATCTAACAATACCAATTTTATATCTCCGTTTTCGTTGGTATCCGTGATGGTGGAGGAGGCGACGTTGGTATTGTCATTGATATGTTTGATCAAGGATGAAGCTAGTGCTGAACCAAGGGAATGAGCAATGATCATCATTCCCACAGCTGCTTCCTTCCCATCCTCCGTAGCCTTTGGGCGTCTATCATAGTTTGTTTGTTTCTGTAAGAACGATATGGTATCTTTAGATATCTCAGGTAAACTCGGTATCGTGATTTGGTCCGTCCAAGTGGATGGCATTGAAAGTCGTAGTTTTGATAATAAATGAGGTTGATCAACGACCAAGATCGGTTGGTCCAGCACTAACAGATTGAGAATAAGGCGAATAAGGAAAAAAGGTCCTGCTAATCCTGGTATAAATACGATAGGTTGTGGTTGTGGTAGTCGTTGTTTTCCCTCGTTACCCTTGGTGGCGGATCGTCTGATGAGGGATTTGATTATTCCGCTTTTTCGTTCGTTAGGATGATACCATCCAGTCATACATCCTTGTCTAACTTTCTTGAATCCCGCACAGAAGATGAGAAGTTCAAATATCCAATGGATGATTGCCATACCCATGTAAAACATCAAGGGACGATATTCACTTTTAACCAACGATTCATCCAATCTTGGACATAAAGGTTTCAGAGCGTTATTGTGACCGGAAGGAAATTTGTGATTTCGTTGTAGTTCCAATCGATTCATCATTGATATCAATGTATGGTTTTTGATCGGGTCAGAGAGTACCTCGAAGAGAGCGGAGTCAAAGAAGATACCTTAGATAACAGATCGATCATCAGTTGAGGATATCTACTTTACTCTTACCCTACAGTCAATATGGGGTGGGATAGATGACTCACCACAGAGTAGTTCTTCCACATTACCTCTCTTGATTTCTTGATACCTCATGACTAGCTCGGATTCTTCTTCCGGTACATCGAATATCTGCGATGCATTGAATATGTTCGTTATACTGGAAGTTTCCTTGTTCGGTGATTGGAGCCTTGGAATATAGAACCATCCTCTGAGCCAATCATCAAAACCCTTATTATCTTTCCCTCTCAGATTGTTCATCAGTTCTTCGAACAACCCTCGTCGATCTTCATTTGAGATCTCTAATCTGTTCTTGGTGATATTCGGTATGGATGTGAAGTATGAGTGTATCCATGACACACTCTCAAGTGCAGTATAGATTGATAAAAATAAACCCTGTGATATATATACGGGGGGCTTGAACTTGAGTATCCATTGTAGAGATATAAGAGCGAGATATGCCATGGACAGTAAAGGGATGATATCTATTATGTAAATCATCGACCGTATCATCGTCCCTATCGGAATCAATGTGGTTGCTATTGGCATTATAGGTATCATCGTAATGGTAAAAAAAGGAAGTGTTGGACTGCTTCAATTGACAAAGTAGATACGATCTGACAAGTAAGTAAAGAAAATGGGGTAAACGACATATCAGTAGATGTCATTCATATGAAGAAGATCATATCTCATGTCTTTTTCCAGATGATATCGTTCGCAATACTGCTATCAGAATCAAATCAGATTGAACATTGAACATCATTCAGCTTGATAAAAAATGACGGACTGAAACATTATCTTCCAGCTTGGTCTGAGTCTTCGATATCTTCTAGTATACACCATCTTCCGACGACGCGACGATGGCATGGTCAGAATCGAAATCACCCAGTGATTGTGGAAACTATTCATACGGATGTACGGGCCGGGTGGTGCCTCATGCTCCGACCTTTACAAGTATGATTTGATTTACTAGCAAGCAAGTACGGTGGACTAATGCATTATGCGCTATAGCAGAATCTTGGCTGATGCCTAATGAGCCGGATGTATTGATAAACAAGTGATAAGGAGACGTACTGCACGACGTCCTTCCCATATCTCTATCTCTCTTTGGTACAACACACATGGCGAACATAAATCTAAGCTCTATATATCGCAGTACATTCCTCTATATTTCCAACGTCCCACACTTGCACACATTAAGCGTGAACTTGGTCTTAAGCTCTACCAATCAGCTTGACCCCTCTATTATGTCTAATCCTGTTCATACTAATACACCAGTCCCCTCGTCGACAAGTCAAGTCTTTCCATCTCTCCTTCTCCATCTATTGTTGTTTGGAGCACCAACCCATCCCAAGCAGGTCTAACAATCCCATCTTTATTCTCCAAATTCCATCGTTCTTTTATTCCCGCTTCTTTCTGTGATCTTTCATTATAGACTCTGTCGATGACTCTCTCTACCAGCCAATCACTCTGTACTCTATCAGGATGTTCTCTCTTCCCATTTTCTCCTTCCGGACGAAGCGCCAGGCAGATTTCCTCCCACATGAAATGCGTCGTAGGATGCGTGGAGCCAATCAAATAAGTGTATTTCGGCTTGAGTCTTAGGGCCGCGAGCAAAGCTTGTTTGAGGGAGAAATGAGATGCGTGAGGACGTAATGGCCATAAAGCGTCGATTATCAGAATAGGTAATTGATCTTGCGCCTGGTGTTCTTCGTTGGATGGTGTAGATATGGGTGTATCTTCCGGTGTAGGTAGTATGGCTTTTGATTTAGGCTTCCGTCGGCGATCTAACATCCGTTGCCAGGTTGGTTCAGGGATCGAACTGACATCTGAGATGTATATAATCGAAGTGTCAAACATGAATCCCAGACATATCAACGGTTCGGGCTCGAGTCGTTTTGATGGAGATGTGGTGGTTGGGGAGGATGTAGGTTGAATGGTATGGAAATATATACCGTGGTGGACTGCATTCGGGATGCGATGCGATCAGCTCAAAACTCTTTTTGTATACATTAAGTCATACTCACCGGCCAAAACTTTCACATCGATACCCTCAATATCGATCTGATCATCATCTTTTATTATCTTCCATATCAGCTGTGGTCTGTATAGAATTGACTATCAGCTGTTTCCATGTACGATAGCGGTAACGAACGACAAATAGAGACCATTCACTCACACATCACCTCCTCCTGAAGCTTTTGTTTTATCCACCATATATGGGAAAGCCTCGCATACTTTCTCGTATGTCTCCTGATTCAGATAAACGGGTATGGCTCTTCCTTGACGTATACACCATTCTCTCAAATCGTCTAGACCGAAATACGCATCTGCGTCTACATATATCAAAGATGGCATAACATGTCAGTCAGTACAGATCTAAACTTGCGAAGGGAGGTAATGTGGATGATCTGCTATGTTTCATATAAACAACTCAAAATCACTCACGTCCATGGGTCAACAACACAGCATCAATAGTCTTGACCCCCCATTTAGGAAAGAACCTCGCCGCCTGCTCTCTAAACGTCTTACCTACATCTACCAACAGATTCTTATATTCACCTGTCTGTTCATTCTGTTTCCGTACGAGTACACCGGTATTACCACGTTTATTCTTCCATCCTTCCGGGACGTCCTGATCGACCGCCGATCGACAGCATGGACAAGGTATATTACGTGGGAACTCCCCCTGGGGGTTCCAAGTTCCTTTGATGTGGGCCATAGGAGAGTCAGACTCGGATGTGGCTCGGAGCAGGGGGACCATGTCGCTGAATGCTTCTGGGTAAGGGTTGGACAGAGTCAGACATGGTGTGAGGGGTAGTCCGGTCGAGGTGCCTGTACCCATAAAGAGGAGTTGAAGGGGTGACTGAGGGGGAGGATGGTATGACATGGTGAGGGGGGAGGGGGGAGAGAGGATATCGTGAGTAGCGATTATAATGACTCAGTGTGAGTTTGTATGTACCATTGTGAATGTCGCTCGATGCTATTGAATCTTTCCCTCTGATTGCAAGTTGCCAATGCACGATCCATCCCATCCATTCCATCTCATGTGGAGACTCCGCATCTTGCATCCAAACAATAATCCCACGTCATGTCATTCCATCCACTGATCCTTATCACCCCTCGTCCCATCCATCCATTTGCCACTCATGTGGTCATGCCCAAAAAAAAGGAAAGGGGAGGTGAAAATCTCAAGGATCTCCATCCCATCGTTTAATCCGATTAAGCTATCACTGAGACTACTAACTATTTATAACTCATAGCATCATCGAAAACACATCCATACCCGACATCGTATCCTACCCATCGTCTCAACAATCTCAAACGAAAAATAAACAACGATCAACGAACGACCATGCTCTCCATACGCTGTCATCGGAGATTGCAATAATACATCATATATCTTCATCCCCCAAACGGCGCGAACAAAGGACGAGACTCTTCCCCTTTCTTGTGATCACATCTGTGCCAAACGAAGAGGGAGCATCATAGTCTGCATACTCACACTATCATAATATAAAACGGGAGGACATCCATACTCTCTTCGACAAGACAAGAAAGCCAAGAACTTGACTTGGTAGTATCGGTAGTACCCGGATCATCTTCATCACCCTCTCTCCCATCCTAATCCCATCTTTATCATAATCGCACCCATCCTCGGATCTTTACTCTCTTCCCCTTCCCAGCTCAATACACTCTCGCAACAATGTCCTCAACATCTTTCATTGCTTCCACTTTTTCCTCTTCCGCCCCTTCGCAAACCACTACTACCACCAGCAGCAATACGAATAATTCGAATAACCCTGGATCATTCTACAAAAACCTTTTTTACATCCTCATTGGTCTTTTGGCTGCGTTTGGTCTGGTCAGTTTTCTGAGTCTGATGAGAGCTAGGAGGAGGAGACATGCGATCGTCAGAGAGGTGAGTTCGGTTCCCATGTCAGGTAATTTGTGATGTCTCAGATGGAAGCGGGAAGGTTATTCAGGAGCTGGGAGTGCAGACAATCTGTTGTGGGAAGACTCAAATGCTTGATCTCACATCAAGACCAATCAGTCCGGTTCTCAATTCAATTCCGTTTGGTTCAAGTTCACGACGAGTTTACTTACCATCACGCTACATGGAGAGCTAATGTGTTATGTGCTGGCTTCTCATCTTAGGCCGAACGACTAGGCGTGATCGTCCCGGGCGTACCAGGTTATATACCTCTACGAGATCGACGGCATATGAATTGGATGAAAGCGGATGGCAGCAACCATCCGGACTGGTGGGAGATCGAGAAGGCAAACAGGCCAGAGCAAGAGCAGGTACAGGAGGGAGACCAACTTCTGCGAGAAGGTCTCGGTTCAGATTCGGCAATCGTAGATGATCAGAACCAGAACCAAGGACAGGGGACAACAGATGAATTTGTAAGTTTGACTACACGTCATTCAAAACATCATGTGCATATTACCATCGGATACTGATGGATTGGCTTCATTTGGTTTATAGCACCCTCTCGCGATCATACCTCCCAAATCGACCGAACCGACTCTTCAACCCATCCCATTCTCCTCCCTACCCTTTTTCCCAAACCACCTGGCATACAGACCCGAATCACTCACTCCTCCCCCGTCCAAATTCCTAGATTGTTCTTCGGATCCTAAAATTCTGAACGAATTAGTCAATGACCGAATCGAAATTGTAACAATCATCAAAATGCCCAGCGCCACTCCTACGTCCGATCCACCTCCTCGTCGTCCGGACGAGGATGAGGACGATCCGGAAAGTATAATCAGAGAATGGAATGGGATAGAATTGGGCATTACCAGTGCCACTGTGTCGAGCTCACGGGTGGGTTGGAATGGATAAGATGGATTTCTAGATACAGGCAGGATTAGATGTGTAAAACAGTACAACAGAAAGGGAAGTCGAGGGAGAGGTTGTTGATCACAATTAGGGATATATGGGTTCATCAAAGGATACAGATTTCGTCTCTAAACCATCTCGTTGTCACATTTTTCAATGTTGTACAATCATATCATTTTTCATCTAGTCTCTCTTCAATGATCATCTGGTCATCTGGGAAATGGTCAAATTTCTTAGCCTATTGCGCTTTTATAATATTGTAATGTACCAATGCACAAATGTATGTTTACGATTGACCTATAAACTAGATCTTCCCACACATCATAATATACCTTTTATCAGTCGGTCAGCAAAATTAGTTTTCAATTGCAATTCCATAAATCCACAAATGGCACTTTCATATGACTATTCAGGTAGATTTATAAGAATTCATTCATTCATTCGTCCGTTCGTCCTTCCACCACACTTCCAGAGTGTCCATCAACAAAAATCAAAATATCAAAGGGGTATATGAGGACATTCAAGAATGGAAAGGGATATATATACGACAATTTATTTAGGATTTTCGAAGCAAAGCGAAAAAAACTAAACATAGAATCATGTCGAAAACGTTGTAGAGTAGGAGATTTCGTTACGAAGGATACATAATGAGAAGTCGAAGGGTGACGTGCATTGTCATCATAGACGTTTATTCGTCACAGAAGGGGAGGTAAGTGTAAGCGAGGGCCTATTTCAACGATACAATACAACAATCAGTCATCTACCATACACATGACCAAGGAGGAAGGAAAATCGTTCGAGACTCACATTGTACAAGGTCTCGTTGTAAGTTGGGTAAGTGTAAGAATCGGTATCTACACATAGGACCTCACCGACATAGATGTTACCGCATTCAGCGTCAATTTGAGGGTTGTTGGACCAGAGAGTCTCGTTGGAGATACCATAAGTTTGTTGAATGTAATCGCAGGTGCTGGACAAGACAAATATATTATCAGCTCACAGTCCTCGTCCGCACGGTCTATAGTTGGTTATAGTGATTGTGAACTCACTCATCAGCAACGACGGTGTAGACTTTGGTACAGTCATGTTCCTCGATACCGAGACAGACGACTTGTCCTGGTTCGAGGTTATCGCAATTCTCATCGATGGTAGCATCGTTAACGAGGGCGAGTTGATATGTTGATACACCGTATTTTCGAGCTGTGTGGTGTGTTTGTGTATTGCCAAGACAATTGCAACCCCATAAGGGGAGAGGGTATCACCGTAATGAGAGGGAAGTTACCACGCACGATGCGACGAGATGAGATCGTAACAATGAAGTGTGTGATCAGGTTCACACGAGAGCAATGATAAGTACAAAAGACAAGATAGTACCAATTGGTCAGCGCACGGTCCCACTCATCGACCATACATGCCAAGCCAAAGCCAGGCGAGCTCGAACTCACAGATGGAATCGCAAGTATCACCATCAACGACGGTAGCGTTACGTGTGCAACCGTCAATGGCGAGAACGGCTGAAGAATTGGACATAAGGTATTTAGATCGATGGGATTGAGATCATATTCAGAGGTGAAATCAGGAGATAGGTGGCAAATTAGGGTTGATTGGTAGGTTGGGTGATCAATAATCTCGTCAGCATCATCCATCCATTCATTCTGCCATCCATGACGGTGTTCATACTATTTTCGATATTCACTCACAAGAGAGAAGAGGGAGAGCAGCAAGAGCTAAAACGGCGAACATCTTTTGTGTATTTATTTATCTAAACCGGTAGTTGAAGTTATTGTTTGTGAGAGTCCAGTTGTTTCTAGGTATTTCAGTGTTTATTTGTTTGGTAGCGTAGTGAGCGTAAAGTTGGAATGAGCGTGTACCGAGTTGGTTGTTGGTTGTTGGTTGATGGGATTGGGTCGACCTGTTGGAAGAGTGAGTTGAGAATGGAAATTAGTATAAGAGCTATATGATGATGAGTAAAGGTAAAAGTAAAAAGACGAAAATGAATGTGGATGGTATCCAAGGTATGTTGAGTAGCGACCTCGTTCATTCAAACACACTACGTCCCCCCTTCTTTCTCCCCCTCCTTTGGTCCATACGCACGGATCCCCCTCCTGCCAAAAAGTAAAATCAAGCACGGTCCTCTTTGAACTTTCCCGAATAAGCAATTTGAACATGGCCCAAACAGGGAAAAACAGCGAGTAAACAAAAAGGCACCGCGTTGTTTTGTTTTTTTGTATTGCTTTGTGTGGTCGTTGATATCGCTTGTCAGTTGGTCAGTTGCGTTTCATATTTTCATATTAGCGATTCATTTATGCTGTGGCTTTGGGACTAAATGTAATGTTTTCGGGGGGTGAGTGGGACATGCCAAGATGCAGTAGGGTCAAAGCAAAGGGAGAGAACAAGTACAAATGACGCTTGGCTCTGTTTCATTGCACCGATTGGACACATCGGTCATATGATCGTTTGAATTTACGAATTATCAACTCGAGACCTGTCCTCAACATAGCCTGCATAATCGTGTTGTATTTACAGTATACAGTATACACAGCGGTGCCATACATGGGAACGAGCAAAACAAGACAGAACAATACTATAATGATCTTACAAGCGCTTTACGCGGATCCATAATTTTTCCCCACTGCCATCGGAGCAGCATCCTCAGCCAATTTCCTACTTCTAAACTGTTTCTTAAACTTCCTTCGCTGGTAAGTCACATACAAGACAACAAGGATGGCTATACCTGCTAGACCTATCACCTCACAACCTCTTTATCAGCTCTTGTCGTTCGGTTGTAGTACGCTAAAACTTACCACCTAATACACCTAGACCTATGGCGCGTACTTGGAGTTGTTGACCCGGGATACTTACCGTCTACAATGTTACATTATTGGTCATCAGCATACCGACCTTCACATAGGGTAAGACCCAGAAATGCTTGACTTACATCTGCAGCTTCAGAGGCAGCTTCTACGGCTGCATCTGAGGAGGATGGAGTGGCAGGTTGGACAGTAAAGTTTACAGTTAGGATACCGCTTTCGGCTGATCCTGAAGATAAAGCAATATCCGAGATACTAGCCGAGTCTGTCGCTTCGACCAATGCTGAGCTCGTTGTTGATGAAGGGACTTCGGATAGGGTGGTAGGTGGGATATCGGTTGATGTTAAGACCGTTTCTGAAGAGCTGGTCTCAGAGGAAGAGGCGATACCTCCCTCGGTAGCTGTTGCTGTGGCAGTGGCTGAAGCTGACTATCAGTGAACATGGCAAATCAGTCTCATCCCATAAAACATCCATATGAGCCTTGTTAACGTACCTGATCAACAGTCTCCGCACTTGACGTACTACCAGCAACACTAGCAGAACTCGAACTCGAATTCGGAGTGGAAGTACCATCTCCATTGGCCCCACCAAGTATCTCACCATTTAACAATGTCTCACAAAACTTCTGAGAAGGATCATCGGCAGGTATCAAGCATTTCTCAGTCATCTTTCCAATTTCCCTGTGAACCACCAAACAGATCACAACTCTCAGCTGGGATTCACTCCCTTTTCCATGTACAGTGTAAATGTAGGAAAGAGATTGACATACGTATAGAATTCATTGATCGTCTCCCACATCATAGCCAATTTCAATTGCCCCATTCCACCTGTGGGATTATCTAAAATCGATGAAGGAGTGGGTAGGTTTCCTCCTGCTGCTGCGTCAATTTCGACCGTTTGAGTTTGTACAGATATGGTCTTGGTCGCTTGTTCCTCGGCAGCGACATCCTGTCGTTTTTGATACCTTGCTTTTCTGTTTTGGAGTGATCTGGATCGGACCATGATATCCAACAGTTTATATAGGTTGAGAATATCGATGAGTAATTTTTGGTAAGTTTTTGTCGTCGGTGATGGTGGATTACTAGCGGAGCAGGAAGATGCATGAATGATCAATGGCTCGTAGTGGCGTTGATGATATTGAACAGTGATGAATGAATGACGACAGTGGAATAGACAGTTGGTGAAAGGGTAGTCGAATGCTCTTCGTCCAGCGAAGAGGTTACGGAATATAATGCGATGCAAGTGAAATAGAGAGAATATAACCACAGTACAAATTACACCTGGAAAACTAAGAAGAAAGAGAACGAAGAAAGAAGACTGGAAGGTACTAAGATTATCATTACAATTTTGGTCTTTTACCGTCGAGGATATCAAGACTACGCATTCTGAATGCACTGTCAACGTTGCATCACAGTCCTGACGACAGTCGTGACTTGCTTCAAGGAGAACCATTAAGATTGATACGCCACCTGAACACTGCGATTGGAGACAGTACAGTGTTACAGACTCATGACCTCGTCGTGAAGGAAAAAGCTCCTAACATGAAACGTCACAGTCTTGGCTCATCGTTGACATCTAGACTCCATCATCCTTAAGGTGAAGAAGGCAAGACTTGCAATCGGACAGTTGCGTAAGAGCTGATCGTATGCATAGGACTTCATTCATCAACCACCACTGGCATCCATGCTCGTAAGTGGGTGTCGGTGCATACTGAACCCTTTCGTGGTACTTGGTAATCAACGCAACATAGTCTTTACAATGTGTTATGGTACATGCATGACTATCTTGAGAATTTACAAAATGTACAAATACGATCTACTGTACAATACACCCTGTTCAACCCAAAGTTACATCCTGAACACCCCCCAATCACCAGAATCCCCATCCGCCCCAATTTCACCTCTACTCCCATTCGCATTCCCTCTATTCCCAGTTCGGGAAGCACGTTCCTCATGTGCTAGTTCTAATCCTAATCCTAACAAATCCCTCGTATCGCTGGGTCTGATAATTCCATCATCCTAAAAACATATCAACCAATCATTGTATCAGCCATGTCTGTCCTTATCTGTGATTCGACAATCAAAAGTATTTCACTTACCCAAATCCTTGCAGTGGAAAATAAGACATCACTCTGTTTCTCTATCTTCTCCTTCAACTCTTGTCTTTTCTGTTCTGCCGCATCTGTACCCTGATCTTGTCGTTTACCTTGTACTGTATGCATCACGGTTGATAACTGATCTGGTCCCATCACACATATTTTGGAATTTGGCCACATCCATAAGAATCGAGGTGAATACTATACGTTAAAATATCCCATCAGCATACAGCTCTGTATGAAATTACAGTCCAGTCTTGGACATAGAAACTGACCGCTCTTCCGCACATTCCATAATTACCGGCTCTACACGCACAAACACAAGGATCCCATCATCAGCCACTACATAGACTCACATCATCATCACGTTACCCTTATCAACTTACCCGTAACTCCCACCAACAACTGCCGTATATTTCTCTACCTTCGCTCTAGCAACCGCTCTAACCATCTTCGCACCATCCTTGGCTATTCCTCCTCTTTCAGCCTTCTCTCCCACCATATATCCACTGACATTTACCAGAAATACCAGGGGTATACCGCGTTGAGAACAAAGTTCGATAAAGTGGGTTGCTTTTAATGCTGAGGGAGATAACAATACTCCCGCATTGGCTATTATACCGACACTGTGAACCACGATGGTATGGTTTAAAAAAAGCATCAATCGATCAATCTTGACTGTGTTGTATCCGTATAGTCTGATTAGCAAATGAGAGACTTACGTATGACCATGTATTTCGGCAAAACCAGTGATGATAGTTTTACCGTATTCCCTCTTAAATTCTCTAAATTCACTCCCATCTACCAATCTAGCTATGATCTCTCTAGGGTCATAAGCCTGCCTCGGATCAGACGGCACGATCTCATCTAACTCTTTAATAGGATATATCGGGTCCTTGATAGGTTTATTCTTCAGGTCTCGGACGTGAGGTGTCGTTGCCGGACCCAAATCTTGAACAGCTTCTCTGGCGAGTGAAAGGGCATGAGAATCGGAGGTGGCTAGGTAGTCTGCTACTCCCGATACTGAAGTATGCATATCTCCTCCACCTAATTAAACCACGAGATCAGCAAATACATGGAAAAACGGCTAGCTATATGAGAATCGTACCTAGAGTTTCTTCGTCAACCACTTCTCCTGTAGCAGCTTTCACCAATGGAGGGCCAGCTAAGAATATCCTTCCTTGGTTCTGGATAGTATCGCGATACAATCTCAGCTCCGATGTTTGCAATATCTATATGGGTGTAAGAAGTGAGAACGGACCTTGACTATGATCACAACATCTGACATAGCAGGCATATATCTGATTGTCAAAATGCAGTCAGTTCTGACTTTCGTGAAGAGCTGTTCGACCTAACTCACGCCCCTCCAGCTACGCTAATACCATGCACCACACTAATCTGGGGAATCCCAAGACCCGACATTCTTGCCATGTTGTAGAATATTCTTCCGAAGTGGTCCTGGATAGTATCAGATCAGCTGCAGCTCCGAAGAGAAGTATATTAAGTCCTACGTTGAAGTTAATTGACTCACATGATCAGGGAAAACTTCTGCCTGGTATGGTAATGCCGCACCACCAGATTCGACGAGGTATATACATGGAAGTTTGTTCTCTAGAGCTATCTGCTGAGCTCGAAGATGCTTTTTGACCTATCACATATGTTAGATCGGTAGGTAAGCTGACAGAATCAATCTTTGAAGGACAAGTGATGGGTTCACTGACGGTTAAAGGGTAATATGCGCCTCCCTTGACGGTTGGGTCGTTCGCGACGATCATACATTTCCTTCCCACTACCATGCCTATTTTCGACGACATGAATTAGTCTGAGCTCTACTGCAAGCATCTGGCATCGCCATTTACGCCATGCTTACCGATTCCAGTGACTAGCCCCGCGCCAGGTAATGGATCTGGATATACTTCATGAGCCGCCAAAGGGGAGAGCTCGACAAATGGACTTGACGGATCAAGTAAAGCAGTGATTCTAAGAGATCATGACCATTAGAGATTCAGCCCCAAATATGTATATGTATCTATTACACCCTGGATGACGTTGTCAAATACACTCACCTCTCTCTTACACCCAATTTCCCCTGACCTCGATCTTTCCACTTCTTCAACGTCGCTTCACCGCCTCCTTCCCTTGCTTTTTCTCTTATCTTACCGAGCTCATCGAGAAGCTTGGTCATGCACGACCTGTTGGACTGGGCATCTTGGGAAGTTGGTCGATGAAGGGTGGGTAGTGGGCGAGGAGCAACGATAGAAGGGGGTGGCTGAGGTATCAAAGTTCTTCTTGTGATTGCGGTAGTGGTAGACAGGCGGGATACCCTTGTCGGGCGTGTCAGAGTCCGTGTTATCATTGTGAGGCTTGATACTAGTCGTTAGTGATGGATTGAAATACTAAATGACCTGATATATATCGATACGAGTGCATGGTCTGGTTCTCTTGCAATGGTCCGAATGATCGCAACACAGGTCACGTTACAAGAGTGGACACATCGGTTAAACTCAATCCCGGCAACTCCTGGTCCATCGGAATTACCACTTTGGGTGAAAAAGCAAGGTTAGGGTCCGGCCGGATCAAAGGTCCAGCTGGTGGTCCAAGCGTGAGTGATTTCGATTACATGTTTGTGTGTGTCGCGTGTGTCTTGCCTGGTCTGATGTGATCGATCACATCAATCACTCCATCATACCACATGCACCATCAACCACATACACACACACACAATCGACTCACACACACCTCACAGATATGTGCAGTACATTTCACACCTGCTATCACCATGTCACAGACAGCCAGCTCCATAAGTTGCCGATCGTGTACCGAGAGGAGAGAGAGAGGATTGAGATAGACTCCAACGTTTCATGCCACCGTAAGACCTAAAGGAAGTTGCACGACGATTCGATGATGATCAGTATGACTTCACTCCTTTGTTCATCTATTGTCAGTGATCAAGTCAATCTCGGTTTCATATCCGCCTCGAAACCCGATCAAGGTATATCAGTCTACATTCAGGTCTGTCCGTACCTTAACCCATTTATCGTCTGTCGACATAAAGACCGTTCTGGTATAGATTTTCCCACGTAGAGGGAAGAGGCGTGAAAGGAATACAGTAATATCCTCAAACCGTCTCCAACTTGGCTCATGTATAGGTGGAACTAGGAGTTCGGCTTCATTGTTCACGAGAAGATAGGATCGTCATTCATCATCGACCCTATCATCTTATTATCCTAGTCAAATCGACTTCTTTCCAGTATCTCGGTCGCCGCTTTACTTTACTTTACTTCGCCTCTCTAGTATAATAGTATTTTCAGCCTAGAGGAAAGCAGTGTAGACGCACCGCATATCTCGAGGGCAGTACATTCAGTAGATCAACACCTCAATAAACTCCAGGTCCAGCTCAGCGGAGACAGGATCGGCTTCTGGCTCGAAGTGAATATAGGCATCAAGCTATAATCGTCTCTCTCAAACTGTAAGAAGCGAGTCTAATTAGAGAATATCAAGATCATTTGAGCTTCCACCCTTCATCCTTGTGCAAACTCCCACTATCGCCAGTATTATCCTTTTATCTTCTCATCGACCTAACACCATACTTTTCTCATTCCAATAACTCCGCTACATCTGATCCCGATTCATCACTTGGTTGCAACAGAGAAGCTCTCGTCGTAATCGAGAGATATATACAAAAGCGAATTGAGCTCCACAAGTAGTAGGCAGAGATGCCTCCTCCAGGAAAAAACGGACATCGTGAGCAGAAATTGGTAGTTGTAGGCGGTGGTGGTGAGTCAAGTCAAATCATCATCTCTTCTCTCAGTTCTGAATATCCTCTGAAGATACAATTCATCCTTCTTGGTCTTACGTTCCTGCCTATATCTACAGATGGTATGGGGGCTTTACTGATGTGGTATATATTCTCGTTTAGGTGTCGGTAAATCCGCTTTGACGATCCGATTCGTAACTTCCCAATTCTACGATCAAGGTTATAACCCCACTATAGAAGATTCGTACAAGCGACAATTCGTTGTGGACGATGAGGCAGTCACTTTGGAAATACTAGATACAGCTGGACAAGGTGAGCAACCTTTCTTCCCTCACTGATCATTTCGAATATTTACAGGCGATCTAACGTGTTCTTGTATGGTGACTATTTATAGAGGAATTCGCAGCGATGGCAGATCAATGGTACACTTTCGGAGCGGGTTTCCTATTGGTATATTCCATAACGGATCGACCGACATTCGAATCTTTACCGAACTTTCATAGGGAGATACTAAGAGTCAAAGACAAAGATTATGTACCCTGCGTGGTAGTTTCCAATAAGGTAGGTTCATTAATGGCTATTACCTCATCCGATCGTTCACCACTGTCAAAGAGATGTCTGAAATTTCAAGAAGAGGTAGGATGAATCTGACATGGCTTTTACACGTTTATCCGATCCTTTTGGGGATATAGTGCGATTTATCAAGACTCCGAGCAGTAGGTCAACTGGAAGGTCGAGAGATGGCTAGATCACTCTCCGCCCCATTCATAGAATGTTCAGCAGCAGATGGAGTCAACGTAGAAGTGGCTTTCAGGGAATTGGTCAAGCTGGTAAGGAAGGATCAAAGGGTGAGTCAATCATGCTATAAACTAATCAATCGTTCATCCGAACACAAATTCATGGCATAGAGAAACAAACATACTAATATTATGGAATTATTCCTATGTTCGTCATAGCGTCAAATGCTATTAGACCAGTCACTAGGTATACTCCCGCCCAACGACGATCTTGGGATATCTACTCAGTCAAATTTCCATACACACGAGAAACGTCGGAGGAAAGACGATCTGGATGATTCAGGTGGATGTTGCGTGACGATGTGAACAACATCTTTCGAAGTCAACAAAGTTGTTGTTCATTTTTCCATCTTCATTTCTGCGATACTTCTTCGTCTTCATTTTCGGTCTCTTGGTCTCGACCTTGGTCGGTTAATACATTATTATGATTCCAATATATTGGAAAAGATCATCAAACCCTGCCTTGTGTTCATGTACTCTTCGTTCTACGATATTATATTGAAATAAATCATAAATAATGTAATCCTGCTTTCGCTCTTACTTCCGAATCATGTTTTTTACAAGTGACCGGAGATGGATGATACTTCATCAGTGATTTCTAAAGCGCTGTATTTCGTCGATGATGTATGATAATTCATAAATTCGTATCGTACCTATACACGTAAGAGAACCCCATCATCAAGATATGCTATATTGTGTTATACAATAACTATATCAAATTCATCAACCTCGTTGTCATTTTCTTTATCAAAATCCCCGTTTACATTCCAATAATGATCCTCTCCCATCCACCAACCCACTCAGGTTCCCTCAATAGAACCTCCAGATTAATCCCACCTTTTCTCATTTCCTCTAACCAGGTGACGATATTATTGATCATCACTCCTTGTTTCTGCTGTATACCGTTAGATGATGAAGAAGATGAAGACGATTTCTGAGGTGACATGGACATGGATGTAGAGTGCTTGTCATTCACGTTGACATGTGATTTGGGAGAGACCGACACAGAATGTGGATTGGGTGATTGGTGATGATGATTTAGTCGGTGCGAGTCTAAAGGCGTGGTAATTTTCAAAGGTGACATTTCTACGTCATTCGGTATTTGTTGAGAAGGCATTCTAGAAGACGACATAGAATGTTAGCCTCAGTATCAACAACCAACAAAAACTCAATGATAGAATCTCAAAGAGAGACAAAGAATGTCATGTATTCAAACTTACACTTTGATCGACATGGACGTATCCAGTTTGATCATCAGTTCCCTCAATACCGCCGTAGCTTTCCTAGCATACGTCTGCCCTTCACCAGGCTGGACATTATCCAACAACTCATTCGCTTCTGCCAATCCCGATCTCATTGAAATCCATTCATTCGAATTGACATATTTCCCCGCTCCCATTCCTTCCATATCGGAATTCAAAGCTTTTTCAACGTGCATTATCAAAGCCAGCGTACTGGCATTCTCAAATACCACCATAGGGTTAAACAATCTAAAAGTAATTTTAGGATCTAACATCTTCGATGATCTCTGGACTCTAAGACTTGCCAAACACACTTGAGCTATAACCTGTCTTATACCACTGGGCGTAGTAGGTATAAGATAAGTCAAAAGGTGAGTACGATGTACACCTATTCGATAAGACAATAAAGTAGAGTGTAGTCGTATTCGATGAGCGACAAGATAAGGATGAGTAGAATCGAATTGAGTTTCAGTTAATGGGAATAATCTGAAATATGGTGGCAAGGCCTCTTGAAAGGCGTCCAGGGAAGCATCAAATCTCAATACGAGGTCGTGAGGTGTATTGGCCGCTGAAATCGTAGCGAACGAATCTAAGATCGGGGTGATACGTCGAGCGAGATGCGTATGGATGAATAAGGCCGTACATGCTGTAGGAGCAAGTTCAGTCGCATGAGCGGGAAGTTCACGGATGTCTGGCCGGAGTTTGTACAAGTCTGTTTCAGCCATTGGGGAAGGTAGATGTATACCTTGATGAGCGTCCATGATGGTGTAAGGGAACGAAGTTTCGCTGTGAAGATCATTGTGATCTCGGCTCGTCAGTTGGTGGTTGAGATTATGATTTCGAAGTATACATCAACTTACAAAGAATGATGTCGATCAGCGACATACAAAGACCACATGACTCTTCTTCTCAGTTCCCTCTCTCCTTGAGTAAGCCCTTCCCATTCTTTGCCCATTCCTAAAGCTTGAGCAACTTTGACAGCTTGAGCCAACCACATTCCAGCCAGAACGACCTTATCCCTTCGATGACCCAACATGCAGAATCGATATAAAACCAATTTGAGCATGACCAACATGACACTGGGTGGATCCGACTGTTCAGCTATCTGAGCCGACACAAGTGCCAGGTCCAGATACCTTTGGTCAAGAGGTGTGACATCGTTCATCGAGGCAGGTTGACAAGCTATTAATTTCGAGAGTGATCTGGGGAATTGGGAAGGGGTGGTGGTGCTTCCACTCGTATATACTTGACTGGCCAATAGCAATTTACTAGTTTCGTCAGGCAGTATCCTCAAAGCCGTAGCGAGGAATGCAAATGCATTGGCTAAAGTCGTAGCGTCACCAGGCTGGAGTCTAACATTCTTCCTCTCTAAGAGACCTTTGAAGTCGTCTAGGTATTGTGGTTGGAGCAGCGATATTCCCTCGTTCAAAAATGGGTCATTGAAGAATGTATTGAACAAGATATTTTGCATGTCTGGAGACGGAAGGGAAGTGGCGAGGTTCTGCAATGGGGTGGAATAAGGGTCGAATCGAGTGCTTTCTACTCTATTAGTGAATGACAATGCAGCAGTGCTGGTCGCAGGAGTAGGAGGAAGGACCCCAGCTGGAAGAGATGATCTCCCATATGAGGGTCTATTGGGGATAGGTTTAGGCGCAGGACGTGAGAACCCTTGTTGAGATGTAGTAGTCAAGGATGAAGCTGTGGGAGTGGGTTTCTTCTTTTTCTTGGGTGGGGCGGAAGCCAATTCAAGGAGCTGACAAAGATGTGGTCGTTCAGCTTTTCATCTGTTCTTCGATTGATATGAAGCAACGCTCACCTCTCCCGATAGATCATCATCCACGACTATACCTCTTTTCTTATCTTTATCCTTATCTTCACTTTCAACACTACCTTCTTTCATATCATCTTCCAACTCATCAATTTCCTCCTGTTTAGTTCCCATTTCACCTTCCATCAAAGCAGCTAATTCCCCATCCAAATCTTTAGATTTGTTATTCCCTTTTCCTTTCACACTTCCCTCTTTGATCTCATCCTCTGAATCACTATCGAATCCAGAAACGATCCTTTCTCTCCTTTCTGCCGATTTCTTCTTCTCTGCACTTCCACTATCAGCGACCTTCCATTCAGGGTGATTGTTATTGTTATTCTGACCATAGCCTACTTTGAGAGCTGGCGTATGCGGATTGGCAGCGGGTACAGGCATGGTATATTTGATAGATGGATCAGAAGCATTGACGATCGTGACGCTCATGGCTCGTTGATTGGTATTTGGTTTCGGTATCGAAGAAGACGACGATGATAAAGTGGATTGATGAGTTTGTTCAGCTTCTTCTGCATATTTACAGAAATGACCTTTACGAATGCAAGATGAGCAAGACGGTCGTTGTTGATCGCACTAGAGATACCAGACCAATTCAATCCGTGTCAGTCATGGTCGAAGTCGCCTCTCGAAGGCCAGGCGAGACTCACCTTGATCTTCCTATGATGACATAGCTCACAACTGCTCTTTCTACTTTTCCCGCCTCCTCCACTATACCCACCACCTCTAGGACTGGGCGAGTGAGTTGATCCTGATCCTGAGGCTATCGCAGATACGGGAGGTGGAAGCGGTGCTTTCATAGCTGTAGAAGTCAACAGCGGTGTCTGATTCTGAGCTTGACTAGTCGATGATGGTATTGGTGCTGGCGAAGGTCTTTCATCATCCTGAAGCTCATCCTCCTCAGAGTCCGGCCTTGATGGTGTTGGCGTGACTCGCGCAGAGGCAGACACAGAGGCAGAGGCTGATCCAGTGGAAGATGTTGGGCGTAAGGTTATCCGGGGATGAGCTAGCACCGAAGTGGAAGTTGATGGGATGGGCGAAGCGGTCATGGATGCCATGATTACTGTATGATCGTCACTATGGGTGATGGTCGCTTCCGAATAAGAAGACTTATAAAGAGGGTGATGGTGATGGGAATATATCGGGTTTCTCGGTGGCGGGAGATGAGTAGAATCTGAGGGGTGTACCGAGAACACAACAGGATGCGGTACCGGGATGAAACTGAAATGTAGTCGTACACCAATGTATGGATATTTGTATGATGTACTTGCTCCGAGATGTCTCAGCTGATACCAGCCTCTTCCATGAATGTGTAGATTTGTTTATTCTATTCTTGATCGTTCAGATGTATTGATTATTGATCATGAAAGGGACAACGCATCAGATCTCGTTGTGCGCTTCTACGAAGAAATGTATGAGACCTGTTGAGGCTCTCTCTATTCTCTGGTCCCTTCTTCCTTCTCCGAGGAGGCTGATCCTAGTCGTCGAAAGTACACTGTACAAGGCGAGTGCGGCGTCGGCTTGGCTTGTGCTCGATTCGTATTCAGATGACCCAAAAAAAAAGCCTTGAATTCAGAAGATCTGTATTACGTGGGTTCAATCAAGGTAGACTGGACGACCTCCACTTTTTTGGATTCTTTTCGATTAGAGTACGATGAGACTTAATGAATGAAGACAGAGGATCGATAGAATACTACTGAAGTAAACGAACATGAGATTGAGAAAGAACAGGTGTAATCGGGATATGGGAGGTCGTGGAGGTCTGTTGGTTGGTTGGACCAATGACGATGATGATGGTGATCAGATCTAGTCAGTTTCGAGGCTCAGTCTCTATATTCCCACCACACCATTGCACCATGCGGAGGTTGACCTGCAGGCTGCGATTTGCGATCTGCGATCTGCGATTTGCTTATTCGGTTGCTCGGTTCCCCCATATCGCCGCAAGTCACCCTCATGGGGAGGGTCTTCCCGTCACATAGCAAAACATAGCGCCCATCGCAACGTATATAGCATTTGCGCAGTCACCATACATACTCACAGATCAGATCCCGTTTTTGCATAGCGCACAGTATGCTCCCCGATCGGACGCGGATGTCCATGATCATGATGGATCCAAGTAAGACAAGAGGAAGCTTGGCTTTGCGGAAATGTGCACAGGGCAATTGCTTCTTTCCTTACGCCGAGACAACGTAAAGGAAATAAGGTGATCACGGGCATACTTATCCGGAACAGAATCAATGCAAACCATCCATACATCATCGAAGGAGATTATCTCTGATACATGCGCATTCGATGGAAACCAAGTAGACTACCCCGCGTCCGAGATGAGCGGGAAGGAAAGCTCCCTGAGCTCTGTATTACTGCAGTTTATGCATCAAATCATTTTAGCTCCGTTACGAATCATCGCAGCTCGGTTGCTATTTCCACTCCACTGCGCCGCATCACCAATTCGCTCGCCGAAGTTCTGTTATGAGATACCTCCGTCATCCAAGATCAGGGCAGCCTAACAAATTATTTACCGGCCGACGACAAGCCTTCTATCTAAGACGGATGTGCCACAAATAATCAAGCGAGATCCGTCCGTGAGCCTGCTCAGGTCAAAATATACATGCAAGTCAGATAAAGAAACAGTACTTAAAACTACTTTCTAGAAGAAACGATGCTATCACAATTCATGTGTTGTGTGAGGGGTATCTGCTAACACTACCGATTGCTCCGTTAAATGGTCTTGTTGATTCTTCTTCCTTCTATCTCATTTCCGCCCTCAGATGTTTTCGCCTTTCCTATACTCAACTTTATTTGGCAGAAGCGAAACCGACAGCGTTTCGACCGAGGTCGTAGACGGTGTAGTATTTTCGGAGGAAGACCTATATCATGCATAACCCATTAGCAATCCTTCGATTATGTAGTGAGAAAAAGGTTGTATTGTATCACTCACATCACCAACGATCCAGAGAGGACCCATAGGAGCGGGGATATCCATACCGGTGAAGGATGAGATACAAGTACCCCCTGCATTGAGGACGTAATCTTTACCATCGAGAGTGTATGATTTACCAGCAAAGACGAAAGAGAGTTGAGGGAGGCTGTCGACAGTGTTACAATCAACAGTGTATTGGCCATTCCATGACTTTTGAGCACCAATTCTAGTGGTAAGACAAATGGGTTAGCTACAACCCATCGAGCGGATAAGATCGATCACAAAAAGGATAGCTTACTCTTTGTTGAGTAGCTCAGCAACGTCAGATGGCATGACAATCAAAGAAGTACCAGTATCGATGGCGGCACCGGTGTTTTCAAGGTCAAGTTGTTCTTTACCGAATTTGATAGCTTCCAATTCAGTCTCCCAGTAACCCTTTCTTCTTACGGGTACATACTGGAGTTTACCAGTGAAAGCAGAGTCGTCAATACCACCGAAGATGGCTTCACCTCCATCTTCATCCGAAGAACCCAATCTGAATGAGAAGACGGGTTCGTCAAGTAAACCTTGGTTGAGCATGTTGTAGAATGGAGGAACGATATGGTTGACTGAAATGGTATCGTATCCTAAACCTAAGATACCATCGAATTTACCGAAAGCAAAGGCAAGTCCAGGTTCTTTGGTGGCTTCAGCAAAGTCTTGATGTTTGATAACCAAATCACCGATCGCGACTGTATCTTGAGAAACGAAACCTTCCAAAGAACCCGATCCGTATCGGATAGCGAAGTCTGTACCGTTCTTCTTGTAGGTGGATGAAGCGGAACTGTCATATTTCGAGTGAAGCTATGGGACCAATCGAACCAATATCAGTAATCTGGACGTGACTTAGGTTGAGACAAGAGGGAAAGTGAGACATACGAAACATGCGATAGATGAACAGCTGACTCCGGGAACCCAAAGGTTGGAAGATCCGGTATCAAGGACTACTTTGAAGCTTTGGGGTGGGGTACCGATGGTGATAGGAGCAAAGTATTGAGCGTTCATGTAATCTGGTAAATTATGAATGTTAGGTTGGATAAAGCGCGATGTATTTGTTCAGTTGGATGAAGACCGAGACTTACCGGACAAAGGAACTCCATGACCGCCCTTCAAAGTTCTCTTCTCGTTACCTTCATGGTGGATCATCTGAGCCCAGAACCTCTCTCTGTCCTCATCACTCATCTCATGATGATTGTGATGGTAATGATGTTCGCCCTTGACCTTTCTTCCCGAACCACCCAAGCCCATCAAAGGCTTTTGGCCATTGAAGAATTCCTCGTGTGATAGACCGAGGTGCTTGTGCTTGAGCCACTCAGCCTCTTGTTCTGGTGATGGTCTGACGTGGGATGCATCAGGTAGCAATGAGGTCGAAGTAAGAGGGATCTTCTCAAGCTTCATTCTAAGGTGAAAAGCATTGGTCAGTGTCGGTATCGGTGCGGGGTGGCAACGATGGTGATGACGATGACGCGGCCAAGATGGACCCGGACTTACCGATGGACACCAGCCTCGACTGATGCAGCGGCTGCCAAAGCGGCGCAGAGGATAGCTGCGGATTTCATTGTGATGGCAGCGATAGGGATGTAGATTGGATTGATCGATGCAAGGTGACAGATGGATGATGAAAAGGAAAGTATGAGATGTACAGAGATGTAGATGAGAGGGGTTGATAAAGGCTTGATATGTTGCAGAGTGAGTGAGTGAAGGGGAGGATCATACGAGAGGTGAAGCTACAACCGGTAATAATTGACTCAACCCCGCATGGGGGAATAGCCCTGGATCATCCTTTACTCGTAGCTTGCCCAGCCGGATACGGGTTTGTGGCATTTCATGATGGCATGACGCCAGCAACGTGGCATCCACGCTTCCTCCTGGCTCTATTTGATCCCGCTTTCATCAGTCACACAAAGTGGAGGCAGCATTCCGAGTTTTTCTGATTTCTTACTTTTCCGCACAACTTTCTCGATTTTACATTGCTTTTCGCCCAATCACTTCCATATCGGAAACATGTCTATCGCCTCCGCGCCCTGTAGGTGCTGCAGACCACTGCTATATCGACTGTCCTCGGGTGGCAGTACAAGGCAAATCGCGTCGACTGCGTGGATATCGGCAGAACAATCCGAGGGAGGATTTAAGCTTCCTGCGCGGGATTGGTCGGTGAAGCCTTCTCAGCAGAGTAGGAATGATGCTGGACCAAAGAAGAATCAAGGTCAGAACCAACGGCGGAACAACAGGGGACCAAAGGAAAGTAGAGGTAAGTGGATTTTCTTTTGGCACTCGTCGTTGGACGGAACGGTTTAGCTGATTCGCTGGAAATAGAATCGAATACCGGTGGACCCAGTAATCGTCGATCCCCATCTTCTGCCAAAGGTCAAGGTCAAGGTCAGCGCGAAGGATTCTCAAAATGGGGAGTAGCAAGGGAAGGACCTAGAAATGGAGGTGGTGATCTTAATCTTGCCTCTGGGTTCGGTCTGAAATCTGCAAAAGGAAAGGATCAAAATGGGAATAGTAGCGGTAGTGGAATTGGAGATATAATCGACAAGACGCGGAAGTCGGATCGTACACAGCGGGTGGCAACTGCTTTCTCATCTAGGAGTAATAGAGGTTCTTCGGCCTTTGGTGATTTGTTAGGTTCAGGGGGACAATCGAAAGAGAAGCAACAACAGCCGCAGTCCCCGCAAAATAGTGAAGATCAATCATCTAGCTCGGCCACCCCTGAAGAGCCCGTGTTATTGGGCGAAGAAGGTGAAGGAGAAGATGTATTTGGAAGACGACATAGTAATAATCACCATAGGAAGAATAGGAGGGATTCAGGTGGATCATTATTGTCTAGATTAAGTGAAGAGGAAGAAGCGTCTTTACCTTCTAGACCACATCATAATCCCAAACGATCCCATTCCCCTTCACAACCCAACACCATCTCAGCACAGAGTCAATCAATGAGAAAACCGAAAAGTCCCAAACCCAAAGTAATAGAAGAGGAGAAACAAGTTTATATCCCTCGTACGATCAGTGTAGCCAACCTAGCCAAGATCTTCGGGGTGAAATTGTTCAACCTGCAAACTAGGATGTCAAGGTTAGATATGACGGAGGATCAACGTAGATCGGACTACCTGTTGAATGCGGAACAAGCTTGTGATATAGCTATCGAATATGGATTTGATCCGGTAGTGGACGATGAAGCTAGTTTTGATGTCTATCCAGAGTACGTTAGATGATCCCCCTCTTTCCATACCCACTATGGTATAGCTGATGGTCATGATGGTTCGTAGTCCTGACACTGCAGATGGGAAAATACACCCTCTCAGACCGCCTGTGTAAGTCATCTTTTACGCTTCTCCTGTTATCCGGTACTGATAGAGTTGCAGAGTTACTATAATGGGTCACGTAGATCACGGTAAAACCACGCTCCTAGATTCCCTTCGACATACATCCGTAGCTGCAGGTGAAGCAGGTGGAATCACTCAGCATATCGGTGCCTTCTCCGTCCCACTTTCATCCCTCCTTCCTTCAGGGAACATCACCAATTCGTCATCTCCATCAACTATCACTTTCCTCGATACGCCAGGACACGCAGCATTCACAGCCATGCGAGCTAGGGGAGCATCCGTGACTGATATAGTAGTATTGGTCGTAGCTGCCGACGACGGTGTTATGCCCCAGACGAAAGAAGTATTGGAATTGGTGAAAAGTGAAGGTGATAAAGTTGGATTGGTGGTGGCGATCAACAAATGTGATAAACCAGGCGTGGACTTTGATAAAGTGAAATCAGCATTGGGAGCAGAAGGTATTCACCTTGAGGAAGATGGTGGTGATGTACCGTCAGTCAAGGTTTCAGGTTTGGCTAAGATTGGTCTGGACGACCTGGTAGAGACTTTATCGACCCTTGCGGAAATTAGGGATCTGAGAGCTAGGAGGGAAGGTAAAGCCGAGGGATACGTCCTGGAGTCAAGGGTAGATCGAGGTAGAGGGTAAGTCAATGTCGTCTTTATGTGCCAACACAAATATATCCAGAAAAAGCTGCACTGTAATAATAAGAGAATGGACATGGTATTATAGAAACGTCGCTACTGTTTTAGTCACTCGAGGAATCTTAAAGACGGGATCATCGATCGTAGCTGGACAAACATGGTGTAGGGTTCGTCAGATGCAGGACGACAAAGGAAAACCCATCAAGGAGGCTTTACCGAGTACACCAGTATCCATAACAGGATGGAAAGATTTACCTTCAGCGGGAGATGAATTGCTAGAAGCTATAAAGGGAGAAGACGAAGCTAAGAAAGCTATCAATAATCGAAAACGTGATGAAGAACGTAAGAGGTTGATGGCGGATGTTGAACAGATAAATCTGAAAAGGAAAGAGGAGAGAATGAGATTGGAAGCTGAAGCTGCAGCTTTAGAAGCATTAGAATCAGGTGAAGCCCCAACCGGCCAAGACCAGGTGAAGCCCAAAGAAGAGGAAAAGAAGTTTTTGAGATTGGTCATTAAAGCTGATGTCAGTGGGACTGTTGAGGCTGTCGTGGGATCATTGGAACATATAGGTAATAAGGAGGCTGGTGTGAAGGTCGTTCATACGGGCGTAGGAGAGGTGTCTGAATCTGATATCACCTTGGCAGAAGCTTCGGACGGTAAGTTCTATCATCCTACATAACTCAGATGGAAAGGATACTAGAGAATTAAGAGCTAATGATTCATATGATGGTATGATTTTGTATTGTGCAGCCACGATAGTAGGATTCAACGTCCCTGCATCACGTTCCATTCAAACAAGTGCTAAATCCCTTCAAGTCCCCTTACATCTCGAATCAGTTATATACCGTCTGATCGATACGGTCCGATCAAAAGTTGCAGGATTACTACCTCCCAAAATTGAATATTCAGTTAAAGGAGAAGCTACTGTTCAACAGATATTTGAAATTAACATTAAACGTAAACAGACTATCAAGATTGCTGGATGTAGAGTGAATAACGGAATTATAAATCGATTAGAAGGTATAAGAGTATTGAGGGGACCGAATAGGGATGTAGTATATGAAGGAAAGATTGAGACGTTGAAACATCTGAAAAAGGAAGTCGGAGAAGTGAGAAAGGGGATGGAATGTGGGATTCAACTCGAGGAGTTTGATGAAATTAGGGAAGGTGATGAGATTGTTGGATTTACGAAAGTTGAAGTACCGAGGGAATTGTAAGGATCTAGTTTAGCATATTACCTTTTGCATGCATCACAGCACACTATCGCATCTCATTATGTATAAATGATTATTTCCTTCACGGAAGTAGTTTGTTGTTGGAGCAAAGTATGGTGAGTACAGACATGATGCATTATGCGATAATTATAGGAAATGTACAATGACAATGATTGAAAGCCTTTAAAACAGATGATGATGGGATATATGATATGGTATGATATAGAAATATATTGTAATTCCGAAGGACAAAATCCAGATAAAATGTTTAAAAAAATTGGTAGTACATTTACTCGAAAGAATCTCCAAAGAAGAAAATAAAATCGAATGATTGTCCAGATGAAATGCAAATGTCCTTGATATATCGTCTTCTCCTATCCCATGCTGAATCAACCTACATACCCCCTTTAAACTTCCTGACTCCGAAATCCTTCATGAGCGGTTCAAGCCATTCCGACCTAACCACCAGTTTCTCCGCAAACTTCCCCTGATGTCTTGTATACCTCTTCATAGCGCTCGTGGAAGGGTATAACAAACCCTGGTAAGCACCAACATAAGCTGGAGGACAGTACTTTCTAGCTTCTAGATAATCTACCAAGTTGACATGCGCATGATCTTTAAGTAATTTACGAGCTTGGGTGAGACTCTCGGGTAAGGGATGTTTGACGGGACGGAATGGCTGGGGTGGTTCGGGGGTGGTCTCCCTTGGTCGTGGTGGAGTTGGCACGCATACTACTGTTGGAAGGTCGGGTAATTCGTCGCCTTGAAGAGTCACTAGACCAAGCTATGGAATGATGGGCGTCAGGATGACTCATGCTTAACTACAATGACACCACTGCTGTATCGAAGGTGAATCAAACTCACTTCGATACATAAGGATTGCCATAATCGTAATTTGTTGGCTTTGATAGTCATGAAATTTCTAGGATCGGATAGGAAACTGCAACGGCACAGAACAATATATTCAGTAAATTACCATGGGTATTGTGATCAAGCGAACTGAGGTATAACTTACCTATCGATGGACGAAGCAGCATCTTCCGCACTCATCACATCTCTCCTCCCCTTAAACCTCTTACTGGACGGTGTACCCAATTCACTCTCCAAAGCTGATAATCCATCTACTTCATCTACTTCCTCTTCTGGTTCTGGTAATCGACTGACCGTGACTTTGATGGGTGTTCCAGATACACTCGTCCTAGCTGATGAAGTAGGCGAAGCAGTATCGTCATCCGCTATACTATCCAACTCCAACGTTGCGTCCAATTCGTCATCCACTTCAGAAGCTTCTTTGGCCAATCCACGATTCTCTAATCTACGTCTAACTCTCTTTCCTCCTCTGCGGGTCTTTCGGCGGATTGGACCTATCTCATCATTCTCTTTATCGTCATCGTTGTTGTCGTTGTTTTCGCTAAGATCTTTTTCGAACTCGGTATTTGGCAGTGGGCAAGGTGTGGATAATCCAGCTATCGGCGTCTGCTGATGACCATCCGTATAAAATCCTGTACCGATTTTAGACTTTGGTGTTCGAGGAGGAGGAACTTCAAGCGGTGACTGCAATGATGGCAGGTTTTCTCTCGTTGAGACTGATCCAAATACTCTAGTAGACGGTATTCCCAATGCTGCTCTTTCCCTCTCCCCAGCTATCAACTTCTTCTTCCTCTCTCTTCTTTTTGCTGATGATGATTTCTTCGAGAGAGCTGTTGATTCGCTCACACTGAGACTGTCTGTAGATGACGAAGCTTCAATGGAAACGGAGGATGGTGAAGGCGAGACCGAGATACCAAAGACATGCTCATACTCCTGTTCGTCTATAGATGTACGTCGAGCACTGTCGAAGTTCGCTCGAGTGGGAGATATTGACGAGGAACTTCTTCGTGAAGGCTCTCCTGACGAGATGGATAAGACTTCAAGGGATGAGAGGAGAGAGTATTCGGATGAAGGAGATTTGGGTACGGACATGGTGTCGTGACAATGGTGACTTTATACAATTTTGGACGCTGTGTTTCTGTTACAATCTGAGTGAGTCAGTTCAATACGATACGAAGCTCAGACTTTCCAAAGTGAATGCGAACTTGAAGAACAGAAAGATCATCGGAGAGATGTACGGTGCATAGCAATAGTCTAGCTGGATCAAGGAATGTTTTGATATTGCATGTTAATGTTCTGTCGGATGGTATTTTGTGGTATGGCATGTGTCTTGGGTGACGATTCCAGCCACCCTCCACATCCCACATTCCATCGCTCGGTTAAACGGATAAACGATGATCACCGTTCAATCCATCTATCACTCAACAAAGATCTACAGTAATTACTCTGTACACAGAACCACGAACTCACGAGTTCAGATACTTATATAAGGCAGTTACAGGATAGGATAGTGCCGGATGACATGAAATACCCCTCGATAATAACTCAACAAGGTGCGCTTCTAAGATCTTCTATCCTTCCCGCTTGGACCACTATGACTTGGCTCCATCTGATATCCTTCTATGCGCAGGCGCAGCAGAGCGTAACACCCAACCTATCATCGACGAGCTCGCCAAGCTCATCAACCCAAGTACCAAGAGTCAGATATTGGAGTTAGGCTCAGGATCGTATGTCCACCTCGAGGCATTCGCGAGAAGATGGAATAATGTTCAGTGGTGGGGTACAGTGAGGGATGAAGCTGAGCACGGGTAAGTGATTCACGATACCTCGCTATGCATTCATACATCGTACTGCACTTCGTATCTATCCAACAGTCAACGACAGTATCTAACTTCTTCGATTGCTCAAGCTAGATCGGCATCATCAAGATTATCTGAAAATGACATCCTCTTATCTAATTTGAATGGACCTAGAGTATTGGACATAGAGATTGAAGATGATTGGAAAGCTCTAGAAACAGCTGTATTTTATGGAACAGCAGGTCCGTTCGCGGGATTTGTAATGAGTGGGTATTTGATTCTTTCATCCAGTGAGTACAAGCTAACGATGAACTCTCTTGCTAGTCAACCTCATTCACTGTTGTCCCCTTGACGCACCTGAAAACATATTCAGACATCTATCACCGGTCAACCCCTCTATCGATACTAAACTTATAGATACGAAGAATGGCTGGATAGCAGCTTATGGACCGTGGTTGAATGATGATGGGAGTTATAAATCTGATTCCGATGAGAAGGTAAGTAGTGTACGATTTCTTGCATGTCCCATCCCAAATCTCATAGGAACATGTTCCAGGCTGACATCTGACCAGTTCGATAAAGAGTATATCAAATCGAAATCACCACTTTTAGGCCTGAGATCGATAAAGTCTATATCTGATATAGCCTCGAAATGGGGTTTTGTCGAGGAGAGCAGAAGGGATTTACCGAAAGGCAATGTATTTGTCGTCTGGCGTGTCAAACCATGAGTGGAGTGATACTCGTAGGGTCACTATTGCATTGGATCGACTAGCCCCTTTGTCATAACATCGTGAAACTGTTATGCATTGCATCTGTCCAGACTACGGGATCCTTTTCGTGATGGTTTTGTGTTCATGGTTCTGAGTCTGCGGTCTGTGCCACATGGACATGGGATGTATGACTAGTACTGTGGTTTGAATTCAGGGTAAAGGGTAAATTAGTTAGATCATCATCCACTCAATGCACGTTTATACCATCCCACCATTCATACATCACACCCTCTTCATTCATGGTACATTGCACATCCACTTGTCAGTCACCTCTGAGCCTCATCTGGACACCACCGACAGGAGCCTACATCGCAGTGACCTTGTTTATACATCACTGCTCGATCCGGCATCGTTCACCTGTCAGCTACTCATTAACCGGAACCTAGAGTCACCTTCCTTTCCCTCTGCCTTTCATTCCTTTATCAACAACCAGCATTTACCTTTACCACCAGAATCTAAAAACGTGCTTAGAATCGATCATCACTTGACGGACATTACCACTACAATACTTTGCGTCATCAGAAAGCTTCACACCGCAAGCGAAGAAGACGTTGCAACCTATATCTTACAAAGGATCAATCTCACCGACTAGAGGCTAGATCTCCGCTATAATATATTGGAGGAAAATCACCTCAATCATTTTGATTTGGTTTTCCGGGAAGGTAAACAAAGAATGGACCAAGCTTATCCATCACAGCAACGCACAATTATCAAAGTATCATAAAGCACAATCGTTATCATCCTTATAATCCAATCAAGATGAACGGATCAACCGAGATCGAAGCCGGACCAAGCAGGTCGACATCACATCCTCACAGTCACACCCATCTATCTTCTTCATCATCTGGTCGACGACTGAGTAATTCAACCCCACACCATACAACAAGCACATCAACATCACAATCACGAAGCTCTTCTCACTCTCATCGTAGACATTCTTCCTCTATCCCGAACGGATCTACTTCCACATCCACATCCACCTCTACCATACCATATTCCTCAACGGATTCCAACGAACCACCTAGAAAAGCCAGACCTCATCATCTGGACATAGGCAATTACCCCACTCAACAATTACTGCGCTTATTAGCTGGACTATTACAGCATATAGCCACGTCAAACGACGCTTTGCGGTCGGATACAGATACCGATACAGATCATCAGGATCGGGAGCATGAGGACGAGGAAGGTGGAACGGAAACATTAAAAGAGGAGAACACTCATGATCAGAATCATCATCCTTCAAGCTCAAGATCAAAATCGAGATCACGATCACATTCTCGTACATCATCTACACAACCCTCTTATCAATCTTCTTCTCCTACTACAGCGTTATTCGATAATAACCCCGTCCCGCTTCCTTCAACCGACCAGGATACCAGTACGAGCACGAATGCGGAAGACGATCAAAGTGAATTCCCATTATTCACAGCTTCCAAATCATCCTTATCCCACCCTTCTTCATTATTAGCTTTCCACGCTCGTCACATTCCATCGATATCCATCGAAGCGTATCTACTGCGAATACTGAAATATTGTCCTACGACCAACGAGGTGTTTTTAGGTCTGTTGGTATATTTCGATAGGATGACTAGACTCGGTACACCCCAGGGAGTAGGTGGATCCAACGTTTTGTATAATCACACCAACGGAAAGGGGGAGAAGAAAAAGAATTTCGCCATTGATAGTTATAATGTACATCGGTTGGTTATTGCTGGTGTGACAGTGGCTAGTAAATTCTTTTCTGGTGAGTGGACTGCCTATCATCATCTTTATCATCATTGAATACCCATGGACCGAATGTCAACGGAATCCCGTAAAGCGTAAAACTATCATCAATGCTTTGTATCGATCAATAGCTGATCATCTCAAATCCCCCAGATGTATTTTACACCAACTCGCGATACGCCAAAGTCGGTGGTCTACCACCTACCGAATTAAATTCCCTCGAATTGCAGTTCTTGCTGTTGAACGATTTCAGATTGAGCATCTCGTTGGAAGAGATGCAGAAATATGGTGATAGGCTATTGGCATATGCGATGGAACAGGAAGAGGAGCCGGAAGAGAAAGACAAGCTGGGAGTGCGAATGGATAGGAGTAGTGTTGATCAGGATACAAATCAACAGCAGGATAAAGATAGTAGTGTTGAGATAGTGAATGGTCCCTCGTCTTCATCGGAATCTCACGAGAGTCCAGATACGAATAGGGATTCTTCGAAGAAACCATCAGAGTCCAGTGAGAAAGAGAAAGAAAAGGATGTGAGATTCAGTACGAACACGATTGTCGATGGAAATACGTCGACCTCGACACAACCTCAACCTCAACCTCCACCTCCGGTCAGTGCAGGTCCAAACACGAGTACAGGGAGCGGTATAAAAGATTGGGTGAGAGGTGAAGAAGTGATGGGTAGGATGGCGAGCCCGATGAGAGATTAGGAGGTTGAGGTTATCTGTTGTTGATGGAAGTAGTGATATCTTATGTTGCATTTTATTCGTGCTCTTCCTGTTCTGGCAACTAGACTTGTAGCCAATACAAGTGATATGCGAGCCGCTGGTCATTCTTCCTGCGTATGATGGCCATCGATTCTCAAGACGTTTATAGTGCCATCATCTCATCTTCATGATTGCTGCAAACATGATAGATAGATTGCTGCATATCGTATGTCACACACATATATATAGATATGACAGAACAGACTATCGTACCTTGGCATCCGCATTTCAGTCGGAATAAATCAGAAACGAGCTGAGAACGATAACGACCTGTATGTCCGTGCGTCCCACACATGTGCCACGTCGCTATAGTATCCCACGTTGATCCTATGCATCTTCACTCGTTCAGACGACGATGACCTAGCATGCATCCATCTATAATCTGTTCTGGAATCGAAGATGAGACGACCCAAAAAAAAAAAGCCACCATGCAAAATATCCAGTGCGGTAACGATTTCAGGAACAACCTACGAACCGAGTTGAGAGAACAATAAGAACCCACATCAACTTTACAGATCAACATTGTTTTCTCTCCTTTTTGTTCTTTCCTTCCTTCCCTTGAAATCCAATGATGATCCGATGTTCCCTCCTCTTGCTCCCTCTCGATGCCTCGGAAAGATACTAAGAACAAAAAGATCTTCGTTGTCGGGTTTCACCATTACCTTAAGCGTTGGAACAGATGATAGGGGCTTATTCTTCTTCCTCTAGGCATACCTATAATGGGTACCTGAGTGGGATGTCCTCTTTGTATGATGTCTACACAAAACAGACAGGAGATGGAGGAGATACTTACGGTACCATGTATTATGCTGGGTTGAGAGATTCGAATTGAATATATAAGAACTGACTGACTAACTATTCACTTCTCCTCATCCAAATCTCCCATCCTCATATATGAAAGACATGATATAGATCCATAGAATATCACTCCTATATCTAGCTCTCAAGAATAGCTTATATATCTAGTATCTACCTAGTCCCCCCACTCTCCCACCTCTTACCTCCTACCTCGTGTACATCACATCATCTCATCACCTACGAACAACCCACACAAAAACAAACACCGACACACACACGATACATCAAATCACCATCACCCTCTGATCTCACCCCTCGTTCATCATCATAGACTGTACTGATCACATACTCGAAAAAGATCAACCTCAACCTCGTGGATTAGTCGTTTTTACCAGCACTCGCAAGACAATCAATCGACGTTTTTGCTTCTCGTTCTTAGTCAGGTTGATTGGACTTGCACTCGTTCCCATCGCATATGATACAAAAGAGGAAGTCAAAGTGTGAGTCGGGCTCTCTATCTGTTCCTTCTCTCCACCCTCCTCCTTCTTTCTTATCACTAATCCATATATAGTCCTCTAATGCTGACTTTCTACCATACTGTTGTTTTATTTCTTTTTACCTATAGTCTGTGATCATAAACCAGAATCAACATGTCATCCCACTCTACCACTTCCACACCTTCCTCTCCCCCTCGTACGCCTCTCCCTTCTTCACCAAACTTCAAATTCACCTTACCTACTCCACCTTCATTCTCCGCACATCGATCCAGCTCCCACTCGAGAAACACCTCATCTACCAATCTCGCCGACTTACCCCACCAGCACGATGATACCAGTCGACATTCCAAGCGGATGAGTATATCTTCTATCCATGATCCCATCGTGGACAATAGCGAAAAGAAAGATAGGAGAGTATCATTTTCGATCGAAACTAATAAACCTATCTCGAGACCTTCTACTACCACTAGTACTGCTCCACCATCAGGTGGAATGAAATCACCAATCTACAGAATACCTCAACGTCAAAAGTCTCATCAACATAAAGAAGGGGAAGAGATATTGAACAGTCCTGAAATACCACTTACTCCACCTCCGACGAAACGTAGACCAATCTCTTTCCAAGGTGTGTCACCTGGATCGACTAGGTTTTCGAATATGGCTGCATTGAAAGGAATCTCGATCGATCAATCTCTCTCATCTCCCAAAGGAGCTTTCTCGAGGTCCATCTGGTCAGCGGGGATCTTACCTTCCTCTTCATCTAAATCAGGTTGGATATCCTCCGCAGGTTCAGCAGGACCAGCCGGTGCTAAATCGATTTCTTCAACTCTGAAATCACCTTTACCCATTACTACTAGTACCGTTGCTACTGGCGAGCCTCTCAAAAGCCCGAGCGGATCGGGGAAGAAGGGAACAGCGAGTGAGATCGCCAAAGCGAGAGGATTGAGTATAGCGATCATAAAAGAGAATGGAAAAGGGGTTTTACCGATCACTCCTGGTTTGATGACTGCTTCATCAGCTGGCGGATTGAAGAGTCCAATCGTAACAGTGGGAGGATTGAAAAGTCCTGATATAAAGATTATAAAACATATCAATGCTATTGGTGATGTTGAAAACGGGTTAAGCTCAGCAGGAAGTATCGGTAAGAAAGAGAGTGAGTCAAGTTTTCTTCTATTCTGATACAAAGTCAATTTCTCTACAATCATACATAAAAGGAAAAGGGAAGATTAGACTGACCATGCGTTGTTCTTTAAAACAGTCATCTTGTGTAAATTCTATCATACACCTGGATTAACCTGTACTTCCCGACCATGTCGATTCGTCCACAACCTATCTTCCATCCAAGCTCAACTCGGATCTGCATATCCTCAATCTGCCACAGGTGCGCTAAGTGGATTCAGGATGTTGAGTCCCAATCGACCTGATCCCACTTCGGGAACGTTCGCCCAAGCTCAAATGACACCTTCGACCGCTACTGATTTCCCGAGAAAGACCGTCAAGGTGACCGAAGACGGGGGGATGGATTTGGGCGATGTCATGCCTGGGGAGAAGGTCTTGATCGAAGATGAGAATGGTGAAGAGGTGGTGGGACAGGTATTCTTCATGAGTGGGGGTGGAAAGGGTGCGATGGGTAAGAGCAGAGAGAAGTGGAAGAGTGAGTCACCATCTACCTCGACCATGACCATGACAGATTCAAATTGATGACCGAAATGTATGATATCAGCTGTGCCTTGTAAAGACTTCGCTGAAGGTCATTGTCCGTATGGAGATTACTGCTCTTTCATCCAGTACGTTCAGCTGAAGCAAAATTACCTAGAGAAATGTAAGCTGATTACGATTCAATTCGATAGCGACGAGAAGTTACCCGCCGGCTTGCTCAACGAGGAGTCGAAGACCGAAGAGGACCCTCAACCCGATGAGAAGAGAGCTGAAGTCAACGAAGGGAAACCCGCTCAACAACATCGACTGACTCATCGAAAATCTGCTTCTTTGAGCAGCTCCCTCACAGCTTGGACCAAAGCTCTTCCCAAAGCCATCCTGGTCCCCTCGGTCAAAGTCGATCCTCAAGTACTTCAAAAGACTGAAGGACACTTATCGGCTTTTGCCCCTCCATACCTCAAAGAGCCCATCGCTGTAGACGAGACTGGCGATTTGATTCCCGCCTCTCAGTCTATCGAGGCGATAAAAGCATCAGCCACTACTCCACCTGCTCGAGCTAAAGAACCATTAGCTATACCTATGGAACCCACCATCACCGCTCCAACCAAAATTACGGCTTGGGCTAAAGGTCCTCCACCCAACTTGAGGAAAGTGGCTAGTATCAAGAATCTCTCTTTGACCCCTCATCCTCGTTCTCACGAAAAAAGTAGCGGACTTACACCCACTTCAGCAAATCATCTGATGCCCCCCGTATCCGCTATATCAATGTTCGGTACGGAATCCGATCCAGCAACGCCCTTTGATCCGGTCGTCCAACGAAGGAAATTGCAAGAGTTGGAAGATGCCTTGAATGATCTACCTAAATCAAATTTATTTCAACGATTCGAACACGATCAAGGTCTCTTGCCTCTGCCTATCATGCCTACTTCGCCTTCTCAGGGATATCATCCTGCTCCCGCCGCCGGTGGAAATCAGGGAAATAGTATATTGAATTCTACTACGTACCCCTGGGGAATGCCAATGTCACCTTTACCTGGACATGGCGATCCGACTGTCCCATTGATTCCCGGTGGACTCGGGGTGATTTGGACACCTACCGGATGGGCTGTACAGGATGCAGCTATGAAGAATGCCCTCAGATCGGCTGAGGTTAAAGCTAGATATGGTGAGGATACCAAGAGGAGAACGGCCAAGAACTATTTCAGGAGTAAGTGTGACAAGCATGAATCCAACAGCAGTCTACTTGACGACGCTGATGATGATTTATGATCAATAGCTAAACCATGCAAATTCTTTGCCGAGGGTTATTGTCCACACGGTGATGAATGCACATAGTAAGCTGCGTTGTCATTTCGGAACGGTGACCATCAGCTCACCATTGTCCATCGCAGTATGCACGTCATGGTCCCCTCATCACCTGAACAATCATCTTCTTCAGAAAGTGAATCAGGAGCATCAATTGGCCAAACATTCTCTTCACCTACTTCACCATACGGTACTATTCAACAACCGAAAACCGTACATCCGAAACATCAGACCTTACCATGTAAATTTTACAACTCATCATTGGGATGTAATAATGGCGATCGATGTAATTTCTTACATACCCGTGTTGTACCCGAGAGTGTGATGATGGTTGAAAGACCTAGACCATGGAGGACGAAACCGTGTAGACATTATCAACTGAATCGATGTACACTAGGTGACGCATGTCATTTCGCTCATGTACTTGATCCTGCTTGGGTGAATTCAGGATACCATTCTCAATATCAGACCAGTCATCCACAGCAACAATTGACGGAAGAGAGTTTGGAGAAAACTTTGGAAGAGATGAGGAACGGAAAGAATGAGATGAGGGGAGCAGACGATGATGAAGATGAGGATGAAGATGATGTTGAGATAGTGAGTGATCTGATGTTTACTTCGGAGTATGGAGATCAGTCGCTAATGAGAAATTTAATTGTAGATAACGGCTGTAGGAGATTTGACATTCTCTTCAACAAGTTACAGTCCACCTTCTTCCGTTCGAGTTTGAACGGTTGAAAATACAGTATGGTTTATCGATGACCGTCGTAACCGAGATTCATTTACTGTCTATAAAGTGTAGTTGTTACTGTAGTCTCTTGGATCAATCCCTTCCAATATAATTCTCATCACAGTACGTTTTACTCTGCTAAGATATGCTCGCGAGAGGTGTATAGATGCTTGAATCACCATTCATATATCGCTTTCCTCTTTCATCTTAATTCTTGATTCTTGCTTTCTTCTCATACGTATTTATATAAATAAATATATTCTCACAAGTACTGTATTGAACTCTATGAAAAGTCAATGTGGAATGCATATTACCTTCCTACACGATAGGTTCGAGATCGTCACGGATCGAACCACAATCATAGCCAGAACCATACGCTTGACTGTCAACCTAATGGTAAAACGGTAGACATACATCGAAAATGATGTATTGATAACATATAACTTGCATGATTGCTACATGTTGAACTATAAATCGGTCTAGGCTACACAGACAATATAATTCATGATGCTGTTTTATTGTATAATGCTTTGTTTAGTTTGATATACTCAGTTACTGCACATTGAAAGGTGATATCCTAATGATCCATGCGCTCCATCCCGAACACTCCCTCAATCCCGACAAATCATTCAACCTGAAGATATGTATCTATGATTACTCTCTGAATATCGATCCTAGTACGGTAATCCTCCCTCATGTTTCCTCCTCTTCTCATCCCTCCACCCTTCCGCCCCACCAGATGAAGGAGCTCTCTTCATCCCATTCCCATTCCCAACCCCATTCCCGTTAGCAGGGAAATTACCTTGAGTCATTGATCTTCCAGGTGGTCTAAAGTTATTCCCAGTCAATTTGAACGGTGCAGCTGGTGGTCCACCTCCGCCTCCCCCACCGGAACCACTGAGCTTGAATGGTGCTGTAGGTATACCCATACCTTGTTGAGATGGTGGGCGCTGTTGTCCATACGGACCGTTGGTCTGAGATCTACCGAATGGACCTTGGCCTGGTGGAGGACCATTGAATCCCATTTGAGGTTGCATAGGCATGCCCATACCCATGCCCACACCCATAGGAGGTCCATAAGGGTTCCCATTCTGTTGTTGATAGCCGGCTCCAGTTTGACCATGAACCATCGGAAGAGGACCAGGGGGTGGATATCCTCCTTGCTGATTCTGGCCTGGTGGGCCGAAATTGTTGAATCCCTGCTGACCAGGCTGATACCCTTGCTGAGGTCTAGGTCCGGGAGGTGGACCACCGTATGAAGGAGGCGGACGAGATTGAAAGGGAATTTGCTGATGCTGACGAGGTGGTCTGGCAGGCGCTATCGCTTGTGAAGCTACAGGTTCCTGTTTCTGACGAGTGGTCATCTCATGTGATGACTCTACGTTAATCGTTGTCCTATTGGATTTCCAACATTGTCAGCTGTATCCGGTTAATTGCCAATGGCCCAGCTGACTCACTTGTTAGGATCCGCAGGTAGAGGAGCAGTCCAGAACCACGGGTGATCGAGCGCGTCGTAGGCTGTGAGACGTTGTTTGGGATCAAGCTTGAGCAACTTCATCATCAAGTCTGCTCCACCTTGATCCATCCTGTACAAATCAAGTCAAGTCATACGACCAACCAGCATTAGTGACTATTTCCTGTATGGGTTGAAATTCAGAAAAGAGCAACTTACCCCCATTTAGGTGCTGAATCAAACAAGGTAGTATCTACCGGCGTCCTTTCCCATGGATGACCGACAGCCTCGGGGAAACCAGGTAACCTATCCCACCCAGGGAAAGAATCCTGACTGAGTGGACCACATCTTGAAAATATCTGATATAGTTGATCTCGATCTGAATCACCGGCTAATATCGGATGTCGGAAATACATCTCTCCCAATACACACCCCAATGACCAGATATCCACTGCAGGGCCATAATGTGTATCACCCAAGAGCAATTCAGGAGCTCGATACCATCGTGTGACAACCATGTTCGTATATTCGTTAGCCAGATGAGGGGGCATCAAAGCGTCGTGAGTCCATGATCGAGCTAAACCGAAATCGGCAATTTTGATTTGACCATGTTTGTCAACCAGGATGTTGGCGGTTTTGATATCTCGATGGATGAAGTTGTTCTATCCGCATACATCACGATTAGTATGACCACCTTAATAATGAACGAAGAGGGACTCACAAGATGTATATAGTCGATACCCTCCAGTATCTGCCGCATAAGCAGCTTCGCCATCGAATGAGTCATCTTAAAATCCTGATTGGCCAACAAGCCACACAGATCATGATCCATATAAGGGAAGACCATGAAAACTTCCCCTCGATTACTTCGATCTCCAGGTATTTCTACCAATACAATCGGCCTTGTTAGCAAGTCATTCTACCATGAAATTCACCGCTTGACTGTCCACTCACTTCGTTCCACAACCATATTCAAGATAGGTACTACGCTAGGGTGATTGAGACTTTTCAAGATCTTGATTTCTCGCACTGTTGTTACGGACACCTATTATCCATATTCGATCAGCTTGTCGTCCTCATCAGAATAGATACCGAGCTGGCTTACGCCGTCTCTGGGATTATGCGTGATGAGCTTCTTCAACGCTATCACCCTTTTCGTAGCGATTTCTACTCCTTTCGTCACGACACTATCAGAGTTCACGGATATCAGCGATACGATACGGTCATCAAGTGATGTATATCAGTCACTTACCCAAATGTGCCTTCACCCAACTTCGCTCCAAGATCATAAGCCGCTAGCGTCGTAGTCCCTTCGAACGTCTTGCCAAGTTTCTTCAACTCTTCCTCTGCAGTCAGACTTCTGAACCGCTGACTATCGGCATGAGAATCATTCGTGTTGAGTTCCTTCTTGGCTGTAGGAGTAGCCGCTCTCGTAGGTGGGTCTAGAAGATTCCGATTGGGCGCATGGGGTATCGGCTTGGGTGCATATGGATTAGCAGTCTGTTCTGCTTTAGCCACTAGTGGCCGTGATTTGGATGGAGAAGCTGTTGTTTCCGCTTGAAGAGGGACATCTACCGTCGGTGGCTCGGGTGGTGGTGGTGGGGAGTCTGGGGGAGGGGGAGGAGGCGATGCTACTGGAGGGGCGACCCCGTTCTCGTCTACTGGAGGAGGTGGTGAGGGTGGTGGCAGGGAGTTGTTGGTGGGCGGGGTAGGAACAGAAGGAGTGCTTTCTTCATCTGTCGAACGCTGTGTATGAGTAGGTCGGTTTAATATCCGTATTGGTGCAGATCGATCTTTATTTTCTAGATCATTTTCAGCCAGCAGTGTTGTATGCTTTCCAACTTCGGGAAAAACTTCGGGAAGATCTCTGCTTTTGCTGAATACACCATTTCGATGTATATCCTGCTTCGAATATGGGTTGACCAAAGGCGTATCATGTGATCGCTTATGCTGTTCTTCCTTATCCGATCTTCTATACTCAGACTGCGGTGGTGAGTCGCCTCTTCTTCTCGCTGGTGATCTAGTACCCGTACCATCATAATGATCTTCCGACCTGACTGATCTTTCTTTCAATATCGAGTCCCTATGCTTATTGTACTGACCCCAAGCCGAAGTATATTCAGCTTCTTCCCTATCGTGTCTACCATGACCACGTCCCCTACTATACCTATCGTCCGACCTGTACCTATCCCTATCCCTATCTCGATCATCTAACCAATATCTATCTTCTCTTCCTCTATCATACTCATTTCTATACCTATCTTCTCTATCTCGTCGATGTTGCGGCGACGGTGAATATCTTGATCGAGAAGTTGAAGGTGGTATTTCATAATCATCATATACCCTGTCTTTATCTTTTTCCTTCCGCCTTTCCTCTCTATCACTTTCTTTGTGTCTCGGTGATCTTTCCGAAGGTCGAGGTGGTAAACCGTGAGGATTCAGAGATTTACCAGGTGAACGTGATCGAACAGATGATCCTGATGCAGATGTAAAAGTAGAAGTCGTAGCGGATTGCTGAGGAGGGGGAGGAGGTAGTTTGGAGGATGAAGAGGAATCAACATTGAGCTTGGATAATGCATTAACCCATTGTTTAGCTGGTTTGGCAGGACGTATCAGTTTGGGAGGTGGGGCAGTGGAACTGCTAGGTAGGTTGTCTTCTGGTAATTCACCATCTTCAGGTTCGTTCAATCTTGAAGAAGATGGCATAGTGAAATATCACTCCGCGAAGTTGACCGTGGAAATGGAATCTGGACAATGGGAGTTTGATGTGTCCTGTATGATATTTTGACCAAAGCTGTGATCAGGAGACGATAGATATCATTATGGATACTCCTCTCGGAAAATATACACAGCAGTTATCTGGTACGAACCGTTTGTATTCGATGTTTTAGGATGTCCGAATCCGGTTTTCTTTTTCGGCCTCATAGACCATCTATCTAGTGGGATGGCAGTATCGTGTGTTTTGTATCGCTCGTACTCGTACGTTGGGGTATGTCGCAAGAGACAAGGACAAAGATGAGCATATACGAACGCGAAGCAGATCAAGTCACAATGACCGCCCTTTGTAGTGGTTGTGGTCCATCTAATCTTGATCTTTCGGCTATCTTAAACGTGTTACCCATCTAAAGAGGGCATCTCACCTCGGTCTGTGATGGTGAGGGAGTCACCATGAGATTCTTTCATATTCGTGCTGCAGGCCGTTACGACCTCTTTCAAGCACTATCCCACATAGCGTGATATGGTCAGACTGATATTGATCTTGAGTCGTAAGAGAATGGACATATATAAATGCATGAGAAACATGATAACGTTTGACATATTCATCTCAACAACTATTCATTCGAATACAGGATACGACATACTACTCTGAAACAAATATCTTTCGATAAACAATCCCTCTCAACGACATGATATGATATGACATGATACAGATGCAGATACAACATACGACTGAATTATCCCTTCTCTCACACAATCAACATTCAAACGACGAACAATCAACGAATCATCACATCGATCCCAACTCTAAGAGACAATCTTAGCAGCTTCCAGAAAATCTCTCTCGTTCCATTCCCCATCGTAATCCGTACTTTGAGATGAACCAATCATCGGTTTGTCTTCGTCTGTACCTGCACCAGTGCCTGTATCGTACTTTGTGGACGTTTGACTCGAATTTTGACGTTTAGATCTGGCTCTTTCTGTTTTGAGTATGACAGGAGTGGTATCGGGTGAATCTTCAACTTCAATTATACTTTCGTTCTTTATTAATCTCGACTTCGACTTAGACTTGGGTTTAGGTGTCATCAAATCTGCACCATATTCTTCATCCTTGATTTCATCCTTATTCGATCCCCTTTCTCTTTCTTGCACTTGAGCTTTACGAATCCTCTTTAACCTTTTCTTCTTGTCATCTTTCCCAACCATCAATCCATTCATGACGATTCTCGAATCATCATCATCCTCTCTGAATTTCCATGTACCATATCCAACACTTTCCTTTCTTATCTTTTCACTCTCCTCATATCCCCTTAGCTCGCCATCTCGTCCATGACCATGATCATCCATAATCAATAATACCGAAGCTTCCGGTACCAATATATGAGTGAGGAACTCGGTCCAACTCAGTGGATCGATCAACTCGGGATACATCGGGGTATCACTTTTAAGCCATGGGTTATATCCCCATTTCCTCATCGACAGGAAATGCTCAATCAAGATGATTCGTCCCAAATCACCATAACTATCACACATAACAGAAACAGACACGATTGACATCAGCTCATCCCCTCTCTTCCATGGCAGGTGATAGTAAAGTGAAAAATGACAAGCGCACTCACTAGCCAGTTTTGACAGCATCTAGATTCTCAGGTTTAGATTGCCATTTGACACCTGCCCACGTATCCTTCCCAACCTCGTCGATCTGCTTGATGACCGTCCTAAACGCCTGAGACGACAGAGGTTTCTGAGTAATTTCATCGAGCCGTTCTCTTATCCAACCACTTTCCAACCTCTTATCCAAGTTTGTAAAATCGATGGATTCCGGATACCCCGCTCGGATGCCCAGAGGTATAATGGAAGTTTCGGCGTGGTGCAAGGCGCAAAATTCAATGTGCCTCTGCCAGCTGAGTTCCCTTGCCTTGGGATTGGAGTCGGTAGGTTTGGGAACGGATAGGCTGTAGAGTTCTTGTTGTTGACGAAGAAGGTTGGCGGAAGGGTTGGAGGGGAATGGTTCGGAGCAGTACTATGACGAAGACCTCATGATAAGCTAGTTTTCAATTACTCTGAGTGAGTTCACTCACCGGACATAGTTCCGTTTCACTTTTGTATGGTGCTGCAGTAGATAGTCTCAGTTAGCTACGGAAATCCGTGCGAGATCATTGTCGTACTCACCTAGATATATCCTATCTTCCTCACTTAGTTCCTCGTCTTCTTCCGCTACATCTTCGAGCAATTTCGAGAGATCAATTCTAAAATTACACAGATCAGCAGTCTGTATATACCATTGATCCTGAATGATAGAGGTGTCCATGTTGTTTCTTTACTCACTGTTCATCTGTCATATCGGGATCCTCATAATCACCTTTCTTCCTCAATTTACCCAATTGCTTGAAGAAATCCGTCCCGCCGAAACTTTCTCTTTTCTTCTTCTTCTGTTCTTCCTCCAATTCCAATCGTTGACATTCCTCTTTCTCGGACTCGTTTATCTCCCCTTTATCATCGTCATCTCTTCTCTTCTTCTTGTTCTTATGTGTACCAACATGATTTTGATCTTCATCTTCACCAGATCTCTTTTTCTGCCTTGGTTTCGGGGTATTACACATTTCTCCATCAGACGAAGCAGGCACTAATACTTTCTTCTTTCCTTTCGGTGTAGGAGTAGAAGTGATTCTACTCGGTGAAGCAGATCGAGATACAGAAGACCTATAATCGCTATATCCATCATGCATATTCTCAGGAGGTGTACTTCCCAAGGCCATCTCATCTTCTTCGTCTGAATGGACAGTCGGAGTTTGTTCGCGAGGGATAATCCTCGTTCCTCGTTTCGTCCTGGTTTTAGTTACTGTTGTAGACGAAGACGAAGCAGAGGAAGAAGAAATTTCTTTCCGAGTGGATTTCCCATTCCCATTGATCTTATCTTTACCTTTATAGGGAGTTGAAGTGGTGTTATCCTTGGCTATGTCCTTGTCCTTCGAATGTGCATACTCCACTCTATCATGCACCCTATTATACTCTCTCTCATTTTGCTGTAGATTCGCAAAGAACCCCTTGGGATCTTTAGAGTACGAATTTGTCCTTTTCACATTTTTGTCTTCATCTTTCGTCGAAGAAGAAGCTTTAGTTGTAGAGGTTGATGAAGTAGCTTTGACTTTCGAGGGCGTTGATGATGAAGTGGTGGTCTTGCTTTTCGTAGCAGGACGAGGTTTGGGAGCAGCCACTGATATCCTAGAGGGTTTACTGAAGTCTATGCCGAACATGTTTGATGTACTTGATGGGTTTGTCGGGTCGAATCGAACTGATGATCGAGAAGATGATGGATGATGGACGAGGTATCCTTCCATAATATGTTTGTTTGGCTATCGATCGTGAAATGACCTGCTGCTGCTGTTTCACCTGCTTTTCATGAGCCACACCACAGCAAGTCGGTTCTATGTACTTATATATCGAAGTATAGGTCGGTGAAGGTGAATGGGGACATTGCAGTAGATGATGATGGTGATGAGTTGAAGCAGGAAGAAGAAGGGAGATGAAAGTGCGAGGTGAATGGCATGTTGACTTGTTCACTTGTTCGCGTCAAGTGGATTGAAACAGAGTTCCGATGGAATGGAAGTCAAATCAAAACCAATCGACCTCCAAGGCACAGGTGTCCGTGCGCAGGGCAACCATGATCATAAACGACTACTGTACGACATACCCATACATCCATGAACAGATGACTGAACTATATGAATCTTGTATATTACCATGTACCATATATCATGTAATCCCTTGGACAAACATAATCAATCGAAATCAAATTGATAATACTCATAACAAACCACTACAACATTGAATGTATATCCTATGCCCAAAAAGAAGAAGAAAACAAAAAACAAACAAAACAAAACCAGTCTTACGGTTCATACCTAGGTAAGAAGACTGCACCTGAACCAGATCGAGCAGGTAAAGCATTCGAGAAAGTAGCGGCGGTATCTGCTTCTGCTTCTGTTTCTGCGTCTACCTCTGAATCCCTACGGTTTCCCACCTCCTGTCGACCTTCGTCCAAATGCCCATGATCCTGTCCCTCTTGTTCTTGATTCGAGCTACTTTCCATCGAAGCAGAAGGCAGACCCGTACTTTCTGCGTCTTCATCCTCGTCTAAGACGAATGTAGGAGCAGAAGGCACGGATACTTCTTCTACCCCATCTTCGTCTTCACCCAACATTGGCGGAGCAGAGGGCATATCATCCTCATCGTCGTGATCGATCTGATCCAGAACCGGAGGTGCAGAAGGGAGTAAATGGGACGTATCGACCTCAATAGTTGACAAAGAGGGTATATCGTTCAATCTTGACGATAATCTAGCATTCAATCTAGGTGGCGCAGGTAAAAGTCCATTCCCAGATTCTTCTGATCTACTTCCATCCGTTGCGGTCGATGGGACATGAAGAAGCGATTCATCCAACTGTTCGAAACCTTGTTCATCGACTTGAACAAAAGGTGCAGAAGGTCCCTCTCCTTCTCCTCCATCCGCATCCTGATCTTGATCTTGATCTGGGACGCTAGGTCGATTGACAGGAGGTGCAGATCCACCCATTCGTAGCCTTTCCAACACCCTTTTATCATCCGTAGCGACATGTCTAATCCTTTCTTCGTCCCTTTCTCCATTCTCTTCTTCATCCCCATCTTCAGCTGAAGATTGAGGTTCCACCAATCTTGATTTACCTTCAGCTCTAGATACCACCGCTAGAGCGATCTCGCCATCTTCAGTAGCGGGAGCGGGATAATAGCCTGGTGCTTGGGTCTTTTCCGTGCCCGATACTACCACAGGTGGATCAGAGGGGTTGGATGGACCAGCAGAAGAAGACGAGGTTGATGGACCAGGATGATGTCGAGGTAATGATCGGACAGAGGCAGGTCGGTAGGCAGGTGGGAAATGGGGTATTGTAGTTTGAGGTTGATCGGTTGAACCTGAAGCTGCAGGAATTCTTCCATCGTTGGATGGATCTTGAGTATTTCGTTGAGATCGAGATCGAGAAGCAGTCCCAACTCCAGCTTGATCTCCACCTCTTGTAGAATCAGTTGAAGATCTATTCGATCGGCTACCTTGCCTATCTTCATCCACACCATTTCTATCTCTATCAAGTGTACTTGTCGGCGAGATCGAAATCGGCTGGGCTTGGTCAACTCCTTCGACAGCTTTATCCTCTTCTTCTCCTCCATCTCCAGGATTATCATCCACTTGTATGCTTGCTCTGACAGCATCATCTTCATCTTCCTCAATTTCTTTCTCCTTCTGACCACCTTTATTCTTTCTCCTCCTCATACCCAAACGTGAATTCCACACTCTAACTTTATTCTTCGCTACACCCATTTGACCGTTCTTCCTCTTCTTCGCTGAATGTTGATTCTCCAGCTCCTTTAATTTCTCTTTGAAAGCCACTTCGTTCGCTCCGCCTGCGCCAGAGTTTAGATCTTCTTCTCTTATACCCGCTGCAGCCAAGGCTTTACGTCGTAGGCGCTCTTTCGCTCGTTTTCGCTTACGATGTTTCTTCCGTCGACTTATCACGATACTGAACAACAAAGTCAGTGGCGTGATGTGTGATGTAAGGCATGATGGGTATGGGGACTTACAATACTATTAGACCGACTATCCCACAGGCCAAGATGACACTAGCTATGGATATTAATGGGACTTTGTATATACTAGTTCGATTCGATGATACTCCCCAACTACATGATCCAGTCAATTTCGGCTCATTCACCCAACAATGTGAGAAGTAGGTTGGATGAGAACTTACCCATTAGGTAGAACTGACTCGACGGCATAAGAAGGAGCAGTGACTGTCGGTTGGGAATTATCCACCGTACCTTCACCATCATCATCCGCAAATATTGGTGCGGCAGTAGCAGTCTATGACTCATGCAGCCATCAGCACGGGCTACCTGATGATGTACGATCACAACACGATCATGTCCCATGAATTCAATGAAGGAGGTAAAACTACTCACAGCGACTTGTCTACCATACAAACTCCATCCACCTTCTGCCCTTGTCCAGTGTCCTTCTTCATGCCTAGTCAACAAGTACGGCAAGACCGTCTCGTCAACATACTCATTATATGTGGGAAGTACCGAGGGTGTTGAGACCGACGTGAGATATTGGATATTCCGATGTTCAGTAAATGATGAAGAGATTTCCACTTCGGAAGATGTCGGTGTTGGTATGAAAGAAGAGGTGGATGAAGTGGGTGAAGGTGATCGACGTAGACGACGTGAAGGAGGGGGAGCAGCGAGTGAAGTGGGTACGAAAGGTAAAAGGAATAAAGGCAAGAAGGATGAGATCGTCGTTTTGGTCGAGGTGATTCGGGCTGAGGATCGACGAGATCGAGAAGCAGTACGAGATCTTGATGAGTCTGGTTGAATGCATATCTCACATTTACACATCTCCTGAGAAGAAGATGATAAACGTGATGGTCCAGCTTCGACATCATCTAACCTTATTCCCAATCCCAATTCCATACCAGTACTAGGAAGAACAGGAGGAGAAGAAGAGGGGACAGTCCCTATACCTTGTCTCCCCCGATCCCTATCCGTATTTATCGACATATCCTCTAAACTAACACATCAATGGTGAGTCTCTTATCGAGTGTGTGCAGTCGATGATGAGATCTAGAGGTCGGTTGGCTGTTGATGTGATGATGGGTCGATGTGAAACGAGGCGATGAAAGAGATGATAATCGAAAGAACTGTTATTTATAGAATGTACCGAGTTGGAAATGGAAAGTCAACGTATATGTGTATACGAGTAGTGATTGGGGCGTGTTGGATTGTCGTTAAGAGTAATATATGATTAATGGTGGTGTGACCTTTTACTCGTATGCAAAATTGATGGTGGGATCCATGGATCTATGGATCTTGATTTGCTGTGAAATGATTATTTATAGATCTAAACCCCGACCAACACCTAAGAGGCTAAGACAAAATGCAAATGTAATATGCAAAAAGCGTCTCTTCTATTTTCGGCTTTTTGTTTGCGTGCAGTTGACAGTTGAATAGTCGAATTTTAAAAATATACAAATGATAATGATAGTGTAAGAAAGTGAAAGGAGAGAGAAAGCAAGCGGTGAACGATGAATGGTGAATGTAAAAATAACTCATCACTCATGTGGTATAAAGGGTGTTATGTTGTTTGATGAAGTCTCAAGTGGCCACTCTTCACTCTGCTGTCTGTACATCACTCTCGCCCCTTCGCTATATCCTCGGGACATGACTTCGGACAAGCAATCTCAGCGTATGCATGAATCGCATGGATCTACCCAGATGTTCTCATTGCCATACTCTACATGTCATTGACCTATGTATCATTAAGAAGCCCAAGTATGGAATGGGACACTCAGTTACAAATCCAGCAAGCAAAAGCTATAATTAATCATCCATGGTACATACAGTAGGAAAGCTTAAACCCATGCACCAGTAACGGGGGAAAGAGGAAAAGCAAAAACGGGGAGGGGGCCAAAAGGGTAATAAAAGCAAAAGAAACAGAGCAAAAACACCAATTAACGTAAACGTGTCTTCCCACTCTAGTCCGCTCTAGTACCTCTCTTCTGGTCCCCCCCTCACATCCCAGGAATACTCCCAAAACGGGTAAAAACGGGCCGGGAGTGAGCGCTCTTGACAGCTGCAGCTGCTTAAAATAACATTTCAAGAGGCCACACTTACGGAATGCTTGCTCACGAGTGACTGACCACGCTATATATCTCCTGCATATCTCATATATATGTATCTGTCTACAATGTATGCGTGAACTTCTCATTTCGATAAAGATGATGTTCACCATCTCTATGGAATGATACTAGATCATCCTCCAAATTGTCTAGGGCTTAGCAGCGTCCCATACATCCGTCATCCTATATCTAAAGAATTTCTTTTTCCCAGCTTCTGAAATTCTGTTAATCTCATCTTCAGTCAAAGTGATATCCTTGGTAACAGCTTCAAGTTGAAGTTTCTGTCTCTGTTCATTAGTCGATGTCCTATCGTTGTACCACACCAACATGATATCTATGTCAGCTACTACTAATTTTCATTTTTGGAGAAAGTAGCTTGAACATACGTTACGACGACACCACCAGTAGTTTGTAATGCCCAATTTAACAAAACTTGAGATTCCTCTACACCCTTTGATTTAGTGATTTCTTGGACCACTTCATCGACTGGACCACCCTTTGCACCAGTTAAAGAAGTGAGAGGGCCATAAGCTTCGACATGGATGGAGTGTTTCTTCATAACGCCTAAGAGTCTTTGAACATTGGGTGCATGGAAATTGTATGGATGGTATTCGATCTTTGGTATACAATCAAAGGTGAACCACCATCGTCAGCTTGGTCAAGTCAACATACAAGTAAATGCAATGATACGCTCCTTATTAAACATGATACGACATTTATGTAAAGTCCAGATAAGGTAAAATTGCAAGAGTAGAGACAACCCACCTGATTGACACTCGGAGCTACCTTCCAGGTCTTCTCAATCTCCAGGATATCCTCTTCTCGGAAATTGCTTACTCCGATCGATCTCGCTAGACCCTCTTCTTTGAGCTCTTCCATCACTTTCCACGCTTCGGAGAGGGAAAGGGGTTTGGTGAGCTGAACGAGGGGTGATCCATGAGTGATCAGTTGTATAACACCATCAAAATCAGATGAATACATACGAGAGGGGAATGAAGGAGGTCTATCATTCATAATAGCAGTCTCAGCTAAGTGTTCCTGGTGGTTCGAAAATACTGCAGTACGGTGTTGCTACTCACATAAATCGACATAATCGGTTTTCATCTGACCGATATGACGAACAATCAGTAAAATATACAAGGTAGAGACAGATGACCGGGAAAGAAAAACGAACATCTTTGAGCAGACCTTCCAATATCTTTCTAGGATGACTTTCCGTACCGGTTTTACCGCCTAAGCTCAAACCCAGTCAGCTCGTCAAGTCATCGCGATAAAACAGATTCCAGTCATTTGAAGAAGGCAAAACCTGGTGTTTGATTTTGTATTCAGATACAGGTGTGCACGAAGGGTAAACTTACATTTCTGAACTACAAAAACATCTTCTCTCTTCCCTCCAAACGTTTCAAAACCTTCTCCGAAACTCTTGGAATTGGCGTACATCTGAGCACAATCGATATAATTGTAGCCCGTTTTGAGGGCTGATACCACATGAGAAGCGCATTCACTCCCGTAATTTGCGGTACCTATCGATCGTCGAGCCAGATAATTAGCTAGGGCATCAGCTATGACTACAAAATATCCAAAGAATCCATGATCCTTAATGAGGATAAAGGGGGTAGGAATACTCACCTAGACCATATCCGATCTTGGGTATCTTGATACCGTCGTTCAATGTTAGTGTGGGTATGGTTGACATTCTTAATATTCTGTGGAATGGAATAATGGTGATAAAATGTTACTGCTCAGTCACTTTGATATCACTAGTCTGGTGAAGGGTAGAAACGAAGATGTATATAACCTTGATGATGCGAACCTCCTCTTTATGTTATCATCGGATCTCTCTCTGAGTCTCAATCTCAATCTGAATGACGTGCCGGATAATCCGGCATCTCGGGTTAATCCGACCAACAGGGGAACTGTTCAGTTATCAGAATCACAATCTCATCTCGAACACAGCTATACATCTCATCTCAATCCTCACATGCATTGCTTCATCTGCGCCATCTTAAGATCCAGCTCTCCTGTTCCTCGAGGAATTCATACTATGAAAGATAATTGCAGCAGTCGAATGGTCAGATCCTCATCAGAAATACAAATCAACTTCATTCGATAGTCTTCCAAGTCCTCTATGCTCACAGTTATTTCTCTTCCCATTTTAGATCCGGCCTTTTGGTGTTGGAATATATTCAATATCTCTACTGATCAATTTGTCTGTGGATTATCTCATTGAAGGTACGATCATGTGTCCCCAAGTATGACATTCTTTGATCTTACATGATACTTTACATATCCTATATCGTACAATTTACAGTATCCTGCGAGAGTGTCGGATTGAATAAGTGTCTAAGGTGCAAGTCAGAGTCTACTGTGTCCCTTCTATCGATTTGCAATAGTTTTCCAAAGCCCTCGCCTCATTCTCCATCTCCTGCATCGAACGAGGTTTTCTATCTTCATCCGAAGGTATATCCCAATTCTCGCCTATCCTATTCCCATTTCCAGTGGCATTTCCATTTCCATTGGTCATCTTCGGCTGGTTGTTGATCTCACCATTCGGCAATGTCGTTTCTTTCTGAGCTTGTGATTTCTCCAAGTTCTCTTTCAAGTGCGATTCATTTTCCTCCAAGAGGGGGTATATCCGATCGTTCTCACCATCGAAATCAGTCGAATGACGAGGTAAGATATGAACATGGACATGAGGAACTGATTGTCCTGCTGATTTACCGTCCTACCGTACCATACCCAGTCCGTTTGATCAATAAAGGAAACAGATGTATATGTGTTCAAGCAGGATAGCGAAAAGCAGATATCTCAAATTGGCGTTTGGGGATTCTGGCTCTGTATACATAGCACTCACCTGTAGAGAGATAGTCAACGCTTGAGCGTTATAATACCTTTCCAAACCTTTTCCTACTTTCTGTACAGCAAGGAACAGATCTGTTATCTCTGGTGGGTTTAGGTCCGATAATCGAGGGACCACTCGTTTAGGTATAATCAGAACATCTATTCCAATATATCAAAAGTGAGCCAAAGTATGCTCAATGATTTCCTATATGAAGGAGTTGTGTTTGAGGAACAAAGAGAGAGGCAGCTTACGTCCTGGTAGTAGTGGTTTGAGGTTTACTATACCGATTGATAACGGCGTTGAATAGAATACTAATCGTATAGTATGACGACGACATAGTTCACTTAGCTTCAGGTAAGTAAGTTGGAGAGCAGACGTTCAAACGTTTCTTACCTTGTTTGGTCACGTCGAATATGGAGAATAGATGTTTTTGAGTCATTCTTTCTGTATGTATATCTATTTATTCTATGTTCTTTGTTCTTTGTTCTATAGTCTATCATCCGAGCTCTATCCGCTCGTATCTCAAATCCTGTGTATGTCGTATGCTTCAATAATATATGACTGACAACGGCGAGAAGAAGATAGCAATTAGCAAGAGAGGCATCGAATCCGAGCGTAAAGCGTACAGTATTAATTGTCAACTCGCGTGAAACCGACAGCTCAAGACATCATCACATCGCTTTTCGTTCAATCTATATCACTCAATCAGACACCTCAACCAACACTCGTCTATACGAGGACGGATAGAGCTCAATCCTACCAGAACTCATGATGAAGTTCATCTCAAGCTTCCTGGCGTTGTTGTAAGTATCTCAACTCTACAACTGGCTCTGGCTAATGATATGTCTTTCTCTCACCAGAACGCTCTTGCCTACCATCTTAGCCGTGACTATAACAGGTCAAATCAAGTTTGGTGATTTCCCTACACGTGAGGAATTACCTGTTTATCTTCTTTAGACTGTAGGCTGATGCTCGACGCTGTGATAATAGGTAATATCTTACCTGTAGGAAGCAAGGTATCGATCAATAATGGAGAGAGAAAAGTGTGGGTGAAAGATGATGGGAGTTTTGAAGTGTGAGCTATCAACATCTCATCGCAACTCATTCCACCCTCACTCGTCTTCGCGACTGATTAATCGACTGATTGACTGACTGTGCTGATGACATTCTTGATAGTCCCCATATAGATGAGGGTGAACATATATTGGAACCTCTCATACCAGGATATATTTTCCAATCTGTACGTTCATCCTATGCTCTCATCTTCCACTATAACCTAGTCCATCTGTCCCTTTCTCCCTCCCTCGCCTCCATATATCAAGCTTACACCTCATGCTCGTCTTCAACATAGTACTTAATAACCATCCATCCCTCCACTATGCCCCCACCTCCTTCCCAGCCCTCTTCTCCATCTTCCGAAGATCCCTCTACCCCCTCTTCACCCACTATACCAACCTATTCAATCCACATCCAACCCTTCTACCCCGCCAAAGCACCTCTTCCCATCTCATCCACCTCTCTCGCTCATCCCCTGATGATAACTCCATTGGCAAGGGAAGATTACTTCACTCCTAAAGGCGGTATGAACATCTTGGGAATGTTAAAATCACCAATGGTGTTGATGATGCTTTTCAGTGCTGTCATGCTATTCGCTTTACCTAAATTGACTGTAAGTCTACTCAAACTAACGGACATTGGACCATCTATTGGGTAATTGATGTTGATTGTTCCTATTGATTCGTGCTTTTAGGCAAGTATGGCTGATATGGATCCTGAGATGGCCAAGGAGATGGCGGAGACTAGAGAGAAAATGAAAGGTTTTCAAAATATGGATTTGGCTGGATCGTAAGTCAGCCTGTCCTTTTCAATCAACTCTTCTGAGCCAAACAAACATCTGTCTTTATGTCTACTCTCTCGATGTATCATACAATTCCTGGATGGAATGCCGTCGGTGTAATATGACTTGCTGATATATTTGGGGGATTGCTGTTATAGTCTATCAAATATGCTTGCTGGATCGACTGAAGATTCACCCAACTCTGGTACGAATACGCCGAACAAATCTGGTTCGAACTCAGGATCTGGAGGAAAGAAACGTCGTGGACGATGAGTAACAAGTACGTGTCACGGTATCATTATACATGATAGACGGAAGATGCATCATATATCTCGCATCTTCAACGACATAAAACACAGCATACGAGTAAGAAAGGAATACGAACATATAAATAATGTTGACATTACAACGTTTGATACGGTCTGATCACCAAGGTTGAGCTAAAAAACCAAAACCTTCACCTGAACCTGACCAACTAACCATAACTTCTCCTTCCTCATCTCCGTTTCCCCCTGTCGGGGAAGCAAGCAGTTGATCAACTTGATTCCACTCTTCCATCTCCTGTGAGAGGACCGACGAAGATTCGACGTCCGAATCTGAATCGGAAGGATGAACCGACCAGATCCTTTGATCCTCGTCGGAAGAAGATAATCGAGACAAAAGTGATTCGGTTAATGACTCCGTCGATATCGAGGAAATCATCGAAATTGATTGATCCTCAACTTCCAGAGGAGTTCCACTTGAAGTTGAAGGCCATGAATTTGATGGAGTCGATAAGATAGATTCGGAAATATCGAACAATACTTCTCCTTCTCCTTCTTGTTGTTGATATGACATGTCGAGTATTGGAAATACCAATTGTTCATTCTGATCTTGAGAAGCAGGTATAATTGGTGAATTCCAATTTTCCATAATTTCTTTGCTCTCCTCTTTATTCAACTCCATCTCTTCCCGTTGATTTGTATCCTCGTACAAAACCCACCATTGACCCTGTTCGTTCTCTCTCAAACTCTCACCCAAGATCGTCCTTACATCCTTGATGGATCTATCGTAAAAGATCAATCTAAGTATATCAGGTTGATCATCCTGATCATTGATCACTTCGCCATCTACCCTTCCGGCTAATCCCGGCGGATGATAATCTAGTACTCCCAATGATTCTAATTTATTTAGGAGGGGTATGATCCGTGTGGACGAATGGAGTGAAAAAGCATTATGGATTGATATGAGTCCTTTGGTCAATTTGGATAAGATTGAAATTCCAATTTCAGTTTCGTCATACCCATTTTGACTTGGGATTAATAATGCTTCCAGTGATGGTGAGAGAGGTAAAGCGAGAATGGTTATTTTACCCTCGGTAATTAACGTTTCGGGTAAAAGAGGTAGGGAGATGATTTCCTCAGAGGAAGGTTCGGTGGAAGGAAGAGGGAAATAGTGTTTGAGATCTTCGATAAAGGATGAATCGATTGATTTCACAACTTCACTTCGTCTGATTCTTCTTCCGTGCGATGTTGGTTTCAATTTATTCTTGGTATAAGGAGTATATCTACTTGCTTTAGGTAAACCTTTATTTGATATTTTGTTCCTATCTTCATCTTCTATCAATGAAGCAAACGCTCTAAATACCATTGGGATCTTTCCATTGACTGCATTTTGAGCAGAGGGGTAAGTGGTAGATACGAAGGTTCTCGCTTTGCCTAACCCCACATTAGCTTGGATGGAGGGTCCGTTGACCCATCTAGGTCTCGAGCCAGCTGCATTCAAACCTTGTCGGACTGGACCAAGTCGTTTGGCAACGTTGGAAGATGAAAAGTGCCTAGACGCCGAAGTAGGGCCGGATTTGATTGGGATAGTAGCGTAAGAATGACCCAGTTGGTGCGAAGGGATAGAGAGTGATGGAAAAGAAGACTGTATGACTTGTCGAGCTTTCTGTATATGATTGACAGTCCGTTTCGAAGCTGTCGCTTTTGATATCGCAACGGCTGGCTTCGGGGCGTACACCATAGCGACTGCTATTTTACGGACGAGGGTGGTCCAGCTGGTGGAGGTGAAGAGGGGCGGCATGATGATGATCACCCCTCTTCAGGTAGTTTATATATCTACTGAAAGTGGTTGATGCCTTGAGTCTGGATCGACTAGATGGTGATGTGGAAAATCGATAGCATCTTCTATACTCAAGTGTTGATTGATGGGTGAAGTCTTTCTCTGATAGTCTTCTTTATATACTGTTTGAGTGGCGACTGACACGAACGAGTCCTCTCGGCGCCGGCAGATCATAGATGAGTGTTTCAGGAACAAAGCTAGATCAAAGGGAGATCGGTTTATCCTCCGTCTACGGCCGACTGATGGCGGAGGTCACCGACACCTAGTTGGTTCGAGATTTCCTGTTGACGGATAACTCAGAAGCTAAGAGTCGAAAGATGATGCTTACAGTCGTACTGCATTCACCCGTCTGTAACGGATAGACATACCAGATGAGGTCGACCGCTACAAGAGCGATACGGCGCTGCTTTACCTTGGGCATCGAACCCAGCAGACGTTCTATCCCAGTCGTGTCACCAATCGCTAGATCCTTCATCAACACCGCCAGACCTTGTTTACGCCGTCAGCCAAGGCCATTCACCTCAGCTTCACCATGTTTTGTGAAGCAGAAACATACCACTTCTTCCCCGCCTAAACATGTGATACCGATAGATATGGCTTTCGATGTGGTGCAGCCGAATGAGGTGACAGCTAAAGGACAGAGCCTTGTGATCTGTCATGGATTATTGTAAGTAAAGCTCAATCTGCACGAAATATTGGCCTTAGACTCATTAAGCAGAAGTTGACTGTAACGTCGGGGATATAGTGGATCGAAACAGAATTGGAGATCATTGGCCAAAACATTCGCTTCGAAACTTGGTATGCCCGTGTACACTCTGGTAAGCAATCCGTACATCCTTTATTAAGTACAAGTAAGGTCTCGTCAACAATAATTGATTACTATGGCTGGTCATAGGATCTGAGAAATCATGGTGCCTCGCCTCATGCTGAACCGCATACTTACTCGGCGATGTCAGAGGATATATCGCATTTCCTCCAAAAACATGGTCTGAATGAGGGAGTAAATTTGATGGGGCATAGTATGTGAGTCTACCTCGAACCAAGTTGCGACTAGTCCATTGCGCCAAAGCACTTATGAGGTATTTGTGTGTGTAGGGGTGGTAAAGCAGTGATGGCTTTCGCGTTGAACGAGAAGCTCAATAAACCTTTACGATCATTGATCAGTGTGGACATGTCGCCTGCTGTAGGTAAAATATCAACTGAGTGAGTTGACTTTTTTGGATCTCGAGTATTGTAAACCATATCTATTCTGACTCAACAAATGCTTCCCACCTTGGTGTGTAGGTTCGCAGCGTATACCGAGTCGATGATGGAGATAGAACGAGCTCAAATAAAGACAAAGCATGATGCCGATAAGATATTAGCCAAGATTGAACCTGTATGTCACATCTTACATCTCGTATGAATGTGGGCTGACAACTTGTCTGACATGTCGTGGTACATACATAGTCTTTACCAACACGTCAATTCCTTTTGACAAATACTCGTCAAACTCACGGACATGATCCCCACTTAGTCTTCCGTATCCCACTTCAACTCCTTTCAAAAGCGATCACCGATATTGGCCAGTTCCCTTATACCCCTCCTCCACCTGTATCCGAACATTCACCAATATGGGAAGGACCAACGTTATTTCTCAAAGGATCGCATTCAAAGTATATAAATATCAAGAATATACCCGTGGCTCAGGCGTTCTTCCCCAAGATGAAATTGAAAGAATTGGAGACGGGACACTGGGTACATGCTGAGAAACCTCATGAGACTGTACAGTTGGTTAAGGATTTCGTGGAGAGTGTATAATGCAAATCGCATAGTTTAGATTATAGCACATTGGATCATAGATTGTATAGAGATGCTTTTTAGAAAAATCCATGCCCCTGCATAAGTAAAGATCAGTCATAGAGGATGATGAAGGAACTGTTTGAGATTGCGTATAAGCTTTGATATGATCTGAAAGGCAGACTTGATACTCTGCGAATGGTATATAGGTTGAAACAAGCTCCTCGATCTTGTCAAGAGTGTCACACAGAAGAGACGATAACGAAATCATGAATGGATATAGGTATAACCTAAGTTTCCCAGAAAACTACCACACAAGTGGGAATGGTAAACCCTGAATTTTTTTGGGTTTTTACTTTATTTGGAATTTTGTAAAATTTTGATCGTTTGTGTTGCCGGGTAAATCTCCCGAACGATGTTTTTGTACAAAGATACACAAAGTCAACGTTTATCTGTCTGTCCATCCATCATAACATCGTTGTAACCCTCATCATCCCTACTCTCGTACTCAGCAGATCATCGAGCAGACAGTCCCGCAGCGCAACATTAATCAAGCAGGTCCGGAGTCATACCATCAAAACAGGAATAACACTGAAATTCGTGAAACCCTTCTACGTCAACAGTTAACACTCGACCTCGACCTTCCCCTGCCCTTGATTGAAATCCTCTTGACCTTCCTACTGATAAGCGGAAGGGTCAGGTGAGGATATCCATCAGGAAGGGCTCTTTGTGTTGTTACATGTCCGACCTACCTCTCAACCAGGATATACAGGATGTCACAAACCCATTTCTACCTCAACCGGGATACACAAACTTGTACGATAACTCCATCGATATGTCAAACATAGATATGGATTTCCCAATGGTCCTCTCCGCTCCTGCGGTAGGATCAGGACCCATCGGACAAGCCGGAGAAAGTGGACAAGGTGGATGGTTCCCTCCTATACCTAATTTGACCTCATTACCTGTTGACAAGTCCAAGACGGACCCGAAACCTGCTTATTACAAGTTACAATTCGGTGATGAAGTTACAGGGTTCTCTTACTATGTTAGGACGTTGGCGGTGATGATTGGTAGGAATACTGTGAGTGAACTCACCGTTGGAATGGATCAAATTGGGGAAAAGGGAGAAGAGATGATACAGTCATTCAAGCAAGGAGGAGAGTCTACGTCGAGGTACGGGGAAGTAGGTGAACTGAGGTGATGAAGCACGCCGGAATATCGAAGGTGTTAGTTGAAGGGGAATGGGGACTGAATAATCAAAAGCAAAATCTGGATAGAGAAGAGGGATACGGTCAAGTTGGAAGATCATGTCAGATAGTTTGAAAGGAAAGAGTAGAGAAAAACCTGACACTCGTCGAGGAAAGATAAACTGACTCAGACAACTCCCTTCGCAGGATCGTAATGGTGCTGTTTTACCCCCACCGTCGATAACAGCTCCTTCCGTGCCGATAAATCCGCCATTAGATCCCAATCAGCCATCCCCGCCGCTACCGGCGCCTTCTCTCGTTGACATACCCAGCACTTCTGTACCAACAATCATTGAATTTCCTACCCCGCCAATTCAACAACATACCTCATTCTCTGTCCCGCCACAATCACCTCCTCATCCTTCCTCTGCACCTCTATCAACAGAGTTTTTACAAGATGGATTTTCAGCGCCCCCTCGAGCCCAAAGTGAAGGTATGATAGATCACTCCATACCGCCTGATCTATCGTTTTTACAGGATGAGGATTATCCAGCTATCGATATGGGTGGATTCGGAGTATTGGAAGAACTTGCAGAAGTTGTCAAAGTTGAACAGAACCGTGCGGCAAGTGCTCAGCGGAGTGTCGAACCCGACTCAAGTTCGTCCCGACCTCAATCTCAACCTCCTGTCAAGTCAGAACCAATCGAAAATATCCCACAATCTTCAGCTGAACCTGCACCTATCGATGATAGGACGTCACAAATAGGATCTGTCGAACCTGTCAATCCTTCAGGACCAGCTGACTCTGCCAATATGAATATGGACTTAGATAATCCACAAATAACGCACAAAGATGTCGTTCAGCTGGATATGGGTTTGAGTCAGGTCAAATTGGAACACCTAGATGATCTAGCTCCTCCTCCACCCCCACCACCTCCTCCAGCCAAATCATCTGCACCAGTAGAACATGTCGATGTAGATCTTGGACCATTGAAGTCTGTCTCGAGAAATCACGCTAAGATCGAATACAGAGCGGACTTGGGGCATTTTTGCTTAGAGATCTTTGGGAGAAATGGCGCTTGGGTTGATGATAGGTATTTTGTGAAAGGGTCAATTGTACCTCTCGCTCAAGGGTAAGTCCAGCTCCGACTCTCCTTTTTTATGTGTCAACAAGGAGTAAGCGGTGAAGCTGATATGCATTTGTTCGTGGTTAGCTCCCAAATCCAAATCGCCACACGAATCTTCTCTTTCGTCCTTCCTCCTTCTCCTGTTTCTTCGCCAACCTACACGCACTATGCTCTTGATGGAGTGACACCCGACATAAATGAGGACCTTCCATACCCCTACAACTTGCCTGCAAGTGAAGTGGGCTATCAGGAATTCTACGGTGAACCTGGACCAGGCCCTTCTTCAGCTGCTTCGATGGCTGCTCGAGCTCCACCTATATTCAACGCTTTCGCAGCTGCTGATGGATACGGGCTAGGTATAGAGGGTGTGGGTGAAGATAGTTGGTTAGGTTGGAATTCGGATGACGATGATGGCAATGATAGTGATGATGATAGCGAAGAAGAACTGGACGAAAGCGGTGAAGAGTGGGAAGAAGAGGAATACATCCCACCAGAAGCTTCAGCAGCAACGTCAAAATCGAAATCGAAAGCGAAATCGAAATCCACCAAGACCGTTCTAGTTCCCGGAGAAGACGAATCGGAGTTATCATCAGTAGTCAGTGAATCCAACGAACCCAACGAAGGAGAGGATGGGACGAAGAAGAAAACCAAGAAGTCTACTGTCCCTTCCGGTAACAAGCCTAAACCTATCGCTCCTGCTCCTCCGACAGCTGTGGATACTGTTACAACGGATTTGCCGATAACGGCAGGATCGACAAATGGTAGGAAACCGTCCATAGTGGAAAGTGTCGCTGCCGAAGATCCTACGATAGATGGGAAAACAGCTTCTCCCAAGAAAACCACGAAGAAACAAGATAAGAAGGGCGAGGAGAAAGACCCTGAGACTAAAGAAAAGCAGCAGGCAGAAGAGGGTGACATGCAGGTGGATGATGGAAAGAAGAAAAAGAAGAAGAAGCCTAAGCCCAAATCTGATGAGGCGACGGCAACGACGAAAGAGGAAGTGGTCGATGGAAATGCTGCGGCCAATGTGGAAGAGGGTGACGCTGCAAAAGCGACTCCGGCGAAGAAGACAAAAAAAGCGAAAGCAAGTGAAACTTCTGCTGCTGGTGCTAATGGGGAAGAGGATGTCAAACCCACGGTACCTGGAGAGAAAAAGAAGAAGAAGAAAAAGCCAAAAGCGGATGCGGAAAGCAAGGGTGCGGATGATAAAGCTGCTCCTGCTCAATCGGCAACATCTGCAACGACAAATCCATCTGGACCCCCTACGCTCGCTGCTGCTCTTCCGCCTGCTCCAACTGCTCCTCCACCTCATGTTCCGCCGACTATGCCGACTCTCGCTGCAGCTATGGGTCCGGTCGCTTCAACTGCTGTACCATCTGTCTCAAATACAGCGCCTCAGCAACCTGCTGTTCGTCGTCCTGGCCCATCTGTGGTCCCTCCACATGTCATGCCAGGTCAAGGTCAACCAATGCAACCCACTCAGCCGCTTCAGCCTGGTCAACAAGCAATACGGCCAATGCCTGGCCAGCCGATGCCTCCTCGTCCACCTATGCAAGGGCCAGGCGTTCGACCTCCTCATTCACAGCACATGCAGAACCCTCCGCATCCCAACGCTCAGTATGTCCGTCCACCTATCCCAGGTCAGCCACATCCTCAACAGAACCAGTTGCCTGGTCAGGGGCAGATGCCAAATCAGCATTCGTACCCTGGAGGGCCCGGACAACCTCATCCTTCCCAGATTGCTCGACCTCCCCCTGGATATCCTATGCCACCTCAAAATCGTTCTACACCTCCCACGGCTCCTCCGTCACCTCAGCCATTACCTCCATTCTACTGCACCGAGCTAAATGAAACTCCCGGTCAGCCAGGTCATATCATTGTCAATGTCCCTATTCCTCCTTCAGGTGCCGGGCCTCGACCTCCTCCTGGGCCGCTCCTTGGTCTGGATGGCAAACCATTCATTGGTCCGCCACCTCTCAAACCCACTCAGACTTTCGCTACTATTATTCATCGAGCCTTACAATGTCTCCCACGGGGACGAGGTACTTTAGGAGAAGTCTGTAATTGGGTAGCAGGAGAGTGGGAATGGTTTAGGCTGAACGTTGATTCAGGATGGCAGAATTCCATTCGACATAACTTGTCTTTGAATAAAGCGTTCCTAAAAGTACCTCGTATACCTGAAGATGATCCTGAATCGAAAGGATCTGTATGGATCATCGATCCGGAAGAGGGACCGTTGTTCGAGGAGAAACAAAGGAAAGACGCCATGAAGTCGGCCAGTAAGGATAAGAATGCTGATGCTCGTCGTGAGAAAGAGAGGATTAGGGCCGAGGAGAAAGCCAAGAGACAACGTGAAGCTGCTATTGAAGCCGCACGAAACCCTCAACCCCAGATGATTCAACGTGCTATACCAGTTGCACCACGACCGATCGCCAGACCCATCTCAGCTTCTCAGACACCCACTCCCTCCGCTCCACCTGCACCTGTATCAGCCAACGTGAAAGGTGTGTTACAGCCCAAAGCGAAGATCGTTGTCGTCATGCAACCTATCACTAGTGCGATGCGTGCGAAATCAGTCATCTCAACTACGGACGCTAATGGTAACCCCCTACCGTTCGTATGTGATGGTACGACTCTCGTTCTGGATCAAGCGACTTTCGGTCACCTTACGACGGATATATTGGACAAGTTGACGTTGTTGGGCGCAGCCGGTGCGGTAGATGTGTTATCAGCTTGGGTGATCAATAAGAATAAACAACAAGCGACGAAAGCTGCTCAAGCTAAAGCTGGTACGGGTACTGGTCCTACTACGACTGCCAACAAGAACGGTACAACGGTCAATAACGGCATTCCCAAGCCGGGTGTCACAGCCGCGACGACTGGCACAGGTGTAGTGCGACCGCCTCAACCGACTGCCAAACCGGGGCCATCTCAACCTGCTAAACCTACTGCCGCACCTGTTAAACCAGGTACGAATTCTACCAACAAAGCTTTACCTGGCCCTGCACCTCCTGGAACAAGCTTGACGAAAGTAATTGGTATGATCGCTGCTGTCGCCAACGCCAAAGGAGATGTCAACACTGTTGGACCGAACGCCAGTGCCCTATTGAGATATATCAGAGTGGTAGGTGTGGATATAGATTTGAGGGTAGCAGAGAGGATTTGGGCAACGGGTGTGGTCCCTCCCTTGCCTCAGAAGAAGGGCGCAGTGAATAAACCGAATAGTAATGGAATGACCAATGGGGTGAACAAACCGTCCAACCCGACTACCTCGGGTGCTAGTACTGCACCTAAACCAGCCGGAAATTCTGGAACGACTGCTCAAATCAATACGGCTAAACCTTCGACACCAGCAACAACAGCTAATACAGCTTCTGTGGGTAAACCTGTTACAGCTGCTACGCAGGCGGCGGCTACACCTACACCATCAGCATCTAAAGTCGGCACTATCCCACCTTCTACACCGGTACCAACGGTTTTGAAAAGAAAACTGGAAGATGATACTACAGCATCGGCTGCACCTCCAAAACCTTTGGCTAGCGGAACGGGCAATAGCGCCTCGAATCCGATCGTAGTTGGTGGAGGCCCCAGTTCGGGTAGTATGGAACAAGAGGCTAAGAAACCTAGATTGGAGACTTCTGGCGCTTAAGCATGAGAGTTGGATGTTAGTAATGATATTCGTGTAATGTCCTTTGATTGTTTTCATTGAAGGGGGAACATGTTTTGGTTGTTGTATAACCTAGCATTCATATATCTATTTCTTTTTCGTATTGTGTAACAGGACCGATGTGCATATATGCATAGATTCTTGTTTGTTCATATATCCAGTTTACTTCGTTCGATTTGCACATTATAATCATACATCTACATTCTCAATATGTTGTCTAGTACAGGCAGACACCATGAAACACCAGAGCCCCTTTTGAAGGTGGATCTTCTCCTTACCTCTGCTTCTCATCATCATCTTTCTCAACATCATTCTCAAATAGCACATCCCCTCTTTCTAGGGATTTCGGATTGAGTGGAACTTCAACCTCATCGTGTTTCTGCTTCGACGATTTTTTGGAATCTTCAGTTTTGGCGTAAACGTAGAGGACTGATCCTGAGATGATCAAGAAGATGGATATTATTCGACCTCTACGTAAAGGAAAAAAGCACAATCAATGACTTTCATTAGATGATGTCGTTATGCGTTTATTAATGATATTTACCTTGACATGACATCACCGAATATCCAAACTGCCAACATGGTTTGTAATACTCCTCGGGTAGCTGATGAGATCACTATTCATACAAATTCACCAGAGTCAGCTACGTTATTTAGCTGAGACTGAATGGAGTGGTGAGGGACGTACTATGGGTAACGGGAGAAGTAACTTTGATGGATATGAAACTGGCCAGAGAAATCAAGAATCCGAAGAGACCCTTTGGGACATGATTGATATCAGTATACATCAGGCTCATCTAGGTAAAAGGACACTCACGGTGATTGTTGCACCCCATAAGAATTGACTTGCACCTCCATTAGATAATAACCTAATAGCTGAGGGGAGTTCACCGGAAATGATGAACATGGGAATTAGAGCGAGGGTAGATAGGATATTGTTATAGTATGATAATGAGATAGGCGAGTTGGACACGGATGCCTAGGCGGATTATTAGCCATTGATCAACTGAGACTCAGAGGCATCACTCACTAGTCCCCTTTTTATCAAGACCGCATGACAAGCCGACGAAACACTCGACATCGCTCCGAACGTTATACCCAGCGAGCTTGTGTGTTTACCAGCGACAGCAGCAGATGCAGCCGAAGAAGCGTGATTGGGATCGAACAATACTCCAGAAAAGAACCCAAAGGTCACTATCAAAGCAGCGATAAGTGCAAGTGGAGAAGGGTATTGCTGGCATCCACGGCATTGTTAGCTCAAGGGAAAACGGGGTTTTGATGAGTGCGGAAGGGGTAGCTCACATGAAGTACTACGATGGTCACTATGATCGTAAAAGGAAGTACCAATCCTCTGGCTACTTGATGGAAAGATGCGTCGACGTATTGTAGACAAGCGTTGTTGAAGCTAATCACACCAGACCAGGTTATTAAGTGGAATCAGGACGAATGGTGGAAGAGATTACTGTAACTCACATTAACCCTAACACGTTGACGAATACTAGCGGTATAAGATCTTTGGCTGTACTGGATTCGAACCTGTACGATATGCCATTGTCAGTCCGAAATAGGGGAAGGTGAATAGCTCTTTCCCTAGAATCACCTAGGGGTCTTATACGGTCCAAACATATTTTCTAGCCCCAACAACACGACAGCTACTGCTGATTGACAGAACAGTAGGAATACTGGCATGGGTGTTGAGCTGAGTACGGCTGGGTAATACACGAAATATCAGCTCTTGAATATGACCGCTACAATCCGATTTGTATCTCTCGGCTGGACGGCTCACTCACACTTGTTTAGTAGCGTCATACTGATGGCTACTACCATGTAAAAGACGACGGTGCCGAGCTACATCACATGCGGATGACATCAGCTGCTATCCCTGTACAGCTTGTCTGAAGTCTTGCAAACTCAGAGTATCACCCACCACGGCCAGCCGTGAATGCTGTTCTGTCTTCGGAGACATATCTTGTTAACACGGTTGGGTAAATTGTCTTTGAACAGAGGGAGTTTATCGCTTCGAACACTCATAGAGCGAATTCGACTAGAGTCAGGAAGGATATCTAGATAGCTATATATGAAAGCTCTCTTTGTCATGGATTAGTTGTGAGGAGGTTCTGTAACGCTGTTCCGCTGTTGATACCCGCTCCTGGACCGTTCGGTGTTGGGTGTACGCTGCAATGTTTTTGTGACCTCAGCTTACCGAGACGAGACACGGGATGCATATGATTTCATCGACGGTAGATTCGTACATCACTGATTAAGGGTAGAATCACGTGGGAAAGGTACAGAGTGACATCCAAGCAGACGATCCTTCTGCGTATCCGTGCGTATGGCGTTCGTCATATGCATGAAACTTGAGGCAATGATTTGGGCAGTGCGTTATGCATAAGTGTTACAACGAACTACCAGCAAGTGCTAGACAGCCATGATTGTTGAATAAGTGCTGAGATCATACTCCTTTCTCCCTCTCCTTCTCCCTCTCCTGCCTCCCCTTCTTCCAACCCGGTCCAAACTTCATCTGCACTCCTACTAACCCCAACGAACCCACCATAAACCCAAGCCAGATCATGAAGCTCGGTCCTACGCCTATACTCCGTATCGAAGGGTTGATTGTTCCAGTCGCAATAGCACCTATGAGACACCTAGCCAAGTTCAACGCAGCAGTTGCTGAGGCGCTGCTCTTGGGGAAAATATCAACTAAGAAAGTAGTGATAACACTTTGGATTGACATTGCCGACCAGGCCAGAACGAAGCTCGCAATTATCGGAATAGAGATATGCGAGTGTTTATCTGTTGTCCAGGCGAATACAATAACTGATATCCATTGTAAGGGTGACCATAGCCATACTGTCCGAAGTCGAGCTTGTTCTATTGGAAAATCATCTTCTGCAGATGAATGTTTCTGCTTGATCCGTTTGTAGTCCCTATCTAGAAGTTTACCAGTCGTCAAAGTACCTAACATACACCCTGCACCGTTCGATAAGAATGTCAAGCCAATGTCGATTTCTCCTAAACCGTATATATCAGAGAACAAGGTCGATTGAATAGTGAGGGCCATTTGCCAAGTCGCGTAATGTATCGACAAGAAAATCAAAACAAATATGACTTCTCTTTCAAATAGTATTCTAATCGGTGCAATGAAATCAATCTTGAGTTTCTTCTTCTCGCTCTCGACGCTGGATTCTGATTGTTCGGATGCCGACAAGCGATTTGAAACGTATCTCTCGAAAGGTGCTTTGACTTTCTTGTATGGCGGTATACTACCATTGCCTACTATCGAGCGTAACGTCTCAGGCAAGAATAGAATGAGTATGATGAGATATACACCGGAGTATATGGTCAAGAACCAGAAGATGGACCTCCATCCCAGAGTATCGGCGAAAACACCCCCTAGGACAGGTCCGATAGCTAAGAGTGCATTACAGTCCGATCAGTAAAGACTTCGTATATCATGTATGATGGTTGCGAGGAAGTGTCGTTGTGAATATAGTAATAGCATTGCTTCACTTACCCAACGGAGCCAACAAGCCAGTTTGGAAAATCCCCATATATCCTCCCCGTTCCTCTCTCGTAGTGATATCACCTATCATCCCCGATCCAATCGCAATGGTACTTGCACTTCCGGTACTCTGGAGACATCTGAGGATGATCAATTGATAGAAATGGTTGGAGAGAGCAAGACCTATGCAGGCAGAGAGGAAGACAACGAATGTGCATAAAAGGGTGAGTCGTCGACCGGATACGTCTGAAACTGCGCTGTATTGAGAGGTCAGCATTGACGATAGAGTAATCTCACTCACCCCCAGAAAGTTGGTGAGATAGCTTGAAACACCATATAGCTGGTCACTGTCAAATTGATATTCGACTCAGTGGTACGTAGACTTCTAGCTATGGTTGGAATTGCGGGGAAATAGATATTTGACGCGAATCCGCTGAAAGTAGCTGATATCGATGCGAGTGTGATGATCAGGTGTTTCTGGCGTTTACTGAACGACGAGTAAGGCGGTGTGAGCTGCATTGGCGCTTTTGGAGGAATGCTGTGAGTCATAGGGGGAACGGTCGGCGGATCATTGGGGGGTGTTCCATCTTGGCTCGGTGCAGGAGTGGTCGTCATGATGAGCGAAGCGAGGATGCAGAATCATCGAGACCAAAGCACTGAAAGTCAATCGTCTATAGTGTGACTGACCATATGCGTAGGTCTATGCCTTTCGCCAACACGTTGTATGCTTCGTATGAAGGGTGAAATAGGTTCAAGTGCAAAATTCATCTCGAACCCAAGTGAGGGTGGTGAGATGGGATTCTGAAGATACGAGATCAATAAATCCTGGTCTCGCTCCTCCACCTGTCTAGTTATCAGGCACATTCTGCATCCGAAGTTCTAAACAGCTCATTTCTCGTGAAAAACCAGACTCGATACATGCCATGCTCTGATTGACGAACCTAAAACATTCAGAAAATAATCGATGGTGCACTTGACATGTAAATACATGATTTTTATTATTACCACTTATTTACCTATATACTAACAATTACACATGATACCGAAAAATCCTTCGTAACTGATTACACCCAGTTTGAGACCCTCTTACGCGGCGATATGCTCTACCTCTCTATCCCATACTCTGTGCTTGGCTACCGAGTCCAAGAATTGTTGAGAGAACTGAGCACCGGTACCAACAGAAGGAGCAAGGAGCACACCGTTCGCCTGAGTGATCTCTTCCTTGGCTTTGGCATCTGCTGGTAAGTCGCCAGGGAGAGCCAAATCGGTCAACCAGCCTATTGCATTACCGGTAGCAGCGATAGCCTTGAGGTGCATATAAGCTTCTCGAGCAGCGTGAATTAATCTACCGTTCTTCATCTTCTTGGTGTAATCATCGGAATCACCACCAATGAAGATCAAGGCGTCAAAATGGGTCGATCGGGAGTTTTCGAAAGTGAATTCGGCGACTTGGGTTTGACCATTTCCAGCTTCAACCTTTCCTGTTGCTGGTCCTACAAACTTCACCATTACTCCTGCAGCTGTCAAGGCGACCTTGATAGGTTCGACTTGAGCATAAGAGTAGCCAGGTAAGAGGTATACACCGACTTTTCGACCTTCAGCAGTGAATGTCTGGGTCTTTCCGGCAACTTGAGACAAGAAGGCGGACTTCTTACCGTGATTTGGCACGGCATCTGGTACGGTGACATCTTTGAGCGATTCAGCAACGGCCAAAGCGAGATCGTGGTCGATCAAGTTGATTCGGTTCAAAGCAGTCTGCTGTACTTGGGTCTCGTAACATTTAGACAACTCGAATTGGTAAGCCGAGATGATGTGTTTCTTCTCAGGTTCAGACATGGAGTTGTAGAAGAGTTGAGCTTGTGAGACGAATTCCTAAGACATGGATGAATCGAAATCAATAATCCACTTCTGCGATGAAGCAAGTAAGGACAACCACTCACATTGAATTTAGGTCCGTGTAATCTTTCCTTGATACCCGATACAGTCTCGTGATAAGATCGGAAACCTCCCTTGGCAGGTTCAGTAGTAGGCAACGCGTCGAACCTGTTAGGGTGGTAGGCAGTCCTGTTGGTCTTGCTGAACATGGTATTTTGTCCATCTCTTTGGTTGGTCATGAATGGACAAACAGGTCGGTTGACGGGGATATCACCGAAGTTGACACCAAGTCGGGAGATTTGAGTATCTTGGTATGAGAAGTTTCGACCAGCTAAGAGAGGGTCAGAAGTGAAGTCCATACCAGGTACGATATGTTGGGTACAGAAAGCGACCTGTTCGACCTCCGCGAAGTAGTCTACGGGGTTTCGGTTAAGAGTGAGAGTACCGATGTTCTTGACTGGTACCAAATCTTCTGGGATGAGTTTGGTAGCATCAAGCAAGTCAAAGTCGAATTTGTGTTCATCTTCTTCTTTGACTAACTGTACACCCAGCTCCCACTTGGGGTAAGCACCAGCTTCGATAGCATCCCACAGATCTCTTCGGTGGAAATCGGGATCTTGTCCAGCAAGCTTAAGTGCCTCGTCCCATACCAATGAGTGGGTACCGAGATGAGGAGTCCAGTGATACTTAACGAAAGTAGACTTGCCCTCAGCATCGAGGAGTCGGAAAGTGTGTACACCGAAACCTTGCATGTGTCTAAACGATCGAGGGATAGCTCGATCGGACATGGTCCATTGTTGCATATGGGTGGATTGGGGGTGTAAGCCCATGAAGTCCCAGGCGTTATCGTGGGCAGTCTGAGCTTGGGGAATTTCGTTGTGAGGTTCGGGCTTGACGGCGTGAATAAGATCGGGGAATTTGATGGCTAGAAGTGGGGGAACAATGAAAAGTCAGCCTGAATACAATTTCGACCACATCTCGACCAATTTTGATCCGTTCGAGCTGATTTCTAGATGGATTTGCTCCGTTTGATCGAGGGAATGCAGAGGAAAGGACAATTTACCATCTTGTATGAAAAACACTGGCATGTTATTGCCCACAAGGTCCCAGTTGCCTTCGTCGGTGTAAAAACGAGCGGCGAAACCTCTTGGGTCTCTGACCTGTAAAAAGATGAATATAGTTTGAATCAGCGAAAATGCCACATAAGTGGAGGTCGCAACCATGCGCGCCACTCACAGAATCGGCGGAACCTCTAGATCCTCCTACGGTCGAGAATCGGACGTATGCAGGGGTAGTCTTGCTGGTGTCGGTGAGGATCTGCATACGAGCTGAGAAGTCAGCGGTGGAATGGAAAGGGATGGAAAGTAAAAGGCAGGGACTTGCCTTAGCGGTGGTCAAACCAGTTAAAGGAGTGTGTAACTTGAATTCTCCGAATGCACCTGCACCTCGAGCGTGGACGACTCGCTCGGGGATACGTTCGTGGTCGAAGTGTGATATCTTCTCTCGATTGTGGAAGTCTACGGTACACGCATGAATCAGGACCAACTTCCATTAGGGAGGAAAGGGGGATGAACCAACTCACCCTCAAGAACAGTAGGTCCCCTGGCACCCGCTCTCAGAGCGATGTCCGTCTCTGCGATCTTACTTCCGAAGTAAGAGGTAAGAGGGGTCTTGTCATTCTGTTCGAGTGTGAAACCGTCCATCTGTCTCTTTTTAGCATCTCCGACGGTTGAGTTGACAACTGAATACGATGATAGTCATATGAGCTATTGGCTCCGCTACTCCGATCGATCCGATCGTACCTAGGAGATGGATACTCACTCTTATCTACGACTTGAGCCATCTTGTATATGTTCTTATTCTTGTTATATGCTACAGTGATCTTGATCGATCGATAGGTGATACAGTGAGATACGATAAAGTGGCAACAGCGATAGAAGAAGAACGTTGCCTGATTCAGTCACTATATATGTATGTTTCTGTACGGACAGTTCAGACAGTATGCATCATGACATGGGGGGATGTGGAGGTTCTAAAACTTGCATAAAGGAAGCGCTCTATCTACTCAGGCCAACCAACGTTTACCTTTCTCACATCTCATGCATGACTGTGCATCGTCATACCCGCACTAAAAACTTGAAATTATGGTATAGACAAAAGGGAGATACGTCATAGGTTCAGTCACCGTTACTACGCGTAGGTGTGATTCAGGGTCGAATGATTCCAGCGATTCTGCCGAAATCGAGAAAATCACAAAAAGACATGATTTAAGTGGCGAATCGACGATCCAACGTATCGGCGACTGAGCTTTTCATTGTTCGATTTACTGCATTCTGTATGTGTATCCCTGAGCGTCTCGTTATACCATACCGTAGGTGATGACGATGCAAAGAGAAGAATGTTCAATTAGCCTCCGATAATTCCGGCTACTACTGCATACAAAACTTCGACAGGCGTTCGTGCCCACAGTCAGGCACAAACCTCCGAAGCATGCGGACATCCCCAAAGGTACCATCAATCAGGTTGTGGCACAGAAATATACAATTGCTTTGACAAGCTCATTTTTCATCTACGGCCATAGAAGGTATAAAGCACCGCATCCCGTCTGATCTGCGAATTTAAGCTGCCTATCGCTCGGTTAGTACCAAGGTGGGGGACCACTTGGGAATCCCGGGTGCTGTAGTTTTTGGATTTGTTTTGCTCTACCGGGCGACCGACGAGAAGGGTAGTGATGAGGACGAAGATTGTCGATGACGAGGATAGTCGATTATGATGACTCTTAACGGTTTGATGGATGTTCAGATAGAGGTCATGTCATGCTTGATTCACAGTTCCTTTCTCATATATACGCTATATAGATATGTATGCTACCATCAAATTCGTTCAGGTAAAACGGTCTCCTCTACAGGATTATCAACCAAACCTCTCAACCCCTTTTCATCCCTCCATTTTATCGACATCTTCTCCACCCACTCTTCCTCCGTCTTTGGAAAATCATCAATATCCTCATCCGGAATCTTCAAGAACGCTTTCCTGATGGCGTTCAGCTCGAGAACATTGGTGAACATACATTTTAAGAAGTAGATCAATCGTTGATACTTTCTTCCAACCTTGACACAGTCCGCCAAGTCATCTCGTCCGAGTGATTGGTAAGCTTCGATGAGTGCGTATTCCCGAGGAGAGAAAACATCGTTACTGCCCTCATGATAGAATTCGGAAGGTAAGAAATGCATTGGTGAAGCGAATGCTTCAGCTTTATTCGTGGTGTATGCCCTAGAATCACAGCATGATCTTCAAAATCAGCTATCATAAAGTATAACGGCTGAGGGTGAGATCCAAGCCGAATGGTGATTTACCACTCCCAATCAATTATACCTGTTACTTCGCCACCTTCCTTGGTCCTCGTATGATCCCAATGATCATCGGCATGTCTGATATAAAAAGAACCCGTATCTCTTCCCATCTCGAGATCATCTCCGACCAATTCTTTCAATTCCAGCAGAGCGAGATAGTTTGGTACCTCTCTGGAAGGATCGACGAGAGTCCGGGACTTCAAGGCTTCCAGACGACCATTTATAGTACTCAGATAACGTTCTTTGGCAGTTCTGAAAGGACCGCTGAAGTATGGTGGGATTGTCATAGATGGTTGTCGTTCGATAAGAGAACCAATAACAACTTCTTCTCTTGACTCTAGGGTGAATGTTGGACTTCCGATTTTATCAAATTTGACTTTTTCCATGGATATAAACCACTTGGCGATACTTTCGATGTGCCTCTTGGTAGAAGGGCTTAATAGCTGATCGCGAGGTTTGGAGGAGGGGAAATCTTGCCATGGGGGACCTTCGATGAAAGTTTGATAACTATACATCAACTTGGGGTGGACTACAACAACAAAAAAAGCATACAGACTTCCATCAGTAACGATGCGCCCACACAAAGTATTGACGGACAGAGACGGATAGAGATGTAGAAAGATAATACTTACGTTTACTATCTTCAGGTCTCATAATGGAGTACGGCACGGCAATACCACCTTTATAAAGTGCTTGACAAACGCCACATCGCTCTTGATGTTCATTCTAAGCGGTTCATCAGGGTATGGTCTGATACCTGCTTTACGTCTAATTCTCATCATCCAACTTTTCCCATCATCGAAATCAATTTTGATCTGGAGGTTGAATTGACCTTTCCATTCGTTGATATTATCCATGCTATCGGGGTTCTTGAGGATTTTGGTTACTTTATAGCCTGGGCGGAGGGATTCCACTTCTTCTTTGATCAATTCCACATCGAGGAGTCGGAGGAGTTGAGTAACCTATAACCATTTTTGCATGATCAGCTGAACATCCCACTATGTGTAAGGATTGTATATTCCGAGTTACGGTGGCAAATGAACATACCTCAGGTTCATTCGCCGCTTTCATTGTCGTACCCTTCCATACTCCCCTTTGCCTCGCCACCCAGCATTCATGAAGAGGATGTTTTCGATGTTGGAAACAATAGCTTGAATGACAGGTAGGACATACAGGTAGCCAAGTTAGAGCTTGATAGATGCAATTAGGTATACGACAATTATCAAATGCGGCCATACTTGTTATCCGTTAAAATTATTCAAATTTCAGTTCGGTTAGATGTAAAGGTCATAAATCATCGGGATTGGTAAACGGTAAGAGGATATACGAGTTAAAATGAGCCATTATATATGTATACTGTGTTAGATACCATCACTGACTTTTTGAACAGGCACATGAGGGTCCTTTGAGCAGGGACAATCATAATTTAGTGCTGTCTTGTGATTGTGTTGTGGCATCATCGTGCGGTATGGCCACTCAATTGTCCACACTGTGGCATGGACTCAATTGGTTATAATTTATTATGTACATCGAATATCATAGGGTAATTACAAATAACCATCATTATCTTGACTTTGCCATCGGGCTTCCACAAAACCACTTTGAATTCGAGTCACACTGCTTACCATCGAATATCGAGAAAACCATTTTTTATAGTCGCATAGACCGACTAATATACGAAGTGTTTTTTGGTAAGGGGCAGATGCGTCGCAGGAGGCGCATCGCACAACACCCCATCCGCTAGCACTTCGTACGTTTCAGGATCGACTGACCACGTCCATATAGATCAGCAAATGAGACCGCAATTGATAAGCAGATCAAATTGTTTCACACACCACTCATCTTTGGTTTATAGTTATTCAATTTCATATCCTTCTTACCAATGTTTCTACAATTCTTGACACCCTCCGCACGTTTCTTGATACCGTACTTTTCGATCGTACCTATAACGCACCCCACATGTCAGCTCAATCTTCAAACGTCGGTGATTCTGAGATATAGTAGAGATTACACTTACCAGTATCAATCGAAGCTTGACTGACCCAAACGATCGAACATCTCGGAGCCACCTCCGGTTGAGCACCCCACATCGGTCTTCCGAAGACAGGTTGGACGGTAGGAATCGAAGCATTCGCATCTCCCATCTGAGCCCAGGCGATCACTCCTCCCTTAAGGACCATTTCGGGTCGTGCACCGAAATTTTCAGGTTTCCAAATTACCAGATCGGCCAGTTTACCCACTTCTACTGATCCGATCAGATGTGACATTCCGTGGGTGATTGCGCTAAATCAGTGCAAGAGCTCGAATTAGCCTACCGCGCAATAGAACGATGAGACACCACATCTTATAGCTGGCGATTATGATAATATTATCTCGATACGTTGGAGCATAAGGTAGAGACACAACTTACGGATTAATCGTATATTTTGCGATATACCTCTTCACCCTCTCATTATCATTCTTCTCACTATCACCTTCCAAAGGTCCTCTGACATCTTTCATCTTAGCTGCCGTCCTCCAAGTCCTAGCTATCACTTCGCCAATCCTACCCATGGCTTGAGAATCACTCGAGATCATCGAGATTGCTCCATTATCTTGTAAGACATCTTCGGCAGCTACTGTCTCTGCTCGGATACGGGAGTCCGCAAAAGCGATATCTTCGGGAATGGATTTGTCGAGATGGTGACATACCATCAACATCTGTGGTCAAACAGTCAGCTCGAGCATCATATTTGTCAGCTGTTGTGACAAAATACACATACATCGAGATGTTCGTCCAAAGTGTTCATAGCATACGGTCTAGTAGGGTTTGTCGAACTGGGCAAAACATTCTCTTGTTCGACTACAACAATGATATCAGGTGCATGGCCACCACCAGCGCCCTCGGTGTGGTACCTGCAGCGACGTATCAGCTTTCCGCAATGTTTATCATGTTTATTTGGCAGTCAGCTCACGTATGGATAGTTCTTCCTTTTATAGCCGCCAAGGTACTCTCAACATACCCACTTTCGTTGAGCGTATCAGTATGGATATTGACCTGACACAGCACAGTCCATCAATTTCTACTCCTTCCTCTCATAACAAGGTAAACCGAACTCACCTGAACATCATAATCATCCCCAACACTTAACGCCCTATCAATACATTCCGGTGTAGATCCCCAATCCTCATGTAGTTTCAATCCACATGCACCAGCCTCCACGATATCTTTCAAACCTTTGACACCTGCGTCATTACCTTTACCTGTGAATCCGAAATTCAGGGGAATGGTATCGGTAGCATGTAACATTGCTTCCATGTAGAATTTCGATGGTGTACATGTTGTGGCATTGGTACCATCCGCTGGACCTGTACCACCTCCTAGGAGAGTGGTGATACCAGATGCGAGGGCCTTTCAAATACCCGCAGCAACGTCAGCTCACTAATTCGATAATTGCAGTACTCGTGAAGCTCACCTCGGGCCAGAGTTGAGTACAGATATAATGAACGTGAACGTCCAAAGCACCAGCAGTGACTATCAATTTCTCTCCAGCGATAGCTTCCGTGTTGGATCCAAAGATCATCCCTTCGGTGACATTATCCATGATATCTGGATTACCAGCTTTACCAATACCGACAATTATACCATTCTTGACACCGATATCGGCCTGATCAGTCATATGATCAGTACACCTGGAGGAAAATCGTGGAAGGCGGTTTAGTATATACCTTATAGATACCACTCCAATCAACGATCAAGGCGTTTGTAATGACCAGATCCAATACTTCTTCATCTGATCTGTTTGATGCTTGACCTTGTCCATCTCGAAGGACTTTACCTATGATGGCAAAGGAGTACATCAGTATCGGTCGGGACGGGAAACCTTGAGGGTTAGTATCTATAGCTTAAGAACGGAAGATTCTTCACTCACCTCCACCAAATTTACATTCATCTCCATATACGGTATGATCCTTCTCCACCTCGATCCATAGATCCGTATCGGCGAGCTGGACTTTATCGCCAGTGGTGGGGCCGAACATGGAGGCGTACTGAGTAAGCAAGATATTAGCAAATCTCCTGAATACGGACGGTAATGGCTCAACCAGCAAATTGATTTGAGGTGAGACATAGTGAATGTACACTCACGACTTCTCTATCCATCTCAACCACTTTCGCCTCCTTCAGTTCCTCCTGCTTTTTATGTCTGAATCCACCCTGTTCCACTTTTTCTTTCACTGTTGTCTCTCTATTTCCTTCGTCAAATTCACCAGCACCTAATCCACTTCCACCATATAAGATCTTCTTACCTCCCAATTCAACCATTCCCACCGTCTTTTTCTCTCCAGGTTCAAACCTCACCGCAGTCCCAGCGGCAATATCCAATCTATATCCATACGATAACAACCTATCGAATTGGAGGTATGGGTTAACCTCCAAGAATGGATAATGAGATCCAACTTGGATAGGTCTATCTCCCAAATTGGACACTTCCAAGTAAAATCGACGACGGTTGACATTGAGAGGGATTTTGGATTTGAGACAGATTACTGAACCTGCTAAGTGCTTGTTGGGAGGTAAGGGGTCTGGTAAGGGGAATGAAGATGAGGAGGGGATAGGGAGGAAGGAACCGTATAATGCGTTGTTCACTATAAACACCAAACGACAAATGACAAAGATAATATCATTATCAGCATCAATGCCGAGTTGATCTCTTGAACTGTCATGTTATGTAATTATGTGATAGGAGATAAACTTACAATCACCATCATCTGAACATATGGGATCATGTACAGTAACCAGAAAACTCCCATCTTCAAATGTCCCTTCCACTTGGATATCGTGTATACCCTCAGGTACACCTACCATCACATGTCTCCTACCTAACATCTTCTTTCCCAAGTCCATTAGTTCAGCTACGGAGTGATGGCCATCTCTAATGAACTCGTGTAGCTGTGAGGCGATCAGGGCGATAGTTTCGGATCGGTTGAGGGTCAGACCACGGGCCAGTCGACGTTGGGCTAAGATGCCGAGGTTGGAGAGGATAAGCTTGTCCTGCAACATATCATTGAGAGGTCAGTCATCAAGAATATCCGAATGGGATGAGACACATCTGCTTAAGGCCAGAACGACGACTACTCACCTGCTCTCGAGGTAGCAGATGCATCTTCGGAAGAGTGCTGCTTCACTTGACTTGATTGAGTATCAAGACGTTGGACCCGGATGGATACTTATCTTGGCTTGCTACTCTATAATGGTAATATCGTCCTCTTTCGGTCTTATTGTAGCCAGCTGAACGATACTGAGGAGGTAGAAGGTGTGGGAACAGAACAAAGGACAGATACTCATGTATCCATGCTCTTTCTAGAGTGTGGTTCTTGTGTCCGACTCAGGCACAGTGGTGATGTACCATAACATTCCTTATCTCTCTTCACTTTCAAACGATCAAATCGGATTTACTCGTAACCGGCGCAATTTGATCCCGTCAGATAGCATCTCATCAGGTGTGGCAACATGAGCGGACCCATAGGATCATAATAAGATGCAAGATGCATAACGAAGGAACAAACAAGTGAATGTGTAGACGAGTCCTACGTGTGCTAAGAAATATAGGATAGGATGCAAGTGACTGCTATGAGTATGAGTATGAATATGATATAGGATATGTACTGAATTCCGTGAACAATGTCCGTGTCCTCTTTGCTGCCTGAGCTGAACGATCCTTTTTCTCACTGATCTCGATCTCGATATATGTACCGAGCAAAGTATCGCCTCATACCCCTTATATCAACATACTGACACCCAAAGCTACCACTCCCACAGCCAAACCCAACAAATCACCTCTAGCAACGACACTCTTCCCAGCACCTGAAGATGCAGACGACGAGGATGAGGAGGAAGCTGCTGAACCACTGGCCGAAGCAGACGAAGAGCCACTCGCGGTCTTGCTGGAAGCAGCACTTCCTGAAGCTTGTGATCCGGATGCAGAGGCCGAGGCAGAGGAAGAAGCCGAGGAAGTTGAGTTGGTAGAAGAGGTCGATCCGCCCGATACGGAATAACTAAGTTTTTGCCATGAACCACTTGAGGATACAGTATAATCTGCGTTAACCGGAGTAGCATAGTAATAGATATCACCTGAAGAATCAACTTGTACCAGATCATATGGCGAGGCAGCATAAGAAGCTGTCTTGTCTTGCGAAGTGGGAGCAGGGATGGTTTGAGTGGAGTTGATCAAATCAGTGGCGAATGGGGCATCTGAGGTAACCGTGTAATCACCCAGGTCGGTCCAATGAGTAGCGATGTAAGTGTTGGAGAAGTCGTTAGGGACAAAGACCATAGAATACGGTACGCTATCTGATTCAGTTGGGATGGAAATGGCATGTCCGGCTGTATCGGGGAAAGCGGTTCCATTGAAAGCCTGAGCTTCAGGTTGGAAGTAGGCATAGTGCACTACGAACACGTTGGCTGATCCAGCTGCAGTGTTGGGTACACCAAAGTAGAAGATGTGGTTGGCCGCCTGGGTAGCAGTGACGGTGTATCCATCGACGGAGAAAGAAGAGTTTTCAACTGCTTCCCATGCCAGGGCGCTGGAGGAGGCAGAGTTGGTTACGCTGGACATGTCAAGTTGGTATAAACCGGATGAGGTGGTGAGGGTGTAGATGACATTGGTGTCGTGGTCGAGAACAGAGGCGGATCGGGAGTTACCCAAATCGGAGGGTGCACCGGAAGTAGTTTGGGTAGACCACGAATCGGAAGCGAAGTTGTATACGTAGATTTTCTGTTCGACATGAACAATGTTAGTTAGCTGCTTAGTATAACCCGCCTCAGTCTAGGGAAACTCACGCTAAGATCACTGCTATCACTCCCAACGACATACAACGCATTGTTGGTTTGAGAGAGGATACATTGCGAGTTGGTACCAGTCCAAGGGCTAAACAAGTAGCGTGAGCTAGGTCTGATATATGAAGAGCTCAAGACAACTTACGGTCGTCCAGATGAGGACAAAGTAGACGTCGAAGGTGCTATATCACGTTCGTCAGTTGTCATTTCCGTGATACGAATGCTACAGGACAACTCACATGACCAAGTGGTGTTAGCACCCAATTTGACATCGTCACTACCACCGAACGCGTACAGATTCCAGCTCGAATCGAATTGTACGCACGGTACCGCCGAGACCGAAGCGGTGAGAGCGGTAAGTACAGAGAATAAAGCTAGGGTAGGTAGCATCTTGTGTTGCTTAGCTATACTGAAGTGAGATATTGAAGGAAGGTTCGAAAATGAGTGAAAGAGAGGAGATGTAGTTGGTTCCTTGTTGTGGTAAGATGAAGATGAAGATGAGAATGAATGATTATGTCAATCTGAGGGGGACGTTGATCAGTCGGGTTGAATATGAATTATGAGATGAAAAGATGTGTAATGTGTTTGTGGATTGTCAAATTGACTGGCTGCTTTGACTATATATGTAAGTACACGCATTTATAGCTGTGAGCTGTGCAGAAAAGACAAAAGTCACAAACTCACAACCAAGGACGCGCTCGGTGATCGACCCCCTTTTCCTGAGCACTCATCACATGCGGAGTCTCCATTCGGATGTCTCCTACAAATGATACATCGCCGTAATACCGACCCAGTGGCACATTCCCATGAGTGGTGACCCATAACGCGCTGAAAGTGCATGCAGGACGAGGTGAGATTTAGATCCAGAGTCAATGTCAATGTTGATAATCTATTGACGTTCCTTCTTCCACAGCTAATCAACCAATTGCCACCACCACAACTCTCATACAAGATGTCTGACCCTACCGCCATTGCCCAACAATTCACTCGTACGTCTGACAGCTCGCAATCCCATCTCGACCGTATAGCAAACTAGCTGTTATTTCGGACTGACATTTCAATGATGCAGAATTCTATTACCAACAATTCGACTCTGATCGAAATGGACTTGCCTCTCTTTACGTACGTATTCAGCTGATCCATAGAGCCAACTGTGCCTTACCCGAGCAACAAGTCAGCTGATGCGCGCGTTGATTATTCAGAGAGACACCTCGATGCTTACTTGGGAATCAACTCAAATCCAAGGTTCTCAAGCTATCACCGAGAAGCTTGTGGTGAGTCTAGGCTGAGGTGTAACATTTATCCTTCTTTCCTCAAGACAGTCTCACTTTAAGAGCTGCTGGACTGATACCTGATACTATGGATCAAAATTGTAGAACCTTCCATTCGCCAAAGTCCAACATAAAATCGTCACCATCGATGCTCAACCTTCATCACCTTCCACCGCTTCTCTCATCGTACTCGTTACTGGTCAATTGTTAGTTGATGATGGTACGAATCCTTTACAATTTACTCAAGTTTTCCACGTGAGTGTTTTTTTTTCCCATTCTGTACTTGCGAAGTCAGGTTGGAAGAATACAGAGACGAAGGAAGAGGAATGCTGGAGCGGTGGGATGAGTCAATACAGATAAATTATCGAGTAATCAGGTATATCGAAGGAGAGGGAAACGCATGAAGCAGACTAGCTACCAAGTTGGATGTAGAAGGGCAATCGGAAGCTCGGTAGATTTCCACTGGTCATTCCCATGGGCTACTTGGCCTTTCATGGGACTTGATCTTGCTATAAAGCAGAGAGGAATCTACCTATTACCCGCATCGAAGAACTGTGGCCGATATATAGATTGCCTGCTGACTTCTTTGATTGAATATCAGTTGATGCCCGAAGGTGGAAGTTACTTTGTCTTCAACGACGTATTCAGACTGTAACTCAGCAACTGTACTCCTTTTGTTGCCAAGAGGGATCCCCTAGCTAACAATATGTTTACTCATCATCTAGTAACTACGGATAAACGATTCCATCTAAAATAATTCCGGTATGATAAGATGCACAAAGATTTGGAGAAGGAGAGTTTTGAGCTGGTCAGGATCAATCTGTGTGATTAGATGAGAAGTGATAGGACCGTATATTCTTTTCTTAATATCTTAATATTTGACAAGTAACGATTTTTTCTAAATGCATATGTTACAATTACGTCTAACTCTTGATTTTTTGGCCTAAATGGCTGAGTGTAATGTCAAAATAATTCAATAAATGATTATTTCGATTCTGAAAAGAAACGAAGCTACGAACTAAAGCTTACTTTGGTTTATAGAAGTCTAAATTTCGTGGAAAATGATTTTTTGTTGATCTATTCCAATCTGATATCATAGTAGATTAGAGTAAATCGATTGTCCATATTTGCTATACCCATTTGTTCCATTCTGCTAATCATGTTTTCCCTCCAACCTATCTTTCCTCCATTGTCCAATCCATTCTACTATCCTCTCTACATTCTCTTCAACCTCATTATCCACTTGACCCATCGACTGCAGTTCCACTATTATCTCTTCATCATACGATTCTCGAGTCTCTGATAAACACGTTTGCATAATTTCGGCTGTCACATTTTCAGTTATCTTATTTGGGGGGTAATTCCTAATACACAACAAATTCAAAAGGTTAGTTTCGAATCATCATGAATTTAAATTCATAGAGGTGATATCGATAGTGAACTTACCTTGCTGTTAGACGTTCATGTAATACCGAATTATCACAAATCAAAACTACTGCTAAGTCTACCCATCGTTCTGGGAATAAAGAAGGATCATGGTGATCTAGTATAAATCCTAAATAATTCATCAACATCAACAAGTATTCTTCGAGCACACTTCCTTCTGAGTCCATCAGATACGATGATTCCTCCTTATCTTCTCAAACAGCGATAAACATTCATTGACGCTCCACTCACCTGTTTGACTCGGTCCATTTTCAGGATTAACCACACCCTCTAGATAATCTAACAACCTCTCTTCATCGACTATCCAACATTTCCACTCTTCATCCCATCCCTCGTGAAAACCCTGTTCTTTCACTACATCACCTATGTTCAGGTGTTTCATCGGTATCTCACTCTCTGACATCTCCTGCTGGACCAATTGCGAATGTAAGGTCTTGCCGGTACCGGGTGTACCTGTTATGAGGATTATAGGGAATTGACGGGGGTGATGAGTTGTCATATTGTCTGCGTTTCTTGTCAATGGTCGACTTATTTTGAAAATGCAAGCGGTAATCAGTTTGAGGCTCGTCAAATGTTTATGTGTGTACTCTGTACTGCTTGACTTAATGATCTAGTTCGACATTCCTTCCAAGCCAGAGAGCAGTCAAGTCAGTCAATATGATATCTTCCCACTTTTTCAAAACAGCAAAGTAAAAGCGGTGACGGCCGCCCATCCACGAGACGACGGGATCAAACATCGAACAAATTTGATATCTTAAACCCATGGAACCAAACAAACTCGGTCAAATATAGGTTTTTTCTGCTCTTTCTCAGAGGTTCAACATGAGGGATGTACGCATGTGTCGAAGGATGGAGAATTTCAAGCAGTCATATCTACATTCATCGAGCAGATACAGAGCAGTTCCAGGCATAAGACATCCAAAGGACCCTAGATGTTGACAAGTGACCGATAAACGGGTTCAAAAAACACGGACATGTCTGGTGCACATCATCAACCCTTCAAGATGCTTTTTCCATCAGACATCATGAACAGATTGAAAATCACCCACAGTAATTTTCACAATCCACTTTTCATATATACTGCTCTCACCATATTCAATTGACCGAATGTCATTCATCAACTGCGCCATACCCAACTGCATCTACCAAGCACTGGTGGAAAGAGGTCGTTGTGGATTATGCTGCCGTCAATATTGCTTCTATCATTTAAACGATCCGGTCCATCATTGTTGCATCCTTCGCAAAACTAACAAATGGCCTGGGATATCGTTATTGAAGATGAAGGAACCTGAGGTATGTATCTTCCAACTCTGTGTTTAGTGACACGCGATGCTTATATACAGTATGTCATACATAGATTTCCCAATTACTCTCATTGTTGGATGAGAAAGTTATCGTCTCTGAGATCGAAACTTACATACCAGATCACAAAGTAACCAAAGTCCATATCAAGTCTACTGAAGATACCATAGTCGAACTACGAGGAGGATTCGACCTACTGATCAAAATCGATCTTGAGGATGTAGGTGGACAATCCCAAAGCTGGTTTATGCGAATTAGGAAAAGATCAAGTGGCCGACCATATCCAGATGAAGTACTGAGAATGAATTTGGAAAGTGAAGTAGCTACATGTCAAGCATTGTTTGAAGGTGGTGTGGATGTACCTCAAACCTTTCCAAGACCCGGAGATAGCAAACGTAAGTACAATCTTGCTTCATATCAAAACCACCTGCTGAAGTTGTATTGTACGTTCCTCTTGTAGAACATCCAAAGCTCATATACTGCTATCAAAGCTTCATCCCCGGTGACGCATGGCCTCCTTTCGATCCCGTTACAAAATTCAACGATCCCCCTAATCCGCCAGTTGACTATCTCACCCTAAATCATATCAAAAGTGTCGCAAAATGGTTTATCCAACTTGAGAAAGTTCAATTTGACAAAATCGGCAGTCCATCTTTCGATACTAGCGGCAAGATCATGGTCGGTCCTTTAGTAGAGGGAGAACCGACAAAAGCCATTCCGCCGTATTTCGATGGTCCATTTACAAGCCTCAAAGAAAGATACCTCAATGTTATCGATTCCAAACTTCGGTTATTGAGGAACAGGGAATTGGTTGGACCTGATTCAGAGATATACAGTTATTTGGTCTTACTTGAATTGAGGGAGATTGTGGAGAATGTTAAAGAGTTGGAGAAAAAAAAAGGACCGTTCTACGTTAGACATGCGGATGATCATTCGGATCATTGTAGAGCTACTGAAGATGGAGAAGTAATGGGAGTCATCGATTGGGAATGGTAAGTCATGATTTATACTCTGTTTACTCTTGGAAATCAGAAATACAGTAGGTACAGATCGACTGACTATCAGGGGTACATAGGGCATACACAACAAGTAAAGAAGAAGCATTCAGTTCACCCGACACTCTACTTCCTCGTGTCTTGTCCAGAACAGACGATGATCATATCCTAACACACCGTGAAGAAGCTTTGATACAAGCGTACGAGTCCCTCAATCGACCGGATTTAGCTGAATGTGTAAGAGAGGGAAGGAAATATTCTAGATTGATGAGGTGTCTTCATCATGCTTGGGCAAGTATACATGATATCAGAGCCATGAGAAAAGGTTTCAAAGTGGATTTGGTAGCTGGAGAGGCTTATCCGACTGAAGAGAGTAAAGAAGATTGGGTGGAGAGGATGAAGTTGAAGTATGCGGATGATGAGGGGTTGAAGTGGGTTTTAGATAATCCTGTATTTGAACCTGAACTTCCTGAAGAATGTCTAGAAGTCAAGTAATTGTGTGATACACAGTTTCCAAAGAATAATGCTTGATGAACACAATACACGACATTCAATCGAAGATAAGAAGAATCTGAGTTTCGCTAGTGACCTGGATCTCCAAATCTTTTGCAATCAAAATTACACTTAGTAAGTCTTTCTCTCAGATGTAAGCATGGGAAGTTCGTGTTCATAAGGTTAGTCTATGTGTATAACATGATCGATGCCTTCTAGAGGAAGGTCAAGGAACAATGTCTCGAAGATGTCCTTTGGCTCCATGTTAGACCGCAAGCTTGTCGCTCTGCAGCACAATTTATGATCAAGCTGTTATATACGATGTTGCATACGAAGTAAAAGAGACAGATATGTGAGACATGAAAGTTGTACTAATTTAATCGCGCTTTCATAACACAATCAATACCACAAAAAGGGAAGGGATACTGTCAAATCGAACAATTGAATATCTCCGATGTTAGCATCATTCATCATTGATATTGAACTTGCCAAATCAAGTAAGTCGATGCTTGAGCGCCAACGAGCTAGAAGTCCATCTGTGTATGTAGACGTGTTACTGCATGGTAAAAGAGAAGCATTTGTTTGTCCGATACTGTGAATGTCTAAGAACGTCTGGATCGTCTGAGAAAAACGTCAAAGTCGTTGTTTCCTCATGTATATTCTTTATTGATATTGGGCACTATCATATACCAAGAACAGCTTGACATGTATAGCTATATAAAGGGTGTCAGCGACGCCTTCCCCTCTACTCGTATACAACAACTTTCCATTTCTTTCTAATTCAAAAGCCTACAACATCACTGCCTCTGCGAAGTCGATTTCAATACCTAATCCTCGCTGATAGAATTATTGAAGATGCCAAGAAGGTTCTATGGTTCTAAGTCAGTACTCCCTGTTCTTCAAGCTGCGGTCAATTGTCTGGCTAACAACTTTTATACCTATACGTACAACGAGCTAAAGGAATTTGACGAGTTATGGTATGACGAAGATGATGATTGTTTTTAGTGAGTTTTGGCCCCTGTCTGAATTGAATTCACCGCGGACATGAGTAATGGCTGATAGATGATTGTGACAGTTTTGAAGTCCATCAATGGGAGGAAGGTGAAACTGAGATGTGCTACGTGGTCATGAACCCTGACAAGGAAGAACATGAAGAGTACAGATTCTGTACTACTCCTCATTGGTCCAATTACAGGGACGAAATGATCTGTGTTGATCGTAAGTCCTGCATCGTCACTTCTTACCGCATGCACTGCGTCTAACCATGAATTGTGCCTTACCTTAGATCTCGCACTCCTCAGCAACGGACCTTACAAGGTGGATTGGCTGTCCACCGGAGATGACGATTCCGAAGTTGATGACGCTGTTTAGATCAGAGAAGTGAAGATCATTATACTGTCTTCATCAAAGTGCCACAGCGATCGATATCTGGTGTTAGCAATGCAAGTCGAGCGAAATTGATATTGTATAAATATATATGGCTCATGACCTTGAAAGTCTATACTATGCACCTATCTTGCTATCCATGGCAGTCGGATGATTGTCAATTGTACACCGCGTGCAACGTGCTATACTTCTCAAAGGACTTCCTTTAGGGTCGTGCTCAAAACACGCTAGGATCGCAAACGTTTCATACCATCAAATCCTACAAACATCACTCAAACCTCTCGAATACACAACATGCACTTCAATTCATTCAGCTGTTTATATGGTCTTTTCAACTTCGTCTCCATTCCCTTCCTTCCCCAACATCCATCCAATACTCAACCGAAATACATACCATATACCTTACGGTTCGCAGAATATTCATCAAGCATCACCAGACATGTCATTCAACAACTGCAGTATACCCAATTGCATCTACCAAATCCTTGTACGAGACGCTTGGTGTCGCAAGTGCCATGAAGGTTTTTGCTATCAACACCGTACAGATCATGTATGCTCGAAGCCTAAGAAGTCGAAGAAGCCTGTGAAGGACAAAAGTGAGATGGAAAACATGTATCAACCTGAAGTATGTCCCGAGAGTACCCAGTGATGGGTGAGAACGTTCTGACCTATGTTGTTTTGAATGCAGGTCGACCAAATCATGGAACTGCTCAAACCCGAAATCATCAAAGCTGAAGTAGAATATCTTCGACTTGGACATAACGTCAAGCAAGTACACATACCCGATAAATGGCTCCAGTTCGCTATCGGATTCTACGGTTCATTCAATTTTCACATCAAGATTGAATTTGATGATGGCGAATTTTGGATGATGAGAATTAGAAGGAGGAAAGGTCGAGATTATCCTGATGGACCACTGAAACTCAACCTGGAGAGTGAAGTGGCTACCAATCGAATCTTACACAAAGCTGGATTGAAGGTCCCTCATGCACACCTCAGACTAAAGGACAGTAAATGTGAGTTCCCCATTCAACACTCAACTTTCATCGTATCCGCATCGCCATATCTGACACCTGTATCTCTACAGTTCATCCGAAATTGATCTATTGCTATCAAACATTCATGAACGGCGCTTTGTGGCGACCTTGGTATTATCCCGACACCTGTGATTTGCCATTGGAAGAACCTTCCATTCGACTTCTTAACGGCATAGCTAATTGGTTTTTAGAAATGGAAAAGCTCAAATTCGATCAAGTTGGTTCGCCGTGCTTTGGTAAAGATGAGGATGACATCATCATTGGACCGCTCATCTCACGACATCCCGTCTATACCACCCCGCCATATAATCAAGGTCCATTCAAAACAGCTCAAGACAAATGGTTGGCGATTATCGATAACAAAATTTCACTTATCCTTTCTCGAAATTACTGTACACCTGATCGAGAATTACAAGAATACTTCATGCTTAAGCAAGCTAGAGAATTGGTCAAAGATTGCGAAGAAATGGAAAATCCTGGACCATTCTACATCAAGCATGATGATGACAGATTCGATCATATCAGAGCGGAGGAAGAAACAGGGGAATTTACTGGTATTCTGGACTGGGAATGGTGAGTCATCTATTCTTCCCTCCATTTGTCTGCCAATCAAAGCTGAGAAAGCGTACTATGGTACCTTGTCAGGGCATACACTACAAACAAAGAAGAGGCCTTTGCCGCTCCAAACGGATTCGTACCTGCAGATTACAAGAAGGGCAAGAACGATATCCTCTCAACTCGAGAACTCGCTTTGATTGATGCCTATACATCCCATGGTCGTCCCGATCTTGCAGAGTGTGTTAGAAAAGGAAGAAAATATCATCGACTGATCGATTTCCTTAGACATGACGTATATGATGTCCAGATTATCAATGCACTCGAAAGAGCATTTCTTGGACTTCCTGATAATCATATCGGTCAGCCTTCAACTTTGGAAGATTGGTTGGAAGCTATGAAAGAAAAGTTTAAGGATGATGAGGGCTTGAGTACGCTTTGGACTTATCCTGTGGCGACACTTAAACTCCCTGAAGAACTGAAGAATCCATAAAAAAGGTGTAGATCGATTTATCTGATATCTTTCCTCTCACCAATACCTTCTATATTTGTATATATTATCCATTCACGTAAACATCATATTGATTATCGTTGAAGTGATTCCCAAGAAAGCTTTCCTCGACGTTTTGATCAACCTGGAATTGATTTTTCAAGCTAACAATGACCATTATATGTAAAGCTGCTGCAGCATTCCACCTTGACTGTCAAGCAACGACTTGATTGTCGCTCTTTCGGACAATTCCCGAAGTACTGTACCCTAAACCGCAGGAAATTGAGCTATGATCGCATACACACAGACACCCCTGTATCTCACTAGTTGGCCTAGCACCAACATCACCTTCAGGACCACACTCTCTCGATCAAAGAGACTATTCGTTACAATCTTGCAATTCTTTCTAGAGCTACGATAGTGGGTATTATCTTCCACTCGTACTCCAGAAGCATGGCTTTCAACGACTGCAATATACCCAATTGCATTTATCAAGCGCTGGTACTTGACAGCACATGTCAAATGTGCTATGGTAGCTTTTGCTATCAGCATTATGACAATCATCACTGTCATGACGGCAAGAACTCAGACGGCTCAGACAAAACTTCAGGCATAGAAGACTGGTATCAGCCCGAGGTGAGTAATTACGACTTTAATCGTTTCGCTGTGGTGATTGATGACTCTAACGACCTGTAGATATCACAAGTCATACAATTGCTCGCTGTGACAACTCCTCATGAAGTTCAGAGGCTCTTGCAACTTTCATATCAAGATTGATTTGGAGGATACCGCATCGCTTATCCTGAGAATCCGTCGACGAGCGGCTCATAAGTACCCCGATGAGCCCTTGAGACTCAACCTGATGAGCGAGGTGGCTACCAATCAAGCGCTGAGCAGAGCGGGTGTGGCTGTTCCATTCGCATACCCTGGGCCGAAAGATAGCGTGAGCTCAGATATATCGTCTTCCTGCTAACCGAGCTGATTGCTTTCCAGTTCATCCAAGATTGATATACTGCTATCAAGACTGGCTTCCCGGAGATACATGGAGACCTTTCAGTTCTATCGCTACCTGTCATTCACCTCCAGATGACAAATCTAGTCGACACATTAACAGTATCGTGGAGTGGTTCCTGTCCATGGAGAAATGCTCGTTCGATAAGGTCGGTTCATTATGCTCCGACCATTTCGACCACCAGGATATCGTCGTCGGACCACTCATCGAGCGTCATCCGGTTTACACCGTCCCACCCTATCTTCAAGGACCGTTCAATACTGCGAAGGAGCGCTGGCTCGCTGCCATAGACAGTAGAGTCACCCTAGTTTTGTCACACAAACACTGCAGCTCCCAGACAGAAGTAAAGTACTATCTTGCTTTGAAGGCTGCAAGGGAATTGGTGCAGAACTGCCAAGAGCTAGATGACACTGGTCCGTTCTATATCAAGCATGATGATGATAGATTTGATCGCATCAAAGCAGGAGAAGATGGTCAAGTCACGGGAATACTTGATTGGGAATGGTAAGTACTCGTTTGGTATTTGAATTCATTCTGCAAATCCAACAAGCTAGATGTATGATCGATACAGGGCTTATACAACGAACAAGGAGGAAGCTTTCGCCGCTCCAAGCGGCTTCGTGTCGGCTGAATATGTGAAAGGGAATAATGACTCGCTTTCACCTAGAGAGATCGCCATGATCGACGCATATACCTTAAGAGATCGACCTGATCTTGCGGATCATGTGCGAAAAGGAAGAAAGTACCATCGCTTAGTACACTCGCTCAAGAGCAGTGCTATCAATATTAAAAGATTTAACGCCTTGGAAAGAGCTTTCCTTGACCTTCCTGATAGTTATTTTGACCAGTCTCAGACTCTAGATGAGTGGGTGGAGACCCTAAGGAGAAGTACAAGTACGATGAGGGCTTGAAATCTCTCCTGCAAACAAACTAAATACTGTACAAACCCCTATACTCCTAAGTAGGAAGGATCACAAGAGACCATAGACGATGTTTTTTGTACATATCATGCATCGTCCTCTATTCCGATTGAAAGTCGAGTGTCATGTATGTGCTAGCGGCTGAAAAAAATCTCAAGTCTTGCGTCACGATTTAAAAAAACATTCGTTAGCCACTGGTGGCATACGCTAGTTCGTTGGACCCATCTCAATCTCAAATATGTCAGTGGAAAGCTTGAACTCTATGCACTGCAGAGTCCTCAAGGCCCGGAACATAGGGATGATATATTTCGTGCATTCGCCCGCTTGATGAGCGAGACAGCATGTGAAACCAAAAGCAGACAAAAGCAATCCATCGCTCATCCGGATCGAAGGATCGAACGCTTTGGCCGCATAATCATCGCCACTCTTGCGTCTGCCTTGAAGTTCCAGATAAATTCACTATCTCAAGTGTGTCATCACCCCTGATGGTGTCTTGTCTGGATCAGTGGCTTAAACTTGGTACCCATGTGAAATACTATTTGAGCAAATCAGAGGGGCTGTCAACGTCATTATTGATTGCAAGGAAGTTGTTCCAAAACTGCGTGAGGTGCATCATCGGATGATTGCAATCATAATCATCATAATCATAATATACCATGCATTCATGTACCGGAATGGTTTGCCCGAGGTGACCCTCACACGTTGTGAAGAGTGTGTGTCTCCAAACATCGGTTCGCAATCACTCGGTCTTCAGATTTGGGGGTGTGGGATCTGTAAGCTTCTGAGGCTAGTGATGCAGTTCTCGTTGATGCAGCAATTATCACACGGGGCTTCGGTGTAAGGCGCATTGATCCAGGCCGATCTAAGTGAGGTCTATACCCATCTCGTAGATTGGGCCTTTTGCCCATCAAATCGGGAAGCAGACCATTGGACAACCCTCTTTCCTCTTTTGCTGTAACCACTTCATCGCAATTGCCAATTTTTTGTCATAGCTGGCATTCAGGCGGTTTCTCGATCTTGAGAAGCTCTTGGCTGGATTATGACAAATCGCCCGACCTTTGCTGCTAGCATAGAATACATTGATGACTTATTGATGTGATTGATTGATGGACATATCTCGTCGAAAGCTGTACACATATCGTGTGTGCAAGCAGAGTCCAGAAGCGCAATCACTCCGGCTAAGGACGAAGTTCGGTAGTTTTCGCATCAGAGTAATGCGTTCTCGATGTATTCCTATCATATCAAGAGGTGGGTGTCAAAAATGGAGCCGGCAAAGACGGACTATAGCTTTCCATCAAAAGAGTCGCCTGTTACACGACCTTGGAGGACAGCATCGTCGTTGCCAACCACTCCATTTGCCCGTTCATTCACGATGTAGAAAAGTACATAATGCACTCTCGAGAACTCGGAATTGTTCTCTTTTCTTTTGCTTTACCACTGTCGTCGCATACCTTTTCAACGGCTAATACCATACTATCGGAATCAACTTAGGCAAAATAGAATATTCTGCATCTTTATTGATACGATGTCTGACTTAGTCTGGACAGGATCCAACGGGAACAAAACGTGAGTTCGACATATGTGTCCTTGGCATATATTTCAAGTATTGCCATATCACACCCACTGGTGCCATAGCATTATGCTCGAAGGTGCCAATTCCTGCTCGCGAAAGGGGGTGTCGAGTCATCGTCAATGCCAAAGAACTTGAAGGGATAATTGGACTCGACGGGAAGTTATGCGGAAAGACTGTAGTCACCTCGTAAACCTCCAATCCTGTTGTGTGTGAAGAACGTAGGTGGTCTTATCATTACATATGTCATGATATGATCAACTTATTGTCCCCAATACTCTCAGACAAAGCGGTTCTTGATAAAGGGGTTGAACCTGAATATCTGAGTTAATCCGCCTTGCGGGATCTCTTTCATCATGGTTTCTCAGATGAGAGCTAATGAAGAGATGAGATAAACTCGATTATCCTGGATGTAGAAATGTAAGAAGTTTGATCAGTTCTCGGTATGGCTCGATCATGTACTACAATCTCCCCCACTGTGTGCTGCTGCCGAGATTGCATCTACATATTTTGACATAACACATATCGACTGCTCACTCCTGGACCAACCTTCTACCACTGACTTCCCATACAATTATTTCCATGTTGTAGAACCATACAATCATACGTACGTCTGTGCGTTATTCAGAGATAGGATGTGAAGCCGTAGGGGTTCAGCACACAGGCTGATCCAATCGAGGACGTTCATGGCAGTTAAGACGCTTTTGAGCTTTCAAGACCATCAGACCCGCATCACCATCAAATTTCCTGAGCATAATCTCTCTCCAATCCTCATTGGTCTGCGGTTCCCCTTCTATCACATCCGGAAGCGCGAGAAAAGCCCTTCTAGCCGCGTTCATCTCCTTTACGTCCCATTGAAACCAGAAAATGGTGTTGTGTAACCAATGGTATTTCCGACCTCTTCGAACGAAGTTGGCAAGATCACATCTACCCAAGTCTTCATAAGCTTGAATGAGATACCGTTCTTTTGTGGTAGGTTGGGATGAATACATTTTGCTATGCTCGAGTCTGAAGTATTCAGGTGCGGCGTATGCTTCAGCTTTACAAGTGAGAGAGGCCCTGATAAGGTAGTCATCGTTAGTCAAGTGCAGAATACGTGTAACGAAATGATTTGACTCACCAATCCCAATCGATTATACCATTCAATTCCCCCGTATCTCTATCAACTTTAAATTCTTTCCGTGAAGATCATAATGCTTGATGTACCACGGACCTTCATCTAATTCTGGGCACCCTTTCACTAGTTCTCTCATCTCCAACATGACCAAGTAGGCATGAAGCTCATTAGACGGGCTGACCTCCTTCTTGTCCAAAATTAATTTCATCCTACATTCAATAGCGGCTATCCAGCGCTCTTTGGCGGTATCGTAAGGTCCGATGAGGTATGGATGGTCGAGGAGGATCGTCCGATCTCGTTCGACATGCGGTCCAACGTGGATTGTCCCAATGTCGGTAAGAAACAGACTTCCAACTTTGTCGAAAGTGACTTTTTCTAGATCGATCATCCAAGCTGCATAATTCCGTATGAGAGCTTCACCAGCGAGCCTTAAGGTTTCCGTACAAGCCGGGTTGAACAAGACGACAGATGTAGGAAGACCCTCAATGAATTCTTGGTAGAAATACAGGAGGTGGGAGGAGACTTGGATATAAGCAATTATCATCAGTTTGTTGGTCAAGAAGATCAGAAGAAGTACCGAGCTTACCTTTACTATCCTGAGGTCTAGCATATGCGCGTGGAACCCTGATACCTGCTGTATACAGCGCTTTGAGAGTAGCAATTTCACTTTCATGGCTCATCATAAGCGCCCCTTCAGGTTGAAGTGAAGTTTGTTTCCTTCTGATTCGCATAACCCATTTCAATCCATCATCGTATTCTATGATTAGGTGAAAGTTGTATGCACCAGTGAGCTTTTCCATGTGTGAAGCGTTCTCAGGTCTATCGACGTGAATGCATCGGTGCCCTGGTCGTAAAGCTTCTACCTCAGCTACGATGGCATCAAAATTCAAGACTTCGAGAATTTCAGCAATCTGGACGTGCAGGTATCCATTCAGCTTTTCTTCTGCAAACGTAGACGCGGAGGTTTGACCTACCTCGTCTTCAACTACGCTTTTATACGGGAAAAGGTAATCGGATGGTGGATTGGTGTGACAGATATGATTGGATGGATCGTCGACATGGTCGTAGCAGTATGCTCCGCAGCAAATCGGACATCGATCCGCACCGAAGAGAGCGTATTCACTGCAATCCTCGATGACGCATTTGGCGAAGTCGCAACGTTTCATGATTGTTGCTTGGGCTAGAGAATTGATTTTGCAAGTGGTGAGTGACAATAGAGGTGCGGTGAAGTATGAACAGAGAGTAGATCAGATTGAGTTGCTGATTTGATCAGACTGGTGATCAACGCGCTGTGATTCAACGTGTTCCACCATCCTTTGAAGCTGTTTGTAAATCAAGCATGGACCATTCGACGACATAGCCTCGACCCAGTATAGGCGCTGTCAGGTGAACGTCGTCTGCGCATATGAAGAGCGATGTATCCTCAGAGTGACATTGAGCAGATCATGACCTAGCCGATTGAGTTTTGAATTCAAACTACATGTACGTTCAATTCCGCTTCCTCCTCAAAGCCCTCAAAAAGTATATCTTTCCCTGTATTTTGATACCGTCCCATACCTCCCTCCACCATTCTTTCACCCAGCGTATCTGCCTCTCCTGATTAGCTATCTGCCAGTCAGCGTAAAACTGCGTCAACATGTCTTCTTTCCTTCTTTCATCATCTGCTGTTGGTGGATCTGATGCAGGAGGTAAGAGGGATAGACGATGGGCTTTGAGAGCTTCGAACGAGAGGTTGGTGGTTGCCTATTGATATCATTCAAACATCATCAGCGAGCAAAGAGGTAGATGTCAGGTGGATGGAGGACGTCGTAAAGAATGAGAAAAAGAAGGAACGTGATGTTATAATAAGTTGCAAGATGAAGGGCCAAATGAACCTACCCAGAACCGATGATTCCTCAAATCTACTCTTTCCCTCTTCAGCCTCCATTCCAGCTCCATATTCTCCAATCTAGCATCCCTGGACCCGGTTGGGAACTCCGATGCGGAGTAAGGTGAGTTTGTGGATGGATTGATGGAGGGTTTGGAAGCGTAAATGATTGGTCGGATATTCGATTGAGGATCGGGACTGCAGGTGAAAAGCATTGGTGATCAGCATTATCATGGAGCACACGAGTATCTGAGCATGATCATGACTCACGGTGCGACCAGGTCTACACCCGACGTGGGAATATCATCTCTTAATCGCCTTCTACGGGGGGTTGAGTTGGTACTTGAGGACGCAACTGGAAATGCGGATGTGGAAGCAAATGCGACTTGTATGCGTCGCTGAGCAGTGGGACTACTTCGAGGGCGTAGGGTGGCTACTGACATGTTGCGTGTAGATATACTATGCTTTATTGTGGTCGAAAGCAGGTGAGATGTTTTCAGTTGTCTGTCTGCGGGATGGCAGTTGCGCTCGGACCCACGAAGATCTCCTAAACGTCAAGTCACGTGATCTGAATACACTCTACCAGAGATAAAAAGTTGAAAGTCGATTGCTCGTATGCTCAAAAACCATCCCTGTTTCTGTCTTCTGCCCCCCTTACATCGCCAAATATCCTACAAAAGTCCGCTCTAATAGTATGTCCGCACCGTCGTCAGCAAATGAAGCCTTAGCAGCTGGTAAGAAACGGAAGAGGACAGGCAAAGAGAGGGAGGAGCGAAAACGTTTAGCTATTCTAGTGAGTCAAAACTCGCTTCCTAGACATCTGCCATAATTCTACCAATCTAATGTACGCTGCATAGGCTCAACAAGAGGCAGAGAAGGTCGAGGACGTAGCTGAAGATTCTATCACTGCTGAGTCATCTACTCACGTTGCTCAAGATACTTCTATCGGTACTGGACCTGAGATTAGAGGGGTCGATGTTGAACAAGCAATTAAACGGATAGTGAGCTTGACCTTTATTGCAACTGATGGGGTCACGCCATTGCAGTTGCTGATGCTCGTTATATAGCCTCAAGCACTCAAATTCCTTCATCCTACCTTCAAGCAAGCCAAAACGTTCGAGACTAGACGACTGATCAAGAAAATCAAGTTTCTCAGGTAAATCCTTTGATCTGATTGTGCAAATTTTTTGATTCGTGCTAAAATCCATCTACTGATGATGTAGGACCAAACCCGATACCAAAGCTGAAGTATCTGATCTAGAAGGTCAACTCAAGCTCTTGCATGTAAGCTCAATTATGAACAGCTGATACTTAGTGGCTGTGCTCATCCAGCTGATATATCGATTTCGTCACAAATAGGATACTCAACTTCATCCTCTCGCTCAATCCCATCTCCTTGTCAAACTCCGTAAAAATCCCTCTTTCAAGGCCAGTTCCCTCCCAAGATCCATTCTCGATCTCCTTACTATTCAAGAAACCACCAGCACATCGACTTCCAGTACTGCAGGATTAGTAGCCAAAGTGGAAAACCGTCTATGTAGCGCCAAGAATGTTGCTGAAGCTGTCAAGGGAGTTGTCAGCTGGATAGTAGGTGAAGAAGGTGCCAAGTTGGTGCATCATGCCAAGAAACAAAGCAAGGCGATCTCAGTACAGAAAGGTGGACTGAAGATACAAGATGACAACGAAAACGAAGACTCCTCTGAAGATATGATCGAGGGAGGAAGGGAGATGATGGTAGTTGGATCTGCATCCGAGAATGAAGATGAAGCGTTGGAGGATGAGGGTCTGGCTCAACAGGAGTATGCAGCTGATGAAGCTGGCTGGGAATCCGGTTCAATCGGTGGTGAATTTGATGGATCTGATGAAGAGGGAGAAGAGGATATATCGGATGAAGACGCTATACCGATCCCACCAAGCAAGAAATCGAAACCTACACCTGCTCCTCCACAATCCAAAGAAAAGCCTCTGAAAGCTGAGAAGATACCCAAAGGCGATATAACATCGTCAATGTTCTTACCTTCCTTAGCGGCTGGATTCACAAGGGGTGATGAAGGTGATAGTGATCCAGATGACGATCTGGATCCTAATGGAGTGATAGGGAAGAATACTAAGGAGAGGAAGAATCGAAGAGGTCAAAGAGCTAGACAAGCGTGAGTCATATTTCAAAGTATCTGCACAAATGCATTCATGTATCAGGGAGAAAGGCTAATTTTCAATCTATGTATCAATCAGCATATGGGAAAAGAAATATGGTAAAGGTGCTAAACACGTTGTGAAAGCCAAAGCGGATGATGAGGCCTATCAAGCTGCCAAGGCCAAACGAGAGGCTGATAAGCGTGGTAGACCAGAACACATGAAAGGTAGAGATAGTGGATGGGGTGCAAGGAGTGGACAACCGTCTATACCAAGTGGATCTCCCTCTACACCCAAATCGACGATGGCACCACTGCAACAACAACCACCCAAAGAAGAGAAGAAGAATCTACATCCTTCATGGGAAGCTGCGAGGTTGCGTAAGCAGAAGATGGGAGCTGTACCGGCAGATGCTCCGAAAGCGAACAAGATTGTTTTTGATTAGGATTCTAGCATGAGTTTGAACTATGCGCGATGCGATGTATATTATCGGAATTTATCCCTTGCACACAATGTTTGACACGTCTTATGTAGATGATAGGCAATCTCGGAGGGGTTTCAATAAGTTATAATGCTATCAAATATGCATGTATCTATCTATGGATGTTTTATATGTCTTGTTGTGACCCTAATCAAGGAGATTATTAAATTAGACAACATGTTGTTAACAAGTCAAAAAGAGTCGAATTGAACCTGAAAGAGAATCCCAAACATTCTATTTACCTAAATCCTCTGGAGCCGTTTAAAGGAAGTTGGAAGGGTAGTAGTGATCTTGAGGAGCGATAAAGTTCTCCTTTATGGATCTCATCGAAACGAATCTCGAGAAAATAGCGATCGAACCTGATTTATCGTTTGTTCCCGAAGCTCTAGCACCACCGAAAGGCTGTTGACCAACAACGGCACCAGTACATTTATCGTTGATGTAGAAGTTTCCAGCGGCGTTTCGTAATTTGTGAGCAGCAGACACTAACGCAGCACGTTCTTGAGCGAAGATCGATCCGGTCAAAGCGTATTCGGTAGTATCTTCGATCAATTTAGGCAGGTTGTCGTATTCTGAATCTTCATATACGTATACAGTCAACACTGGACCGAAGATCTCTTGAGTCATGGAAACAGATTTAGGATCCTTGGTGACGATGACGGTAGGTTTAATGAAATAACCTTTGGAGTCATCCCATTCACCACCGGCAATGACCTCACCACCAGCTTTCTTAGCTTGTTCGATGATGGAAGTGATCTTGTCGAAAGCGGGTCGACCAATGACAGGTCCAGTGAAGTGATTCCATTCGGTACATGGTCCAACGGTGATCTTGTTGGTCTCGTCAACTAATTGATCTTTGAATCCATTGTTCCATAATGAAGATGGGACGTAACATCTAGATAAGGCTGAACATTTCTGACCAGAGTATTCGAAAGCTGCTCGAATAGCTTGGTGAACACCTGATTTGATCTCGGCGGATGAGTGGTACAAGTGGAAGTTCTTTCCACCAGTTTCACCAACAATTCGTGGGTATCCTCGGTAGATGTCAAGGTTGTTGGAGATGTCCTTCCACAATTTACGGAAGATCTGGGTAGATCCAGTGAAATGTAAACCGGCGAATGCTTTGTGGTCGATACATTGTTTGACGACTTCAGGTGGGTTTCCGGGAACGAATTGGATGACGGATGGGGGCATACCGGCTTCGAGGAAGATCTTGTGGACGATGTAGTTGGAGTAGGTAGCCATTGGGGATGGTTTCCAGACGAGCACGTTACCGACGATAGCGGGAGCACCGACAAGGTTACCACCGATGGCGGTGAAGTTGAAAGGGGTGACAGCAAGGACGAAGCCTTCGAGGGGTCGGAACTCAACTCGGCTAAATAGTGGAAAAGGACGGATCAATTAGTCATCAGGATTGTAAGGAAACATTATGTGGTTATATAAACTCACTTCCAAACACCTTGAGAGTTTCTAGGAGGTTGTTGTTGGTAGAGTTCTTCAACGTACTTCACTGAGAATCTCAAGAAGTCACATAGCTAAGCGTTGAACAGATGCATCAGCTTGTGTCCTTTCATCCCTGCTGTGATATTCGCCAGTCCAAATCGCTTAGAGCATGGAGATTCTTCAACTCACCTCAGCAGCAGCGTCAATCTCAGCTTGCCAAGCGTTTTTGCCCTGACCAAGCATGGTAGCAGCCATCAATTCGTATCTGTATTTACCGGCGATCAAGTCGGCAGCTTTGAGGAAGATGGCAGCTTTGTCGGCCCAGGGGATCTCTTCCCATGATTGTCGAGCGGCCAAGGCACCTTCGATAGCTTGGTTGACGACTTCGCTGGAAGCAGCGTGGTAGGTACACAAGGGGTTGGCATGGTCATGAGGCATAGGTTGCGATTGAATATCACCAGTTTTGACCTGTCAACACCGTGTATCTCGTCAGTACCTCTGCTCGCCAGGACTGGGACGATAAGGCAGGAATGAGCTTACCTCTTTACCGTTGATGACACATGGTACTTCGTAAGGAGCACTCTTGAGCATCTTCTCGACGGCAGCTTGTAGTCCCTTTCTCTCCTCACTGCCAGCAGCGTAAGTTTTCTAATCCATGGAAGGTTCATCAGCTATATCGCCCAGTTTCTGGCAACAAAGAAACTCACCATTGGCTCATTGTCAATGACGGGGATTTTGAAAGAAGCGAGCTGAGAAGTCATTTTGGCTGGATACACTAAGCTTTTTTGTTGGTCGTCGGCTCTGATAGAGTGGAATAAAAATTGAGGGGAAAGAAGAGAAGAGAAAGGAAGTTTTGATACGCTACCTGTCGTACTTATATGGACGGGGTTCTATCATGGTCACAGTGTTCTCTGTTGAATCTCTTTGCACAGATACGGCACTGCCGATTGATCCAATCGTATCACCACGTGATTTACCCTGTCCTGTATCTTTACATTTGTACGCAAGCACGGATTTCCGGATTTGCCAATTCACCGTACGGTGCAATGCAAATGCAGATATATTTAAGCGTAAGCGCGCTCTGCTCCGCAATCGGGGTCTATCCTTTATTCTTGTAGCGAAGCAGACAGCGGAGTGACAGCTCACATTGAGGATTGTGAGAGATTGGTCGAAGCCCAATAGATCATAAGCCGCGGGTTCGGTAAAAACGATACCATTGTTGATACCCGAATACAAGTTACACTCCACACGTGAATGACTTAAGCTTATGCATGTGTTTCTATGATGATACAAATGGCTCAACACTTATGGCTACATCCGACCAAATCTTCAATACCCATTTGGTTTTGACCGGCTCATAAGATGAAGGAACGAACACATATATGCCCTGGTCCAATTTGACTTTACCTGTGGTCACTCCACTAAGTGTATCCGCGTATGGACCTGTCGTACTAATCTGTTCGCCCAGTCCCCCACCAGGACCTCGGCGGAAGATGGTTAGATTGATTGGGGTGGAAGAAGGTGTAGGGAGGTATAGGCGAGATCTAAAGTTGGAGTCCAGTAAGCAACAAAAAGGATACTGGATAGTGCGAGATGTCGCTTACAAGACGATCCCAGTTGAGGGCATAATCACTTCTATCCTTGGATTCCGATCATACCCACCTAAACTAGGTCTACCTCCAGCAGACGCTTCCGTCCTATGGAAGGAGTCAGCTGATACTCAACGAAGCCGTATACGCAAGCTCACCAAGCGCCATTGATAGTCCTACTATACATGCCTGCCCCTTCAGCTGGGATAGGAGTTATGTCCACTGGAGCTGTGGTTTCGACAGACAAGGTATATAGACCCGCATGATTGGGCTCAAAAGACGAGACTACAAGGGTATAGATACCCGCTGCACTCATAGCTTCAGCAAATAGTGGTTAAAGATACTGTCGACCGATAATCACTCACGACTGACAGACGAGATATCACAGTACGCCATCCCGAACGAGTAGGATCCAGTATCGGCAACCACCATATCTTCGCTAACACTACAAGACGCCTTTCACTCAACAACAAACCTAGTGATACAAGAGGTGTCAGACTCACTCGTATACCAGTTCTCCCTTGCCCCAAAGTAACTTCACATTCCAAGCTCTCTCCTTCTCCCCTTGCAATGTTATTCTTCCTTCGATATTTCCACCTCTCGGTGGTGGTTTCAGTATGACCTTATACTGAGGATTCAATATATGAGATGGATGACCAGGATGACCTCCTGCATTCCGACTGTTGAGAGATCCCGAGATGACTTGGGAGAAAGGCATCGATTGACTTATTCTCTCCAATGTCAAGGTAGATCCCTGCGCAGCAAAAGCATTGAGTGAGAATCCTGTTTGAAAGTTACCCCTATCGCGCGCTGGAATGACCAGTATAGACGAGTTGGACCGACGTAGTGTATATCGGACAAGGATGTGCATATCGTTGGCGTAGGGACTCTAGAGGAAAACACTGGTCATTAGCTCCCCTCAAATTGGCTCTAAATATGCACATCAGGCCAAGAGGGTAGGACCTGGTATTCACCGTTTGATCTGCCCTTTCCGGCTTTATCAACCTTCCCGCTTTCCCACCGTGATCATACTCTTCAAAGGCATGAAGAGCGATATCATCCAGCGGTCGATCTTTGCTCGTTATATGTTGAGATAGTAGGATCCATATCTCCTGGCTGTCAGAAGCATTCGATGTGATCTTCAGACGGTATTGCGGATTGGCGATGACAGTCGGCTGGGTCAGATCCGAAGAGTAAGATTTTGGCTTCGGCCATGACCTAATGCAAGTTTCAAGGTCAGTTCGTACCAGCGGCGGACAGTACAAACGGGTATGGCTTACTTACCAATGTCTTGTTGTGACAATTGGCATAAGATCAGGTTTCCAATTCAGATGTAATGCTTCAAACTCTGAGCAAACCTGGTCCCATGTCATCGTGAACGCAGTGGCACCAGGATCGAAGACGTCCATTAGCCGTTCGACGCCCTCCTCCCGTAGAGCTGGGCAAAGGAACACTTCAGCTAAGTGTCAAATTAGATATGATATGATAGCTCACCGACTACTCCATAAGCATGTAGCTTGACCAGGCTGTCCGTCACTTTTTCTCCTGTGCCAAGACTGACCATGACTTCACCTCTCTGCCATCTTTCATATATATTCTTCCATTCTTTCTCCCTCTGAAACCCTTCCTTTAGGCTCACACGCTCAGGTGTCCAGCCTGTATATGCATATATGTCCGGTGCGGGATTACTACCTTTCAAAGAATATCCACCGAAAGCTTTGAAATATCCTTTCAGAGCGAGAGGTATCCATGGGACACCGATCGACGTCGATGGCTCTACCTCTGAAACGCTTGCGGGATGGCATGTCGTATACAGTGGTTTCGAGTCGGGTGTATGGGGAAGGAGAGAATCGAATACCACCTTGGATGATTGTCAGTTAACAAGCAAAGCACACTCTGGCAGCAGATCAGCCAACTCTGACTCACCTTTCGCCATGCGCCATTTAACAACAACTTCAATACGTGTTTGCCATTTTCAGATCTCCTGGATCGTCCATCCTCAGACTTGGGATAGAGTTGCACTTTATTAAGCTATTGATGAACACGTAACGTGCAGGTACATGGTTCAACGTATGGTAAGAATTGGTAGCATGGCATGAAGTAGGACTTACACCGTTTCCGAAACGCCTATCATGTTCCAACCCTACTCCCATAGCAGCCACCACTGAGCAATCCGATACCGGCCCCTGCTTCAATACCCATCTGTCTCCATCTTTATCAGACGACCATGCCTCTACAGGTACCTCCTTCCATATCGGATTATATTTCAGCTGCTCTTCCGCTAATTCAGGTTGTCTATCATCAATGAACCTATCTTCTCTAAATTCACTCCCACTCGGTTCTCCGGTCCATAGGGGGAGCTCTAAGTTATTGATCCTCGATCCTCTTCGAAGTACAGCTGATTCTTCGCCTTCATCACCTATCTCCACCTTTCCCACTTGTCCTCCTAGACTCTCAATTCGATTTTTGATCTTTTCGGCTCTTTCCAACACCAACCTCCATTTCTTCCTTATGTTCGAAACTTCATGCGCCGGTACCAATGACGAGGCTAACAAGTGTGAGTATACTTCCGCTGATGATATGTATGCTGGGAAGGCTTTTTGTAGGGTATGTAAAGGTGAGACTAGTGGTGATAGGGTGGACAAGGTAGATTCTATCTGGATAGCTTTATTCGCTTGATCCTACAACCACCAATCAGTCGGTAAGCTACCACGGCTTTTCGATGTACAGGCAGCTCACGGTAGCTTGTTTGAGACCTTGCTCGTACGTTCTGAACGACATCTACGTGGTGTTCGGTCTTTTGCTGCAGTGAGATAGGCGAAGGATGAGAGATTGAAGGCGGTGTTTCAAGTGGGATTCGTCGAATATTCATTGTCAACAATCCCAATCCAATCGGGTCCGGGAGATACGGCAACAGATGCGAGATGTGGGGTAAACACACATGACACGTGGACAAGGAATGCGGGGTAAACACTTTATCGAGCTTGGACCTTTCCGATTCATGGGATATCGTTGATCTCTTTCTTCTTTCACTCCACTGTCCCTCCCGTCATCATCATCAGCAGTCTCAGCGCCATCGTTCATCACGACGAGTGAGACACCCCAAAGGACTTGGAGCTCGCTTAGGATCCATCCAAGAGGAACGAGGGCACAACAAGTCAGCTGTGAGACATGTCATTGTTGACTCGAGGGGTACGGGCACTGAGAGGGAGGGCAGAGGGGAAGCATATCTGCATGCTGTCCCACCCGCTACTAAAGGCAGGCAGTAGGAGAAGTATATATAATCTCACAAGAGGTAAACAATTATGGGTATGTAACTCTAATCCCTCCATCAATCCATCATTTCTATCGTCTTTCCCCTTTCCATCTCATTTCAGGATCAACCAATCAATCGACTTCTATCAAGAACCCTAGTCTTCTTCTTGTGTACCTAATTAGTTGATCATTATCTATCAAAATGTTTCAGGGTGACCGACTTCAAATATCAGAAGAAGTTCACGATGCTCTATCGACTTCAAAACCCATCGTAGCTTTGGAAAGTGCAATCATCACTCATGGAATGCCTCATCCTACCAATTTGTCCACTGCTAGTTCACTGGAAAGTATAATTCGATCAAAAGGTGTAGTTCCAGCTACAATCGCCCTCATCAATGGGAAGATACATGTCGGCTTGACAGAGTCGGAATTGATCCAATTATCGGATCCTCAATCGAAAATATCAAAAGGAGCGGTCAAAGTTTCCAGAAGGGATTTAGGTCCAGTGATTTCGCTAAAGAAGACCGGTGGAACGACAGTAGCTGGTACGATGTACATTGCTGAGAGTCTTGGTATCAAGATTTTCGTGACGGGTGGAATCGGGGGGGTCCACAGGGGTGCCGAAAGTAGTGAGTGGACGTTTCTCTTGTCTTCCTTGCCTGGTTGATTCTTGTTTTGTACTTGGTCTATCTTTGTCTTTGTCCTTGAAGCACAGTGGGTACTGACACTCATACATCCATAGGCATGGACATCTCAGCCGATCTTCTCGAACTTGGACGAACTCCTATGGCGGTATTTTGCGCAGGTGCAAAATCCATTCTCGATATACCTCGAACATTGGAAGTACTCGAGACACAAGGTGTATGCGTAGCATCTTATGGAGATAAACAGGACTTTCCTGCTTTCTACACACCGTCTTCCGGATGTCAGGTAAGATCTTGTCGAGCAACCGTGGTAAGAAGTGGCGAGAAAGCTGACGTGAGGTTTCTCGGTTCTGTTCTGACAGAGTCCGTGGCGAGTAGGTGATGCCGATGCTGCAGCGAGATTGATATGTGAGATTTTCACCAGCCTCACACAACGATACATACACAGTCTAATCACGGTAAACTGATCATACTTTGTCTTTACCAGATACCCAACTTTCACTTCCTACCAAACTTTCCACCCTTTTCGGTGTACCCATTCCGTCTCAACATGCCGAAGCTGGAGCAGACGTTCAGCAATCCGTTGAACAAGCGGTACGAGAGAGCGTGGAATTAGGAATCGATAAGCGAGGGAAAGAAGTCACACCATGGTTGCTGAAGAGGGTAGGGGAGTTGACTGGTGGTAAAGCTCTAGGTCTCAGTGAGTGTCTCACCAAACACTTGAGACGAGTGAGCTCACAACCCACGTATAGATGTCAACCTCATTGAGAACAACGCTCGAATCGGCGCAGAAGTAGCTGTAAAGCTTTCAGAGATGTACCAATTAGAATCGGAAAAAGGGGATGCATTGCAATACCTTTATTCTCTGCCGAGCTCTCACGATGAAAGCACTATTACTCATCCTACAAAAGATGGTCAAACGTCCGAAACAAACCTTGGGGAAGGAGTCGAGGATACCATCTTACCTGCTCAATCTATCAAGACAGCAGTCATCCCTACACCTTCTACCAAAATCGACTTACCCAATCCCTCAGTACTGGTATTTGGATCAGCAGCAATCGATCTCACCTCAACTTCACCACGAACATTGGAACCTCGAACGACTACTCCGGGGACAGTCTTCGTCTCTCCAGGAGGAGTAGGAAGAAATATCGCTGAAGCCGCTCAAAACCTTCTACCTGACCATGCTGTTCAGCTTATCTCGGCTTTTGGGACTAACCCAGCTTTCATCCCTACTTCTCATCACCAGCATCCTCAAAATAAAGGCATAATAACGAACGGTCAACCCGTTGCAATTCAACCAGATACGGACATCGAGGAAGCGGACTCATTTGGCAAATTATTGATGCTTGAACTGACTGCTGCCGGTCTGAGAACTGATGGATTGATTGGAAGATCAGGGAAATCCACAGCGGTCTGTAGCTTGACACTGGAAAAGAATGGCGATCTGGTTGCTGGAGTCGCTGATATGGGTATCGTGGAGACCTTGTCTCCTGTCACTGTAAGTCAATAGTTCTGCTAGAATTGATCGCAGATCTATTACTAATTCTGACCTCTGTGCCTCTTCCACGACTGATAGGTCGAAGACATTATTCGAAAACGATCCCCTAGGATGGTCGTTTTCGATTGCAATCTCACTGAAGAGGTGGTCCGAGCTATTCTCAAGACCTGTACACAGCTGAATATACCGAGTGGGTTTATCTATCTATCAAATATGCTGTTGATGTCGTATGATAAGCTGACCTGACGACAATCGTCTGCTGTAGCGTTCTGCGATCCTACGTCTTTACCCAAAATTCCTCGACTCACTTCCTCCCTCTTATCTGTATTACCTGCCTCACCTACCCATCCAAGACCCTTGACCAATATCTCACCTAACATCCTTGAACTCGACCATCTCTATAACCTTGTTGGTACACTTTCAGAAAGATCGGAAGAGATCGAAAGTCGATCTTGGGAATACATCAACTCGTTAAATCTCGGTTACGAATGGAGAGGTGAAGTGGATAACTGGCTTAGTAAACCCGACAGACAATGGATTAAAGAACAGGGGATAATACCGAAAATGATCAGATTGTTACCTTTCATTTCGAGTTTCTGGTTGAAAGTCTCTAGTAAAGGTCTGATCCATTTGGAACTCGCCTCTTCACCTACTCGCGTCACCCCTCATAGCGGTGATGGTATTGTATACAATCTTGATAGCAAGATCCATCAAGGTAAATATCTTGTATTAAAGCATTATCTACCGCCTGATATTGCACAAGATGAGATTGTCAGTACGACAGGTGCTGGGGATACATTAGTTGGTGGGCTGGTAGCTGGTTTAGTCAATGGAATGGAGGACGAAGATTGGGTCGGGAAAGCTTTGGAAGGTGTTAAGAAGAGTTTGAAAAGTAGAAGAGCTGTTGGGTAGGGAAGCGAGCACACCTTTTCACGCTTGGAGAGATTAATCAGGAGCAAGAGGTAACAGGAATTGCACATCTGGATTAAGAAGAAAAACTTGGAATCAAGGATCGAAATTGACGAATGACAGATCGTTCTTATTGTGAAATACTGCACATCACCTAATATCACATGACTACCGCTTTCCGTCAATAACTAAAGTATCTTGTTCTATTTCTTAGGAGGACAGCCAAGAACGAATGATGCTTGCTTATACTCGCGAGATCGGCTAGACAGATAATTCTGAGTGGAAGTCATTGGTGAACGACAACAGAAGAACAGAAGAATAGTATAAAAGGGAAACAAAAATAATATAACATAATCAAATTCTCAGAATATTAATGCAGGTGGGGATCTAACATTAAATATCGAATCGTCAATATATATCTATACACATAACATATTTTCAGAATAACATCTATTGCTTGTTGCAAATCTATCATCGATCTCATTTTATCTATCTTAATCAAATAGTTTAATTGACCAATGAAAACATAATGTATACTCGTATTTGTGCATAACTGTTTGATTGATTTGGCGTGGTACTTACATCGACAAGATACGGTGCATGAGAGTAGGAACAACAATAAGTAAACAATATATAGATATCAAATCTACTTCCTCATACCATAAGGAGAACCCAAACTACAGTACCAATACATGTCATTCTTTCGATCTGAAATGAGGGGGACTACTATCTCAGTGATTAAGAAGCATCTTCGGCGTCACTCTCCTCAATATCACTCTCATTGGCCTTTCGGGGTTTTCGTTCATCTCTCGCTTGATGAGGTTTGTTTCCCGATGAAGAGATTCTTCGTGCGGGATTGGCAGGGAATAATTCAGGTAAGGAAGATACGTCCTTTTGAGTAGGCTTGTATCCATTCTCTGCTCCAATTGCGGATCTACAACAGCACGAACGGTGCATCGTAAGCATCATGCGTCTACCGCATTACAGTGTGAAGGTGAATGTCAAACGCACCTAGTCCAGAATAACAATGCTTGCAATACACTAGGTTTCTCCGCATCGTATTCTAAAATAGGCGAAGTCCAACCGTGCGTTCGATCTTCATTGAAATAACCGAAAGTCCATCTTTGCCAATCTGTCAAAACGTAATATTGACAGCCTAAACGCTTGGCGGCGTTGTAAGATCGGGACCAGTACCATGAGGCTTTAGATTTGGTGTTATATTTGTATGGACTCTATGCCCATGAAAGATGGCTATGTCAGCTTGTTTGATAGAAGACAATCCGGAAGCTGACGAAAACGATCACTCACAGTCACGATGTATTCTTTCCAATCTGCTGAGGTGAACGCAGATGAGTTGATAGTCCTAACAACGAGTTTGACGTCGTCTGAGCCGCCTTTGGTAAGGAGGAATTCACCAGATCCTGTACATTACAAGGGCCATTAGCTACTGATCCTCTCTTGCTTAGCCCTCAAATCACAGAGAGCTGAATGACACAAATGAACTCACCCAAAGGAGATTTGTTGAACTTGAAAGTCCAAGGTTTAGTCACATAATCCGGTTTGAGTGGTTTAGATTCACCAGACCCGTCAACACCTCCATCAGACTCGTATCCCGCTCTGTCGAGCGCTTGAGCATCATAGACAAACTTGAAATCTTCCGGATCGGAATCGAGAGCAGTGAGAACCGATGAGGTGGCTAGAAGAGGGATCGACGAGAGCGCTATGGTAACACAACACACGTTATTAGCTTAAAAACCGGTCCTTTTGATGATCCTACCTGGTAGACATACCTTTTTGTAAGTCACTTGGAGTTTTGAGTGGGTTAGGTATGGTGTTGAGAGCAGCTACGAATTTTGGGTATTTGTAGTGCGGATGAGGGGTGATAGGCTCTGAAGGGAGAGTTTTGAAGTCTGGGTTCGGAACAAGGGCACGGATGTAAGTGAATAGCTAACAAAGTAGGTCATGTCCAGTGCGTCAGATGCAAAGAGGATGAAATCCGTACTCACACTTGGTCACTTCATCATCGAAATTCTCAATTTCCTGCACACCTTTCAGATCCCCACTGAACTCTGCTCTAGGACCGGTACCACCTGTTCCAGGAGGATATTGTTCTCTCAAGTGAGGGAGAGGCGTGGAGAGGTATTTGTTGAGATCAAGTGGTGGTTGAGGCATGTTATGGTTCTTTCAGTTCCTGGTCGATGATCGATCTGATCTCGGTTTTGGTTGTTGAAAAGGGTCGCAGGTGAGAGGCGAACTAACGATGATAACAATAGTCGTTTAAATAGATGATGGGATGGATGTGGATGTAGATGTGGGGTTGACGATGTATCGGATCGGTTGCCCCGTGTGAGTGATCATCTTCTCCGGTTAACAATTCACCGGGACTCCACATCCCACGCATCACTTCACACACCACCCATGATCCGATTACACCCGATCATAATGCTCGATTCACGTTTAATGACGGCTATACATGAGAGACGAGGTTTGAACGCAGTCCACGCTGTCCTGACGGCGACTCACTCACAAGGAAAGGCATGGAGAGATGAAAGTCGATCGTGAGGACCTGTTTCTGCACACTGGCTAATGCCAGCACGATCATTGAGCTACTTACTAGCCATGTAAAAATAGGTAATTCAGGTAAATTTGTGTCGACATGATATGTGATGCATTTGCTCCGCGCTAGATGATGATTGATGGTCATGCTTCAGGCAGCCATCCAAACAAGCGCATCAATCCTGCTGAACACAGAGAAAACCATAGAAGTCTGAACGTCATCGGTAGACCGAAATGATCAAGCACACAACAGTGTTCTCGATGGAAAATTGCACCATGAAATGGGCTTGCGAGAACACCATAGAGCCAGCTAACGTTCGAGCAGGTGGAAGTGGGATTCACACTCTATGCTGTTCTCTTTACTGAAACTGATGTGAGCTTTGACCTCCACCAGACGCGTCCACTTTACCATCAGGAAAGTGAAACGAACTCTTTTCTTGATTTCTTCTTATTTTACTCTTCCTCATTCGTTACTTTATCACCATGCTACCATGGAATTTCCTCTTCATATGCGCAAACATGCTCTTAGTACCATATATAGAATCAGAAGCACGTCGAAAGGACATCCTGCAATCCCGCTGATCCTCCCGCAGTATACCGGTCATCCATCCGTCCCTTCGATCATATTTCACCCGAGGTCATTCACAAGCACGACTTCCACACGGCAGGATGGACTAGCGGCCTCAAATACCAGCAACGCCACGAGCGATATATCATTAGCTACTGAAGTTAGTGGAGTCACCCTTCGACCTTACCAAGCACATGCGATTCAAGCATGTCTCGAAGCTTTATCAAGCGGATTGACACGAATCGGCGTCAGCTCACCAACAGGAAGTGGAAAGACGACAATGTTCATGTATCTCATACCATTGATCAACTCCAATATCCCGAATGCACCTCACTCATCAGATACAACTAAAGAACCAAGTGGCAGAGGAAAAACATTGATCGTAGTGGGAAGTGTGGAGTTAGCGAATCAATCTGAAAAAGCAGCGAAGAGGATCCTGGGTAAAGAATGGACAGTAGAGGTCGAACAGTCGAAAAGGGTTTCTAGTGGTAAGGCGGACGTGTGAGTAAGAGTAGATCATAGTCTTCAGTTCTTGGTAGCAGAGCTGAGAAGCTGAAAGTCTTTTGTGCAGCACTATAGCTACTTATCAGACTCTCAACAACCTCGATCGGTTGGCCAAATTCGACCCAAAGGAATTTAAAGTGGTCATAGTGGACGAAGCTCATCATGCTGCTGCACACTCGTAGGTGAACAGACCGTCTTGCTTATCTACCTCTCGATTTGGCCTATCCGGTCGGTCGATAGCGCTCTTACAATACTCATGCTGATGCAATTCACGAATCTTTTATACTGCGTTAGATACCTACGTCTACTGCACTATTTCAACCACAATGTCCAAATTCCTCCATCAGTCCTACCGATATCATCCACTTCTTCACTAGACAAGATGAATGTACCTATAATAGGCTTTTCAGCGACTTTCTCGAGACCAGATCAATTAGCGCTCAGTGCAGTATTTGAGAAAATCGTCTTTCACCGGGGTATCTCAGAGATGTTGGAGGATGGTTGGCTATCACCTGCCAGATCGACAACAGTTCATGCTAAACTGGACCTAGAAAGTGTCGAGGAGAACGATCAAGGGGATTACAAGGCCAGTAGTTTGGCTAGTAAATTGAATACTCAGGAGATTCGGGATTTAATAGTTGGAACGTATCTACATAAAGCTTGTGAGTGACTTACCCCTTTCTACTTGGTATTTTCCACACACCGCATCATTAACAGCACACACATGTGTTTATAAGCTAATGGATCGAATGCATATTGGTACGTTACAGCCGACAGACGATCAACCTTAATATTCTGTGTTGACCTCAACCACGTAGCGGAGTTGACGGACGCATTCAGACAAGCCGGGATAGATGCTCGATCCATATCTTCACTTTCTAAGCCCGAGATCAGAAAGCAGACTGTTTTAGCGTTTGGGAGAGGAGAATTTCCTGTGTTGATCAATTGTGAAGTATTGACTGAAGGTGCCGATATTCCTCAGGTCGGTAGGTTTTATCGCTTAAACCTGAATCGTGGAGCTGATTTATGTTCGCCCTGTTCACAGATCGACTGTGTTATATTAGCTAGACCGACCAAAAGCCGAAATTTACTGGCGCAGATGGTACGTCTCTCTTCCTTTTAGGTACACGTTCTACAAACAAACCAGCTGATCTATACAACAGGTAGGAAGGGGATTGAGGCTATCTCCTGAGACCGGTAAACAAGATTGTCATATCATCGATATAGTGGATAGCGTCAATAAAGCTGGAGGAATGTTGGTATCTCCTACTTTATGGGGATTGTCACATGAGGAAAAGGAGGAGCAGGAGAGGGAAAGAGGAGAAAGTCAACTGTCGCAACAGGAGCAACCTAGTGAGTTTTAGACTAGTTCTTGAACCCTCGTATACACCGGCAGTTTGGCTTACATTGTGTTCCTCCTTCTGAGGTGATCATGCTCAGGGTGACTATAAGATCACGTTTATCGACCAGGACGATCCGTTCCGACTGGCTGGTGATAGCCGGCCAATAGTCGATAAAGCAAGTAACAATGCCTGGGTAGCTTGCGGGGAAGGTAAATACATCTTAGAGGCGATGGGTGAGTCTCTCTTATTGACCGCGACATACCTCTCATCTTGCATTACTTACATGTTACGTACAGGCAATGGATACCTCGCAATCGACCCTTCCTCGCCCACTTCCCAGGCCAAGTATACTATTACGTACCGGAACGCTATCCCGCCCGAGCTCACTGGTCCTAGGGGATCCAGATCACCATTCGGAAGGGTGAAGACTGTAGGTCATGCGGATGAGTTGGAAAGGGCTTTACAGACTGGTGATAAGTATATAGAAAGGATCTTGGGCAGGGATCTATATTTACAGTGAGTGCCATACTTGAACTCAATCGCTGTTCCTGCTGATAATCTGTGATGTAGATTATCGAGATACGCATCATGGAGACGTAAACCAGCTTCGGAGAAAGCTATCAAATTGCTATTGAAGCTTAAAGGAGCAGACGATCCAACTTCGCTACTAGATGATAGAGGTCAGGATAGAGAAATAGAATTGTATGGTAAGAAAATGAATGTCGCAAGTTTGACAGCGGGAGAAGTGTCTAGTTGGTTATGTGCTGCTAGGCATGGCGCTAAGGTAACTCTGCATCCTAGTCGGATTGAATAGTTGTGAGAAGGAATATACTGACAACTGTGTTCCACAGACTGCAAAAGCTGCTGAAGATAGGAAGATTGAAAGAGCGTTAGCTAAGCAAGTGGCAAAGGAAGAGAAAGCGAGAGCTCTGAGGGAAAGGAATTTACCGCTTCCGCGAAGCATACCAACCCTTTAACCGGTCACAACAAGCGCATCAAGCTCGAATCGGATAAGGGAGAAATTTAATAGAGCGTCATCACTATAAAATAGTGTCGAGATGGACACTATTGCTCCATGCAGTCAAGCTTGCTCTAGCACCCATCCATGCTGGGCATTGGTCTCAGGAAGACATATCGCCATGCCTTTTGCATGTTGTTGAAATCTGACATCGCCTCGCGTCATGTCCATGATCATGCAAACGAGATGTTCATAGGGAAACTCAGAACTATTTAATCTCTATCGATAGGCTGCTCATGATGAGAAGTACAAGAAAGCGATTCGCCGTTGCTAAATGTCGACAACTTCCCATCTGCGGTTGTTACCTGGAGTGTCTTCTTTTTCTTTCTCCTCCTACCTCCTGGAATCTGCGCAGGCACAACCACATCTTCCACTGGGAATCAGGGCAGTGGATTTGCCAACAAGTACTTCAGTCCTGCATTATCCCTATATTTCTCAACGAGCTCAAGAACGCGCTCCTGTACTGTTTGGGTCTTAGCAGGTGTTGGGTCAGGTGTCTCGTTGAAGGCTCGATACATCCCGTCGAGATGAGCTGGGACGAACATCATCCACTTGAGCATATCGTTCAGTCGGTGGTATTTCCTCCCTTTCTTGACGCAGTCCGTTAGATCAGGTCGATCAAATGAGATGTGTGCTTCCATGAGTGCCACCTCGAGTGTGGACAAAGAGTCATTCGTTCCTCGAAAGAACTCATCCGGTAGGTATCCTGCCGGTGCAATAAACGCTTCAAATTTCGTAGTAGTGTATGACCTGTGAGCATTGCAATCAATTCAGCTGAATCATTCTCAAAGGTTGGAAAGGGCTTGGGTGACTCACCATTCCCAATCGATCACTCCAGTCACCTTGCCTTCCTCATTCGCTCTAATATGATCATATTCATCATCGTCGTGCTTGATGAAAAACGGACCGGTTTGTTGCATCTCGTCGCACCCCCTGACCAGCTCTTTAGCTTCAACAAAGCAAGGTACATCCATAATTCGGACTCATGACTACAATATCTCCTTTCCAGGATCATCTGTATACGAGCTTCGATGGTAGCGATCCACCGGTCTGCTGAGGTATGGAAAGGACCCAGGAAGTAAGGCTGTACGGAATGATATGGGTATCGATCGATAACTGGATCAACTTCAAACCCTGTAGCGTCCTTCTGGCAGGTTATACTTCCTACTTTATCGAACTTGGCTTTTTCCATGTTCATGAACCATTTGGCGAGGCTTTTGACGTGATTGATGGAAGGGTCTGATAGTGGTTGAAATCTTTCATTCCGATGGGAAAAGGAAGCCCAGGCTTCCCCAGGTATCATCGATTGATAGCAGTATATAAGTCTAGGATGAACTGTGATCCGCGTCAGTCGTTCTTTGTTCAATCGGATTGCATTAGCAAATCAGGTGAAGACTCACATTTACTATTCAAAGGCCTTGCATAAGCATTGGGTACAGCTACTCCCGCCAGATGCAGTGCCTAGATGGTCGCAACTTCACTTGCGATGTTCAACTTCAGTGGTTCGTCGGTATAATTTCGGGATAATCGTCGTCTGATCCGCATAAACCAGCTGACACCATCTTGAAAATCGATCTTGATGTGAAAGTTGGACTGTCCTTGCATGTAGCTACATGCCGAGTCCTCCCAATCGACTGGAAAATGGACAGTGGCTAGTTGCTGACCAGTTCGAAGTAGCTCGACTTCAGTTCTTATCGAGTCAATATCAAGACAGCTAAGAAGTTGAGTTACCTGGAGATACACATCGATCAGCTCTCACGCCGTACTCAATGCACCTGGCTAGGTATAGAGTGTGGTATAAGCACCTCGGGTTCATATTCTTCCTCAAGAGTATGACATAGACCAATCATGCCCTTGCCCTTTCCTAGTGAACATTCGTGTAGAGGATGCCGGTAGTGTTGAAAGCAGAATCGTTGTCGACAAGCGTAACAGCTATTTTCATATGCGAGAGCGTCGAATATGCAGTTGGCGACAGCACAAGGATAGAAAGCCATGGCGGCCGATAGCTTAAGGAAATCCACGACTGCATATCGGTATCAATGAAAACTTAGAACTCAAGAATCAAATAACAACTTGATGTGTCGATCTGTGCCCGTCTGTGCAACCTGACTCTTGTCTGACACGCCTATGCTCGTTTGAGAGGATCAGGGGAAAAAGGCTTGCCCACACGAAATGGCATCCTTTGAGTGCATATACACATGAGGACTCTATGGAATCTATATGATGATCTTGATACTCTCGGAGGTCAGCTTCTTGAGACTACTGCATGTGAGATGAACATGCTATAAGTTGCGTAGAGACGGCGTTGAAATGAAAGTGGCAACAAGTTTCGTTAGAACAGCACGACGGCATAACCGCCGGAATGCTCTCCCGCTGGCGTAAGGCTGTTTCCATCGCACGCAATTATCTACAGATGGAAAAAAGACCTCGAACCGGATGTAGTCCAGTTACTGAGCTTGATTAGCTAGCTAATAATGTATGAAAACGAGACCTAACCTTCTGCAAGGCCCAAAATCCAGATTTCTTAAATCGCCACTCCGGTTGTATGAGAACAGCATAGACGATGCGTTGCCATTGGTGCCCGCGCCAAGATCTGTACTCTATGCTGTTCCCGGATTGCCCAAATACGGTGCATCTCTCCTGTTAGAGAACAGCACAAAGGGGCAAACTTTGGCAAAACCTTCTGCATGCCCCATCATGTTCTGAACATGCCTTGCTGACGCTGATGCTACCCTGGTTGAACTTCCATTTTACATCACAAAACTACCTGATATCCTTTGTATCTCACGTAAGACCTATACATGCAAAGAGGGGATATATCAACATTCATTCCATTCATACACACATAAAATGAGATCAAGTGAATAACAGAGGTCATACAATCTGTACAAGGTTATGCGATGCGGATATCGGAGAAGAGGGGTCTGGTTAAGCAATTACACAACCACTTGGACATACATCAAACCAACTACCCTGTTGGACAAATCCTACATCTTTCCTTAATGCACCTCCATTCCTCTTGATCTGAATTTCGTACTTCTCTTCTACTGAGGTGGACGGTACATCATAATACCAAGTCAGCGTCTGGCCATTTATCTCATATCTACCATGAGTGACCTTTACATCAATATCTAATTCGAGATTGATATCGTCTTTGGTCCTGATGGACGGATTGACCGATCTGACAGTTGAAGTACCATTCTTTTTATCTTTATCGTCTCCATTGATCAAGTCGATCCTTGATGAATTTCTAGACGACAATCTGGAATTATCTCCATCTAAACCGACATCCGATGTTTCCAATCCCAAGCTCGATGCGTAATGTACGTAAGGTACGTAGATCTCCGTAGCAATTTGATCAGAAGCTATATCATTCAATTTCACCTTGACGACATATTTGAAAGCGGTGGTGGCAATGTCGAAATCGATTCGATCGGGTACACCGACGGTTCTGATTGGGAAGGGCCTACAGAAAGCTGATAAGGCTCGGGATCCATCAAGAATCAACGAAGGTGGAATATCGCCGGCTGAAATCGACTCTAGCGTGAATGGAATTTTGGGTGTGGTCAATCGAGAAGCGGTTAAAGTGGTCGACGAGGAAGTGGGAATGGATAAGGATGAGTTGATTACGGGAGAAGACTTCGATTCATCATGGAAAGTCTCTCGAGGAATATCATCTTTGCTCCATAACGAGAGATCTTCACCATTCCTACCGTACGATAACAGCACATTAGCCCGTATATACTGGTATTCATGATGGAGTGATATAGGAAAAATGACTCGATCAAGCCAGACTCACCAGTTGTCACTCCACTCGTGACAATGATCAGGAACATAGTTCCATATCGTATAATTCAGACAATTAGGTCCGTCACAAGCATTCATCGAACAGTCCAGTGCTCTTTGTTGGCTCGAGTAATCACCTTCTTCTCTTCCACCATCGACGTAGCCATAGGCCTTCTTCCCATCCTACGAACAGACCACCACACACAGTCAGCTAATATCCGACTCGCAGAAGCATGTCACAGGTTAGCTTACCATGTCATATGGAATACCAATTTCTCCTATCAATGTCGGATAACTACCGAGTATGTCTACTGTGTCTTGCTTCAACACCCCCAATTCACCTTGAACCATATTCCTGATATTCTGTTCACCAACTCTAACAGCCTGGACGATTGACCAGTATTTCTTCCTTATCACACCTATCGCATCGGCATTGAACCAATTCCAGTGTTTGGTCATCAACGTCAAACCATCGTAGAAATGCGGTGACGAACATGCTCTGTCCTTGAGGAACGATTTGGGTAATTTGGGTGGTTGTTTCAAAACCGGAGCTTGGATGAAATGGATCGATTCGGGATGATGTATTCTGATTCGAGAGGAGTAGGATAACCAGTGCAAAGACCAGAAATCGGCAACGAATTCGACTTCATGGGATGAATCTTCGGGTGACGTGACGAAGTAATCAGGTTTTAGGAGGTCACCAGTAGTGGGATCCCATACACCGTGTTGTGCCCAGACTGAAAGCTCGTACACATCAGGAAGAGATCCAGGGCACTAAATCGCTAAGAGGATGACACTCACTGCACTTGCCCATTTCCCAACTGTCACCTCTTGTCCAACCCCATTTCCCACCACCTCTCTTCTCTTCATCTTCCTTACTCAACCACAGCTTTCTTCCTTTCGGATCGATAAGCTCATGTCCCCCTCTATATGGACCCATCGCACCGAAATTCCATATTTGAACTTGTTGAGGCCGTCCTTCACCCAATCGCATACCTTCTATCGGTGTGGGTGTCGGTCCTTTCTTGAGTTGCTGTTCATCCGGGATCTTCGACAGATCGTGGTGCCCTATCAATCCTTCTCCAGGTTCATTCACACTATCCCATCCAATGACACATTCATCCAAGATATCACTCGCTTCTTCACTTATCTTCTTCGCCAATGTACCAACAGCATCGATAAAGTGGTCTTGCAAGTAATCTTGTATGTTCTTTCCATCAATTACACATTTCGGAGCGAACGTTTTACCAGCAAAGAACAATGTCCAAATGGTCTGTCCAGCCAGTCGAGTATAATTCGTCCCCCATATCATTGCTGGGAATTCCTCTGGTTTGGGGTTCTCGGCATTGGGCCATTCACAGTGTATGTATGCTGATGCGGTAGGCGTGAGGCCGTAAGGATCTATGCCACAGGCGTAGAGGGTCCATAATGGTGCGCCGGATCCACCAGTGAATCTTGACCACTATGGTGATCGGGGACATATCAGCTTGTTAGTCATAAAAGAGCCCATAGGCGAAAAGAAATGTCCACTCACCACATCCTGATGAGGATCCATAAATACCCTAAACCCCCATTCTTTACATTTCCTCAACACCTTTATTATATAGTCCATATACTCGTAGTCATACTGTTTCGGACCCCTGTGCTCCAAGCTCTCCCATGTGAAGACGTATCTCAACATGTTATAACCCCATGCCCTTAACCTAGCTAAGTGTATATCGGCTGAACCATCCTCAAGATTCAATGGGTTATTCATGAAATCTCCTTCACCCGCTTCTGCCGATTCCCAGAAATTCTGTCGAATATGCGATGGCTGTCCATTGGGGTTCTTGGCTGATCCTGACAAGTTCACTCCTCGAAGTATAAGTGACCGACCGTGTACATCTCGGAAGTTCAACGTATCGGAGTGGATGTAGTAGGGTGGAACGGGGTTGCCCGTCACTGGTGATCGAGTAGGTGGTGGGACCATTCTCCAGATAAGTGTATGTGCTGTTATGTTGTTATGTCTGGATATATGATCTGATATGTGGACAAGCGTACGTATAGGGCAATGCTCCACAAGATATGATTTCGATCTCTAATTTCTACTTCTATCAATCTCTATGTATGTGTCGCTTATGTACTCTACAGTCAGGCCTGGTTGAGATGACAGACATTTAACTTGTTCAATGGGAAAAGTGGTCCCACTTTGATTTGGTTTCTATGATCTCATCCCCTGCTCCTGTCGCAGCCAAGATCGCCGCTTTTCAGGGTGAGGCAGAGGAACACGTGGTCGAAAGTGGAGGTAGTCCGGGTACAAGACGAAATATCGCATTGTCGGTGAAACGTATACGTATTGTGTGTGCAGTGGTGTGATATGCACCATCTATTCAAGTGTTCATTGCCCATAGACCTAAGTCCACATATACTGCTACTCAGAAGCAGCTACATAGGTCTTCAAGATTGACTGGTTCCGAGTCCCATTATCAACGACTAGCCTTCCGACAACCTACTTATCGCCACTCGACCATGCCATCTTGTCGGATAACAAACAACACAGCCCATCCGCTCAACATATGTTTGAAGCAGGTTACAGCTTTACACTTTGAGAACAGTGTTCAGCCAGGACAGGCCATCAAGCTCAAAGTGAGCACTGTCTGCCCAGATTATAGAGAGCAGAATGCTGATACCTTGAACAACTCTCATAGCCTGGGAAGGTATGGTTTACCCTCGAGGTAAGTAGATACCTCAAATCTCATTCATGCTTTCGGCGATATTTCTATTACCACCTTGACCTCTAACATTGCTTCCCTTGCTCTCTGTCAGGCATTAGTAGACGATGGCACCAAAAAATCGCGCTACTCGATACTGAAATCAGCAGCCACCATAGCATTGCTATCGATAGCCGTTGGAGCTGTTGCAGCAACGGCTGGTGCAGCTTTGATACCGGAAGCTATCGCTTTGGAGGGTGTGAGTTGGCTGCCGACGGTCTGGAAGTTTGGTATAAAAGCTGATATCTTTTTTCATCATTCTTTATAGATCGCGGCTGCTTCTGTCGCGAAAGGTGCTTTAGTCACTAACTCGGGCACCATAGCTAAGATATGTGAGCGTCATATTACCTCTCCAGTGAAACCCATCCACTTCCTACTTACCTGTCGTATACTATGAATCTCTGAGAAGCTGACTTGTTTATGCTCTCACTACAGCCTCTATGGCTTTACCTCGAGCTATCGATAAATTATCGGCGGAGCTAGGTGGTTTGTCAGCACTACAAAGGGAAGGTATGTGAAACGATCTGAACTTTCTTCATATTCTACCAACCAGATTAGGTGTCTATACCACGTTCCTACCAACGTGCCGCTTCAAACATACGGCAAAAGCTGATCACCATTGACTTCCGACAGTCGCATCAATCATCGCATCGCCTACCCTTTCATCAGATGTTCGTCATCGAGCAGCCACTCTTCTTAGATCGATACATCATGCATACAAGGAAGACAAAGCGAAGTCATCTGGGGCAACAGAGGAAACCACTACTGGGCAAAGCTCTCTTCCTGAAAAGTTGCAGAGCCAAAAGGGAAAGAAGAAGTCCAAGGGTGAAACTACCAACGACCCAATAACACCTCTGAGTCTCGAGGAAGCGAAGAAATTAGATGAGCAGATTGAAAGCGAAGAGATTGATCATCTGGTCGAGAACAGACCTGTAAATTCTGGAGAGGTGTTGCTTATACATGGGATATATATGAATAAGAGGCGGGAGTTCGAGATAAGGACTGGGGACAATGGGAAATTGATATTGTGGGATCTGAAAGAGAAAGTCGTCGTCACTTGATTTGCTGTCGTGAACTTCATGAGACGACATTGACCGGCTTTAATGATACGTTTTGTGTAAGTTGTATAACACATGTAAAGGATGTGCGCTTCAGGGTGAATATCAAATCGTTGCATCATGGACTGATGGCATTGTCAAGTCTTGATCGTCGATGATGAGCGACATGACCAAACTTCGTTCAAAATACCTAAGACTGCACAGCTCCACAATGGAAAGTCGCATCATGTTCGCCCAAAGGGTAAATGATCACGCCATCGTCTCCTAGACCCAGAACCACTTCCTTTCCCCTTCCCGGCACCACCACTACCGTACCCTACACCCCGATCAGCGTTGTCCCCATCGTCAAATGCCGTCCCCTCCCATCTTATGGTGAACCTATGATCTCTCCAATGATAAGAAGTAGGGGAGTGCCCAGCACAGACTATCATAGAATCACCCCCTGACTGTGGTCTATAAGCCATATAGACGATCTTGGGTTGTCCGTCCACGGCCTGAAATGTGTATCTGCCCCTTGAGACCCGATCTGAGCTTCCATCAGTACCCAGTTCAAGGTACAACCTGAAATCAGATTGGGTCAGGTCAATTTGCTCATCAGGTTCATAATGAGTCAAATCCATGATTCATCTATTCTCGGTGTTGTCGTTCGTTGATGGTTCAGTCGGTATATGCATGAGGGATTCAGCAGTGGTTTCGACTTTTGGTGAGATGAGTTCGGTAACGGTGATCAAACCACTGTCTTTGGTAAACATGTCGAACATCTTGTATGAAGCCTGGTGCTATGAGGTGTAAGCGTAAAGATGGAGATGTTGAAAAAGCTGGTGTACGCTATATGTGAATGATCTTGAACAGCCTTTGAAATTTGACTATCGAGTGATGAAATACTCCCAATGGTGACTTACGTCTGGAGTCGAACGGACGACGAAACGAAAGAAGCTCAGTGAGGAGTCTTCACTTCACCAAAGACAAAAGATACTATTTACACCTTGTGCTCTACAGCTGATGTGCACAGTGCTTCTCGAGTCTAGACCAGGGATGCCGATCTACGACATGCAAATAGAGCGCGAAAGATCTTTCTGCAAGAATAAACGATTGAATGTCTTCTACTGTGTTCTATCTGCCATCCAAATATCGTCCGACATTGAAGTTGTGGGAATCGCCAAGGCGCTATGCTTACACTATGGCTGGGTGACAACTACAATAAAACACTGAGCAAAAACAACCTGATGGTGCACTCCATAGCCACGACTGCTGTAATCCCTCCGGATCATCCCATCACTGCACCTGATCTGTTGTAGAGGCGCGATGAGACTAAGGACATCAATATCTTGTATCTCTGTTTCTTCCACTACGTATGCATCATCGTCTACAACATGATGATCCACGTTTAGGGTTGACCGCGGCGTCCAGATTGCTCCATTAATACCGAATAGTTCCCAGCTCAGATCCAGCGCCAGTTCCCATCCTACCTCAACTGAAGCTACACTTCCAATATCACTCTCAAGCTTTGAACTGCCTTCAAAAATCGCAGGACTCTCCCTCTCAACGCTGAGTATATGTTCCCCCCAATCGAATGGGTCCCTTGAATTAGTCCTTCGAGAAGGTGCGTTAGAATTGTCAAAGTTTTGATAAAGGACTTGGATTCGAGTGTGATGGTTTCGAGATGACTGTACTCTCCAAATTAATATGGACGGAGTGGGATGAACTATGTTTTTTTTTTCTATTCTTTGCAGGGGACTTGGCATAGGATGATTGTTCAGGAGGGTGGTACGGATGCCTTCGTTTTCGATGTCATCAACACAATCAAAGGAGAAATCATCTTGTGAGCCTTATGTTCGATGTGATCTTCTGAAGTGTCTCGACAATGAATCGGAACGTCATCCCACATTGGGCCAACGGCGGTCATGATCTAGGTGAATTGAACGAAAGTAAGCCGCTGGACCTCCTGTGCATCTTAGCCTGCCACTTGATCAAATAGCCACGAACTCTGTAGTTGAATTACCAACGCGCGCTTCCAGCTGACATCATTTCAAGAACCAGTCACAGTTCCGCATCCGACGTTGTCCTATCTGGTCATTCATGCCTTATGACACCTACGATTCAAGATAGAACAGAAGAAGATCATGGAACATGTCATACTCTCTCTACACCGGATGGAACGCACTTGACATATGATACATACTCACATTTACTCTCGGTCTTACTGGCTCAAGATGATATTCCGACTCTCATCAATTTACAACTATGTTCGAAATCGCATTACACCGTCATAACACCCTACCTGTACCGGCATCTCACACTCGACGAGAAGTGTATAGACGAGCTATTAGGTCAAGCATCAAGGTGGAATGAAGGAGAGGGATATCAATTGTTCAGGTCTGTCCGATTCGGCTCCACCCTCATTCCCCATGATGATATCAAAGATATCTTGGATCTGAGTGCAGGCACAGATACTTTCGTTCATCATTCACCCCCTTTGCGGTACAAGTTCAATCTCTCACACGTCCGAAATATCACATTGAAATAGGATATAGATGAATTTTATGGATTACCCACCTCACTGCAACCGCTAGTAACCCTCTTGGGACACTATCGAAACTTTACTGGTCAATATCTTTTCCCCTCACTACAAAGTATCGCTTGTGTAGGGACGCCAGATAGCCCTCTAGAATTAGGTGAGATATGGACACTCTTATCAAAGCTATCTGCACCTACAATTGTATGTTTCAAGCATACCGAACCGTTTTTATACAGTAATACGACATTTGCATCTCTCGATTCTTTCACCGGTCCTGTGGAGAATATATCGGTTCATTCGGCGATGCCAAATTGGATACCTCGCTCGTACTCCCATCCTAATTGCCGAATCAATATATCCTACGCTGAATCATCATGTGAAGAAAGATGCGATAGGAAAAAGTACCATCCTGGTAAATCGTGTAAAGAGAGGAACAAAGAGGAGATCGCAAAGTGGTTAGTAGCTGGACCTAAATCAAATGAGGAAAGATGGAAAGGAAATTGGTCAGTGCATACAGGGTATTCTCATACGTTGCAGGATTTACATGATATCAAGCGGATTTGTATAGAGCAGATAGAAGGATTGGAAGCTGGGGGTGAAACTTTCAGAGGGAAAGGTTGGACCGGGACTAGTATATTGAATGCTAGATTATTTGTTCAAGGAATAAGATGGGTTCAAGAGGCAGAGGCATGCCGATGTTGTAATGGTGAGTACCGTATACACTTCTCTTGCTTTTTCTTACCTTGAATCTGAACCGTCAATGGCCTCAGCTGATGTCAAAATCCGGATTGGTTCAGAATTCATATAAGCAAATGCAATATGTCATATGCGATCTCGAGTTGGGTTTTTGCGTGGATCATCCATTGGTATTTCACCGTCAAGCTATCAAAGCGGCCTCAGCTTGGATATTGACACACCCATTCTTCCTTCTTCCTTCTGCCTTCTTCCCGTCGCAGTTACATCCATACTACTTATGATCTTGTCAATGCCACTCTGACACCCCGACTGTATTCGCTGACTCGCAACTACCAATCTCGATATATCGGTGGAATACGGATGAATAACATGAAAGTTATATGTATTTGATTCAGCATACATTTCAGGAAACGCAAGATAATACAAATGAAAGATACGGGTAGGTATATCATGATACTTGTATGGGTCTCATGGAATTTTTGGTGTGACAGAGATCACATTGTTCGCAAGGATGAAGAAAAATGCAAATTACGGAAGACACAGATTCATCTCACATATCTTCTATGCAGCTGAAAACGTAAGAAGAAACAATGTCAACGGAACATACTAGATACTCGTCATTCAAGAGGAAACTTCCGACTCACCCTCGCAGATACTACATCCCTCTTCTTCCTTAACTACATCTTCCCCACAAACCCATTGTATATTATCCAGCCATCTATGGGCCAACTTCGGATCCATTCCATCATATTGAAATCGATCGATCGATGCTTTTGCTTCTAGCACGAAGGGCATCACCTTGGTATCTCTGTAATCCGAGGGAGCTTTTGGTATTTCAATTATGAGAGAGTTTGTCAAACGACTATCTGCAGGTTTTGACTTTACAACTCTTATCATGCTTCTATCAAAGGTGGCCTTGAGAATCCCTTCTTCGAGTTGATCTTGCACGTACGGTGATTCTACATTCGTTGTCTCGTAGTGGAATTGACGATGATATAGGGGGAATGAGCTAAATTGCGTATGTTGTATGTAAACTTTCGTTGAATGATTTGAGAAAGGGGCAATCCACTTGATCCATTCGGAATTATCCTGCACCAGTATTGCGGATTCCTGAGTATCTTCAAAGATTACATATAGATGCTTGATTCCCCTCGTTACGACCTGACCTAGAAGCTCGATAGACCTAATGAAAGACGGAGCCCATTGATCCTTGCTTTGAATCTTTAGCACGAGGGTATGTAATTCGATAAAAGGAGATTTGGACCATATATCTGACCTGACATCATTGAGGAAACCCCATGTTTCTGTAATCACTTCGATCGTACTAGGGTAATCGCATTTTCTCAACGTGATCTGATGGGTGTATCGGAGGTTGGTAGGGTAATTCGGATAATCAATCGGCCATGGACCATCCGGTGAGGTCTGCTTGTCATGGGTTGAGATGGAGTATAGCATCCTAGATAAGTGAATTTCCGTGATTTCAATGTGTCTGTACAGATAAGGTGTGGTGATTGTGTTGTAGTAGTTGGAGGTACGACCGAAAGAGGATAAGGAGCCGTAGGAATGGGATCGTTGGAGGATGGAGGAGATGTTGGCGAGGATCTCCGTGGGTAAACGTGAGAAAGCACTATCTGAGGCGATCATGATACTGAGTACCTAGACAGCTGACAGAGAAGAAGAGGGTGGAGAGGTAAAGATGATTTGGAAGTGGAAAGAGCCAGATACTGTGGTATCATTTTGTTTTGAATGATAGTCCTTAACATGCTCTTGTACTGGACGGCAACGCACCGGTAGCATATCTCATTGTTGAGCGATCGGTGAAGCGCAGGCACGGAAACACGGGGTACTGTAGATAGGAGGAAAGCAAGATGCGGGGCACCAGAACATGCAATTATGCTTAGGATACGAGTAAGTGATTTCACCCTCTTCCCTCCTTCCTCTCTGTTCAACACTCGGCCTGATCATCACAATCATCATCGTATACCATATCACAGATGATCAAAAACTGCTATCAGTCAGCAGCGCATTTACCACAAACCAGACAACAAAATCTACGTCATGACCGGAAACCCCAGAGTCAAATCACTCTCGGATCTTCCACTAGAGATCATCCATCTGACACTCAATCACCTTCAACAATCTCATCAGCTCGGCACATTGGCTTCATTGCAGCGAGCGCCCAAGTATCATTACGATCTAACCACCCCAAGCCTATACAAAGAGATCATCGTCAATGAGGTTGAACTCGCGCAGCTGATCCTACCTGTGATATTTGGCAAAGCGATTCCGGTATTATGCACGAAATTGACGTATTCAGGACTGAGCATGGCTCACTATCTCCAATCCGAATCAAGCAAACTTTGCAAAAACCTATCGTACACCGAAAAGATCACTTTGATCCAATCACAATTCAAAGGGAACTGTGCAACACCAACCGAAGGGATATTCTCTTCAGATTTCGGAAGGGCCGAGGAAGAGGAAGAAAATGTGACCGAATCAACAACTACTTTCTCGCGTACTACCCTTTTCCCCCAACTCAAATACGTCTCCTTGCAACTCTCCAAAAGGATCAATCCCTTGCTGGAAGATATCACCCGAATCTTGAGTCTTCATTGTAATCCTCGAAGTGTATGTGTTAAATGGATGGATACAACGGACTACGAAATGAATGACATTGCTGGTAGAACGAGAGCCCTCGGAGAAGATATGTTAAAATTGATGCTATCATTCAGCAGCAATCCCGTCAACTTTGTTATCCATGCCGCTGAAACCGATTTTCCGTTCACCGGGATGGGTAGACACGAAATAATTCGAATTTCTTACCGCTCACCCTTCAAAGAATCAACGATAGCAAACCAAGTAGAGATGGATCATTTGATAGGTTTCTGCCTCAATACGGGATCTGTGCTCAGTGCTCAAGAATCTTTCCATATCGAGTCGGCGCGAATTGTCCTACCTCCAGGATTAGACGAATCAGTCAAACATGCAACCGAGACTGTCAAGTCAACTGCTGAACAATTCTCTATTGATTACTCGTCCGTATCCAACCGAAATGATTTCGACATCACGAAAAGTTATAAGTGGATTGAGAGCATACAATGGGTGTATGGTGAAGAGGCTGAGAAAGAATCACCCTGTGAGGTCTGCGGTAGTGAGTTGAGCCTTATCTTTTATTTTCCGATTCGCATGGTTGACTTGCTCATTGTTGTAGTGTCGGTATGATTGACGATTTGGTGAAGGAGGATGCACGCGATAGTACGAGTAGACCGACATGATTCAGACTAGAAAAAGATCAAACATGTAAATCTACGGGGTACATTCGATGGTCCATCATGTGTATAGGCACTATTGATGTTGTCTTATGTATACAAGATTTATAATATATGATGCGATATAATAGATCCATCATTATGTCACTGTTCGCGATGATCCGAACATGCCATTCGGTTCCATTCTTACGATTAGTTGTTAGACCATCTACCCGACCATCTCATCCCCTTGTCTCTCGTCCCCTCCCAGTCCGGCGTCAAAGGCGGTAAGAGCTCCCCCTCACCCATAAATTCATCTACATTCTCCTCCCATTCTCTCTGATGATGCTCCCTTATCCCACCACCCGCATGTGAGCTTCCACTAGCGACTTGGATAGGTAATGGTGGAGGTCTAGATAATTCGCCAATCTTGGACGCTCGGATTAACATCCCTTTACTCCGTTTACCTCTTACCACAGGCTCGTGGGAGGCTTCTGTAGCGTCATTCGAGGAGGAGCCAGAGGTGGTGTGGGACGAATGCGAGTGGTGTTGAGAGGGGATAGAAAGATGGAGCGAAGCTTGTTCGGAGGAGTGAGAGGGGCGAGGAGAGATCAAGGCTGGTGCCTGGATGGTAAGGTAGACGCATGAGTCAGCTCCAGCAGACTCATTGAGAACCATGGCCTCTGCATGAAGATAGCGCTTTCTGTATGACTTGGCACTTACAACCAAAGCACCCAGTTTCAGCGGTTCTCCAAATTCTCGCATACTTCTACTGATTTTTTTCAACCTATCATCCACAAGTAGTTGTCCGACGTAACTCCTCCGTTTATCTTTGTTACTACTTCCTTGATCTCGAATATCGGGAGAAGGCGTGGGTGTTGAGGAGAACAAATTCCGTATCGAGTGGAAAGTACTTCCTATACCTGAGATAGGTCTAGCTTTTGTTTCTTTTGAAGGTGACGCAAGAGGAGAAACTAGTTTGACTGGACTGACGTCCCTGTCAGACTGCGATGAACCATGTTGACTGAATCGACCGGGTTGAGTAGGCGTAGAAGGGTGCGAACCGAATGCTGAGACTGAAACGTGACGATATTCTTCTGTATCTCGTGGGATGGGAATACCGCGTGAAGCGACATGGGGAGATGAGTTATGAGATGGCGCGGAGTAGTATCTGAGAGCGACTGAGATCAGCAACGACGATTAAACAGGGATACAGCTTTACTCACTCCGTCTCGGCACTCATGTAGCTTTCCCTTCTTTCTCCTTCATCTCCTTCTCCTAATTCAGTGGGTCTCCCAAAAGTCCCATCGTCATACAATCCCAATCCCACACCAGCCGTCTCAGGAGGAGCAGGAAACCTAATCCTTTCTCCATCTTCAGACCATCTAGCTCGTCTAGTCCCATCACCTATCTCCATCGAAAGCTCTTGTACATCTGTGCCAGGTGTCACCGGTATACCAACACTGAAAGTCTGAGATCGCATACCCCTGATCTGAGCAGGTGGAGATAACCTCTTCTGTCCAGGCGATAAGTCTTGAGAGACCGATGGTGACCTTGACGCACTCTTTGTTCTAGATCTCGAGTAATCGGACGACTCGTTTCTTTGCGGAACAGAGAAAAACAGCTGATCATCCTCCAAGACCCTTTCATAACCTTCAGTAGAGGCAGTGAGATTGGTATTCCTCTTATTTCTCTTATTTCCTATACCGGTGGTAGCTAGTGCAGCAGTAGCAGAAGCCAGTGTAGCAGGAGAGAAAATCCTTCTACCCTGGCCTTTCTCTAATGTATTCCCACTGGCTTTTCTGCCACCTGATCCATCAGAAGAATTCGACGAGTTCGAAGGTGTAGGAGTGGTCTTTAACCATCCTAAACCGAGGTTCAATCTTTGTAACAAAGTATCATTTCTTTTAGCTAATTCCATAAGCTCATCGTCAACTTCAGTCGTATACTGTTGGGAGTTACGTCGATGATGCTGTGCGGTCCAGCCAGGTAACAAAGCTGACTTTTCGTTTGGTGATTTCACTCCTGCCCCTGCTATATCCGCGTGTTCACCAATCTCACGGGATTTATCTTTATTACCCATGGGACGACCAGGAGGATTAGAAGGTAATGAAGACCATTTTCATTTAGAGAAAAGACTGAAGAATTTTGATTCGCGAGAATGCCGATTTTTGTGGTATACACAGAAGAAGATCAGAATCACCAGGATGGCAAGAGCTAGAGGTATCAGTGCACCGAGTAAGGGACCGAGGAGGGTTCGACCTTCCGAGTCGGTAGGAATAGGGTCAATGGGCTGAGTAGGAACAGGGGGAGGATCGTTGATGGTGTCGGGGGCGAAAGTGGTGGAAGGGGAGGAGGTGATGGGTGACACGGAGGTTGGAGTGTGGGTGGAGGGGGTGAAAGTTGCAGACTGAATGGAGGATCGGCATGTAGTGATTGGATCACTCGAGGATGTAGGAAGACTTGTTGAACTGCTCGCAGTAGATCCTTGGCTCGAAAGGGCGGTGACAGTGGGTGAGGGGCTGTCTTCGATGTCAGTCGATGGCACAGGTGTTTCGGTCATTGGTGGAGCAAGATTATCGGTTCCAGTAAGGGAGGTCAGTCCACCGTAAGTCCAGCCGTCACCGAGCGGTATGGAAGGTCCGTAGTCTGCGAATAATATGGTTCAGCGTAGTATCGTGCTTGTCAGTGATTGAGCGAGAGGTTATTCTGCACTTACAGGTCAAGGGAAGATTGGCTATCGTAGTGACAGTATATGGTGTATCGTTGATGGTGGTAACATACTATTATCGAAGTTACTTCATATGTGTGTAAGGTGTAAAGTACAGATACTCACCGATAAATATGTTTGCCAGTCCGCTAAAACCAGTCCATCCGGTGCTGTACCACCTCTTTTCTCCAATCCACTCACATCAGCTGGTGTATCTGTGTATCTTGATGGGTTGGACTCGGAAACTGAACCACGCTTGCACCTAGTAGAATATCGTGACCCGAATAAAGCGAAAAGTCGACATCGTATATCGTTGTATGACATTGATGCGATTGCATCGATGGTTCGTATCGCTCTGTATTCAAACTTAAGCAACTTGGGTGCAGGTTTTGAACGAACATAGATGTAGAGAGAGTAAGTGGATCAACAGACTACTGAAAGTCACATCGCAAGTAGATACGTGTCCGAGGTACAGATGTAGAAGATGGATCAACATAATCAATTTTTCCAGGTTGTTTGTGTCTGTTATTTTCTTCTTCCTCCGAGCGGCAAAGACCAGTCAGATATCCGAGCGAGTGTCCTCCCCTGGTCAAGTGAGCTGATCCTCCTTACATTAACACCTAGACTGATTTTGGATGGCTATATGCGCTACTTGACAGTGGCTTTGGCTTGTAAAGTTAGTAATATATGCTGGTGAAATATTTTGTTGACTTGTGATCGATCACCTCAGGGAAAGTTGAGTTATCTTTTGTGCCTGAGTAGACGGATTGCGAATGAAAGTACTCGTACAGTATGTAGATGACTGGAGAATGGAGGGTAATACATGACCACAGATCAACCTTGCTTCAACCAGAACATATGATTATTGTTGTACGATGCATTACCACGTACAATACAGTAGCACGCAATTATTTTTCTATGTCACCCTTTTTATATGCCCACATGCGTCTAGTCAACCTTGACTTGTATTGCACCTTTTCTTACCGATGCGTTAAATGACTCTCCACTTTTTGTCTGTTTCTGTTTGTTTGTTTCATGTGTTGCAGATCACCAATCGACCAAGGGTAAATTTTTGAGGCAACTTATTTTGTGATCATGGCGTTCAACCCTATCTACACCGCTTCCGGCAAGCGCTTCCCCGAGGAAGTAATGCAACATATCTCGCACGAAGTCCTCTCAAGCTCCGACTCGTCCCTTCTCAAGGTGCTTCAAACCATTTCGAAGGACATGTACAAGAGTGTCACTCCAGTACTTTACCGACACATCAGACTCTCCCGCAAGTCATTTGACAAACTGTTCAAAACTCTGAAGTCGATCCCCAAAATCCAAGTGCCTACCCTCATACAGGTCTCTTCTTCCTCGCCGAATGCCAATCTTCCGAGTACTTCAAGAATCCGCCAAAATCTTTCATATATTCAAAGAATCAGTATCGATCTTACCGAATTCTCAATAAAAGAATACCAGTACGACCGGATGTTAGGTCTTTTGACCTTCCTGCGAGAATGGATGGATCAGCTTCTGTTGCCTAACGCGTCTTCCATCTGTTTTAGACTCTCATCAAGACATAATCCCCCAGAGAAAGTCCTTACGATCATTCGTTACCTTTGTAAACCGAAAAACGTATGTGTCAGGTGGGACCAGTATGATCCGGAGGATGAAGATATCTATGAAGATGATACCTATGTAGATGGTGAGAAAGAACATGTTGGTATCAGACCGATGCCTTCCACTGGATCTTCAGACGAGAAAATCACGTTCCATAATATTGATGTGAATCTCCTTCAAAACATCGGTGTTTCGTCAAAGTCGACCAAATTGTCTTTGGGAAAGATAACCCCTTGCCAGAAGGTATCTCAAAATTTGAATGGTAAAGAAAAGGAATCTTATTATTGTAGATACCATGATAGATGGCCGTACGACCACGAGGGAAAATGCGGGACGTTCTATGAGACGGAGCCACAACGAGAACTCCTGCGACGTGTCATGGGTCGATACAGCAGTTCGTCAGAATTTTCGAAAGTATTTGTAGTGCAAGGAGCCTCGGAACACTCCATGCGAGAAGACGAACTGAGGGCTTTCAAGAAGGAGTATGACCGACAGTTGGAAGAAGCAGTATCAGGTGGGAGAGTGAAGAACCGTAGTTTGGATAAGGCTAGACAGGTCAAGTGGTATATTGGCAAGGACGTAGCTGATCAACCCGAGTGCGAGGTTTGCGGTGGTGAGTGACTCCGATGAGGTCTCAGCTTAGGGAAACTAGAGCTGATGTGTTTAAGCAGAACCGATATAGGTGGTCATGAATGAGTGAGAATACCGTGTCATACTGGAGTTCTGATCCGTTCTCCTGACAACCAAGAAGAAGCTCAGATTTACCATATAATATTTGAATACCTGTGTTACTTATTGATGATGTATGCTTGGCTCATTTTGGGCTTGATTCAGCCTTGTGGGGGATAGTGTAGCGTCACCTCGATCGCCATTACTTACATACCAAAATTGCGCACTGTGTGAGGTAGGGATGTACATGGGATGTCCGCTTCCCATACAGCCAAATTAATGACATAGGCAGACGTACGTTTCCTTTCCCTCTTGATCCATGGATCTGTGTCATAGGTGTAAAACATCTACTGTAGGTGTACGGCAATACTGTATACTCTTGGTCAAAGACTTTCAACCAATTACATCCTTCCTTGGGAAAGACTGAAAGAATTGACCAGCCCCACCAACTACATCCAACATGTCAACCTCCCATGTTCATGCAAATAAACCCCGGGTCGCTTCAAAAGGGATGTTACGCGATGAACTCCTCTTGCATATATCCCACTACGTGATTTGGAATGAAGATGCAGTCACTCATCGAACCCTTCAAGTAGTCTCCAAGCGAATGTATCAGCTCGTCACTGCCGACATTTACAGACATATCTACCTTACCAGTGAGGCTCTTAGCAGACTGAGTAGTCTGTTCAGGGATCTCCCCACAAACCAATTTGGTCTCCTCACGACCTCCCCGCCTACCCCCTTACCGATTTTGCAGCTCATCAGATTTTAGAAGGAAGCTACACCACCAACGATCCCGATCCAGAATCACCACGAGTGTTAAGGATTCGACAGAATTTATCATACACTCAACGTCTTACGATCGACATGGATGGTTTGACCTACTACCAAAGCAGGTACGATGATCTCCTGGCATACGCAAGATTACTCCAGAATTGGGGTAATCAAAGGTTATTTCCCAACGTTATTGAGGTCTGCTACGAATTGTCACCGCGACATAGTCCATCAGAAAAAACTCTTATGAACGTTATGAGATTATGTGAGCCTAGTAATCTATGTATGAGGTGGAACGAGTATGATCAAAATGACGTAGATGAGCTTGAAGATGATATGTGTGTAGATAATGGAAGGGAATACGAAAACGTCACACCGATTATCAATTTCGCTCTGATTGAATTGAAACCTAAAGTTGTCAATTATCACAATATCGATGCAAACCTACTAAGCAGTCTTCTAATCGCAGTTGATACTTTAGAAAAAGTGAGGATCTCTTTGGGGGAAGTCATACCTTGTGATAAGTACTGCAGGTATTCTGATAGGGTTAACTATAAGCATCGAGGTGGATGCCTAAATTTTACGAGGAAGAAGCTCAAAGTAATCTTTTGAGTAAGATGACCAATCAATATCTTTTAGAAGAAACCGTTTCGGACATGTCGATTGTAGAAGGAATAACAGATGATTCAATGGGCAAAGATGATGTGAGAGCGTTCAGGAAGGAATATAAAAGGCAATTACAAGAGAAGGAGAATCAGGGTAAAGTCAGTCGACAAAATCTAGAAAAGGCAAAGAATGTTAAGTGGTACATAGGAAGAGCAGCGGATCAACAGCCTGTTTGTGAAGCTTGCGGAGGTGAGTACTCTCATGATCTTTCGTAATTCTACAAAAAAGATATCAGTGTTAAAGGAATCGTGTAGATCGAATATGATCATAAGATATCCAAGTTTCGTATTATAGGTATTGAGTGAAATGGTGAGAATGGAATGATCGTGACCATGGAGTCTCGTTCCCAAAGATGGATCAGGGAGGATTCCCACTACGGTATATGACCATAATAATGGTTGAGCGGCTAGTCTAACGGTGCCAGATATGAACCCGGAATGGGTGAACTGGAAATCGGCTTGGGCTGCAAGAGGAAGTGAACTTGATTGGGGTCGATGTCCGTTTGAAGCGAGTCCGATAGGATCAGAAAAATATCTTCGTCCAGGTGAATGTGCTGAGAGAGAAGCGGGGTAACGAGTCTATATAGATGCTTTGGCTCAGTCTGGAGAGTTGCCAGTGTGTCCTTGGTGTCTTCCAGGGATAGATTGAGAAGAATCAGATGAACGACCTCGCCCAAACGCTATGCTGACAGCTGATACGTACATAGAATCATCCTATCTGCGGTATACATTTGTTCTGTATATGCAGGTACTACGAAAGCAGTCGCGTCTCCTGTCTAGGCGCACGTGCCGCTCTCAATAATGTTGACAAGTAGTCAAGTGTGTGGGGTGATCCACAACTTTCTTCAACTTTCCCCGCTATCCTGTATCCTTGATCACCTCTGCGTTTGCGCACACATCAATATACACATTAATCTCGTCTTGATATTCGATCCTTTGAGTTCACTCAATCGCCAGAGTAGGTTTGTGTCTGCTTCAACATGTTCGGCGCAATAGTAGCAGGTAGATTGGTGTGAGTTCATCCCTCCCGCATGATCTATCCGACATATCAGCTAATCCATGTACATAGTCAGACAAACTTGCAGCAGATGTACGTATTCTCATCCTACAAACATAGTGCTCATCTCTCCAAACGGTCTCCTACTCATCTGCCGGATCACAGCGACGAGACCCATTTCGTTTTCCCCTTGGAACAGCCATACGAGATAAACCACTTGACCGTATTCTTGCTAGGCACAAGTAAGTACCTAGTCAGCTCTTTCATGATCTGAACCATGATCGTTTGTAATATGTAGCTGATTTCGATGGGCCAATTCAGTACCATTCCCCGAAGGTTATGGCGCTTCTGTACATTTCGCATGGCCGGGTAAAGAGTATATACCATTAGGAGTGTGAGTTTGCTCATGTTCTCCTCTTGTACTCAATTTTACGACGATCACTTTCATGTTTGTACCATTTGGTAGCGAAAATTGCTGATATCTTCATCACTTCCTCATAGCCTAACCAACACCAAACCATCGGCAATATACCGACTGCGGCCTCACCTCCCTCCCAACGCACCTCTCAACCAACCTTCTCCACCCGCTCAACTGGGTATAGAGATTGCTCCGTTAGCTCAGCTGGAACACATAGCTGCTCAGATAGCTGGTGAAGGAGCAGGCGCGGGAAAAGGAGGAGAATTGGTCAAAAAGGTGGAAGTTGGGAAAGTAGCAGAGAAAGTTGTGAAAAATGTGAGTTGTTATGCTGTATTATTCTCATATTATCTATGAAGACGAGTGCAAATTCGAACTTAGGTTCGAGGGTCTATTGGCTATACGTCAATAATAGCGCAGCTGACGATCCTCATCTATTATAGCTGTTCAATTACCTCCATTCCTTCGGTGGTGAAATCAAGTTAACGTGAGTACTCGCTCATATACCCAAGGCACCTCTCCCGCTTTCCCGTGTACCGTGCATCATGTTCTGCAAATGCTGATAATCTGTGCACGCTGTATTCAGCCCAGAGACACCCATACCGCTATCAGTCTTCCAACAATGGTATACCAATTTCACCCGAAAGATAGAGAACGATAAAGGAGCTGCTTTTTTGGACAGGGAGGATTAATCCATCATATCACTTGGAGAAAACGAAAGAACAAAGAAGGATGGAAAGGTTGCTCATCTGATGTTGTACATCTATATCTATTATTGACACATATCGTATCTTGGTCCAAGATTATATTCCGCAAATGGAATGCGATCCATCAAGTCCATCTATCCGACCACCACGTCATACAAGATCCAATATCATTGATCATGCTTTTATCTAGTCTATATTCTAGGGTCTAATACCCTAACATCCTCTTTCTCAGACTCGTATCAGCCCTCCTATCTCTTCTCCACCCTTCGATCTTCTTCCAATGATCTTCCGTCTCTACCCCGTGCTTTTGATCAGATTGCGTCATGAAGTCCATGAGGAATTCAGAGTATGTCCATTCGTATGGTGCACCAAATACCAAGTGCCTGATGCGCTGTAAGACTTTTCGAGGTTTCTTAGGTTCCGCTGTGGGTTGAGGGGGGTCGACTGAGCCTTTGTCTTGTGAGGAGGATGAAGAGGTATTGAATGAATCTGCTGCTTTGTCGTCCTTGATTTCTTGCTGGGATGATGAGTATGGATTGGATGGATTTGGAGGTAATGTTATCTGTTCAGGTAATTCTAGGAGACCTGCCCATAAATAGGCTGTGAATCGGGATTGAACTTGTGTCAAAGGGAAGGGTACGTTCTGATAAGCTGCGAAGTGAGATATTGTGTTAGATAGATTTTATAGCTTCATTGAATAGTGATGAAACGAGATTGGACAGAAATGCAATCAGAAGTAAAGCAAGATGTCGAAAGGATGATACTACATCAGTTCTCAGATCGTACGATTGTAGCTGGAGTAGGAGTCGTATGGAAGTTGGTTTCGGGGGAGAATCACAGTTTCAATTGTTCACAGAAGACATCCTTGACTGAACCTTTGATTGGTAGATGTGAATTCCAAGATGATTCCATCTTATCTGGTCTTGTAAAGAAAATTGCACTCACACAATGTCGGGAAACTTATCGTCCTATCTCCTTTTAAGAACAACAGCAACTCGTCTAAACCATCTACACCCTGTCCTTTGATCCCATTTTCTTCCCATCCATCTCCCTTTTGCCTCTCTTCACTCTTTACGTTTCCCTCACTTAACCTCGTCTTATCCCACGGTTCATCCGTTATTTTGAAGAAAGGGAAGAGGAAATTGTATCCCGTAGCAAAAATGATTACATCCACATCGTCCAATTCCCTCTTCTCACCTTGCTCATCCTCTTCCAGATGTATCGTCCCCTTAGTATGCGATTGGCTTTCATCCGGAGGTGTAAGATGGGAGATCAATGGGACGTGCTGAATGTATTCTGCCCATGGACCCTCGGTAGCTGAATACTGAGTGTATCCAGAAGTAGATACGTATACTTTTAGGTATTCTTCTTTGGAAAAGCCATTTAGGGGTTCTCCAGATGGAGAGAATTTGTTGATGTTTTCAGAAGCTAATAACCTCGAGATATCACCTCCTGAAGCGAATGATCCGACGACGAGGACCGTCTTGCCGATATAGTCGGAAGCGCGGTGGAAGAATCTTGAGTGGATAATTTGGCCTGGGAACGTACTATGAATGTGATCAAGGATTTGAAAATCAGTTATAGCGGTTGAAATAACTGGGTCCTACTCACCTCAACCCCTTGATGGGAGGTATCCAACCATCAGAATAATGTCCATTCGAAACAACCACATAATCGAATTGTTCTGACTTTCTCTCATCGGAATGTAGATTATTGCTCTCAATCGTCCATCGTTTTTTATCACTACTGCCATTCTGGTCTTGCTGCGGGGTAAGATAAACCCGTTCGACTCTAGTTGAAAATCGAATATGTTTCCGAAGGTTATAGTGCTCAGTGTAAGATTGGAGATACTGTTCGACTAGCTCTTTATTCAAAACACACCACAATTAACCATATTTAGCATTGAAAGAAGGATATGAGTGAGAGTGGGAATGAGAGTCAAGTGTCATGGTATGTGAAATTGATTGACTTACCTTGTTTGGGGAATAGAGGCGTATCCTCAGGAAATGGATATCCTCTAAATGACATTAGATCCTACTCCGCTTGATAGTCAGCCAGTTCCACGGTGGAACGAAACACGTTTTGAGGAAAAAATATGTTCCAGACAATATGGTATACACTTACATGAGGTAAGTTCGTCCTTAGTCCTTGATACATCGGAGATGGATTCGTGCCTTTCGGAGGGTATGAGTACGTCTCTTCGTTGTTTTCTTTCGATGTGAGGTGGGTTCGAATATTAGGTTTGGGTTGATCGTCCGTCAGCCTATGTCATAACAGACGTAAGCACACATGCCCCTTCACAGTCAAACTCACCATACACCCCCTACATCGCTCTTGCTCTCGAAACCCACTATTTCCAACTTAGTCTTACCCCTGACATCTTTATGCTGATCCCAAATTTCGAGGAGTTGTTGTATTTGAGATAATCCTGATGCTCCTGCACCGATCATTCCCACTCGTGTGGTCGGTAGAGATGGTGAGGGGGCAATGGTCATTTTGATGATTGAGTCGAAAGGCTGCAAGATTGATGATGTGGATAAAGGCGAATACAAAAGTAGAGATAAGGATAGTACGAATAGCGAGATTGTCATCCAAGGATATCTATGAGCGAGTAAGTTGATTTGTGGTACAGCCATCAATGTCTCTCGTAGGTCTCACGAGAGAGCGTCTGAAGGATTAGAAGACATATAGCTCAATCCCAAGACAGGTCGTCGAGTAGATTATGGGTATTTATTTTTTTGTCCCTCACGAAGATCCGGATGGTCACGACAGCAGTCAAGATCCGATCCCGAATCGATCGGACATGTCCGTCCCTCCGTCCTCCCCTTCATGCTTCTTCTATCGAATGTTCATGGCTGCTATATTGCATGCAGATATATACAATTCATAATTTACAGACAACATATTGAATGATATGGAGAAGATACCATGACAGGGCATGATATCACGACAGGTATGACATATGAGCTTGGATGATGTCGTGAAATGGCTACTCGAAACAGTGACACCAGCTAGTAAAGTTCTACCTTTTCCTCTTTGGACCGGTGACGGTACTGGATAGTCTAGCTTGCAGGGGTATAATACCGCCTATACCAGTCCCATAAGGACCATATCCACCAGGTAAAGGGTTTCGACAGACCTATTGGATAGGATTCGTCGATCAGTTAATTGTTCATCTACGATGTATCGGATGGTCATGACATATACGAAACCATACTCACAGGACATTCTCCTTCAACCACCCAACTCTCATCCACCCTCCACAGACATTTTAACCTCTGTTCCACTTTCACCTCGTCCGCACCGGGGATTTGAACCGCTTTGATCCCTTCCCACTCTTCTTGTGGTATCTGGGCGTCTTTCAGGGACTTCTCGCATTCTTGAGTTAAATGGTATAACCAGAAATCGATCAAGAGATCTTTAGTCCATTTGGTCGGTCCCCCAGTCATACCATGCATAGATACCGTTCGTTGAGGATTACGATTGGTGTGATGGTTCCTACCTCTTCCTGCGGGACGGTTCAGCATTGGATCGGGATATGGGTTGGGATTACGGCCGATAGCGGCGAGGAGAGATGAATGAAGGCACTGAGCGCAAAGGATGTGGCCGCTGGATCAAAGTGTAACGTTAACATTGTGGAAAAGGAATGTTGTCATGGTGGAAAGTGTCTATCTGAAGTATGAGATAGGAAAACGACATTGATGCTTACCAAGGTGTCATCACAGCCTGCGAAGGAGGACAGAAACAAACAGGACAAGCTAAACACAGCATCAGACAAGGTCAATGATCCATACCATCTCATGCATGAATGATAGGCAGCTAAAGGATATGCTGATAGACACCCACTGTAACCGCCAGCCAACGTATCATCCTCGTCCACCTCTTTCTCTTCTTCCCCTCGAACACCTTTACTCCTATCGTTAGAATCGGTTTTTACCGAGTCGACAATTACATCTGAATCACTCCTTCTTCTTCTTTTCTTCTGAGGCGACGAGTCTATCAATTGTATTGAATTGTCTCTCTGGGGGTCATCGGATTCTTCAGGGGATGATTGGATTTCTATAGGTGTAGTAGCAGGGACGATCGCTCTTCCTTTTCCTTTCTCTTCCGTTGTGTACCTTCTACCATCGCTCGATTCGGATGAGGAGGAGGAAGAAGAGCTGGGAGGCATATGCCGCGATCGACTGGAAGCATTATCACCATTTGGTAAAGAAAGAGTATTCTGGGATTGCGACTGGTATTGGTCCATCACGTCTAATATCGATTGGTTATATCCAGGAGGTTTTCGTTGATATTGACTTTGATGTCGAGTATCATTAGGTGAAGAGGAATTGGAAAGATGACGAGTCGTTGATGTTTGAGGTTCGGTTGCTGGTGGAGGGGTGAGACTACTTTCCCTTGAAGTGGAATTCGAATTGCTAGGTACAAAACTTCCTCCATCGGATTCACTATAGACCGTGACGTTAGAAGGCAAACTTCCACTTCGTTCTATCTGATTAGGCATATCGCGACTACCTCTTCTTCTGATATTATCCAACACCCTTCCACTCCCAGTGCCACTGCCGGCAGGTCTACTTGTGGTTGAACTTGCTCTACTAGATGTTGAAGATACCACCGAATTACCCCTTGATGATCTTCCTCTAGAACTTGAACTACCGTCCCGGAATCTACGACGCGGCGCGATGGCCACGTCGGCCAAGGTGGGTTTGGGTCGTGATTCGGAATTTGGCGAAGCAGGGGGTGATCGTGGACTTCGAGTTGAACGAAGTGGAGGTCTCATCCTCTGTTATGTGTAAGACTGTCCAAAATTTCACCTCTTATCTCTGAGTATCGGGCAATTACAGGTGACTGGAATGAAGATGATGCAGAGTCGGGGAGGGGTTGATGGGTGAGGATAGGTGACTAAGCTTCCCAAGTATCGATATGTATATATTCGTATGAAAGAACAAGGATTGAAAACCGAGATACAAGATTCGTTGATGGGATCCGGCTCCCGTGCATCATACTCGAGTACCTCCCAGAGGTGTCAGGATCAGGCACGCGTCTTCAAGCAGAGTGGCGAATATAGGCATGCCCGGTCTGAAAATCCTCGCCTCGTGGATTGGATTTCACTCTTTCTATCTTTTCTTTGTCCTTCGATTAAATGGATCTTTTCTTGGGTCATAAAAGGTGGTTTATAATCACTATATACACATACATATTCATCGAGTATCACTATAGATAGAGTGATTACCAGCCAGTCGAACAGTCTTTCATCCACAACCAATCAGACAATCAGCTCATAATGCCTAAGGTGAGTCAACAGATGCTTTCCCCTAATGAGGAGGATGCTAACTCGTATGTGTCTAATGACGTACAGAATAAGGGAAAGGTATGCGATACCCAGCTGTCAAACCAAGATGTGTGACTGTATAGCTGATCGTCTTACTCACTCCCACTCCTACAGGGCGGTAAGAACAACCGAAGGGGAAAGAAAGAAGATGGTGAAAATAAGCGAGAATTGATCTTCAAAGAAGATGGACAAGAGTACGCTCAAGTGGTCAAGATGTTGGGTAACGGTCGATTGGAAGCCAAATGTCTTGATGGTGAGACGCGATTGGCTCAGATCAGAGGTCAGATGAGGAAAAAGGTGAGTTGGGCGATTCTATTCTGATTCTGATCATATTCGTTGAATATCATGACCATCATCGTTTTATGAACGATTCGAGCTATTATCAAAGTCTAGGATATTGATTTGCCACTACCAGAGGGACGGAATGCTGATGACCTGATATAATTTCCACCTTGCACCACAACTTACTACCGTCAACTCGCTCTATCTCGCTCACATTACAATATTCCATGATTTTTCAATAATCCTTCATCCCACAACCTGTAGGTATGGATCGTAGTAGGCGACATCATCCTTCTCTCCTTACGTGACTTCCAAGACGACCGAGCGGATGTTATCCACAAATACACCGCCGACGAAGCGCGTAATTTGAAGACCTATGGAGAATTGAAAGATTTCACCTTGGTCGAAAATGCAGAAGCTGGTTCAGAGGAAGAAGAGGAAGGTATCGAATTCGAGGAAGCTGATATTGATGATATCTGTGAGTACTGAGACAAAGTCACTCTCCCCGATCAGCCCTGCCTTTGTATATAAGACGCGTTTGCTAATCGTACGTTTTCTCGTCGAAATTTTACTTCTCTCGCAGAAACCAAAAATCTCGAAATCCCCTTACTCCTCTTTCGTTTCATATCTCCTCTTACCGATATCATGTATACCCGCAACGCAACGCATCGTTCGTGCATGTATCTGCTATCTCATTTCATTGTATTCACGCTGGCTCCCACAGAGATATCGAATGCATGCAAAGAGAATTTGTGTCGTGTATGAAATTATACATCTAATGATGGATAGTACGGAAAGCTCTTGAGGATACGCATGCTGAAAGATTCAGAGACCGATGTTATATGGGCTGAGTCGTAACGCAGGTCATCGGTAGGCTAACTTCTAGTCGTCGATTCTCTCAGCATGGCTGCCCAGCTTGTATCTGGAAGTGGAAGAAGTTTCCAGTCAGTCATCGAAACATGTCGAACATTAATGGGTAGACTTCGAATTGGTGGGGACTTACATTTCTTTGGTCGGTCGTCCGAGCTCTCCGCAGTGTCAGCACCTATCATGAGAAAGCAAATTAAGACCTCAATGAGCTGATCATATCCAACGCAGGAAATCGACAGCTCACCTTCCTCTTGATCCTCGGATACTGTCAACTCGTGCAAAGCCGAAGTCAAATTTGCTTCGTCATTCTCTTGCCAATCACCCATTTCTTCAAGGGTGAACTCGAGGTCGGAAATGCTTTGTACATCTTTGAACGGAGTTTTGCTCATGACCTTCTTGTAACTATCATATTTTCGTTGCAGACTGAACCTCGTCTTTCTCGACATGTGAGGTAGAGGTTTACCTTCCGAATCAAGCACGTTCCCTGAGATCATGCTCTTAAGTCTGTAAAGATGATTCAAATCCAATTTAGATTTTGCTGAAAATGCTTCTTCAGCTAGGTTCACTAATCGATCATTTGGATACATCTCTGTGAGATTACTCTCTTCGATATATCTCGCTCCGGCTTCAGCTTCCGATATTAATCTTTCAGTGTTATCAATGATTTCCGTTCTGCATGATGACACAGTCTCCGACAACTGGTTATACATGTCTTTGAGTTCATGATGAACCAGCTTCAATCCAGATTTCTTCTTTGATCTTGTTCCCAGCAAAGAGACAGCTCCCTGCAGTTCATCCAGACTCCGGTATTCGTTCTTAGGTAAAACGCTTTTCAGTGAACGGTCGGAACATATGAAGGAGTTACATTGCTTTGTGGCTGATTGAGCCACTGCCGTACCTTCCTGGATCAGGATCTTCATGTCAGAAATACATCGACTCGGGTTATCTGTGATGTTCAAGGTATAGTTCATTTTTCTCGCTCTCTTTCCCAAATCCTCCGCTAAGAACACCACAGCGGGTGTACCCTCACGACAAGGTAAGACACGCACGACTGGCGATTCGCCGGTCTTTCTCCTCGTCGTATCTTCATCGTCTGTATCGTCATCATTCTTGGCAGTGTCCTCATCATTCGCCCAACCGATCTTCAATTTCTTGTCGAAAGACCTTAGATCGTCCAGTCGGGTCGCCCGTAAGATAGTGACAACTTGATCGTCCGCGGCTCTAACTTTCTCGTCAGTTTCCTCATCATCACCATATTTGTTGACCAGTTCGAGAGGTAACTCTCGGTATCCACATATTCCCATGAGGTGTTCATGTTCCAGGTTTTCGACAAATTCCTGAGACCCTTGACGGAACTCGTCAGCAAAAGATCGACCCTTCTGAATCTCTTCCTCTGAGAGTTTAGGGTACAATCCGTTGAGAGTATTGCCAATAGCCTGAGAGGCTCGGAGATATCGAGCGTAGTCTTCTTTCCAATCCGTCATCATTTCCATAGCACGTTCTAATGAATTTAGTTTCTTTAAACTCCTCAAAGGCCTCGTCGTGAGTCTTCTAAGGGTTTGCCCCATTTCCAACTGCTGAGCATTCGATCTGCTTAAGAATTCGCTCATAGACCTCCTGACTTCCAGATCAGACAGTAAATCATCGATAGTATGCTTGATAGCCCAGCAAGCTGTCAACTCCGCTGGCTTCTTACGAGAGTTACCATCACCTTTGAGACTTTCCAGTAAAGGCTTCGTCCCAATCTCAAGCTCTACCAATGGATTTTCGGTGTCCTCGAAGAAGGATCTCCATCTTTCTGACTTGCTTTGCATTTTGTTTTCAATGATCTCGAGATTGGTCTTCACATTGTTCATCTGACCTTCTGTCAGTTTGGCCGAATCCTTACTGCCAACATAAACCAGGCCCAGGAAGTTGTTCATCATACCTCTCAACAGTCTGTTCCCGTCATAGGTTAACCTATCTCTGTTGTGCAGGGATACAACTCCGTTTTGGATGGCATCATCAATAGCATTCTGGGCATCCTGGGATCCTCTTAATGCCTCAGAGGTCAAGGCAGCATGACCTTTTTGTACTTCCGAAAATCGTTCTTCCAGATCTGCGGGGAGCTCTATAGACTCGTCATCGTAAAATTCTTTTTTGAACACAGACATGTTGGGATGGGTAGCTTCCTGCTGGATGTACTTTACTTAGATTTAAGTATAGCGTTCGTCACCAGGGTGGTTCAGAGAACAATCAGAGAATTAAGCGAAATAGTGATAATGTGAGGAGTGTGCTGTAAGGTACGACAGAAGTAATATTCTACTGTAACTTGGTGGGGGTGGCAATTTTTAATGTCCGTTGAGGTTCCAAACTTCTTGGGACAGCGGTCCGGTAAGAATCATGACATCAAATTAGATCAAAGGTCCATCAATCAAGATCCTTTGACGAGACTCCATCCCCTGAAGCGACTGTATCACACTCTGCATCACACTCGGATGCGCCAAATTCGTAGGCCCAACCGTTACTCTTCATTGAGCTTTGATATCACCTTGCTCAGTCTTCAGTTTTACTGTACATCGCTGATCATCAGGCTTCTAGGCAATATTATAGTTTTGATACCCTGCTGTGCAATTCAGAGGGCAACATGATTCCCATGGCGTGTATCCATGAATGAAGGAGCCTACAGATCCCTCGTTACACAAGAAAACGGCTTGCTTGGTAGCGCAGGGTCATGTATGTGTGATGACAGGCCTCCTCAAAGTAACTCGGCTCATCTCACTACAAAAGAGCCCACAAAGTATCGTGAAAACTGCACCCGATACTGTAGTGGACTCTGAAGATGTTTGCGTTTGTCCTGAGCGATGCATCCTCGGTCTTCGAGCCTCCCTTTTCGTCCGAAGGTGTTCATCCATTGTCATAGAAGTTAAGAGAGGTATGTCATCGTTCTGACGCTCGAAGGCATCCAGGACACTTCCCCTTACTGCACATATAAGTTCGTGGGATTTTTACAACGGACATCCTCTGTTTTCAGGTCCTCAACAAGCATTGTAGCTTTTCGGAACCATACAGCTCCGCCTAATCCTTCAGATCAATACCTCTCACCGGTGTTCACATACCTGACTGATCCTAAATTCAGGACATGTCTACAAGCAATCAAACCCCAACGACTCGGGCGGATATTGTGAGCGGCGTCCCTCCCGATATCCTGACGGCAATGCGAGGAGGACTTCGTGACATGGCCAATATCGAATACGAAAGGCTACTCAAAGCTTCAAGAGAGCATCAGATACTCTTGACAAGTGATGAGATTGATCAAATGACCGTTCACCATGCCCAAAGTATCCCACTTCCGTCAGAATTCAATATGAAGAAAGTATATAAACCGAGAATCAAGGAATACGTCGAAAGGTTGGAAACCGTTGGCAAAGTGGCTGCCGATCTTCATCCCGATACTGATGGACGAAACTTGACCGAGAGCGCAGATGGCCTGTTGGGCTCACAGGATCTCGAGACCGTCGCAACCGAGCTGGCTACAATCCGATCCAAGAGCGTGGAGAGAGTTTCTAGCTACCTGTTCAATAAGGCCGCCATTTCCTGTTTGGCCGAGATCGAAGAAGGTTTTGCTAATCTCAAGAGCAAGACCGACGCCAAGGTTTGGAAACTCATAGATAGAGCGACGGCAGGGTGCAGATCCGCAGAGCAAGTTCTGTCTGATCTCGGTCGCGGCATGACCTATGAGTTGATCTCCCAGCTCAACCAGAAGATAGAGGCACTGGGAAACTACGATAACCCCGGTGTCAAAGACAAGGTTCAAAGCTCGATCCAAGACAACCTGGATTATACACTTGCAGCTGGGGAACCGCTATTTTTTGGACATCGATTAGGAGATCTTAGGAAGCCCAATCTACTATCATCAGCCTCATTCAAAGAGGTGCGGGCAACATCAGAATCCATCAGAGATGAACATGAAATCTCAGTCTACAAGGACAGAAGAAATCGGAAGGCAGCATTCAGACACAGGCAAGCCAAGAAGGACAACTCCGTTGGAGAGAACTCTGTGCTACAACAAAGCTGTCTAGACGATTTGACGGGCTGGTTGAATGAGAATCGATGAGAGCTCAACCTAAGGGAGGATCCGCCGTATGCCCATGCTTTGATGCAATATGTGAATGACACGGTCTCAGACATGCAATGGGAACATTCCAAATGGCAGGACACTCAAGTCACCGAACACGGTCGAAGACTAGTATACGCCCCCGAGCTTCAACGTCTTACCCTGCCCAGCGAAAAGTACGACCACATGATGAGTATACTAAAATCCAGTGGCGAGAAGGACAGCAAGGCTAAGGAGTTGTGGCGATCAATCAAAAGAACTGAACTAGATCATATTGTGCTCATGAAGAAGGCGGAAACCATCTCTCAAGTTGCTCCCCGATCAATGGCCAGGGAGATCCAAGCTCAAAGAGCTCAGTTGCTGGACTCAATCAATCGGGATGCGTCATACACCGTCAATACGGTACGATCAGCCGCTCGCGCTTTCTTGGACAAGGCGAACTATAATCTGCTCATGCTGAGTGATATCTCAGGTGTCCCCACGAAAGAGCTGATTCAGGGCGCTGCCAAGACCACAGGCAGATCAGGAAAGCCTCGCTTGACAGGGACTGTAGTCACGGACACTATGGCTTCTGGAAATTGTTATCTTGCTGCCTCCAAACAGCAGTACCAAGATTCATTTAGCAAATACGCCGAAACTTCACATGGTGAGAAGACTCTATGGTCCGAGTTTGAAGCCATCATTCCGGAGCTAGTATCAGGGGCAGACCCAGAAGGGGAGGAACATGAAAGCGAGGGTGAAGAAAATGCAAAACCTCAAGGCAGCTCGGGTAAGTCATCTCCCCTCTATCATCCCTATAGTTACCTACAGACTCTGATCAATATGTACCGGATGATGCTACTGGTGTCTCAGCTGCTATAGAAGAGATGAAGTCCAATACTCTCCCTGGTGAGTTTTAACGAATTGTCCGAAAGTGTCAGCTTTACGGATGTCATTGTATCCTCTTTGCTCCGTGGGTCAGATCGTACTTATGCTCAAGTTTTACAAGGACCGCCCTCTAAATAGTACAGCCCGGTAAGATACGTTGAATAGCAGTGCATGTTTGCTGTTCATGTCATTCCGTCTATTCCAAAGTCTCCTGTGGGAATTTCTGGTCGTTGAGGAAATAGTGTGTCCTTCGCAGTACCACCGGATGGAGAAGGGTGCCTTTGAACTGTACAATATACCACCTGAGCATTGTTTTTCCCCCATTGTTTCCGTCACAAGAGGCAGCAATCCAAAGGTCTTCGGCTCTCTTCCTGTGCAGCAGCCATCAATCAAACTCGCACGTTCGACATGGGAGTTCGACTTTTCGTTGTCGAGCGCAACGCATAATCTGCTCCATTCGCCGCTCAGGCGCACAATTGAAAGGTGAAGCAGAAATCCTGCATTATATCGACGTCATCCATTGGTCGAGGCTTGAAGGGTTGAGCATCGAAGTCAACCGTTGAACACCGGGGTAGCGATAGCTCCCCGAATAACTGAAGGTACGAAAGCAGAGGATCTTTTGTTGTTGTTGTCCTTTATGTAGAAGCCCCATAGGGTATATCGCCTTCTGTTCCTCCAATGCCTGGTGTCTGATATATAAACGAGGCGCTTCAGTCCATTTTTAGTGTAGTGCCAGCTGTCTTCCACCCAATTGCCACTCAAACCCCCACTTCCGACTACTGCTTGAATTCATCGCAGATACAGTTCTTCACTTGGTCATCTCGTATAATATAGGGACATGGCGTCGGAAGGCGAAGTAACCATGGCTGACTTGGCAGCGGCCATAGACTTCAACTCCCGTGCTGTCTCAGCCGCTATTGAAGCTTTACACCCCATTGCCACTGAGGAGTACAACAGGCTGACGAAAGCTGAGGGAAAACAAAATTTCACTTTCGGTGGATGAAATTGATCAATTAACTTTACATCATAGTCGATTGATCTCTACTCCTTTAGGTCCAGATCCAGAGACCGCAAAATTACAAGATTTGAAATCTTACTCTACTGGTTTGAAAGGACTGGAAACGCTCATTAGATCACACGAGCGCAAATCCTCCACACGCTCGATCAATCGTGGGCTGAAGGAGCTTATCAGAGCTCTGTCGAATTCCGAGGACGGTCAGAAATCGAGGTCAGAATTAGCAAGAAAGATAGCAGATGAACGATTATACGGAAATGATAAGCTCTCTTCGTACCTTGCTCGAAAAGCTGTCTTGGGCCCAATTTCTGCAGCACGAGATGTTTTCGATGCAAGAAAGGATAAGCGTTTAACTAAACATATCACTAGAGCCTCCAGTGCTTGCGCCACAGCTAACACTAACCTCTCCGCCTTGGATGCAAACATCTCTGGTAAAACTCTCTTTGATTTTCGGACCAATTTAGAGAGATTACATGATATACAGGATACGGACCTTCGATCTGTAATTGCCAAGCATGAGCGAAATGTGTTCGAGGGGATGATTTACTCCTGTCGGGACAAGTATGAAGGTTCTCGTTTGAAAGATATCCGAGATACGGGCTCGGATCCCTCATCATCGGCCAACGACATTACCGCTAAGCTGAAAGACATGACTCTCGAACATCAAAAATTGACAAGAAGGAACACCCAAATTGTGAAGGCTGAGCATCAGCAAAGACTGAAAGCCAAAGACATCGACGTCGAAGATACTTCACTATTGAAAGCAAGCGTGCTTGAACACATGAAAGGGCTTCTGGATTGCAGCGAATATCAAGTCGTGCTCGATGATGATCCAGGATACCATTCCGAATTGCTACAATATCTCAAAGAGAATTACGAAAATATGCAATGGGAATTATCCAAATGGTATAGTAGCCAAGTTGACATGTATAAACAAGCTTTTCCTACACATAATCTTGATGAAACCAAAGTCCCAACTGAACAATTCAAATCATTTATGAAGACTCTCAATTCTGATCAGACCAGAACTCCACAAGGAGAGCTCGCATGGGTAATAGTGAGAAAAGAGGAATATCCGAAACTTGAAATTATCAACCGGGCATCGAGTATCATCTCACATGGTGTACGTAGAATAACCAAAGATATTCAAGCTGAAAGAACGCGCTTGATAAACTCACTGAATCATGATGCTTCATACCAGAATGAGCCCGTAAGATCGGTGGCACAAACTCTCTTGGGTATAGCCACTTACGATCTTCTCAGTGTTAGTCATACCGGTGAGATCGAGGTGGGTAAGTTGAATCGCGGTAAGGACGCACATGCGAAGAGATCTAGAACTACCGACTCAGTGAAAGATACAGTACTCCTGGGAAGTGATGATTTAGCAAGTGCTACTGAGGGATACCTAGCATTGTATGCTGATTACCTGAACACACCTTTTGGGAACAAAAATCTTTGGTCGGAGATCGAAGAAATGATACCTGACCTCTCGGCACACTCTAATGCGTCGAAAGAGCAGGAAGGTCGTGAATTTGAACAGGAAGAGGGTACATCATCTCGTACAGGTACGCCCTATACTACATGACTGTTGAAGGGTATCTGACTGATATTAATGGCTCTCACTTTAACTGTAGATCCCGCAGACGTCACTGAAATGTCCCATCCTACCGACCTAGACAGCTTTGAGGCTGCAAGGTCTTACGTTCCTCCCAGTGAGTACTTTGACAGCCAATCACTACTTGGGAATGGTAACGACTTCACTGACAAGTAATGTTCGCCATAGTTCGCAGCTGGGCGGATGTGGTCAGAGATTCCATTGGCAGCTAGGAGAAATGGCAACAGTAGCTGACACAGAGCCTTCACGACCCACTGGTCCACGTCCATAGTGCATGTGCATTTAATTCGATGTCTGATTCGGCTGAACATGACTTCGTACCTGGAAATCGTCTTGGATGATCAGAAAGGCGGGCATCCTTTGGTGACGGGAAACTCCTCGACATGTTCCGCCCGCATCACTCGTCACCCGGGCTCGAAGCTCGATGCTCGATGGCAAGCAAAGGCTATTGTCTATTACCGCATGCAGCAGCGTTCCGTCTGTATTCATAATGGCAGTAACGCACAGACCCCGCTATAAGCCCAGGCAGGTCGTGTATACCACACACTCGAAGCTGTCCTCACCATGCGAGTGAACGATAGTGATAACCCAGCACGATCTGTCAAATCCTTCCTTTTGAATTCATACGAGTACCATGCTATATTCATCAGCTTTCGCTCAAAGCTTCTGTCGTCGAGCTCTTGAGCTTTCTATCATAAGCCTAAAGAAATACGCCAAACTCGTTACCCGCAATGACCAACAGCAAAACCAAAACCTCCTCCGAACCTGCTACTTCCACTAAAAAAAATAAAAAAGACGCTAAGAAGGATGGGAAGGACAAACAGAAGTGAGTTATTCCAAGTTCCAACAGATCGCTGATTTTTAGCTGATCTTGATTATGTCTTTCACACTATCAGTGCATCTTCCGGAGGTAGGTATAAACCCTTAGAGTATCGCTCGTCAGGATATCAGCTGACGACAACCTCTACATCGATGAATTTTAGGAAAGACCGCAGCTGGAAAAGGCCAAAAATTAACCGCGGGTGCCAAAAAGAAATGAGTAGAGGTATCTTTCAGCAAATGAAGAGATGGTAGCATCTTCATTTTGTGGTCTAGAGAACGGCCAATTGGTGTGAGAAGCTGGAGCTACCTTTTCATATTCTGTGTGATAGCTGTTATCGCGAGAGTCAATATCCATATCCCATACCTTACCATATGATACCATGCATGTGTACATATATACATTCCCCTTGGACGGCTTGTGACCTTGTTTTGAGGCGGGCTCGTTGTACTTTCGAGCAGTATTACTATGCAAACTGTCAATAGAGGATAAGCGGGCTTCGGATGAGCGGGGATATCTCCGCTTCTGTAACAAGGCTTTGAGTCGGATCGGAAGGAAATGAAAAAGGGGAAAAAAAGGGATGTCAAGGAGGTGGAGGTCTCCGATTTCCCAGATCAGACAACGAAAACTTCGAGATGCAGACTACTGCCTTGCCGCAATGTACACAAATCGTTCACAGTTCCATCTAATCGAGTCCATGTCAGCTAGACTGCTCTCTTCACTACCCATCTTACGCCTTTTTCATCGATACCAGGGACTAAACCAACCTGCGCTGTACTCGAGAGCGGACTTACGGTACAAATGAAGATACCCATAACATCAATCTAATAGGTCACTACACTCATTCTCACGCACATCCTCGTTTGCGTTTCAGCAAAATCGATCATCTATACCGTCTTGCACATCTAATCTCAAAATTAAAGCTCCTGGTCTCCCATCAACTCGCACTGAGATCCTAGACATACGTCGAATTCAGCGAATTCTTGCTGGAGATAATACGATAATACACACATAGCAAGATGTTGACTAAAGCGACGTATGTCACGGCATACTTCCCGTGTTGTATATCATTGTGTTGACTGTGCTGATCACCCTTCTCATACCTGTAGAGCTCACATTCGTCCGTTCATCCGACCATTGCAATCTTCTGGTGCTGGTCCAGATCACTTCACCGCCAATCCTTCGCTCCTGCATCATCTTCCCTACGGCGGTTCTGGAAACTCCTTAGTTGCTCAGGGTCCGAATCCCACTCAGACTGCTGGATCAAGTGGGAGTGCAGGCAGGCATGGATACGGTGGGAATGCAGGAGCTGGAGGAGGCTATACGGTGAGCATTAAGCTACCACATTCCTCTAGCAGTCCAGGCCAAATAGCTCATCAGTTTTGACACTTTAGGGCCATGCCAGAGCATTCCTTTCCCTTCCTCAGACAGCTTCAGTCGATCCCTCATTAACACTCTCCAACTCAGATGACAACCAGTTGCAAGATCAGTCATCAAACAAATCATCCTTACTGCTCAAACATCGACTGTCCAAACGAACTCGAATAATCGGTCCGAACGATGGCGTCGGAAGGGAGGTAAGGCGGGAAATCGAAGGTAGAGCTGGAGGTAGTAAAGTCACCGTAATGGAGTTGGAAGGATCAGAAGAATTGGAAAGATCAGAGCGGCTGGGATTACCACCATCAAGTGGTAGTAGAAGACGAAGTTCGATTGCTTTCCCATCTCAAAGCGTAATCTCCCCTCTTGCATCCTCGGAAGCCTCATCTTCCCGTACGCCTCCTCGACCGTCCACACCTTCTCGTCAACCACGAGCTGGACTCACTCGATCACCATCAGCTGTAGAGATATGGCAAGTCGGTATACCTCAGCCGAGGGGTCGATTAGGCTTGAGATCGCTGTCGACTCGATCAGACATACCGAAATCTCTAGAAGCTGAAGATGCGCAGCCATTGGTCTCAGTCATACCCACGAAGGCAACGAGAGTGCTTGGTCAGCCGAATAGGGTGTTGATGAATCTAGCGGGACGTGATTTACCAGGACGTAGGCTAGGTATAGTCAGAAGGAATTCAACTGCGGCGGTAGAAAGAGCATCGTTGGATCAACCTCCTGTAGAATTACTATTACAGCAGCAGAAGAAGGAAGATGGATTAGCTGGCGAGTCCAATAGAGGATCAAACGAAGCCGCTATACACGATGCCATATTGGCAGCTAGAAACTCCGGGGATGTAGCACTTCTAGAAAGGCTGGTCCAACATTATAGATCGCCTCGTACCATCTCGCCTTTCTCCCAAGATCAACAAGCTGGTGATCCCGCTTTATCGCAAAAGTACCCACTGTCAGAAGGTTATTCAATCAGAACGTACAACGCATGTCTCAATGCCCTTGTCGGTACCCGAAAGTCAGGTCAATCTATCGCCGAAATCCTAGAAATCTACAACGAAATATTAGAACGTGATCTGATACCGAACAACGTCACTTACGGATTTGTCATCCGAGCATTGGCTTTACGTGCTGTGGAGGTATCAGAGGCTGTCAGACTATGGGAAGAGCAAAAATCATGGGGGGAATGGAGAGCTTTGCTGCTTGGACCTCAAACATGGGATTTCGATGCTGCTGCTGAGAAGGACCGACTTTTCAAATCATACGAAGCTGAAGGAAATCTACAATCCGCTCATAAACTCTTCAGAGCTGCTACTAGAGTGAATTCGGCTGCTGGATTCCCATTATCCGTCTACGGTACTCTGATGGATGCAAACAGTAAAGAATCGAATCCGGACATCCAAGGGATGTTACAGATCTTCAGCATAGCTCACAGGTTTAGGGTACCCGGTACTATCAGCTTGTACAAGCAGCTCTTCCGAGCCCTTGGTGCTGCGAAAGATACCAAACAACTTGAAAGTGCTTGGCAAGATTTCAGACAGAGTTCGGAAAGCGGCAATGCCCAACAGAGATGGTTAGATACCAATCCACCATCCAAGACGATTGATCCTGCAATGATCCCCCAAAGAGTCGACGGTATACGGCACCAAGTGTGGCATAGTGCTATGAGCGCCTTCATCGCTGTGGGGCAATCTTCAAAGGCTCTCGCAATCCTCGAAGAGATGGTACAATCTGCTACATCCGCTTCCACCGAAGAAATCGATTTTTCAAGGCCGCCTGCTGCCACCCATCGAACATTAGGTCAGTTCATTGTCGATCTTGCTCAAGCCGATGAAATCGATCTCGCCTTGGAATGGTGCGACAAATTCCACTCAGCGGACTACCTCGAAAAGCTTCCACCACACAGATTGACGTTGGAACATACTTCTGGCCTCGTCGATGCTCTCGTTAAAGCTGGTCGAATAGATGACGCTAAAAAAACCCTGGAAAGACTTTCTTCGCATCTTGGTGAATTCAACACGGCTGCCAGTAAGACGACTGTCGGAAGGAGATTATGGAGAATCTACTCTGTCTTGGTAGTACGAGCGACCGAGGCATCAGGTCAGGAGAGAGAACAGATATTGGATGAGATCAAGACTTTTAGCGAAACTGGTACTATTCCCCTTGATATCTTGGTTGTCAACAGACATCTCGGGCTGCTTGCCAAATGTGCAAGGTGGAATGATATACCCCTGGTATTAGAAGGTTGTGTGATCCGAGAACCTCTCAGCAGAGATATGCAGTCTTCTTTCAGTAAGACACTTTTGGCTTTGTCAGAGACCGAGATCCCCATCAAATCGCTCTTGGCTCTCGCACAACGAATGGTCACTTTGGGAGTTCAGATCCGGTCAGAAGTCGCTTCAGCCATCGTCGCCAAGTTCAACGCCAGAGATATCAATGAGAAATTGGACATTCCAAGTCAAGATCTGTTTGTTCTCGTCGAATCTTTCGCTGCTCTGCCTAAATTCCAGGTCAACGAAGGAGATCACGATGATGCCTTCACCTACCTTCTCTCGGTACTCGAGAACGTCAATAAAGAGGATGGGTCTGTTTCGAAATGGAAGAACAATGTTGCCGTCGAATCCGTTATCAAGTCTATCACCCACCGGTTCGGAATTGAGAGATCTAAGCATCTCCTGACTCCTGTGTTTGGCGAATCTGAAGCTGAACAACTCACCGCGCCAATCATCGGTTCCCTCACATATTCATCCTCCAGTGGTTCACCAGTCTCCAGCGACTTCACTCTCGCGACATCTCCTTCCAGCGCTACCACTGCTTCCTCGGCTGGTCAACCAGAATACAAACTAAGGATTGATAAATCACTTTCCACCTCCATTGAAAGAATCACGCACCGAAACCCACCTATCAGGCCATTAGATGCTTATGATCTAGTCAAGCAAGGATTGACTCGACATGCCGTACCGTTCCCCAATACAATTTGTCAGTTGATCGACCACTTATCGAGATCAGGCGATGAACCTAAAGTCAGGGAATTGTACTCTCTATGTCAAGTCATATTGAATTCGGTAATTAGACCAGAGCATCAAGCTAGTAATTGGCATCAGGTTGAAGATGCCATGTTAATTGCTTGTTGTCATTTGGGACACCTCGAACAAGCGGGTATGCACCGTGCAAGAATCGTAGAAGCTGGTATGGCCCCCTCGGCGGATGCTTACGCAACTATGATTGCCTCTTCAAAAGATACCACCGACGATGCGCTGGTAGCTAGAGAACTGTTTGACGAATCGCAGATGATGGGTGTAAAACCCCATTTGTACCTTTATAACACAATCATATCGAAATTGTCGAAAGCGAGAAAGGCGGAGACTGCTCTGGAACTGTTTGCTCATATGAAAGCTCAAGGGATTAGACCTAGTAGTGTTACGTATGGAGCTGTTATCGTGAGTCCATATCCTCTCTCTGACCAATCGAGTCACACATCGCATACTTCACCTGATGTGACTTCATCTCGTGAGACTACGTGAGCTGACACCTAATTTGCTCTGGTTAGAACGCCTGCTGCAGAGTTGGCGATGCTCAATCTGCCGAAACTCTCTTTGAGGAAATGGCCAGTCAACCGAACTTCAAGGCTAGAGTGCCACCATTCAAGTGAGTCATTTTCGTTCACAGCTCGTGGACTCTATGATGCTGACGTTTATTGTAGCACCATGATGCAATTCTATCTTCAAACGCAACCTAATCGGTCAAGAGTTCTCCACTATTACACCCTATTACAACGGGCCCATGTCCCTCCTTCAGCCCACACTTACAAACTCCTCTTAGATACCTACGCTACACTCGCGCCTATCGATCTGGAAGCTATGGAGAATGTCTTCGCGCAGATCCAGCAAGATAGGAATGTGAAAGTTCAGGGTACTCACTGGGCCAGTCTTATAACCGCCTATGGTATTCACGGAGACAACCTGGAGAAGTCAAAGGAGATATTTGAAAGCATTTCTTCGAATGGCATCAGAGAAGCAGTAGTGTGGGAAGCTATGCTCAACGTTCTCTCTCAAAAAGGCTCAATCGAAGATCTCGAATCAACAAGGGAGAAAATGTTCAAGTCCGGTGTTCAGCCTACTGCATACGTTTACAACGCTTTAATCAATGGATATTCGCGATCGGGTGATATACAAAGAGCAAGAGAAGTTTTCGATTCAATGGGAGATTCAATCTCCGGAGTCGCTGCGCCAAACAACCATCCCATGCTCCTTACTTCCTCTGGACATGTCAAACCCAATACTCAGACTGAAATACCAACTGGCGTGGTATATAGGGAACCATCGACATATGAAAGTATGATCAAAGCCGAGATAGCTCTTGGCGATAAGGAAAGAGCCAAGCTAGTCTTAGATAAAATGGAAGAAAGGGGGTATCCTCTAGCGGTGTTTTTGAGGGGAAAGAACGCTTATGATGAAGGATTAAATATTCTGGGTTAGGTTGAGCAATACTGTACGAAAAAGGAAGAATTGACATCACCACTCATAGAAAATATGACCTCGATATGATCTGTTTGTTAGGTCATTCCAACTTTAATTGGAGAATGTATGGTGTGTAAGATTAGTTTTACCTTTCTTTGAATTTTCTTTAGGATAATATATGCATAGGTACAAAAGCTTGAATTGTATTCCAGGAATATGCTCTGTCTTATAACGGCCAAAAGCCTCAAAAACTATTCTTTGTGGGTTGTTTGAGCTGACCTTGGATTCGTATATTCCAATACTCGTCAAAATCGTCAAACTCATCATTCATCTGTTCTTTTGCCAATTCCGCCGATCGATTGACATGCTTCACCAACCAGTCTGCCCATCTCCTCTTCCGGTCTTTGTTCGATAGGTTGTCCCTCAAGGTAGTTTGCCATAGTTCACCAGGATGATCAGAGAGGAATTTTGCTGTTTTGACCTTTTCCTGAATCCTCGACTCGTTTTCTGGCACAGTGTCTGTTTATTGAGAAAATCGTACATTATCGAGTGTCTTCTGATTCATCTTACGCTGTTTATTCAATATATCTTCATAGAAATCCTCATTCACTCTGGAAACAAATTCGTGATCTACCTCTTTCCACCTGTTCGAGCTGGCGTCGAATGATGATCCGTTGATGTTCACTGTCATCTCCAGATGGGGATCTTTTACAGGGTCTATGATGAAGGTGTACCTTGGATCTAATGACTCACCAATCTCGTTGATAGTGTACAAGTCCAGCGAAAGGTTAGGCCGTCCAGCATCTGATTGATTGGTAGTGGGATCGCTGGAGAATGATTCTTGGGTGGGCGTTTTAGCTTGATCTTCAATATCGCTCATTGTCCTAGGATGAAGGAAGTAAAGACGGGATAATCAAAGTAGGCTTGAAGCAAACCTTGCATCATTAGTGCCCCATATATAGATCATAATTTGGGGAAGAGTTCCATTGTTGTATCACTTGATGCTATAAGTATGAGTCATCATGGGCGAAGGCAGAATATGATATACTCACTTTACCGATAACGTCTCACTTCGTACAAAGGATTCTCCGCCGATTGATAGGGATCACATACTGAAGAAACGTATTGCGAATTCCAAATACCGTACGTTGCGATGAGGTGACTGTGGCGTACAAGAAGATTCATTTCTAAGTCGTGTCCCTACGCTATCGCTTCTGCTGATCACTGAATCTTATATCCCAAGAAATGTCGTATGACGTTTTACTACTCCTAATCGATCCTCTATTCAGGTCATCCCGCCACATCAACGCTTTATATTGAGCGATACTGTATCACTCAACATCCTCTTCCATTCATTCGTGCTACGTTTACTGAAATACTTTAAAGCACTCTCCCACAAATCTTTCTCATCCGAATCGAAAACTAATCTATTTGATGGCGCTTTCGGATCGAGGTGTAGTATACCTGAAAACGCAGAACTCGGTGAACTGCGTGTCGATGATGTAGATGAAAATGACTGACATTGAGAAAGGGAGGGGTCGGAAGATTTGCTGTTGTCTTTCTCCATAGCTTTCACATATCTGCGAATGAGTTCAGGTCTAGTAGCTTCTATAGTTCTTGAAAAACTACCTTCGACACTCGCAATAAAATATTGGTCGAGCTCGCTGGGCTCTTGAGACTTTGTCAGCTGCAGGGAAGGTTTCAAGGGATCAAAGAGTATATCAAAATGGGTCTTATCACCGCTGGAGGACATGCTCAGTTTTAAGGAGATTTCTGTCTCAGAGGGCTTATCAGTGAATTCCAGGTCGTCAAAGCTCCAACATGATGATAGAGGACTCTTGGGTCCTTCTCCTTTCGACGCTGTTCTGGACATGTTGGCTCCTCAAAATCAATGCTTTGTGGATCGTTTTGATTTTCTGTACCCTGGGTAGCTGATTAACACATCTGGCACAATAGCCCACGTACTCCAGTACTTATGTCTCATGCGCAGATTGGAAAGCAAAGAAGAGCGATCCATGATCAACCGGCAGCGGAGAAGAGAGAACACGTAGGAAGGTGATTCAGGATGTTTTGTCATACTTCACAATCCTTTGTCCTTCAAAAGTTCCTGGTGTCCATAGAGCAAGGTCTGGTATGTCCGGTTTTGAAGCGTACTTGGGTAAGACTTGAATTCTGATTGATTCCGCTCAGTAGCGTATAAAAGACGGTGTCGGGTGCGGCTTGCGGCAAAGGTTCAGTTGAGTGTGGATCAAATTGAACATGTGAGTGTCCGTAGCCAAAGTATATGCACGAAGACTGCTTGTGTTTGACAGGTTAAAAGGGAAATGCACGATGTCTGATGACAAGTCGTGGCAATGGGCAGAAACCCGTTTGTGCAATACAAAATCATGAACACAGTCTGGCTGGCTACTTAAGAGAATTCAATGCATCATTGAGGAAAAGCCACAGAAAATAAGGTTTTTCAGGCATGTGTGACACGAATTTGCAAGGGCATCAGCGGTAACATGACAGCCTTAGTCGGGTGTCGAGTAGTAGCACTATGCTGTTGCCCTCTAATTACTGCCAAATCGGCTCAGACCTCAAGCTTGCTTCAGGATGGAAGAAATGATACTTCCATCATCTCTGACTATCACTCCTATAATTCCGGTACTGGGATTCCTCACTTTACTCACAGAGCTGATGCCCGTACCATACCCTTGATCTACCAGGCCTTTAGGTTCTGAGGGATCATCATTTGACAAGAAGTCAATGAGGGTTTTTGCCGCATCGAATACTTTCTTCTTGGGATCATCCTCGCTCAAATTATCTGTATACGCCAAATAGCCTCTTGGGAGGTTGATTGCTTGAGCTTGCGACATTCCAACGATATCTTGAAGGACCAGAGGATCTTGGAAATCAAACTTCAAGATAGTTCCTTTTTTGGCTGGCTCACCCGCTCGGTTGATTCGGGTTAAAGTGCATCCTAGCGTTCGTGAGGTTTTGAAAACGGACGATGATCTTGATCCGGTGTTCGTATTGACTCTGGAGTTTCGAGATGTCTCTGCCTCACATACGGTTGAAGGCAGACTGTCACGAGTGACCGCAGAGCCCGTTGGCGTTCTTGTATCACCACCCATATCTGATAAGTGATAATCGGTGTTACGGGTTCCTTGGTCCACTCGCATCCTTTTGTTTGGATTGAGAGGGATATCATCCTCATCCTCGTCAGACGATGTGTCGATACGGATAGGATCCTTGACTCAATTTCTTGCGCGATCAAAAGATTCAGTGTCTGGTTGAGAACGGTCTTCAATAGTCGCACTTGCGTACTGCCAATTTTTGCTCGTGTAAACTGACATTGCTGCTTGACTTCAGTATAGGGCCCGGTGGAGTGAGCAGGAGCAGCGAGAATGCGATAATTATTCAGGAGATATAATTAGTCTTTCGAGAGTTCCTATTTCCTAGTGTCGTGGAGATTCTGTTAAATGGAAGAGGGAATACTGTGATATGTCAGCGATCGGCATGATAGTTATATGTGGACTTCGTCATACTAATCGAAATTGTTTTAGCACAGCTAACGACACCACAAGTTCCAGGTCTTCCAGGAAGCGGAAAAGAGGCTAGGTGTCTGGCCATAAAGGTCCCCCTTGACCTGGGCAACAGAGCAAAGGAGCTAAAGATCTCGACCTTCTTCGTGGCCTATTTCATTCTCAAGCTGCTACCTGGAATCGCATACAGACTTTGCTGGAGACATCCGTCAAAGGAGAGAAGAGAGTCTCTCAGCAAGTTCTCGGCTCTACTAAAAGAATTGCACATCTCCTCACTCGTCCTCTAAGGGTACATAGGAAACAAGGGAGATATGGACCTGAAATGTGAATCTTTTCAAGAAGATTCATGCTCGTCATACAAATCGAATGTCTATAGTACGAAGATCGAGGATCGAATGAGGTAATGGCTGGATTCGAGAAGCAACCCATTATCTGATTTCCTGCTTCCCAAGTCTATCATACGGGCCTTTTACTGCTCTTCACTTGCCTCAACACTTAACGACCAGAAATGTCTTTCCATCTTGTCTGATAATGGTACTCTTTGCACGACCATCAGGTTCTCTGGTGGTGGTGGCAGAGATCCTCTTGCACGCGGAAAGGGATAGCTCTCTGACAATGGCTCATTGCATCAGGACTCATGCCTACTTCGAAAAGAACCTTTATTAGCATCTAAGAGGGAAAAATCGGTTCTGACAGGGGAGCGAACCCTTTATATTACTGAGACCACCTTACAGCCCTTCCTTCTTATATATGTGAAGAAAAGTTGCAGTCGTGGCAGCAGAGCTTCTGAATGTCCGATATGGGAAAACTCCCACGTTCAAAATATTACCTTCTTTGCCGTTCGGAATTGCACGGTACACTGTATTCTCAATGGTTTTCATACAAACCCTCTCTCATTTTCGACTAACTTTATACATTTCTATATGTCTATATTACTATCCCGTGGGTTTTTACATGATAGCAAGCAATCCTATCAATCCAAATACCGATCCCGCTAGCAGTGTGTTCTGGCCTATTGATAATAGGGGTGTCATCGAAATGGCAGAAGAGGTAGAGCTTGAAGTGGAACTGGAACTTGAATTGCTCGATGACGATTCATTAGAGTATACTTTCAAGCTGTTGATCTCGAACTGAAGTTGAGTACAGTATATCAGCCTAATTTTTGTTTAGATGCTTAGGCAACTTACATATGCGGTGTCGTAATTTGTAGCATTCAAGACATATGTGGTGTAACATGTATCGCTGCCCGTCAAAGCTGGACATCCTGTCGAGGAGAGAATGCTCGATTGACCTGCCCAATCACCACACTGTAAGAACACGCATGTGCGTTAGTCTACACCGTTTACATAAAGCTACAAACGCGGAACATGTTCCCAGAGAAGATTGGGACAGCCAAGCTCTGCCACGGTGCTTATTCACTCACTAGGGTAATATCAAATACCAAAGACTGAGCTCCAAAGAATTTATCTATATCACACCCATCATTACTGTAGAAAGCACTTGGTGTACCCAAGTTGGAGGTATCGATCGAATCGCTCGCTGAAGAGATGTCATCGGGAATATCGTCTCTTGAGAAGAACCATATTGATATACCGCTCTCAGCCAATTGAGTGATGAATACTCCTCCGCCTGCCGAGGCAAACTCTGCTCCATACGATTTGTGATTGGTATCGGTCACTCCACATCCGGAGTTATCGTTATCCGAGTAGTAACATGAAGTGTCGTTGACTGTTCCCGAGAACGATGATGTGGATGTTATCGAACATCTAACATCAGACCAAATGTCAGCTTTGCAACTCGGAACTGAAAATGGGATTGATATTGTGCTTACCCGCTTTCAGTATGGAGAGCCATCTGATTGGAGAATCCCATATTTACACCTTCGATCGTATCTATCTCTCCTTCTTCAGGCCAGGTGGCTTCTTTGCCATAACTCCAGAATGCTGGCCAGACCGAACATCCATATGGCAAGTGAACCTGGAAGATCACCATCTATAGTGTAAGCACATCCTTTCGTAGTTGAACGTGAAGAGAGGTTTCACGTACAGCGTCTAACACCCATACGGAACCGACATCATAAGAGTCCTGAGAAGTAATCTTGACACTATTCCTCTTGTAGTTATATGCTACATCGGTAAAATTGTCAACACGGATGATAGCCGTATTGGAACTGGTCGAATACGTGAGTTGACTACTTGATGCAACGGATTGATTGGCATACTAGATGACAAACATAATATCTTGGTGTCAGGAAAAGGTAATTCTGCGTTCACGGAGGTAAACTACTTCGCTGGCTTACAGTCACATCTCCGTTCGTGGTGTTATCGTAATAGCCATAATAATCCTATCATAGCATCACATCGCATCGTCAACGATCAGCACGAGCACGGAAATTGTGCAGTGTTAGGGATTCTGAACCTACCCATCGATCAAAGAACGAACTACCCTCGTAGCTCCTGACTAGAGGTGTAGAACCAGCTTGAACAGGTGTCACAGCTATATTGGAAATAGCTAATCCTAGTATCGTTCCTATAAAGACACTCATCTTGGTTTGATTTGTTTTGATTTGGCCGTCGACTTCTACTAAATTACGTCTGTAACCGTGAGGAGTTAATGGTATGGTGATTCGGACTGAGAAGATGAGATGATACACAATGATACTCAATGGTTGGTATGTTTCACCTCTCCCTTGATCACTGAGTTATATTTATATCAACACAACAAGTCGCTTTGCATCACTCATAACCGATATAGAACACAGCATCTTGATCTCAGATTCGTTCAATCCTAGTGCCAAGTCAGATGTGACTGCCAATATGGGTATGCACAGTATCGAACGCGTAGGAAATTAAGTGGACGGTATTCAGCTTCGCTTGTACTGTGACTTCACTTGAACGCAGTCGTAGTCACATCGTAAAATGAAAGAGGCAAGAAGTGGTCAAAAATAAGAAGCTGAACTGCGAAATGCTATAAACAAATAACTACAATTTCAGGGATCGTTCGACTCCGGCGGTTTTAACCTGTTCTTCGGATAAACCAGCAAAATCTCTACGTCTAAGCAAAGAGAGAGACTTTTGAATGGGTGAGTAGGACAACGGTGGGATTTATGTAAGTGAGCTGCCGTGCGTAGTCTTGATGACGTGAATTGGACCTCCGTAAACAAGTTTCTTTCTCAATGGGATCGAAGGAAACTGGGCAATTGTTGACTGGTCTGATGTTCTCAGATAGCACGTGGGTCTGATAGTCATCTTGTTAATCTGTCATTCCGAAATACAATTGAACTTGATTTGAAGTGATCCGATGTGCTGTTCTCTGGCTTGGGTTTGACTTCAATGCATACTGCATCTTACGCTCACCCTCACATCTGCAATGATCTAAAATTCTGCCTGCTTTTGGTGTGGTGCTGATCGGCGATGCCCGCCAAAACGATGTACTGTAGTCCAGTGAGAGTGAGGCACGGATACCTCGGGAAAAGTTGAAAAGATCAATGAGGTAGTTAAGATGATTTCCAAGTCTAAAAGCATCTAAAATATTTGTCATTCATCAGCTCATCGACTCCAGAAAGATCCTACTTCGTGTGGATAGCAGAAGATAACCACTAGACATGTTCAAGTTCGAGTTTCAGCTTGTCAGTATCTCTTTACCTCCGCGTAATTTGGATCACATCCGGTCGATGCCGTTTTCCCTCGAGCGTCCTTGTCTTTCAATCCAGATCTGATTCTGACTCCATGTATGCATATCATTTCTAGGATGAAGAGGAAGATGGATCTTTCCAAATCCCATTGCAATCAGAGGCGGGACCTTCGACCGCGACGCTCCCTCCGCCTTCGACCAAAGACGAAGGTGATCAGAATTGTTATCATATAACGTTGGATGAGTTGGTAAGGCGGTCTTCTGCTCACTCAATTGAACATTGAAAGCGCTGAGCGGTTTTAATTTATGGTGATAGATCATAGCACTTCCTGAAGAGATATCGTATTCCCCTCTACCTTTACCGTTCCTCAAATCACCTATCCTCCGACGTGATCTTTTTGATGCTAGATTCCAGCTATACAACCGGCAATCCGAGGAGGATCCTTCAAAAGAGGGTCAGAAGGAGGAAGATGAAGGAGAAGATTATGTAGATGCCAAGACGGACTTGATACCCGGATTATATGAGGGTGGACTGAAGTCCTGGGAAGGTGGCGTGGACTTGGTGGAAGTTTTGAGCTCAATCGGTGATGAGGAAGGTGTAGGAAGATGGGTCGAAAGTGGAAGAGTACTGGAAGTGAGTGAAAAATGTCTATCCAAACCCCACAGGATGGCCTTGATAGGCTTGAAGCTGATTTGCCTCTGATCGTGCTCAGGTAGGCTGCGGTACAGCCCTTCCAACACTATACCTTCTTCGATCCCTATTATCCACCAGCTCATCCCTCTCGACCAAGACTACATTTCACGTACAAGATTACAACTCTCTCGTACTATCTCTCGTCACCCTTCCCAACCTGATACTCGCTACTATACCTTACTTACCTCCCGAATCTCTCCATCAACCAAATGACGAAGAAGACGTAGAAGAGGTGGTCCCGGATTTAGAGAATCCCGGAAACCTCGTCATTTCCCCTCAGCTAGTAGAAGGCTTCAAGAAGTTGTTAGAAGAGCGGAATATAGAATTGAAGTTCACTTATGGGCATTGGTCAGGATTCGCGAAGGATCTGCAGAAGCAAGGTGAAGAAGGGTATGGATTGGTCCTCACTGCTGAAACGATTTATGCGGAGGATAGTAACGCTTCGTTGTTGAGCGTTCTCAAGAACGCTATCAAGCGGACAAAAGCTATTCGCGGAGGTGAAAACATAAAACATAAAGAGGAAGTGAGGTTGGAAGATAGTCTAGACAATCTCAAGGTAGATGATGAATGGAAGAACATAGCTTTGAAGGAACAAGGTGATGGGTTTACATTGGTCGCTGCTAAGGTGAGCTATCATACCGTATTGGAACCGCTATCTTCTCCCTTACGCGAAAAAAATCGTTCTTCAACTGACAGTCATATATTCCAGATATTATATTTTGGTGTGGGAGGCGGTCTCACAGCATTCTTGAACCGGGTGGAAGATAATGAAGGGTGGTGGAAGGGGGTCAAGGATTGGACGAAAGGTGTAGGCAGAAAAGTTGTGCAAGTTGGATGGTGAAAGCTACGAAATTAGTGGTAGCAAGTAACATCATCCCCAGCGCACAGGATGTATCAATTATCTTGCAGATACGTCTTGAGATTAGGTGGACAAAACCGTAAAAACCTTTCCGCATAATATCTCATCAGCTACATAACATATGAACCTATGCACCAAAGGCTCTACTTTTTGCCTTGAATGGCAGCAGCAGTGAGATCACCATTGTCAAATCTCGTAACAGAAGCCACGATCCAGTGATTAAGCTTCATTCCCCTCTTTTCTCCCAAGCCACTGACGATGTCATAGTTCAGTCTGGAATCTTCTCCTTACCTACACTTTGGACTAAAACTAAGGGCATCATCTTCTTCCCGCTTGCTTACATCAGACTTCCTTTGCGGTAATGGGACGGACAGCTCTATAGCATGTGATGGTACTTGATAAGTTCAGGTCTGGGGCACCTATAGGTCCAAAGGCTAGCAGCGAAGCCAGGAGGAACAAGGAACAAGTGGACGAGCAGAGTGACAGGTAGATGGATAATTTACGCGTCGACAGTGCTCGCAATTGATTTTCATTTGTTCATCTCTCTTCACAGGTTGACATAGAGCCAAAGACGAGCCTCATTATATGCATTGACACTCCCTTCCGTGCATCATCTCTGTGCACTACCAGGAATTAGTACGCCTCTGAGTTGTCGAACCATTAAATGGATCAAACGGAAAGAACGGAATCTGTGAAGACCAGGGTCAACTAATATATAGTTCAAGGTACCAATCCAAAAATCCCATGTTCTCCTTCTTCCCTGTCTTTCCATAGAATCCAACTAGAGTCCGAATGAAGATGCCCTTAACCTTCAAACCCCCTAGAACTGGACACTCCTTTTCTTAGGCTCTTAGGCTTTTAGGCTCTCGGAACGAATTTGAATGATAACTTAACCATTGAATGGTTTGGAAGATTTCGATTGACTAGGACATCCGGACTCAGGTGAATTAATGTGCGATGGGAATTGTAATGTCCTTCGTACGTTGATATTCATACAGTACACGATAGATCGATTGAGCGCAATCGGGTCATCCTCACCAGCATCATCATCCCCACCCGTTGTCCCCACCCTACACCATCTTTTGATTGTGCCTTTAGCACAACGAGTGGAGGTCGGCTAGCAGAAGAAAGAGGTGGTGTCTCACTTTTCTCTCACGTCCAAGAATCACCCATCCCCCGTCACACATACACCGTACATCCTTTGGAGAAGCAGACTACCCAGTATCAGACAGACGGATAGCAAGGGGATATAGACGAATTGTGTACAACGGAAAAAGAGCAGACATATACAAGATAGTCATAACAGGGTAAGTGATCATACACTCGCAATCATCCCATCACATCATACGATTGAGATCATCCCATCTCAATTTCGAAACTAAGCCTTCGATTCATCATTTGTCTCTCTTCTCGAATACTCCGCCAAGATCAAAACTTGCCTCCATCTCTACCATTCTGTCTTTCCTTTGCCTCATCCTCCTTTGCTCTAACGATTTCATCCATCTATCCAACCATCCACCTTGTCACCTTTGGTCCTGGATTCTTGTATTCCTTTCATCCTTATTCTAATCATACTGACGGGATTCAGACTAACAGCGTACACCCTGTCAATTAGAATATAAAAAGGATCCCAAGCACTTTTCACCCGTTCCTCCTCTCCAGGCTTATCCAGTTGATCTGGACAACTTCCTCAAGATGCCTCGAACGCGAGATGCTTCAGCTGGACTGGGTATAGAAGATGAACTGTCTTTCGGATCAGATGAGGACCTCTTGGCTGAGGTCGGCGAGATACCATTGCCGTCAACCACTGCCGTCACATCATCGCCCGCTTTAGGAGGGGAACCCTCAAAATCTCACGTCAGCAATGGTAAATCCGACAAACTTAGGTCGGGTGGGATGTTCAAATCACTAGGAGGGGGCAAGAAGGATTCAGACAAAAGGAAACGTACAACTACAGAGGAAACAGTCAAATTAGCACCTCCTTTACCTACTTCTTCGACTCATGGTGGATCAACTTCAGTCTTCAAGAAAGATAAATCGTCAAATAATAAGACATTAGCGAAATCTTCGTTGGTCATCGACCCTTCTCTGGTAGAATCGGTACTGGATGTAACCTCGACTATACCACCGACGAATGGTAGTACTGGGATACTGTCAAGTAAAAACAAGAGTAGAGATTCATTGTCGTTGTCCACTGTTTCGTCATCACACAAATCACCAAGTATCACATCATCCTCCAAGCACGATTTGGTTTCTCTGACTGCTGTAGGAGGAGGAAAGAAGAAGGGATTTATGAGCTCATTGAAAGGCTTGGGAGGTGGAAATGCGAAGAATAAGAAAGAAGATCCTTTCTCAGTATTTGGTATTGCGAACAAGACGACAAATGGACCACAGAGACCTGATTTGGCAAGTCTGAGAAGTAGGGATAGCTTTGGTGGTACAAGTGATTATTGTGAGTTCAGAGTCTCGATTGAGCCATTGAGGAATCGAGACAGTATGGAATGGAAAGGGATGTCTGAGGTATCGAGGCAATCAAAAGGTAGTTCACTTTGACTTATGCTGATATATATATCCCGTTTAGCTCGCCAACAATCCCTTGACATCACATCTTCCTCTTTCTCTTCCCCACGTACAGAGTCGTCGGACCATTCCATGCAGAAACATACGCTCGCGCCAATATCGATGTCACCTTTCCAAGCCCATCCTCCAGATCTCACACCAGACTCTACTATCCGATCATCGATCTCCACTTCGTCCAAACGACCTAGTATATCTTCGTTTGCCAGAAGGGCAAGCGTGATGACTTCCACTTCATTCGCGACGTCCGAACAAGCCGGCGAGGAATCACCTATCTTGTCGAAGGCGGTGCTACACAAATTCCCTATTGTCGATGAATCTTACACTGCGGCCAATGGGAAAGAAAGATCCGATTTGGTATCCAGATCGACGACATCTTCACTAGCTATCCCATCTAGTCCCATGTTATCCTCGGATATCGTATCGGTCTTATTACCTTCATTCCCCTCTTCACTATCTGCATTATCTTCCATCCAGATATTACAGGCTACGGTCATTCGTCAAACTATTCCTTCTTCAAATAATCACAATGGCAGTGGGATGCCAGATAAAGAGAAATCAAATTCAATCAGAAGTTTGACCAGTGTCTTGTCGTCTTCCAATAATGGCAATAGTTCTAACAGCAACAAGCCAATTTGGATAACTCAACAATTAGTCTTGACGTCTTTCAAAGTGGGAGGATCTACTCCGCAATCCACCCCAGATCCCAACGAATACCTATCGCCTTCCCGATCCAGGACTGTAGCGCACCTGCACCTCTTCTCTGTTCCTGGAACATCGTCATCTACTGGTAGATCGCCCAATCATAAGGGATCGATAGGGCTGGGTATAGGAGGAGGATCGAGCCAAACTTTCGGCAGGAGACCCAGTTTACCTTCCAACGCGATGAACGAAGAAGTTGAATTGGAACGCAGGATCGTATCGAAAGAGTCCACAGCAGGGGTATGGAATCACGATGAGAATGGAAGAAAGTTCGTGATGAGGCTTGGATTTGAGAATGAGACGGATCAGTCTCAGGCCGATAACGAATGGATTGTGGAGATGAGGAATGCGTGAGTACACATACATACGACATATCTGCGACAGCCGGACTAACATATGTGATATGCCAATCATAGCGATCAATTGCAAGAGTGGATCAGACAGATTAAAAGTATAGCTGTTGTCATCCGGTATGTCCATCCTTTACCCAAGTGTTTGACACTAAGCTGACCACTCTTTTCTCCTCATCAGTGCTGAGCGCGAGGGCCATGGCCATGCTATTCGAAATGCTTATTCCGACGCGATTCGAGGTGACGATCTAGCTCTGGAGCTTGACATACAGCGAAACTCCTCTCCTAGCGTTAGATCACCTGCGTCACGTCCAGGATCAGGATCCATTCCTAGTGTCCTGTCTGGTCAGCGCGATTCGACAATTTCCGCTATATCAGGTCAAAGCGCGGCGATGGAGAAGATGCCTTCCGCAGCAAGAGCCGAATCTCCCGACATGTTACCTCCTACACCCCTTGTCGAGGACTTGAATGGTAGAATGGGTAGTCTGGAATTGGGTCGCGAGATCGGACCAGCTAGATCGAAGAGCTTATCAAGAGGCCAACTCCCTTCACCTACCTACCAGCACCATCAGACACCTTCAGCCCCTTCAGCTCGCAACGGATCGATCGTTTCCAACAGTGGAAGTGCGATCTCCAGGATTGGGGGCTCGTTACATCGACATGCCAAACAAGGAAGCTGGTCATCATCAGCTTCGGGCGGAAGCGGTCATTTCTCAAGGCGAAATGGTAGTTTGCCACCTGCACCACCACCTCCCATAGCTCCTCCTCCCACTGTTCCATTACCTGCTCTACCCGCTGAATCACCGCTGGAATTAGACGTATCGGTTGTACCCGGTTCGAAAGAGAGACCCTCACCTGAAGAAGAGCAGAAATCGGGACAAGATGAGGGAATTTTAAGATCACCTGGTGGAATCGAGTTTATCACACCGTTTCAGAGTCCCGATTCTACTCGTGACTCGAAAATACAGCTGACCGATCGAGAAACCGCAAGCAGCGCTGGGCCAAGATTATCATTACCTTCTAACGAAGATGAAGACATACTCAAACTTCGACAATCGACTGGTCGATCCATTTCGTTACCCGATAATGGTAATGCCATCTTAGCTGCTAAAGCAAGGAAGGATCGATTGTCGAATGCGTTCAGACCAATCCCATTAGTCCCAGAATTGGAAACTAGTCCTAAAATCGGAGTGGTCTCACCTAGTGATTCAAGAACATCATCACCTTTGACCGTTGGTTCTTCCTCGCCACAGATGGGAGTACCTCGTCCACCGACTCCACCTAGACGATCAACTCTTACTTCCACTTCCACTGATGTTGAGGTTGAGGACGGTATGGGATTTTATACTCCTACTGAAACTCCCATCGCCTCTTTCTCCCAACCTCATCCTAACACTCAATCGACAGAAGGATCGATATTGTCTACTCCATCTACGATCAATGAACATCTCCAAAGACCTGAATTAGGAGATAGAGACAGCAAGAAATCTTATGCGAGCAGTATAAATAGTTTCACACCTAGTGTGGAAAGTAGATCTACCACGGCTAGCTCACATAGACTCAGGTTGAGAGAGAAGAAGATCGCTGTTGACATTAGTGAGTTCTACCGCGCCAATGACATCGGTTTCTATCGGAAATGAAAGGAGATATAAAGGGCTGATTTGTTATTCTGATGGCTTTTAGTGTCTGAATTCAGCGAAACTCCTTCTGCTGCGTTTGATGTGGAAGGTGAAGAGGAGATTAAAGAAGATCGACCTAGAGTTATCAGGTTTGCTTAGAGTTGGACAGGCAATCAGCCGTCAGATCAGCTCCAACCAACAACCTCGGAAATGATGGTGATACCTCTATAACGGATGGAACAGATGGTAGATCTACAATCTTGATATTGCATTATGTCAAGGCGATACCACGAACTTACATCCTTGGTCTTGGAACTGATATCGAGATGGCCTAAATGTTATGATCCCTCAAATCTGTCTTTCGCTTTTGTCCCTTTGCTTTCATCGTTACGACTTTCATATATGGCTTACAGATCGATGCCACGGGATTGAATTACATTGCTGTAAAGAGATACCCAATACACAAATACCTTTCTTAGATATGGATTTTTTTTGGGAAACTAGCAAGGAAAATGGATATGGGATGGGATATGGAAAATAGGATTACACTGTATTATATTATATTACATGTTTACGTGTTTACATTTAACGATACAATTTATAGATTAAGATGCATCTGTGATGTTTTTACATGTGATATAATGTATACAATATAGATGTCATTTTTGATTGTATCGGACAATGGGACATGATACAGTGCTGGGTATCGTCGTTCGCTTTTAGATGGGTATGGCCCTTCGATGGTGACTACGGCTTCTTTGACTTGTTTCGCACGTAATCAGAGACTGGAGGGAATCAGAATGGAATATCAACCCAAGTGAAAGGGTTGATGGTACAATTGATGTAGTCAATCGATCGCAGGTTCGACTATTCCCCACTTCCTATTCCCAAGTTCCTTCCATCATCATATCGTTTCTCCTATTCACTAATCCAGCTATCAGAGAAATTTCCCCATCTTGTAATGATCTATGCTATGGAAATCGTCATTGAATGCAGACAGGCTGAGATCATCTTCCACTCGCACGTAGTATATCCACCACGGCTTTACTTCCCGCTCTGAGATTCTCCCTCTTGCTAAATTCCAAACCTGCTTTCTCCTCTGACCATTTGGCCAAATCCGATATCGTAAGATTGGACTGATTTCCCGGATCCGATGATGGGATGATAGGCAAGGAAGATGTGAAGTTGGTCGATGAGATTGATAAGAGAGTTTGAAGGGATTGATTATCTGCGAAACGAAAGGATGGGAAGCAAAAGCAGATGTCGGTCAACTTTGTGTGTAATCCTGGTTAGATGCCTGTTGCAAACAGACTTACATTCGGTATGCAGCGCTATAAATATCAAAACCAGTCAGTGAATGTTTTTTTCCGGAGTACTCGAGTAAAAAGAGTGAAACATACATATTAACCTATCTTCATCACCTTTTCGTTTTCCTTCAAATACCCTATTCTCAATATCCTTAATCTCCTCTTGTACATCTTGTATCCTACTAAGGATGTTATCCAACTCATTCAAACTCATTATCAAGCTTTCTTTACTCAACCCATTACCTTGTCCCTGACCCTGTCCCTGTCCTTGCACTTGCGTAGAGTTGGTATTCCCCATACCGACAGAAGCTAACAAAGCTGAAGTATTGGGTGTTATACCCATATTCATACTGAAATTAGGTGTCGTAGAGGATATACCATTGTTCATCCCTATAGCTCCGGGAGTCAGTCCGGTAGAAGGTGCGATCCCATTGGAATTATTGATGGTTGATGAGATCAACTGTGATAAAGGGGAAGGAGCGAATATCGGCCCAGAAGATGGAGCTAGCACTGTTGAGTGTGGTAGGAGAGTTGCGGGAGATTGACCTTGACCTAGGTGCATTGGGATGGGAAAAGGAGATGATGCTACGTTGGGTATAGGAAAGGGAGAGGACATGGTGAAGTATGGCTTGGAATGAGGTCTTGGTTATTCTGGAGGGAATGTTGAACGTAACGCAGGATGGCGAAAGAGGGAGAGATGGAAGTGAGTTATCGTGGTTGTTATTTCTCGAAGAAGTCGGAAGTGGAGAGTGGAGGCAGGCAAGAGGCGAAGATTACTGAGGTGATTCTTTCCCATGCTTTTGATATATTCGTTGTGCATCGTGCAAATGCTGAGCTAGGAGGAGCACACAGGTAGAGAGAAGCAGATGCATGCTATCAGCTAGTATCAGACAAATGTTCTCCGCGTGATTTTCGAATCTCTCATCCGATCAGACAACCTGATAGACGGAGTGCAACCTTCGTCCAACAGCCTTAACTATGCTGTTCCCTCTCACTTGTACCTCAGGGAGGAGAAATCCATAGAAGCAGATCCAGTACTACCTTGTGGGCAAGCTTCTTCCAATGACGTTTATCGCGATGTCGCTTAGGTGAGATTCGGCGATTGAAGAACAGCATAGATATTCTCACTGGCTGCGTGTATGAACGTCTACGGTGTTCTCGAAAACCACTCTCATGGAAAGAATCCTTAAACTATGTACGATACCCATTCTGTCATACATGATTATACACAAACAGCAGTAACAAAGAGCCATATCATCCTTCGACCTCCCTTGTCTCTCCTGACTTAGATCTTACCCTTGCCCAGTCCAAAAGGTAATGGTACGAACATACTCGTTTCATCTGTATACTTTCTCCAATTTTCATCTTTACCAAACTTCTTCTCAGCTGATTCCTCTAAGAGAGGTATACCGGAAGCGTATCGCAGTAAGATGTAAGTGAAAACAGGTGAGATGAATGATAGGTATTTGACTGAAGGCGGGAGTTGAGTGGTGAGTAGCAAGAGCGGAGGACCGGTCTGAAGGATCACTTCGCCCAGGTAGCTGAGTACGACAGAAAGGGATCAGCTTCAATCGTATTGAACACGATAGGTTTTTTGCTTGGGTAGTGAGTTGATGGTCTACACGTACTTGGGATGTCTAGACAAGCTCCATAAACCAGATGAAATGAATTTCTCTTCATGTTTCTTCTCATCTTTTTGTTTCCTCCAAGTGGATTTTTCTAAAGGCAAGACAAGAACAAGATCAGTCAATACCGTTCATTAAAGCATGCATATTGACTGTTTCAGATATCTTGATGTTAGGCTTGGACATGGATGCCTACGGGTTAATGACATGGAAACTCACGTTGATCGGCGATCACTTCGAAACCTAGACCAGCTATCCAAATTCCCAGACCAACGAAATCCTTCAAAGCCAAAGCAGGATGGGCAGAAGCTGGTACTGAGTTGACGATGAATGCTGGTAAACCAACGAGGGTTATCCAAAGTGCTTGACCGAACCTATTAGAATAAAGAAGTTTAGTACTCTCGATCTATTCAGATACGTTTCAAGATAGATCTGTTGCAGTGAGATAAATTCAACGTACCACATTCCAGAGAAGATCCCAGGTTTAGTCTTCAGATCGTCAAATCGAGAGTCCGAACCGTGTTTGACAATACGCTATATCCACCATTATGTTAGTCGGCTTAACCCATAGGACAGTGAGATAGCATGCCCAAAATAGGGGATGTACAACAAAGAAATCTAGACGTCAACTTACCCCACCAAGGTGATATCCCAATCTACCGGCCCAAAGCAATATCATAGCGCTGATCAGCAACTGTCTCGGATGATGTTGCAAGGACGAGAGGGGGATAGAAGGTGATTTGGTGAACCATGATTTGACTGAAGGGTAATACTGCACCGTATCGACGGGTAAGTGTATCATTGCTCATGTGGATGACTTGTCGATGCGGGCACTCACTAAAGACAATAAAGTGGACGTGATAAATCCAGTAGAACCTGCTATATCATAAAGCTTTTCAGTCTTGTTGGGTACGGAATATAGCGCGAAAGCAGTTTGGTATGCGAAACTGGTATGGTAAGGACATAAGCGACTGATATACTCGCTAACATAAGTACGACTGGATGACTCACGTGAATCCGATGACACCTGCCAAACGGGATGTCACAGCTGGGTGAAGACCTAGGAAGACCATGTCGACTATTGATATCGGTAATGCTGTATTTTACAGTCTTAGTTTACAGCTGAGTGGATAGAATATGTTTCCTACTCAATAACGGGCATACACAAGTCTCCTCATATATATTCTGGAAGTATGGCTCATTCTGATGAACACGAGTGATGTGCGTTTTCTTGCAGTTGTGTGATGATGTCAACACCAAACGTAACGATCGGATCTCACTCTAGTGCCTGAAAACAAACCGCAAACCAGACCGAAGACCGAGATACCGATACCCACCATTCCACATACATTCTGGTCGTCAAGTTCGTGAGTGACCGAACTGATTATAAAGGTATACTGTGTTGTATGTACAATCTGCAACCGGGTATATGTATCTATCTAACTACCTACGTTGCCATGCTTACCAATGTTTTCTCAATCTTCTCCTATTCTTATACTGATACCCTCCATCACTGCTACTTTCACTTTGCTGATCGTACCCGCCTCCATAAGCTTGTGTAGTCTCGGCATAAGCCGCTTGAGTACTGTATGACCACCCAAATGCCGATGAACAGCTCATCTGACAACTTGATAGCGCATTAGCATCGACAGCAGCTGCAATTGTCTCCGTTATTGTTGCAGTGGCCAGAGCGGTAATTGTAGCTTGTTCAGTCAGAGTCGCAGCCTCTGTTATGGTTGCTGTGGCCGTTGCTGTTGCTGTTTCCGTTGCTAGAGCCGTAGAGACTAATGTTTCGGTTGAATTCTGCTGCAGCGTTTCAGTCTGCGATTGGTTCCAAGTAACATCAGCATGTTGCTCGTATCTCGTATGTATGGTATGACTCACGGCGACTTGAACTTCTGTTGCTGCGGATACGACTACCGATACAGCTGTATCGGTAACAGTGTGTATTTGAGTTTCGATAGCTTTTTCAGTCTACCAGTTGGACGATGTCCATCAAAGTAAGCGTCTCTCTTCCATCTATCTGTTGACATGGGAAAGCTTACTTGAGTGGCAGTAACATTCTGGATCTGGGTTTCTTTGACAGTATGAATGGCAGTTTGTGTCTATTTGAATAAAAGCACATTAGGTCAATATCCATATGATAGATTAATCCTTAATAAACACGATTTGCAAGAATCAACCAGATCAGACAAACTCACATCTGTCTCCGTGGCTACTTGAGTTTCCGTAACTTTCTCAGTCTGGGTAGCTAAATGAGTTTGGACTTGGGTTTGAGTCCTGAGGGGACAAGAGGTATCAGCGGCATCCTTGGATACATACATTCGTGTATAAGGATATCATGACCACTCACTCATTCTTGGTCACTATGTCTGTCACTCGAGCAGTTTGTACTTCCGTCTGTACAACCGTGGTGGGTACGACCATTGTCTACAAAGTCGCGCGTGAGATCTCAGCCCTGATATACCGCTTCCTGGTTACTGGTGGATATGGGACAGGAGCGGGATACTCACACTGACAATTGTCTCTACCATGGTAACAGGGACACTTTCGGTTTTAGTCATAGTTTCCGTCCTACGACCATGTTCAGATCGTTAGCTTCCAAAGTTCCTCTGCTTCCGCTCAGGCATATGAAGGTATATCAGAAGATGGAATATGGATACTTACAGAGTATGATTGACAGTCATTGTCTGTACACTAGTTTGAGTCTCCGTTACCATCCTAAGATGACAGAATGTTACATGAGCTATCAGATCCAGTTCGTAACGAAGGAGAGAGCTCACTGTGTCGATGTGACATTATGTACGACGGTCTCAGTCATTATCTGAACTTCGGTCGTCGCTTGGATCTCAGTTCTGTACAAGGTTGACCAACAACGAAAATACCAGATTCAGTACTTGACTTTGCTGTGAGCCAATGTGGGGTAAACCGTTAGAACGTACGATAATTCGGTAGCTGTCGCTGTGAGGGTAATAGGGACAGTCTCGGTTCTACACATATATCCGTTGTTCAGAACAGTCAGGTCAGGCACTGGGATGGTACAGCTTACATGGTTTGATTGACTGTCTCGGTGACTGTTGACACTTCAGCTTTGGTCTCGGTCCTAGTGAGTCAAATTTCGTGAATCAATTCCATGACCACGATAGAGCGTGAGCTGTGTGCACTCTACTTACATCGTTGCAGTCTCCGTCATGGTGACTAATGAACGTTACGTAGAATGTCAGCTAAGCTGAGTGGGATGATACTCATAAAATTCCACTCACTCTTTTCAGTCATCGTTTCAGTCGAAGCATAACATTCCTGAATGACAGAAGTAGTTTCTATACCCATTCAAACCGGAGACTCATCAACATCGATTCCAGCTGTTAAGCAGGTATAAGATATTCGTTTCATACCTTGTATGATAGTTGTCTCATAACATCCCAATTGAGAATCATACCAACCTTGAGCTTGACAATTACCTTGAGAATTTCTCGTATGTCCATATCCGCAATTCATCGAGTGATATCCCCATGATGTAACGGCGGGATAGCACGATGCTTGGCTATGTCACCCCAAGCGGCTAAATATCAGCTCACATCCCTCCATACACTCCTGTTCACATTATGTTTATGATATACAATGTAGAATGGCCGAAGTGATAGTCACGCTCGCAGTCTCAGTCAAGGATCACTGGACTCACTCATAAGACATTAGCCTCCCACAACCCCATTGCCCACACTTATCTTCTTGTGCTTTAGTGTACTTCACTCCAGCTTGAAGAGGTGTGGGCATGACGAACTCCGTTATAGTCGCACTTGCAGTATCACCATCGGTAGTCTCAGTTGGTGTGGCGGACACTGAGGCAGGATCGGTAGGTTGAGGGGTAATTTCGGTAGGTGAAGGTGATGCGTCGGAAGGTACATTTATGCCTAATACGACTTGAGCGAGGGAGAGATGGGTTTGGGTGAGGAGTAAAAGGAGGGGCAAGAGGTTGACGACCTGCATCTTTGATTTTAAATCTTTTCCTTCTACTGAATATATATTTTCAAAACAGGGGTGTACTGTATATGTACTGGCTGGCGAGAGGGAAACGACCTTTGACCTAACTTGATTTGGGTAGACTAAACAGTTGGTGGTATAAAGAGCGGACCTGCCGAATGTTCAGTACTCGTACAGCAAATAAGTGAAAAAACGTGGTCCTATCAAAGAACGTGAAGCAAAAAGTGAAATGATTAAACAGCCCTCGAGGCAAAGATGAATATGAATGATCAATGAAACAAGAACAAGATCAAAAAGAAAGAAAAAGGACGGACAGAGAGAAGAGATTCTACTATTCTTTCATTATTCGATTAGTGCCAGGCTATATATCAGAGTATCAATCGTCGAGGTCAGATCTATCAGCTATCAGTATCAGCTGAACCGAATTGGTTGGGTTGTATATGCGTTTAGAAGTTGAGGTCAGTGCTCGGCGCAGTTGCTTGGTGACAACCTTTCCCAACTACACTCGTTGTGAACGCTCACCCACAGACCATCTACGGAGATGAGATATTCCAGAATTCACTGTATGCACCCCAGTTAGATCCAAGTGATGCAAGAAGGCATGGTAACCGTTGTTACGGGTTTTTCGTATCTTGACGACAACCGAAACGGATTCGTTGGGATACGGAGAAACCTATAAATGACTGAAAATGTCACGTCATGCCATGTCTGATCTATCATACCAGGGGGACCACCGGTACATAAATGGTGAATACAGGAGATGAATGTAAGGAGGGTAAGTACCACCCTTGAAACCAGACGAGGTCAAAAACCTGCCACGGCGTAAATACTCAACAGATGTCCGTCTATCGAAGATCGACGTAGATCTAACACATGCATGTCATCCCTGTCCAGCTCACATATCCTTCTCTATTGAGGTTTACCAACAGTCTGGGAATTTACCAAATTGCTCAACTCTGCTGATACTTGAGATTCCGATAAGTCCGCAAGCTGAGTTTGTGATTCTGCTCCTCGTTCTATGTCAGCCCGGAAGCGAAAAAAAAGAGAAGTCAGCATTATTCATGTAATACATCAAAATAGCCGTTTGACACGATGAACAAGAATAGACCTTGTCGGTAAAGAGCTCATTCGTGAGAGCGAAGAAAGGGCATAGGCGGCACGCCACGAGCAACTAGGCCATTGGGAATGTTATTGAGGTAGAGGAAAATCATGACTTACCAAATCGTACGAATGCCCTAGGCGAGATGTCACTAGCTTCTCTAATCAAGAATTTCAGATCTGGGTTGGACGATTTGATAGATGGGTAAGAAGATTGGACGAATTGTCTGGCAATCAAACAAATTCATTAGCTTTATTCTTTAAACATCATGTGTATATATATACATATGTTTGTATAACGAAGTGACTTCGGTCCGTGAACCTGTTCATACGCAGGGTACATCCCATCGTGAGAGCGTAAAAACCGAGCGTACTCACCTGACACCAGCTGAATGTCCAGAAGTCTGACAGAAATGTAATCTGATTTCTTTAACTGCTTTTGGGATCTGTTTAGCGAAGTTTGACATGTTGATGAGTTCGGCTGAATAAGGGAAGGTGAAGACGGAAGTGCGAGAGATCAGGTGCGTGTCAGAGTAATTGATCTGGTTCTTCTGTAGTTATCGTTCTACTGTTGTTGTTGTTGTTATTGAATTGCATGTGCAGACGCAAATGTGAAGAATCGGATTGGAAGTCCATGACCAGGTCAGCAGAGCGGATATCAGGCTGACAATGCCAGTGAGTTGGAAAGAGCCTGATATCGTATGCAAATGTCACGTGCGGTGACCGTTCCTGGTTCCATCATGGCTGTTGATGTTTTCAAGAATTTCAGAAGTCGACAACCTCATATCATCGTCGGTCCATTGATCATCAGCAAGACAGGACCTATACAGCTCATCGGTCAAGGGTCCCAAAAAGAAGAGGTAGTCCAAGAAAGACTTTCGCTCTTTTGCCACTCTACTGTCCATCTGCATCACGAATCAAGCTTAGAACAAGTGTCTAATCTACCAATTGCCATAACCACCTTGATAACAGAATAAGATGCCTCATAAACGTAAGTCTGAACAACCGGATCATACCATATCACCTCTTCATGGATACGTATCTGACAAATCATGGACTTGCAGGAGCCAAAAGATCCGTTAGAGAAGCTGAGACAGCCAAAAAGTGAGTTGATCCATCTACGATGGTGAAATCGCTTTTCTCTTCTCTTCCATCCATATCTATCTTTGTACTTTTCCCCTCAGAAGGATCGGAGCTGACCATCTGTACATTCGAATCTACTATAGAGGAACCAACCTTGCCCCATCCTCCAAATCCCTCAATTCGGCATACGATGACACACCCAAATCTGCCTCGAGGATAATATCAGGGTGGAAATTTCAATCTGAATTTCGTAAGAGCGGTAAAACGAATAGTGAAGATACTGGTGATTATTCTAAAGCATCAAACTCCAACTCCAACCCGAGCTCTTCATCGACTACAAAAGGAAAAGGTAAAGCTGTAGATAAATCGGAGATACCGAAGATATTACCTAACGAGACGTTGGGCAAATACAATAGACGTATTGAAAATCTATTACGATCGGGTGTATCGAAAGCTATCAAAGATGCTGCGTCCACTAAAGCTTTGGAAGTCGCTCAAGCAAACAGGGATAAGAAAGTTAGAAAGAGGAAAGCGAAATTGGAGAAATTGATCAAGGATGGGAAAGTACCCAAGGAAGCGTTGGAGAAGTATCTCAAGGAAGTAAGAGAGAAGGAAGAGCAGAGGAACGATAATCAAAGTAAAGGTAAGCGGAAGAGGGATAATGAGGAGGACGAGGAGCTACACGAAGATGGGCAGGGAAAGCAGGCTAGACCTGCCAAAGAATTCAAAGAGATGGAAGGACCTAGGCGATTGAATGATATTGTACAAGCACCACCTCAATTACCACATCTGCGTAAATCCGGTGAGAAGAAGACTAGTACGAAAGAAGCGTATTCCGCTATAGGGAAGAATAGTGATAAGATACCGCTCAATGCTGGACAGAAGAGGATCTTGGAAGAAGAACGAGAGAGGGTGGTGAAGATGTATAGGGAGATGAAAGCGAAGAAAGAGGAGGAAAAGGGGAAGAAGGTTTGAGGGAGATAAGTGATTTGTCGTGTGTGCATGTATACATATATGATATGCCCTTGCGAATCTGCGTGGGGTTGAGCATGAGTCTTATATACTATACTGCCTTAGCAGATGATTTGCAAGTTCGATACTATGTAAAGCACAAGACTTGAGAATACCAAAAATCCTTCAGATGTCAGATTTCATGAGGTCCGTCTAACAATCATTGCTAAGACAGAGAATTACAAGCGATAAATGTTATCATAATCTACGATCTGTCCTCCAATGCGAACACTTGATGAAATAATTCAACTTGAACCACTGGGAGAAACCGAAATGGGTATGGTTATGTTTTAATGGAAATTCATCAATTTTCTATCTAGAATTCCCCTTTTACAAAACTTTGACAGATATTGTCAAAATGCTTTTTGAAATTGATATCTTTCACACGCACTCCTCGGTTCCGGTTTGGTTCTTCCAAAACCTAAACCCATTCCCACCTCTGACTCTACTGATATACCACTTTTCCTACCATATATTGAATATTGAAAGAGCGTCTATTCCAACTCTTCAAGATCAGTTTCCTTCTTAGCATCCTTATCACCCTCAGCCTCATCGAAGTTCTCAACCAAATCAGGGATCTCATCATCACCTTCACCCTCTGCTTTACCCTCTGCACCTGCACCTCCAGCAGCAGCGGCGGCGGCAGCTTGACGGGCGGTCATAGATTGGTAAGATTCGGCTAATCTTCGTAAGTTGGCCAAGGAATCGGGTCCGAGCTGGTTGAGGATTCCAGGGACGAGTTCGGTGAGTTCTTTGGTTTGACCGGGGCCGTAGACTGCGAGGGTGTTGGAAGGAAGAGCGGCGTGGACTGGTGTGGTGTGAATGAGGGGGGTCAGTAAATGGTTTGAATAAATGAGCGAAAAGGAGTAAAAAAAAAGGTGGTTTGAGTGATGGACGTGAGGAAAGTAGGTTAAGTCGTGTTGAACGAAGTCGTATCAGAATATGTAGAAGTAGTACCTCTCATAGCCCATTCACTGCGAGATTTTCCTTCCCTACACTGTGCAAAATTCAAAGTCATAGAACAGCCAAAGCCCAACTCACCTCGAGGAGCACCGAAATGCAAGACATTACCATCCTCCTTGAACATGTTAACCTCCTCTACACCTGTGATAGGTTGAACGCCAAGCTTCTTGAGGGCAGCTTGGAGCTTTCGGTCATCACCTTGAGAAGCGGTCACGGACTTCTTGACTTGCTTTCGTCGGGGTGTACCCTTACCACCTATTTGGGTGAGCAAAAGCAAGAGGTGAAAGGGGAATTTTGATTGATGAAAGAGTACCATTAGTATTTGAGGGGCGTAAAGTGGAGATAGTACGTCGGATGATCATATTGCGAGGTTGTAAGGATGGATAACGAGATGAAACGGTATAGTCGAAACGTATAGAATATCCAGGTTGATAATGTGAATAGTGAAAAGGAGGATGTCCTATCAGCACATATTCATTTTTCAGATGTTGTATAGGATTACACACCGATTCTGACTTGAGCTTGGAGCTTGGCCAACTTCTCCTTATCCATTTTGACTGATTTGCTAGGTGGGTGTGATAAGGCAAGATGCTATTTGAGGTTGAGGTTGATTGAAAAGGAAAAGTCGAGTGAGTGATTGGGACAAAAAAGATTAACATGGGATGGAATATCAGAAGATCAGCTCCGTCCCTCAGACGACACACTGGAAATACTCACCTGAGGTTATCTATTTGCCTTGATATGATATGGGTTGAGTGAGAAGATGAGGTGATCAGTCGTGAATGCGATGATATACGTTCAATCTCCTACTGAGCTCGCTGTCGCTGTCGCTGTTGCCAGTATGAGTTATGAGTATGGGGCTCACCACGAAATGTGGCACTCAACCGACTTTCCACTGACTTCGGCATTTGTCGGTGATTCACTTGGCACCCAGGAAGTGGCATCTGACGCGTGTGCTATCTTTGTTGCGTATGAGCCCGAGTCAAGTAACATATCCCATAAAGTAATGTAATGTTTGACCTGATCCATATCCATAATTTCAGCTTTGACTTCTTGACAATCGCAATCATCGGTATCATCATCATTGGCTAACGTGACTTACTGATTCACCTACACACCAGCAGCAACATGTTCGCCCCTCGCTCGACGCATTTACCTCGGACCTACTCAGTATATCATCAACCGACAACAACCAGGAAGAACGCGAACAAGGAGAATGCCGGAGCCCTACCTTCGAAGACACCTTCGAGGGCAGGCAAGCCCATGATGGGTGGTGGGTTGGGAACAGGCCTGAGGATGGGTCTGGGAGTGAAGACCGAAGTAAGAGATAGGAACGTTTTGATACAGCATCAGCAACAGCAAGGATATCAAGGTGGGGGAAAAGGTAAGGGAAAAGAAGGTGAAGATATAGGTATGTACATAGAGTCTTCCAAACAGATCAGAACAAACTGTTTTCTGACATGTCGATTATTTGATTTCGCAGAACCTAAGAGACTATTCAGTCACGGTCCATCCAAATCAACAACTTCCATCCCACCTTCTAAATCACTTTCTTCCATGCCTCATATCCAACTTACCAAAACGCCTGCTCCATCGAGAAAGAAACAACAGTCTTTCCAGGCATTACGTACACCTGCTCCGTCATTTCAGGAGCCTGCACCTACGCCGTTACCATCTGCTACGAGACAACGACGGAGGTCTAGACAATCTTTATCGAATATTAGTCTGACACCGATCAAAGCGTCGATAGAACAGAGTTTTGTTACTCCCGCTCCAGTACAATGGGAAGAAGAATTAAGTTTAGGTAGTATAGAAGAGACTACCAATGAGATGTTGCAGGATGTCAGGGAGGAGAATGAATTGGATGATGGGAGTGATGGTGATCCTGAATATATGCCTCCTCCTGTACAAGGTGAGTTTCTTCGCATAGACGCAGTATCGATTGGAGGGATGATAATATAATTTGACGTTCAAAATTGTGTCATGTATTTCAGAACTACCTTATACACCTGCATACGATCATCCAGATCTAACGTCGATATTCTCCACTTTATCTGGATTACCTCCAATGTGGACAGTCCGCGACGACGTGATCATGAGGGATGTACCGGAGTTTGAGTTTCAGGAAATGATCGTAGGACGATTGACTCTGAAGGGTGAATGAAATCTCTATCGTTGGTTAAAATGGCCACTTGATGTTCGTTCTGTGCTGACATTGAATCTTGCCTATAGACGATGAAGAATTGGAAGAAGAATGGTTGAGACCTAAATCCAAACCTCAACTCGAACCTACTCAACCGACCAAACCCCAAAACACCTCAATCAGGGGAATAACATCTAAATCATCCTTGCAACCCAAAACCACACCCCGTCCAAGTGTAACTTCTTCACGATTGGACACTACAACCAAAACTAAACCACCTGCACCTGTACCTAGACCACCTCCAATCAGACAGAGAACCACCATTTCGACTGGATCCCGATCCGCACAGTCCCGTCAAGCCTCATTACACCCCGCACAAAAGGCTGCTCAACCTGTAAAACCGATCAAGATCAGTGAGGAGGATCAGAAGCTGTTTGAGAGTTGGGAGAAAGAAGACGTCCCATTGGGGGATTTTGAATTGAACTTGGATATGGACTTTGTTGATGGTGATTTGAATTTCGGAGCGTTAAAACTATCCGATTATGAATCATCATCCCAATCGAGGCAATGATGTCCATGAGAAGATGACCATTATAGGCAGGTAACAGCAACGCCTTTAATTCTACTGGAGTATCACATTGCTTTTCACTCTATCCGTTGACAAAAGTTGTACCATATATTTTAAATATTGATACTCTCATACTCATGCTTGATTTTTCACAGTATCATTTTACTTGTCCCGTATCCTCCTGAGTCACGCTGTAATTTGTATTTATAGTTTACACGATACCTTTACATGATTCCTTATGACCAATAATGCATGTACCCATTCTATATCACTTAGATACATAGTTTAATATGTCACCTTCTTCCCCTACCGAATCCGATCCGATTGTCCAGCTGCATCCTTCCTTCGCGCAATATCGTACCCTTCCAAATTTAAGGAGCCAACCTGTTAATCTCCCATTGACTCTCCTGTGAGTCTTGAGGTCTGGTATATTTGAACCTATCGTGTAATCTCGATGGTTGACCAGACCAAAATTCGACCTCGCTACGAGTGCAAATGAAGACGGAGGTGATATTAGCGTTTACACATCCATTGAGGGAACTGTATAAATTGAAATAGGACGAGATAGGGATATGCACTTACAAAGGTACGATCCTCCATCCACCCCAATGTGGAGGACAATCAATCTCCCCTTCTTCCCCAAACTCTTTGGTTTTCTCATCGACAATCTGCTGCACCTCCCCTTCCTGGACAGCACTACTCTGTGGTGAAGCCCATGCCCCGACTTGACTACCTCTAGGTCTACTTTTGAAGTACTCTTCCGATTCTTGCCTAGATACTTTCTCGACTTTACCCACCACTCTAACCTGACGAGATACCTCTCTCCAGTAGAATGCCAAACTTGCATAAGGGTTATTGGACAGTTCTTGCGATTTACGTGAATTGTAATTCGTAAAGAAAACAAATCCTTTCTCATCTACCGTTTTCAGTAAGACGATCCTAGATGATGGTATACCACTGGGAAGGGAGGTAGATAAAGTCATAGCTTCTGGTTCTTTCACAATGGGTTGACCATCTTTGGGATCGAGCGCGGCAGAGAGCCAGCTGTTGAATTGAATTAGAGGATTGGTGTGTAGATTGTCTCGAAGGAGTCGAGGGGTCTTGTATTGATTGTGAGAAGTGAGATGGAGCTTCTCAGGTGCGGAGGAAGATGGAGTGGAAGAAGATTGATCTTGGTCGGATGGGTGAGGGGCGGGTGTACCGTATAAATGTTGCGTCGACATGGTTCTTCCGAGATTGATCGTTTGAATGTAATGAGATGGTTTGGTACTAAGGTTCGATTTGATGTTTCGCAATATGTATGCTCTTGCTGTAGATGACATATGTCTCACAGGACGAATTGTATTATACGCTGTATGTTCAATGTGAAGATACTCGAGTCGAGTTCGGATGGGTTCGTATGTTGTTGATACGAGGGATGAGATGATCGGCGATTAACGAACAAACTTATTCAGCGATTCTTCTTTCTTCTTTCCGACGGAAGGGAAGTAGGAACTAATCTAACTTCCATCTGTCTCGACCTTGAGATATGACAACACAAGGTGCAGTGCAACTCAACTCTTGACCTGGAGATGCGATCTTGGGTGATGCTCTCCTGAAAGAAAGACGTGGAGAGAAACTGTAAAGGTCTTCTCAACCCGCACAGACGAGGACTATCATGGGCTTGAGTCCTAGCTCCAACTCGATCATGGGCATCAAGCTGCCATGTCGTACTCCTTTAGTGCTGGTCGAAATGAAATGAGAAAACCTAAAAAATGCCGACGATCATCATTTTCATGGATTTGACCAATGCGTTCCCACTCATCTCTCCACTCTCCTTTGTCGATATCCGTCCCTTTGAGGCTGCAATCATAGCTAGAGCTTTCTCACGAATAGCTCTGTGCCGCACCCTAGTATACAAAGTCCAGAATCAACAGAGACCTTACCGCAGTTACTGCACATCCCCAACCGCAACCTTGGCTTATCACCGCAAACGGGTGGTCTTCAGGTTACATCACCCACTCGCAACTTTAACGTAAACAAATAAATCCATCACATCACATCTCACCAACCTTTTTCCAAAATTATCTTTTGATCTTTTCACTCATACATCTCCATATTCTTACATCATCATCGTATCTACAAATCATTCTTACCTATACCGAAGCATATAACGACAAAACCATTCTACAAATACATATACTACAACTTGAGCTCTGCTGGCTCCAACCAATCAACCAATCAACCAATCAACCAATCAACCAATCAACCAATCAACCAATCAACCAACCAACCAAGCCAAGATGAATCTCTCCAATATCCGAGATCACATGTTATCTCAACCTCCTTCATTCAAGAAGAAGAAGGAGTATCAGTTAGAGGAGTTACTGGGTAAAGGGGGTTTTGGAAAGGTCGTAAGAGCTACATGGACGCCCAGGGAAGGTGGGAAGAAGGAAGTTGCATTGAAGTGAGTATGGCAATGATCCTCATTTTGTCAGTACATACGCAATAGACACCATCGACTAATCATATCATCTGCTTGATCGCACTTGTACAGGATAATATCGAAAAAGCTAGTGAAGGATAATGAACAAGCTGTAATGGATGAGATCAACGTTCTGACAGGATTGGATCATCCTAATATCGTACATGTGTGGGACCATTTCGAATCGAGGGATAAGTGAGTGATCAAACCACACATATGGTTATTCACTGCTTTGAGAAATGTGTCGCACGACCAAGTCTGACTTGATCTCAAGTATCGATGGAACACTGATGTCGCCGTTTTGTCATGAACTTGCAGATTCTACCTCACATTCGAACTTGCAGTAGGAGGCGAACTATTCGATAGGATATCTGAACGAGGTAAATTCACAGAGAAGGACGCATTGGAATGTATAAGGTGGGTTTTGTCAACTTTCATCTCTCAACGGAATTATCTTCTTCTTGATGGTACTCAGTATTTGGTGCTAAATGATATATCGATATATTGGTACATTGGTATATCAGACAAATATGCTCAGCAGCGCAATATCTCCATTCCCATCAGATCGTCCATCGTGATCTCAAACCAGAGAATATCCTATACAAGACGAAAGATCCAAACTCTCAGATCGTCATTGCGGATTTCGGTATTGCCAAACACCTAGAAGATCCTGAAGAGATGCTACAAGATGCTGCGGGAAGTTTTGGATATGCTGCGCCGGAGGTATTGACGGGGAGTGGACATGGGACGAAATGCGATTGTTGGAGTATAGGGTGAGTATTCAGAATGATATCTTCCGAAGGTTTCGAGGATGAAGTGAGGAATATGATGGCAGACTGAAGAGACGTACAATCCACTGGGGTTGATACTGGGATCGAAATCGTTGGGAACAGAGGGATCTGAATCAGGAATCACCTTTGCAGTCATAAGCTGATATCTTGGTTGTCTGTAGGGTCATCGCGTATACTATATTATGTGGATATTCTCCTTTCAGAGAGACGGACAAAAACGCTTTACTCCGTGAGATGACGAAAGGCCGGGTAGTGTTCCACGAGAGGTATTGGAAGAAAGTCACGCCTACTGGTGAGCTAGATAGACTACAGCACAACGAAAAGAATCGCTAACATGGTCTGTCTACGGTTCAATAGCCAAAGACTTCATCAAAGCTTTATTGGTTGTAGATCCCAAAAAGAGGATATCAGCTACTGAGGCGTTGAAACATCCTGTAGGTTGATCCACTTGTTAAACTGCTTCCTTTAGCTTCGGTAGAGCTGACTCATCCCACACGCATAGTGGATGACGGAAGGAGCAGCAGCCGAGAACGACCTTACAGATGCGGTCATACCAGCTCTGAATGCTAAGATGAAATGGAAGAAGGCAATAAGGGTGGGCAACTGCATTCCTCCTTCGTTCTCAAAACTTCCCTACTTTCCAAATCTGGCAGACATTCCCATATTATGAGCTGCAGGCTGATTTCCAATATTGGATGACAGGCCGTTCAAGCTACCAACCGTCTCCGAGCAGGCTCACATTCAAACTCCCTTACAACCTCTTCGTCGACTTCCACCACTAATTCCACTTCGACAGAACAGCAGAATCTCTCAGCATCACCTACCACCCTGGTGCCCACCGTAGTCACGCCGCTGTCAATGACGGAGGAGGAACCGATGTCTGATTCGTACGGTTACTTTACGGCTGATGAGGAGACGCATCATGAGGTGCAAACTCCCAATAGTGCCACTAGGGATGATGCTCGACATATCAAGATTGTCAAGATGAACGATGCTGGCGTGGAAGAAGATGAAAGTGCGGATACTGGCAATAAGATCGAAAAGAGAGATTATGGTAATCCATCTATAAATATACAGAAGAATGAGGGATTGAGTGTCGAACAGAAAGAGACAAGACCTGAAACATCGAGGAAGAGTTCGGTGGAAAATGTAGTAGAGGGAGTCAAAGGGTTGATGGGTAAATTGAGACTGTAAGGAGCTTTTGGCTCTCAACGAAAGTGACATGTCGAATATTGGATAAACTACCGCATATGAGGGGAAATTAGATATTGTCGGTAATGGACTTGGGTCCAAAGAGAGATCGACTGTATCCTGTTGAATGGGTGTCTGACTTCCGAAAGGTAACGGATAATCGCTACGTGATTGTTTTTAGAAGGGTAGGAGGGTAAAACATCTGTATTTGTAAAACTTTGTCTCTTGTTTTTATCTTGATCTTCATTTTGGTCGTTTGTTGTAGGCTGTTCTAGCCATCATATCGGGTCTTATATTGTATCATAGCCATAATCAGATATGCGCATATGCATAGCTATTCCTGCTGATTGGGCTTCACGTCCTAGTCTGAACTTACATACTTTGCTCCTCGGAATTGTTGACGGACAATCCGAAACGATCTTCACGGGAGTCATCTTCGCTTCCTTTCTCCAGATGATTGGGTATACCATAGAGTCCTCAAGAGCACTGTCGGATCATTCAAACTCAGCTATAATAAGCATCGCTTTACTGCGGCCACTCCAAGATTCGTAAGTACTCGAATACAAGATTGTCAATTGGAATTATCGTTGGTCGAACATTGAAGAGTATTTCACCACTCAAATACTCGAAACTCAAACACTCGAACATTGTACTCAAGCTTATGACACACATAATCACATTACCCCCCATCTGTAAATCGATTCCTACTTTACGGATCCTCCTGAAAGCTTGAATCTGCATCATCATCATCATTGCTCTTGCTCAAATACCCAAACCAATTACTGGTACTATCATGTCACCATCCTCATCCAACACAGGAAGGGAAGATCCTGATCACAATGCTAATCACAATGCTGGAAATGGAGATACCATCATATCAATCCCCTTTGAGGATGAACGTTCAATTCGGTACATTAATACTCATACTCCCAGTCAAATTACCACACCTGATACAATCCAGTTACCTGGATTCACTTACAGACACGATGACTCGAATGAGGGTTCACTTCAAGATATTTACTCAAGCTCATTGATAGTTCATGATCCGTCTAGAGAAGATGAAGAAAGTAATATAGGTATCATGCAAGCTTTGACACTTACGGATACACGACTCCTCATTGATCAAGAAGGCCCTTACACCAACGCTAACTCAACAAGCACTGAAACAGCCGAGAACGTTGAAGCTGGCGTTGATCAGAATCCAAGTACTACCCCAGAAGAGGAAATCCCTTCCACGTCCACCCACGTTCACGTCCACGTCCACGTACAAACCCTTAATTCCTTATGTCCGATTCAAACAACCCTCATACATCTCCAACGAGAGATATCCAACATATAACGACAATCGTACATTCGGATGGACCAGTGCGATTTGCGTGAGTGTTATACTGGGTTGTGCGGTGGCTGCGTCTTTCGGATCAGAATATTATTTCCCTACGCAGACACCCACCGACGGTCCTGAACAGGGAGGGCTTGAGGGTGAGGGTAATGAGGATTACCATTTAGGTAAGGATGGGAACGGTGATTGTTATTCATTTGAGAAAGATTGTTAACTCATATCATTCAAAAGCAGTATTACATTGGTAGATGATGTATTCAAACCATATTGCAATCACATTACTCATACCGCATCTGTTACTGTCTAGGTAGGTGTTTCGCCGAAAAATCTCAATTACGATGATGCTGTTTATGATCCAAGTCAATACACATAAATATGATATTTGTATGTCAATAAGTCTACATCTACAGAATTTGTTATTCTGTCCAATTCTACAGAGATCAATCTACACATGACCCAATTTCACTGAGTTGAACATTCTTCAGCCACACTGTCGTTTCTCCCGGTATCTTCCCCCTAAAACCCTCTTCCAACTTGCCATTCGAACTTAGCAGCACCTCACCAATAGGTAACGCCACCTCATCTTTTCCGACATTCACAACCACCTGCCATCCCTCTGATCTCCTAAAATGAAGCACTTGTTCATCACGATTCTCGACCCATTCAAACTCATCTTCAGGACCTAGAAGCTGTTTCCTCAACTTGAAAGCATCCTTGTAGAGGTTCAATGTACTTTCCGGATCTTTGAGTTGGGTGTCAACAGCATAATCGGCCATCCAAAGTGGTTGAGGTAGGTGAGCTGGTTTTCCTGAGGCAAGACCGAACCCGAAATTTGCAGAGGCGGAAGACCAGGGGAGAGGTACTCTACAACCATCTCTGCCTATTTCTTCACCTTTCGTACGATGAAATGCTGGATCTTGTCGTTGTGAAGGTTCGATATCTACCACCTCTTGTAACCCTAATTCTTCACCTCTACGACATTGACAATATGAAAAAAAAAAATCAATCAGTTAGCTCGTATACTTAGGTGTGACCTAGATGAAAAGATGGCATGTTGGACTAACTGATAAATATAGGTTAACCCGGGTAAAGCGAGAATCATTAAAATAGCTGCTCTAGCCCTTCTCAAACCGCTTTCGATGTCGAGCTTGGTACTTTTGAACCTATCGGCTAAGAAAGGATCGAGGGCATTCTTGGCTACTCTTAGGTTCGAGTTGGGTACATCAGGTAAACCCAATCGAGTGGCGTGTCGAATAACCTATCACAAGTATTCTGTGAGTAATTTACGGCTTATTGAACCCTTGTTTGAGTGGGCCAAGATTGTGCTCAGTACAGTATTCACATCATGATTTGACAAAACCCAAGTGGTACTTGATTTATTTCTCTTGGCTTCCGCTATCGATCGATCGATACATTCCCGATACTCTTGTATGTTGAAGTTACAAAGTAACATATCGAATGAGAAAGCTTGACCTAACCCATCTGAAGAGGCGTATAAACCTTTTTGATCGGGTGCTACCCAAGCTTCTGCCACGGCCCTACAGTACATAGGCACAAAAATGTTTTCCGTTAGTATACATGCCTTTATGTGTGATGTATGTAGAAGTGATCGAGTTTGATTGTATAGATGAAAGCAACTCACATCAAAGGTGGATCATAGGTATCAAACAGCTTTCTCCAATCTTTATATATCTCATGCACTTCCTCTCTATCCAATAAAGGATGTTTCAAACTCCCATTCCCATTCTGCAATTTCCTCTCTGTCAATTTCTTCAACTGGGTCCATTTTAGTAGTGGTTCGGACATATCTTTTGCCAGACCGTGTGCTACATCTATACGGAATCCCGATACCCCCCTATCACCCCAGAACTTGAGTGTTGTGAGGAAATCCTCTCGAACATCGGCGTTATCCCAGTTGAAATCGGGTTGAGAGGAATCGTACCAATGGAAATACCATTGACCGTCTCCCGTTCCGGAGGGGGTCCAGGATGGTCCACCGAATATGGATTGCCAGTCTGTAGGAGGTTGGGATTTATCTGGACCCAGACCTGTATACCGAATTATTAATTATTATCAGTAAGATTAGTGAAAGTCACTGCTGATTATTGTGTACTACAAGGAGAATGACTCACCATCCCTAAAGATATATCTATCCCTCTCAGTAGAACCTTTACCAGCTTTCAAAGCATCCTTGAACCATTGATGATCATCACTCGAATGATTAGGTACGATATCCACGATAACCCTTATACCAGCTTGTTTCAATGCACGACTCATCTCATCGAACTCTTCTAATGTACCAATCTTGGGATCGACATTTCGATAATCCGCTACGTCATCTAGATATCGCCGTGCCATCAATCACGATAAAGAATCTTTATTATCTCTCGAATATGTAAGATATCTGTAAGGAAGATGGTTGATCACTCACAACCACCATCTTTCAATGCCGAAGGGTAAAAAGGACTCAACCAAACTGCGTCCACACCCAAGTCTCTCAAGTATGGGACACGGGATGTGATACCTTGTAAATCACCTATCCCATCTCCATTCAGATCGGCAAATGATCGAGGGTAGATTTGATAGACGATAGCTTGTCGCCACCAATCGGCATCTTCCATTCCATTCTGATTTAGCCATGCTATCTGACCACAGATCGGTTGATCGGTTGAAACGGAACTTACCTGATACAGTGAATACCATCACGTATCGATATTTCAGTCGTTGAGGTGATGATCACGTACAGATACTGCTGTAGGGTCGCTTCGATGCTCTTATATGTTTGTACTATGGGTACTCGAACAGATCGATCAGTCGGCGCCAAAGCCCATGCCCAGATGTTGGGTGGATCTTTCAAGTGGAGGTCCTCAGAGTGCTGATCTTAAGTTTAATCCGAAGACTGAAGACTCAGCTGATAGAGTAATTTATCAGTCGGCGCTAAATCAGATCGAGGCGCCTTCTTCCTTAAATCATATCAGCACATGGATACGTTGTATACTTGATCCTTGGTCCTTCCTTCGTGGGTATTTCGCATAGATCAGATTCAGCAATCGAAGTTATAACATGCATGATGAGAATGAACGTATATACCTAATCTATCAACAATGATCTTTACTCGATGGAAATCCCCCTGCTTCTCACCCTGCGAAGACCTACTACAATTACTCGCTATCATCATCGTCTTCTGCACCTTGTCTCTCCCTAAAAGATTTCTCAATCTCCGCTCTTCTCTTTTCCCTTATCTTCTTCTGGAGTCTTATCCAATTACCTAGAGGCGAACTCTCAACGACTTCATTCTCAAGGAACCTATCTATCTCAGCTCGATCTCTAGGTGCAAACGAGACATTTCGTCTTTTCTGTTCGATCCACGTCTTGGTAGATTCAAGCTTATCGATCAAAGTCTTTAGTTGAGATACGCCTTTGGGTGAACCAGCTTGAGATTTCTTGATATGTCGCTTGAGGGTGATGAGGACAGGTAGGACGATTTCGGGGAAAGCGATATTAAGTGAGATCAACGAATGATATTCTCCTAATAAGAAGACCAACTCTTCACCTAAACCTTCTTGGAATATTCTAGTTTTGGGATAAGCGGCGGGAGCTCTGATGATGTACTCAAAATCTAATGGTTTGAGAGTTACTTTCTTTGGATTACTTCTTTTGAATTCGGACGAATCGAGGATTTCCAATAAGAAGGGGGCCAGGGGTATGTAGACACCTGTCTTTTGGATGATTCGCATGAGGGATTGGAGAATGTGGAATCGTAAAGGGAAGTAACGCGATGATGGGAGAAGTCTAATAAGATCAAACCAGAAAAACATCAGTCTGGGTAAAGATGTCGGAATTGCATTTATGCATATGGGAAATATCACTTACCGAATAACACCCAGACTGATCTGAGTGAGAGGGAAGATCAAAGGTTTCAAAGGACTTTCTAATCCGCCATTATCCTTCTGAGTCTGTATACTTGCTGAACCAGCCAAAACCTGACTCCAGAAATCGATACAATGCACGAATTGCCAGTTGTATACGTTCTTGAACGCTTCTTGGTTTCCACCTGATCCACCTGACGTACTTGATCGAATGACGTTTCGCAAGTGGAAGGCGAGCATACGGATGAAGCCGAATGCATGCTGGTATGATAACGAGGGTGATAGTTGGTATAACTCTGATGCTGTATTTTTCATCAGGTTGAGGGATGGTAGGGTGTGAGGAGTGGTGTTTCGAAGAGGAGGTAAGAGGGATCGATAGATGTTCTATATTGACAATCCAAGTCCAATGTTAGTGAATTGCGCAAACAGAGTGATCTCGAGTTCTTAACTCACCCTCAAACACAAATCTTTTACAGCATCATCACCAATCACGAACAATTTCCTAACAGCCAAGAAAGCTGCAATTCTGACTTGATCACCTGCTGAACCCCAAAGTTCTAACAACACCTTCAGATAAGCTCTCAAATGTTTTCTGGCACCCATGATCCACGGTAACAGTTTTGTAGACTCATTTATAGCTACGAGCAGCAAAGAGCCTGCGTCTTCATCGGTAGATCCAGAAGACAGCGATGAAGGGGTGGTGGGAAGGGATTTGATAAGGTGTAAGAGTGTTGAGAAGTGGGATAGGATAAGTCGGTTGAGGGATTGATTGGGCGTTTTAGGTTGTTGTAGCTTACTGAAGACATGGAATTGTGATTAGCGGAATGTAGAGCTGCACGGCGAAAGTATGGTTTGACTCACATCCGACCATTTGCCAAAGTCTTGTAGGGGAAATGATGAGCAACGACCACAGGTGTGTATTTGAGAGCAGTCACGACAAGTTTGTTGAATACTAGCAGATATTCAAGAATCAGTTCGACTGAGATTTGATCCTTTCTCGTATTTCAGCTGGACTCACCTTGAGCACTATCGATCGAATACTTGGTATCCAAACCAGTACCTTGGTCACCATCATCTTCGTTCATGTGAGCTGCGGCACGGAAGGCCAACAACGTTTTTCGTAAGGATCGAATGGAGTGTTGCTATAATGAGATATATATCAGCTTGATCTTCGTCTATCAAGCTGCGGGCAAAGCGAATGGACGTCAGTTCGTAGACTCACCTTGAGCATACCTTCTTGCCAACCTCTCAACATCTTTCCATTTACACTGATTTTCTTCCTCTCCTCCTCTTCTTCTTCCATATCCTCATCCTCGACATCTTCATCATCACTATCCATCTCCTCATCTTCATCATCCTGCTTAGCCTTACCCTTTGATTTACCGAAATCCAACAACTCTTCATCATTTTCCTTCAAGTACTTGAAGAACTCAGGATCATTCTTTTGTAAATCCTTCATAGCCTTTTTCATCGCTTGTTCATCCAGCAAATCCTCCTCGCCGTCTTCCCCTTCCGAGTCTTCATCTTCATCTTCATCTTCCGAGTTCAACTCTTCTAATTCGGATTCGTCCCCCGCTTCGATGTCCAACCCACCTTTACCGAACAACTCATCTACCGTCTTGGCTACTCCTCCAGCTTTACCTCCTACACCTGCATCACCGACTTTCCTAGCTTCCCTTTCATCATCTTCATCATCCTCTCCATCGCCTTCCAAGTCGGATTCATCGGCATTTCCACGCTGTTTCTGCCTCTGGGCTTTCCTGTCATCTTGCTTCCTCTTGGATTGTTGCTTTGATCGTCGGTTGGCAATTTGATCTTTTAATTTACCGGACGAAGCGAACTTCTTGAATGCTTTTGATGTTTTGGCCATTGTGATACACTTTGCTCCGAATGCAGATACGGCTTGGGTATCAAGACTAGTGCAGGTGCTTTGTGTATCAATAAATGTGGAAGTGATTCTTTCCTCACACCAAGATTCAAGTGGAATCCAGAAAAATAAAAGCTCAACAAATCTGCTCGTGGCAAGTGGAGGTCATCTTCCAACCCACTTGAGGAGGTAGTGCCACAGTATTGATATCACCGCAACCCCGATCATCTTCCCCGGCCGGTGGAGGTCGACCACCTGGATGTCGATGAGACACATGACCAACAAAGAGGAACACACGCTAAAAATCATCTACGTCCTCTTCCTCCGCACGCCAAGCTAACTCATCTATAAATATTGTCATTCACCTGGACCATGCGTACAATGTCCCCGCCGGCAATTGCTTCACTCGACCCGCATGCTTACGGGATCGACTAGCTCTCATGCAGTATGGTTGCAACTCCCAGAGGCGTAAGTCGCACCTCGTGACGCCCATTCTAAGGCTTGTTCGAAATCAGACTAACAGAAGGAGAGATCGTCATTCTCTCATCATGCTGATTGAGTATCGATCAGAGGTGTTTAGATGGACATGTCATCTCCGACTTCTGTTTATCTTGGGGAGGTAGGGATCCCGTGGGGGTGATCAGCTGGATGATATATATGTACTATCTGATCTATCATTTACCATTCCCTCCATCTTCATTGAACAACATTTACCAGTCACTCTCAATCATCGTTGTTGAAGATGAGACTAACTACCTTAGTCTTCAGCTTGATTACTCCTCTAGTATCTCTTGCACTACCAGTATCTGAATACGTTCTACATGCTAGAGATGCTGGTCAAAATGTATCTAGCAATACACCAGTACTCAGTCAGCAAGCCGAATTCTCAGGTGATGTGACTCAATGCACTGGTGAGTATTCTCAGCTTGGGCTCATTCCTTTGAACCGCAGGTATCTAATGTAAATGAATCACAGGTTACAACGTCGATAACACCACTCCTTCGTCTTCAGGAGGTCTTGTGATCTACCTCACCCTTACCAACAAATGTTCAGCTTACGGAAATGACATTTCCTACCTTACCGTTTCGGTAGAATACGAAACATCATCTAGATTACATGTCCACATATACGATAATGACATTCATCAATATCAAGTCCCTCAATACGTTTTACCTCGTCCTGATGGTACCACTTCGGAAGATAAGAGCGATCTGAAATTCGAGTATAAAACTGATCCGTTTGAATTCTGGATAACACGTAAAGAAGATAATGCGATTTTGTTCGATACGAGATCGGAGAATATCCCAACATACACTGAATCGATTCAGATCGAAGGTGCTTATAGTAATTATACGGTCTTGCCTTCTCATCCATTGGTATTTGAGGATCAGTATTTACAGTTGTCCTCGGCTCTACCTAATGGTGCGAATATATATGGTCTAGGTGAAGTCATAGTACGTCTCCCAATGACCATCATCTATACGGTTGAGCTGACGTGAGATCATGGGTGAAGGCTGGAACGGGGTACAGGAGAAACGAATCTGCTACGGTTCAGACTTTCTGGACCAGGGATGTTGGTGATCCAGTGGATGAGAATATGTGTGAGGTTGCTTCCCTGAGTCCCCCGAAATCGATGTTTAACAGCTAATATCGTGTTTAGACGGTGTTCATCCGATGTATATGGAAACAAGATGGGACGAACAACGTAAGAAATTGATGTCTCATGGTGTCTTTTTGCTCAAGTAAGTTTCGCCCAACTATTGCGGATTGCCAAAACGCCCAAGATTTCAGCTGAATGCATCATGTGTCGTAGTTCGAACGGGATGGACGTGATCCTAAGAGACGGTGTGATCGAGTACAGGGCAATTGGGGGAACTTTCGATTTCTGTCAGTGTATTCGTCTTCGCACATGTCTGTCCTCTATATTCTACTTCTTTGTCAACTAACCGTTTACCATTCATCCCTTAGACTTCTTCTCCGGACCATCACCCAACCACGTAGCCTCTCAATACGCACAAGCCGTAGGTCTTCCTCAAGTCATGCCAGAATGGTCATTCGGATTCCATCTTTGTCGATGGGGATATACCTCGGTCAACGATACGAGGACCACAGTTGCGAGGATGAGGGAAGCTGGCATTCCATTGGAAGTGTGAGTCAGCCTTTCTCAAACGTTCCTCCACGGACTGGTCAAACAGCTGATGAACTTTCCCTCGGACAGACAATGGAATGATATCGATTGTGGGTATCACTAAATACTAAATGAAGGGATAAATCTCGGCTCACACAACGGCTGATATCGGATATCTCGCAGGGATGAGAGCTTATAGAGAGTTCCAATTCGATCAAAACTACGCTCCGGACGAGTATAAGGCTTTTGTGGACGAGCTGCATTCTATGAACCAGCATTACGTGAGCTACATGTCTTCATGGCTCTGTTAGCGGTAGCTCACTTTTCTTTCAGATCCCAATCATCGATGCTGCCATCGGTAAGTCAGCTGAGCAATATTTGGCAACGCCATCCTAACAATATCGAGGACCTGATGTATCTACTGCATAGGCTACCTTTACAATGATTCGGATGTAGTAAGTCAAGGAAGATACACAACTTACATTTCTTAGTTTCAAGTTTAAAGATTGCTTTATCAATCAGTTCGACGTTTACTCTCGTGGTCACGAGCTTGATGTCTGGATGAAGAACCCTGATGGGACTGAATATGTGGGAGCAGTTTGGCCAGGTGAGTTGACATCTGTATCTTGTAAGTCATTGTTCGTAGCTGAATGTAATGCTTCTGTCAGGATTCACCGTCTTCCCTGGTTAGTTCTATCAGCTGATCCAACGATCGCAACAAAAGCTGATGGATGGTGGCAGACTGGTTCAACCCTAAGATGCAGCAGGTGTGGACCGAGGCGTTTTACAACCTCAGTCAAGTAGTGGACTTTGACGGTGAGCTTCGCTATTGACTTTTACTGCCCATGATTGCAACGCTGATGGCTCTCTTTTGACGATCAGGTATCTGGCTCGATGTGGGTTCATTACCGTTCTACAGCGAACAAAGGATCACTGAAGCTGATATCTCGAAATAGATGAATGAACCTTCGTCATTCGTTGATGGTTCTGCAACCAACTCTACCATTCCGATCGAGGATACTACTGTCGTACCTCGTGAGCCGCGGCCAGACCAGCATCTACTACAATGATCGCAGCTGATAACTTGGAATAGCCAATTACACACCGCAAGCTCCTCCAGTAGATTTTCCAGAAGGTTACTGGCCGAATATATCCGGATATAGTGGCAACATAGTGAGCACCCTTGCTTATCAGCTCAGTACAGCTTATCGAAACTTCAGCTGATGCTCGTGATATCCAGACTGTAAATGGTACTTTGACTTATGGACAAAATGGTACCGCACCTAAGAACACCGCGCTTCGTCGATCATACACCGCTGAGATCCAACAAGCAAAGAGAAACGGGGGCTCTGGACCGACCACACCGGATTTGCCAGATTACATTCCTGACATACCTTATGTCGACGAACCTCCTTATCCCATCCGAAATCAGGCTGGTAGATTATCTGCTAAGACTGTTAGTCCAAATGCGACGCATTATAGGGGTTTACAAGAGTATAATGTCCACAAGTGAGTTGGGTTTTCTTGTACTCTATGGATCGCCAGTCGTACCCAGCTCGAACGAAATCGAAACTGATAGATATTGAATGCAGCTTATGGGGAACGATGGAGGAGTTGGCTATGCACGATACTCTGCTGGAGCTTAAGCCTGGGAAAAGACCTTTCATGGTGGCCAGATCAACCTTTGCTGGTATAGTGAGCTACATGATTTTCAACTCAGCTTTTGAACCTGTGACTTACAATGATAATTTCATCGCAGGGTCGAAAGACTGCTCATTGGCTTGGGGACAATTATTCTACTTTGTAAGCGAGCTCTCCAGTCAATTTCGCACAAGACTGACAAAGACTCTGCTTCGCACGATTCAGCGCATACATGAAGAGAGCCATCCAAGGAGTTTTACAGTTCAACTTGTTTGGTATTGTGGGTTATTCAATCTCTTTCTCAGATATATTGATCAATAGTTCGATTAGCTAACATGGTTGTGTGCTATCTTAGCCAATGGTCGGACCTGATACGTTAGCTATATTTTTCTCTGCTTCGCTTCGATTCAGGATCCAGCTGACGATAATTGACCTGATAGCTGTGGATTTGTAAGTTGAATTGATCTGTGTATGCATATAAGAACGAAGATAGCTGACGATGACTGTAGAATGGTAATACCGACGAGGAACTTTGTAATCGATGGATGCAATTGAGCGCATTCTTCCCGTTCTACAGGGTGAGTTGAGCTTTCATGGAGGACCAGAATTCAGCTGACCATATTGATCATACTCAGAACCACAATACGAAGTCAGTAATAACAGCTGAAGGCGACCACTTCACATTACTGCTCTAGCTGATATATTCTTCATTTATTCTAGACTCGCTTTGTCTCAAGAACCATATGTTTGGGACTCGGTACGAGATGCTAGTATCAAAGCTATCAACGCTCGATATTCCCTCTTGCCATACTGGCAGACTTTGTTCGCTAAAGCGTCTGAAGGCGGAACGTAAGTCTATCTTCGATGTATGCTGTCTTATGTGCCCATCGATGTAGCGGATAGCTGACCTAGATATTGATGATAGACCACCTGTCGTGCCACTATTCCATGAATTCCAAAACCCTTCATATCTTTCAATTGATTCTCAGTTCCTCATCGGATCTTCCATATTGGTCACACCGGTACTTCAACCAAACGAATCAACCGTCTATGGTGTTTTCCCTAATGACAATGGAGTATTCTGGGTAGATTGGTGGACCCATTCCAGAGTTGATAATTCCAACTCTGACAATATCAGTATTTCCTTACCCCTTGGTGAGATTGGTGTACATGTGAGAAGTGGCAGCGTGCTGTTGGTGTATGATCAACCGGAATATACCGTCAAGGAAACTAGGGATGGAGGATATGGGATCTTGGTGGCTCTTGATGGAAAAGGTTATGCGGAGGGAGACGCGAAAGTAGATGATGGAGCTAGTTATCCAGGTAAGCTTGAGGTTCTCTGGCACGGTAGTGAGAAGCAAGCTTATACACTGATTCTTGTATAGTCAACGAATTAACGTGTCTTTCGTTCGTCGCTTCTGATGGGAAACTATGTTCGACCCCTCAAGGGAATTATCATATTGATGGACAGGTGAATACCATCACCATCGTTGGGGTATGGAACAAGCCTTCCAAAGTCAGCTTGAATGGACAAGATGTAGATGGTAGTCAAATTGAGTATGATGATCAAGTAGGCAGGGTCAAGGTCAGTGATGTGGGAGGTGATTTGAACCAAGGATGGACTTTAAATTGGGAGTGAATCGAAAAGTAACAGGATATGGGGTAGCATATTCTTTAAGCAAAATGATATAATATGAGTGACACTCATGGCAGTGAACATGGACAGTATAGTCTCCTCCTTATGAGCGAAACAAGTATAGGAATGGGCTCTTAAACATGTATCGTCTGGTGTCTTGTGCTGCATGTATTTGCGACTGAACCAGGTGGTGAGAGCGGTGATCACCGACAGGCAGACAGACACGTCACAGCGAAGTTGATGATGATGACATGACAAGTAACGAATACAAAGCATGACTTTGCATAACAGCTTCCTTTCTCTCTTGTCCTCGCATCAACTCTATACCCATATATATTGAGATAGCGATCATCCACCAGAACATCAGAAGAGCTGAAATGCGGATATAGGAGGACCGCACACGACAGTTCGAAGAGAAGTGCACCCCCGTGTCTGTTCACCTGAGAACGCTTCGCTTCTTCCTCCTCCTCCTCCTTCTTAACAACGTATAATCAAGATGGTACCTCGTCTGGCGATATATGGTCTCTCGTCGACCCTCCTTGCCAGCGGAGTAGTATACTCCGCATTGAACACCAGGCCGAACTTTTATGCCGCTGCGGTAGCTTTGGGGAGAAGTAGCGGGGCTTTGATGGTGAGTGCTAGGCTGGCTTATAGCGAGGGTGTATATTGGATGATCTGGGGACGACAGATCAAGGGTCACACAAGGGTGACATCGACAATGGCAACCATCCATTGCAAAAGTCTTTGCTGACCTTAGGTGTTTTATATCCATACATAGGTCTTAGCCAACTTTGCATTGTTCAATACCATCTTATTTGGCATTGGCCTGAAGAAGATCTTCTTTGGTCAGTTGAGGGCTATAGAATATGAGGTGTGTTGCATTCGCATGACAGATCCCCCGTGTCAGCTTCCGATCGTCGGTCTTTTTGGATCAAAGTATAAGCTGATTATAATGTCACGATAGCACTTATTCGAGAGATTGTGGATATTCTTGACGGAGTCATTATTAGCTTTAACCATATTCAGGTAAGTGATCACTCATCGTAACCGCTACTCAAACTGTACTACCCATGTTGCTTCGAATCAAGAAGTCCCTGACTAACTTTGATTACTGTAGAGACGACTTCTCAGCACCTTTCGCTTTTATGTACTGTCTACTGCTGTTTCTAAAATGCTTCCATTGGATAACAGCAGATAGGGTGGATTATGTGAGTCTCTTGTCATGTTGTGCGATCGACGATGGCTGCAGATACTGATTTTCATTGTGTTGTGTGTTCATTTTCAGATGGATCAAATACCACCTCCAGGTCCACCCACATTATATCACATCCGAATAACCTCGATCATCGTCTTATTGGCGATCTTCGATTTCGCCCTGGTATCATATTCGATAGAAGCTATTCTATCGGAAGGTGTCTCAGCAATGGTACTATTCGCATCTGAATTCACCATTCTGAACGCTTCGATCTTAGGTACCGCTGCTAGATATGCGGTTGGACTAGTAGACCTGAGAAGAGCAAGAGGAAGAGCAGATGCTCCTCCTTGGGAAGAGAAATCTATGTGGTTGTTTTATGTTGACCTGACTGTCGGTAAGCGACCATGTGCCTTTTTCCCTGTCCGCTATCTGTTCATGTGCTGACATGATACTTCAGACTTCATGAAACTCCTCACATACCTCTCTTTCTTCCTTGTCATTCTTCTTCACTACGGTCTTCCACTGCATATCCTTCGAGACGTTTATATGACATTACGGTCATTCATCTCTCGCTGTGGTGATCTTATTAGATACCGAAGAGCCACGAGAGATATGGACGCCCTCTATCCCGATGCGACTGAAGAAGAGATGGAAAGAGGTGGAGATAGAACATGTATAATATGCAGGGAGGAAATGATCCCTCGAGCAGTAGCTGAAAGAGAAGGAAACACTGGTAGTGGAGAGGGTGGAGGACCCAATGAGACGCCGAAGAAATTGGCTTGTGGACATATATTCCATTTCCATTGTCTGAGAAGTTGGTTGGAAAGGCAACAAAGCTGTCCTACCTGGTGAGCTATATATTTTGGCTTCACAAAGCAGTGCAGTAGCTGACATACACTGATGGTCTTTATCTGTAGTCGAAGAGATGTCCTGCATACCCCTGCACCAGCACCTGGTCGAGCGGCAGCTCAGCGGAATGCTGCTGGAGGTAATCCGCCACCCGCCCAGCCTGGAGCTGTACCTCAGCAGCCTCAGCAGCAAGATAGGAACAACATACAACAAGCGTACAACGAGTACTTTCAATTACCCAGAATGGGATGGGATAACCCAGTACCAGTACCACAGCCCACTGCCTTACCACAAGCTGGCAGTCAGGGGAATACAGCGCGAAGGGAGGATAGTATAGACGAAAGACTACAAAGGGGTATATGGGGTGGTCCGATCATTCCTGGTCGCTTCTTCCCGGCTCCTTTAGGTGCTGCACCAAGATTCCAACAGTCTTCTACCCATGCTGGACCTAGTTCTCCCTTCACTCCTCCCCTTTCACAACCTTCATCAAGCAGAATTACTCAGCCCGCAGGTCAAAATCCACCACCGACCATATCAAGAAGGGAATTTCACCTTTCTGTGCCTGCTACACCACAGATGTCAGGCAGCGTCACTCCGTTCTCTTCGAATCCTCCTGTTGTCTTCTCTCCCACTGGTACAGCTAGACCTATACCGCAAGTAGAAGGAGAAAATGACGACAAAGAGGTTGAGGAAGTTGTGGAAGTGGATGAAGTAGCGGTGAGAAGAAAAGCTGCTGAAGCTGCCTTGAAAAGATTTGGGGGCTCGACATTCCATTCTGCATCGATAGGGAAGGTTAAAGGCAAAGGCAAAGAAAAGGAAGTACCAGTCGAAGCTCAAGTTGGAAACCAGAATGAAAATATCAATTTGGATGATTGGGAAACTTTACCTACCGTTCATCCGAGATTGATTCCTTCGTCTTCCGATTTACTCGGCGACCGACAACACCAGCATCCAAATCTGAGCGATTCAAGTAGTGTGACGGCGGCAGGTAGCTTGGAAGAGAGGATCCAGGTATTGAGAAAGGTTGATGAGACAATTTGGGGGTTGGTAGGTGAATTAACGAGATTACAAAGCAGTTGGCAAGCAGAACGAGAGGGACTCGACTCCATTTCTGACAAAGAGGAAGGGTCGGGACCAGGGCCAGTGGGAAGACCTAGATTAGAGATTCCTGATGAAGATCAACAGTAGAGGTATTTGTTGTTGAAATAATTCATATCATACGTCTATGCATGGTGATCATATACGATGATTTGCATCCGATAATCTCGGTATTCGATTGAGTCTTGATCCGATGATGTAGAGGTGCCTGGAGGGTGGGGAGCATGACGCGGAGACTAATGACAATGATCAAACGGAGACGGGCATCTTCGAACAGAACAGACGATCCATCTCTGGACAGTCTTGGGCCAGCCTGTCAAAGCGTTAGATGGGCTCTGTGCTTGTATTTGCCATGTCAACATCCAAGACCTGTATATAGAGACGTTCCAACAGGAGCCAGTGTATTGCAAAAAGCGTCTGAAAACGATCTTCGAAATTCGAGTTATCAAGAGGAGGATCGCGTTTGTTTGGTTCGATCTTTGATTATCGTGATGTGAGTGAATTGAGCTGGGGCTGTCATAACGAGTACGAGTGCAATTGTCAATGGGAGAATGTACACAGCCTGAACTTACTTTACGGTCTTCAGTAGCCAAGAATTGCAATGTCAGATAGACTTGATCATCAAGGAAATGCGCATGATGAAGGGGTTGCTGGACCTTCTAGGACGATACCAATCTTAGGACCACCTATCGACCAACCCGTTATCTCGCCAAGACGCCTTTCAAGGGATGAAGCTCTGGGACATGGTCCAACAGTAAGAGACCGAGTGTCTGAGGGTCTAGAAGCAGGTCCGAGTGACAGAAAATTGGACCAGCCAGTGTCATCGATCAAGCAGGATGACTTAGAAGATCGGTCGGACAAGGGTAACGATGGTGTGCCCCAGTCACGTTTTCTTGTCATGGCTGAAAAGCAACCTTCTACGTCCCATCTGCCTTCAGCCAATGGTATATCTCCACGGCGATCCCCCACAATCGATCATGTCAGCCGATCAAATCCCGAAAGCCATGAACTGCAACCTCTCCCATCGAACCATGACATCGCAATTTCCCGATCGAACGATGTCAATGCTCTACTCAACTTACCTCCGCCGCTACCATTCCATCTTTCTGTGGAAAGTCTGACGATAGGTGTACCAAATAAGAAAGTCATCCCGTATGTAACACCCTCTTATCCTCCTGGCCACATGACTCAGACGGCTGACCTGGACTAATTTATTGCGGTGCAGATGGATACCGGGTTTCTTCCGCCAGAAACAGCCTGCCGCGATAGGTGAAGATAAACCGAAGAAGAAGTGGATCCTGAAAGATGTAGGATGTGAATGTCGTAGTGGGGAAGTCTTAGCTATGTGAGTGGGATCGTCAATCCATCTTTCAATCTGTGTACTAACCCACTCTTCCCATCTCCCTACTTTTCACAATGTCCTGACTCTCCCCCTTGTTTGATGTAGTCTCGGCGGATCCGGATCAGGAAAGACCACATTACTCAACGCAATTGCCCATCGACTATCTGGCTTACCAACTGAATCCGGCCAAGTAGCTTACTACGCCGCAAACTCTCAAATATCAACTTCACAAACGGCCGTCAGGGGTCAGAAGCTGGGTAAGAGTGAAGTGAAAAGGCGAATAGGGTTTGTGCGACAACAGGATTATCTAGTAGAATGTTTGACGGGTACGAGTCATGTTTTACCCTCTGTTTTCTTACACCGTTAGAATGGGGATATACTGATTGATATCAATTGACATATGATCATAGTGCGAGAAACTCTAACATATGTAAGCATATCCCTCTTTTCCGATTTGGCCTGGAAACTGATATCTGATATCGGATTAGGCTGCGAAATTGCGATTGCCCACTTCACTCTTGGACGAAGCTATAACCCTCATTGTGGATCAAACGATAGACGAGCTTGGATTGAGAGATGCAGCTGATACTGTCGTTGGAGGACCTCTGAGGAAAGGTATCTCAGGTGGAGAAAAACGGTGAGTCAGACGTATGCATGGGTGGGAAAAGGGCATGCTGACTGTAGATATCGGTTGTCAGACGACTGTCCATTGGATGTGTTTTGGTCACATTACCTAGTGTATTGATACTTGATGTGAGTCTACTTGCGTAACCCGAACATCTCTTATGCTGATGATCTCGAGATTGACAGGAACCCACCTCAGGTCTAGGTTAGTTGATTGCGTGTTTGCAATTTATCGTGAACTGAAACTGAAAATCTTCCATCATAGATGCCTTTACATCCTATCTTCTCCTTCTCACGCTCTCACACCTTGCTCGTCGAGGTCGAACGGTCATCTTATCCATACACGCACCTCGATCAGACGCATTTGATATATTCGATCGGATCGCGTTATTATCGAAAGGTGAAATAGTATATTCCGGCTTGAGGAGCGATTGTCTGGGATGGTTTGGTAGTTTAGGAGAACATGTGGAGAAGGGTGTAAATCCTTTAGGTGAGCCAAACTCTCCTGTTCAATGTCCAAATAATGTCATGGTCTTGGCTTACAGATGCTGATTTTGATTTGTTCTGATTCTTTGTAGATTTCCTAATTGATGTATCTACCATTGACAACCGTACCCCCGAAGCTGAAGAAACCTCTCGATCCCGCGTGTCTAATTTAGTGAACGCTTGGAACTCTAGATCACCGAATCATTTCGAAAATAGATTGTCTAAAAGCTCAATTGACTCCTCAATCTCCGAAGTTCGACATTCTCAATCTAACGAGATTATAGAGAATACTGGAATTGAGAATGGTGGATCATCCTTAGATGCAAGGGACGAGAAAAGACCTGGATTTTGGAAACAAACTGTTGTGCTTACCGCTAGAGCACACCGGAACGGGTATAGAAACGTACCTCAATTGGTCGGGTTTTTGGTTCAGGCGATCGTACTGGGTGTGATTATCGGTGTTACCTATTACAGGTTACCTGAAGTGAGTGAATGACATTACAGCGGAGACTAGATCGGAACGCTGACGTTGAAATGGTGAATGTAGACTCCAACAGGTATTCAGAGCTTGAAAAACTTGAGTTTCCAGTTGATCCCAGGTGTTTTCTACTTGCAGCAAGTATTTTGTAAGTGAGAAATTTCAGGATCCTGCCTCATGAGGATATGTGGATACTTATAGTTTCCATTTTCTCCCGGACTCAAGGGATATATAAGTTCTGTACCGACTTGATCATTTTCGATCGTGAACGAGAAGTAAGTCAAAAGCTAGAGTACTCACTAATGAGGCGACGAGCTCATTGTCAATGATATTGTAGGACCGACTTTACGTGAGTTTCTCATCGCTTTTTTGCTTTGTTTTATCTAAAACACTGATGAGTGAGCCTCGAAATAGGATGTCACGCCATATATTGCATCGGACTTTATCTCATACCTCCTACCCAGTGTATTGTCACCCACCATCTATGTCGTATTAGTATATTTCATCTCGAGGTTGAGAACGGAAGATTTAGCTGCGAGGCTGTTCACGTCAATTGCTTCGGTAAGTGAAACCCAGACAAACTACTCTCACCAGAACTGTTCTGCTCATTCATGATCATAGACCATCTTGGTTCAGTTTGCTACTCAAGGATTATCTTTGGTCTCGGTAGGTCTCATCATTCCCCCTTTGATCCTCACTGATCATCGATTCTCCATAGGCATCCTTTCTTAGATCCTTTTCTGCTGCTTCCTTAGTTGGCAATGCGTTCAACCTCTTTATGATGTAAGTATCTACTACCTATCCTTTCATGGCAGATAGAGATTAACATCGTGTCACAGTATGAGTTCCGGTTTCATTGTGTAAGGTTTTCCTCGATTTACCACTGATGGAACAAGTTCAAGTACTTATATCGATCGTTCAGAACACATGTTCCTGCCTATGTCGCCTGGATACGCTGGCTTAGTCCGTATTTCTACTCTTTTCGTAAGGTGTTAATTTTTCCTTTGAAAACTGCTGGGATGTGATCGAGGCTAATGACTATTATTGACACTCAGGTATAATCGCCACCACCCAATTCAAGGACCGTGTGTTTGATTGTCCTCAGGATTCAGCCGCCAACCTCAATCAGGTGTGTGCCAATCACAATGCTCATCCTCACACTTCGACTGCCCATCTGCCGAATCGGCGAATGCTGATGCGACTCCAACTTATCAGTGCGATGGAAACAACGTTCTCAATGGTCTAAATTTCGATGCGTCGATCAACATTGGTGCTTGGATCGGAGGGTTAATTGGTGTGACAGTGGCGGAATATGCGCTGGCCTGCTTCATTTTATGGATATATCCTGCCGGAGGTGTGAAAGTGAGTGGATCTGTATGTGAGTGCATCATTATCCATACTGAACCGTACTCTTTTCAGCATGCATCCGAGATAGAAAGTCATAACAGAGGTAAAGGGACGGATGTGATGGAAAGTCACATGACAAGAGATAAGATCGATGTAGCCGTAAGTCCTTTAGTTATGCCTCTCTTAGACGGAAAAACCTGACAGGTCGACCGATACTGGACAAATGATAGGTCAAGAACCTTACTTTGACATGGGAGAGGAAAGGTCGAGGAGCTATAAAAGATAAGAGCAAGATCATCCTTAACGATGTCTCCGTAAATTTTCCAGGTCAGTCCCGCCTACTGATGCTGGCGAAAGATGTCGTTGAATGTGTGCACATAGTTGGAGAAATATCTGCCATACTAGGGCCATCGGGTGCAGGAAAGGTGAGATATCATCCGTCCTCCAGTGTATCTTCAATAGGGTCAAAGCTGATCAAGGCGATTTCAGTCAACATTGTTACAACTTATCGCGGGACGTACCCTGAATCCCGGTCCCTTATCCCGATTCACTCATTCCGGCTCACTGCTCTTCGCAGGTGAAGTGGCCTCTCAAGCATCACAGTCCAATGTGGCATTTGTAGAGCAAGACGACGACTGGCATCTACCCTCTCTAACCGTCAGAGAAACACTCACGTATGCAGCCATACTTCGATTACCGGATAAGATGCCTAGAAAACAGAAGATCGCACGAGCGGAGACAGTTCTGAGGATGTTGGGGTTGAAGGACTGTGCGGATTTACCGGTTGGTGGACAGCTGTTGAAAGGGATCAGTGGAGGTGAGAAAAGAAGGTTGAGTTTGGCCGTTCAAAGTGAGTACATTAAATTATGGTGAATATCGGCGGAGAAGGTAGCTGAAAATGGACTTGTGGGTAGTGATCAATGATCCGGCTGTGCTGGTTGTTGATGAACCGTAAGTCATCGTTCTAAACCACCTCGACGATAAGACTGAAACGGAGTTGTTTGTGTTAGCACGTCGGGTTTAGATGCAAGTATTGCTTTGAGTGTCATGCAAGTACTGCGTGACATAGCTGCTACTGGAAGAACAGTCATAGGTACGTCTCGTTTTCAGGATTGTCATGAATATTTCGGGTGCAAGTAGCTAACGGATCGTTGTACAGCTACGATTCATCAACCCCGAAGTGATATATGGAAGTTAGCAGACAATGTCACGCTCTTAGCGAAAGGTGGAGTAGTAGCTGTGAGTCGCATCTTTGCGTGACCCCCATGCATCAATGGTGCGGTATTGAGTTTACTTGACGATAGTTCAACGGTAAACGATCTGAGGCTGTTGAATACTTCGGTTCTATTGGACATCCCATGCCATCCGAATTTTATAATCCAGCCGATCACTTGTTGGATCTGGTATCTGTCGATCCCCGACCTCAAGGGTACGAAACCTCCTTATCTCGGGTACGGAATTTGACCTCCCGATGGTCGTCCCATATCAACAAGGAGAACGGGGGGGAATCGGAGAAAGGTAAAACGTCACAAGTACTAGCAAGAGGTGGAGGAACGACTTCTATGAGAGTCGCCCTGCCAGTTGTGTTGGAACGTCATTGGAAGAATCTCTGGAGAAGGAAAGATGTATTCTTCAATAGATTGGTTCAGACACCTTTGCTGGGTGGGATGTTCATACTGTTCTTTCAAAGGTTGAATCATGGTCCATCAGGTGAGTGAGAATCATGCTTCGCTATACCATGGCATCTCAATGCTAACTGCTGCTGACTGATGCGCTCCCTCTCCTGTCTATATCCTGCAGGTGCTCAAGATCGGATCGGTATAACTATCGAATCCACTTCGGCAATCGCTTTTGTCGGTCTGTTGAACGCTATGGCGATTTTTCCGGCGGATAGAAACCTGTATCTGCACGAAGCTAAATCAAGTGCGAGATATTCACCGGCCACCTTCGTCATTACTTACACTCTCGTTGAACTGGGCTTCGAGCTAGTTGGAGGATTTGGATATGCCGCCATCGTGAGTGCTCACAACTCTCTTGACAACGCCTCGGACCATGTCAGGAGCTTCAACCTCGACGTCCATGTTGATAATGCTTTTGACGTGACAGATGAACATTGGGGTGGGTATGCAAACTTCCGTACGGATATACTTCGAGTTCGCGATAACCATCTGGGCAATGGTCAACATGGGTGAAAGTTTCGCTATGATCTTTGGTAGTTGGATTCAGACCGAGGGATTGACCGTAACGTGAGTGGAGACATCAACATCAACAACTACTTTTCTTCCTTTTGACTGATATGTCTTTTCTGCTCCGCAGCGTCGTTTCGACTATCCTATCAATGATCGGGCAGGTCAGTGGAGTGATATCGTTGAGTGTACCGACATGGCTGGCCGGAGTGAGTCATCAATCTTTTAGCATATGGTTGGCTTCTGTAACGGCGACTGAGATACACTTTCTAACCCTGTAGCTGGCTTGGGGTACATGTGTGAAAGGTAATTCTTCTCACCCCAGATTGACTGGTAGGAAGCTAATTGTGATTTTACCAATAGCTGCAACCCGAATACAAATCATCAACGAATCCGTCGGACTAGTTTTCAACTGTACTGACGAGGAGATCTCATCAGGTGCATGCGTAGCGCAAAGTGGAGAACAATTGTAAGTACAGTGAAGTCGATCTTTGAGAATTCAGCTGAATGTCACGCTTGTATCTCGATCTGGTAGGTTGGCTCTTTTCGGTTGGAACGATCTAAATACTGCTAGATACATGGGGATCATGGTTGCGATTGCTGTAGCGTGGAGGATTATCGCTTGGTTGAACCTTGCTGGTAGAGTTGGCGGATTACGGTGATCGCTCTTAGATAGACAAAGAACCGGAGTACAATCGATGTTGCATTTTATACATGTTGTGCTAGTATCCATCTCGTAGATTGTCTGCATTGTCGCGCATTGAGAGCTATCATGCCTGCTGCTTATCGTGCCACGACAAAAGAAGATGTTCGAGCGGAGATGACCGTTAAACTCTAGATCTTATCGATGACGATTCTGACGTCAAACTGACACAGAATTCAATCCAAATCTCTGAAGCCTATAAATTGGGTACTCTTAGACTGGTCACCAAGCAGTCCAACTAGACCGACATCTCCGCCATAGCTGTCATAGCCACCATCTTCTGAAGCAATAAGAGAACCCAGCTTCCCACCGCGTCGCAACGATCTGAAGCAGCCAGTGATTATATCTTAAACTTCTCCCAGTACAAAATGACAGACGCTACCAAAGACCCAGCTGCCCCCCCTCTAGCAGGTGAGTAATTAACATTACGAATTTGCTCCTTTATTATACCTTTCACCAATGGCTGATATATGGTTAAGCCTATGCACTATGGCTTGTCCCTACTGTACCCGAGCAGGGCGAGAAGTTCCAAAACCTGATTACCGATCTCGCATCTCTCGAACAACCCTCACCAGTTTTCTCACCCCATATCACCCTCATCCACCCGATCCCTCTATCCACCAGACTACGCGACATCCATGCGGGTGTTAGAGATGCCATCAAGGCTACTTCGTCCAAACACTCTCTACAAACACTTACGGCTGATCTCAATCCAGCTCAAAAGGGAGACAAGTACTATCAATCAGTCTTGGCTCCCGTCAATCTCCCCAACGAAGCTCTCTCAAGCTTGCGAGAAGCAGTGGAAGATGTATTCGCTCTTAAGAACTTGCCTGAATATTTCCCGCATCTGAGTCTGTTCTACGGTGGGGTAAGTCCCAAGAGGAGAGACGAAATTGCAAAGATTGCAAATGAGAAAATAGGAGAGTTAGGAAAGGTAGAAATCGGGGAGATCGCTATTGTGAGCTGTGTAGGGACTGCTGAGAAGTGGGAGGTGGTTGGAAGAGAGAAATTGAGTTGATCAGACTGGAATTCGAAGAAGAAGAGAGATGGAAATGTAGGAAGTGCAAGAACTTGATTGTTAAACATCCATTTGTACGTTATATCATCACATGTATGATAATCCTTATCCTAAAATCACTGTGTCTACCTTGAGCATACAGCCGACGGGACTGCTGCCGGAGCTCATAAGATGTTGGCAGCCTTTGCCACTGCTCACACATGCGATTTGGGCAGGCTGCAACGTTGTCCACATCCTCATGCATGGTATAAAATCCTCAATTCTACCATCCGCCTGAATCCTGAGTTTTGTGAATTTATACTTCAATCAATCATACTTTCTCGTGGTCTCATCTATTCCTTGTCCTTATTCCAAAGAAATGCACCTGCTCCAGCGACGACACCGCTACCTAGACAAGTAGTACAGCAGCAACAAAGTGTGTTGCATGGACAGCAGATGGCTTGCATCACCTTCTCTCCGGTTGTGAGAGGCCGGATACTCTGGCTTACAGCACCAGGACCAAAAGGTTTCATAGAACCATGACTATCACCTCCTGCACCTGGTGTGTAGCTCATTTGGGGGGATTGGGAGCGGTACCCTGCGCAACCGAATAGTCGAGGTTCACTGAAGAATTTATTGTCTGTTGGGCCAGTGAATCGAGTGCTATACCCATAACGAAAGAAGGAATCATCAGGCCCACTGGTGGACCTCGTATGAGCTTGATGAGGTTCGGGAATTGATTCCACTTTGGGGTAAGTCCCATGAGTGTCTCCATCATCACTTGTTTGGGTACCATCGTGTACATCTTTGCTGGTATTTTCGGCGGTGCCTTGCGAAGCTTCCCTGGTTTCATCTGATACCGCAGCTCTGGATCGGACGTCTGTGTGATTCTTTCCAGATTTGCTTTCTTCGCTGAACATTCCGTACTAGGGACCTAAAGCTGTCGGGTTGGTAAGATGGTTCGGAAAGGACAGATCAATTACGAAAAAAAAGTCTCTATTCCACTACTATCCTATACTCCCTTGGTCGGTTATATACAGGCCAGGATCCAGAATGTCACGGCCGTCTGCCCCAAATCATGCGTTCAACCTTTAGTAGAACAACAGACAGGAAGTTTCTTTCGAAAAGGAGGGGAGAATCTGGAGCAGGCGTGCGTCATGATCTCGAAATACAGGCGATGACACCCCTTTGACGAGAACGCCACTACCGGTATTCCAATAAAGGAAGAGACGTAAAATGTCCCTATGGGTATACTTCTTCACCTTTCACCTCTCAACATGACCTTTGATGGAATACATGTCTTCTGTAGAAGCGTATTGCTTGGGACGAGTATAGTTCCACGACCCTTTGTGAGCATGAGAAGCTATGGATGTGATAAGGGTTAGATTCGCCGGGATGTCTCTGTGCCAGTTCCTCGAGTAACGTGTGTACACTTTCCAATCATTCTTGTGCTACAATATGGACGAGATACTCCATTTATCAAGGGTGGCCCACTGTCGGGGAGAATAATGCAAAGGGGGTGATTTCTTCAAAGGACATCAAGAAGTATGTCAGGAATCCTGGACGACTAGTTCAGAGTATTGCATCAGTTGTCAGGATCATGATGGGATCTCTCGACCACAACCCCCACACATGAATGTCCCACAACTAATACAAGTTCGGTACGTACATATCCCACAAGCGCCGATGATTAGAGCAGCACCATGACAGGCACATCCAACATGTTTGACACAGTATCATCCTCCGCATGCGGTCGAGCCCGGACAACCAGCACATTGATTGAGTGTTGATCGATTCGCCTCGCCGGTGTCCGTACCTGTACCTAGACCAAGTGCCGAATAGGTCATCTGGTTCAAAGTGCTTCTTTCCCTATTAGGCGCCGTGATATCTCGTTGTTGGATCTTGAGATAGTCATCAAGAGTCCCGGTGTCTTTTCTGGTAGCTTCAGTAGACTGAACATGAGATGCTGCAGATCCGGGAGAGATGGTATCTTCAGCCGCAGCTCGTAAGGTGTTATCTTGCTTGGATGTCATGACAGGCTTGACAGGGTATGCCATCTGCTTCTGTTGTGTGTTCAGATTCTGACTAGAAGAGGCAGTGTACTGACGAACAGCCGGCATAGGATGTATAACGAGAGCATAAGTAGTAGTGATGTTGGATAGATGCAGGTGCCGCTGCAGGATTGCGATCTTGGATTTAAGGAGAAAGGTCGATTCAAGGGGACAAAGGGGACAAAGGTGAGAGCCTTCTGGGTACGATTTGAGAAGAGACGAGCTCCTAGAACATGCGATTGGCTGGACTTCCTGGGGCTGAGACCACGGAAAGCCATGCATACAAGGGGCATACTTCGCATATTTCACGTATGTTCTTCGGACCACGCTGCACTTTCATAATCATGTTTGTATGAAGATACAGTACTGATAATTTACACCCTCTATCCCAGAGGGTTACATTCCTCACAGATCCCACACCCACAACAGTGATCCAAACAGCGGCAAGGCCCTACACAACAGCAGCCCACTGCGACCGTACCCGCTTTCTTAATGGCGGAGGCACAAGAGCCACAAACTAGTGCACCACAGAATAGCCATCCTGGGACTCCCATTATCGTTGTTCCGCTGTAACTCCTAGATTGCGCCTGCCGGGGAGCTGAAGACGAGGCTGTACGGTATTCAGGTCCGCTATGAGAATTATATTGAGTTTGGTAAACGGAAGGTGCAGCGGCTTCCGTGGGTGGTCGTTGGGTGGTACCTCCCCATGAGAATGTCGACTCATTCAATGATCGAGCGTCCCAGTCGTCTTCTGCAATTAGTCTCTGATGACTTGCTTCTGGCTGAGAGATGTTAGAGGGCTCACTGTGATCAGATTGTACGGTATCGGTCCCTTTGGATGGACCAGTGATGTTCTCTCGCCAATCCTGGATGGTAGCTTTCGTGTCAGCATCCTTGACATTAGTATCCGCTTGACTCATTGTGAGAATGGTTGATGGATGAGGAATGGAAAAAGGTAAAGCTAATCAGAAATCAATGTTCATCAGGTGCATTTCATGGTTTCCGATGTCTGGTCGGGGGATAGTCGGCACACCATCTCTTACAGTTCCATGGAAGCAGGATTCTTCCTGATAGGTCATCGAGGCGAAACGTGTTATATCCCGGAGCCGAAGAGTCCCTTGATGTATGACCCTCGTCTCCAAGGGAGCGACATTGAAACGATCCAAGTCGAGGGACAACGGATGGGCTAGCTATGTTATATGTAGCCACAAATTTTGATGATTTTCATTATCAAAGCATGCAGTTGTAACATCGTTTGAAAATGCCTGCCAGACGAGTGGACCACCTCCACCGACCTGATCCTAATCTCGGAAATACGGCGTTTTAATGGGTGATCGACATTTTCTTCAAATGTGGCGAAAGTACACCAAAAAAGTGAATTGCCCTCAGTTTTCACGCTTTGCACTTTCATCCACTGCTCCAGACGACTTTGTCGAAAACCTCCAATCGCTACATCTTATAGCTTCAACTCCCAAAAAGAAACCTTTATACATATCCATCATCATCGTCACGACAAAATGGCTGAGCCTCTCGTATTCAAGGGTACCCTCGCCGGCCACTCCGGCTGGATCACCGCCATCGCTACTTCAAGTGAAAACCCAGACATGATCTTGACCGCTTCCAGGGGTGGGTTTAGTCCTTAGGTTCAATAATAGGAATGGAAGGAAGTACAAGGAGAATGTGGACTGACAATTCTGTGTGTTCGTATGAATAGATAAGACCATCATCGTCTGGCAACTCACTCGAGATGATGGATCTTTCGGTTTCCCCAAAAAGATCCTCCACGGTCACAACCACTTTGTATCTGATGTAGTCATCTCATCAGACGGTCAATTCGCTCTTTCCTCATCGTGGGACCACACCCTTAGATTATGGGACTTGAACACCGGTTTGACCACTAGAAAATTCGTTGGACACACTGGTGACGTTCTTTCGTGAGTTTGAGATTTCTCATATATCGTGGAAAAAAAGGAAAAGGGCAGCTGTCAGAGCTGGGGTATTGAAGGAGTAATGCTGTCACGGAACTGTTTCTTTGCTTGTCTTTAAACCGATGGTCGCACGAACAAAATCTGGTTGAGATGGATATGTAAAGAGGCAGGGGGAGTTTGGAAGGGGAACAACGCTGTCATGAGACAATCATACTGACTGACTACTTCCCCTACAGCGTCTCATTCTCAGCTGACAACCGACAAATTGTCTCCGCCTCCCGAGACCGAACCATCAAGCTCTGGAACACCCTCGGTGAATGTAAATTCAACATCACCGAAGATGGTCACTCCGAATGGGTTTCATGTGTTCGATTCTCCCCTAACCCCGTTATCCCTGTCATCGTATCTGCCGGTTGGGACAAGACCGTCAAGGTGAGTGTGAAATTCGTTATCCCTTCATCACAACCTCTTCTCTTTCATTTGTCCCTACCTCATCGACATGATGCGATCTATATATATTTGCTACTTCAGAGGGGTGAAACAGACCCGATGAGACAATCTTTTCCACCAAGATCTCTGATCTTTCTTTTATCATTATTGGTTTTCTTACTTCAACTTGGTCACTGAGTAAGACTAGTTGCTGATTCTTTGAGTTGGCAAATAGGTTTGGGAACTTTCCAAGTGTAAGCTCAAGACCAACCACTACGGTCACACCGGATACATCAACACCCTCGCTGTCTCTCCCGATGGATCCCTCGCTGCTTCAGGTGGTAAAGATGGTATCACCATGCTTTGGGACTTGAACGACGGTAAACACCTTTACTCCCTCGATGCCGGAGATGTCGTCAACGCCCTCGTCTTCTCCCCTAACCGATACTGGCTCTGTGCTGCTACCTCCTCTTCCATCAAGATCTTCGACCTTGAATCCAAGTGAGTAACCCACGCGTACCTCCTTTTATCCTAGGGCTCTTGCTGATTGCGCGGTCTTGTTATAGATCAATCGTCGATGACCTCCGACCAGACTTTGACGGTCTCTCCGACAAAGCCCGAAAACCCGAATGTACTTCTCTCGCTTGGTCCGCTGATGGTCAAACTCTTTTCGCTGGTTTCTCAGACAACCTCGTTAGAGTTTGGGTTGTTGTCGTATAGATAGAATTAATCAAATAATCTATTGTGGGATGGGTCTATATGAGAGGTTTGCTTGTACAACTTTGCATGCAGACGATCACTGGATATAACATATTATGATTTTACTTCTTTCTTGTTGCGTTGCGTTTTGTCCTGTGCATAAGCTCATCCCGTAATACCTCTGACTGCTCATGTCGAATCCCCTGGAAGAGAAGGTCACTTGCGTCGAGAGTCGTTGTGCTATACGGGTATATCTCATTCCATACGTCGAACCACATGAATGCGGATCGATCTTCCATGTCTGAAGTGTAGTACCTTGACAATGCGAACTAGGTCATATGAGATTTCGATCAACATTATAAGTGGATATACATTATGAATGGTATATATGATACGAGAATGTACAAAAGACCCAGTACGGTTGGACATGAGATCCATTTCAATGGGGAGAATATTATCTCACTAAAGATCGCGAGGTTGATATATCCGTGTTTGGAGTTCTGACAGAAAGCATTATGACGGACTATAAATCGTATTCGTCCGAATCTGAATCGTCCCGTTTACGTTGGATCTGCAATGCGCTTGCATTAGTCGTTTGAAAAGGGAATGATACTCCAAGTAGTGGTGTGCACTCACAGTTATACCACCACCTAGTGATTTTGTCCTTCCGCCCGCGGATACAGCTGGTGTTGTATTCTTATTGGGAGGTGGATTAGAAACCTAGTATAATAATACCAAGTCAGCTATTATTTTCCAGATATTAGATACTAAGCTATACAAATGTTGAGGAGGAGATACTCACCTGTTCCAATAACCCTTTCAAAGCTTCATCCGTCACTTGACCTCTAATCTGACCTTGCTGTCCCATCCTTACCAGTAAATCTTCCACTTGCGCTGCCAGTTGTGGTCTGGTAAGGGATATTCGAGATACTAATGATGAGCATACATGTATCAGCTGAGACCACTCCCGGATGCATAAAGCGATCTCAGTGATATCGGATGAGCAAATATGGGAGCTCACATCGCTCCCTAGCAGCGGGTTCCAACATGGCAGCAATCATGGTCCTCTTCATTTCCTCTGCCTGTCTCGCCCTAGCTTCGGCTGCCTCTCTCTCCTCGGGGGATGGTCCATTGTTACCTCCGCTTGGTCCACCTGAAGCTGGTTTGAATCCTTGAGGCAGTTGAAAATTGGACATGGTATGGGTTTCCAGTTTGTTTAATAGTAAAATCAGATGATCTCTCTGAGGAATGTTGATTTTTCATGACGAGTAAAATAATGTCAGCTTGTAACGAACATATGAGTGTCGGTGATCTGCCACGCGAGATCCACGAGGTTGTCGCGTGCTCAAGAAACGCCGGTGAGCCAGGCTCCCCTCGATGACGGCATTTCGACCGAGTGGCACCTGGGAGCTGGGTGGTCATGGTGGGTTGCCCTCGGTTATCTACGAGGATGCATAAACCGTCGAGTCCACAGGAATAGAGTAGAATTAGAATAGTTTATCATCCTATCAACCTACCATCAATCACTTATCCATAGTATCCTGTATCAGAAACCTGCGAAGCGACCTTCCCAGCTCCCGCCGACTCGAATTGCACGAGCCTACAAAGACAGCCAACGATGTCAGCTCCACCACCTTCCACTTCCACTTCCTCCACTCCCATCCCTGGAGCAGCTTTATCGTCGACTGCCAAACCTAAGCGGAACAGGAAGAAGCCAACCGCAAAGTCAGACGAAGCGCCTGTTACAGCTGAAGAGGCTGTTTCGAGCCCAGCAGCCCAACCTCAGGACGATGTGACGGCTTCTGTACCCGGTGCGAATGGCAGTGGAAGTAAGGAGAAGGGTCCGGTGGAAGAGGTGATAGCTAAGAGAATGAGGCAGTTGACCAAGAAGCTCGTGAGTGAAATTATATCATCTGAGGAGTGACCAGCACCAATGGATCAGGAATCCTTCGACCAGACTGATATGGAAAGTGCACACGAACTGACACTTCTTCATGGCCTTTCAGCAACGATTTAGGGGATATGCCTCACAACCTCATGAGACTCTCAATGCCGATCAGAAGGCTGCGATAAATAGTTTACCGATTTTGGAAAATGTTTACAAGGAACTGGAAGATCTGTCAAAGCAAGTGGAGGTGAGTAACTCGATGTATATCCGGTTTATCGTCATTTAGCAAATGGAAGGCCTTTCAAAGAAGAGATTCGGACGACATGTATATATCGCAGAATCTATACTGATGATGCCACTTCACATAATAGCCCGTAGAGCTTGAACAAGCTGGAAAGCTCAGAGAACTGAAAGAACAAGCCAGACAAGAAGCTGAAGGATCAGTAGCGGGCAAGATTGCAGAATTCCAAGTGAGTGGAACATCCCTCTCAGCCAAAATGTTGAGCTTGTCTATTTATCAACAGTTTGACGTATATGCGATTGATCCTGCATTTCCTTCTGTCAGACATCTCTTTCTACCCCTCTTTCCATTTTCCTACGTCTTCATCGTCTACTCCATCCTGCCCGTCCTTCCGACCATGAACACCTAACTTTCGCAAGATTGGATTTACCCACGAATCTCCAAGATGAAGTCCAAGCTACGGATGTATTGCGTGTAGGAAGGATGTACGATGATTTGCTCGCTGGTGGAGATAGGGGTGTTGAGGTCATTGCTGGATTGGTGAAGGGCTCAACGGGTGATGACGAAGAGAGTAAGTCCTTGTTCGCACTGGGGGTCTACCAAACACCTTCTCAGGGTATAGTCCTTCTCTCATGTCAAACTAATTGACATATTGGCTTCTTCTAGACGATCACATCCATCATCTACTTGCCTTACTCGCCGGCTCCAACTCTCTTCCCGCTGAGAACGCTGCACCCGAAGAAGTGGATCTGGAGGAATCTCAACCTGCGCCGGAGGTAGAGGAGCCAGCGTCAAAAGCGCCCTCAATCAACGGTGAAGTGAGTGGAGATGCAAACGAAAAGGAGATCACGACTGCACCCGCCTCAGTGAATGGTACAACAGCAACAGGTCAAGGAGCTCTGAACTTCTTACAAGAGGATGAATTGGCTGAAGAAGAGGAGTTTGAGATTGTGCCTAGTTTGAGGCCCGATCAGGTATGTGAACTATTTCTTATCATCCCGCTTTCACTTGTACTGCTGTAAGATTGCATTCGGAGCTTCTGATCCTGAGTGTTGTTTATATGTGATCGTGAGCTGACATATTTGCTTGAATCTTAGACTTCTGGGATCCAACCTCCCCAAGAACCAGTCACAACCATCCCACCTCTCCCTATCAACGCCGAACCTGCATCTCAACCTCAAGTCAACTCCACCCCTCCTGCAGCGTTCACTGCTTCTGGAAAGTTCGACTGGGCCGCCGATGAAGATCTGGATGAAGCTACTGAAGCAGCCCACATCAGACAGGCATTCGCTTTACCGCCCAGCGGCTCGCAAACTCCTACTCAGCTACCTGAACCTCAAGGTAAAGTAGAGGAGACGACCGTACCTACCGCGGATGAGGAGCCGGCTATAGCTCTGATACAGGAGAACGAACTTGCCAATGCACACGTATCCGAATCTGCTGTAGCGGTGCCTACAGCGGTGGAGAGTGATGCTGTCCCTGCTCCACCCGCTGTTGAGACTAAAGCAACACCCGTACAAGGAAAGGGACAAAGAGGTCATGGAGGTGGAAATGGCAGAGGAGGAAAAGGTGGACGAAATGCCTCAGGGAGGAATCAAGTTCAGAAGGCACCTGTCAAACCTACGATAGACGAAGATGGATTCCAAGTTGTCGGAAGACAAGTGCCTCCCACCTCGAATAGAGGTAGAGGCAACGTCAATGGAAGTGGAAGAGGTGATGGTGGTAAAGGAAGAGGTCAGAGCGGTAGAGGACGTGGTGGACCAGGTAAGGATCCGCATCACCCGTCGACCCGATAGTCAAGCTGATGTGTGGATCTTGTGCAGGTCATCGAGGTGCCAATCGACCTAATGGAGAAGGGACGAACCAAAATCAGAATCAACAAGGCAGAAATAGACCACCTAGACAGCAACGACAACCTTCTCAAGCTCAAGGTCAAGTCAGGACGCCTGCTGCGGCATAATCATATGAAGTGAAATATCAGCACTGGTGTTAGCAGAGAGAAACCAGGAATAAAGGAGTCGAGCATCATCATCAACACCTCGTTCGGCAAAAGTTCATTATATTCACCTTCAAGGGAACCAAACGTCTTTTTGTACACTTAATAGCGATGTTCATAATCACAATATCAGAATGGTTCAAGGTGATCATCGAGAAGGGAACAAGTGCACAAATATCACATCCTCTGCGGAGATACAAGCATCATTCACGTTTCATAATATATGCATCATTGTTCTCTTGCGTACGCCATGGGCTTTTTATTGATCACATCTCTTGGCAGTGTCCACGATGAATATTCTCAGGTGCAATATCTCAAAGTTCAATGCTAGGCATGAGTGTATAATCAGTACATTAAGGTCGATATCAAATGCAGATTTCTTGGTGTCTACGACTTATTCATCAGTTTCAATGATCACTCAAGGTGGTTTCGATCCAGAGGTTTTCAGTCTGTATACATTTCGGAAACACTGTCACTGCACAGGTTATCTGTCCTTCGGGACATCGAAGACGGAGGGCAATCTTATCCAAACAGCCTAGAGCTCGCTGATGACAATGTCCTGCCTAGTTTGGATGATGATCTTCTTCTTAACGTTCTCGCACTTGGATCCGTGGACCGTCCAGCTCGCGAGGTATCTTGTTCGCTTGACATGATACTCATACTCTGTTCATCTGCTTCGGCTAAGCCAAAAGCTGTGACAGCATTATCTCGAGCTTGAGCTTGAGCTTGCTGTACACGTCCCGCAAAGCTCTGGAACCTAGTTGGATCATATGTCTGTAATCTGATTCTGGATGTTGAAGGCTCCGATCTCATAGAGGCTGTCACTGCTTTTAATCGTTCTCTTTCAGTTGCAGACATCTGAGATAGCTCTTTGGCAGTTACGAAGGCCGCTTTCGGATATCGGACTTCGTACCCATACTCTTCTGGACTCAAGGTTCGTCCAGTCGTAGGACTGATAGCGGGTGAAGGTGTACCTGATTTTTGCCTTGATGATCGGAAATCTAAACTTACTTTATGTCGCCAGAATCGTTTCCAGACTTCTTTCTTCCTTGCCAGACCTGTAAGTGGCTCAGAGACCTGTCGACTATTTGATCCTACGGATCCTTCGGCAAGCTGAATCCAGGGGTGTGCTTTATTCCCTCCTTCAGTATCCTTTCGGAACGATGACAGCTCGATACCCTTTTCATTTTTATTCACGGGAGAATGCTGAATGCTGTCGTCGGATTCGCTAGCTTCTGGTAAAGCTTCGATGCTATAAGACCATTCAATGATGAGCTCGTGTACAATCAGGAACAGAACGTTATATCTAGGTAGACTTACCTGCCCATGAGTCTCGATGCAGAACTGTACATCCGTCTGAGATCGGAGGGAGAGCTTCGCGAGGATCCTGCTCCTGGTGAGTTTGGAGAACTAGGACTGCGCGTATGCACATCATGAATGGCGAAGATTAGTGAAGTCCAAAGGCTTATGAGCTAACTCCAAATCAAGATGTACGAAACACATACACAGTACTGGTATAAGAAGCCCAACTGTTTCTATATTCGTTCCCAGAAGTATCGATAGTGAGACCTGGCAGACCGGAAGCATATGGCGAATGCGCTGGAGATTCATCTTGAGCTTCTGCCAGGACGGCGGCGAGCGATTGAGTACTTTCTGCGGCGGCATTCGATCGATAAAACCTTGCTTTGTCTCCCTCATTGAGGCTTTGTTGACTGGGCAGTCTGCTGAGCGGCGGTCTTCTGTCCATGGGATCGAAATAGTCTGTTACAGAAGGTGTAGAAGCTGGACTGGTAGGAGATCCAGGGATCGATTCCACTTGACCGAATGGGATGTACTCTTCACCTCGAGGATCATAAGCGTACAACTTTCTGTTGCTGAGTGAGATCAAAGATACAGTGTATGTAAGTTCAGTTAATACATCACATCACAATCAGATGGTCAAGCTGACTCACACAATGACCGAATCAGGTGGATCAGCATGCAAAGCGCTAATTGTATCTCGTTGAAATCCTCTAGGCGACATTGGACCGTCTTCGGTGATCGAACCATAAGTTTCGAAATTGATATCCTGCCTAGCTCTTTCGCGGAGGGATTGACCATCTCCAGTTTGTAGTGTCCTGCCTCTCCTCCTGGATTTGCCGAGAGTTCGTGGTGGATGATACAAGCTTTGAGGTGAGGATCCAGCGGGACTTACAGGTCGCGAAGAAGCAGGCGAAGCTGCTCCTGTATTTGCCCATCTTCCGAAACGTAAGGATACTTCAGCTTCGGATCTTTGGTCTTGTACATTACTTGGGGCATCTGAATGGCAGGAGACGGTCAGAGGTTCAGAATTATTCCGTTGCAATGTACTTTTGAGCCATAAAGAACTCACCTGATGTGGTTTGGGCATCCTTGGATCGCGGATCCCAGTCTTGAATTGAGATACCATAATGCTCTAAACCATAGGGGCTAGGGCGGTCCACAATCAATTCTGGGAGAACATAGCTGGATGACGATCTTTCAGGAGCTTTTGGATCATCTATTGAGAGGTTAGGAGGCCTGTTGGGACGATTCATCCTGTCTAATCAAATAGGTATGTGAGTGGTTGGGGTGATGTTGAGGTTTTGGTAGTGGTAAGTGATGAACAATCTCGTCATCTTCTGCTGTTATATAGGTCTGAAACGGAAAGAAAACATTTCAGACCTAAATGATGTTGCGGGGTTTCGATCGGATGTTCTCCGAGCTTCTGTCATCATGCTGCTCATACTCAGCTGAGGCGAGAAATTCTTTGATGAGTCTCTGAAATACTTGTACTCTGACCTTCGCGGTGGCTATGCCGGTAATCAGCGCATGCAAAGTATCAGACCTGAAGGGAAGGAAGGATGGAGATCAAAGACTTCTTGTTCGCTTCGCAGGTGTCTCGGAGATTTCACATCTCGTCGGAGTTCACGATTGAGCTACTCTGAGTCAGCTCCCCTTGACCAGGGCTGACTGAGCACATAATCATATCCTTTTTGTCGGTCTGTGTTCTGCATAATTCGCAGGTCCAGAATGTCGTGCCATAAGTGGATCGTGGAATCAGCGGAGACGCTATAGTCGATCTTGTCAAGAATAATTCAGTATATTCAGAACCACGAAGCGTGGCTTTAAAGGAAGGATATGGCGGAACAATCCTTGATTGGCTTGGCAATTAGGCGGGGTTTCAAGATCGCCAACACATTGAACAAGGATCGACATCGCCGAATAGACAGCCCAAGCATGGCAAAGTATCGTATGATAACGGAAAGACGTCAAGAAAGAAAGGATGCATAGGTAGCTTGTACAACTCTGTTATGGTCTGGCAAAAGTACATTAGCGGTATGCGAATTTTATGCTGGAAGATCATTTTCAATACTCACATTGCACAGCCTTATCAGCTCAACGTTCTTCACTCATCATCTTCATCGCTTTCATCCTTCTTCGCCTTCTTCTTCCCCTTTGGCGCAGGTTTAGCTTTCCCTTTAGGTCCCGGTCCCTTATCTTTAGGCGGGTTTATACCATCTCTCTCCTTTCTCCACCTCGCTTCAATCTCATCCTTCTTTACCTCCCACTGCTCATCGTCGATCCCTTGTATTTCATAGAGCAGTTTTATCTCCCTCATCCATATTGCTAGGTCCCCAACTTCCAATGCTTTCTCAGGTGCCGGAGTTTCCAGAACAAGTGGAATCCCCGACATCAGAGGATCCCTCATTATACATCGAAATCCTGTCAAACCGATTTTGCCACTATATCGCCACTTATCACTTAGCACAAAGACATCAACAGGAATAGTATGTACTTACAGACCGATATTTTCATGCAGATCCTTGTTACCCGCCAGATCTGCCTTGGAATCATTGAGATGCATCCCACCTAAATACCCATTTCCAACCTCTTCATCGAACTTCTTCATCGTTTCCGCATATGCTTCTGGTGTCCGTAGATCATACCCAGCAGCGAAAAGATGACAAGTATCAAGACACACCCTGACTCTTGATTTGTCCTCTACCAAGGCGATGATAGCGGCTAGTTCGGAGAAAGCTGTACCGACGATGTTTGAACCTGCATTTGCCTTTTGAACCGTCAGTGGAGATGACCCACTGATTCGAGAAGGGGGCTTACCATATTTTCGATCACGGTCACTACCTCTGGCACTTCCTTATGTACCCTGTTTATGGCTTTGGCGATAAGAGCAAAACTTTCTTCTTTGGTACATGCTCCAACAGTTGATCCAGGACTGAGGATAATATTGTCATATGAGCCAAAAGCCAAAAGTCAATGTACCCAGAGCACAAAGTTACACTTACTGCCAATTGTACAACTTGATTCCTAACTGATGACACCTGTATATATCATCCTTGAAGCACTCGTACGAATTATTCCATTTAGCTCTGCATCACCTGTCAGTCTGACGTCTCCAGTCGTTGAGAAATGGTTATAAATCTCACTCGTCTGGGTTACTGAGCAACATCAAGAGATCAGCTATATTATCACTCGATCATATAGCATTCTCTACTCACCCAAGATTGATCAAGTAGCTTCCATGTACCAAGATACTCTCAGGGGGGTATCCCAGACCTGCAAGGAAAGTCTCAGCTTCTACATGGCAATGTAGCGAAGCGAAATACGTCACTCACCTCCATCCTCTTTGCGCTTCATCAAACTCCTAAATCTTTCTATGGCTTCTGGTTCAAATGGATTACTCTTCCACTGTCTCTGACTCTTCATGAACAATGCCAGACCATTTGCTCCCGCAACCCCAGCTCGGAGTAACGCTCCAGCAGGTCCACCAGCTATTGATACGTGCGCACCAAGCAGCATCGGTCGATCTTCTTTCGTAGAGGGAGGTAAAGCGCCATTCTTAGCTGAGGTGGGGGTTGGTAATTTGAAGATTGGATATCCATTTCTTGGAGGATGTATATCAGGTGATAGTTCAGGTGGTGGCCATACTTTCGCTTTGGCTACTCTAGCTTTCTTCTTGGGTGGTTCAACTTCTGCTGGATCATCGTCACCTGCTTTGGCATCGTCCGCTAGTGCCGTCTTGGGTTTCACAGATACCTTGGAGTCATCTCCGTTAGATTTGCCTTTGGCCTTGGAGGTCGATTTGGGTTTATTAGCTGGGATGTCGGATAATGAAGATGAAGAGGTCGAGCGTTCACGCTTTGGAGCAGTAGTGGATCCGGTAGACCGACGAGGAGGCATGTTATAAGAGATCGTGAATGGCGGAAGCTTTGAGACTGGGGAAGAAATGTATCTAGCTGGACGTAGTAGCTGGAGTGGACGTAGGAGCATGGACCAGGACTGGTAGTGAGGGTATGCCAGCTGGAGAGAATGGTTATAAGATCGAAATTAATGCACATGAACTTTGGATTTTGGATGTTGGATCTCCCTCGATCGAACGCGTCTAATGTTTTGGAGTGACAATGACTAACTGATGACATCAACCAGACTGCTCCACGGTGTGGCACCAGTGGCACCAAGATTCATCATCCTTGAGTCATACGTATGTGTGCCCACATACAACACTAAAGATACCATGAGGAATCCTGAGCAATCAGGGTAGCATGTTGACAGCATGTGTAGCTATTGACTCGTAGTGACTTTCCAACGCAGTCACTCTCCGTCAGAGAATTCCGTCAGTTCTCCATCACTTCCATCCGCCTGTTGATGATTGTAAGTTCTAGATGATCCCACAGAAACACTTCCTGTTTGTATTCTGGACAACGCCCCTTCACTGTATTGTTCAAATGGACGGATCCGAGCTCTTCTACGATCTTTCGTCGAGCCTGCACTTCTGTTGATGAGGGCCAGCTCCGAAGCTGAAATAGACGCTGGGAGGATAGGAGGACTGTTCAGGGGTAAAGTAGGTGAATCGTCTCGGCTCGCTATTGCTTTTGAGGTAGCCGGTCTGTGGGGGATGTCACCGGATGAGCTCTGATTTCAAAACACCGTAGGATCGCCAGCCTTGGGTCGATGTGGGGAACTAACATTCCTCTTCGCCGAAGAGTCAGATAGGTGGCTGTTCTCTTCGTCACTATACTCGGAGTGGCAGGGGCTAGAATCTTGCTCATCATCTTCAGGACATGACGATGATTCGCATTCTTGGTCCTCTCCAGTCCATTGATGCTCTTCGTCGTGAGTGATTGGCGAGGCAAACCCTTCATTAAGGTCCACAGTAGATGATGAAGGGGAGAACGATACTCTGAATTTCAAGTCTTGAGCCGCAGGATCAATAAAGGTATCCCTAGAACGAGAAGGATCCTCACCATGGTCCGCATGACCGTCGATGCTGTAGTTTCTCCTTGTGCTCATCTTGAATGGATATGTATATATTACCGGGATATATCGACAATGACCGAGAAATATGAAGCGCAAAAACGATACAAAATCGTCTTTTGGTCAGCAGACGATATATACATAAATGTATCTAGAATATAGAGGTATCAAAGATTGCTGTAACGTCATCGTTACAATACCAACAAAGGAAGAGAGAAGGAGTCGGAATGTTAGCTATACCGAAAGTTTCCATGAATATCGGCTGTAGTTAACGATTTGGTCATAAGTGAGGATCCTTTGAGCAATGTTCGAGATAAGCCTTTCGACGTTTACATTTGGTGCGGGAGGGAGCGTAAGCTCATCATAATCACCGGAAAGGGAGACAAGATGATATCAGCCGACTTTCGAGGTCATGCCAATAGTTGGAGATTCTCATCGTGGATGATGTCTTACCCATCAGATGCAATCGTGATATAACATAAATGCTTTTCGTCAGAATGAAAGCATTAGATGAACAAGTTGCCTCCTGGTCATTCATGTCAAGACTGCAACATATCTACCGATTATTTCATCATGAGTCCCTCAGTCTTTCTTCCTTTCCATCGCGGTAGAATACCATTCAGCCATTTACATCCCACTTCTAGCCTTATCCCTGATCGTATCAGGAGACATATCACCGTAATCGGGTAATCTATGAGAGGAAGATGAGGGGGTAGATGTATCACCGGAGTAAGATGAGTTACCGGAATATCTATTGGAATCATCGTGAAACGAGGTGCTGATGGACGTGTGAGAGTCTCGGCGAGAGTAGTATTCTGAATGTCTTGATGACATCATGTTGTAATCGACCGCTAGAAGATTTGAAGTTGTATTAAAGTTAAGGGATAGACTTAGGTAGACTGTTTAGTATGATTCAGAATCGGAGGTGAGGCTTGAAATAGTGTCAGCAAGTCTGAGAGATTGTTCACTCTTATATATTTGACCATAATGGGGCGAATGAAGATCTAGTGCTAGATTTACGACCTGTTCGATGATTGATTAGATCATTCGTGTTCCAGCCTCAAAAAAAATATCATCGGCAAATCTCCGCGTTCATCTCTCCCTCTTCTCCTTTATTCCAGTATCATCCGTTTCGCTGTTTGAATTCACCACTACCAACCTCTACGGAGCATTGCGCCATTCTTTATCCATGATATCATCCCCGCTCCCACTCATGAAAGGTAGCATCAACAAGAACATTGCTACACATGAGAGATGGTCCAATATCTATATGATATCATTGCAGAAAGGCATAACTGACTTTCAGTGTGGGAATGTGAGATCTATGACGTGACATACACGTCAATACATGAAACGATCGTGAAAGGGCTCGTGAATCATGAATCTACTCAACAAAGATCTATACACAATATTTACAACTAAAATAATATGATCTTACAACTATATACAAATGAATCGTTACGAACCAATTCGGAAAAAAAAAGTATTTGGCTGTGCCGGTAAATTGGAATAAGAGAACAAAAAATTGCCCAAAATTGCCACCTGTCATATCATGAGTGTCAAACAAACCACCGATCACCTTCTTCCCCTTTTCCTTGCTCTCTCCGCTCGTTCTTCCGCACCACGACGACGTTCCTCTTGACGCTCTCTTTCAATCTGTCCTTGTTCCTCTCGTGCACGCAATTCGTTCCTAATTCGTCGTTCGTCTTGCAGGTCGGCCGCAGCATCTTCGTCTCCTTCTGAATCTGAATTTGATTCTTCGTCGACATGATCATCTTCATCGATATCGTCCCAATCATCGTCATTGAAAATTTCAGGGTCGTTCAATAATTCGTGTATGGGCGGCCTGTTGAATTCTCTTCGCTGGGGTAGAGGAGCTATGACTCCACCTATCATTGCCTGATCGAAACCAGGAGGGACATTCGGCAAAGCGTATGGTCTGAGTGGAGGTATACGGTATGGATGGGGATTCAGTGGTCCAGGTTGAGGTAGCTGGTTGACTCCTACGGCGATATCATTCATCCTCGCCAATGCATTTCGAAATCCTGTGACGCATCGAAAAATGGTTAGTCAGCTATAACACTGTTGAAAAAAGTCCGATGAGATGACGAGGGGGAAACTCAGCACTCACGTTGATCTGCTGCATCATTACCACCACCAGCAGCAGGAATCCACCTTTGTGCTACTCCAGCCGGTGGCACATACCTAGCCATAGGAACGGGTCCAGCACCAGCAGCCATGGCAAGTGGAGCATCAGGCAGGGCAACATTGATGTCGTCCGCATTGAGATCGACTCCATTCTCCTGTGCGGCAGCTAGGACTCTGGCGGCAGCTTGGTCTCTTGCTGCTCGAACCTGTACCGGGAGAAGATAATGAGCATTGATATAGATATCCTGGGCGACGCCAATCTTACAGCTTGATCGTCATGTTGCCTTTCATTCTGATCCCATAATATGCACTTGTTTGATTCCCTAGGCCGACCAGATGCTCCAGGTACTGCTCAGTGAAGGGTCAATCAGTCTTTATCTTCTGGCATGAGAGGGTCTAAGCTCACCTTGATCGAAATGTTCATATCTGCAGCATGCAGAGGCATCCGTCAGTCCATTCAAAGCATTCAGAAGTACTACTCACCCAGTAATGACCTTCTGACACACATAGCATGAGAGGGTACCACATTTACCGCAATGGATTTTATTGCACCTGGGGAGTGTGTCAGCCAATTGACGATGTCAGCCAGGTAAGATGGGAATCATTAGCAAGGGAACTAAACTCACCCTGAATCTTTGATATACGGTTTCGAGCATGTGGGACATCGTCTGATCAAAGCTTCCGACATGGCATCTTCCACGGTATGTCTATTGTTAAGTTTCAGATCCGCTTCGACCTCTATGGACCATAATCCAAATAACGATTTGATCAGTTGACCTGAACATAGTATGGGATGATGTGATGTAAACACTTGCCAGCACACGTCCTCGGTATATGTTCCTTCTTCCTACACCCTCTGCAGGTGACTTGACCACATTCCTCATTCATACACCTGAAAAGCTTCTCATCCGGATTGTCAATGATAGTAGCATAAGGACAACTGGGACAACTTTCCAGTCCTTCGATTTCAGCTTGCTCAAGTTCCTTAGCTTGTTTCAGCCGATGGTATAGTTGGAGTGATTTCTCGGAAAGACATCTGGTGAGTTCGGATTCGGGGAAAGCGGAAGTACAATCCGATTGGTCCATACATAAAATCGACTACGAGAGAGCGTCAGCTGAATTCTCAGAGGAAAGTTTCAACCAAGAGACGCAGACTTACAGTTGATTGCTCTCCGAGTTTCGTCTCGGCATGTTTGGTAGCACATTCTCGGCAGAAGAGATGACCCTCGGCACATTGGATCATATCCCTCTGAATGCTTGGTGAGCAAGCAGTCATCGTTGTGATGTACTCAGTACTCACCGGTAAAGTGTCGCAGAAGCAACATCCGCATTCAATACCAGCTCCTCCAGCTAACGCTTCCTCTTCAGCTACTCGTCTAGCTTCAGCAGCATCCCTCTCACTCTGCTCGGTGGCTTAATGAATGAAGGTCATCAGCGACCACATGGCTGTAGATGAACGATTACTCACCTAGAGTTCTTCGTAGCCACTTGACTTCTTTCCCAAACTCCTCTGACCCTACATCCTGGAATTGATCCCCCTCGGTCAAATCATCACGTTCCACTTGCTTCGCTTTAGACTTCCCTTTTCCTGTATTTCTGGCCCTTTTCAACTCTACATATGGTTTTGCTGGTGACTTTGAGTGTTCCAGAAGTCGGAAATACGTAGGGACGTATAGAGTCTGCATAGTATGGAAGACATTGCGAACACTGGTACAGCGAAATCCCAAATCAGTCTGTGGGACTTTACGGTAAATCATTTATGGGGAAATTTGTTTCAGACATACTAATGTGCAGGTATAAGAGGAAAATCCTCTTCCAGCTGACTGACACCTTTCTGATAATATCCTATACCGACTCTCTCATCACTTCTATAAATCGGATTTCTATATCCTTCTCTTTGTCCAGCTACGACAGGCGATTTTTCTTTTTCTTTACCCTTTTTTGTCTCTTTCAGTTTGGGATATCCACCTTCCATCTCTAAAGCGATTTCTACAACTCTATTGGCGGGATTATCATCTTTCCTAAGTACCATCTCTTGGTTGATGTGACCCAAGGCCCATTCTGAGTCAATGTCAGGTAGTATCTCTAGTACGTGATTCAGGTGATCTTCGGCCAGGTACGATCTAGGAGTGGAAGGACCGGCTACAGGGGAAGAGGAAGGAAGGTTGATGTGGATGGCTGCTGGAGTTTGTTGAGATCGAGGTACGGTAGTTGATTTTCTTCGTTTCGCAGGGGATCTCTGAGAGTTTCTTCCTTGAGATACTCTGACTGGCTGTTCATCACCTGAACCTTGATTGCGTCTTTTACGAGTTGACGGCCCCGCTCGAGTGGAAGTAGGATGATCTTCCCCGTCCGAAGAAGAGTCAACCACGATAGGTGTATCTTTGTTGGTGATCTTCTTCAGGTGTTCGGGTGCTTCGTCTAATGCCATAACATCGTCGTCGGATGTGTCATCCGAAGTGTGGTAGGTACCGGGAGGAAGATTGGCGAAGATGTCACCACGGGAGAAGAGGGAAGACTGAGACTATGTGACAAACAGAGTATGAGCTGACGTTATCTAGGTATATACTGAACCATCACTCACGGCCACGGAAGCTGGCATGATCCCTCTCTTTCCCAAGGAGAAGGGGCCAGCGCTGGCTTCGTCCAATGTCCAGGCTGTCAGTGTAGTGGATCTGTTCGGATAGGTGTTACTCGTATGATTGAATCCATAGGTTTCTCCTGTATCCCTAATGAACGTAGACAGGTTGAACAGATCAGTGATGAATTGATTGATTCACCGTTGAATGCATCCCATCCGGTTCTAATTGACTGGGTTGACATGAGTATCGTTGCGACATCGCATTCAGACCCGGAACCAAATAAATCAACCTTGCCGGTCACGTGATAAGCTTGGTGCGAATACGTAATCAGCTCAGACACTCACGCGTACATGATCATGAGCCATGAGCTGGAGACGGCCAAGTGCAGAGTGACGTTGAAGAGACATCCAACATCCTACCTACCTATATTTGACAACTATACACACTCAGATATACATATACATCCTCGAATACATCCACTGACGTCGATCAGCAGTAACATTGACGCTCGTGAATACTAGTAGAATCAACTGAATCGTCTAAGATAGTGAATAAAAATGTTCTTAACGAGGTGAGTCGTCGATGATCTCTCTGTCCATAATGAACAGTCTACCTGAGGATACCCGTGGAGGCTGTCATACTGATATTGGTCGCACATTTACAGATCCGAATATGATCGTGGTGTGAACACCTTCTCTCCAGAGGTGAGTCGCTTCGAGTGCTTACTTAGAGTTGTTGGCTGATATCCATCTAAACTGAATTAGGGTCGATTGTTCCAAGGTATGTCATACAGCTTAATCAGGAGTCTGACAATATGAAGCTCATGTCAACGATGGTTTTGCATATGATCAGTCGAGTACGCCATGGAAGCTATTAAAGTGAGCTTCTCTCCGCCCTCATCGTCATAATTAACCAGCAGCTTATCCGTCCATTTACCATCAGCTCGGTTCAACGACAGTCGGAATAACCACCCCCGAAGGAGTAATCTTAGCAGTTGAGAAGAGAGTCCCCTCCCCATTATTGGAATCATCGTCAATTGAGAAGATCATGGAGATCGATTCACATATCGGTACAGCCATGTCCGGTCTGACGGCAGATGCTCGAACGATGGTGGAACATGCTCGAGTGACCTCTCAGATGCACAATTTCACTTACGACGAGAAGATCGGCGTGGAAAGTTGTACTCAGGCTGTGTGTGATTTGGCATTGAGGTTCGGTGAGAGTGTTGAGGATGATGATGCTTTGATGGTGAGTATATAACATCCTTCATTGTCTCAATCCTGTCATTCTATATTTTTGTCCTAAACTACTTGTACACTTACTAACCTCATTCTACAGTCCCGACCTTTCGGTGTAGCTCTCCTTATCGCTGGTATAGATGAGAAAGGACCACAATTGTGAGCTATGCAAACCAGCTCTTAGCATGTAAAGTTGTGGCTCTGACAATCTGCTTTTGCATCAGATACCACACCGATCCATCTGGTACCTTTGTGCGATACGATGCGAAAGCGATTGGTTCAGGTTCAGATGCAGCTCAACAATCTTTACAAGATGCTTTCCACAAGGTGAGTCACACGTAGCTGAATACTACAGAGTGATTCAGTACGATAGCTGATAGATGAGATATACAGCAAATGACATTGATGGAAGCTCACTCGTTAGCCTTGAAAGTATTGAAGCAAGTTATGGAAGAGAAGTTAGATGAAAGCAACGTTCAGCTTGCTCAGGTGAGTATCAGACCATTCCTCCACTTATCATTATCAAAGTCTATGGATGTAGACGCTTATCATCACTCTCTTCACACAGGTAACAAAATCAAAAGGGTTCGAGATCTTGGGTGAGAATGAATTGAAAGCTGTCATTGAGACTCTTGCAGCATGAGGGAGATAGAAGTAGGATTGAAGGTGAAGACAGGGTAGATGTAGATGCAGATGACCTAAGATGCATGTTTATAACGATTAATAATCTCAGGTATACAATGTTGCGGGGTATATATTTAAGATCAAAAGATAGTCGATTGGTTGCTTTGGTTATCAAACAAAGTCATATCGTCACTGACCCACTTTGAAAAATTTGATATTACTCCATTCCCACCTCGAAGCTCTTTCCCAAACACCTCCCATCCCTTTCTTCCTCCCTTCTTCAGTCAAAAGTTCATTCGCACCTGGATCCCTCAACTCAACCATTATACCGACTGTCACTTCCCCTTCCTTCGCCTTTAGCTCTACTGAAGACCACTCTAACCATAGACCTGTCCAACCCCCTGATCCTTTCCTAGTAGGTTCTCCAAGATGACTTACGAAATCTCTTCCTGTACTATTTGGCAGAAGCTTGAACGTAGTTGATCGAGGTATAGATAATGGTTTTTCACCTTCTTTCTTCGGTGGGAGGGATACACTATCTGTTGGAAAATGGAGTGTGATCTCAGGAGGTGAGGAATATACAGGTGATGGTTTCTGATTGGCTCGTTTAGGCTGAGGATGAGGTGATGAATTGTAGATATCTATCGAGTCGAGTCCCTTGATAGGATGGAATGCAAGTGAAAGACCGAGGGGATAGTAGTTGTGGTAGATCGTATCTGGGTATGACTTGATTTCAGGTACTGGTAGAGGAGAAGTGGAGGAGAGTGATTGGAGGTAGGAGGTGAGGGAGGTGGATGAGGAGGGTTGGGACAAGAGGGAGGCCAAGTCCGAGGGATCTAGGCTGGGCATATCGGTGGAGTAATGAGGGAGTAGTCTCGATGAGATCGGATGCGACAGAGAGGTGGGGCTGCGAACAGCTGGGATGAAACGACGTAAACGATGGGTGCTTGTTCAAGATTGCACTTTGGCCATGAACATGAGCATGAACATTGGCCTGTCTCAGGGTGAATAAAGAATATCGCGAGGTGGAGGTTGTCCACTTTGAAACACGATCAACTCACACCGTACTCGTAGACATTATCATTCAACCTCGACTGGGCCCAAGCATATTCCAATGTTGAAATCCAAGAACATCACATCGTCCCCTCCTTCTCTTCTTCAATCTCACTTTCCATATGATCAGCTTACGGATCTTGGTATAAGTGTGAGCATTCAGTTTTTACTCTGCCTATCAAGCATACTCAGCTGACAAATATCAAATGCGCCTCTCCCTGCACACAGAAAGCCTCCAACATGACCTTGACTTCTGGCGACAAAGATCCCGAGTTCTCCTCTATCAAGTCGGAACCACCTCTCCGTCCAGTCTCCCCTGCTACCAAAGCATCCAACAGGTTTGCCACCGACAGTGATATTGAGACTCTCGGGAATGCCAAGCAGCAATTGATCAACCTCCAAACCTCCTCTTCAGCTTGTCCTACAACCACGAAGAACAGCAGGGGAAGAGAGGCCAAACCTCTTCCTCTTCCAAAAATGGACGTTCCCAAAAGGCAAAAAGATGAATTAGCAGAAAAAGGAATAAAAGTCGACGACAAATACGATGATCCCAAAGCGGATCTCATACTCATCTCTTCGGATGGAATTGGGTTCAAGGTTCACTCAATTTATGTGAGAGCGGCAAGGTGAGTTGTACCAGTAACTTCATCGTCAGCCTTCAAGATCGACAACTGACCTTACAATTCCTCTTAATTACAAATCAATAGTAAGATCCTCAATGACAAATGCCTTGCACTCGTCTCTTCCTTGTCCCCCAATCCCACCATCCAATTCGATGATCCTTCAATCGAAAGGGCAACAACCATTCGATTCCTCCTGGATTTCCTCCATGGCGATATACCGGAACCCAAACACGAACTTCTCGGTATCTTCCGTCGAGCGATCCTTCTTGCCCAAAAATATGAATGCAACCTCGTCTTATCGGCCATGAAGAATCTCGCCAAAACCTATCACCAAAATGGAGAAATCCCATTCTTCATTTTTGTTCTCGGAGCCAATTTGGGCGATGTTCAACTCTGTTGTAATGCTATCATGGATGGGGACGAGTCCCCTGAAAGTGAAACGGATAACCCTCCAGAATGGTACGATCACGATGGAGATGATGATGTTGATGAGGGAGATCTCGATGAAGATGATGATGAAGATGAGTTTGTGGATGATGATGATTCCACTATGGATCCTACTACTTGGCATACACAAGATATTCAACATGTTCCTGCAAAGTACCTCGCCGGACTTCTCAGAGCATCCAGAGTTAGAAATCAACCTGGTAAAGATTGGTACGATGTCGCTCACAAATTCGAAGAACTCATGTCCCCGATCCAACAAGTAGATAAACCCATCAAGCACGAAGAAAAGGATGGGAAAGAGAAGGAATCTGTGGCGAAAAAAGAGATCAAGGATAAAAAAGAGATCAAGGATATCAAAGCCAAACCGGTAGCTGAGGGTGATACCAAGAAGAAAAGAGATGCAAAGGAGTCGAAGTCGAAGAAATAGGGGGATTAGACATTGGCTGGACGGGTAACGGGGAAATCGCAGGTGAATGGAGGAAATTGGTTGAGGAAAGAAACAGAGTTAGGAATTATAGCATGTCTCATGTGAATGTGATATATAGTCAATGAGCTGTGTATGAATATCATCATCATGTACAAGACTTTCTCCTCCTACATTCTCTGAGCTGACGAGATCGCACTCTGCGAGCTGTATGTGTTGATGCGGTATGTGGTCTGTGCGACCATCAAACAGGATAACCAATGGCTATAATAGGGATCACTGTTAGAATGTATCGTCTACTCCTCAATCTTTCTCCATTTTCCTTTTCACTCTGATTCAGTCCTCGTTCTTCTCTATATACAACAATCACAGCAGACGAGATCTGACACTCACAACGCAAGTTTCGGTAAGTGTACTACTGCCCATCTCCCTACAATTAGCCAAGCACTATTCACTTTTCGCCAGCTAAGTCCTCCTTATCTTCCTCGCCTCTTACCCCTTCCGGCCCACGCATTCAGTATTCCCAACTGCCCCCAACACAGTATGACCTTGACTTCAAGTGCCAGTACACCAGATCCAGATAGTGTCGTTAGCATCCCCCAGTCTCATCATCTAGCAAGCCGCCCAATCCGATCCCCACCCAACCAGCTTGGTTATCAAGCTTCCTCCACCATGGACACCATTACTACTCTCGCAGGTACAAACCGAAAGATCGAGACCGCCAAGCCTCTTTCTTCTTCATCGACAGCTCATACATTGGCAAGCGATCACACTCCATCTCCCAGCGACGCTGCTCACAAGCTCGATGATCGATACAACGACCCTACAGCAGATCTCAAGATCGTGTCTTCGGATGGAGTGGTGTTCAAGGTTCGATCTATCTATCTCAGAGCGGCAAGGTGAGCATCTGGACAACTTCATTTCTCCTCCTTACACCTATACTGTCAAAGCCATTGCAAAGATGTTTCGTATCACCACCCGAATATTCCTTTTCGAGATTCTACTAAACGCTGACGTGATCACAGCAAAATCCTCGACAACAAGATCACCTCACTTGCCACCTCCTTCGACATGACGCTCAGACTCGAAGATACTTCTATTGAACGTGCGACAGCGGTACGATTACTCCTTGAGTTTCTTCATGGTCGAATCGGTCGACTCGAATATAATAATCTGGGTATTTTCCGTCGAGCCATTCTCCTCGCCAAGAAATACGATTGTGAACTTGTTCTCGCCGCTATGAAACAATATACAAGAACTTTGACGAGAAGCGGCAAAGATGTTCATTGTAGAATGGTTTTCTTCTTGGGATCCATTTTGGACGACATCGATATCTGCATTGATGCTATCCGCAATGCCGAAGCCGACACTTGGGCTAATACCGAAAGTGGACTGGCACCACCCAAAGAATGGTACGAACACCTTTTGTCAGACTTGAACGATCCGGATGATTGGTTTGATGGGGAATGTTCTATGGATCCATCAACTTGGGATCCAGAAGATATCTATCAAGCACCTCCCAGATACCTCGCTGGACTCTTAAGAGCCACTCGAGTCGTGTATAGAGATGGTGGTACATGGAAAGCTGCAGCTGACAAATTCAGAAAGGTCATGGAACCGCTCGATACTGATTCAGAAGATAATGATGTCGATGAGGATAGAGACGAAGAGATGTCAAATTAAATATCGCAGGGTAGAAAAGGTTGAGATCGAAAGAAGAATTGTCAAACTCCATGAGCCTGGAAAGTTAGCAGACGGAAATAGTACAGTTGGTGTGAAGAGGAAAATATCAAAGTAGCCAGAAACGTATTAAAGAAGATATCAATAGTTTTTGAGATGTCCGGTCTTTCCTTTTATTCTAAGATACAATACATATGCACCGATCTTATAGTAGACTTATAACATGTATATGTGTGTGTATATATCCACTGTCTCTATCTGAGATTCCTTTTGCGCTGACGAGATGGCAATCTGAGCTCGGGACACCCACCATCACAAAGATGTTCCATCCCATGAAGGGAGCTGTGAGTCACTTTTGCCGCTCTGAACGTCGAATCAGTCATGCAAACACAACATATCACTGCCCATTTCAACTCTTTCTTTCTTTCTCCCTCTCTTCTCCTCTTCCACCTAACCAGAGGACGGCATTCTATTCCGATATCTCCCACGGATTTCAATAGTGAGTCACCACTCATGTCTTCCAATCAACGTCCGATAACACCCTTTTCGACAAGACAAAGCCTCTGAGCTGATGTGATACTCGACAACCCAGTCAATTCACCTCTCCTTTTCAATACAATTTAGACTTCTCAACATGCCTGACGCTCGTTCATCCAACTCTGAGCCAGGAGTGGATCCCTCTCACAACGATCCAGAAGCAGACTTCATGCTGGTTTCATCCGATAATGTTGCTTTTAAGATATACAAGTTTTACCTTCTGGCCCACAGGTATGTCACAACCTGGTAACTACTATCATAAGACCTGACATGTACCGTTTCATTCCATTAGCACGATCTTTCGAGACATGATTTCCAGCTGCTCAGCCCCTGCGGAGACTACAGATCGATTGGATTTCACAGACTCTCAAATCGGACATTCATCTACTATCACTATCTTCCTCAATACAATCTGTGGTCGACCTTTGAAATTGGTCAGAGATTCCCTCGGTCCCTTCCGCGACTGTATTCAGTTCTGCAAAAAGTACGAATGCGAAATTTTGTGGACAGCTCTTCGTGCGCATGCAGCAGCGTTCCTCGATCAACACATCTCTCCACATTACATATTCATCATCGTTGCCGAGTTGGACGACGTCGATTTGGCTTCAAGAGCCATATCTACGGTAGGTTCATGGCAATGGCCTATCGACGAGGTCATTCCCGATCTACCACGATGGATGACCTCTGGGGAAGTGGAAGAAAGCAAGACTGCTACATCATTGGGTCTTAGCAAAGGAGCGGGAGTACTCGAAATCACTTCATGGCCTATCTGGGAGTTTCATCGTGTTCCTTTACCTTACGTTATAGGATTGATCAAAGTGGGAAGGAAGTTCAGTTTGGCGGCAAATAGCGGCAATGATATTCCTGCTGGAAAATATTTCAAGGAGATCATGGAGGAGTGGCAGAAGGGAAGATAAAATAACAATAAGTTGAAGATCTAGAAAGTATCGTTCTTCGTCATTTGGGTAGTTTAGTTAGGGTAGCAGAATATGCAGTACCAAAAAATGTAGTATAGGAAATACAACACAATCATCGAGAAAGTCATGCATGTTGCATTTGATGAAGCGTCTTTCATGTCACTCATCCCACTGGGTTTTGAGCTTGATATATAATTCAAGAATAAGAAGACACCAATGAGCTGACGAGAATAAGATGATTTGCCATTGGTGTGTGTCTGTCTGGAGGAGTGTAGGTGTTGGCGACACGTACAGCGATCAGCTGCTCACACACGCACGTACACACACTCATACACACACATCCACCAGCATCATCCTTGCTGGAGTTACCACCTTCCTTCACCTCTTTGGCTCTCTTCTTATCTGACTAGAAGTAACACATCGAATCCAGCTGCATCCAACATCCAAATACTCAATATACAATGCCGCCATTATATATCTCCCTTACAGCACATTCTTCAGCTTGGCTGATCTCAATAATTACAAATCTCCTATGTTCAAGGAATACGTCTTCCCCTTCCTCGCCCCTTGGCTCCATACAACCAACTCGTCTATCATCACTATGGAACAACCATCTACAACCACGAGCGACTTAGATTTCGACCCAGCGTACACAGATCAAGAACCAGAATTTACTCTCGTTTCATCGGATGGTGTAGCTTTCAAAGTGTACAGATACTATCTCCAAGCTCACAGGTATGTTTTTGTTCGCATTAATCAACTAAAAGAGTGATCTTACACACTGCTAACTTTTGTTTGATCTGTAGTACTGTGTTTCGAGATGTAATCTCCAATATTCGACCTTGGGTCCCATCTCAACGGTGACACAGTGCTGTATGCTTCTTAGTGTATGAGTGTGTGCGTGTGTGTATGATTTCTGTGGTGTCTGTGCGTTGATGGATGTATCACTTGCACGGAAAGACTGGATCGACATCTTCTCTTGCCCTTCTTTCTTTTCTCTTCCCTCTCCTTCCTTACATCTTCAGGATTCACTATCAGATATCTCTCAACCACACCGACATAGTCTTCCTCTGGGTAAGCTCGTTCTTGCAAAGTACTGTATGTCTACACACAGACTCCAATCCGCGCCCTCAATGGATGTTGACAAGTTGTTTCGAGAGCTGATGTTATCAATGCTTTGACAAATCTTGTGACTATCCACATTATCATCAGTCACACGACATGCTCGAAGATGCCAACGATCCCAAGCCAGACATGGATGGTGTCTATAACGATCCAGACGCCGATCTAACCTTGATCTCTTCGGACAACATCGCTTTCAAAATCTACACCTATCATCTGGGTACGAGGTGAGCTCTATAGATCACCATCACAGTAGGTCACAATGATCAAAGCTAAACTTCATCACGTCCACGGTAGCCCGGTCCTTGTGGACATGGTGAAATCACTTCCTTGTTCCGACTCCATTATCTCCTTCTCTGATCCGCAGATGGAAGATTCGGATGCAATACGATATATCCTCAACATACTTCATAATCGACATTCCCTTCTTGATGTCGACCACCTGGGTATCTTCCGAAATACTATCGCATTCGTCAAGAAGTACGAAATGTTACTGCTTGAACCTTATCTCGCATATCAATTACAACGATACCTCGATAATAACGGTGGCAAGGCTCGATACGTTTTCATCTTGGCGGCAGAATTGGACAACGTTTCTATCGCTGCGGCCGCCATCCAGAAAGGTGCGCAAGGTATTTTCGTTCAGAACAATGCGAAAAGCTTCCCCGACAAGTGGTTCACCCGAGAACAACTCAACGAGCGAGAACGATTGAAACCTCACGTCAGATGGGGATTTGTTGACGGATCATGGATGATGGATCCCGCAGCTTGGCCTTTATGGGAATTACGTCGAGTTCCATTCGACTATCTCTCCGCTTTGATTCGTACCCACGCAAAGTTTCCCTTTGGTCAAGATAAGTCAGACGATCAAGATGCCGCAGAATACTTTATTCGACTCATGGACGACTTGAAAATCTAGTGATTTTGTAGTTTCATCGTGATACCTTTTAAGCCTTGTACCTGTGATATCATCTCGTATGCAGGGTATATATATCGAGCTTTCTTACAAATTTATACCGATCTTTAATCCAACCTGGGTCCTCCCACAGGTGTGCCATTATCTTTCATATCCCTACCATTGCATTTCTGCAACAAGCCGACAAACAGTCCGACTGCCCCTACAAGCAAAACGAGGGCGAGTAATGGGTGATCCACACTCATTTGCTATTTATTGGTTAAAACCACATTGATTAGCTTTACCGACGTCTGCTTGATATCATAGAGCTAAAAAAAGGGGCGTACTCACTCCGAAATTGATCAAAGTCGCAGCAGCACTTCTTGATCCCCATTCCAAGGTTGATTCTATCCTCTTCGGTCGAAGAAAGTGCTGGTATACACCTTCCAGTACTGAGAATATACTCGCTCCGTCAAAGGTGATCTCAGTGCCTTCTATCGTGGTATCGTAATACTCATTTTGCTGCAACAAGCAATGGTCTCAATTATATTTCAAAATATATGATACATGATACCCATGACGTAACTTACAGGAGTATCGATGACAACAGCAGATGGGAGTTGAGATTTCTTGATACTATGGATGAGATCAGTGACGCGCATCAATCTATCACACCGATTTGTACAGAGACTACTCACCTGTATTGCTGCTTCAACCAACCACTCCATTTCTCACCATCTACCCAAACGAACCAAACAGGTTGTGAGAAAGGTCTACCACCTCTTTTCCAGGCTTTAGCCACTTCTGCCAATTTCTCTTTCTCCTTCTGACCTTCGTCTGCTTTGTGCAAAGCTCCTAAAACCACTATAGCTCGAGTATCGGAGTTCATGATGGCGTTATAGTTACTACCTGTCAACTCGACCAGTGTAGGGAATCGATGTGATTGTATGAATCGTTTCAAGCTATCTTCAGATGCTGGGAAGGACAATGATCCGACCGGACGCGAGGAAAAGGAAGAGAATGCGAATAAGACTGATGTAGGAGGTGGATTGGCTACTGATAGTTGTTGATAGAATTGGGGATCGGAAGAAGTATAGGCTGGTACAGCACCAAGGAGTGGTTCAAGAGCAGACTTGACTGATTTCTGCACGGGAGATGTCAGCAATGAGAGCATTGTCGGTAGAATAGCGAACATACCACATCGGCTACGGTTGTATCGTAATTCTGAAGATACAGGAAGAACGCTTCATCAGACTTGACTATAGAATCGAACTCGTCGAATTTGATGGATTGCAAAGTCGTACTGTTCCGGGAAATCAGCCAACTAATGATCCTAAGGATGGACTGAATGTACTCACACTTGTACTGCCTTCTCAGCGAATACTTTGAGTTTATCCAGAGATCTAGCCCCATTATGATCTGTTCTTGTACCGTGGTGATACCTGATATTTCATCCTCAATCAGTCATATTCGGTAGACCTGGTAATGAGAAAGATACCTACATTCGAATGGTTGGATATCCTTGGATCCCAGCATTTTTGCAGAACCCCTTATGGTTCTCACAGTCGACAGCTACTATGTTGAGCTTTCCCTTCATTGCCTCGGCCAGTTTCTCGTATGCTACGAGATGTCTATTGTCAGTACAGGGATAGAAAGGGGAACTAGAAGGCACTCACTTGGTCTAAGCTTTTTGCAGCTGTACATGACGATGACTTCAGTATATTATCATTTTCATCAAGTCGATGAACTCACTGTCCACACCAAGGAGCATAAAATTCCACCATGACAGGTCCTTGTTCTTTGTACTCTTCGAACTGCTTCTCGTCGATCTCCATTACCTGCCCATCAGGATTCGGTCTACCACCATTCGAACCCTCTTGTTGCTCATCCTTCCCAGCCACTGAGTGGTTCTGAGTGTATTCGGTCACTCTCTCATTGATGAATTTTTCTAAATCTCCATATGATCTATCTCCGGTATAATGCGGTTTGGCTTCCCCATCAACGTAAAGCATCAATTGAGGATCTGCAAGTATATCAGCAGGATCCTTCTTCAGGTCCAAAGTGGTATACCATGTGAAGACTTACAGAATTTGATACCATTTGCATTACACAGATCACCTTGAGCTAAGCAGTTCACCTGAGCCATATGGAATCCTGATAATCTTTCCAGATGCTGTTTGTCCTTGGCCATCTGGGTCCAAGTCGGTGCGAAAGCTCTACAGTGGGAACCTATTGCCCATACCCCGTCAGTTCTTATCGTCAGGACTGAAGGTGGCCTTTGAAGGAAGCTTACATTTCGGGGAAAAGTGCTCGACGAGCCTATAGATGAGTAAGCACCGAATATAAGCACGATGAGCTGATCTGTGGGAATAGGATATACAGCTCACCATACACCTCGAGCCGTCTCTGATCGGAAATTGTCATCTGTCAATTGACGAAGTTCGAAGTCATCTCGTTTATCTATCGATGCTCCTGACGCGCCGCCGAGAGCCAAAGTCAAAGTCAAAGCTGAGAGGAGAAATCGAGGTATTCGCATTGAGTTTATGATTTTGTCAAGTCTACGATTGACCTTGACTGGATATGACTGTGTGTACTTTGTCCAGGTGTCGATATAATGACGCTATTGGTTGCAATCGAGATGGACACCGAGTTTTACCATGAGGATACGTGTATATGAATATGACCCAGTGCATACTCAACGACGACGATCATTTGATGATTGATTCAGTTTTGACTTTGACAACAACAGAACAACACCAAAGGAGCGCGGCCCGCTGTGGTTACGTAAAGAGGCACGTGGTCTACTGTCACCAGCGTGCAGATGACGCCGCCAGGATCTCATTGATATTGCCTAAAGGTCATGTTGGTTATCTATCAACAACGATTCATCCCATCTTCACCACTGAAACATACATTCACATATATCACATACCATCATAGCATCAGGAACGTTCTGCTCGGCTGGATAGAAATAACCTGATAGCACTGAATCATCATGAACATCCTAGTGAGATTGATTCCTTCACACATGTTGGGTAGCGCTGAACGTCACCTTTGAATAGGATACCCTCTTTGGTCGATCAATGACCCCTGCTGAGCGATTGAGGCAGCATCAACGCTCACTGCAGAAGGCTCAGCGAGAGCTGGATAGGGAGAAGGGGAAGCTGGAAGCTCAAGAGAAGAAGACGATGGCTGATATCAAGCGTAATGCTAAAGCTGGAAATATGGTAGGTCTGCCTGGAACGTCCCATGTCTAGTATAGATGACTATACCCCCACGTCAGTGTATCACGATCAAATCGCTAATATGATTCTGCTTGTTGATCAGAATGCATGTAAGATCCTCGCCAAAGATCTTGTGCGAACCAGAAGATACATACAGAAATTTACTCAAATGAGGGTACAACTTCAAGCCGTCTCGCTCAGAATGCAGACATTAAGGAGTAATGAGCAGATGGCTACCGCAATGAAAGGTGCAACAAGGGTGAGTCAATTTTGTGATTGTCAAATATTTGTAAATTCAGCTGATCCCGTTTGCGTGTACAAAGGCAATGGGTCAGATGAATCGAAGTTTAAATCTCCCTCAAATACAGAAGATCATGAATGATTTCGAGAAAGAATCATCTACCATGGATATGAAGGAAGAAATGATGTCTGACGCTGTCGATGATGCGATGGAAGATGAAGACGAGGGTGAAGGTGAAGAAGTGGAGAGTGATAAGATATTGAAAGAGGTCTTGGACGAGATTGGTATGAACATGAATGAGTCGGTAAGTTCGCTCTTCCATGCCACGTGCGCATTCGTGTACAGCATGACTTCCTCCCTGGCTTTGCAGTCCGCTTTTGACGGACTATAATTGCTGACCATGCGGCTTTCTACTGTCTACCTCAACAGCTCGCCTCGGCTCCGACTGCCAATCCTCTTGCCAACGAACCCTTACAATCCTCACGGGTGGCAGTTGCCGAAGGTCTCGCATCTATACCATCCGGTGGTGCTGATACACCCAAAGCATCGGGTGGTGGTGGAGGTGGAGGTGGTGGGATGAGTGCGGATGAAGCTGATTTGCAGAGAAGGTTGGACGCTTTGAGAAGAGACTAGAGATGGTTAGGCCTGTTTACCTCTGCTCGTGTCCAGTCTTTAGCTCTTTACCGTCGATCTTTGAATGTTTCATATTGTAGCTGCACAATTGTACCAATATTCCGTCCAGTCTATGTATACCTGTGGGGGTTTTTATCTGATAAAAGTCGGAATAGGTGAGCAAATACGGGGAGTGGAATGAGCATCATCGGCCGAAATGAGTCAAAGTGCCACATGCGAGTGACGTCCTCTCGTTAAGCTATGGTGAGACTCGGGATAGTCCGGAGTTATCGGCGTGATTGTCATTTGATTCAGGGTCGCTGAGTCATGTTTGTGTCCCTGTGCGTACGAGGAATCCCATCATTTTTTTTATCAGATAACACGCATCTCCCTACTCAGAGGGAAAAAAAAGAAAGAACAAGTCCCGAGATGAAGAAGTAACTCGTAGCAATCAGGTTTAGGTTCCTTTGCTTGGACTCACTGTCGTAGAGAACACCAATCCATATACTGTACACTCCGGCCCTGACTCATACTTCTTGTATCCCTTTTACATGCTCAACCGATACCAGTCTGGTCAACTAAACGCAACAAATCGAAACTCCCCATCCACACTCAACAACCTCGAAATTATCTCTTCATCCAATCATCTCGGATCGACGTTCGATCTTTATAGCATACATTGACCTCATGTCTTCTTTTTTAAACAACATTATACTTGAATCAACCATATAGGACCATCTTTCACAGCTAGGATATGGCTACAATTAGTCATACTTCACCCTATTACCAGAGACCTTCTCCCTATATCAGGACATCGTCCCAAACACCTTTGACACCGTCTGCTCTGTCATACACCTCATACACGACACCTTCACCTCAAATCCCGAATTTCCCTACTACATCGACATCGAACACACCAATGAAGAGACCGTTGCCTCCCGATGCACCGGGTCAATACCCTCCTCCTCCAGAGAGGAAATTCAGTACCGACTCCTCCCATCATCAGGATTCTGCTGGAGGACAGAAAAAGAAAAGAATAAGCTTGAGTTGTGCTCAGTGTGAGTGATGCAGTCCTCAGGCGAGGTTACATGCCGGTACTGGTCGCTAATTTCGCGTTGTAGGTGCGAAACGTAAACAGAAGGTGGGCCATCTCGTCATGATAAAGGAGAGATGGTGTGACTGACGACGTGTGCTTCATAACAGTGTAATCGAGAATTTCCATGTAATCATTGTGAGTGTTATACCGACAACGATATTTGCCATATGCTGATGTTCTCACAACATAGGTGTCGGTAAGGCTCTTTCTTAACTGTGAGCTCGTTCAGACCCTGCATGCTAACCATCTCCCCTCGTAGCTCGAAAAGTACCTGAACTTTGTGTGAGCTCTGCCTGCTTCCTTCCAGACAGCGCACGTGTTTCTGACGTCCTTTTACCTTGCAGGTACCCTACAATCCTCAAGCCAATAATAATAACAATTCCGGACCAGATCATCATACGGCGCAAAGGCTCGATAGCATCGAAGCGGTACTATCGGTCGTCGTAAGGCATACAGGTGGTATCGCCCAATACGATGCGATTCGAGATTGGATCTCATCATCTATTTTCCAAAAACATCTAGCTTCAGCTCCCTCGACACCATCCTCACCTCATCATTTCCTCTCCCATGGTGGGTCCGCTGGACCATCTGGCTCGAGACCGACCCCCAACGGCTTTGAAGGAAATCAGGCCGAATTGGAAAGAGGCGCAAGTTCTGATGAAGATGGTCTGGCCAAAGTCGGTAAAGGATGGCTGGGAGAACTGGAAGGGTGAGCGATCCTGAAGACCAGCTAGTGTGTCTGCGCTGACCTATTCCTCTCTCTCTCTAGCGGACTTCCCGAGACTGTAAGTCGCCTTCACGCTATCTGTTCGAAGGTGATATACTGATCTCTTCGCAGATGAATATCAATGATAAAGTGAAGATGAAGCTTGACATCCACGGCACACCCGCTGAGAATCTGCAAAGATTGATAACCGATTGCGGAGTCAGTCCTCATAAGGTCAGTCATACGGCCGAGTTCAAGGGAGAGTACACTCACAAATCGATTGTTTAGGTGGCGGAGTTAGTACAAGAATTACCACCGAAGCATTTCGCGGATCGAATCGTCGATTGGTTTTTCGATAAATTGAATTTTGTCCGATATCCAATTGACGAGCGATCGTTCCGAGCATCATACGAGGATCTGTACAATAGGTCAACGGCGGTCGATCCATCGAACGTACGAGCTTTACCTCTTGTGTTTATCGTCTTGGCTCTTGCTGTTAGGCAGGCACCTGACGAATGGGCAGGCGATGAGGAAACCAGAAAGTTGTCCAGTCTAAGGATGTACTGGAGTTGTGAGTCGATCTTGCCCGACTCGGTTCAGACAAATTGGCTGATGTGCATACACAGCGAGACGAAGTATTCTTATTGCTACTGCAGTTCAATCGGAAAGTGTGGAATTAGTTATCACTCGATTACTTGTAAGCCATCGCCGGTATTCTGATTGTATCACGGCTGATTGAACTTGACTACAGAGTGCAATGTACCTGGTCTTGATACATGATCGACGACTTACTGAATGTTGGTCGCAACTTGGAGCTTCTCTGCGAACAGCACAAGCGATCGGACTACATCGTGACGGAACGAAGCTCGGTCTGGAGTAAGCATCGATGACGACTCGTTGTCGTTTGGGCTAAAGCTAAAATCTCGTCTCTTTCCAGTCCTTTTCAGACGGAGTATCGAAGACGTCTATGGAGTTATTTGTACCATGCCGATAAGCTTTACAGGTGAGAATGGATCGCCTGCCTCGATGTAATATAAGCTAACGCATCTCCCTTAGTCTTGTGCTCGGTCGTCCACCCAGTATTTCAGATAGCTACACTGATACACAGTGAGTCATTAGCAAAGCTATTCTCTCTGTGTAGACAAGCTGACAAATCGTTCTAGACCACCTTCGAATATCGATCTAACGGAGTACAACCCAGCACTTGGTCTTCCACCACCACGACCTTTCAATGAGCCGACTCCTGCACTCTTCCTAATCCTACGAAAGCGATTAGCAGGAATTATAGGCAAAGTGGTCCATCATTTCCAGAAGCTCAATGAGCCTGCGCAGTACTCAGATGTGGAGAAATTGCAGCAGGATCTTGATGCTTTCGTCGATCAGCTGCCGCCTCATTTCCGAATGCATGATCCTGATAAGTCCCTTGATCAAGGTAAATAAAATTTCGCGCCAAATGAAGAAAGGCTTTAGCTGACGTTTTTACTATCAGTGCACTTTTGGCTACCTGTGCATAGGCTTATGTTATTAACGGAGGTCTTAGTAACCACCATCATCTTGCATGTGAGTTGTTTTTTCTTTCGCGAAACTCAAATCATGGCTGATCACTCTTTCAGCGACCTTGGCTTCTACGAAAATTGTCGAGCGATCGCTATGCTGTGAGCATTTTTCGGGCTGTCCTTGTGTCTATCTACTGACGTCTTTACCTAAGGCTTCTCGAACAGCCTGTTTTGAAGCTGCCAAGCTGGATTTCCATATCAGACAGGACTTCCAACGAGATGTACCAGACTTCCGATTCCATGCCATAACAGGTCAATTCAAAATGTTCAATAGTGCTATGATCGCAGGAATCAGTGCAATAATCGATCCTAGAGGAGCAGATGCTGATCAGATGAGGTGAGTCTTGCTTCATCGAGGAGGAGATCGAACTTTATGGCTGATTGTTGCTGTTCATCACAGACGCATACTCACGACTTTCCTCGAGCAGAATCCTTGGCATGAGGTAGCAAGTAAGGACGCTACCACCCGCAAGGAGGTCCAAATTGTGATTGATGCTTCATCATTTCTGCCGCGGAATGTATGGCTAACTTCGAGATGTGCTTTGACAGATTCAAACACTTTCTCGACGAGCAGCTCAGATATTCGAAGATTCTTTCGGCCCAGGAGAGCTCAACACACACGACAAAGATTCTGTGGCACTCCTACTGGCCCTCAGGCAGAGCAACGATTCTTCCACTCATGCTAACGCCTATCCTCGAGGCGTACCACCAAGAGAGGACGCTCCAACTCCCGGTGGACCTGGTAATAATCAGTTTAGTAGACCTATGGCGCCACCTCGGACCTGGGGTAACATCGCTGGTGGAGGGGTTCAATTCGCACCCGTTCATCATGGTGGTATAACCCAGAGTCCTGCTTCTACTGGTAGTCATGAGGATGATCATTCACAGAAATTGTGAGTTTACGGATGCATTTCACGTGAAGATTTGTACATCAAGCTGACTTTTCTCATAGGCTCGATCACTGGATCAATGCCAATACCTCCATGGCGGTAGGCTCGATCAATGGTGCTGTACCAGCAATCGACCCCATAGGGGGTATGGGCTATCTCCCTATTCCTTCGATGTCAACACCTTCCGCCGCACCAGGAGGACTGAACAACATGTCTCTTGGTCCAGGACCAGGTCTGGCGCCCACACCTGGATCGATGCCAAGTTTCAGTAATCAGTTTGCTGAAGATACTCCTTCTTCCACTGTAGGATTTATTGGACCTCCAGGTGAATTTGGATACCCTAATCAATTTGGCTTGATGGGTGGTGTAGGCGATGTGGTGATGGGAAATACACCTCTACCGGGTGGTATACCGATAGAACCTGGAGCGGAGAATAGCGATGAGTACTGGAATACTCTCATCGATGGTGAGTACCTGGTCCTCGAAGTTCGAATCCTTGAGAGCCAAGCTGATGAGCCGTGATAGGTATTTTGGGAACAACATCGAATGGGCAATCAAATAATGGGCCATGAGCTTCGATGAGGGGTGTATAAGAATACATGGTATAGGAAGACTGCAAACTTTTATAATTACGATAGTTTACGATACAAATTGTGCATGCTGAAGGGATGCATGTTGCTCTGACCAAGTGGGTCAGACGGCGATTACCGACCAATGGATGACATTGCAATAACAAAAATGAGCTACTCACATTCCGTCTTTCGGTATTTCTCACCACTCGCTCCCATTGTTATCTCTTTGTGCAGATCGGTTTCATCCACTTTCACAGTCTCGTCATCAGTGTCACTTGTCATCAGATAGACCACTATACCTTGTCCAGCATGACTTCACCATCTGGTGATGAGAACCAAGCAGAGTCAGCTCGCGAACGTCCATCACTCCTTCAACCACCCGCGACTATTGTCTCACCCCCTTCTCCAACCGATGCCAAGGATTTCCACCCTCCAACTTTCTCTTTTCCCCCTCAGCCCGCTGGCCCTACGAGTAGTGACACTGAAGATGTAGTGGAGTACGATTCACCTGAAGAAGAAGATGAGGAAGAATCGACTTCCACTCAACCTACTCCAGCTAGACCTAATAATAGAACTAGACCTTCTTATCAGTCTCTAAGTCCGAAACCCGCTGCTCAACCTCAGATATCGACTCAGATGTCCGACTCACCCATGAAAGATTCGACCTTACAGCTACCTGAATCACCTGATCCTTCCGCCTCATCCTCTCGGCCTCCTTCACCCTCGTCCCCTAGATATCGACCGAAAGGTTTACACCACAGACGGACCAGTTCGACCCACCGTGTGAGAGAGACTACCGATGGGACTCAGACAAGTACAGAGGACGGAACCCGGATGATTAATCAGTATAAGATAGGTAGGAGTCTGGGTAAAGGTGCATATGCAAAGGTCGAGCTGGGTGTGGACGTAGGAACAGGACAGGAATATGTAAGTCACGGAAGAAAACGCGAACTGCTGTTGTTGATCTAGTGGACTTAGGCTATCAAAGAATTCTCGAAATCTCGATTACATTATCAAGCTCTTCAGGAGAAACATCGTCAGACGTCTCGTGGAAGGATCAGGCGTGCTCAAGGTCCATCTGGATTACTTAGAGAGACCGCAATTAGAAGAGCAGGTGAAGAGCAGATGCCTGAACAGGAGGGGAATCAGCCTTGGGGCGGAACAAAGACGATAGAGGAGGATCCATTAGGTTTGATTAGGAGGGAGATTGCAGTGATGAAGAAGCTGGAGTAAGTCTACCTACATTCACATATTGGAGATACTTGCTGATGACCGATCTCAGTCATCCAAATGTAGGTTTAACCTATGACCAATATGAGCTAACCCCCCTGACCAGATTATCCACCTATACGAAGCTATATCAGTACCTACCGCCGATGCGCTGTTCCTTGTCTTGGAGTACTTGCCCGGTGGTACCCTCATGCAAGTGAACATCGGCGCGGACGACTCAAATGCCAAAGCTCCATTCGAGATTTCGCAAACAAGAGAATACTTCAGGCAACTATGCTTGGGGCTGGAATATCTACATGCAAATGGAGTGATTCATCGTGATGTGAGTAGATTATCTCATCGTGGGTGAAAGGCGATCACTAATCCTCGAGAAATTGTAGGTCAAACCGGATAACGTGCTTCTATCTGCCAATAAAGAGCTGGTCAAACTGTGTGATTTCGGTGTGTCGGAAATGTTCACGGCAGCGGATGATGATAGGATCAAAAAATCAGGAGGAAGTCCAGCATTCCTAAGTCCGGAAAGTTTCACAGGTACGTCAATTGAGATGATCATGACTTTTGGCTACCTGCGCTGACGTTTTGGACAGCTCACCAGCAGGATCTACACGGAAAGGCAGTGGATATATGGGCACTAGGTGAGTGAAGCTTTGAGTCTCACATAGCTGATGTGATAGGTGTAACGCTATACTGTATGTTAACGGGGAAGCTCCCGTTTAATGTTCCTACACCCATGGAGCTGTTCACTGCGGTACGAGAGAAGGAGTAAGTTGTCTTGTATTCCTTATCTCATGCCACTGTTGATAAAAACACCCTAGTCCGAATATTCCGGAAGATTGGGGAAGCCCTTTGAAGGATCTGGTGAGGCGAATGCTAGATAAAGATCCTAAGAAGCGGATCGCTATGGCAGACATCAGAGTGAGTTACCCTTATGCAGCGAACCGCCTTATCTTACCATACTTTTAGGAACATTCTTGGGTGACGGAGCACGGTCAAGAACCGATGATCGAAACAGATACCAACTTGTTCGATATCGGGAAACATGTGGAGGAACCTACTCAAGAGGAACTCAAGAATGCTATTGGATCATTACGTGGTATTTTGTGAGTGGCCTTTCATCTATGAGAACCACGATCGATAATGATGATCTTTCTGGATGAGCAGTACGGTTATACGAGCTGTACAAAAGTGAGTCCAACATTTGAGAGGAAAAAAAAACCGCTAACATATGTGTCTCAGAATGCGTCGTTTGCAACTACATCGAAGACCTCAATCTGGTCAAGGACCACCATCACCTGGCTCGACCAATGTCTCTCTCGCATCTGGATCGATGGACTCGTATGTGTCTGCAGAACCGGGAACAAGCGCGACTTCCGTCTCGGACGAAAATGAAGAAGCCAGGTATAGAGACATAGCTGGTGAGACCGTCATGAGTCCGAGGTCAATGAGCAGAGCATCATTGGCTAGTACCGAAAGGCAGACTTCGAACAAACTGGAGAAGCTCACTCGCCTTGACACCAACACTTATAAGAAGACCGAAAGTGGAGACGAAGGAGAAGAGGCGGATGAAAAGGATAATGCAGGCAGAAAAGGGAAACACAAAGGGAAAGGTGAAGGTGGAGAGCATGACGATAATGATCGGGAGAAGGAGGATGGTGCGGATGGAGATGATGGAGAAGATGAGGATGAACAAGTGGTAATGGTCGAGTCACCTATCTCATCAGATGATGATGAAGTACGTAAAACACCTGTCCGAGGTGAATATTAATAATTGTTTCTTGGCTTGATCGAAAAGGTATAATATATATATATATATATATATATATATATATATATATATTGAGAATAGGTATCTTGTGTTCGTCTGTAGAAGAATGAATTTGTGCTGAGCGTATTTGATGCATTATATACAATGTTCATTCTACCCCATTATGCCTGGACAGTTTGCTGAGGACCATTGGGACCTTGTAATGCCTGGAATTGTTGTTGAAGACCCATTATCTGTTGGTGGTAAAACGTCAGATGTAAGTGCAAAATGTCATTGAAAGCAAGATGATGAATGCTTGACACACCTCGTCCTTCTTCTTTGCAGCTTTCTCCTCACTGTCTTTTAATTGAACTTCGACTCGTTTTCTGCGTATAAATCATTAGCATGATCGATCACCAGGGTTGATCCAGTTGATCCAGTTTGATGAGATTTACATTTCTGATTTTATGAAATCCAGTCGTTTCTCTACGTTCACTTTCGCCTCATTCTGATCTTGAGGTACTAACGATGGTCCGACGAGCTTGTACACGGTGTTATGTGATTTCAGCTGATTGAATTCCTAATAATATGGTAAATGTGGGATATATCAGTTCTGGTTATCATGTTGTTCGGAACGATTGATGCCTTACTTTCAGCACCAGTTCATTCTCTGACAGTTGTGAGTCGAGCCTTTGTCTAGCTTCTATCACACCGGCCAGCTCTAAGAGGGATCGAGTGATCGTCAGTTCTAGTTTCTAGACATTTATTTCGTTTCTGCACTGCGAGGAACGTGAGAAGAGACTTTACCTGCTTCTATCTTTTGGAATGCGATGGATGAAGATTGTAACTGAGTTTGTAAGGATGCTATCTTCTTGTCAGCCATGTTGATGGGATTCTCAGCCTGGATGTCGTAGTGACAAATTGAGCTAGTCAATGTATGTTATTCTGATTGAACGACTGAACAAAGCATTCATTATTATCATCCCATCATTTCATTCTCGACTTCTCCTCTGGAACGGTCAAAGCTCATTTCTTCATTCTCCCGCTATCTGTCGATGTCATCACTTTTATCGCATCAGAAACACAGTCAATCTCCATTTGCCACCCAAATCCATCACTACTCTTTCTCTGACCGTATCTGGGTCCATTGCATACCGCTAGCACTTTTGCTTTCTTCAAGCAATGTAGGGATTCTCATTATGGCCAAACAAGATCCGAATGGACCGCCAAAGCGTGCTGCTCCCATCAGCGCATCCGCCTTTGCTTTCTCTTTCAGCACCCCGAAGAATAAGAAACCCAAAGTCAATCATACCAATACCATCACCCCTCTTTCTTCGATACCAAACACAACACAAACACCTTTCAATGTCAAGAAAGAATGGTCGACTCCCAGGCCACCTAACTTCACTGCTCAAAGGGTCTCTCGTACACCTGCCAAAGCATTGAAGGTCGAGCAAGACGAACATCAATTATTGGATGGTATACCCAAACCATTCGAAACACCTCTTCGAGGAGCATCAACCTTCAAACCCTTAACAGCTTCCACAACTCCTCAAAGCCATCAAATCAAGCTGGGTGGTCCCGGACCTTCTTCTTCCTCAAAAGTACTTCGTCCCCTACACGAGCGAATCGGTGATGTGACACCAGTTAAGGGGAAAGAAAAGGAAGCCGAACCCGAATCGAAACCGAGATTCGCATTGCATGAAACTCTTCTATCAGGTAAAACAGCTGGAGATCTCCTCACCAAGAAGAAATTGACTTTGAAAGATGAAGATGAAGGATTGGGTGTATCTCCGAGAGGAAAGAGGATAGCTAAATGGAGTGGGAATGGGTATGTCCCCATTATCAATCTGGGCAATTCATGGTATGGGTTGACTAATGGTTAATTATTTCTATCAGACCGCCACCGCCGTCCGTCCATCTGGCCAATCTCATATCGTCTTCCAACGCTTCTCTTCATCTCTTTTACACTTCGATGCAACATCTCCTGTATCCCTCACAACGTAGAAATACCTCTCTCGTTAGCTCTCGTCAAACCACCAGTGATAATACCATTCTTACTCCTTTACAACATATCGAAAATTCGGCTTCTATCCGACTCAGAATCGTTGATCCAGTGCAAGGACCTTCCCATCATTCCACAATGTTCTGGTGTGAACCTATCAAATGGCATAATAGTTCCATCCTCAAACGACATATACCAGTAATTTTCCAGCCACTTCCTCACGAATGTCCTAAACTAGGTGTGGATCCTAGGTTGTTGGCGATGAAGATGAAGGACGAAGCGGGAAAGCAATGGCAGGTAGGTATATGGGCATGGACTGAGGTGGATTTGCCATTGGGAGCGGAGAAGTTGAGGGAAGATGAAGACGATCTCGAATTAAATGATAAGGAGGGAGAAGAGGATGAAAGTGTGAAATCAATTTCAGCATTAATCGTTTCGAGGTATTTGATTGTAGAGCAACCTGTTGTATCGTAAGTAGAGTAAACAAGTAACTGATACATACATCATGTTGTCAACTTATAACCTATATTTGTACAATTATAATGTAACCTTATAACAACCATCTCAAATTATTTGACCTTCGAACATACCAATACCTACTTACATCGTTCGTCAAGCTTGCTACTTTAAAGGTAGGGTCATTAGTAGCCGTAACCATACTGCCGGCACCGTCAGCAGGTTTCATGGTTTGTTGGGACTCACATATTGATTATAAGCGTAAGGATCCGTAGCGATCATTCCGTAAGGGTAACCCATACCCATACCCATACCCATACCGTACATTCCTGCACCGAGACCGTATCCTACAAGAAGTTTAGTCAGAATGGTGATATTTCGGTACAAGGGAATTCTTCACTCACCCATACCGCCGTAACCACCCATCATATATGGGACACCGAGTCCACCGGCATAGTAAGGACTCATCATCTAAGTGGAGCCGAGAGGATGAGTACGATAGATCAGAAATGTTTGGGAATAGGAATGACTTACTGTACCGTAAGCTGGGAACATGTTCATGGAGTATGGTGACCAATAGCCTCCGTACATCTACTTGTTGATGGTGGTTTATTACTTGATGCCTTTATGATTTATTCAGATAGTTGTGTATACGTACGTTGTAGAGGTTAAGATGAACGTTATGTGATATTAACTAGAGGGAGACAGAACTGTATGAGCGTTTTCCACCTAATGTGATAATATGAGAGATGAGATCGAATGACGTCGAGCCATGTAATGATGGACATGAGGTATTATGAGATGGGGGAAAAAGATGTTACATTGATAAAATGACGCTATAGGAGGCTCTCAAGAAGGTCTGTGACCACGTATCGATCCGGGTAGAGCAGGAAGGTATAGACCGAAGAGACAAAGGAGATCATAGTAAGCTAACCGGGTAGAAGGACGACTCACTTGTCCACTTGTCAGACGTCTTTCAGCTGTGTCAGAAGAACAAAGGAGTTGGAACGTAATTGTTGTGAGTGTGGTATATCTTGTGATTATGATTGTCTTCCAAGTAGATAGATGATGCTGGACTGCGATAGATTGAGTGAATGACAATATGCAACGTGTTCTGACTCGGTGTGTGGCAATCAATGTATTCGTCAACGGATCAACTCTCTAATGTTTTTTTTTTTGTTGTTTGTTTGAGTAACACGTTCTTTCGGATCAATACTCCGAGTCGAGATAGTGTCCCAGCTCCCGAGATGTGCTCATACGTCACATGTTCATACCTTGCATCTCCCCTGTGTCTCGCATGCACGAGCCTGACATTGAGTGAACTGAGTGACTGCTACAATGCTACAATCCCACGATAGGTGAGCTGGGATATGTATTCCGATCTGCAGCAGAAACAGATGAATTGCGGCAAAATGGGTTGAATCCCCACGGGACATCCGTTCCTGATTGCGGCAACCCATCCCATCACTTGACCATTACCAGTCACTTTCTAATCGGGATTGTGTTGCGATTAGAATGTGTTGTAATCTCAGGGTGAATGATGAAGGAATGGTTTTTCCCCACGTCATGCTGCTTCGCTTTCAGTTTTCCCATTGCAGAGAGCAGCTCCGATGAAGTGGATCAACCCGTTTTCATTATATTAGGGTACATACAGTACATCACAACTCCCCCTTCGCATCCTTGCATCTTACTCGTAGTATACAGTAGCGTATCCTTGCTCAGGATATCTCAAGCGTCAAGGTCAGTCTGTGAACCATCTTTTGGCAAACAGTACATAGCAGATAGTGTACATCGGTCAAGGCTGTATCTACCCTTGATATCCCCCACCTTTAGCGTGCATTCATCACCCAGCTGACGTTTTGGGTTTTTCATCATCATCATATTGTTTATCACTCCCCCTTTGGTCTCCTTTGTCGTCGTCAAGCAGTCGTATACGCAAGCACACACACAAACAAACCAACGAAAAATTCTTCAACTCCACTAGGTGAGCTTCTTTCTTCTTTCTTCTCGTTTCCCAAGTAGAACACGCACTGATATATCTCGTCTACATCTCTTTTGACCATCATATCCTCCATTTACTGTTCTCTGTCCACCTTGCCAATACTCATGATGACATCTCCCTTTCAAAGCTTCACCAACCTACATCCACCCAAAATGTCCGTCACTCCCGATAACCTCGCTTCCCGACTGGCCGGACTCAACACCTCTGAATCAGTAACCAACGGTCGTTCACCTTCTGCACCAGGATCACCAAGCTCAGAGACCCCCCGTAGAGGATCGGTCTTGGATAACGGTACCAACCTCGGCTCAGCTTTAGGTCGCAAATCATCCGTGGGTGGTGGAGCAAAGCCCGGCTTCGCCATGACCAATTCTGAGACCGAACGAAGAGGCAGTGCTGGAAGTGCCGGTAGAATCAGTAGAAGGGGTAGTAACATCGTAATGACTCCCGGTGGTGCTCAAGCTGTTTATCACACCAGAACCAATGTAAGTTTTGCTTTTTCTGTTGATAAGATAAGATACTTCCAACTGATAAACTTCACAGGATGATGTCGAGCTCCCTCACGCTGAGAAGAGTGCGTAATATGTCTGAGACGAGAGATGGTGAAAGAGTCGTAGCTGAAAGATCGTATATAGAAACTATCGCCGACCATCTGAGAAAGTACGAGAGTCTTCTGACACGTGAGTCTTTCACTGCGCTGTTGATACGTAGATGTCAACTCATCACTTCGTGTTTCTCGTAGTCACCCCTCAACGAATGCGAATGATCGTGCACTCATTCGAAGAGACTCTTGATAATGGTCTTCAGAAGGATGGACAGGTTGTGGTACGTGATTATCCTGGAAATCTATCCCTGCTCTACGCTGACTTTCGTCTTTCTTATATATAGCCTATGAGTACGTATCTCCGTAATCATTCGTTTTTCAAGCATTGCTGAAATCTTTGTTTATTCAGTTCCTACCTTCGTCTTCGGTGTGAGTTGGTCATTTATATGGCGAATGGGTCAAGCTGATATGCTTCTTAGTGGCCATCCGGTAAAGAAGTTGGTGAATACCTCGCCTTGGACTTGGGAGGTACCAATCTTCGAGTCTGTCTCGTCACTCTTCAAGGTCAAGGTAAATTCCAAGTCACCCAGACCAAATATAGATTGACTGAGGAGCAAAAGCAAGACGAGGGTCAAAAATTGTGAGGTCCCGTTCCTCACCATTCATATTCCGAGAGTAGAAAGCTGACACCGAATATTCGCAATTGGCCATCAGGCTCGACTTCTGCGCTGAATGTTTAGACTCTTTCATTCGCGATACTTTGGGTAGAACTGAGGCCGATGGTATCCTTCCTCTGGGATTCACTGTGAGTACTTCTTCACCTTTTCGTCTCGCAGGCTTCACCGCTGACCTCAAGCTACGCATCCTAGTTCTCTTACCCATGCTCGTAAGTTCTCATATCGATACTGTAGAAGACTGCGCTTACCTTTCTACAGTCAAGATCGAATTGACCATGGTGGTACGTAGTATCATACTATCCCTTGGGCACCGCTGACGAACGTGCAGTTCTTATCCGATGGACCAAGGGTTTCGGAGCACCTAACATCGAGGGCAGGGATGTCGCTGCTATGTTCATGGATAGTTTGAAGAGATTTGTAAGTTTGACATTTGACCTGCTATGAAAAGTTAGGCTAACGTCCCAATAGAACGTCGCTGCCGAGCTCACTGCCCTGATCAACGATACTACCGGTACTTTGATTGCCTCCAACTACGTCGATCCCCACACCAAGATTGCTGTGATCTTCGGTACTGGTTGTAATGCCGCTTACATGGAGAGCGCTGGTGCTATCCCTAAGATAGACAGCATCGGACTGCCCAAAGAGCAGGGTATGGCCATCAACGTGAGCTGAGTGTTTATTCTGGCTCGAGGTCAAATCGCTAATTGATCAACAGTGTGAATGGGGAGCCTTCGACTCTTTCGATCACCAACACCTTCGTAAGTCTAGTGGATTTCTCATTCGGATCGACGTTGCTCATCATGCATGCAGCTCGAACCAAATACGACATCATCATTGATGAGTCCTCCAACAAGCCTGGAGAGCAAGTGAGTCCGTCAACCATTCTAACAGTTAATGGACGTCGCTTACATACCACTATACAGTCTTTCGAGAAGATGATTGCTGGTTTGTACCTGGGTGAAATCTTCCGATTGATCATCTGCGAGCTCATCGATGCTGGTGATCTGTTCCTGGGTCAAAACACCTACAAGCTCGAAAAGGCTTACGCTTTCGATACTGCTTTCCTGTCTTTGATGGAAAGGTATGTCCAATCCGTTCAGCTTGTCATATCCTCGACCACTCACCATACTCCCTTCACAGTGATATTACCGATGAACTCCTTACTGTCATCGGTGTCTTCACTCATTTCTTCGGTGTTGAGACTACGCTGGAAGAACGACAGTTCTTCAAGAAACTTGCTGTCTTGATTGGTACTCGATCGGCAAGACTTTCGGCTTGTGGTATTGCTGCCATTGTCAGCAAGAAGGGCTACCTTGATGAAGGTTGTGGTGTCGGTGCTGATGGTTCATTGTACAACGTGAGTGTCGTTGTAATATGAGTATTATCGAAAGAGTGAATGTGCTGACCAGACGTATACTCAGAAATACCCCAACTTCGCTAACCGAGTCCATGCTGCTCTGGTTGATATCTTCGGTGAAAAGGGTAAGAACATCGTCACTCACCATGCCGAAGATGGTTCAGGTGTAGGAAGTGCTATCATTGCCGGTGAGTGTTCAGACCCAAGGTTGTATTTAGATTGTTACTGATATGACATATGCTCTCAGCTATGACCAAAGAACGAAAGGACCGAGGATTCTTCGTCGAATACTAAACGTATCTCATATCATTGAATCAAGGAGGAATTATAGAGGTGGATTTGCAAACAAGGAAGGTATGGCATGTAATAATAGTAGAAAAAACCAACGCATCAAGGGTTGAAGGATTTTGATTAAATCTGGTTTTATGCAAATATTGACGTATATTGATACCTATCTCACAGAACTTACGACTGCCATCTTCGATATACTCAATCAGCGAATCTAGTTGAGCACACTTCCAATGATCATTGTAATCTGATGATAACTCGATGCGTGAGGTCATTACAGTACTGATTGTATGCTTGAGTTGTCTGACATGAGCTAATGGATACAAGTGGCGTCGTCGTGGTAACCCAGCATGATTGTTTGGCCACTACGGAAGCCGATCTTCCAATCAGGTATACCACCATCCCATTGCCTTATCACTTGGTCGTTCTCTGTTCTACTTTGAATCAATCTCTTCATTTCTCTTCAAACTCCATTCCATGTTCCATAAAAGGGTTCATATTCTTGTCTTATCTAACAGATCGATACCCTCTCACAATATCCAATATTAACCTTTGTACTAAGACGTCAGAGATCACATCAGCTTAGACATCAAATCAAAATGAGAGTAGCTACTCCAGCTCCAAATTTCTATATACATCCCTTGACACCTCCCACAACTGGAAAGAAAGCATTGCACCACTCGATTACTCCTTCTAGCCCTCTCAGTCCGTCACCGAACGCCATCAAAGCGAACGCTAAAGCTGAAGATGCGGACGACTGGCGGGAATTACCTTTGATCTTGTACCATGACTCTCGTCAGCTCAGCAATCGAGACGCTGCAACGAAAAGTGAGTACGACCAAAGCTGCCCACTTTCTTGATGATCATGTATAAGTGTTGACGCTTTGTCAGCTTCTCCGTCTCAATCGATCGGACAAGGTGGTAAAGAAAAGGAAGAAGCTCTGTTTTTCGAAAAGTCTGTTACGCCGTCCAGTGATGAAACATTAAAGGTAAGTCTGTTGTACTAACCGATAAGAAATCGAATAAATGCTTATCTGCCATGCTCAGGAAATCGATGAGAGCGAAAGTGACGATGAAGTTGTGTTCGTTGGTGATGCGTTGTCAGTGACATCTTCATCTAGAAATGTAGGTACTTATCTCGAAAGAGATACTCATGATGACCTCAGCTGAATTCTGGATTGCGAACAGAATATCCACCATTCCTCAAGGCCGAAATTCAATATTGATGTTACTCCTGAGAGTCCTGCACATCATCAAGATGTGGTTCTGTCAAGTCAAGCGATCCTCAAGCGAACATATAGGGAAGTAGAAGATGAAGAGGAAGTCTCGTTCGTGGGACGTTCATACAAAGTACCTCGGTTGAATCCAGCAGGGCACGCGCAGATGATCAACAGGGAAGATACCCCACTTCAAGCCATGGTCAGTTCGAAAGAATTTTCCTGTTTGGAATGCGGTTGTAGCTGTGGTGGTAACTCAAGCATTAGCAAAGGGAAAGGGTCAGGTAGCACCACTCTTTCTGCGAAAGTCAGAGGGAATATAACTTGTAAGTCCCATGAACAAATGACATTTGGTCACCTTCGCTGAAACTCAGTTCAGCCTTACTCTTGAACCAAGATCAATCGTTATATGATCAGCTCCGATCAGATCCTAGGGTACAAGATTGGAAGGATATAGCGGAATTGGTTGGGGCTCAAAGGGAAGATTATGATCGAGTCCGACATGCTGCTAGGTGGCTCCAGCAGCATTTACCAGGTTTGGTCGCGAAGGGATTGCCATGAAACGGATCTTTCCATGGGGTACAAACTTTTTTCTTGATATCTTGACAAAGCTTATTGTTTAATCTTTGGATTTTTCATTCTTGCTTTCTTATCCTTGCTAGGTCATTCCTTTGGAATCGTGAAACTTTATTATATATGCATACAATAGCTCTACTTACCTGCAAGAGCAATCATCTCCTCTTCAGTCAATGTTCCCATCACCTCATCAAGACCATCACTGCCATATTCCGTTTCCTGACTACCTGCCCTCCCTGCTAATTTCTCCGCCACTAGCTCAGCCAGTCTCGGTGTCGCTACGGCGGATTTGCTAGATTCTTGAGCAGCGATTGCATTCCGTATAATTTCGGGGTATAATGATGCGAAGGTAAGATAAGATGTATGTCCTTTCATTTCAGGAGTGGGTTTGGTAAGTACTACGTTCTTCAGTTGTGTATCGGGTTCAATCCAAGCCGAGTATTCTTTGACTTGTTCCTGCTGTTTTTCTTCATTATCGATATCTGCTGATGGTGTACCTTCGGCTTTATCCTCTTCTAATTTCCTCTTTTGACCAGGTTCGACGTGTTCAGAGCTAGAAACGCCATCTCGGTTCTCTTTTTGCCGTCTAGCCTTTTCCCTGGCGGTCTTCATTTGAACAGCTCTCCTCTCTACTTTTCGTTTCTCATGAGCTTTCAGAGAATCCACGACGGATGAGACAGAGGTGAGATGATCGGGATCAGACTCTTTGACAAGCTCGTGCGTACGGATGAGTACCTCTTGGGTGAAGATATCTACGAAAACGGTAAATTAGAATTGTGACTTGTCAAGGGTTTGATAAGCTTACCTGAGAAGCCTTCTGATCGAAGAGTGGACACCGTCTTCAGAACTTGTTCAAGACAAGGACTGAAGCAACAGATTTTCGTGATGATATCGGGCTAGATGCAATTCAGTGAAACTCCAGGTTCCAATACCGATAAGACTCACTCGTAACGTTTTCATCGCGTGGGGTATCGCTTCCCAAGGGGCAGGGAGATCCAAGAATACTGTCAAAGAGATCAGCATCGCTTGCGAACATACATGCGGAGGAACGTACCTGCTTCTACTCCTGACGCATCATTGAAACCGTCCTTGCAAACATTTCTGTGCTGCAGTCGCACATTCTCGAGTCCATGGGATTTGAATTCCTCTCTATGCCAAATCAGCGAGGGCTCGTATTGCAGTATGACTTACAGTGCCTTTTCATATCTCGGCTGATGGTATTCGAATGAGAGAACCTGTCCTGTCGGTCCCACCGTCCTCGACAAGCTATGTGTCATGCTTCCACTGCCTGTACCCGCTTCTATCACTTTACCTCCTACACGTACTCCTAAACGCATGGTTATATACGAGATATCGGGTAGATACAGTATTTGTGTTCGATGAGGAAGAGATAGAGTCCATAGTTCAGGTGTAGGTCTGAGAAGATGAATATAGCCTGCATGAGGAGGTGGAGAATGCAACTAACGGGGTGAGCCCAGCTGAATTATCGATGTGAACTCACTTTTGTACCGAATTTCTGCCCGATCAGATCTACATGAGCGTATCGACCGAATTTGTTGTGCATCTCTTCTCCAGGAGTGATGATGATCGATGTGAGATTGTCCCTAGACTATCATGCTCATCAGCTGGATTCGATAGGGCCTTGAACATGACCATAACTTGCCATATACACGATGACCAGATCACCAGCTTCGATGACCGCCCGTGAGTGAAACATGGATTTACTATACAGGCTTGATCGAGAGCTTTCCGATAGCTTTTGCTGGTCCACCCGTTGATCCTGCATCCTGTTGAGCAGATGATCTTTTTTTGAATTGTGATGTGATACTAGTGGTCAAATAAATGATAAATTTATCAACAAATCTGAAAGTGTTGTAGGTGAACTCGTTCGCATAATGAAATCGCGATTACGTAACAGAGATAACGGTCGTGATTTCTCTAATTGACACTTTGATATTCTTGCATTTCTCTCTTTCGGATCTACTTTTCTTTTGCTTCTTCCCTTCATCTTACCTTGCCTAAGTCAGCTCTTACCACTTGATTGTGTCAGAGTCAGTCGTACACGAGTCATAACAAGATAGGGACAGGTATCGCCATGTCCTCTGATCTTCGCATGCTCCTGCATGCCCTCGTCAACCCGACATCGAACGAGGGGTATGTGCGAGATCAGCAGACTCTGTCAGAGCTCTTCAAGGAGCCAGGTGAGCGATCGTCTATCAACATCTTTCAACGGGCAAACGCTGACTTTGAATGTCTCTTCAGAGTTTTTCGTTGCTCTCCAAGCACTTGCTGCTGATAAATCGCTTCAACAGCAAGAGCGACTTATGGCTTCTGTGATCACGGCAAGAGAGCTGAAAACAAAATGGCGAAGCAAAGCGTGAGTGTAACAGCTTGATACATGTACTGACGGAATGGCAGACTGGTACCAGAGAACAGAAAACCCGAGGTCCGAGAAAGGCTCTTTAGCTTTATTGAGGAAGGTGATATGTCTGTAAGTGTATGCAGTATACCAAATTCGTCGGCTCATCTCGCTCATGATGTATCAGATCGCTCGACCTCAACTTGGTCTTCTCGTTGCGATTGCTCGAATCGAATATCCCAAAACATGGCAGAATCTCCCTCAGCTTCTTCTCGAACCTCTCATGATGTGTTTGGCGCATCTCGATAACCTCTCTTCCTCCTCTTCTTCGACCAGTACCGTCCTCCTCAACATCTTATGGACCATCAACGCCCTTGTCAAGGAATGGAGGACCGTCAAGGTCTCCCACGGTGCTTTAGTGATGCAAAAATTCGAAGATGTGTTCACGGATCCTGTAGGAAGAGTGTTAGCTATATGGGCGGAGCATGAGAGAAATGGGCAGGAAGATTTGACGCTTGCAGAGGCTGGACGATATTCGTTCAAGTGAGTTGTTTCATGATGGAAGCCAAGCTGACCCACCAGAATCCTTGCCCGTCTTTGTCAATGGCAATGGTCTCGCTCTAAAGGTCTTCAGACCCAAGAAGCGCATCAAAAAGTGAGTCGTGCGGTCCGTTCAAAGGCATGCCAAATGTTACCATTGCTGAAGCGGAGCTACAGATCAATCATCTCGTCCATCATTCCGTACATCATGCCCCGATCATTCAAGCGCATCGTCTTCGTCTGGTCACCCAATCAAATTCTGAAAAGCTCGTCAGATCGTTGACAAAGCATCTGCGAGCCATTGGTAAATGGTGGAGAGTGATGATCGGCCTTGACCCCAAAGGGTTCTGCAAAATACCTGGTGTCACCACCGGTGTAGGTTGGTGGTGGGGAGAAGTCGGTGGCGTGGTGGCAGGTTCAGATGGCGCTGTAGCCAATGATGGTAAGTCGCATTCGTGAGAAGTCTAGCTAAATACGACAGATTCCGATTTCATCCCTTATCCAAAGCGGTTCCTCTTACTTGGTCTCCTTCTGTTCAAGGATATCTTACCTATTTTAGCTCACGACCACCCAGATAGTAAGTCCTGACTTGAAGTGGCATCGCTGACAATAGTCTTCACTCCACATTTCATTCTATCCGCTTTCCACCTTCTTGTGGACAAGCTGTTGCCCCTCACGTCCACGGATCTTGAGGCATTGGAAGATGAACCTGAAGAATGGCTGGTCGGCGAAAGCTTTGACGAAGAAGCTTGGGCGTTCGAGTTCAGGGTGAGAGAATTATTTTCGTCTCTCGTAGAGATGCGTTTGCTGAATTTTCGGTAGCCTTGTGCCGAGCGAGTTCTGATTGCGTTGAACAACGCCTGTCGAAACGTCCCCAAAGAACACAAGGTCATTGAGCCAGAGATGATCAAACTCCTTGCCACCACGGAAGGTAAGTCGAATGACGACAGACTGTAGCTGACAGAATAGCGGCACCCGCTAGCGATTTGCCTTCTATTTTGAGACGTGAAGCGGTCTACTGTGCCTTAGGAAGATTAAGCAGATCGGTGGCAACGTACGGAGGGGTCGATTTCAACGGTTTATTGACTGGAATTGCCAGCTGGATTGGAAACGGTCAACCTTTGTAAGTACACGTTCGATCGGAAAGAGCTGACTTATCAGACATCGTATCGCCAAGCGACGAGTGGCTTGGCTCATAGGCGAATGGGTCAGTGCGGATGAAGATGCTGCCAAGCTGCCTATCGTCTGGCAAATGCTGTTGCACTTGTTGTCGGAACGTAGCGAAGCCACCGATAAAGCGGTCCAGCTAAGCGCGACAATAGCAATCAAGGAATGTGTGGATGTGAGTTATAGCATTTGTGGAATGATGCTGATCACGGTAGTTATGGGAATTACCGATCGATTACTTCATCCCTTACCTGCAACAAACAGTGGAAGAATTGTGAGTCCACCAGAATTGAGCGAAGCTAATAATTCGCAGAACCAAATTGCTCGGCGAAGCCGCTACTCTCGATGGAAAGCGATATGTTAACGACGCAATCGGTGTGGTGATTGAAAGAGTCGGAGATCAGATCCTGCCGTATTTACCGAAACTCGCTCAATCTGTTCCAGTGTTGTGGCATAGTGCCGGCGGCTTGGAAGGCGAATGGTTGTTCAAGGCGTCCCTCGTCGTACTCACCACCAAACTTGTCTCCGCCGCTAAAGCTACCTCGGGTGATTTGATGGAACTTGTTATCCCTCTCATCGAAGAGAGTCTCCAACCGCCAGCGAAGGACTTTTTCGAAGATGATGGTTTGATCTTATGGCAAACAGCTCTCTGGAACGCGGCTTCACCTTATCAGCCAACCAAAGAGACTGGTTTGATCCGATTAATACCAGGTCTGCTCAGTATGCTGGGAGAGAATATGGATCTCCTCCCCAAGCTCTTGCCTCTTCTTGACTCCTATCTCCTACTCGATGCCAGTGGCATCACCCAAACATACGGAGAAGCAATAACCTCGACCTTTGCCAAGGCATTGACCACCAGTAAGCCCAACGCGGAAGCAGTCAGTCGTATCCTCGTCACCGTCTCTCTCCTCATTCGAACTGCGCCCTTGGCTCAGCTTGCGCCTCTTCTTCTCCACTCTGGTATCTTCCAACACATCACAACTGCTCTTGAGGATGATAAAGCGTCAGGTTTGATCCTGGCCGCCTACCTGGAGATATTATCTCGAATCGCAATTCTTGACCCTCGCATATTCCTTCAATTGGTTGCCGAATCTGCTCGAATGCAAAATCGAGATGGGCAAAAACTCTTAGATGAGGTTTTAGATGCTCTCTGGAGGAATTTCGATTATGTTGGTGAAACTCGAATGAGGAAAGCTGTGGCTATGGGAGCTGGGGCTTTGCTCACAACAGTGAGTGATTACACATTTGCAATAGAAGCTGACGATTCCAGGGTGATCTTCACGTCTTAGATCGTTTTGATGGCGAGTTTAGTAAGTCAATTTTAAGGAAGAACGCCGCTGACTTGGTATAGTGAATATATTCCTTGATGTGTTGGGTGAAGTACAAGTGGCTCAAGACGATCCCAACAGTATAGAGTAAGTTAGCTTTGTCCGTAAAACCCGAAGTGTAATGGCGTTCACGCGATTTCGTAGAACCGGACTTCGACCTTGGCAAGATGAACACTCCTCACAATGGTCGGATATTCAATGTGAGTAAGCTTTAATGTATAGTCATGTATTATCAGGCTGAAGCTATCATGCTTAGATACCCCCGAGGGCAAGCGTCGAGTCACACTAGAAGATAGCGATCCAGCATACTCAGTTCCTCTCAAGGGTTACATCGTTCAGATCCTGCATCAAGCTCATGCAGTGGGATTGGGACCTTTCTGGGACAAGGCGGACCAAGGGACTAAACGAAGTTTGGAGACATTCCTCAGCTGATAGGAATTTTTACTTTAGACAGTTACATACATATATACAGTACTTGATACATCATGAAACCTTTATGACATGTAACGAGATATACATGCGACAAAAATCAATATTTCTAATTACCGGATACAACGAATTTAGAGATACAAGCTATTTATTTTTTGCTTACAACCAAGAGGCGAATCGCCAGAAAATGGGAATATGAGATACAACTGTTTTTATCATGGACCGAACATCAATTACCAGGTTACCTCCCACTACCTTCAGATTCCAATCGGGGATGTATTTCCTTCCGGGGATCCATTGCAAGATTTGAGCATCCCCCCAGGAGAGTGCCAACTCCACTCGATAAGCCGTGAGCTGAGGGAGTGGATTGGCCGAATGATTCATTGTTGCGTATAAGGATATCTGACGAGTACGGTCTGGCAAGGATGGACTATTCGTGTTGTATGTTTGAGATCCCTCTCGTACTTTGTAAGGTACTGAGGGGGGCGGAGGATCTGCCCCGATCGACTTTGAGGCCTGGTTGTCTGGCTGAGGCGGCGGGGACGTAGGTGTCTCAAGATCTGCTTGCGAGAATTGGGATGACACCACCTCGTGAAGCTATATGCAACCGATCAGCTATACCGTATCCGTCTGCCAACTTGAAATGCATACTCACAGTAGGGATATTCTCATCTGTTGGAAGTCCTTTGTCGGTGTTCATCTCTGTAACGGGTTCATTGTCCGCGCCGTTCTCCGACGAGGTTGTCGAATCATGCAGTACTCGTTCTGCGATATCGGGAGTTGCCACAGGCAATGGATCGTCGACTGACCTGGTGATATCTTCCTCTGCGGGTATCGAGAGATCCGCTACCAGATGAGGACCAGATGTGGTTGAGCTGAGTGTGTCTGCGTCTGAGACGTCCGAGGTCAACAACGGGTGGAAAGGTTCAGGATCATCCACATCCACCTCTTCTTCTTCTTGTCCGATTTCCTATGCAGGGAGGATCAGAAAAAAAGCGACAGCTTAGATCATATAACTCACCGAGTCTTCTTCCACTTCATTGAGTATATATGTCTCTTCCAGAGACAACGGGGGTAAAGGGATTTCGCTGTATGAGGTGGGTTGATTCGCAGGACGACCATCATTACCCTTCATTGAGATCAATTTGTCATCCGAATTTTTATGTGTTGGACGTCCGATGGGTCGACCTAGATCGAGCATATGGGCATGATGCTGTATATGTTGGAGACTGGCCACTGAAGCGGTTCGCTCACCATCGTGGTTCGCACCGGTGGGGGAAGATCGGGGATGATGGTGAATTGCCGTACTGTGACTTAAAGCTTGAGCAGGAGGCGGGAGGAAAGCCAGACCTCGACCGGATGTACGTCTGACTACGGTGGGTTGATGTAGCCTAGGTAAGGATTTCGAGAACGATGTGTTATCATCATAATTTGACGATGAAGAGCTGAATCCACTTTGATATGATTTGGGTGAACCTGGACCGTCCAGAGTAGGTGTTCTGATGTTGGTGATATCGCTTGAAGTTCGTACGTGACCTTGATAAATGACTGGCGATTTCGAGGGGGTTCCCTGAGCTCTTGGAGGTGTAGAGGATGCGATAGCAGATAGGATGGATGTTGCTCCAAGTGGTGGAGATGCAGATGAGGTAGTCGAGGATTCCGAATCCCTAAAAAGGCGTGTTAGCCAATACAAATCGAAATCGTTGCGTCAGAATGGACGGACCCACCTCCTTTGAAGGCTCGATTGTATGCTTGTCGGCCTTCCTTGCCCTGCTTGGCTCGTTGATGGTGACGATTCACTCCCATAGCGTCGTCTTGCGGGCGAATCGCGATCGAAGAATGGTGTGTTGTTCACATAATTGTGCGATGGAGATCTTGGTATGATTGATTTGACTCTGGGAGGGGTTGAGGGCAAGCCTTCGACATTCAGATTACTTGATGATGCGACTGTACCCACCGGGGGTGCACCGAAGAGCAAAGAAGGAGGACGAGAGGCCGAATGACGATTTTCCCTAGGGGGTGAAGGTGAGAAAGGGCGATCGGGATGAGGAGGGAGGTGAACGTTGTCCATGCGTGTGGATCTCGTTGTTGAGTCTGGCATGACTAAGATGACGAGAGGGATGGGTAAGTGTATGATGAGTCGATAATGGAGATCATCGGGGGAAGGATCGCTATGTAAGGATGGAATGTTGACTAGAGGTGGGAGTGGGATGATAAGATGAGGTCGTGTGTTGCATGTTGTACGTTGCATGTGTTATGGTTACTAACTTGCCTGACGATGACACAGTGGGGCACCACAGTTCAGAACATAAAGCAGTCGCACGCCTAAATCTTGCCGGACAGATGACGTCGGTGTCAGGTTGCACGTGCCTTTTTTTTTGTCGTATTTGTGTGTGTCGTTGTATTTGGGATTGGATATTTGGATTATGGATTACCCCTTTTTTCCAAATGGTACATACAGTGTGACACCCCACCCTACACCCTGTTGCGCTTTCTTCATTCTCTGGTCACTGATCACTGAATCACTGAATCAAGTCACTACCATTTGTATCTCCATCATCTTTACCATTACCATTATTTTGAAATCACTCAGCATCTCATCCTACATCCTACGATCTACCACTCACACTTAGTACTCACGAGCACATAATTGTACCACGGACAGACCAAAGTCACGACTTATTCGGCCCCTCTCTTTTCATACCGCATCTCATCATTTCATCCTTCGCGTTTTTCCTCTATTTCATTCCCAATACTCAATCACCCTCGATCGCGTTATATCATAATTCATTCATCAGCATCACAGCATCAACCTCTCAGTCTTCATTCGTTGCGATACCACTCGTTATCGGTTGAGTCAGCAAGCGATCGTAGATAGGATATCGGGGGAATCATAGTGAGTATGTTTGTTGATCTCACACACTCACTCACCAAATACCAAAAACAATCTCATCCTTTGTCACCGCCACTGACTTGGCTTGATACAAAGATACAACAGAAATCATCCAACTCACCCTTCCTTCTCAACGGACATGTCTATTTAATCATATCATCTCATCAATATGTCACGACCCAATCCCAATCAGAATGTATCCTTCAGGGATGACGTACACCCTTCCCGTCGTGGTCAAAGAGAAGATCAGCCTCCTCGACCTCCCGCTAAAAATTTACCTTCCAAGAATTCGTTGACCACCACAGTCTCCGTCTCTTCTTCTGGTTACAACGCCGACGCCTTAGGATATGAAAATGATGGATATGTCGATGCAGGAGCTCAGAATATGCAAGGGTTTTCCGCTTCCAATGGTGCAGATATGAGGAGGAAAAAGAGTCTGGTAAGACCAGAGAGGGAGAGGATTGATCCCGGTCATCGACTTTGGCATTATCGAGAACATGCAACAGAAGATCAGGTGGATGTGCAGCCAAGTTGTGAGTTGTATCTCGTATAAACAGCATTGCTGATTTTCGTAGCCACCGGTAACCAACCGTACAATCGAGGTGCCAACCTTCGTCGAGGCAAATCACTTCTCGCTCGAGATACCGATGAAACCGATCATCAATCCGGACTGAATATCTTCAAGCGAGGAGCAACCATCAGGCGAAGAGCGTCACAAGCCACTCCTCGACAACCTCCGACAGGAGCCCAATCCAATCGAGCTGGTGCTGGCTCCAATCGAGAACCAGAAGAGAACCTTGGATGTTTGGGGAATTTTGCACCTGGTCCCAAGGATGCTTGGATGGTTTACTGCTATCTTCTCACCTGCCTCGTGCCTGGTTTCGTCCTTCGCAATGTCTTCGGCAAGCGTACCCCTGAAGCACAGCGTGCATGGAGGGAGAAGATGGGTATCGTTGGTATCGTTGCCTCCTTGATGGCCATTGTGGGTTTCGTCACCTTCGGTTTCACTCAGACAGTGTGTGGCAATCAGGCATTACGAATCGCCGGTGGAAAAGCGGACAACGCATCTCTTGTCATCAATGGGTACGATTACGATCTCGGCAACTGGAAACATCCAGCCGCCGGTACAACCTTCAACGGTTCGACAAGTCCACTTTATATGGATCAGTACATGGCTGGAGGTAAAGATGTCAGTTTCATGTTTCAAAATGTCAATCGTCACTGTTTGGGAGTTATCACACCCGCCAGCGGAACTGGAATTCAGCATTCGGGTGATCAAATGGCCTGGTACTTCCCTTGCAACATACATGATCAAAACGGGACATCTGCAGCGAATCTTACTGGATACACGGATGCCAACAACTGTCACACTTCGAACAAAGCGAGGTCCGAGTTTGAAGCCATGGTCCCTACCGCCGAGATCTACTACACATGGGACAGAGTAAAGAATGAATCAAGGAATCTCGCTGTTTACCGATCGGTCGTTATCGACATGGATCTTTTGCAATGGCTTGACACCAGTCAGGTCAGCTATCCCTCCTTCTTCGACACGATCAAGAAGAGAAATGAGACTTTCGCCGGTAAAGATATCACCGCTTTTGTCCAGCGAAATGGCCTCGAGCAGTACGCCCAATGTCTATCAGATGTGGTTCAGGTCGGATTTGTAGACAGTATCTCCATCGGTTGTGTCGCCTCAGACATCGTGCTATACGTCTCTTTAGTCTTCATCTTAGGTGCGGTGATGATCAAGTTTGGTATGGCGGTAGTATTTGGATGGTTCTTGAGTTGGAGATTAGGCAACTTTGAGGGGGAGAGTTATCAACAGAGAATGAAGAGAGCAGCAGAAATAGAAAATTGGACGGACGATATTTATAAAGCCGCACCTGGTTATCTTCGACCCAATGCAGCGAACCGAAGTGGTTCGGGTGGGAATTCCAGGAAAACGGTGTTCCTTCCGACAACCTCGAGATTCAGTAAAGCCGAGCCAATGCTTGTCTCGTCTTCTCGTCCATCCACCACCTACGGCGGTCTCGGCGAATCCAGACGACAGGCTGCTAGTGTATATGGCGGAAAACTTGCACCTGGAATGCAAACGACTCCACCAGGATCCCCCATGTTGCGCAATTCGCGAAGTTCAACTTCCTTGCCCTTCAGGGACGATTCTCATCAATCTCTTTCGGATCAATCTATGAACAATAATCCTACCAACTGCCCATTCCCTCTCGGCAATGTCGTACCTCAACCTGCTCCTGATTTCGAACCTTTCAGATTCCCTCTGATTCACTCAATTTGTCTAGTCACCGCATATTCAGAATCGATCGAAGGTCTACGAACTACTCTAGATTCCCTTGCCACCACAGATTATCCCAATTCTCACAAACTTGTTCTTGTTATCTGTGATGGAATGGTTAGAGGTTCTGGCTCGAAACAATACACCCCTGACATTGTGCTTGGAATGATGAAAGAACTGGTGGTGCCAGCAGAAGAGGTGGAAGCTCATTCCTATGTCGCCATCGCAGATGGTCATAAACGACACAACATGGCCAAGGTATATTCTGGTTTCTATGATTACGATTCAGAAACGGTCGAACCCTCCAAACAACAAAGAGTGCCCATGGTCTTAGTCGCTAAAACTGGTAACCCTCTAGAAGCAAACGATGCTAAACCCGGTAACAGAGGAAAGCGAGATTCGCAAATCGTGTTGATGAGTTTCTTACAGAAAGTTATGTTCGATGAACGGATGACTACCTTCGAATACGAATTCTTCAACTCCATCTGGCGATGTACCGGTATCCCCCCTGACAGATATGAGACTGTTCTGTGTGTAGATGCCGATACCAAAGTCTTCCCCGATTCCCTCACTCGAATGAACGCATGTATGGTGAACGATCACGAGATCATGGGGTTGTGTGGAGAGACCAAGATCGCGAATAAGTCAGAAACCTGGGTGACAATGATTCAAGGTGAGTTTATAACTGTCCGAGCATCGCTGACAATTAGTATTCGAATATTACATCTCCCACCACCTTACGAAAGCTTTCGAATCCGTCTTCGGTGGTGTCACCTGTCTTCCCGGTTGTTTCAGTATGTATCGGATCAAGGCTCCAAAAGGTGATCGAGGTTATTGGGTTCCTATCCTGGCCAATCCCGATATCTGTGAACATTATTCCGAGAACGTCGTCGATACGTTGCACAAGAAGAACTTGCTACTGCTGGGTGAAGATCGATACTTGTCAACACTCATGCTCAAGACTTTCCCCAAGAGAAAGATGATTTTCTGTCCTCAAGCTGTCTGTAAAACTATCGTTCCCGACACATTCAGAATCTTGTTGTCTCAACGTCGACGATGGATCAACTCGACTGTTCACAATCTTTTCGAATTGATGTTGGTGCGAGATCTATGCGGTACTTTCTGCTTTTCAATGCAGTTTGTCGTTTTCATGGATCTTATCGGAACTTTGGTCTTACCAGCAGCCATCAGTTTCACCCTTTACATCATCGTCATCGCCATCATTCCCGAATCGGTAACTCACATGCCTCGACCGACAGTCTCACTTATTCTCCTTGCCTTCATCTTGGGTCTACCTGGTGTGTTGATAGTCATCACCTCAAGAAAGGTTGCGTATGTTGGATGGATGATGATGTACCTTATCTCACTGCCTATTTGGAATCTGGTTCTTCCTGGTTACGCCTACTGGCATATGGACGATTTCTCGTGGGGTGAGACCAGGAAGGTAGTGGGGGAAACGAAAGAGGTTTCTCACGGAGATAAGGAGGGTACATTCGATTCTAGTCACATTGTCATGAAACGATGGGTCGAGTTTGAAAGGGAAAGACGATGGAGAAATGGAACGGAATCGAGGGATTCTCAATATTATGATGTGGTGCAAAGAGCAAGCTCTCCTAAAGGGTGAGTTGCAGTATTTCCTCGAGTCGAGCTGACTTTGGTAGCCCTCAATCCAACAGATACTCGGTCGTCTCAACCAGTGAAACCTCCTACAGCGGATTTGGCGGAACTGCGGAGGGCAATCCTCTGTTCAGACAGTCTCAGAGTTTCCAATCCATGAGTCAAATGATCCCCAATACCGAAGGCAGCACCGCTAGCATGTCACAACTGGCGTTACCACCTGCAAGAGGTGCTTCTCTAGGACGAGACCATTCGTCTGGATCTGCGGAATCGAGTGGTTCCAACACTCTCGAAAGAGCCAACAGCGATGATCCTAGCTACGGTCATGGATACCAGGCGTATCCAAACGAGTCGTACCAGGATGATGCCGAACAACCCATCTTACCATCGAACTATCTTCCTCATGCTTCTTCCCCGGACACTGCTAGTTTCTCGAACGTTGTTTACGCTGAACCCGAACGTACTCGCCGACCCTCACAACGTGGAGTCTCACTTGTTGACACTGGTCCAGTCCGTCAAGTGGCTCCTCATGATCCTGTTCGACGAGTATCTAGACATCAGAGAAGAAGCTCATCCAGGAATCAACTCGTCAGCCCCATTTCTTCTTCGGGCGGTCACGGAAACCTCCCACCTGGAGCTGTAAGCTGACTTTGTCCCTTTCAATGAGTGCTGTGAGACCTCGCTGACATGCTGTTCGCAGGCACCTCCCTCATACTAAATCAATAAATCCCTTCACTTGAATATCACCTTTTCCTTTCGGACAATATGGACGTTCGCTGTGTGTAACGAGATATATATATAGCCATATGATACCCTCTGATCATGACACGTAATTTATGGTATATCCCTTTCGTCTCTTTCCTTTTTCTACTTATCTACATCTTTACTTTATGCATACACGATTGAGATGTCCCCCAGATGCACTGAAGCTCGAGCAGGTGGGATGTGTTACGTAACCGTAACTCGCTATTCCATGACGTGGCTTTTTGGGTCAGATTGATTCTGTAGCTGCACGTGGATGAGTGGCGAAAGTGATAACACCTCATCTAATCATAACATCGACGTTCATACGTTCATATGTTAATACATTTATAACATCTCATTCAACGACTTCAGAAAAGGACATAGACCATCTTACTCTTCACCTATCATCCCCATCCTCTCCCTCCTGGCTCAACCGACGTCATGTCCACCGATAAAGAACTCTACAAGTTGGAGCTCTTGTCTCTTGTTTCTCGTGTATCTCAAGAGCTCTTCAATCACACTAAATTGCAGGACAAGAAACTCGCTGAATTCGTGATAGCTGTAAGTTCATACTCATTCAGACTCCAGCTGACATTGTAGCTTCATGAACAGAGCAAGACTCCGGAAGCCTTCCAAACCAAGCTTGGCGAGATAGGTGCCGACTTCCCAGAATGGTTCGTCAAAAATCTTGACCGACTCATCGTTACCATGCACCCAAAGTATAAACGCAAGGCAGCCAAGGCCAAAGCTGCCGCCGCTAACGGTAAATCGTCAAGTAAACCCGCCATATTAGATGAGCAGAAAGCAATGCAGTCCAGGAAATTTCCAGGTCTGTCAATGCCGGATCAGGATTGGACATCGGCAGACAAATACCTTGAGACTAGACAAACGAAGGAACCGTCAGAAGAGAAACTTCCGGAATCGTTGACGGTCGACGATACATTAGCTCAGCTTTCGGAAGTAGCATCTAGACGGAACAGACCATCGGCAGATGATTGGATGGATGGAGAGCCCTCGTCGAAACGTCCTCGTCATATGGATAATGGAAGGGATAATGGTTATGGTGGAAGGGTATCTGAACACCCTCGAGGTCGACCTGGTTTAGATGAGCGACCAGTGCTTTACAAGATATACAATGGTAGTGTGTCCAACGTTCGTGATTTTGGAGCGTTCGTATCTTTAGAAGGTGTTCAGGGAAGGACTGAAGGTGAGTATTTACTAGTCGTTACCGCTGACATCAACTCAATTCAGCTGATACACTGTCCGTAGGGTTGATCCACGTTTCCGCCATCACCAGTGGCCGTGTCACTTCGGCTAGTGAATTCCTCAAGCGTGGACAAAGAGTCAAGGTCAAAGTGATGTCCATAGCTGGAACTAAGATAGGATTGAGCATGAGAGATGTTGATCAAAATACGGGTGCCGACTTATCCCCTCACCTTCGGGTCAAGACCGCTCAAGAAATCGCAGAAGAAGAGCGTCGTGCAGCTACGAAGAACCTCACGGGCAGCAACTCCACTCCGCTGATTCACGTCGATGAACGAAAGGGATCGAGTGCGAAACGTCTATCTTCCCCTGAACGTTTCGAGATCAAACAACTCATCGCCAGTGGTGTAGTAGATGCTGCGGACTATCCAGACCTTGATGAAGACCTCAACCCATCTGCCTCGAATCCCGAGATTGAAGAAGATATCGACATAGAAGTTAACGAAGTCGAACCTACCTTCCTTTCTGGTCAAACGAAAGTCACCCTAGAGCTCTCACCCGTCAAGATCATCAAAGCACCTGATGGATCGATGAACCGAGCGGCTCTGGCGGGAGCATCTCTAGCCAAAGAACGACGTGACCTCAAACGTTTAGAAGCGAATGAGGAGGCAGATTCGGAATCCAGAGAAATCAATCAACCTTGGTTGGATCCTATGGCCAATCAAAACGAACGACAGTTCGCTTCGGACATCAAGGGCAACCTTCTCGGTCAAAAAGCTGCTCAATTGCCCGCTTGGAAAGCCGCCAACAAGGTCGTCTCCTACGGAAAGATCACATCACTCAGTATACAAGAACAACGAAAGAGTCTTCCGATATATAAGTTGCGAGATCAACTGGTCCAAGCTGTTAGAGATGTAAGTCCTCATTTGACTTGAACCCGCTGACCTCTGTAGAATCAAATCTTAGTCGTCGTCGGTGATACCGGATCCGGAAAAACAACACAAATGGCACAGTATCTTGCTGAAGAAGGCTTTTTAGAGCATGGTCGTCTTGGTTGTACTCAGCCTCGTAAAGTTGCTGCGGTTTCCGTCGCGAAGCGTGTGTCAGAGGAAGTCGGATGTAGGCTCGGTGCCGAAGTCGGATACACTATCCGTTTTGAGGACATGACCAGTCCTGAGACTAAGATCAAGTATATGGTAAGTTCGAGCCTTGTCGACGTTTTGAGATGGACACGAACATGCAGCTGACTCTCCGCAGACCGATGGTATGCTGCTCCGAGAACTTTTAGTGGATCCCGATTGTTCCAAATACTCTGTTTTGATGTTGGACGAAGCACACGAGAGGACTATCGCCACCGACGTCCTCTTCGGTCTGCTCAAGAAAGCTTGTAAACGTCGACCTGATCTCAAACTGATCTGTACATCCGCTACACTGGATGCTGCCAAATTCGCTACGTATTTCTGGGGCTGTCCGATTTTTACCATTCCCGGTCGTACTTTCCCAGTCGAAACTCTTTACACAAAAGAACCCGAACCCGATTATCTCGAAGCATCACTCATCACTATATTACAGATCCATCTCATGGAGCCTGCAGGGGACATACTGTTGTTCCTTACGGGTCAAGAGGAGATCGACACAGCATGCGAAGTGTTGTATGAACGAGTGAAAGCGCTTGGTCCTCAAGTACCGGAGCTCATCATTCTTCCCGTTTATGCCGCCCTTCCATCCGAGATGCAATCTCGTATATTCGAACCTCCCCCTCCTGGCGCGCGTAAAGTTGTCATCGCCACCAACATCGCCGAGACAAGTATCACAATCGACGGAATATACTATGTCATAGATCCCGGATTCGCCAAGCAGAACGCTTATGACCCTAAGCTGGGTATGGACTCGTTGATTGTAACTGTAAGTCGAATTGGTATATGGAAAACGCTGACCTATTCCAGCCAATCTCCCAAGCTCAAGCTCGACAAAGATCCGGTCGTGCTGGTCGTACAGGTCCCGGTAAATGCTATAGACTATACACCGAAATCGCTTACCGAAACGAGATGCTTCCCAATCCTATCCCCGAAATTCAACGTACCAACTTGGCATCCACAATTCTTACTCTCAAAGCTATGGGAATCAACGATCTTATCAACTTCGATTTTATGGATCCTCCTCCAGCTGCCACTATGTTGACCGCTCTTGAACAACTCTATGCGCTAGGAGCTCTCGATGATGAAGGGCTTCTTACCCGAATCGGTAGAAAGATGGCGGATTTCCCGCTTGATCCTCCCTTGTCCAAAATGCTTATCAAGTCTGTCGACTATGGATGTTCTGAAGAAGCTCTTACCATCGTAGCGATGCTTCAAGCCGGTGGACAAGTGTATTATCGACCCAAAGACAAACAAGCTCAAGCCGATGCTAAGAAAGCCAAATTCCATCAGCCCGAAGGAGATTTGCTCACTCTTCTCGCGGTTTACAATGGATGGAAGGCTTCCAAGTTCAGTAACCCTTGGTGCTTTGAGAATTTCATCCAAACCAGAGCGATGAAGACCGCTCAGGATGTCAGGAAACGTAAGTGAATTCATACAGCTTGATCATAGATATCGCTGACATCTCACAGAATTGATCGGTATCATGGATCGATACAAGCATGATCTAGGTGAGTAGCATGAAGTCAGAATCAGCAAAGGGTAAAACTGACTTCTCCCAGTCTCCTGCGGTACCAACTATAATCGTGTCAGAATGGCCATTTGTTCTGGGTTCTTCCGTAATGCAGCCAAGAAAGGTATACAATCCGCTCTTTCATCCAGATCCTTTTCGCTGACTTTGTTCCCTACAGATCCTACGGAAGGTTACAAAACGTTGGTGGAGGGAACTCCTGTCAGCATACATCCTTCCAGTGCCTTGTTTCAGCGGCCACCAGAATGGTGTGTGTATTACGAATTGGTGCTCACTGCGAGTAAGTAGCTTATTCTCTCAATCACTCTTGATCATTTTGCTGACGAGGCTCAACAGAGGAATACATGCATCAAGTCACAGTGATTGAACCGAAATGGTTGTCTGAGGTGGCTCCTACCTTCTTCCGAGTTGCTGATCAGAACAAGATCAGTAAAAGGAAAGCATCTGAGAAAATTGAGCCGCTGTTCGACAGGTTTGCTACCAACAAGGACGATTGGGTAAGTTGAATTGTCTATTCATTCATTGCAAGATCGATATGCTGACTTCCTCGCAGCGACTCAGCAAACAGAAGAGGGCTACTCGATCATCCCAAACATTTGGTTAAATACCGGTCCTCAAATAGTAAAATTCATTTGTCAACCTCCGTACTCTGCATCGCTTTGGCTGTATTCAACATCTTCTTCGTATGTCATAACTTCACCACCTTCTGGGATCTTCACCACATTCTGGGATCATCTGTCTTCACCAAGCCGGCCGTGATCGCTCGCATTTTGACAAGCCAACCTCTTCGTCGTGGCTTGCTTCTTACAACAATCGTACCTTGTATATAAAATCCCAATGATGCATATATGTATATCGATACATACACATCTGACTTTTTGTTCAACTCGGAAGTTATTATATAATTCGACGTTATAATACTATCTCATTCATTCCGGTTTTGAAGATCGAACGCTTCTTTCTCTCACATCGAAAGCTTCTCGATATATTCTACCCAAGCCACAAATAAGTCGAAGGCATGTACGTTTCTTCGACCTCGGCTACTAATTCTAGCGTCCCATTAAGCTTGTTTCTCTTGAAGACGAAAGTGTTGTCTGTCTTGAGACCCCCGGCGACGATATAGTCTTCTCCTCCTGCCGACGCCGTCATGCCAGCTGGCGAAAGCTCCATGGCTCGGATCTGTCGGGCCCCGTACGCCATGGCGGATTGAATACGAGTGATTGTACCGTTGGTACCGATGGACCACACAGCAATGGTATCAGAGGCCTGAGAAAGTCGTTCATGAGCAACTGGTCTGTAGTCTTGGATGAATGACTTACGTCACCAGATTCAATAAGCGTGGCTGCAGTCAGATTTCGGTTGGAAGCATAGAGGAAACGGCCATCGTTGCTGACATGTACTTCTGCTGCACTGATGTTGAGGGAGAAGGTTGCATTACCCGGATAGATAGGTTGACTGGCAATTAAAGTCAGCGACTGTGCGCTTAAGTCACAACTTACTCGTCTTGAATCTGAGTCAGCTCCCCCGTCGCTTGGTCCACCTGGTATGGCCTGATATTGACTGCCAGTTCGTGAAGCACATACATGTACTGTCCGCTCGACGTAAAGGTCAAATGGCGAGGACCAGAACCCAAAGGTTGCTGATAGCTCGTCAAATTCGAAAGGCTATCATTGGCTCCAATCTTGTAAACGTGAATTTTGTCCTCTCCCAAGTCGGGCAAATAGAACACTGGCAAAAACGGGTGAGTAGCAATCATGTGAGGGTGCGACGTTGCTATAGATTGATTTCGGTCAGTATTGACAACGACAATAGCAATCCGAACTCACCTTGGGATGTGTTGTCATTGCCAGCAACACCAATTTGCCCCTGTACTGGAGTGTAGCCTGGGAAGTCGAGAAGCCCCTTGTTGGACTGCGAACCAAATTTACCGGTCTGAGGATCGAAGGAGAAAGTGGAAGCGCTTTGTCCAAAATCTGCAGACCTCAGCTGACGTACTATCAGGGGAACTCACAATTCGCTACTACAGCAGTTTTTCCACTCGGGAAAAATGCACAATGTGCAGCCGCAACACTGTAATCTGGGACAGGATAGCCACCGGTATCGACCGAGTCAATATACTTCATTTCACCTGTCTTCGAGTTCAGGGAGTACGATGTGAGATAGCCTGGGGCGTTTGGTACCGCGTTATCATTACATCCAATGATAATATCTAATAATTTCAGTTAGTAACGAAAATCATATTCCATTTGCACTCACTCGAATTTATAGGGTGACGACTCAACCATGCCTTGAGGTTGCCATCCGAAGTATTGTAACGAGCCGCAACCCTCAAAGTATTGGGCTCCACGAAAGGGTTGAATTCTAGAACGGCATAGCTGGAGTTGTCTGGAAGATCATCAGCATTGTTGCGAGTGAACTGCACTTACATCCGCCTTGAAGGATTCTAATCGGGGTGAGTGTCGCGCCGTCGTTGTTGCGCGAGACTATCGATGATGCCGCAGTTAGCCCGAAGGCCGAACCGGCGATGAGGGTGATAGAGGCAGATATTTTCATTGTCAACTACCATCTTGATGTCGCCCGAAAAGCCCAAGTAGACTCTCTCGCTGAGCCCCATATATACGAATATCGTTCATGGTCAAAAGGCAGCCAAAGTGATCGATTCGGTCCGGCAAGGAGCGGGAATCAGCGGCTGACTAAATCAGGCCCCGCTTGATTGCGGGAAGCCTAGTGTCGTCACGCGGATTGATTATTTTCTTTCAGCCTTACTAAATCAAGTATATTCCCGAAAAATTGATGTTATCGACTGTCCATTCTTTCCCTGCGTTCCTATATTGCTTCGCTACCAGCACTGTTGTCCATCCGGGACTCTCTGCCATATGATACTGATCCATCGCCATCGTTGATCAAGAAAAGGGTTTCATAATCATCATGGGCAAGGGGGAAAGCGTGACCGAGTTGACAGTGCCTCTTCGATCAACGTGAAATGCCAGAGACTCTTAGGTCACAATAAGCAGTGGATGAGGAAGAAGATGTAAGGGTGTGGATATCACGGAATCGGCTGGTTTTCCCACTATGAAGTGGTTGCTCCACTCATGACAATCACTTCAGTAGTTACAGAGTGGGCATGTTCAGGAGACTACCTGCTATTGAGAAAACAGCTTAGCCAATGGCGAACGGTACCAAGGCCATCAACGGAAACGAAGAGCCAGTATTCTTGAACGATGGAAATAGTCAAACGAGCAGCACGATATCGAGCATCAGCATACTCCTACATGTGCTTTTACCTACAGTGTCATTTCCTATGTAACCAATTGCAATCCTAGACCCTTGTAATATTAACGCAACCTAAACAGGCATACTTATAGAGGGGAGAGCCCGGCACATATGTTACGTAAAAAGCTGGAACAACCATCGTTCATACGAGAACAGAGATGGTAGGATATATAAAGAGGATCGGGATCATTGTGGATATCATTCGACGTCCATTCATCTTCTACTATAGACATTGGACTTTCGGGACAGGCCCTCTATTCACTCTCGATGAAATCGTCCTTATCGATATGACTTCTTATCAGTAATTGCGGGAATTATCTTGGTTGGACAAGAAATCGCTCAATGCAGCAAAATCGCGCAAGCCAAAAACATAGACAGGACAATTGTTTTGCTTCCAGAAAAAATGGATCTATTTTGAGCGACATTCATCTTTATCACTTCAATTGCCGGATCATGCATCGAAAATCCCTCAACGATCAGCTAGTTGTCTCAAATCATGCACATCGTGAAAAATCACGCAGAACGGAGAGCTACAGGTAGACAAACGTTAAGACTTGAAAACAAACAAGCACGGACGTACATATATTAACAGCTGATTCATATACTCATTCTCCCTCCCTCGTTCATAATATCTGATATTCTGCTGTACTCCGTTTGTCAATGACCGCTCTGGAAATGACCTCTAAGCTAGTCAGCGATAGCAATATCAGCATCGGCTCCGACGAGAATACCCATCCATCGATACCTTTGACTCTCTTCGGTAGCAGCCAAGGCGACGATGGGTTCGTCAATATACGCGCTCGCGTCAATTCGAGAAGACGATCAATTCTTGCCATTGAGCCTGGTTCAGCAGACGAAGATCCCGGTTTGAGACGACCTAGTGATTACCGTTCGGCCCAGGTGAATTCCCGCAATTTATGTTGCCATTGATGCCATACTAATGCGATATATCCACAGCAATTCACAGGATGGTCACTAGCAAAACTATCGTTTCTGTCGCTGGGAGTCATCTACGGTGACATCGGAACGAGCCCTCTTTACGTATTTTCGTCGACATTCTCTGAACCACCTACTCGCCAAGACCTGGTCGGAGTTTTGTCTCTCGTACTTTGGTCACTCATCTTCATGGTCACCATAAAATACGTGATCATTGTTCTTCACGCGGATAACGATGGAGAAGGAGGTACTTTCAGCACTTATTCATTGCTTTCCCGATATGTGAGTACATCTGACGTCCGAAAACCGTATTAGGCTCACCCACGCACAGCTCAATATCGCCAAACGCGATCCTCGAGAGGCGTCCCTTATGGAGATGAGGAGGACTGCGACCGTCGATCTCGAAGCCTCTGGTCGACGACTGCGCCGAGGAATCGAGTCTAGTAAATTCATCAAAACATCCTTGAAAGTCATTGGGGTGTTTGCTGTTACCATGGTCTTGGCAGATGGAGTGCTGACACCAGCTCAGTCAGTACTTGGAGCCATTCAGGGAATCGAGGTCGCTGCGCCAACAATCTCAAAAAGCACCATTATCGGCGTCACGGACGCCATTCTTATCGTGCTTTACCTCATTCAGCCCTTGGGTATCTCCAAAATATCCATGGTTTTCGCTCCGATAATCGCTGTCTGGTTCGCTTTCAATGCCGTTTTCGGAATTTATAACCTCGTCAAATACGATGCCACTGTTTTCAAAGCGTTTTACCCTTACTACGCCTTCGACTATCTCATCCGTCACAAAGAAGAAGGGTGGAGACACCTGGGTGGTGTACTCTTAGCATTTACCGGTGTAGAAGCTCTTTTTGCCGACTTGGGAGCCTTTAGTAGAAAGGCTATACAGCTCAGCTGGCTTGGATACGTGCTTCCTTGCCTGGTTCTGGGTTACGTTGGTCAAGCAGCCTTCATAAGTGCACATCCCGAAGCTTACTCGAATCCATTCTTCAACGCTGCTCCTCCAGGAACTCTCTATCCGGCTCTTGTCATTGCCATCCTCGCTGCCATCGTAGCATCCCAAGCGATTATCACTGCGAGTTTCCAACTGTTGGCCCAGGTGATGAAATTCTCGTATTTTCCTCAACTGAAGGTCGTCCACACGTCCAAAATCTATCACGGTCAACTTTATGTTCCTTTGGCGAATTGGTTATTGATGATAGGCACAGTGCTCGTGGCATCGATATACAACAATACGACTAGCTTGGGTAACGCCTACGGTGTTTGTGTGATGTTCGTCACTTTTTTCGACACTCTCATGGTGACCTTGGTGTCGATTTTTGTATGGCGATTCAATCCGCTTCTCGTTGTCTTCCCTTGGCTGGTTTTTACTCTTCTCGACGCAACTTTCTTATCCTCGGCTCTCACCAAAGTCCCCGACGGAGCTTGGTTCACATTAACACTCGCCGCTGCCTTGGCTTGCGTTTTCTTACTATGGAGATTTGGGAAAGAAAGACAATGGCTTGCTGAAGCCAAAGACCGCTTCCCAACCTCCCATTTTATTGCCAGGTCGTCAGATGGACATCTACGATTGACCGATGCATATTCCGGTGTCCCGCTCAGTACAATCCGGGGACTTGGAATCTTTTTCGATAAAGCTGGGGAGACAACACCAATTGTCTTCAGTCAATTTGTGACCAAATTGACATCGATACCCGAAGCGATCGTGTTCTTTCACCTTCGGCCACTTGACCGACCAACAGTCTCATCAGAGGACCGCTATACCGTATCTCGTCTGGGGATCCCAAATTGCTACCGATTAGTCGTGCGATACGGCTTCAACGACGAGGTTGTCACACCAGACTTAGCCATCGTCATATTCAAGCAGATCCGCTCATTCCTGATTAAACAGACTACGGACAATAATAACGGTACGTTACATGTACACGGTGGACTTGATGACATGACTGATAGTCCTTCTCCTTGTCTTCTGATTAGCAGCCGTTCCTAGTGCGGGCTTGACGTCAGGCAAAGACGATCAGAATATCAAAGATGAGATCACACGTCTTGATCGCGCATTAGCACACAAAGTGTTGTTCATCACAGGCAAAGGGCAAATGAAAATTGGACACAATAGGAACTGGCTTAGTAAGCTGCTCCTGTGGGCGTTCTTGTGGATTAGAGACAACACCAGGAATCGGATTGCCAGTCTTAAATTGCCAGTTGAAGAGATTGTTGAAGTCGGCTTCTTGAAGGAGATTTGAGGTGGTGATTAGATGCTGCACATATACTGGGTCAGGGACCCGCGTCGGGACCAGGACGCACCAGGTATTGACATACATATGCATTCACTGTTTTCACATGTTTCCGCTACGTCCCGACCCTGGTAACTCATCAGCTGTAATCGACACCAGGTATCATGGACACTTTCATATACACCTGAATATCATGGCAATGCTGTCTTGTGTAATCGCCGCCGGTTTCAGCTCATCATGTGATCGACAATGCAATGCCAGACTGTGTAGCTCACCCATCGTCAAGCAATATCAGCAACAGCTACTTGTCTCGTTTCCCGACTTAAATCCAGTCGGTCGTTTACCCCAAATAGCTTTCGACATCTTGCGCAATCGACATCGGTTGTACAGAAATTTACTTGTTTATTGGGTACTTGTCCAGTTTGCTTCAAATGTGACGACGAAGGCGAGAGTCTGAGGCATTTTCAGATCATGGGAGACCGTAGGACAAGCCCTGTTATATGGAATCAATGCCCATTCATTTTACAGAGACGTTCGATTCGGTATCTACTTCGGTTTATAGGTCGAATCGATCCCTTTGTTCTGCATCGTGTTTCAGACCCTTCCTACCGAGACCAAAAGACCCAAAGTACAAGATGAGAATGGTCAGATCGTTGAAATGCGAGAGCCAACAAAGTAGTATATGTGCCGGAGAGCATTGGAAAAAAAACCTTTAGACCGACTTGAGAGCCATGCTATCATATACCTTGGTAACCACAGGATTTGGGGTCATGCCCGACATCTAATCGTAGGATACAAAATTTAGAATATTAGTATGCATCGAGATTATCGAGACTAATGATTTATGCTTTCTTGCTTTTTGCCTTCTCATATCTTAACCATTCGCCCAACGCCATAATCGGGAGAGCTTGACCGAAACCGACAGTCATCTTAATCATGTCCTTATAAAAGTTAGGATCGTCGCTGATTGGTGTGCCTTTTGATACGTTCTGGACTTCACCATTTACTTTGACTTGAGCGATGCAAGCCTTGAGCTCGGACACGGCGGTGAGTAAGTATTTGGTCTCTTCCAACAACCCCTATTTGCGTTGGTGTCAGATATCGCGCTCGGTGACAATTAGGCACTTCCGACTTACAGTTCGAACACCTATGAAGATACCGGCCACAAAACCGGCACTGGCACTGGTCTCGACGTAGCTCGTCTTGTCAAGGGGCAACGTTCTCCACAGTCCGGTCTCATCATCTTGTAGCTTGACGAGAGCATCCAATTGTCGATGCAGGACTGATTTCAGAACTCTGTAGACTGAGTCCGATGGCGAAAGTTGTATCATGTCGAGGAATATAGGAATTGCGATGGTAATCTGCTCAGAGGCTGTCATCAATCTGTGCCCAGGCGATGAGATGTAAGATTTACCCAGCAATTACCGCGCGCCCAAGCTATATGGCCCCATTCGTGACCTCCTCCTTGACCGTCAAATTCGAACCCATGGTTCCATAAGCCTGTAGTCGCATCCATCAAGTACTGCGCGTGTTGAATGGACTGAAATTTGGCTGAACGCGCATGTGGCTCAGTCTTTCATCGAGGCGTCTCAAGCAAACATGACTCACCCTCTTCTATATACTGGGGTCTGTTCAGTAGCTTCCCTATCTTCGCTAGTGGAAGTACTGTTTGATGGGCATCAGCAACGAGTGAGAAAACATGATACATAGCACAAACCTGTCATCATGAGCGTATCGTCCCAAACTTGATTCTTGTTCTCCAGTCGGAAAGTGACTTCAGTAGCTGGGTCAGATTAAGACTGCGACGAATATTACGGAACAGTGCTCACTGTGCTGGAATATACCTTCCTCAGTCCCTACCTCGATCTTTTAGCGACAATCATTCGATTACTTACGATGAGATTCAAGGCGAGACCTACTGGGACAATCGTGATAAGCCCATTCGGCCCATTCGTCTATCCATCCTTCATATAATTTCTTTTCTTCAGGCGTGAAGATTCCCCCGCGCTCATACTCCACTTCCATCAACGATGCGAGAGTCAGCAGAACAGCCATACTGTTAATGTTCTTGGTAGTCCCGCCTTCTTCCGCTCTAGCAGTATACCAATCTTTGAGAATCTTCAAGGTCTTAGCACCTTCCGGTGATGAAGGATTTTGAGCGATCTTCAGGTTGTAGTACTATAATGAGGCGTCGTCAGCACAAGTCGATGTGAGTACATGGACGAGAGAAGCTGACGTTGAATAGGCCAAATAACCCGATTGCTTGTTGCCATTCCCAGAACTTCCAGCTTTCTCCAGGAGTCAGCTTGACGCCCATCTCCTGAGTATTCACTGACACATGACTCACCTAGTACTGTCTATGACCCTTCCATCCTCGACTTCATTAGGAGGTATTAGCTTCACTCGGCACATGAACCCAGACAAATACTCACTAGTATGTTTATGAATGTTATTATAAAAGTTCATGCTACTCGTGGAATAATATTAATAAGGGGAGTATAGTATGTGATGGCTTCGCCATCTTCTCTAGGGAACCTACAACTCGCGCGAGATGAAATTAATCACGCTTATATTTACATAATGGTTTAATTTTCCAACTTTCCTAACATTAGGCATAACTATAAGTGTGAGTACATACACCTTAATTGAGAATATTATGTACATGTTACTTAAGTAACTTACCAGGTCCACTAAATATACAGTCCAACAAATATGCTTACAGGACTACTACTTATCCCTCTTCTAGGGTGTCTAGTTCTACTACCTATGAACGGTGACTCAGCCGCAGGAGTAGAACGAATTAAGAAGACAGCACTGACAGCATACCTTCTTTATCCTCGAGTTCTACCAAAGCTTTGGTGATTCTGGCAACCAGTTCATCGACATTCTCTTCCTTCACCTCGTATGAGCGGTAATCGAACAGAGGAGCAGAATACCCAGGCTTGATATTAGCGGACATTGCGGATTATCTGATATAGGGGGAATAATGCCGAAGCCGATTGCTGTAATAATTGGTGGTGGAAAGCTCAATCAGTGCGCAACACGGAGGTTGATCACTTGAACGTATATTCATTTGATGGGTGTGAGCCAGCTAAGATGGATATATAGTTGTTTTGAGCCCATCTCAGCCTGAATAGAGGATGTTCCGAAGGTATATCAAAACAGCGATCCCAAAGAGCGACCGGCGCCGGAGGGACCATTACCCGAATGACTCTGCGACTGGATCCCGATCCTCTTGTCACCTGACATCGAGCACGATTCCCAGCTATTTTTAGCCAAGGCCCACCTTATCTTCCCATTTCCAAGTGGATCTGACAGGTTTAGCCATGTATCCAGATTTCAGTCGGTCTTCTCTTGTGATTCGCCTGACTCAAGGGACTCAGATAAGATATCCATTCTTGCCAAGACGCTTTATAGTGTGAATGCTCTATTTTGGTCATCAAAACCCATAATTAGCCTTGATGTGGATCTACCGATGACTTGATGCGAGGAGTCCCACCAGCGGAGTGAGAATATCATTGGGACACCATGGGGTCGAATGTTTTAGTTCTTCCAGTTCATCACAATTCGAGCACACACTATGACTCATCTAAATCAGCCCAGCACTACTGTACAGGACGAAAAAGATCTTGAGATCAATCATGTTGAAGCGGTCAACGACGCGCGACATGCACTTGATGACAAGTATCTAAGTCATGCTGAGGATGACGCAGCAAGAATCCTTCGGGAGAATGGCCCAGTCGAATACACTATCGAGGGAGACAAGAAAGTGCTCCGTAAATTGGACATATGGGTTTGTAGTGAGTGTCCTCGACCACATCATCATTTACCCTGCATTTTTAGTACCGAAGTTCATCGTGTATACCCTGGTTCACCTCGACAAAAGTGCTTTATCTTACGCTGCAGTCTTCGATCTGAAGAAAGAAGCTCACTTGGTTGGCAAGCAATACTCGTGGCTGGGGTCTATTATATATCTCATGCAATTGTTGGTCCAACCGATCTCCGCTTATGCGTTGGTCAAGCTACCCATCGCCTGGTGGGTAGTGGGAAACGTCCTTTGCTGGGGTATATCCCTATGCGCGATGGCAGCTTGTCATAATTTCGCTGGTCTATTGGCTACTCGTGCTTTGCTGGGAGCGTTCGAGGCTACGATCAGTCCGTCATTCATTGCTATGACACAGCTGTTCTGGCAAAGAAGAGAACAGACTTATCGTAATACCGGTACGTTCATTCAACTATCCTGACGGCCTCTCAACGTGAGTGTTACTGACATCAGATCGCGTGGCTAGCATGGCTCATGTCCAGCTCCATCGCCGGTATCATTGGACCTATCTTGACTTATGCTATCGGGCATGTCAAGTCTGGTATTCAACCTTGGCAAGGTATTTTCCTGTTTTTAGGTTGTATCACCATTGCATTGTGTCCTCTCATCTTCTGGATGATGCCGAATGATATATCATCCGCCAAGTTCTTGACCCAGAAGGAAAAGGTTATCGCTGTCGAGAGATTAAGAGATAACAACACAGGTACTAAGACCTCGTAAGTATCACACTCTGAAGTTGTATACCTCTTCCAGAACATTCAGCTGACCTGGTGACGTAGTAAATGGAAATGGGAACAATTCCGAGAAACTCTACTCGATCCCAAAACTTGGGGATGGGGACTAATGCTCACTTGCATGGCCATCCCAAGCTCTGGAATTGGTACATTCGGCACATTGATCACTAAAGGCTTTGGTTTCAATTCATTCGATACTATCCTGTTCCAGATCCCACCAAACGTTTTGACCCTGATCTTCTTACTCGCGGGCACTTGGACGATGAACAAAATTAGATTGAGATTCCCAGTCGTTGCGTAAGTCAATTGTTGACAAGTAAACACGCAATATGGATGGTATCTGATCAAAAGCCTCTACAGCTTCTTCGTACTCTTCCCCATTGCTGGGGCAGCATCTTTGCTTTAAGTTCCTCGAACGAAGCCTCACGCTTTGCTCGGATCGTATTATGTCATCATGTTATATACCCCACTTCGTAAGTGATTTAGCCTTGACGATGCGATCTTGCTTACCGGGTCTATAGAACCACTGGTCTATTCATGGGCAAATATGAATTCAGCTGGAATCACCAAGCAACGTACGTTGGGAGCCATCCTGTTCATATTCCAATGTGCGGGAAACGTTGCAGGTCCTCAAGTTTGTAAGTATCATTTAGATTCTCGTACAAAAGCGATACGTGTTGATCACACAATTTGGATAGATCTCGAGGAAGAAGCTCCGATTTACAGGACTGGTCTATACACGGACATGTCATGCTGGGCTCTACTGTTCACTTTGATCTGCTCCATGGCAGTATACTTGAGATACTTGAATAGAAGACAAAGGAAGAAGAGAGAAAGAATGGGTAGGATGGTGGATATCCAGGACATGTCGATCATGACTTTGGAGGAGGCGGCGGTGAGTAGTTTTGCAGCTTTGGCCAGCCCGTTGGTACATCGTAATGATGACTAACGAATTGTGTGATCAGGCTTATAAACGAGAACTCGCCGCTGCTGGCGAAGGACACGATATCAACGCTCACGCTTTCGATGATCTAAGTGATCTTCAAAACCCCGAATTCCATTGCATCTTATAAAAGGCTAGCAGATGTTCTTTCCTTGCTTCGGACAGGCCTTGTTACCTAGTCACGTCTCGTCTTATTCAGTTCGTCTCGGTCTTTGTGATGGTGAACGTAAATATGTCTGTATTGCCGAGAATCATAAATCTATGGTATGCATCGCGTGCGTCCAGATCGGAGCCGAACAGTAGTGACTTGCGACAAAAGATGGGGAAAGGAATGGGGATGCAGGGGCTCTATCGATAGAAGCTCTCAATTCTTCACCTCAAGAGCTCGCACAGAGGCCTGCAACACATAACATCAACGCTCATCGTCTGGTCCGATCCGACTGAAAGTTTCTGTCACTCACTTCAAGCCCGAATAGGTAATCATCACGTACATGAGGATACAGGTGTCTGACTGATTCCGCTAGCTTGTAAAGGTATTCCTAGTATGAACACAATTAGCTGAAAGATCCCCAGGCTTCTTCATGATGCTCACTTTATTCGGACCTGATGGTCCATGTCGTTGGAATATTGTCTCAGCGAGCTCGTCGATAGGTTCGTGTCCAACTGCAGCGAGTAAGCATGCAATGACAAAGCGATCAAGACGCACAACGTACCAAAAGCTGGATTGTCGAGCTTGCCGATCCAGATCTCGGCCTGGTAGGTAGCATTCAGTGGGACCCGCAACTCAGATGCGAGGACTCACACTGTCGACCGCGATTATCTCTTCCTCTTCATCAGGTGTTGTAGCATAGACTGGCACAGAATGACATGTGTATCCGTTCTATATCATAATCAATTGAAATGAATAATAGATATAAGCAGGCCTGGTAATTTACCTTCTCCCGATGTTCTGATCAAATCAGCCTACATGTCCTAGAGCGAGAGATAGGGCAAAGAGCAAAACTCACCCATATACGCTTTCACTTCCTCCTCATAGTCCGGATTTATCTTATAGGCCATGCCCCATACATAATCTTCTGGTAAAATAGTACCTTTCGGTGTGTTCTTGTGGTTCGTCAGCTGTTCACGGTCTCGTGTAATCATCCACGAACAAGTCACTCACAAGGCCTTCCAACTTATGCCATTCTCTAGCTTCTATGACCGTCACCACTCTTCCTGGAGCATCAGGCGTACCTCTATGATCTATGGATGATTGGGCGAAACGACGGACAACACCTTTCACGTATCCAGATCCTGCGAGGGTCAGCTTAGACTCAACTGCAAACCGACTTACGTTGTTCGACCGCGTGCGGTCTATGCTAGAACGCGTAGTTGAGCTTCATTCGTCAAGCGGCCACTATGCACGGTGAGCACTCACGGCGGCTTGAATATCAGTGAGCCGTACCCGAACACCCAGTAAACCATCGTCGCACTTTATTTCTATATTGTTAGCATTGTGAAGGTAGCAAATAGACGCAAGTTTGATCAAGATGGATGCAAACAGCAATGTGGATGGTCATCTCACATCACGTGATCACACTACTACCTGGGACTTAGCCCTCAAGGTGCCTCATGCATGCATGCATCCATCGGTACAAAGAAATCAAAGATGCAGGACTAGAACCCATTGTGCTGTCATCATTGTACAGCACGCTCCGACGCTATCGTAATCTTATGCCTAATGTTGTCTAGAGTAATCCAGATTGAAAGGAGCACCCATCCTTCATGCCTCCTCCTCCACTAGATCGGTGTGTGTATCTGTACCCGGCACAGCAAATATTGGTCCCTCTTCCGGACCTTTCAGCCTATCATCGGGAATCTAAAGCCCATTATCAGCAGAAATCTTGCCCGCTAATCTGAGTCTACTCACGAATAGTGAAGTTGCGAATACTAATGAAGCACCAGCGAGACCGAAGATGAAAGTGTTTCTCAGCGCTATTCGAAACCCTTCCCTTGCGGTCTCTCTCTGCCAGGCTTCAGGCAGATCATCAAAGGCATGGAACACGTGTCGCAGCTTGTCGATAATCTAGCACATGGTCAGCTTACCAATTCTAGCCTGCCATGTTGACATACCTCTGGTGATTCAAATCGCTCATTCAGCTGACTGGCCAATGAGCCTTGAAATACCGCGCTTGATAGACCAACACCGAACACTTGACCTAGACTTCGCCATACAAAGACAAATCCGGTGGCGGTGGCGATCTCGTCGACTGAAAGGACATTGAATTAATACTGTAGTACAACGAATGGGGCCAATTACTATCGCTTGACTCACTTTCGACTGAATTAAGCATTCCAACTGAAGCGGCATGTCAGCACCAATTATATACCTGTGTGCAGACAAGACTCACCCAGCGTCAAAGTTAGTAGTCCGCTAAAACCGACACCCATCGGTACTACACTGAGCCACTGCGCAGCCCAAGAAGAGCTCTCCCGCAATGTTACGAATAATGTCATCGACATCACAGGTCCAGCGCAGTTGAGAACGGTCAGCCACTTGAAGTGCAGAGTCTTTTGGCAAATGTATCCCATGATCGCACCCATTCCAGCAATAAATCGAGATGTAATGAGGAAAGAGAAAGTCGGTGCTACGCCGCATCCCAATGTCCCGAGCGTAAATATAAACACAGCTTGCACGTATGCCGCTCGTCTACCTATCAAGTCGCTCAATCGTCCATACAAAGGTGTGAATGTCACGCTGCTCCATAGGTATGCCGTTCCTATTCGATCAATCAGCAGCTGACGCCAACAGATATTGCCGTAAAACTACCTATCCATGCTTCTTGATCTGCTGAATGAAGTTCCGAAGAAATTGTAGCTATGCATGTTGCCACGACTGTCGTTTTCGCGGTGCAGGTAGGTCAGCTCCTTGGACCACGACTTAACTTTGCCACGGAGATAGAATACTCACCGGTCGGATCAAGGGCGGACAAGAAACCAGTCAAGAGAGCAGTCGCAACAATCACCCGCTTACGAGCCACGCTAAGGTGTCTCCAATCTTGCTGGATGTCGTCTTTGCCATTGTTCGGTAAAGGTTCACGTTCACCTTCCAGTGAACTGGACATTATCAAGCTTATTTCTATCGTAATCGTAACGTTAACATACCCAGACAGCGCATCATATATAAGGAGTTCAACGTGTGGAGCATAACGTGTTTCCGCAAAATTGATTCTCACAACACCACCTCGAGAACGAATTGAGGGGATCAGATAAGTAGCCTTCGGACAGACGAGGACGCAAGATCTGTTTGCAGACCAGCGATCTCAGTGTATGAGTAGAGATTGCGCAGCACTAGGGCGTACGGAGTCGAACAATGACGTACCCTGCTATATTCTTTCTCCCTTCTTCGGAAGTCGATGCTACTGTATTTCCCTTGATACACCTGGCGCCAAGCACACTCTGCGGTCTGACCAGCACCATTTGAGGTGTATATCATGTTCGCTGTCCTTCCGTTCCGCCTGTGATGTGATCTAGCGTGGAATGTGATGAGCGTCAATCTTCGAGGGAGATCGCCGTTATCTTGCAAATCACACCACCGATTGCGCAATCGATTAATCGCATCATCTGACTTAATCACGCTAAGATGAAGATAGATAGTACAAGTATTCCAGATTTCGACGATTTATTCCAGATTCCATTCATGCATTGAATCATATCTAAGAGAATTGACGACATCAGCTTGCACGTGATGCATGATCATAGTGTGGCTTGCTTGCATGCTGCTACGACGTTAGGCCTTCATGAAGTCGCTATCTGAGGTCATCATCATTGATCACCTCATCAGAGATGCTAGGGTCGGGTAGCCGAGTTTATTTGAAAACATACTTTTGATATCATCGAGTGAATTAGTTGATATACGGTGGAGTAGTGATAATCCAGCTGACGATTATGCATCCAGAATCTATCATCTGCTTCGCACAAGAACAATTCGTAAATTGACAATTCGTAAAAATGCCCGTTGCTGTACAAGAACAAAACCCAGTCGAGACCATCAAAGCGGCTCTGACCAAGGTCAGTGTGACCGAAACCAACGAATCGTTTGACCTTCGATCGTACTCCCATTTCGATGCAACTCCAAGCATAGGCACCGAGTTCCGAGCATACTCTCCCAACGGCAAACCGACACTGTCTATCAGAGATATCTTGGGTAATACGGAGAGAGAAAAGGCTCTCGGACGATTGGTGTGAGTAATTATCTTATCTGCAAGTGACAAAGATGACTGATTGTTATTGTAGTTCCGAGCGGGGAGTCGTATTCTTTCGAGATGCAGTCATTTCGCCAGATGAACAGACTAAACTCGTCGAATCTCTGGGTAGACTTGGAGGCAAACCTTCGACCAGCAAGCTCCACGTTCATCCCCTCACTCTGGGTGGAAGTGAACTCGGTGATGAAATTAGCATGATCTCAAACAAATACATCTTTGACAATCATTTCAAGCGTGATGACTTTACTGTCTTGAAGAGGAAATTTCACGCCTATCTATGGGTAAGTCCGGCATCCGGTATTCGCATTGCGATGTTATTGCTGACCAACATCTTCGACACTCCTTGTGCAGCACTCCGATATAACATTCGAACCTGTGCCATCAGACTACGCTTCCCTCCAAATTCGTAAGCTGCCCAAGGTCGGTGGTGATACACTGTGGGCTTCGGCATATGAAGCATATGATCGATTATCTCCAGCCTACAAGTCACTCCTGGAAGGTTTGACTGCAACCCATATAGGACAAGGTTTCATCGATATCGCTAGAAAGCAAAACACCACTCTTCGAGAGCCCAGAGGAGCACCAGAGAATGTGGGACAACATCTCTCAACTGTTCACCCCGTGATCAGAACCAATCCTGTCACCGGTTGGAAGGGTTTATTCGTCAACAGAGGCTTCACAAAGAAAATCAACGAGTTGACGCAACATGAATCTGATAATCTCCTGGACTTCTTGTTCGAGCATATCTCAGCTGTGAGTGGCTAGCTGGCTGTCATCACCCTGCTGACAGGCTTTTTCGATCCATAGAACCACGATTTACAAGTTAGATTCAGATGGGAGGAGAACAATTTGGCTATTTGGGATAACAGATCGACATTCCGTAAGTTCTTCCACATATTCACTGGGACCAGCGTACACGGCACTAACACAAGCACACCGCAGACTCGGCTACTGAAGATCTGGACAATGTCGAGAGAGTTGGAACTCGATCGGTCAGTTTGGGCGAGAAACCATACCTAGACCCTAAGTCCACAGGCAGAAGAGAGGCTCTTCTCAAAGCTCAGTCTCAGTGATTGGACGAGTAGGGGTGTATGTATGTAGCGTAGAGATCCGGACATCCTTACGGCGTTATAATTGTATCATGCATGATGATATGAATATCGCATCGCTTTGTATGTATGGACGCTGGATGAGGATGCGACTTCGGCTCTTTTTCCGGTCAAAGGATGTGCAATCATAACTCAGAGATGTCTCAGTTAGCCGAAGCTTAATGTTAGTCACCTCACCTCAACAATATGTTTTCCCATTCAATGTCATCTCAAGAGTCCTGCTTCTTCATCTGCTTCAAGAGTTCTTCCCGTAATTGTCCAAACTCGTCATGAATTTTGCATACACCAACCAAGCTAGGAGATCGTCCAAAACGAAAATCCCGAGTAGCGGGAAATACGTTTCCTGTGAGTCCGCCTTTGCTCACCTTCTGCTGTGCTCATCACCCATCCTGTCCCAGACGGAAGTCGCTGACTCCACCTCTCCACGTAAACAGACAGAACCAAGGGCAACCCTCGACCTATCGTTGGTCTGCTGGACCCTTCATCTACGACCGTCACTCCGCTAAGATTCCCCGATAACTCTCCTGTTAGATCAATTCATCATCTCATCGAAGAGTGGGACAAGGTCCATGAGACGCTCATACCAGGTACACCAGTGGAGAACGTTGATGATGTGGTCATTCTGGCTCCGCTCAGAGGAAGAGATGTGATCTGTGTAGGGAAGAACTACAAGGAGCACGCTGAGTAAGTCAACCTGTTGTCACAGCGGGCCCCAGTGTCGCTGCGAAGTGTCATCAAACACACCCTAGAGAAGGTGCGAATCATAGAAGATGACATGCTCTCAAGATGGGCATGGTGAAATGTAGCTGATAGAACATCCACGAGTGTAGGGAATTCCACAGCAGCGGCTATGACAAGAGTGACACCAAAGCACAGCCTGATTTCCCGGGTGAGTAGGGAATCTATATCTTTAAACTCAGGCTATTCCTTCTGGCTAGTCCATGTCGTACAATATGGATGAGCTGATCTGGATACCAAACACAGTGATCTTCACCAAACGAGCGTCATCCATCATCGGTAACGGTTCTCATATCTATCCCCATCCCAACATCACTAATTCAGTCGATTACGAAGGAGAACTTGCGATCATTATCGGTAGAGGTGGTATTGGGATCAAAAAGGAAGATGCCTGGGCTCATGTTTGGGGTGCAACCATCGTGAATGATGTGAGTGGCCGTGCTATTTTTGATCCCTGTTCATCCTTGTAGAAACTGTCCATCGTAACAATCATATCTTTGCCGTACAGAATCTTCCAAACACTTCGATCCCATGCTAACATATCCCCTCATCCAGGTCACCGCCAGAGACAGACAAAGGGATCACAAACAATTTTATATCGGCAAATCTCTGGACACGTTCTGCCCTATGGGACCATGGGCTGTACATGGTGAGTCAAATTATCATTGCTTCATCTCCTAGTTCACACTGTGACGCTGATGCACAATATTCAGCTTCCAACCTCGACTTCAAGAACATGCACCTGACCACTAAGCTCAACGGCAACGTGGTGCAATCCCAGAACACCTCGGAATTGCTCTTTGATATTCCTACCTTGATCGAAACCATATCGATGGGAACCACGCTCCAACCTGGGGATGTCATTGCTACGGGCACGCCGGCAGGTGTATGTCTCTCAACGGGCGTTTTCTTGAAAGACGGTGATGTGGTCGAGATTGAAATTACAGGTATCGGAAAATTGAGAAACAAGGTAGTAGATAGAGGACGAGCACCTGATTGTGCTCCGGTAAGACAGAGCTAGATGCAGATAAGGTAGATGAATCTAGACATAAGAGGAGGACTGTACAAGCTACGATTATGTATGAAGTCAACCTACTGCGATTTCGTATCAATCTTCTCATGAATGGCTAATCGAGGATTTGGCCGGTATCGGGAAGAACGGAAGGAGACCGCCAGAAGTCAGCTTGATAGGCTCTCTACCTAGCCTCAGAGTCTCTAGGTTGTTTTGTTCTTCTGACACCACTCTACTGCACCTGATGTCCCTACTCGGGGATACACACCTGACATTGCTGCCCAGTTGGACATCGAAAAGTCTGCTGGGAGGGAGAGCGAGAGGGGGACAGACAGGGTAGTTTACGTAATGTTCCGCGATGCATGGAGTGATGATGAAATTGGAAATGAGGATGAGGATCGAGTTGAATCTATTCCTCATCGTTCATCTACTTTCTCTTCTTCATCTTCCTGCATACCCACACAAGATATCATCAAAAATGGCTACCGCTGCTAGGTTTCTCTCTACTGCACGACTCGCTCGGCCGTCAATCGCTGTGAGTCTCAAGTCAGTTGAAGCAATCTCGTCATAGGAGCTGTCATTAATCGGAAATCAAGGCCAACGTAGCTCGTCAGTCCAGAGGTTATGCTTCTGCCGCTGGAGCAGGTGGTCCAAGTAAGTCGAGTCACTCCATACATGCGCCTGAGTGTCCTGAGTGTGGTTCATTCGCTGACTCCTCGTTAGACTATGGTCTGATTTTCTCCCTTGCTGGTGTTGTGGGTGAAAGTTCCTTTTCGTTCTGTGGGTGATCCAGCTAATTCGATTCCTTCTAGACCGGTCTCGGTGCTTATGCCTATCTTCAATACAACCCTGGTAAGGACTTCTTCATATGACTGCTTCCTATCAGGTACTGATCCTTCGTATCGGACACAGCTGCCAAGGCCGAAATTTCCGCTAAAGCGCATGAACTCGAAGCTAAGGCTGAACAGAAGATCAACGGTGTACAGTCCGAAGTAGATGCTGCTGACCAGGGTACCGGTTCTTATGCTGCTCTTATCAAGTGAGTAACATACATATATCACACATAGATCTGCTTACCTGTATCACCGCTCTGTTCGACTGATCTGATATTTTTGATTCAACCTTGCTATCGCTAGGGACTCATGGACCCCTTTCACTCTCACCAAAGTCGCACCATACAACCACAACTCCGCAGTTTACACTTTCTCATTCGGTGAAGATGGCAAAGACAAAGTCTCTGGTGCCGAGGTCGCCAGTGCTCTGTTAGTCAGGTCTCCTCAAGGTGAAGGCGAGATCAAGGATGATAAGGGTAAACCAGTCATCAGGTGAGCATCATCTTCCATCGAGCCATGAATGTCAAAGGGACTGATATAATCGCACAGACCTTACACTCCCGTTTCTTCCAACGAACAGAAAGGTTCTATTGATCTGTTGATCAAGGAGTACAAGGTGAGTGGGCGGCCTGCATCTGCGCCGCGTCCTTGTAAATCAGGTCGTCTGCTTAAGCGTGGACCCTATGCTTCGATGCGAACTATAACCCATTGTCGATTCCTGGCTGACGGACTGATGTTGTACACGCAGGATGGTAAACTTACCCCCTTCATCTCGTCTTTGCAACCCGGTCAACAACTCCTCTTCAAAGGTCCTATCCTTAAGTTCAAGTATGAACCCAACACCTTTGATCGAGGATTGGCTGTCGCTGGTGGAAGTGGTATCACCCCCATGTATCAACTCATCACTCACTCCTTGAACATCCCCGATGATAAGACAAAATGGACTTTGGTGTTCTCCAACGTTACTGAGAAGGATATCTGTGAGTGGTCGAGCGCTTGAGGTCAATTGCCTCGAAGCAAACTGATTTGCTAACTCTGTCCAATGTCAACAGTACTTCGAAAGGAATGGGACGAACTCGCCAGGCAACACCCTGATAGGCTTGAGGTAAAATACGTTCTTGATAAGGGTCCTTGGGGCTGGAAAGGTGAGTGATTCTGGCGTCTCTTGATGGAATTTGCGAATCATATGTACAGTCGCTATACCCCGGCGCTCGTCTAGCTATCATTTCACTTTCTCGTTGAGCGGCTACTCTTTTCTCTCCAGGTGGTGACCCTGTCAATCAGATGACACTGACTCGTGATTCTTGCCTTAGGTGAAACCGGATTCGTCACCCCAACCATGATTTCGAAGCTCTTCCCCCGATCGCCCGACTCAAACGAGAAAGTTCGAGCCTTTGTCTGCGGTCCTCCACCTCAAGTCAAGTCTCTTGCTGGACCCAAAGACGGACCCAGACAAGGTGAATTGCAAGGTGCCTTCAAGGAGTTAGGTTATACCGCCGACGAAGTCTTCAAGTTCTAGATGTCTTTAGATTATTAGAATGCTTAGATATATACAAGGTTGCTGACACGGATAGAAGGGCGCTATTTGGGGTAAAATCCGAGACGGATATACTCTCTCATCGTTGTGAGATGTATTTCGATGCTTCTTTGTCCAAATGTCTTGCTTGCCATGCATTGCAAGTTTGCCAACCGATTGATCCATGATGGCATCCTTGGATCCGTTTGACCATCGTTGTTCGGTTCAGGTGCTTCGTAAATTATGAATGATCGCAGAGGGATGCTCAACGAGTGGTGCACAGGCGTGCATGTGATATTGGTCCAAACATGCAATACAATTATACGTAAACTTATTCTCTATATATCTAATCCATCCTGAGAAGCACAATCCAGATGAGGTTTATAATCAATTCATATTTCTACCGCTGGTCCACCACCTGTCTTAGCAGTTTCCTCCTTCGACAATTTCAGTTGATCGATCGACGCAGTGATAGAATCAGTCTCGCCGTCGTGGTTCCATCCTGGTAGATCAGCCAGATCCCTAGCGGCGGCTGCTCTTCTGGACTTCAAAGCGTCTCCTGATCCAGGTCTCCATTTCCATGAATCCTTCAACTCCTTGGATAGTGTACCTTCGATGAGCTCAACGACGTATTTACCGATGTTGGGTAACAGTTTGAATGAATGTCTATAAGGGTATAGCTTTGACTTTCAGCAGAAGCGAGGGATGAATGAGGCCATTCGTCTGTGCAAGTCAACAATGAACATGTAACACTCACCCAGAATCACCTGTAGCTAAGATGAAGTTCTTCCATTTAGGATGTTCACATATCAACAAATTCGCATCGGCAGTATCGGTACACCAACACAAAGCTTGGTTGAATCGCTTCTTGTTCTTAAATCTAGGCAAGAAAGCGTCGACGGCTCTACCTATACTGGCTTCTGATTCTAATGGGATGGTATCGGTAAGGTGTTTAGCGTGAGATCGAGGGACGGAAACCTTCTTGGGTGACGAAGCTCCATAGGGTTGATGCTGCTTGAATCGGGTGAATCCTGGAAATTCGTCACAGACTTTGATGATACCGTATCTGAAGGAGGAACGGGATGAGCTATCGGCACGGTAAGAGTCAGAGATACTATCAGAGCTAACTCACTCGTTAGGCTCGAAAAAAAATCCCAAATCGCCGTTGTAGACCACTGGTGTATCCTTGAATTCTGCTGCTTCTTCCGGTGTCAATTGCATATGAGCGTAAACCCAGGCCTGGAAAGTGATACAGTCAGCAGTTGCTGTTCGCAAGCTGGAGCTTGAACAGTAGATGATCGCACTCACCTTTGACACACATTGATCCTCCAAATCTACCAGAGTTGGACTCCAAGCTCCAGCAGCCAGCACCACTTTATCTGCATGATACTTTGTTCCGTCGACTGTCTCTACGCCGACACACGTTGTACGATCTTCGGCGAAAAGAGGGGCTTTGAACGAGCCAGCACTACCACAGAGAAGTGTAAGCATGTGTTTGGCTTGAAGGTCACCGGCCAAAGCCAGGGAGTCAAGTTACTTACCCTCCGAATCCAAATTTTACGCCCTCTTTCTTCAAAACTTCTGCTATACTATTGATGGCTTTAGCTGCAGCCAGCCATCCTCCGTCCGATGACCACACAGCTTTCCAGCCCTGACAGAGGGGTGAGTACGAGTTTACGTGAGTGATACAATCGACTGACTCACCTTGATCTGCTCTCGATCTAACAGAGGCATTTTCTTCAATATCTCCTCCTCGCTGTCCAACCATTCTGTTGTCTTCTCAAGTCTTACACCAGCGTTGACAGAAGTTTCGTAAGCTTCTTTGAGCGATTTGATCTCTCCTGGAGTATGTCCGCAGTCGAGCTACACATCTCAAATGTCACCTTTGCTTCAGGGAGCTCGTCGATCTTCATTTCCACTCACTCGTCCCGTGTTATGGAAGTAGGGCTTGAACACTTCATCGTTCAACCACATATCCCTAGCTTCCATGCTCAGCTGTATATCGGCTGGGTTCCTCAAGCGGATACCCATGATCTTATTCAAGTCATTCCCTGCCGATTGAGCAGATGGGATCTCATACGTATCCAGGACAGTGATGTTGGAAGGTGTATAACCATTTCGTAATAAGTGAAGGGCAGTAGAAGATCCGATCGTCCCTGCACCTCCCACCACCACGACCTTAGCGTCTTTCTTTGATGATGAGGGAGACATTATAGCTGGATGATTGTGATGCTGCTGATGCTTACGAACATGATCAAAAGAAGAGTCAAACAAGTTACCATATACTGCTGCACTTATAAGAGATAACAGATCAACCCAAAATGCCAGTGAATCGGAAATGGGTTTCCATAGACTCCGTGGTATCGGTCAATTCAAGTGTCTCCCAGGTGCGACTCATTCCGTCACGTGAGTGATACTTTCAACTTCCCAAATGATCGCGATCGCCCTGCGAGACATGAGGGGATGAATATATGCATGCTCTTGTTGTTTGAGTGGTCCCAGTGTTCCATACGTGTGTTGTGTGTGTCTCTGTGTGCGCATCCGTGTATCGATCGATTGATGCATCAAATCAGGTACAGGGATTAGATCACGCCAACACTACAGCCGAAAAAAATGGGAAGCTACTGCAGATTCATGGGTTTCCCTACTCAAGCATAGTGTTCTTCATCCTGCAATGCGATTCGTAGTTCCATCGCCCCTCGAGCGATTGGTGGGGCAATACCTACATCCGTTAATAGAAGAACAACAGTGATAGTGACTGTCTCTGTCAACTGGTTTGGCCTCCCATGGAGGGGATTCACAAACGAATGAGATTAGCCGAGGGTACTTTGGGAAATCCAGTAGACATCGGACCGGATTGCCAATGACGATTCAGGTTCACAGATTAAACTCACCGCCAACACGGACTTCTTATTAGGAAAAAGACTTGCATCCGAGCTGACGGATAGGCTCGATACGAGACCTTTTGTTTTTCCTCTCGATTCACCCCCCAGCCCATGTGACGGGGACTCCAAGGAGGTATCGTTCAGAGATAGCGGCAGAAGAATGGGTCCGGTACCAAGGAGAGATAAAGAAGTAGTAGATAAAGCGCTCACGCAGAGAGAAGATAAATGAAAAAATATATAAACTGAGCCGAGAATTCTTCGACTTCCCACTTTTTTTCCCATTGGCAATCCTGAACTTCTCGACGAATCACTCCAAACATAATGGCCGAACTCGACGCTGCATCTCCTAACACCCGACCGGGTGGCAACGATGACAACCTACGAATCAAAGAAGTGGGCAACCCTTCTCACAACGCTCACAATGCGGACGAGTTCGATATGGTAGCTTATCAGAACGAGGTACCGTTATGGAAGAGGATCCACCAACACAGTCTGACACAGATGTTGCTCATGAGTGTCCAAGCCTTCTGTGGTCCTGCCATGGCGGACGCTATTGCCGGCCTCGGCGGGGGCGGGCTGGCAACTCCACAAACTTCGAACATTGCGTGAGTCAAGAGTGTCCCTCTTCGAGCCTTGTGTATCTGATCGTTCTCCCGTGATCACCTAGTACCTCCATCAACTACGCATGTTTGGCTATCACTTGTCTTTTCGGTGGTCCCATTGTGAATCGACTCGGTACGAAATGGGCCTTGGTCCTCGGTGCTATGTCTTTCCCTATCCGAGGTGCTTCCTATTACTGCAACAGTAAATTCGGTGTGCAATGGGTACGTTCTGCATCTTCCCATAAGCCCCAGCACCTCATCAGCTCAAGCTGACTTTCCCGTCAATCTGATTTTGCAGTTCTTAATCTTTGGTGCTTTCATCACCGGAACAGGAAGCGGATGTTGGTATGTTGCCGAATCAGGTACGATCATGTCCATCGCTCCCAGTGGGGCTAGAGGAAAATATCTCGCTCTTTGGCTCGTGGCCAGAAATCTTGGTCAATTGATTGGAGGTGCTATCAACTTGTCCAAGAATCACAAAGCTGGAGCCACCGGAGGGGTAACTCCAGATACATACATCGCTTTCTTGATTATTGAAAGTCTTGCGTGAGTGATTCAACCTCTGCTGGGTCTTTCCGACCATAGTGAAATGCTATACTGACCATTGTCGATATTGTTCAGCTTCCCATTCGCCTGGCTCATCAGTCCTCTACACAATGTTGTAAGATCGGATGGTACGAAAGTCAGAGTTTCCGAGAAACTCTCTACCAAAGCCGAATTCAAGTTGATCAAGATTACAATGACTTCGAAACTCATCTTGCTCTCAGCTCTTTGGGCCGTCTGGTCTTTCTTCTACAGGTGAGCAAGTATGACCATCGAGTCAGTATAGGTATTCTGAAGCTAATTTCATGCAATTCAATCGAAAGTGGTACTTGGTCGACCTACCTGGGTACATACTTCAGCGTCAGATCCCGAGCTCTCTCGTCTCTGATCTCACCTTCTTCTGCATGTAAGTCGTCGAATGATCTGATTCCCCTTAGTCACACACTGACGTCTCGATGTTAACCTAGTATCGGTTGCTTCGGTCTCGGTTTCATCCTCGATATGAAGAAAGTCAGTCAGCGACGAAGAGCTCAATTGGGTCTTTTCACCGTGCTCATACTCAACATGGGCGTGTATATCTGGACAATCGTCATGCAAGTCAAGTTCAACAAGCATCATCCTGGTAAAATCGATTGGGTGGACAAGTTATACCCCTCTGCCTTTTTGCCTTACTTCTTTGTCCAGACCACCGGTCCATTATCGCAATCATACATGTACTGGTTACTTTCTTCTTTCGCCACCGATGCTCAAGCCAATGTACGAAATGGTGCTGCCTTCAGATGTTTGGAAGCGGTCGGTCAAGCGATATCATACGGTATGAACACCCAGATCAAGACTTCCCCATTGATCGGTTTCTGCGTTACGTTCGGTTTGATGGCTGCGGCGATGGGTCCCATGATCCTCCTGGTCAACTCGACTCCCAACGAGATCCCCGCGGATGCTTTAGACAAAGAAGAACACGAGAAGGAAGTCCAACAACTCCAACAAAAGGATCTAGCTGAGAAGGAAGAGGACGTCAACTATTCGGTAAACCGAGTTTAGATGAACATGACCATACCACTTTCTTTGACGATTCGCTCTTTTATTGCTAGTGAGATATTTGGAGATGAAGAGGGACTGTTCGCATAATTTGTAAGGACATAGATCTACAATTGATCCTCCGGGTGCTGCTATTTTTCGTTGTTACGCTTTTGGTTCGATGCTTTTTCGGTCATGATACAGAATGTCATTGTTTCTGATTCCTAATCGGCATAAATGTATATGATCCCATATCAGCTTGCAGCGTCTCATGTTTTCTTGTTGCGTATACGCTTACCTCAACAACACTAAAACCGCCAGGTATTCATGTTACCCTTTCGACTAGATTGAACAGATCATTGTTTATCCGATGAGCTGACTTGGTCATAAGTTCCTCCTGCATACCACGTTTCAGCATATCTTCTAGCTCATTTGCTTGTGCTTCTATGTCCTCCGCACCTTCCCATTGGGGTATCGAGCCAATCGCATCTCGGAGCTCGTACTTTGTGATCTGTGACTCAAGGAGCTCATCAAAAATATCTCCCTTCTGACGGGTTAGGTCAAGCAAAGCTTCTCGAAGCTGTTCCTTCCTTTTTTGAAATACAACTCCACCCATATCCGGACATTTTGCATGTCTACTAAATTCTACCACGATCTTCTTCAACCCTTTCCTCGGGGCGGGAAGTAGCAGTGGTTGAAGATGCACATTCTCGATATACATCTCTTTGATAGATGGGAAAAGAGCAATCAGGGATTGGATAGACTTAGCAAGTCTTCCAGTTAAATCCATGTCTCGTTGGTCCAGTATGCTAGAAGGATATTTGAACCTTATTGTACGAAGTTGGCCGGCTGAGTGACCCAGATCGACCAAAAAGGAGACTGTGTCAGGTGACTGATCTCGGATCCCCTCGGAAGAACTCGAAGAGAGGTGCAAAGCGATATCTTGCAGGATGAAGGAAGAGAATGTGAGCTCGGTAAGCTGAGGTAGAAAGGGGGGCTTTGTATGAGCCACCCTGGGGAGATTGTTACTCGTTCTTTCATCTATCCCACTCCGGATCCAAGCACTCAGGGTAGGGATGTTGGGCATGCGATTTTGCATAGGATACTTCACCAATGTCAGGTTCTGTATCAGAGACAGATCGTATAATTTCCTTTTCACATGACCGGAACTTGAAAAGCTGAAGCCTGTTTCGATAGCCGCTATTTCGTAGGTCTCGAATGAGCGGTGGTGATTATACAGGTTGATCAGGTGAGAGACTGGTACCTGGCTCGATGACACGAGTACAGGAGATGCTAGGGAATATGAGGATTTGGAGACCTGCCTGAACGAGGATAATGTCTTCATAGATCCGGCTTCTTGGAGATTTTGGAAAATGAGAATGAGTATTTCAGGTGGGAGAATGGGCGGCTGAGTGCTGGTGAGCATGATTGAGAGTGTACTTCTGAAGCATTGAGAGGAGAAGATATGGATGATAGCTGTTCAAGACATTATACGTGTGTGAGATTTAGTCGTCTGGGAAGAAGCCAATCTGTCGGTCTTTCGGTCATCGCTATACAACACACAGCACACAGCATGCAGCAACGCGCATACTTGTACATGACTCTGGGTCGACTCGAAGTCATGTCAGGCGATGAACTAAGGTCCCCAGTGAATTGGATGATCCAGTCAAAGCTGTGTTGAGTCTATAGGGACTGCTGACTCGAAAGATCTGTTTCACGCGTACGAATACAACATAGATTGGTACGACGTGTGTTAACGGGGAGTGACATGCCAGTGATCAGGCAGCACTCCCATGATATCATTTTAACGATGGCCCATCGTACTCCCCACTTTCAAAGCTTCGAATTGCCCACATGCGGTCTGCATGAGTAGGTTCTAGACAAGACAACCTTATCCTTGAGCAAATGCCAGTACCTGCTCAACATCACACGAGGCTTTGGCCTTTGTTTTCGGAAATACCACGTGAAAAAGAGGAGACAGCTATATGAGAATCAGCCGTTATGGATGGCCATTATATAAATATATCTGAGTGAATCACTGTTCAGATCCAGCAGTGCGATCACAGTCATACATGAATTACTTTCTGGTGACAGCGTCTACTGGACCGGAAAGGGTCATCCGACAAACTGGCTCGTATGATTACCCAGGGCGTTGCTCTCCGTAAGCTTCCGAAGACGTTATGCATCTGATCGGATCGCAGGTCCCTCCTCTTCGGTAGTGTCCTGACCTCGCTTAGAGGCTTGACCTGAAGATGGGATGGTAGGTAGGGATTAATAGATCTAATCTGATAAAAGACGGTGGGTGCTATATCAATCAAGTAGATTGTTCGGCCGGTTTACGTTGACATCGCATCACATAATCACATCGGCCGATTTCATCTTTCACCACCTTCATCTTCATCTCCTTGTTGAGATACAAACCTGGTATATATAGCATGTCAAGATGGGGAGGGGGCACAGGGGATCACTACCCCTATTTACCTCCTCATCCGGCTCTGCATACAGAACTCGACCTCGACATCATGCCCATAGCGATCCCCCTTGACACCTTGTCCATCCACCCACTCCCTCTTAAAAAGGTCATTCCCTTTCCACCTCGTATATCGAAAGATCCTTTACCCGTTGATATCATACGTCGGATATCCTCCAATCTCGCTCAAGATGGGTATCTCGGAACGGTAGCACGTATACATAGTTGCTCGAAAGAGGTATACACCGCTATCACGCCTATACTCTACGAATCACTTCACATCAAGAAGGGTAGATCAGATCATCTACTGTCAGTTGTCCCTCTGCAAGACCCTGTTGTCAATAGCGTACAACATGATCCACTCGTTGATGATACCTTCTTCACCTTGTCAGAGTCAACCACCCGACGCTTAGCGGCTTTCCAACATGTTCGTCACTTGATCATCCACTCATTACCCTCTGATATCCTCTCCAATCAATTCTCGACATCCATCGAATCGTTATCATCATTAGCATTTCCCAAATTATCCTCTGTCCAATTGCTCCCCACAGCTACCGACGAAATCCGTTCCTGGTCCCCACCGACGTACGATCGACCTCGTAATCCCCCTTTCCTCGAGACCCTCGTTACCACCTGTCAACCCACCCAATTATGTATATCATTCCCTATCGTGTTATCTGAGAATTGGGAATTACATCGTGATTTGACCGTGTCAGGTCAGTATCAATTCATCTCACGTATCGCCAAACTACATCAAGATGGATTATGGAAGGATAGTCTGAAAGTATTCAACGTCCATAATATCGTTCATCAGGTTTTACCTTCTTTACCCAGCGTGATCAACAACTATCATTTCGGATCGCATATCACAGGGTCTATCACTCGACCAATCATTCATCCACCAGGTGTCCAATCGGTGTATATACCAGGTATTCAGTGGTCCTATAGGGCATGGCAAATTGGTAAATTGATCAAAAACCTGTTCCCATCCGGTACTACCAACGCACCTGAGATAATCCAAAAGACAAGATGGAACTTTATCAATGTCAAAGGACATATCTTGACCAAGATGTTCAGAGATGATGACGATGAATCTGGAGTGGGTCACGATGAAGTGATGGATCTGATCAGGAACGCGGTGAAAGTTGGATTACCACAGGATTTACCACTCAGAGAAGGGTTTGATAAAGAGTTGGTGAATGACGTTTTGGATGCTATCGCGTATGAGGATAAAGGGGAGTGTGAGGTCTGTCACTGTGAGTGAAACTTTCTTTCGTACCTTCTCTTATCGAAACCAAGGACCGGTATATCGCGCTATCTGTCTATTGCACATAAGTCTCACTTGTTCACCTTTTGACCACGTTGAGGTCTTTCTTGACTTGCGATGGGCTGACCCTTGTCATTCCCATCTTTAGCCTCACCCCGATCCGTCCCTCAGGTATCGGACATCCGTGATATCTCTTGACATTGTGACGAGTGTGGGAAGTACCATACCGACCGTTATGTGCCCTCTGAATGTAAAAGATGGGATGAAATGTATTACACGAGGGTGTTACCAATAGATATCCGATGGATACCACGAGACAAGCACGACAACGGAGCTTAGATCTTGATAGAATAGCATGGATTTAGCATAGTCATAATGAGGAAGACACCTTCATATCACAATACCATCATAGCAGAACCATGCATCTTTTATAGTCAGTCATACGAACGATTCTGTAGTCTTTCCAAATCGTATTTACTTGCACTGGGTGGTCCACGGTGAACTGGATGACTGGTATTGAGGAGGAACTTAGGGGAAATGGTATAGCTTATTGAAGGTAAATCAGCAGACCAACATCCTTGCACTCTGTTGTGTCACTAATGATACTGGTCATGTACACTAGAGAGTGGGAGTCTTGCTGCCGTCGTCGGTCGGTGAATCAGATGAAAGGACAGCACAAGACGAGAAAATCATCCTGTAAATCCCTGTGTCCTTCGTTCCATGACATGATGGGCAAGAATTTTGGTCGCTATAGATATTTCGTCTTTCCCTACCTGCTTGCATAAGGCTCTTCAGAATGCATACAAGGTGGGCATAGTGCCCTTGAAGATGAATGGTAGTGAGATGAATATCTGAATAATCTGTGTATACGCCACAATCGAATCGAGTGCAAGTGATCGTCATCTGTTGAATCCAAAAAAAAGTTGGATGTGAGTGACCATTTCCCTTTTTTCCCCTTTCTTCTCGTCCAACCTTCTTCTTCATTCTGCATTATCAGCCATACGTATCGAACCAAACCATGTCGGAAGAGCACAATGAGATGCATAGCAGCCTGTCAGAGATCATCACAGGTGTAGAATCAAATGTAGCTTCAACCTCCTCTTCAGCATCATCTTCTTCCTTCAACGATGATATAACTCCTTTCCCTTCTCCCGTGCTATCCGCCACTTCCCTAGCAGGCTTGTCATGTGAGTGATCTTCTCTTGCAGTAGTAGGATGTAGCTTATTAGGTGTCTTCGACCTCATAGTATCCTCCGATGGTGAATTGGAACCGGAAGTAGACGATTCAAAGATCGTAACCGAGGAAGACAAGCAGAAGGCATTAGAGTTGAAAGCAGAGGCTAACAAGGCTTTTGGAGGTGAGTGAGACCATCCCAGATCAATATGTCGTACGACCAATGTAAGGTAGTCTAGCTAAGTGAGGTATCATATCTCAGCAAAGGATTTCAACAAGTCTATTGACCTGTACACTCAAGCGATAGCTCTCAACCCTAAAGATAGTACATTCTGGAATAATAGAGCAATGAGTAAGGCCAAGATGGAGGAACATGGTGCTGCTATAGCGGATGCTAGTGAGTCTGGCTTGTTGCCCTTGTAGTCACCATTATCTGTTTGATCTCAGTCCCTCAACTGATCGCATGCTGAATGTTCACTCTGCTTCCTCAACGCTTAGCCAAAGCGATTGAGCTTAACCCCAATTACTCCAAGGCGTACTTCAGACGTGGTCAATCTTACCTTGCCATTCTCAGACCCACGGACGCTGTACCAGACTTCAAGAAGGCCATCTCGGTCGATCCGACGAATAAAGCTGCAAGAGAACAGTTGCAGTTGACAGTGAAGCTGATCAGGAAGATCGAGTTTGAAAAGGTGAGTCGATCATACCTGGTCTGGTCACATCAAATTGCGGTAGACACGGAAGTCATGGAAGATATGGAGGTATATTACATCGATGTCCCTTATCGTAGTCATCGTGTTTGCAATATGAAACCTGAAGTATCCGGTTGAGATATAACGCTGACCCTTACCCACTCCCAAGGCTATATCAGTTGGTGAAACCGAAACGGCCTCTTCCAAATGTCTTTCCCTGATTTCCTCCGGAGCATGTACACTCGATATCAACACCGCCAAACCTGATTTCCCACTGCCTATCATCCCCAGCGACCCCAACGGTCGATATAAGCCTACAGAGGAATTCGTAAAAGGGATGATCGAGTCATTTAAGAATGGTGGGAAAGTACCTAAACGAATAGCCTGGGAGATCATTCTGGGTTGTAGGAATGTGATAGAGAAGGAGAGTACGTTGGTGGAGATCAGTATACCGAAGGGAGTGACGTGTGATATCATTGGAGATAGTGAGTTGAGCTCTTCTTTCCCTTCTGCATTTCGCCTTCCGACGCTGATCTATGCCATCAGCTCATGGTCAATTCTTCGATGTACATAATTTACTGTCTATGACTACACATCCTAGCGAGTCTCACTACATGATCTTCAACGGTAAGTCAGTCTTTCCAGAGTGATATAGAGCACCGCAGCTGATATCGCCCGTAAAAGGTGATCTCGTCGATCGTGGATCATGGTCCGTGGAAGTCGCTCTCACTGTATTTGCATACAAATGGTTATACCCGGATTATGTATTCATAAATCGTGGTAATCACGAAACTAATGGTAAGATGCTTAAGACAATGTAGATTGTGATCTACTTCCGGCTGATCATTGATTACCTATATTTTGCAGATATGAACAAAGTGTACGGATTTGAGGGAGAATGTAAAGCCAAATTGGGAGAGATGACTTTCAAGTTGTTTGCGGACGTTTTCACTTCGTGTGAGTCATCACAGTCAATGTACCCTGACACAACACTTGCAATTTGACGATACTGACTACTTCAATGCACTTTCAGTACCCCTCGCCGTCCTTGTGTCTGCTACCCAGCCACCCGCATCACCCAGATCAGAAGGATCTCAGCCTGCGATACTATCGGAAGGGAAAAGGAGGTTCTTCGTCTGCCATGGTGGTCCACCCGTCAGTAAAGATGGAGTGACACTGGATGAGGTTCGAAAGATAGATAGATTCGGTAGACAACCTGGACAAGAAGGTATCATGTGTGAGGTAAGTACGATTTCACGCTGTATGATATTTCTTCATGCGGATTACGGCTGATTGAACGGATGAAATGTTCTCCCCCCATACAGATGCTATGGACAGACCCTCAAGAACCCAACGGTCGTGGTCCCTCTAAGAGGGGTGTTGGATTAGGGTTTGGCCCTGATGTTACCAAGAGATGGTGTGAATTGAACAAAATAACGGCTGTCATACGGTCTCATGAAGTGAGGGCGGATGGTTATGCTATTGAACATGATGGACTGTGTATAACTGTTTTCAGTTGTCCCAACTATTGTGATTCGACTGGCAACAAGGTAAGCATATATCTCATCCTCTTCCTATGTGACAGATGGGCAGAGCTCACTTTTCACTCATCGCCTCCTAGGCCGCATACATCCGAATGCAATCGAATGGATCGTTATCATACCATCAGTTCGACGCCGTCCCTCATCCCGATGTCAAGCCCATGGCATACAGTTCCGGGTTCAACCTTGGAGGGTTCTAGTTGTAGGACTGCTGTAGTGCATTCATTCATGGATTGCTATATATCTATGCATGGTCTTGATGAGATGCATCTCATCTGCATCTCCATATGGCTGTATGCTACGTCATAACCCCCCTATGCCATGTGCCACACTCGGTGTATCGTGTATCCTAGATTCAGGGTAACAGCCCACTGGTCACTGTCACTGCGTTGTCATTGACTGACTGTCTATATATATATATATATCATCATCATCATCCTCATCTATGTCCTCATCCATCTCATCTATCTGATGGAGACACCCACGTTGTATTCCTACCCTGTAACACCTAGATACTCACTCGCCCTCCCATCATGCAGCCCAACCAATGGCAGCAACAGCAGTTCTCATACCCTTCCTTCCAGCAACCCCAACCGACCGGTGCACCACAAGGTCAAGGTGGGTTCGGCGGTAACAATGTCAACCCTTCTTTCCTCTCCACCCAGCCTACAGGATATCCAGGTCAGCAGCAGCAACTACAACCCATGCAGACTGGATATCAACCCCAACAACCTCAACGGACAGGTATGATGGGTGGGATTAGTCAAGGTAATACCGGCAACAACTATTCATTCCTCAATCAGCCACCTCCTTCCAACTCATCGTTCCGATCCAACAATCTCACCTCTCAGATGACTGGATATCCCGGTGGGGGAGCTAGTGGCCTCATGTCGCAGCAGACAGGATATCAACCCTCTGGTCTGATGTCTCAACCTACCGGTGCATCGGGATTGCTCTCTCAACCCACTGGATTGATGTCACAGCCTACTGGTATGGGTATGGGAATGGGTAGATTACAACCTCAAGCTACCGGTCTACCACACGATCCGAGATTACAGCAGATGATGCAGAGCTTCATGCCATCGAATATTAGTCAGGTGGGCAATACCATATCTCCTTTACTTTGGGGTTTACTGACAATCTATCCGTTGTAGCCCTTCGCACCGTCCGGGTTACCTCAATTCAATCAACCACAATCCCAACAACCACTCACCCAATCATTCCAATCTCTCTTACAGAACCCATCGGTCAATACACCTAAAGTACCTTGGACTCTATCTAGACAAGAGAAGAAGGATTATGATCAGATCTTTAGAGCTTGGGATACCAAAGGGGATGGGTTCATCTCCGGTGAGATGGCCAGGGAAGTGTTCGGACAAAGTGGGCTGGATCAGGATAACTTGATGAAAATCTGGTATGTCCAGCTTCTCGATCGCTTCCAAATCATCCGAAGCAGGCTTTGAACTGACTTACCTGTGGTATATCGTAGGAACCTATCGGACAAGGATAACAGAGGCAAACTCAACTTGCCTGAATTCCACGTTGCGATGGGTTTGATCTACAGAGGTGAGTCAATTCGATCTTATCCACATCGATAACTCTTGCTAGACCTATAAGAGCCGAACGCTGACTCGTGCCTTTCTTTCCTAGCCCTCAATGGAAACACTATCCCTGATGTTCTTCCCGAAGAACTTGTCCCCGCTTCCATGAGAGATATCGATACCACCGTCAACTTCATGAAGGATCTCTTGAAACACGAAGCATCCAGTCGATCCAACGCTTCTTCGCCTGGTTACGGAGGTAACAGTCCAGCTCCGACAGGTGCATCGAAAGACGCGTTGATGTACAAGCATTCTGATGAACGACCGTCCACCTACAAGCCTTCGTCAAGACATCTAGATAGGAAGTCGGTCAGATACGCTGGGGAAGATCCTGATGCTGAACTGAAAGATATCAGACGTAAACTCGAAAACACTTCTACCTTCTTAGAAAAATCCGCTGAGAAAAGTATTGAAGATGAAGAATTAGAAGAAGAGACTGAAGCTCTTCACTATAGAGTCAAGAGAATTCAAGAAGATATTGAATACACTTCCAAAGGTAGACGTACAGTTGAGAAAGATGAGGAGAGAAGAAAGCTCGAGAGGGAATTACTATACTTGATGCATGAGAAATTACCTGAACTCGAACGGAAACAAGAGAGAAGATTGGAAGAAAAAGCTATGGAGGAGAGAGCAGGTGTCAGAAGAAGAGATGAGAGGAATCAGACTCATGGTCGATACGATAACAGGGACAGAGACAGGAATAGGGATGATCATGATAGGTATAGAGGTACTTTCGATAGGGATAGAAGCAGAGAGCGGGATAGATATGACGATCGAGATCGATATGATCGTGATAGGCTAGGTAGTAGGGATAAGGACTATGATCGATATGACCGCGATCGACGAGGGTCATATGAAAGACCTAGATCACCTCCCTCTACCCGGTCACCCCCTCCGGCACCTCCTCCAGCGTCTGTTGCTGCGGCCGCCTCCGCTCCACCACCGCCGCCAGCACCCGCCCAAGCTGCCGCTCCTTCCACCAAGAACATGACTCCCGAAGAGCGAAAGGCTTATATCAGGGAACAAGCTCAGAAGAGGATCAACGATCGACTTCGTGCGCTAGGAGTGGAATCTGCTCCAGCTGAAGAGACGGTGGACACCAGTGTTCAAGATAGGTTGGAGAAGGAGAAGAAAGAAGCAGAGGAGAAATCTAAACAGGCCGAAGCTGAACAAGCTGCTCGAGATGAAGCTAGAAGAAAGAGACTAGCTGAAGCTGGTGGTCCCGCTCGTGAGGAAGAGAAATCCCAGACCTCAGCTCCACCTGCTCCCCCTTCACCTGCTGCACCTCTCAAATCAGCAATGAAAAAGCCGGCCGCCCCTCCACCCCGATCCAAGGTCGCACCTCCCCCACCTACTTCTAGACACCCCTCGACTCCAGCTGCGCCTGCCCCTCCACCATCTGCACCTAAAATAGTCGCCCCTCCCGAAGAAGATCCCGAAGAAGTCGAGTTACGACAGAGGGAAGAAGCCGCTGCCAAGGCCCGAGCTGACCGTAGAGCCAGATTGGAACAGCTTCAGCGAGAAGAAGAGGAAGAACGTAAGCAGGAGGAAGCTTTGTTAGCTGCCAGACAAAATAGAAGCAAAGCACCTAGTCCTGCTGTAATTGCACCTGCAACAGAGTCGGCACCACCTCCCCCCGCTCCACCTGTTCCTCCTGCGCCTGCACCTCCTTCTGAAACATCTTACAATCCATTCCGAAAACCAGGTGCCGCTCCTGGAGCTACCCCATCTCCTGCTGCTCCTGCAGGAGGTTTCAATCCTTTCTTCAAACCCTCTGCAGCTGTTTCCTCTGGCACCGCATCGCCAGCTGCCAAATCTCCTGAACCTGCTGCTTCTGCTCCTCCACCACCCCCGCCTCCAGCGCCTCCCGCTCCACCAGCTCAACCATCCAAGACCGCTTTCAGATCCCCTCCAAGTGAGCCAGAGTGGGAAGACATAACCGAAAAAGAAGCCGACTCCGACGACTCGTCCGACGACGAAACCTTCTCATCTAGAGTGGGTAGACAGGGTCTCGCTCAGGCTCTGTTCGGTAATATTTTGGGATCAGGTGGATCAAGTTCGCCTACCACCTCGAGACCTGGATCTACCACACCTGCTGCACCCGCCGCACCACCAGCACCTAAAGCTCCTTCAGCTGCGTTGTCCAACTTGGGCGGTGGAGATCCCGGTCAATCCAGAGGAGCATTGTTATCGGCCATTCAAGGTGGGGCTAGACTAAAGAAGACTCAGACGGTAGACAAGTCTGGTCCACCAGGTATAGGCAAAGTGATTGGTGATTCTGCTCCACCGTCACATATCAACGAACAACCTCGAGTTGTTTCTCCTCCTCCAGTACCTCACTCTCAAGAACAAGATGACGAGGATGATTTCCAAAGCAGTAGAAATGCGAATAGGCAAAGTGTAGACTGGTATGCTGGTTTGGCGGCTGACTCGACCCACCCTGCCGCTCAACATGCCGAGGAGTCTACATTGACTTCTACAAAAGAGGAAGAGGAGCCGACATCTAATGGTGGATTCGAGCAAGTCAAGGAGAATGGCGGTGAGGCTGATGGTCTGGATGAATTCGATCTATCCAAGAGTGCGTATACTAGTCACTGGATCGATACTTGTCCGACCTCGATCTCCAACGATTCGCTTGATAATACTGATACTCGTTCAAAGTGCTGATTTGCTCTTCGTCATTCTTAGCTCTCCGTGTTCGATCGCTCTACGAATTCGCCGGGACAAGAGATGTCGATCTCAGCTTCAAAGAGGACGTGGTGCTGGAGGCTCACCCGGCCAAAGATGCAAGCAGTGCTTGGTGGTACGGTACATTGGTCAAGGAAGGGAGTAAAGGATGGTTCCCCAAGGATTACGTTGAGGAATTACATGGTGAGTATGAAGTCACGCTTCCATCCATGGTCTTCACGTCAATATCTGACCACTTGTTCCATCAGTCACTCAAGCCAAAGCCTTGTTTGACTATCCCGCGGGCGAGGAAGACCAACTACCATTTACGGAGGGTGATGTACTAGAGATTGTCGATCAATCAGACCAAGATTGGTGGAAGACTGAGAAAGCAGGAGTCATATTCTTGGTACCTGCAAGTTACTTGGAGATTCAAGGTTAGTCATCGATCCCTCGCTCGCTTCATTATGATAATCATATGTTTACGAATAAAAACTTGGCTTTGTACGCAGGCTGAAACTGTATTTGATTTTTGCTCTTTCTTCTTGCTATTTTAATTGCTGTCTATACCCGAAAAATCACGGAAAATCCAAACAAAACACAATATTTCATGTTGGAAAATGATCTGTTATGCACAATAATCACGGTCCGATACTGCACGGTATGGTCTTATTTGCTCACTTGTCCTGAGTAGGCTCGGAATCCGAAGCCAAAGCTCCCACTGACCCTATCCTAGATATCACACCTCCACCTCAAGAACCCATCATCAAAGATACTGATAAAGTTGAACAGCTTGCTCCACAACCTACCCTATCCAGTGCCATACAACCTAGACCCACATCGATGCTATCTGTCACATCTTCAATCGGCAGATCCCCTTCTCTGTTGTCGGACGATGACGATGATTCGTCTTCTTCGGGCGACTCGGTCCTCTCATGGTGGTCATCGGACGAAGAAGGGTCAGACGTGGATGAGGCAGAGAGTGAAGATGAGGAGAAAGAAGCGGAGAGGAAGAGAAGAGAGGAGGATCGACAGAAAATCCTTTCTGCAGCTGGATTGCAGATAAAGAGAGAACCACCACCTATCCCTGGACCAGGTTCTAAAGTGGGTAGGGTCGTTTCGAGACGTAGACCACCACCTGGTGTGCCAGGTAAGAAACGTAGAAAGGCACCTGCTATACCAAGACCTTCACCTGGTCATCCTAGCAAATCCTTACCTGCCATACCTACTTCCGAATCGCCCATCACCAGTCCAACTGGGACAACAACCTCGAAAGAACCTCAAGACGCATATGCACGATACGAAGCTTTCCTCGCCCAATCTCAACGTCCACCTAATTTGAGGGTTGATTCCAGTGCGAGTGGTAGAGCCAGGAGTCAAAGTCTGATACAGAAAGTGACGACCAGTCAAAGTATATCACCTCAACTTACTGGACCTAGCGCTTCTGCTTCTACCTCCAGTGGTAATGTACCTCAACCTCAATCTCCTACTCCTTCAACCGCTCTGTCCTTATCAGGCAGTACCAGCGGCGGGAAAATATCTGGATTTTTCAATAAATTAATGACGAACGCAAATCAACCTCATCATGCTAAACATCCGAGTATCTCTGGACCAATTATCAGCGAAATGATCAGTAGACCCGACACTCCTTCTTCTACCAACGCTAACAATAACGGTGGAGGTACACCAAGTGACTTTGGTAAGACCTGGGGTAGTCTTGTGGAGCCTTCTGTACTGGGAACGATGAGTGATAGAGAGAGGAAGAGGCAGGAGGCTATATTTGAATTCATAGCTACGGAAGCTGGGTACGGAAGGGATCTGCAACTGATTGTAGAGGTGGGTGCAGACTCATTGATTCTTGGCTCATTTCTCAGTAAACTCATCATTTGAACTGTGTCAATACTGTTCGGATTTGACTAATTCATATTGTTCACCTTTTAGGTATTCTACGCATCCCTTATCCCCTTGCTAGATGAGAAATCGTTAGAAACTATTTTTGCGAATATCGAAGATATCTTACTGTTCAACACCTCTTTCCTGAGCTCATTAGAAGATAGACAGAAAAGCTGTAGATTGTATATCGATTGGATTGGTGATATACTGGAGGAGCATCTTGCGAACGCTGATGTCTACACGGTGAGCTACTATGGTCTTGTCTCCGTTTTGTCTCACTCCAAGCGGCTATCATCGAGAACAGTCTTATCCATCGTATTGGTATGGGCACTGAACTAACTTTGAGATATAGACTTATTGTGTGAATCAACCTGCTGCGATCAAGCTCTTACAAACCCTCAGAGAGAGCAATCCCGATCTGGCAGGTCATCTCGCTGTGAGTGCTGTCGAGACCGTTCCTTCGATCAAGCTGATACAATACCTCATAGTCGCTTCGAGAAAACACTCCCACACTTCGAGGACTTGATCTCTCCCACTTCCTTCTCAGTCCTAGTAAATTTCTCTCTCTATATGACCACATTAAAATTCCGATCCTCCTGACTGACTATCTCTCGCTGAATCTGCAGTGCAACGAATCACTCGATACCCCTTATTGATCAAACAGATAATCCACTATACCGATATCCTAGACCCATCGGGTGAACCCAACTCCGATCTTCCTCGAGTCGAGAATGCTTTGAGGATGGTAGAGCACATCGTCGGTCAAATCAATGAGAGTGTGAGAGAGGCTGAAGGTGAGGAGAGGTTGAAGGCTCTAAGTGAGAATTTATGGATTGGCGGAGAGGGGTGAGTTTATCATTGCATTCTCTTCCCCCTCTAATCTCCTCCCGACGTACCATCCTTAGCTTTTCATGTCATTAGTCCCACTCTTCCTGTTTGCCATTCATTGATCTTTGAAGGTTCGGAAAACGAAGCTGACTCCGATGTTGTCTATCCAGCCGTCTCGATCTCACCGCTCCAACAGCCTTGATGGGGCCAAGAAGGTTACTCAAGGAAGGAAAGGTCTCCAAGTCTAAATCAGGCAGGAGATTGACGATGATTCTGTGTAACGATATCATCGTCTTACTGGATGGCCAAGACTTGTATAGGATGGTGAGTTCCTTTCTTTTGCAATCAAATTCACAAACAAGTTGAGCTTAATCGAATCATTTAGCCTTTACCACTACACGAGGTTCAAATCCGACATGGTAGGGATGATACCAGCTTCATCCTGAAAATCGATGCACGAAGAGGTGGAGATACTGTTGCCCTCCGGTAAGCTTATCTGTTCCTTTGGAACAGGTCGCAGATGACAGCTGACTTCATGCACCGAAATAGTGGAGTCAATGCCAGAGAAGTGAAGGATTGGATCCAGTTGATTACAAAAGCTCGGTCTGGCGCTTTGTACGCCAGGGGAGGACGCAAATGATGGTAGACAAAGGCTGGCATGTAGAGTCGTTATGCATTCTCGTACATATGCGATAGATATAGCCCGAAGCAACAACCCGCTGTCAGCGCTGAATCCAATGGGTAAAAGTTTGGGATTTTGTCAGTTGAGCAGACCCTCCGGAGCGCTTGCTGGGAATTAGAGATGATTTCGAATTATCAACTCTCGACTGCTCCGAGGAGTACTTGCGGTAGGTTATGAGAAGACACAGGTTCTTCCGATGGCATTCTCATCCCCATGCATATTACCATGGCGACGAGCTGCAGATTTGCCAAGAAGTCCGGTCGTTTCCGTTCATTCCGCTTGTATCGTGAGCTCGCAATCGAACATCGGCCGAAGGAAACAACTAGAGTCCTGGCGTCTCCGGGGGATGTACAATGCCTGATCAGCATCCGATTGTAGAATGTCGTCTGTTCCAATGCGAAAGCCCTTTGCTCCGGGAAATATCTGAACCAGGACTCATCGTGAGAATATTACTGTCGGGGAGGACAATACCGGAAGAACCAAGAGCTCTCTGTGCAGAAAAGGGTACGAGGGTTCACCAAAATTACGGCGTCCACGTCGTTCCTGCCATCTTTGTTGGTTTATCTGATAACCTTTTCACAGCCCTGAGAGCACGCAGAAACAGCCAGAACATCAGCGTCTTGGCATTCTATAACATTGTTAAGGGAAAAGAATCAATAAAAGTGTGGGCCGGTCATAATCCCACGACTTCTTTTATCTGATAAGACCGGCCGATAAGAAATGTCTCTGTGGCTTGAACCTGAAATCGACCGAAATACTCTACTTCTCATTGATGTCGTTCTCTGCTTCCTTTGGCACTCAGATTGTATGCGATAAATCAGCGACTGGAGTCGCACGGGAGGCCCTATCGAGAGCATGGGACCGCACCGGCCGATCCGCTGAAAAATTCTTTTTCTGAATAGTCGTGGGCGGAAGAGAAAAAACGCAGTACATAAGGAGCCCAATTGAAGAGATAGATCGATTATTGTTCCCACCAAACACATCAGTCTACTGATCACCCTCTGCATCATGTTCTCGTCAGCCCTCATTGCTCTATCTGCTGTTTCGCTCGCCCAAGCTACTGCAGTACTACCCCGAGCCGCGTCTATTACTGTTAGTACCTCTTACTCCACCAATAACACCGCTTGAGCTGACTGTATTTTTTCGTCTCTGGCTGACAGGAATTCTCGACCAGCCCTGTAGAGTTCGTCTACCCAACTCCCAGAAGTGGTTATCTCGCGAACAACGCAAGTGCCTATCCCTGCGGTGGCAGTCCTCTTGGAGAGAGAACATCGTATCCTTTGTGTGAGTATGACAAAAATGGAAGCAACATCTGCGTCAGGACCCTCGACTAACGATTCTGATAATACCATGCAGCTGGTGGAAAAGTCTCCCTCGATGTTGATACTCTCGCTTCCAATGTCAACCTGCTCTACTCCAACAATTCGAATCCAAGTACTTTCCACGAGTTTTCCACATTCGCGAACTCCATCCTCGATGTCTCAGATGGAGGTTGGTGTGGGAATGGTCCCAACTTTGAGGAACTTGGTCTCGCAGCCGGAAGCGACGCCACTCTGCTTGTGATCTACCAGGTGAGCATTATACAAGCTTCTCCCTGATGTGGGACCCTTCACTTACTAAGCACTCGTCGGTATTCGTTAGCTGTACGGCAACAAGACTTGCTTCTACCACTGCGCCGATATCTCTCTTGTAGCAGCTAACAGCTACACCGCACCATCAGATCTTACCTGTTCCAACTCTTCCGCCGTATTAGAGACCGCTTCAGGAGAAGATTCTATGGTCCTCAAAGGATCCAATTTCTCTGCCGCCCAACAAGGTGCCGATGGTCAAACGGTCAGTATCGACCTGGCTGCTGCCACTGCCTCGCCTTCAGCATCTGGATCCGAATCTGGTTCTGCAGCTGCGGCAGCTACTTCGGCAGCTTCGTCTGCTGCTGCTAGCGGGTCAGCCAGCTCTGCTGCTGTAATGACAGCCAAAGTGCGCAGTATGGGTCTCGGTGCAGCTGTTTTGGGAGGCTTGGCACTTCTCTTGTAATGAGATGAGCTCAGATTGGACGGAATCACCACAAAGGGAATGATTTGGTGTCATCAATAGACTAGTGCCTTGGTTTTCGTCTTTGGGTGATAGAGCGATATGCATTTTCCCTTGTTATATGCTGTTCCCGGCTAAGCGGTGTAGAGGCAAGCTATATGGCACGCATGCGTATCATGACATTGCCAATGTACGTTGTGAGGATGAGTCATAATGAAGTGGGCGAACTCGGGCATATATATGTGATACGAGTTCATTCTTCTTCCTCTGGCTGGGATCCAGGGCGGAGTAAGGGGCTCCTCTCCTTATGCCTCAGTGAGAGATGGAGATGGTAGAGGGGAGGTCACTGCCGCCTCCGGGTGCTAGCACAATTGGCCGTAATCGGGTTACCCGCTCTCTAAGTAAGTTACAGGTTACAATCAGTTACGATACTATCCTCTCGATTGCTATCCTCAGGCTCATTCTCGATCTCATCCCTGACAGATAGCGCTAGCACAAGTCGTCTCGTGCCTGCACTGCCTTGTCATCACCCGTCGGCCATGCATGATCCGGTCGAGCATCTACGGTATCGGGGAGACAAACAAATCTTGGGCAGGCCGAAGGATGTGAGGGTACAGCATATATATAGCACATGCACCCATGGTACTGCCTTGATACTTTCTCCCATTTATCTCTCAATTTGAAGGAACCACCATAACTACGAATGACTTACCTCCTATCGCTGTAATCCATCATGTTCAACCACTCTTTCGGCTCACCACCTCCATTCGGAGATGCTAGTTTCGCAACGATGTTCGGCGTCCCGGCAGCCCCAGCGCAAGACCCTCCCATGCTCAACTACAGAGGTCATGCTCTTCACCACACTTTCGATCTTCGAAGCAGGATGAAGATATCCAGAGAGAAGCCCATGATCGGCACTTTCTTCGCTGCTTTCCCTCATCCAGCCTTGGCAAGAATGGTTGGACAGGCTGGATATGATTATGTCTTATTGGATTGGGAACATACCCCTTTTAGTAAGTGTTACCTATATCAGAACAGCAGCTGACCGACAGCTCCTGAGACTATTGTGGAGCTCATCAAGACCATCCAGTATGCTGGTGAAGGTCGTACTGCTGTGGTTGTTCGGTGAGTGAATGTCATCCCTGATCAGGTCGTATACGCTGATGTCTTGTCATATATGCAGAGTACCTGTCCTCGATCACCAATACGCGGCTTGGGGTCTAGTGAGTTAGGTTAACATGTCACATCCGCTGATCAGACTAGGACGCGGGTGCATCTGGAATCATCTTCGCACACGTGAGTTGTACCCTTGATATGTCTGGCATTAGCTGACCTATAAGACATAGATTTCTACCGTTGAGCAAGCCCAACAGGCCATCGAAGCATGTCGGTTCCCACCTGTAAGTCTCTGATCCACGGGTCGCAATAATGGACTCCCTGATCTTGTACAGTAGGTTGGGAAACGATCTGGACCACCCAACGCCATGCAGTTCGGTTACAACGATGGTGCCCCTAACGGTGGAAGTGTGTTTGAAATCTGGGGGAAAGCAGCCATAATTTTGCAAATTGAGGACGAGGAAGGTGCTAAGAACGCTGATGCTCTCTGGCTGCGTTGGAGGAAGGTGAGTGCTACACCCTCGACTCTTATCGGCAGGCCTAGGTAGATGGGCTAATCACCCTCACAGTTGATGGGCTTATGGTTGGACCTGGTAAGTTATGCGTTTACTTGGTCGATGTCATGAGATCTGATAATTCACAGGTGACTTGGCGTTGTCGCTTGGTCTTTCTTTCGGGAATATGGCCCAAGATGAGAGGTGGTTATCGTAAGTGCACCTTGTTCCTTCAAATTCAGGTTATCTTTCGTCCTGCTCTGTCTCCTAATTCCCTGAGCTTCCTTGACCAGATCTGTCGGTAACATTCTAACTGCCGTCCAAAAGCACAACAAAGCTTCTCTCATGCCCGGTATGACTTCCCATCAAATCGGTGCCAATCTCCAGAATGGCGTCACCATGCTTTGTGCCTCCAATGATTCTATGATCATGGCTATCGGACTCAGGAAAGAACTTGTATCTGCTCATGAACAACTCGACTCTTGGAAGAAAGAGAAACAAACTGCCTCGAAATGAAATGGGAACAATGGTGATAACATAGACCCCATAGATGAGATGAGATCCTTATCAATGACATCGATCCTTCGAGCGGTCCTGACTGAAACAGAAGCAATAATCACCTCACAGAACCCAAAATCGAAAGTGTCAAACTAATTATACTGAGTACTGACTGAGTGTTTATGTCTATGTGAGCCAATCCCTCAGATTCACTGATAGTCTATGCGAATTTTTCTGATCTCATTCTAGCCTTCTTGGGGTTCTACTGCCTTGCGGCCAATCTTTTTTCTGCCGCAGTTCGTTTCCTGATGGTCGAACGCTTAAATGCTCGAGTGGGGTTGTTGGGCGTACCGCATCCACTGGAGGGAGCCTAGCGGAACATGGTATGCAAGTCAGTACACAAGCGCATACGAGATAACGATCTTATAGACAAATGGAATAGGTCACACACCTGCGCAGGACATGGCGTAGTATTCACACCGTTGGTGTGATCATTGTTCAAACTTCCATCCTCATTGTACCAACAGTTCGAGTTGTCGCTGTATCTGTTCTCGAGGACGCACAAAGTGAGCATTTGCCCCATTTCATTTTAGGCTTGGGAAAAGGAACGCTGTCCTCACACGCAGGTGTAGAAATGATAATCAGAGTAACGATCACCAAGAATGGAGAGATTGGTATGTGCGGATGATGATAGGAAAGTAGCTTATCAATCTAGAAAGGCGAAAGCTTTTTACTCTTGGGATCATTATGAACCTGAAGTCAGAGATCATATATTAGATGTGGTCAAGGGACCTTGGTGTAGATTGGGTTTCGAAGAGATGTTGAGGGAACAAAGAGGTATAAAAGGCGTGGTATGTTCATGAATATTGGTCTGAGCACTTGTCGGATTACTCTGTATATTATGTTGTACAAGTTACATGCGATTCTCTCATTATTGTAATTATACTACTCTCATTGCTGAAAATGAAGGAAAAACAACTCTATTGTGTATAAGACTTGAAATATATATGAGACAGTCATAAGATATCTATCTATTACTATTCGAGCAAGGATTATTCTACTCCGTTTTGATGGCTTCAGATTAAGTGGTGAAGAGATGACACATCTAGTGGTACTCTCGCCAGCTCCTCTTTCTGGGTAAGAGATATCCAGGGTGGATAAAGTTGTATATACCGACGGCGATCAACATCATCAATGCGTCGAGGATGTTCTGATACATCTCCGTGGTCATTAGATGACCAGTCCATCCTTGAGTCAACTCGATTGATCGATAGATACCTGTAAGCGATCAAGAATGTCAGCACCCAATCGCAACCATTATAAGTGTCGAAAAAGGTATTCATCAAACTCACCTCTAATCAAGATCATCGTGCTGCTGATTCCAACGCCAATCAACAAGATCCACCAAGCTCTGATATGTTCATGTTCGTTATGTTGATTTTGTTTTTGGGCCTCCAGATCATCTTCAGTCTTGTTCACTTTCACTTCAACTCCTACTCTAGTATCATCCGATTCGGTATGTGTCAAAGTACCTTGACTGTCTTTTCGACCTTTTTCCTTTTGTTGTTGTTGTTGTTGTTGCTGTTTCTGAGACTTCTTGACTGCGTTGTTCTCTATTTGTCTGAGTCGGAAAGCATAAGGTTTCTCACTTGTTGCACGCAGTAAGAAGTCTACACCTAGACCAATAAAGACACCCATAGAAACTAGTTGGAAGATGATACCTGCCACCATGATGTTGGTAGCTGATTGAGTGGGAGCGCCTTCTGCTGCCGAGGAAGATGCTTTACCCCCTCCAATAGCTTGGAGAACGAGTGAGATGATGTCGGCGGTGATGAATGTAGCGAAGTACTATTCGAGCGAGATGGAAAGTCAGGATGTGCCTTGACAAAACCATTCCCTGTTGAACACAGAGAGATGAATGAGGTGACTACACTCACATATTTAGGTCTCAATAATGAATATTGAGGACCCAATCGGTTGATCGCCATTCCCAGTACGACGTAATCGTACGCGGAGAAGAAGACAGGTGCCATGATGAGACTGATTGATTTATCGATAAAATAAGTCAGCCCATATGCACTGCGTCGTATCGAGGTCAAGTCGTTGCGCACTACACTTACGTTGAGATTTGCATCAAAAATGGGGTTAATAGGGTGACATTCTGCGAAGACCAATATCTTCCTGACCAACCAAGAACTTCAACCAAGGCACCTAAAACCAAGGTTGGATAGATGATCCAGTATTTATATCGGAAGGCTTGGTACGAATGGACGGCTGTAAGTGATGTGCCGTAAAACATTAATATCTGTATCCCTTGTTACGGCTGAGTCAACAAAAGAAAGGATATAGAAGAATATTCACCTGCTGATACGGAAAACAACACTATGAAAGCCAGACACCATGCTGGAGAAGGTGTATATCCGTAGTTTGAGCCATCGGTATGGTTATCGTCTGAGGCCATTATGGTTGAAATAGTATACGACTTTGCACACTGAAAACTTCGGAGTTGAAATGACAGTTATGATTAATTCGGATGGGTGTCAAGTAATATGCCTTGTAGTGATGATCAGGAGAGGAGGGATCATGGGAAGCCCAAGGCAAAATGTCTTATATATCTCTCTCAACGTGTATTCATTCTCATCATTGGAGTGCAAAGGTAATCCTAAAAAGACACAGCATTGAATAGCGGTCATATTGATTCTCACCCCGTCTTTTTCTTTTTGGTCATTGGCCTGTCATTCAAAGTATACTCGTACTCGTTCCTGATTGACTCATTGCACTCGTCATGCAACAAGGGATCTATAACCTTGACCTCGCCGATCGACCCAATCGTGCACCATCGGGAGAGTGATGTCTCTTGTAGCTTGGCTATCTTCGGGGATGACACGCGATACGAGATCTGGACTCGCAATCTATCCGCCGGGAGGACTTGGAGGTGAGATGTAACTGTACATAAGTATAGCTGGTCTGACCTCATCGATCGAGTGGGATGGATGGCCATGCGGGGTTGGAAGACCGCTGTTACTCAATGACTGACGTGGAGGTTATCTTAGTCAGGCACAGAGGAAGGTAGGTCACCTCCACGTGGAGTAAAAAGTGACACCGTGGGAAAACAAAAGTATGAGGCATCGGGTGATGACCGTCGAATGGTTTCTCATTGGTGATCATCCATCTCATCTCATCGGATCCCATCGTCTTTCATCCTAGGTGTATCTACAGCCATACTCCTGCGACAGTTATCCAGCATGCCTCCCAGACAGCCAAATCCCTCGGTGGCGCGACCATTAGAGGGCGCTCGCATTCATCAACCATTGACTGTCATTGAACCAGCGTCCAACTCCACTTCTCCCCACTTCACTTCTCTCAGGCGGACTACCCGATCGACCACGACATCCAGTGGTGAATCAAGTAAAAGGAGTATACTGGACATCGGGAAATACCAATATGTACCTTCCACACCACCGAGGAAGAGAGCAAAGGTGGAAATCAAGGTAGAAGATGTGGAGGATACGATAATTGCATCCACGCCAAAATCAAATGATAGATCAATAGTCAAAGTGGAAACAGTCGATACCAAACCGTCAATCAGTCCGAAAACTCCCAAATCGACGAAAAAACCCCTCCCACAATTATCCTTAACGAAGCCTCATCCACCTCCACCACTTTGGGAAGAACAGTATAGGCTGATAGAGGAAATGAGAAAGAATATAGTTGCACCGGTGGACACGATGGGATGTGAGAGGCCTAGGACTATAGTGGATAATGATCCGAAGGTGGGTAATTACGTTCTTCCGCAACTCGATAGACATGAGTTCTACTCTCAAATATTGATGGTTGAGTCGGGAAGTTCTCGAAGCTGATAACTTTTGCTCTTTGTGACAGACCCTCCGATTTCACATCCTGATCTCCTTGATGCTCTCCTCACAAACCAAAGATCCCGTTACATCAGCAGCAGTCACGACGCTACACGAGACCCTTCGCGGTGGTCTCACTGCGCGATCCCTTGCCGATGCTAGTACCGAGCTAATACAGCAGTGCATTAATAAAGTGGGATTTTGGAGAAGAAAGGCAGATTATATCAAAGATGCTGCTATCCACCTACTGGAAAAGGAGGATGGTGATGTACCGAAGACGCTCGAAGGGTTATGTGAGCTGAAAGGAGTAGGACCGAAGATGGCTTTTCTGGCTTTGCAATGTGCTTGGGATATGTGAGTGATGTCGTTTCACATGATATCAGCACAACTTTGGGGCCGATATCGAATTGGCTCAGAGCTGATACCGTTCATGGTACATCAGTAACGCCGGGATAGGGGTGGATGTCCACGTTCATCGGATAACCAACCGACTAAAATGGCATAAACCACCTACAACCACTCCAGAAGGCACACGATTAAATCTACAATCGTGGTTGCCCCCTCAACTGCATAGACCTATCAATCCCATGTTAGTGGGGTTCGGCCAGATCGTCTGCCTGCCTGTCGGACCGAGGTGCGATGTGTGCTTGTTAGGTCGACGGAAATTGTGTCCTAGTAGGATCACCAATGTCAAGAGTGAGGGGAGGAAGGAAGTGGTTTTCATCAAGAATGAAGGGCAAGAAGCCAAAGTCGAGATAGCTTATGAAAGTCAATCACCCCCTGTGGATGCTGAAGCGGGGTTGATAAGGATAAAGGATGAACCTTCACCTCCTCCTCCTTCCTTTCCAGTTGTAGGTTTAAGAGATGGCGTGAAGATGGAAAGAGATCAGGATTTAGAGACGATTGTACAAGAACCTGGGATGAAGAAGGTGGATGAGGTGCTCGAGATATTGGATAGAGTCGATGGAGCGAAAGATGTAGATGGAGAACCCCTTGGTACGTGATATAACAACACCTTGGAATGAGAGAGCTGTGTCAACAAGTGGGGTGCTGCGGCTGGACATAAAAAGACACCGCGTACCTTTGCGGATCAAGGAGGTCAGCCAGGAAAGGATGATCGTTCCCTCTGCGTATGAGGTTGGTGTGTCGGGGTGGTATGACGGGAAAGTAGCGATCCTTTGGTCTGCAGACCTTCTCTGCATCGTTGTAGCTGTATCACTACACCACTCCCAATCACATATAGTTGTATACATTTCTATACTTGTCTATCTTGTCTCCATGCATATGCTCTCGTAGACATTTGTCCTTCTATCTGCATTATTTGAGCTGCTGCTGTTCAAATGTTCAAATCGTTACGTCATCACATCAACCATTCCATTGTTTACACCTTCACCATCCATCTACGGCCTACCAGATATTGTCTCTGAGTCATACCATCATACATCATTTGCATATGCATACATCATAGACACCGACTAGATACTCATCAGCCGTGCAACGGAGGTCATCATCTGAAGTCCCAATTTCAGCTCGAACCGAAATGGCTTCCTACCAAGCGCAGCCTCACGCATCTTCGTCCACGACTCCACCCAAGAAGCTGAACAGTATGGATCGATGTCTCTCCTCAAGTCAGCATGAGCTGACTATAGTGACTCGTTCTAGGTTGTGATGCATGTAGATCACGTAAGATCAGATGCGATCGTATCATACCGAATGAACCTAGTCATGTCATTGATCCCACTATACCTCCTCCTTGCAGGGTAAGTCTTCATCTCGTGGGCTTTCAGTAGATGTCACTGACCAGGTTGCGGCCGGTGTAGCAATGCGGCAATCTAGGTATAGAATGTACGACCACTTGGAGACCTAAGAGGGTGAGTTCCACCGTACGAGGGTCACCGAACTCCTAATCGCTCGCTTCGATGCCGTTGCTGATCTTTCCATTTGACAATGACCAGCGTGGACCGCCAAGTGAATATCTGAAGTATGTTCCATGTTTCTCTAACTCTTTTCTCTGGATCAGGAGTACCAGGACTAGCTCATACTGACTGAAATGGAATATGCCTGACGCTTTTCCAGAAAACGACTAGCGGCGACCAACGGATCCATCAATTCCATCCAATCACCCTCCATGTCAATCGAAAATCTGACTTCTTCTCCTTCCTCCTCACTCCCCCATTCTCACGGTGTACATGCCAATGGACATACACATAACCAAGAAGAGCTCGATCGTACGCCTAAAGCCATACCTCACAATCCATTGTCTCCCATATCACCTCACTCCATCTACGTGAATTATCAACAACTTCAATCTCAGTTCGGTTCTTTGGACAACGTCATTCCCAGAGATGTAGCTGGTTATGTCTTTTCATTGTTTTTCGATTATGTGAGCTCCATATATGACAGGGTTCAATCGCCCTTCTCCATGCTAGATCAAGATGAAACACGACGAATTGATCATACAGTGGTGGTCTCGGCAATTCATCACCATGTGAGAGATTATTGGCTGATCATATAGTTCGTGCTCCACACTCAACTCAGGTACATCCCCTCACGCCTTGTCTGCATCGCCCGACATTCTTGATGGAAGTTGAAACTAGGAGAGATGAGAAAGACCCAGTATTTTTAGCTCTGGTATTGAGTGTATTGGCATCTGCGATGGTACAGGTTGGTCTTCTCACACCTCATCAATCGAGGTAGTTCCCCAAAGCTTAGAGCATTTTCATTAGATACCTAAAGCTCTTCTCCCACCCATCAATAACACCCCCGCGCGTGAGATGGCAGATCGATGTTATCAAGTCTCACGTTTAGTCTCTTTGAACGCCTATGATCCACCATCAATAGAAATGGTTATTACTAGATTCCTCGACGCGGTGTATCATCTGATTTCTGGGCGACTGGGTGCCCAAGGTATGTCGGGCACACAGATCCCACTCTTCATCTCCAGATTCTGGATGATATATCCGGCGCAGGGTATACAGCACCTCCATCGAGCTTCATTACCAATTAGGAATAGCACCGACTGATCATCTTTATGTTATCTCCAGCGGCTAGCCTGGGTGAGGCTGTACAACTTGGTACGGTCTTAGGGATACATAGGGAATCGAGTTATGTGGGCTTAGGTGAGCATGGCAACATTATCATGTGGATAAGTATTCCATGACAGTCCGAGCTGATCGTGTATAACTCATCCCATCAGATCCTATAAGCACGGAAGTCAGACGAAGGATGTTTGGGTTGTTATTCACCTCGGATAAATCTGCGTGAGTCAAGCATCCCGAATGTTGTCCTTTGTGTCAGGTATACATGAGGCACTGATACTGATTTTCTACGTGTGAATAGCGCTTGTCTGAGGGATAGACCAATATTTTTGGCTACGGAAGAATGCGATACCATGATGCCTAGGGAAGTGTGAGTGTGATCAACACATCCAACTGTATAGTTGTCAAGATACATATGCTGCAGTGCACTCAATGGATCCCATGAGACCGTCCATCGGCCTTTTGACTGACATCATCTCGCTTCGATAGTGACGATGACTATATAACCCGGACTGAATACCTCGAGTTCCCACCTCATGCGACATCCACGATCGCTGGTTTCAAGTGAGTGGACTCTAAAAGCTCGACTTCTGGATACAGACTAACGAATTTTGTCCGCATACAGTATCGCTACTAAGATGTTCAAGTAAGTGTCATCGACATGCCTTATCCTTCCCCGCTCATAGCCCAATGTGCAATGCTGAGCTGATGATTCGGACCTCGCAGGATCATAGGTGACGCCATCGTCTTACGCCGTACGGTCCGACGAGAAATACCTTTGACACCCGAGACCATCTTAGCCTATCTGCGACGTATAGAAACTATATCGGACGATTTGAAAGCTGTCCTGAAAGATATGCCCTCTGCTTTGAGGTTGCACGAGACTCCCGCTCCATTTGATATTCCGTGAGTCTTGTCATCGCTTTAGCAGATGACTTACCGTCAAATATGCAGCTAACAGGGTCTGCTTATCGTCTAGGGAGACAAACCAAGAATGGGGACAAGATATATTAGCTCAGCTGGACGTATATTTCACGCAGGCTTATCAAACCAGGTCAATCGCCAAAGAGTCTTTCTTGGTGCTCAAAGGGAATGTATATGTTACTCATGCTTTGGCAAGATACGTCCTATTGTAAGTTACAATTCGGCTTCGTATTGATGGTGGCTCATCGGGCTAATTTTGGTTCAAACTTGTCCTGGTAAAATCAGGAAATGTAGGGATGAGATTGTGGAGCAAGCTAATCCAGACGGCGGTGTGACCGTGTCAGGTGAGTCGTCTGCCCCTTCCCATCGATGGTTTCCCGACATGGGTTGATCTCGAGCAATGTTTAGTCACAGCTAGGATGGTGTCGATATTCACAAATCGACAAGACAAGTATGAGGCCATAGTGCTGGATCTTCTAAAGGCATTGCACAGGTGAGTAAATCGTTGGTCCGAGCATGATACGAACACTGGCTAATTCAAGTCTTATGTTTTGATTTCGCAGTATACCTATCCAGAATGTGAGTGGATTCGGGACGTATTATCGCCTGCCTGGAGGCTATGGGGAGATTCAAACTGACCACTTTGTTACCTTTGTATAGCTCGCTGTGAACGGTCCGTCTCTGGTCAACAAGGTCCGATATGTCGCTGTAGCTTTGCTTGATGCTCTGGACGCCAGGAATCCAGTCAGTCCAGAGGGTGCTTACCTGTTGGATTTCTTGGGTATACTATCGGAGATTGAACAGGTGAGTGTCGTATCTCAAAGATTCACCAGCTCATCTTACCACATTTACATCTACTGATATGTCTATGCCTTCTACTAGACGCTGTGAAGATCTAGGTGTAGTGTAATAGGCTACTTGGTAACGCTTGTATAATGCACAATGCATCTAGCATTGTCGTCATCATATTCAGATAAAAGTCCGTGATATCTTGGATAAAATGAAATTGAGTGTCCTGGTATGAAGGGGATGATGGGTATATCCTTAGCAACTGATTTACAGAAAATACTGATGATAATCGAAGGTCTATATTCTAGATTTGTTGATTCCCAATCGTTTGGGTAAGACAAAATGATATAGGATGAGTACTTCTAACATTGATCCTTCAACCGATTTTTCTATTTACAGTGTCGTAATCAGCCTTTGCAGCTGATCCGTAAAAAAACATCAACTCACAGGCATGGCGTATCCCGTATCGCTCCAAATGGTCATATTAGGATTCATATACGCCTCGATATGTTTCTCGATATAATCTGCTGTAGGATGATCGTCGGGATCACATCCTATTCTACCTTCGGGTCGTTGATAAATACGAATGTAGTCTATCAAGTATTCCGCTGGAAAATCGAGGTTGACGAAATCTACTGCCTGGAAGTTATTTGACATTCCGAAGTTGATCACCTGTTGTGAAATTCATAATGAGGTTTAACAAAGGGACTTGAAAGCAAGCCTGACACTGATTGTGAAACAATGATATCTGACTCACCAGCGCCATTGGTTCTTCGGGCAAGATACGAGGTCCAATCTGCATTGATTCTGATGCTCCCACTGCACCGGGATACATCGTCCATGATTTTTCACCATTGGCAACCCAGGTGATATGCCCGCTTGATCTATCATTCGGATCGGTGAACATCTCAACGCCTAACAAAATCGTCAACACTCAGTATGTCATTTTGGGATTCAAACAGATTGATGACTCACCTTGGACACCGAATTCTCGGCTTGTTCCCTGATATATATCCGTCCCGACGAAAGTCAAACTCGATACTGCCTCCTGGTACACACCACCTGTGTAGGTATTGAAACTTGTCAAATCGGTATCGTACTGATGTGCTACGTCCGTTGTATTCTTGTATTGATACCCTTCGTCGAAAGGTGCCACCTGAAATGATTGCGATAATACACCTTGACCAACATGTAAATCGACTTGTGCTTCTAGTACGTCGATTTCTGGTGCTCCTCTGCCCACTGATACATCTGGTCCAGCGTGATCCTCCCCTGGACAGGTACATGCCGACATTCTTTGACCCGGTAGGCTGATAATTTTCATCGTGGATCAGCTTGGTATTCGACACCATTTGCAAGTTGACTTGGCACGGCAGCTCTCCACTTCCACACCTCTGTGAACTGATCCTCCTTCCCTTCCAATGCGTTGACAACGTGTTCGCATTTTTACACTTTCATCGCTGCTCTGCTATACAGAAAACAAGGAGCAGGTATATTGACTTACTATGAAATTGGTTGACCTTTATTCGAAGTCAAAGCTGCCTCTGGTCCCGTCCCCTCTACATTGGTCTGATTAGGCAATGTCCCAATATCGCATGAATCATACGTATACGGCCAAGTACCGTCAGTCGACGCTCCATAACCTGGTCTACCCAAATTACCAAACAACCATAAACCCGGCCAGAACCCTCCATACCTCGTATTACCAGGTAACGATATCCTCGCTTCGAGGTAGAAAGAGTATTGAAAACATAGTTGATTCCATGATTGCAACATCGCCGATTTGAAATTGAGATCCTGAATTGATTGTTGAGACATCGTCAAGACGAGGTTACCGTCTCGGGTTGTTGCTGCGGAGGGCTCGTACCATTCGAAATCACTAAAAGCCACCGTCAGTCCACAATACTTGTCCGGATGGGTAGATGGGTGTGAAAGTAAACCTACCTGGTTGCCCAGTAATGGATGTCGCTACGTCAGTCAAGTAAATTAGCGTTTACATCAGAAGGCTGTTATGTGAATCACTCACGGAGCTGTGAAAAACGGATCGTCGCCTGGGAAGAACGTTCTGTACATCGTTGAAAAGGAGAAAAGAGACCCGCGCATTTAAGTCACTTCAGTCGTCCTCATATCACATCTTTCTGTTCTCTGACTTACCTCCCATCTTTGTTGAACTCGTCCGAGAAGACCAGCGTATATTCTTCACCATCATAGCCTGTCCTCGTGTAGACGTCCGAAGGTGTATCTTCATCTACCATACTTGCGAACCCTCTTATCGAGGGTATCTGACCAGTTGCGTTAATCCCACCCAAATTATAGCCCCCTTTCGAGTCCAGTGATCCTTGAGTGTAAAAGTCTGCTATGGGATATCCAGCGAAAAGGGCTATGATCCCTATCATCAAAATTACTAGACATCCCACGTTGGCTGCTCCTCGAACAGTAAATACGTTTCCTCGGTCGTCCTAGATTTCACAGTTTGATCATATGTGAGGGACTCATTATATGAAATTGGACCTGGACCATCACTCACCATTGCTCCCCACTCATCTACATCCGGATTATGCAAATAATCATCTGCCTCTGGATCACCCGAGAATGTCTTATCCAACCCTAATGCTGCTGGGTTTCGAGGGTCCAACCCATCTTCGAAATCTCCTTCAAGAGGTGTATCCATCAGTGCGACTCCCGGTGACGGAGGAGAGGGCTGAGCGGTAGGTCCATACTTCTTGTTTTTCTATGTAACAGACGGTCAACAACAGGTATATCCAAACGGCAAGGTATGGGGATTGTTGAGATTAGGAATTGTCAACTCACACCTCCTGATCTTTTCCTCAAAAGGGAAGTCGAGCTCTCCCCTCTTGGAGGCATGGCATTCCACCTGGATTCAGATGGTATTACTGTGGTCGACATTCTTTCTCCGGCTGGTGAGGGTGATAATAAAGGTCTCTGAGATGTCCAAGAATCACGTTTGTTTGAGGGACCTTCGATACCCCTCTGACTATATCCAGATTGAGTGGAACAGAGAGAGTTGAGCGATACACGATTCCACATGAAATGATTTTGGCTGTTGATGGCTTTTGATGTCGTAGGATAATTGTAGAGTGATTGAACTATACGATCATGATTGCAGTCCACCATAAGGTACGAAGAGGAAGAAGAACTGAATCGACACTTTCGCGACAGTTCTTCCCAGATATCGTGTAACATAATTCATTGTTTCGCTTGTTTATCCAAAAACTGTTACTCAATCTAGCTTCCACCCCTTTTCCACGGGGTATTGACACCACTCGATGTGATAATGTATGTATGTACCCCTCGTGAGGTAGTCAAGCACCTGAGTCTAACAATAGAATTTCCCATCTTTTGGACTATACGATAGTGATCAACAACAAACACAGCATTCCAGCCGGAATGATATCATTGGAGTGACATTCGTCTCCCTCGATAGTGTACGATATACGGCATTAAGTGACGTTTACCTTCAGCCATAGCCGCAAAGAAGAACCGAGACAACAAGCATGACAGGATATCAACCTGAACTGATCGAGTGGACATGACCATATCCGCGGAGAATTTATTAAAGACCCTCTTGTTTGACCCTGTATCAGCCAATCCCGAAGAGATTTTTTCCGAATCGTTTGTTGATTTAGGGTTACCAAATTTCGAGGTCATACTTGGGGATGTCGTACTCGGCCTTTGGTGCATGTGATGCTAGTCACAAGGGGGTTCATACAATTATAAGTGTGTTTAAAATCTGATCACTCATGTCTGCTATTCATACATGGGAAGTTTACTCTATGTTGTTTTATCGAATTACTGCTGACCAATACGTCATACCATACCAAAACATTTTCACCCATACCCTTACAACCAATTTGGTTCGTACAATTGAGGTTCTTGAAGACCTATCCACTTGAATGATCTGGCGAGATGAACAGGTTTCGAAAGGTGGATTTTGGTTGATGACGTTGCAACTCGAATCTCATAGTCTCCTCTTCGACCTATCCAAGACTTCTCCTGCACACTATAGAATGAGAATGCTTTGTGCCATACCGGTCGCACAACAACTATCATCAGCGAAAGAACCTGGTGGGCATGTGTTTTGGAGCAGTAGAACTTACGTCAAGATTAACTGTCACCTGCTTCGATTCCCCAGGTTGTAACAATACTTTCTTCAGACCCGCCAATTCGTGCTCGGGCCTCTCCACGACAGGTGCGAGATCATGGACATAGATTTGGGCCACTTCAGCCCCTGCAAGATCGCCCGTGTTAGTGATCGTGAAAGTAGCTTTGGCTTCGAACGCTTCGGGTTTGACTATTAAATCGCTGAGAGAATTGATTAAGATGTCAACACGAGCTATATCAGAACCGAGATAGCTGCGACAGTGATGACTCACCTGAACTCGAATGTGGTGTAACTCAAACCATGACCGAATGGGAAAGCACTCTTTGGATGGTTCTTCCTATCGAAATATCTATAACCGACATTGATACCTTCCGAATAAACCGTATCAATCGGATGACCAAAATCTTCGTGACTCGGGAAATCCTCCACCACTTTCGCCCATGTGACTGGCAATTTACCACTTGGATTAATTGTACCGAAGATTGCATCTGTAATGGCCGTACCGCATTCGTTTCCGCCGAAGAACGCTTGAATGACGGTAGAAGCCGAGTCAATCCATGGGAATTCAACGGGCATACCAGACTGGTTCACGATGATGGCTTCTGGTTTGGCGGCTAAGATGGCTCGAACCAGATCGTCTGTTCCAGGTGGAAGCTTCATATCTTCTCTGTCGTATGCTTCGGATTCCCATTCAGAGTTGGTACCAACACAAACGATCGCAACTGCGGGTAAGGTAATTATCTGAGTGAGTACCTGAAGACTTAAGTAGAGATGGTCAACCTGAACGTACCATCAGATTCAGTTGCAAGTTTTACAGCTTTCTCAATCTCAGCTTGAGGATCACGCCTTTTCTTACCACCAATTCTGATACCACCTCGTCTTCCAGTCTGTGAATGACTCAAATCAGCTTGTTCGAACGATCAAATTAGCAATACATTAATCATTACTCACATATGGAGACATGGCGTTGAGCTGTTTGAAGTTGGAGAAGCGGACTTCAATGTCATAGGATTTACCAGCTTCGACCTCGACTTCTCCGGTCCTCTCTTCAGCTCCGGTATTGAACTGTGGCAAGCTCAATGTCAGTGTCAATCCTGATAGTCTGAGGGTCAACGAAGTCCATCACATACGAAAAGTAGACCTTCTTTCTGATCAGTAGAGTTATCGATGATTTTCTGGCCATCGATATACAGATCCGCTTGACCTGCTACACCGAGACCAAGTTCCCACTAGCCCTGTCAGCCAAAGTCAAGACAATCGTTCACTCACAGGTCCACTTTCATCGGGGGTGAACATGGTCTTGAGCTATCACATGACATCTCAGATCAGTGGTAATTCGTTCACTTTGGGCACAGATCTCATCGGCTCACGGAAACATAACCTCGTACAGGTACTTCTTTGGGGATACCATCGATGAAATATGAGAATGCCGAATTGTTGAATTTGGAGAACAAGGGTTTGACATCTTCCTCCCATGGGCTAAAAGCATGATCAGTATGATGTATTGCACATGGTCGAGTGGCACTAATCTCACTTTTGATCGTAGAAATCACATTGCACACCTGGACCTGCAGCTTTGCCTTTCTGAGGATGAGATATATAAGGCGTCAGGAGAGGTGTCCATCTGGAAGAGTCTGATCCGATAGTATACTTGACTTCAGCGCCAATGCTCTCAGCATGTCTGGTGATAGCTTGTAGTGGAGTGACGAGATAGGTAGGTGCGAGATTAGCGCTTCCTCCACCAGCATAAGAAGCGGTTCGAGCATTGGGGCCGATCACAGCAATCTTCTTCTTGTCCGATACGGAGATAGGTAGGACTTTATGTTCGTTCTTCAAGAGGACGATCGCGGAGTCGGCTGCCTCCCTGAGAAGAGCTCGGACCTCAGGTGTGTTGATAGTATCTTCCTCTTTCTCGAAGTCGATACCTGATTGTTGTGCTTCCCTCACATAATGTAACACCTGGTGCCGGTTTTTGTATATTTAGCATGATACGCTGTGAGGTGCATGCCTGAGTATGACAACTATTCACTCACCCTCAAAACACATTCATCGATATCAGCAGGTACCAATTTACCACCTATGATATCTCTTTCCAAACTTGAACCTCTCATCAGGGCTGGTCCAGGCATCTCTGAATCCAGGGAAGCCTTAACAGCTTCTGATGACGAATAGGTCCCACTCCAATCTGACATGATCATTCCTTTGAAGCCGAAATCATTTCGGAGGATCTTTCGAAGCAAAAAAGGATGTTCGGCTACGTGGACACCGTTTACTCAATTGTAACTTGACATCTAACCCGAAGGATAACGAATCAGCACAAGAATCAAAGAAATCATTCCTTACATCCATAAGTCATGTTGTACAGTGATGACGCCATGACGAGTGGAAAATGACAAGAGGAAAAGGACTCACGAAGACGGATGGTTTTGCTTTGTTTTGAATTCGGAAGGGCTCCAGGTAGACCTCGTGCATAGTTCTCTCGTCGATGACCGAGTTGTTGCTTCGTCGAAGGTACTCTTGCTCGTTGGCCAGGAAGTCTACAGATTCAGCTTTGGACGTGCGACGTGGAACTTACGTTTTGGGGCTATGCGGGCTGAGTCAGCTGGATGTATGGCATGCAGTCAGATTGGCCTACTCACAAGTCATAACTTTCTTCGATTGCACACCCTGCACCCAAGCCAAGGCAACATGCCCACAAAGATAGGGATCTGATGACGAAAAATCTTCAGCAGGCGTTCCCTATTTTAATGACGACAGTCCCTGGAAGCGGCATCGGCGAGTCACTGACCTTCACTGAAAGATTCGAAACCTCTCCCACCACATGGGTGTCTTTGACAATTTGTCGTAGGACCAAGCAGGCAGTGCACACCTCTTGCTCTACATTCTTCCCCTAATGCTTCTCCAATACGGTGTGCAAGGTTCACGTCCATAGATGCCCCTAAGCCGGTAGCTGACGGGAAACATGACGCCGGGGCACCGTTGGTCCCTGCATATTATCTTTCAGCTATCTGCGTTGCCATCTCTTGCAGCGCTGAACTTACAAGCTGTACCTCGCACACCATTCTAAGCTCTAATGTCAGCCAAGCCCAATCTATACCTTCTCATCTCTCGTCCTGGAGTTGATTCACTTACCGGACTGTCACTACACTGTTCTATCTGTCAGCATCAAGTTTACTATATTATGGGAAACCCTCACTCACTCGTACTCTTGGTACCCCTAGCCTGGGCACAGGTACTGTATGCCACATATCATCCCCACTGAGGAGTGCAATCTTCTCCTCGCTCGTGAGCTGCTTCAGAATCGCTTCTGGGTAGATCACAGCTGATTTGGTCATATTCAGATGCTATTGCGTCTGTATGTGCAGTCGTTGTAGCGAAAGAAAGTAGAAAAACTAATGATGACCTGGGATGGGATTACATTGAGAAACAACAACGGAGCTCTTTCAAAGTATCCAGCACTCCCATGTCCTTCTGGTGATTTTTCTTCGAAACAGCCCATCATCGAGAAGGACGGTGGTGAGGTAGACCGGTTAGGAGAGATAGCCTTTCGGAAGAGAGAAACAAAGGAACAAGATGGGATTTCAACGGAGTAACCTCGGTGCTGGTCACACGTTACGTCTTAGGGAAATCCACTCGCACTTGGCGCACCGGACCGACGTCTGATGCCGAGCTAAAAACAAAACCCAAGTCTACGAGGGTGCAAATAAATACTAAACAAACCAGAACTAAAGCGGCAACAGCGCTTCTGGACTGTTTGGGATACATTACGTTATCTGTCATTATTGAATGGTCTTCGGGGCAAGTCACTTTCGGGTCAGGGCGCAAATAGTGGGAGGACAGTGCGTACAGTACAGCAGCGACCTGTGTGGGGGAAGAATGGAGCCCTCGCATAGTGAAAAGCCAATTAATTTCCTCTCGCAGGTTAAACGATTTGATCTCCAAAGCCCCTCCACTCATGGCGATTCCGAGGTTTCGCCGATTTTACCACCACAACAAAAAAAACATTTCCTCTCTTCCTCAACCTTTCGACAACAACAGCAGCTAACAAATGACCCAGCGTTTGCATCGGACCGCCGTATTGACATTGATGGTCAAGGAGGAGGAAATTCTGGTACATTGTATACCGAAAGGACCGCTCTGACCCGATCTCAGAAAGGTATAAGAACTGGTCCCCTTTGAACCGAGAGTTCACCCCCATGGTGTCCCCACTCACATACACTTCTCGAACAATTCAACAAGAACGATATCAACAACACTCTATATCTCATAGCTTAGAACAATCAGGACATAAATAATCGGTGACAATGACAGAAACAACAAAGTTCTCTGACTTGCCCAATAATACCAATGCCAAATGGTGGAAAGACCATGGTATGAGGATCAGTGAGTTAACGTTGCCGATACATCCGGCATGGATACGACGGCTGACACTGCTCGATGATCTAGGTTTCGTCCATATCATCACCCTTTATTGTGCTGTGTAAGTAATGATGATCTGCGTAAGCCACTTGAGGCTACTTCAGCTGACAATATCCCTCTAGTTACTCATTGGGATACGATGGGTCTCTTCTTAACGGTCTTCAGGCACTTACCGAGTGGAACAAAGATTTTGGAGCTCCTAAAGGTACCAAGCTCGGTTTGATCGCTGCATCGTACTATCTGTGATCTCGTAATCTCAGCTGAGATCGAACCTATGATTGATTGTTGACATTGCGTTTAATCCTAAGATCCCTTTCACCTTCGTCATCGCTTGGATGGTCGATCGATACGGTCGAAAACTCGGTCTTGTAGGTATCTCATATTTGACTATTACAACGAAGCTGATCATCACATAATTGTGCAGTACGTCGGTGCCCTTTTCATGTTCGCCGGTGCCCTCTTAGGAGGATTTTGCCATTCCGTCTCTCAACTTGTCGGTTCACGTATCCTTTTAGGTATCGGAACCGCTGCTGCCCGTGAGTATCAATCGGAAGACGAGTCTGTGTTAGCATTGCTGATGCTGACTACAATTCAGAGGTCACTGCTGCTGCACTCGTCCCTGAGCTTGCTCATCCTCGTATTCGTCACTACGCTGGTGGTTTTTTGAACACCACCTACTACGTGAGCTTCATAAAACACCAAGTGCCTGTTATTGCTTTGCGCTAATGCGACGTGTACAGATCGGGTCGATCTTCTCCGCCTGGCTCACATTCGACATGGTGTACTACCCCGGTACCAGCTCCTGGTCATGGCGTGTCCCTACCCTTGTCCAAGGTTTCGGTCCCCTTTTACTTGGTGCTGGAGCTTACTTCATTCCTCAATCCCCTCGATGGCTCGTCAAAAAAGGTCGAGTTGAAGAAGCCCACAAGATCCTGGCTACATATCAGTGAGTATCTTCTTGAGCGATTACCCAAGAAGTAGCCCGACAGAATCGTTATTTCCAGTGCCAATGGTAAAATGGATGACGAACTAGTCCTTCTCGAAATGCGAGAGATCAAAGCTTCCGTCGAGCTCGAAAAAGTTTCTGAAGAAGCCTCTTGGCTCGTATGGTTGCATACCAGAGGTAACCTTCGACGATTCTTCGTCATCATCATCCTTGGTACTGCCACCCAATGGGTCGGTAATGGTGTCGTCCAATACTACTTGGTACCAGTTCTAAAGACCGTCGGCGTCACTCGACCCGCTCAAACCACCGGTGTCAATGGTGGTCTTGCAATTTGGAATTGGTCCATCTCCATGAGCGGTGCCTCTCTCGTCGAACGATTCGGTAGACGACCTCTGTTCCTCACTTCCATCATCGGAATGTTCGCTTCGTTCGGCATGATCCTCGGTCTCGCCGGAAAGTACAACAGCAATCACCACTCTGCTACTGGTATAGCTATGATTCCATTCCTCTTCATCTTCATGGGATTTTACTCCCTCGCCCTCACTCCTCTTCCTATGCTTTACGTACCGGAAATCTGTCCTCTGGCTTTACGAGCCAAAGCCGCCGCTCTACTCTTACTCGCCCAGAACTGCGCTCAATCCTTCAATCAATTCGCCAACCCGGTAGCCCTCAGTGCGATCAGCTGGAAATACTATGCAGTCTACGTCGGTGTGGATCTCGTTTACATCGCCTTGTTCTGGTACATGATCAGAGAGACTAAAGGTCTCACCACTGAAGCCCTCCCGCATGCATATTCTCCATCCCAGCTCAGCAATGGATGTGGGGAAGAGAGAGATGCGACATGTTCCGGAAATAAGGGAATTTTAATGTCACGTGATATCTCCCCAATATTTGGCGATGTTAAGCGAAGTTTGATTCGCGAATTTCTGTGTAGTTCCTCTCTTCTCTTCTGCCTGTCGGCGCAAAGACAAGGCGTCTTTCAGTGTTACTCTTTCTTTCGTCACTTGCAAGCGGAACCCCTCTTCGTGAAGCGGCCGGCAGCCTCAACTGAATTCTCGGCAGTAGATATGAAAATATCATTTCCGATCCGATGATTATATGATCTACTCATTCGAATTCCGTTCCTTTCCTATGCTGATGTCAAAGCACGTCAATTCCATTGGATCATCTCAACGGTTCTGATCCGTCCTGGTCTCTCAAACACAATTGCCAAGAAATAAGCTTAGATTCACCTAGATTCCCATTCTAGCGGTTCAAAGATCTCAGGTTCACTCACTCCTTGAATCCCTATTCTTTTTGGAAATCACGAATGCGGAGCAAGGGTGGAGTGAAAAGGAGAACGTTCGGCCGTTCCACAAAATGTCCATATACCACAGTCAGCTAATCTCGCTAATTATTGCCTACGAGTACTATAAGGAGCCAAAGCTCAGCTCCAATGAGATTAGGTATGAGTGTCAACATCACTCTTCTCGGATGGTTTCGCTTTTTCACCAACGAACCGAAGGAAGGTGAAAGCAAAGTCGACCACTCAGTATAGCTGATTAGGCACGATGAGATCACTACATAAGCAGCTCCAAGGAATGGGTTGGCGCATCGCCCAGTTCTGCTATTAAACCTATTCAACAGGACAAAAATGGACATCAGGAATACATTAGCTTTCATCGCTGCTGCAGGAGCTTGGAAAATGTCTACCTCAGCTTCAGCCTCGAGCCCAAATTCAAGTTTGACCACCGAACAGCCAACCCAATGTCCTGTCACTGGCCACAAGACTGCAAATGGATCGGGCTGTCCTTTTTCCAAGTGAGTCATTCATTTGATCTTCAGAAAATAAAAGCTAATCAGACTGTTCATTGTTCTCAGCGGACTGCCTCTACCTGATCCCGGTCATAGGTGTGATCCCTCATCCAGAGAGGAGACTACAATTCCAAATGTACCACCCCTCACCCAGAAACAGAGGGAAATAATCAAGTCTACTGCCCCCATTCTCGCGGAACATGGTGTGACCATTACCACTCATTTCTGTGAGTGTCATTCGGTCTCCATCACAAGGCAAAAGGCAGTCTCTGATGCTCGTTTGGATTTTAGACAAGAATATGATTCGAGCTCATCCCGAACTTCGAGATGTTTTCTCCGAGTCTTCTCAGAAGGTGAGTCAAATATCTTTGCATTGATCCTCCTTGTGAGCTTGAGCTAATATTATATTTCACTGTTGTGTTAGCTCGGCCACCAACCTCGAGCACTCGCTTCAGCAGTCTACGCCTACGCATGCAACATCGATGATCTCACTCCTCTGCTGCCCGTCGTAGATCGAATAGCATACAAGCACACTTCGCTACATATCGTCCCCGAGCAATACGGTATAGTAGGCAAACATCTGATTCAAGCTATTGTCGATATCTTGGGTGACGCCGTCACACCTGAAATTGGGGATGCATGGTATAACGGTTATTGGAATTTAGCCAAGGTGGGTTGAGCTTCTCCAACTTCTATTTGATGTGACCAATGATCACGAGATAGCTAAGATGTTCACGATTGGTGATCTTTCGGTATGTGCTATATAGATTTTCATAAACCGAGAGAAAGAGTTCTACACTACCGCAGTTGAATCAGGGGGATGGGAAGGTTGGCGACAATTCAAAGTTTTCAAGAAAGTCAAAGAATCAGATGAAATCACTTCGTTCTACCTCAAACCAGTTGAAAACCCAGATAACAAACCTTTGCCAAAGTATCATGCCGGTCAATACCTTGCTGTTTCCTTGTACATACCAGCATTAGGACATAAACAAGCTAGACAATATTCTCTATCGGATAAATCGAATGGAGAATATTTCAGAATCTCAGTTAAGAGGGAAGATGGTGTTGGGATCCCGACGAAGGAGAATCCAAAAGTACCAGATCATCCTGGGTGGTGAGTCCGGTTGAAGTCATATTAGCAGCATTTAAAATGGCGTCACTGAACTCTGTCTATTGTATTGGGACGTAGGATCTCCAACCTTCTTCACGCGAAATTACACGAAGGATCACTCATCGACGTTGCCTCTCCCTACGGTGATTTCTTGTACGAACCATCCCCGACCAGCCCTAACGCTCCTTTAGTACTGCTATCGGCAGGAGTCGGTCAAACAGCTCTGTTGTCAATCTTAAACTCTCAACTTGATAATTCCGATAAACCAATCACCTACGCTACTGTCGCTCGGAATGAGAAGGTTCACGCGTTTTCAGATCACATAAGGAATGTGGCAAAGGAACATTCAAATGTCAAATATAGAGTATTCTACTCTTCGCCTTCCACCAGTGCTGTGCAGGGTAAAGATTATGATGTTAGAGGTAGGATGGATCTGGCCCAGATCAAGGACGATCTTCATTTAGATGATAAAACTGCTGAGTATTAGTCAGTCATTCTCGTTCTCGTACATTACGAGCACCAAGGAAGGAAAGTATAGCTGATGTTGAATATGTATTCTAGCTTGTGCGGTCCAGAAAATTTCATGGTTGGTAAATTTGTAGAACTAAAATCTCTCGGTGTAGACGAGCAGAGGATCCATGTGGAATTATTCGCTGCAGGTGATCTACCTCCCTCAGCGAAATAAGTGGTGGATAATCACTTGTGAAGGACTAGAATTGTATACATAGACTGTATCTAGATAAAATAGTAAAGAGAATCGATCATATGTAACTCGGATATGGGTAATATGCACAACTGCTCGGATGTTTGATATGTTATGTGCATATTGATAGTTGAAAGCCTGATAAATCTATATATGTTCAAAATGTTGAAACGCAATTTTATTTTTTTGTTTACAAGGATATATGTGTCATATATCTCTCAATCATGTTTACCTTTCCTATCTTCATCTTCACCTTGATCATTCTCGTCATCGCTATCACGATACCCATCTTTCTTACGATTTTGATGATTCTCCGTTTCTTCATCACTATCTTCGCCCATCGCGAACACAACATTCCCATCTCCGCCTTCTACTAAGCCTCTATGTTCGTCATCATCGTCATCGTGGTGAGCTAATGGTCTATGTCCCATACCTCGGCCCGCTTCCAGTGAGTCAATCTCATAATCCTCCGCATCAGCATCGGCTTCATCCTGGGCGAGTTCTTGAGACATTGAGAACTGGATGTTGTCACGGGTCTGTAAGGGTTGATCAGTCAGCATGATATACGAGACGTACCCGTTTGCGGTGATTGGGCATTCAGGTGCACAATCAAGATAGAAACTCACGGGTCGCCATAACCATGCTATAGCAGCGAATGCGCAGAGATAGATGGTCGCGAGAGATCCATCCAAGAGTATCCACCTGTATTTCCAGTTGTTGGGTGCGTAGTCTATATCAATTCGTAACGTTAGCTAATATTGCGCGAGAGCATCTCGATTTTAACAGCGGGATTCACCTTCGTCAAGCCTATTTGATAAACTCATTGACGATACGACAAAGAAAGCGGCAACGGCTATTACTGAAATGATGAGGATTCTCCATAATCTTTGGAACATTTGGAGCTTGTATCTCTGTTTTCTCGCTTGAAGATGCATGATTGTACCTGTCCAAGCGAGATGATCAGTTTCGACCTATCACACTGTCCGGAGTTAGGTAGCTTACCGTTGAGTGAAACGATGATCCACATTAAGAATGCGGTAAGTGTGAGAGCAAGAGGGAAGATGAGGAGCATGACAGTGATCAGGGATGCGCTCTGTGAGTTTCAATAATCAGCATATTGTAGAGAAGGAGAGTGTAAATTGTTTTGTAGACTTACATCAAGCTCGACTTCGACCGTACCAACAGAGTACATGACTATGCCCAGACGTCAGCCTCATGACATGAGCCGAAACGACAGTGACTCACCACCAAAGATAAAATGAAGAGCTGTCAAAATTCTGACTCTAGTCATGACTGAACCTAAACTTTGGGTGACCACCGATAATCCCATACTAACGATGAGCAGCAAGAAGAAGCTCAAGGAGTTCCTAGCGGCATTAAAGATGGAAATCACAAATAAGAACACAATGGATGTGGTGCCGCCTCCGTGTTTATTGATATATCGATAGTAAGCGAATTGAGCGAGCATTTCAATAATCAGGAAGACGATAGTGCCGGATATGTAATACTGCATAGGACTGGATAATCAAATGGGTGATGATGTCAGGTTGAGAACCAGATGAATCAACAAGATGAAAACTTACAGTAACTCTCTCAAATGTTGTACACAGAGATATGCCCATCCACATCCGAGGACGAAGTAGACCAAACTCAATGCCATATAAAACTTACACAAGTTTAGCAAGGGTAATCCAATTCGAGGATGTACGGGATACTCACGTCAATCTTAGGGTATTCCACAGCTGGCAGTTCCCCCTCAAACGTGTTTTTGAACAGTACCAGTCCCGAGTATTCGGCGTGACTGGGTGTTTGACGAAATTCGATTGGAATATCCGAACGAGCGTTGACCAATGTGACAGGTACAATACCTATCATAAAATTAGTCTGGGATCGCAGTTGTCGAGCAAGAGTAAGGTGTCGACTCACCAACGCAATAGTATCCTGTTTTAGGTACGCTGTATGTGATTGGCGCCGAGTAGACTGGCACCGAAGCTGAGCCTGATGAGCCTGAGCTGCCCGTAGTTGGAGTTTCCTCGAATCCGGTCCCATCTCCTGCACCCAGATCATCATCACTTGAAGCACCGACCGAACCAGCTACTCCATCCAGAATCTCATCTCCTAATTGTCGTCTCCACCCGTCGCCAATTGCCTCTGCCAGCTCCTCGGCTTCTTCTTCAGCTTCAGCTTCTGCCTCCGACTCCTTCTCATCAGCACCCACGATGGCAGTTGACGAAGCAATAGCGTGGGTTGAAGAAGTGGTTGTAGGAAACTCATCGCTGATGTCATCTTCGTCTTCATCAGTGGTCGGTGATGGGAAAGACGATGATGAGAATTTGAGAGGAGTAGTGAAGATGGACGTTGAGTCCTGACTAGTACCCTCAGGAAGGGACGTGATGAAACCACCTAGCTCAGAGGGTAGACATAGGCCCGAACGAATGGCCGATGTTGTACAGATGTATGTTTTCTATCAGAGTATGTGCTAGTCAGTGACAGTGAGCGTCAAGATCAGTAGCTATGTAGACTCACAGGACGTTCCTCACCACCTCCTGTACTTTCTGGTGTTTCTATACCAAGGTAAGGGACATCTTTCCACTCGTACACTATCAATGCGACTTGACCTGATGAAGTGGGGTCAAAGGTGACTGCGCAAGAACATGTCCATCAGCTACCTGGGAGTTCGAACTTAGATAGGGGATGCTGAAGCAGACTCACCTTGGATATATGCCTCTTTTCCTCCATACATCCCCGAGCATACCTCCCGTAGCGAATCTGTATCACTGATTGGAACTACATTGTGTATTTAGCAAATGTCAACTGGTGTTCAAGAACTGTAACAATAATCAAATCTTACACACCACTCACCCCTGAAAGCGCCTATCTGACAGCATAGCAGACCCACCACAAGCAAAGCGATCACGGATGAGTGCAAGAGAGCCATGATGCCCGAGTTGCGAGCGGTACAGCCTGAGCGAAGTTCTACGCGTCAAGCGAGGGCGATACGAGTCTATATAAAAGCCTCCTCCACTCTTGGAGATTTGGGTGGCTGAGTACCCAGTGCGATATATAAGATGGCCTCACCACTGCTGACCTGGGGTCCTGTGGATGATTGTTTTGCGTAGAGTGCAAAGAGAAGAAAGGAATGATAGACAGTTGGAGATAGATGACTGCGAGTGCGGATGTGACTGGCAACGTTGATCCCACTTCCGGTCCACGCGTATCGCACGTGCTGATGTCAGCGTCAGTAGGTTAGTGGCTCTGTGGCTCTCAAAAGCGGGGTTCATCAATGGGAAGATGATCAAAGGGCTTGCGATCAGCTCAGGCAAGGAGCTCTCCAGCGGACGCTCGGCACACTTCATTGATGTCAACGCACAGCCCCATCGCACTTCCACTTGTCACACTGCATCAAAAAGACCAGACCTCGCTGGCAGCGATTTTTCTCGGGCTTACCACCCACGTCGGGCTTGGACGGAAAGGGCAAATGCGGCTCAGAAACTGCCAGCTCTGCTGTGAAACTGGTCCCTTTGTCTGCGGCTATCGCACAGGAAAGTCCCAGGCTTTATAGACAGTCGGCTCCTCCTCCTGAATACAAACCAAGTACCCAAGGAAGAGTTTGAGTCCATCGGTCTCTGCAACTGCCGAAAGCTCAGCATCCCTTAAATCCAAGGACTTTAATAGTGCGGACAACGGAACCTTAAAGCGGCATTGACTGATGCCTTTCCAGATGTTTGCTAAGGAGACGTGATATCTGGACCAGTACGAAGAGAGGCCTCGAGCCACTGCAGAAGACAGTGACTTTGCAGGATTATGGGTAGGAGATGACGAAGATTCATTGCACGCTGATGTAGAGAAGAATCTTAAGATAATGCCAGCAGGCTCGTTATCCCCGTGTCATCACTACTGTAGCAAAGTCATCGATACGCCCCTTAGGGGAAGTTACACGCTCGACGAGCCTGATATTCAACAAACTCTATGCAGTGTATTGGCCGTTTCAAATTCGACCTGAGATGCTTGGTCACATGATCGATCTAGGGTTATATATGAGCTTTCATATCCCATATTTTCTGTTCTCTTCCTCATATATGTATGGTATGCACATAATCAACACAGTAGAAATATGACAAATCATTCAGCCCAAGCGGTTCATTGAGACACCACTCGCCCTTCAATCACGGAAGATCGGGGTGTCAGGAAGATCTGGGAACAAGGACCGTTTGGCCCTTAATCTTACACTTTCGTTCACATTGGTATTGATGGAGAACGTGTCATCACTGTTTGCTGCTTCCTCAGAATTGTCATGTTCTTCTGGATGTTCTGAAGCTGTGCCCGTTTCTTGCATGTGAGGGTCGCTCGAGGCTTGGATTTCCACTTCTTGATCTTCTCTTCCGGCAAGGGATAATCCGAAAAGCATCAATCGATGTTGTCGCATATCGTTTTCGTCAAAGTAATCAACTTCTCCACCAAAAATCTCGCTCTCTGCTTCAGAGTCTATAGCCTGCCCGCTGACGGAAGCACCCCTCTCCGACCCTTCGGTGGTAGCTCTCCAATCAGCAAGGGATTCCAGCGATTGGAGGATGCGGGCAGCGTTGCGGGCATCAGGATCCTCGTCAAGAGGTATAGTAAGAGCAGAAGATCTTCTTCTCTTTCTTTTGCCTTGATACATTCCAACAGTCAGGCGTGAGGCCCCATCTCCCATTGCTTCGTAGTCCTGTAAAGTCTCGGGGCTCAACAGTAGCTCGTCACTTGGACGTCCACGCATCATTCGTTCCGTATACCATACCCCAAATTGTAGGAGTTCGTCCGCTAGTGTTGGGTTCTGCTCAGCAAGAGTGGTGTAGCCCGTCCAATTAGGCTGGGTCAATATTGCCTTGATATCATCCTTCGTGACATGTCTTTGGCTCGATCTTCTAAAGCGTTCAACATGTGATCTCAGTCTTTCTAGTTGACGACGACCATTTGCGACTGTTATGAGCCATCAGTCTCCATTCAGACTATTCGCCAGGCCGCCAGCGAAAGATGGGTATCGGAAGTCAAAAGTTGGGGACGGACACCGACGAAATATCAGATGTTTCTGTGGCACATTCACAAGTTTTATGTGATTCCGCAAAGCTAAGCTGGAAGTTGCTCCACTTCAAACGTTCAGATTGGAATTCCTCTTCTGATTGATCAGGCAGAGTATATTGAGCAGCTTCGGCCATGATACTTTTCCGCCCTAATCGATATACGAAATCAACCACGCCTTCGCTCAACTCAGGCTTCTGTTCGCGGACTCGAATCAAATACGTCCTTTTGCCGGAAGTTAAGAATCGACTGACAGCATCTTTGTCCTTGAAATCTCTCTCCTGAAATTGATCGCCACTAACGTGTTTCTTGATTTTCCGTATGAAATCGGTACCACTATGACCTATGATGACAATTTTGCCCATCAGCTCTGAACAAGATGGGATCCGACTGGTAAAGCATCATGATCCTCGCTCACCCATACCGACACTATCGGAGCCCAAGAGTTTCGCAAATTGACTCATCTGACTTTCCTCCATGGCAACGGGATCCGACCCATCCGGGTCCGTGGTGCCAGCTTCAACTGCTGCTGGGCCTAAGCGATTCCTAGCCGCTCTTGCCGATTTCACCACATATCTCATTCCCGATTCTGCGCCTTCCTTGTTCTTCGTCAAGTACTTTTGAAAACGCCTCGTCAATTGGGGATTTGGAATATCCGAGAACATCGAATTATGGGGATCTTTAGAAATTTCTGAGTGGAGCCATCTGAGTGTTTGAGCGCCGCCACGACCTACAGGCCACCAGCGGCTCATGATCAGCGCCGGAGTAATTCTGTCAGAGAACAACAATATGCAACCAGGAGCTGGACTCGAAATAGAATTTGTTCTGTCATTTGTGATCCGCAAAAAGATCATGTGACCTTTTGTTTTTACCGTATGCCTGGAATCACTCACCGAAAGCTTTCAGAAAAAATGCTCTATCTTCCTCGGTCGTGTCTGTGAGTGTGGGATGGTCCACAGGTAAAAGCAACGCTTCTTGCACCTGCATTTGTATATTCCTTTGGTCTTCCGCAAAAGCAGCAATCACCTCAACGATCTGCTGTGTGGTATCGAGGTCGAAGTTCCTGACTGCACTGACAGCTTCGGGAGCGGGTTGGGCAAGGTAACCTCGCAAATGCTCTGAATTATGAAACTGGTCTTGAAAAGGATTGATACTTGCTTCAGCGGTAAGCACTTGGATAAGATCAGCTTCAGACTGACCTGCGGAATTTGGAACAGAATATCTCAATCAGCTTTTTTGACTCGGGATGGTAAAGCAAATTAAGTGTAGAAAGAGTGAGTGGAATAGACCTTACTCTGCTGCTCAGAAACGGTCATTTCAGATGACGAAAGTTTAGGTTTCTTCCATTTAAAGATTGCCTTTAGTCGCTTACTCTTATCCCTCAGTCGCCGTTCGTTATGAGCGACATCGATCAAGTACTCTAGACCCTCCAGGGCTACTTCAGAATTATGCCGGTTATACCATCTATATTTGGTGAATGTATTCGGATCGTGAATGAGGGTTTGTACGCTGTCGAACGCTCGAGAGTATGGGGATATGAGTATATGCTTTTCAGCTCGCAATAAGGTATCAGCTCCCCGGGTACCTAACATTGTGAACGAGTGGCGTTAGTCAAAGGCCAGTCCGCCCGGATGACTTGTTGCCTCACCAAACGTTGATCTGAAGCTTTCCCATCGGCTGAGCATCCTGTGCATCTCTTGCTCATTGTTCGACCGATTGATCTCATCTACGAATCAGGTGTCGGTAAACAGCTAATGAAAAGTGGTCCGATGTTATGTGACACTGAGACTTACTGTTTGAATCCCTGGTGGATCTGCATTGTTTCGCAAAATGATACAAGTACCGATAAGCATCATGAATCTGTCTAGCTCTGTCGGGGTCTGTATCTTCTTGATTATCCCTCCACCACTGGGCTATCTTTACAGGATCCTTCCCCTTCTGCATGGAAAGATAATCTCTCACGTTCTCGAGAGAGGAGAATGGTCCTGCGTTCGGTTCGGCCCTGATCTTGGCTTCCATTCGAAAAATCCTCCTCGATAACTCCTGTCCTGCAGGATGCTCAGAATCAGAAAGTGTAGGGTACAGGAGCATCATGATTACGTTCTAGCGATCGACTCACCCAGTGACGTTTTTCGGCTTCCCACGCTGGCTCTCAGCCTGCGCAATTCGTCCTTGGACATCGTCTGTTCGGCCATGATTGTGCGACAGACCGGGGGATTTTGTCTGAGATGGTTGAACAGATATGACACTGTTGAGACCGGAATGAACGCCTCCTACATGAGTTCCACATCCTTATATAGCTATGCCGGGGCTTTCGAAGCTCGTTGACACCCTCACACGTCTTCCACCGGGCTGAAAGGGGGATGCCCACCTTTGTCACCAACAAGCTTTGTTCGCATGCATCGGTGCTTGGAGTGGAAGACCGAGTCGATAGCACCTCGCGAATGTGTTGCTTGGTCAATAAAGTGACTTGGCCATGGGAATCTCTCGGTAGCTTTCGCCCCGGGCTGTCCCATGATAAATGTCGTTCGCAGCGATCGTCATGGTCGTGAAGAGCCAATGTCGCCTGCACTTGTCTCTGTGCGGCTCAGTCTTGTCAACCTCCACCTCGCGTCATCTCCTTCTCAAGAAGGGGGAATCCAATGTTCAAGACGGAATCCCTGATCGAGACACGCATAGATACGGACAAAGTCATGCTGATTATTGTTAAACTTGTATCTGACCAACGCCCGCCGGCCTGTGAGTGATGGAGCCAAATACAGTAAATGTCTCGTAAACGACCCTACCGGCTCCTAGCGTGTGATCCGGTTACTCCGTTTGCTCCGAGTCCGCCGCACACAAACCCACCCTAGCGCAAATCCATCCCATCATCCCATCATCCCACCATAATGGGTCAACATGCATTGTCCACCACTGCGGACGGCCAATTCGATCAACCAAGCTCCTTCTTCTCCATGAAACGGACATGATCATCGATACATGTTTTTCTCAATTGTCTTATCGATAGAAACCGGTCACAATGTCTCTTCAACGCAAACTCCGCTATGCTGTCCTCGGAATTGGTCGAATGGGCTCTCGACATGCTCAGAACATTGCCTATCGTACTCCGCGTGCAGAACTCGTATCGATTTGCGATCCTAGACCCACTTCTTTGACCTGGGCTGAAAAGCATTTACCATCAGATATCAGAGTGTACCAAGATTCGAAGACTCTGTTCAATGAGTGTGGGGATGAGATTGATGCAGTGTTGATAGCCAGTGAAACGGGTTCTCATGCTAGTCTGGCTATCGAAGCCATGAGGGCTGGAAAGGTGAGTATGATGGGACCTCTGCTGGAGGAATTGACCTTTCCCTTGAGATGACAAAGCTGATAGCTGCTGACTGATTGTCTAGCACGTATTGCTTGAGAAACCTATTTCCATAGATCTGGAGACTTCCAGGACGGTTGTCGAGGAAACCAAGAAATTTCCAGACTTGAAGGTCATGGTTGGTTTCAGTAGACGATGTGAGTTGACTGTCTCATCACTACTGCCCCCATCCTTACTGACCGATTGTTTCAGTCGATGAGTCGTATAGATCTGTCAAGGAGATGATAGATCAAGGAAAATTGGGTGAACCTCACTTGATCAAATCGGCAACCAACGATCAGCATGATCCTTCTGGTGAGTACAAGACCCTAAATCAACCCTATAATCATATAACCAGGAAACTAATCATGGGGGTTTAGGATTCTTCGTCTCTTACGCTTCCGCCTCGGGTGGGATTTTCATTGACTGTGGGATTCACGATATCGATTTAGCAAGATGGTATCTTTCACCACAAGGGATCAAACAAGTGAAAAGGGTTTTCGCTTTAGGACATAACATCCAACATCCCGAATTAGCCAAATATGATGATGTGGATAATGGTGTGGGGGTGGTGGAATTTGAAAACGGGAAGATCTTGGTGGTCCATGTGAATAGGACTATGAATCACGGTCATGATTGCTTTACGGAGGTGTTTGGCAAGGAAGGGAAAGTGGTAGTCAACGGGGTGAGCTCTTACTCTCCCTCATCTATTCTTTTATACGGTGTTTCCGATTTATACTATCGAAAGGCAAACGTCGATGTTGATGATTGTGGACTTCACACATATAGAACCCTCAACTGAACAGAGTAGAAATCAGGGATACACATGGAGTGAGAACAGAGTCTACGTGAGTGATTATCGTCCCTGTGTCCCGAGGGGTTGACCCACCACAACACAGCCTTGCCTCGTAAACTTATATTGAGTAAATATCACCAGCCCTACATACTACGAAAGATTCCGAGAAGCCTTTGTCAATGAAGTCAATGAGTTTACGGATGTAGTATTAGACAACAAACGTGAGTCGTGGGATCACCACTTCCATCTCGCCCTTCTCTGTTTATGATAAAAGTTGAGCGCCTGTGACCTTCATCGTAGCGCTCCCGGTATCCTGCGAAGATGCCCTCGAAGCCACCAAGATAGCTACAGCTCTTACGCACTCATTCAAGTCTGGCCAACCAGTTTACTTCAGCAGTGATGGACAACCAATCTTGGTCTAAAGGCAAAAGCACAATCCATACAATCTATCTTGAACGAACCACAAATAACCATAACAAAGATGAAATTGTATGTATATAGAGACGTTTATGAGATATATCAAGATCTATCCTGCCGGAACAACGGAAAAGAGGAGTCAGAGTCACTTGTGGTGGAGTTAAACGTCATGACTGTATATCCCACAAGTCCATCTATACACCTTAGCCTTGACGGGCACCCCTTACTACCGCACCGTCAGACCTGACTCCGACCATCTATATGAGTTTACCGAATCTACCCCTCTCTTTCACATCACGCTCTCAACCACCCCCTTCGTCTGGGTAAAAGCCATCCGGGATGAGCGACCGCAAATGCGACCAGACACAATACCATGGGTAGACCATCCAGATAGATGAAATATGGCTCGTGGGTGATGAGGTATCCTGACCATCCTTGGGCCAACTCGATCGATCTATAAATACCTCTTACGAAGATCATAGCTGAAGCGAATGCGACTCCCGCTAATAATCTTTCACCTCTTTTAACCTCATCCGTTCGCACTGTTCCTCCCATGTCATCAGGAAGAGCTTGTGGAGGTGGTGAAGCATTTCCTTCCGATGATTTCGGTTCTCCGTTGGGAGTTGGGTCATTGTGGTATTTGCGTTTGAGGTGCGAATATGGCTTGCGGAATACAACTCGGATGATAAAATCACTGGCTAATGCAACGAAAATTGCCATTGTACCGAGTTGAAATAAGATACCAGCCAGCACTAACAAGAAAACACATGGATTAGCATTATTCCGCTGAAGGCGACCATAGACAATGATGACGAAAATCAATCCAGCGAAATCGTCATTATGCGTCCCTACTTGACGTTCATGCAAACCAAAGAAGGATAATGTGAAATTGACCGTCTCATGTACTCACTGATTTTCGTAGCTTTATCAGTATCCGTACCGTTCTGAGCGGCTACAGCGGCTTGGCCACCACCTATAGCTTGGACAATCAAAGAGATAACGTCCGCAGTAACGAACACGGCCAGGTACATTCTTGGTCTAAGAAGCGAGTAGGCATGACCTAGCTGGGTGATGCAGTATCCAAGAATGGTGTAAGCCCAAGCGGAGTAGAAGGCTGGACCAATAATGAGGCTTCGAGACGAAATGAGTATATTAGCATATACCCAGTCTCGATCACCATGTTGTAGACGGGGTTCGAGCGCGTGATATAGTCAGAAACTCACGAAGCAATCTGCATCAAGAAAGGGGTGACTCTCAATACATTATAAGCCGACCATAATCTACCTGCCCATCCTATGACTTCCACTATGGATATAGAAGGAACAGTCAGCTCATTGATCAGCACGGCTAGCAGTAAGCCATATTCCAGTGTTATTTCTATCTGGACATTCGTTGAGAAGCCCGACCCCAACAGTATCTCTGTCTGCCGGGCTCTCATACGTTTTACTACACTTCTTACGCCGTTACCAACTCCATACACCCATGGTACAGCAAGGTTCGCCACTGAACGAACGAAGAGACAACTCACAGAATGTCCCCGGTATTAGCGTCACAAACACCAGCCAATATTTGTATCTGATCCCTAGACCAATATGAACCAGTGCCAGCACAGCAAACACGACTATGTACGCAATCCCAGCTGATTTCTCGGGTGTATAGCCATATGGTGAAACGCGCGATAGGTGATTCTTGGCTCTGTCCATTAGTTGGTGGGTCAACCCCAGATCGTCGTATGACATGTCGAACGGTCCTGTCATCCACATCTAATTCTCGCCGAATGTCTTCAGGCTGCTTGCGGTACCCTTTTGCTAATGAATATGGGCCTATGCTTGAGAGTGGTGCGATGTAGAAAGTTGCCAAATGAATATATAGGGGATGAAATGTTTTCCCAGCCATCAAAGTGGTCGATGCTTGTTGATTCTGTTCTTGTTTCGGTCGCCGAAATCTTGTTTTCGGAGACAGACGGTCACCGATTAATGATTACGAATAAAATAAACATAATCGGTTTTGCAGTTTTGTACCGGATTATCGAGTCATCACAAGAGTCGTCTGGCAGTATATATCGTATCTGGAACTTCAGCATCTGATCAGATGGCGAATTCAGAAATATTTTGTTCGATATTGCGATTCTGCAGCCTCACACGCCACTTGGAGACAAGCCATGCTTCATCGTTTTGCATTATGTTGGAATGCATATCATATCGTAAACGGGGAAGACAATTTAGGTGACACCGAATGGCTACCAGAGATGGGAATGACAAGTAATGATATGGCATGCATGGAGATCAGTCGACGGAACAAAGGTGGATGGCGAAACGAAGTGATGCATTGAGAGAAAGGGTACAAGAAGAGAACAGCCATTGTGAGTATGCCATTGTATATACGGGAGTAATCAACATGGGATAGATAGGTTTTAAGACAATGACAGCCGAAATCAAGCCATGATGTCCTTTTCATTCTCTGTTCGTTGTTGAGCAGATTCTCGAGAGAGAAGAACAGGTTGGCGAACTATTCCTGCTTGTCTATCCGCGTCGGCGAAGTCGTCGACTGGATCGTCGAGATGCTTGAAGTATGTTGGGAAGAGGAAGGCACTGAGGAAACAGGCGACAGCAAGAGCTACCCAAGGCCAAATGAGGTTGGGGCTGTATAAATAGCTTGAATCAGCGACAGGTCCATTATAAATGTGAGGATACGACACAATACTTACTCTACGATGACGTCTGACAGAGCGAGTGACAAAGCTGAAGCAATAGCCTGGTTGAATAGCGAGATGGAGTAGACCAGACCCTTCATCCTGGCTGGAGATCGAGTGTATGCAATTTCATATGAAGTCACAAATACGAAAAGTTCTCCGATGGCTGGGAAGGTATAGAGGGGGACTTGCCACCATAGAGAGACGGGAGAAACTTCATCACAAGTGGTGGCATAGTATCCACAGGGGGAAGTCTTGTAGATCCTCCACTGAATGATGGCGGAAAGCACACAAGTGAGCGCACCCAACATGAATCCGATGAACATTCTGGTCATAGGTTTGAGGGGGAAACCTATCCTAGCGAGCCAAGGGTAGATGAGGAATGTGAGGATAGGAGAGAAGACAATGATTGCGAGAGGGTTCCAGTTGGAGATGAGATCGTTTGGTACACCATTCAGAGTCATTGCGACGGACATGTCGTTCATTTGATTTCCTAATCCTCCGTCGGCCAAAACGTAGATCGGAATAATCAGGAACACAGCACAGGCATTCAGAGACTGTCTGACCTCATCTACGAATCTATCGTCCCATGTGACCTTGGAGCCGATCGTGCCCTCGCTTTGAGCAATGTGGGATGGTTTGGCTCGATTCCAAAATTCATCCTTACCGCTGAACATGTGTTTCCATCCACCACTGGACATCATGAGTTTGACCACTCTCCAAGCTTCAACAACAACCGAGCCTTGAGGTGGGGCCTTATACAATCTTCTTCCGGCGAGGACGAGCACGATCGGCATGAGCATATAGACTATTCCCGGTAGAAGGTAGGCTAGCCAGAATCCGACCAATCGCTCGGCATAGGAGGTAGCGACAGCAAAAAATCCGCCAATATTGATACAAGCGTAAAAGATCAATAACCATCGCTCAACAGTGACACCAGGATCCACAATGACCCGTTCACCTGATTTGAGTGTTTTGACCACTGGATTTCGGTTAGGTATTTGATCACAAAGCAAGGGTCCAAGGGAAGGCTTGATGAATCCGGCAGCAAAAGCCAGGATAATGATGGAAACGATGAAAGAGCCTAAAGCGCCATTTGGGTGCGTGATAACCGAAGGAATAGCGGGCACGATCAAAATGATATGAGCGATCGCTCCGACAGCTGTACCGACACAGATGGCCTTGAATCGACCCCACTTGGTGTCGGCCACGATACCACCCCAGATTGGGATAACATAAGCCAGGAACGTGAACAGGTTGGTAAGGGCGGAAGTAGTTTTGGAACCAAGACCGAGAGCACCGGCAGACTGATTGAGCCCTGCCGCGCCCTTTGCGACAGCCCCCGCACCGTTACCACCTTCCGGTAGTGGGTTATTGATAAAGTTGTTGAAAGGACCTAACAGAGATCCAGGGTTAGCTTCGGCATAAGGAAGGTCCTTACAGATCGATGGACGGGACTGGGAAGAGACATGTTTGCCTGTGGCAACGTACCTTTCGACCCATAGTAGGAGGCACGTTCTGCGAACTCAATCAAACACATTGCGATACCAACCCATCTATAATATCCCAAGTCAGCTCACTGGTATATGATGGACTCTCAATAGGAACAAGAAGTGGCAGAAGAGATAGACCACAGCAACGAGACAGCTATATATGGAACGGTGTATACGGTGACTCACGGCATAGTGGCAGGTACTTTTCGAAGCGTACTCAACTCCTCTTCTGTAGGATGATCTGCTCCGAACAATCCATCATCTGCAGGTCCGACTGTTGTTAGGGCGGTGGCATCTGGATTGTGCTTTTCTTTCTCGGAAAGATTGGTCGCAGGCATGCCTACGATGGGCATAGGTGCCGCTTGAAAGTCTTGTAAAGCTTCTGCTTGGTTACCTGGATTACAAAACATCGTCAGCTATTACTTTTTGTCGATCTTGAAGATCGACCTCTTGACCACTTACTCATGTTGAGAAAATTCAATGCCCAGCACTCGTCAGTCCAATTAAGCCTTCAGCGTAAGGATAAAAGTGGGGGTCACACGATGTCACCTTTTAGGTCTTATATATATGTATATATATATCTACGGGGTTCGCATGGCGACTGAAAGCTGGACTGCAATCATTATGCTTATCATTTAGCTCCACTTTTCATAGTTCATGAACGTACCACGCTGTCGCATTCTTGAAAAGAAACCCTAAAAACTCTTATGAACGCAAGAAGTTCCTAGTTAAGCAGTTGATGCATATGCTCCACATGCCACTCGACGGACTGGCGATAAGCAAGCCTCGAATGGTCCCGTATGCACTAGAGACGAAAATAACTCATCATGATCATTATTGGAGTATACCTGCCGAGAGCATGAACCGCATGGTGCAAAACCTCGGTTATAGATAGAATGCATACTAGATCACGTGATAGCAACGTTTTCGGCGTGATTGTATACCCTTGATTATCTTCTACGATGCTATAGAGGCCAACGCTCGGTTGGTCCCTTGTATTCTGCCCCTCCTCAGGTGATTGAGCGGGTATGTGGAATGTACCGTGAAGTCACGGATTGAGAACCGTGTGATGTACACTTGTCGAACTAATTTTAGCAAAGGGTAAAGAACATTCGAAAACGCAGCGAAAAGATACGGATATTCCGGAAAAGACGCTAGCATCATGTGGTTTCAAAGATTCCAGCGATTTCAAAGCCCGTCATGTCGTTCGCTATCCTGAATCAAATCGATCCTCAGCATGTTCAGTTACGCTTCCGACTGATAGCGACCTCCCTCCCAGTGGGCCCCTTCTGATGCAAATGACGAGCGCATTCGATCAGCACGATACATGTGGTGCTATTGAGTGGCGCGCTGTGAAACGCTAATTTGGCATGACGCATGATCCGATTTGTCAGTGTTCTCAGACTCGGTAGGAGATAAGCAGGAGACACTCATGGTGTCTCGGCAGACCCATAAATAGAATGATAAGACAGTAAATAGCACGAGGTACAGCTCCAACAATATAAAAATGTTGTCGTTATCTTGTCAGCAAAGACATGAGCCTGTTGCTCAAATAGCTGGATTCCCATGACCTCAATGATGGGCAAACGAGTGACCTCATTTTGATCCTCCGACGAGATAACGGCGAAGTCTGAGACAGAAAAAGACTCCACACCGCATGATGCAGTACGATAAGCTGACGATTTCGTCAAGTCTGATCGGATCTGCCATCTATCTATCTATAGCCAGGAGCACTTCGATGTTGACCTCGTGACGTCTTGAGCGATTTCCATATGAACACAAGGCTGATAAGGAGTCAAACGGCCCAGAAGCTCTTCTGAATGAACAATTACAACCAGGAATAGGCAGCTATCAGGAGCATTCGTATCCCCTGATATCTGATCAGTTACAAGTTTTGTCGATTGCGTTGAACGGTGGAACAGGCTTCCTCTTGGACCAAAGAGCTGAGCCTGCTAGTGTGTATCGAAATCTGGGTCCATTCATCAAGGAAGCAGGTTTATGCAGAGATCAGACTTAGCATATCCTTAACAGTCAGATTAACATATTATCAGAAGATCGTCATGTTGTGTAACGGTCAGCTCCTCCCGCTCCCCTCTCGATCTTACTTAATCTCTGATCAGTATGGCTGCTTCTCCTATTCAACCTGTCAGCATAAAGGGAACAGACCGCTTTGCTTGCTTGAAACAACCTGAAGCCCCCATTTGCTGCTGCGCCAATCTGAGCGAGTGGATGTCAAATCTATTGTAGCCTTACCTTTGAAGGTCTGCTCAGCTAGTGTAATTCGCCCTCTTGGTATGGAGTCTCTGCAGCAATGCCAATTCTTGTTTCTCTTACCACCGGAATTTTCACATGCTTTTCACGAGAGACTTTAGTCACCGCTTTCCTCCAACACTCCTTGGCTCTTATCTTGGAATGCTATCTCGCTTGCCCATGAAATCCTGTATTTGTACTATAGAACTATAGATGATTTCAGTGATTCGGTAGCTTGCTTGGTTGTGGTGTCAAAGAGATAATCCTGAAGAACGTATTCCTCGCAAAAGAGCTGTATCGTATGTACATGTTTGAATGAGCAGCACTAAGGTAATGTACTCGCGACCTTAACACGAGTCCATCGACGCGTTTGGTTTATTTCTCGACTGGCATCGCGAAACCATCATCATTACACAAATTCCGCTCATCCCATCACCGTATAAATACTTCCCCTGCCTGACTTCCTTCTATCGATCAAAGTATGGGGCCGGTCCCAGAGTGGTTATGGGTCTTGGTGATACTCAATATCATCCTTTTTGGTCCGCAACGCGTCGGAAGTCTTCCGAAGACACAACCACCATAGTTCGGTCGAAGCCGACTCAGATCGACCCGTTCAAACACACGTATTTGTATCAAGGCAACAATCTGGTCAATACCACCGCTCTCTTCGATCGACAGACTCTCGACCCTATCATCAAATCACTACTGAGAACATCATTTGCACACAATAGCTATGAATCCAACGTAATCCCGTTCTATAGAAAAAGGACAGGCGCGTTCAAGTCTGGAGATGTGACCTTGATCACTTGGATAACTTCAGATCGTTTGGGGCGACTAGTCAGATTAGCGGAGAAAAGAAAGGGTGAGCTACTTGCTCCCAGCATCACTTTGCTTTATATGCCCCACTTACACTTGAGCATAGCTCCAATATCCGTATCGTATTACATCCCTGAGCAAAGCGAATGTGAAGGTGAGTATCATGTACCATGCATGCATGCATGCATTCATGTTGTACGTATACTGGTGATCAACTTTCCCTAACCGCTTCATAGCTGAATGATCACTGTCTGACATGGTCTCTTGCTGCTGATACTGATGATCGATGTATTCTAAACGGCCGATGTGACCCTCTTGAACAGACTAGTCATCGAAGAAGGGAGTCTGAGGGACATCACTGAATAGCAAGTGTCTAGCGATTCTTTCCCTCTGTCGATCCACGGGATAATCATCCAGGTTAAGATCTTCTTCGCTGTCCGCCTTTTGCTCCTGGGCTGAGGCTCCTTCACCTGCCGGGTCATCTTCAGTCTCCAGCGAGGGGTACAGGCCGAAAAGTGTCAAACGATGTATTCTCATCTGTTCTTCATCGAATTTGTGCAGCCCATCAGCCACTCTTTGCGATTCAGAAAAGTTACTCTGGGAAGCACGATCAGGGGTTCTTCTTTCCGTCATCTGGTGTCCTGTTGAACTCGCACTTTCGCTTGAAGGTGTAGCTTGTCTTTGACGCTTTCGACCACTTGATGTACCTCCTTGAGAATCAGGTTGGTTGGCCAATCGACTTTCCATCATTTCGATATCTTTCACACTCAAAGTGAGGCTCTTCGCTTCTCTATCCGAGATCAATTGACGAGAGTACCATGATCCGAATTCCAAGAGTTGTTTCGCTCGCTCAGGATCGGTCTTTTCCAACTTGGGATATGCGTGCCATCTCGGTTGGGTCAGTATGGATCTCACACCTTCTTCAGTGGTATACTTTACCCGATCAGATCCAGATCTGATAATATAATTCCTCAACACACGTAATTGCTCTGCTCCCTTGTCACCTACAAAATCGACAAACATTCAGAAAGAGTTTGACACCCACATCGATGATCATTGTAGGTAAAAATGCAAACGAAAAAGAAGAGAAAATTCTTGGGATCTTTTCGCTCACTCACCTAACCCTGTCTTCGTATCCCTATAATCAGCTTGGAATTTGCTCCATTTCAATAAATCAGCTGAAAAGTTATCTTCATCCTGTTCTTTTGAAGAACTTTGCAAATCCGCTAAAAGAGTATCGTTCCGTGCTTGATCACTTTGTATCCTCTTCTGAGCGAGCTCGAGAGTGTAATCCACCAATTGTTCAGTAAATTCAGGTTTCTTTTCATTAACGACCTTGTAGTAATTTGACCATTTCGCCAATGAGAAGAAATTCCCGATAACTGTATCTTTATCTGTGAATTTATTGGCTTGGAATTTATCACTTCCCATATATTTTTGGAGTCTTTCAAGGTATTCTCGACCATATCGACCTGATGACGACACACAAAAACGATAAATAGTAGGCAAAATAGTAAGTGGTTGATATGTGACGTGGGCGCTAATCGAAACACTCACCCATGCCTGTGTGGTTCGAACCGAATTCCTCTTCGAAAGACTTCACACGCTCTTCTTGGTCGTGAACAGATGGTTCTCGTTCTAGTTCTGAAATAGTTTCAGGTACATGCTCAGTATCGCGACTCTTCGATGACATTCCAGCAGATCCCAGTCCGGCGATTCCTTGCCCAAAGGCAACCTGGGGACTCGTCAGGCCCAGACCATCCGTGGGGGGTTGTCCTGATTCCTGCTCAGACAGCATTGACAAACCTCTGATCATCTGACCTTGTATATCCCTTTGACCTCTAGCAAAATCAGAGATATACCCTTGGATCTGAGTAGTCACATTTGGATCGACATCTTGAACGTAGCTCATCTCTTCAGGTACTGGTCTACTCAAAAACCCCCTCAAGGTATCTTGATCCCTGAATTGATCACTGAAAGGATTTATACTTGCATCTGCTGTCAGTCGTTGAAAAAGCTCTTCTCCGGCGTGACCTAGAATTTGTTCCAATCAGTGGAACAGCGCAGTATTCGGCCATTCCGATAAGTGCTGGGGAGATAAGAAGGAGATGAAGAAAAAGATGAGTACTCACCTAAATTTTCAGGTATTGAAGTGATTCCCAAATCAAGTTCATTCGAATTCGAGTTTGAATCAACAGTCGAATCATCGTTCATTCTAGGTTTCTTCCATTTTGATAACTTTGCCGACAATTTAGCAGAATCTCTTGACCTTCTTTCTCTGTCTGCATAATCGATCAGATACCTAACTCCTTCCGAAGCTAGTTCTGGATTTTTCGATCTAAATGATTCATAAATTTCTGAATATTTTGGATCTTGTATGAGATGATTAAGTCTCTTGAATGATCGATGATTTGGTTTTAGGACGATGGCACTTTCCACTTGATTCATAAATCTATGACCTGCCTCACCTGCAGGAATTATAGTTGTATCTTTATCAGCGAGACTTCCTTAAGCTTGGTTCATGTCAATACCATATGAGCGGGCAACTTACCAAAGGAAGCTAGGAAATTCTCTCTCGAACCTAGTAATCGCATGGTCTCGCTGTGCCACATATGTGAGTTGGGCTCCTCTACAATGCCATCAATATCATCAATGTGATCAGAGTACTGTATTAGCAATTGAGGCTTGTGTCAGAGCATATAGTATTATAAACTGAACACTCACTCGAGGCCTGATCATTCGATCTACAATATTCCGCATATTTACTCAAATAATCGAAACTCCCTTGAATCACTGCTCTACTTCTCTCATCTTCAACCTCGTGATTGTCTCTCCACCATTTGGCGATCGGTACTGGATCCGTTCCTTTTTGCTTCCTCAAATATTCACTGATGTTTCCAGCGGAAGAGAATTGTTCGGCTGTGGGTTGGATAACAATTTGACGTTCTATACGATCAAGGCGAGATGATAATTGACGGCCTATCGTGTACAGCGGTATAATATAATACAATTTGGCGAGATCACATTACCGTACGTTTGAATCTTGTCTTCGGTAAGTAATCCGACTTACCAAGAGTAGTTTTCTTGTCGATCAACTTTGATCGCCAGGCGGATAGATCCTCTTTCGACATGAGCTGGTCTGCCATACTGTATATCAAATCGATGAAATATACAGTATCAAGTTCGACTATTCATCTCTCATTTGATGCTGGAAGACTTCAGTGATCCCATTTGATACAAGGATGTTATATATGTCCTAAAGGCGACGACTGATTGCATGTTGCTTTATCGGAATGTAAAGGATGTTGAGGCAATACGTATAGAAGGCTTGAATGCTCAGACCTACCTATAAAGGATGACGAAGCATAACCTATCGCAGCAAATCATCTTGTCAAAGTCCTTTGTTATTTCCGAAGACTTCTAAAAGAGATGATCCCGTCAGCTAACTTCTATGCTGTGTTGCAGCCAAAAGGATTTGGCGAAGGTTCGGAAGATGAGGTCAACCCTCCCTTTTTCCGCGCCACCTGCCTTCTCGTCAAATCCGCTCAGGCGTCTTCACCTCTCCCTTCGAATCTCAAAATCATCGCAACTCGGACATCGGACATCACCAAGCGTAATTCAAAGTCTAGACCCGTTCCGTCAGCTTCGCTGTGCATCAACCTTCGCAGCTGATAAGCATATCAGTTCATATATCGACATGCGTTGATGCAAGTTCCTGTCTGCATATACACATATATGTTGCATGCTGGGCATTAGACTATATTATTCTCCTTGAAATGATATATGTATACACAATTCAATCCATATTGATTTATTTATTTCAGATGATCCATATATGTGATGATTTCGTCAGCTCAACTGAGGTCCTCCGATCCTCTTTCAGTAATTTGTAAATTAGATAAGCTCTATACAGTCACAAAGACCGAAGAATGACCAGACATCAATACAGCATTATATCCAGCGAACGATGTATGAGCACTCACCTCCACAAGCTTCGCAAACTGGTTGTCTTTCCGCTGCTTCTCGAATCACGAACCGAATATTGGCCTTGGAAGGGGTCTTAGCTGAGTCTTGCGGTGTTATTTCGGTCGGAACAGGAGCAAAGGAGATGTTAGGTATTCCCGGTTGGGATCGATGACCAGTATTACCACCTGCCGAATTAGATGCTGTGCCTGTCCCATTGGCGGGTCCAGACGAGTTAAGAGGTAGCGAGGTGAAGGCGTTGAACATCGAGGACATATTGACAGGTATCGCAGAATTACCGTTTGCCATATTTTGATGTGAGCCACCAGTGTTGACACCGCTGTTAGTGCCGTTATCGTTGCTAGTATTTGCATTGTTAGCGTTGTTGTTGCTACCGTTCAACATTGAAGTGAAGTTTGGCAATCCGAAACTGAGGCCGGCGCCACCAGGAATGAAGGACGGATTTTGATGGATTGAAGCAGGAGCATCGGGGGTTGAAGAGTGGGAGGCAGTGTTCGCAGGAGTGTTACCGTTCGAGGTGGAGGACGCAGTTGTATAACCATTGTTGTTGTTGTTGCCGTTGTTGTTATAGACGCTTCCATCGACATTACTATTACCATTACCACCATTGTTCATAAATCCACCAATAGGGGTTACTATCGGACCATTTGGACCGAACCCAGTCATCACACCACCATTCACAGCTACCGAATGTAAGAACTGCATGATCCCGGGTGAAAATGGGGAGTTGGTATTGGTACTTTTCTTGACATCCTCGATCATCTCTTCATACATCTGATGATATGTCAATCCGGTTTGGTCGGTTCTCTCGACGATAATGACATTTTGGTCCGATCGACGGCTATCTTCACCGGTCGAAGAATCTTCAAGGGGAATGGTACTAGTAGTGTGAGTGAGTATGGCAGAACCGACGAGAATTTCGGTCAACCTATATCTCATTTCCGCCTTTTCACATCCTTCGGGGTGACTTTGTAGAGTACAGTCTTCACCTCTTGGTTACTCCGCCTTGCCATAACTGATTCTACTTTTGGACAACTTTGGAGGGATGCAAAAAGCTCTAGCTTCATGAATGTTGACGACTTCGCCATCTTCATCCATGACTGTGAAGTAAGGGACCAATACATCGTTCAGGCATGCTGGTGTAGTGGAGTTGAATGAGCAGCAGATGTATTTTGGTCGACACGCGATAGGTAAGAAGTTTCGAAGGAGATGGTAAGGATCTTTGTCACTGGATAACGATCCTATCCTCCCCATGGTGCCATGCTTGGCAGTGAATACCAGCTTGGAGATCCTGGGGAACAGCAGGTCATCGAAATAGAACAATAGACATTTGGCGATGGTGGTCAATATCTCGTAGGGGAATTGTTCATTGTTGGTATCGACTGTCATCTTGAATACCATTCCTAATTGAACCCTCAGCCTCCTAGTCGGAGTCAAGGAAGAAAGAGGGATATCGTCTTCCTCATCGTCTTCCTCGTTGATGGGTTGGATGAACGCATGTTTCTCTCCGTTAGGGATATCGATTATTCTAGTGAACAATTTGGGAAGTGAATGATCAGTCAAGATGACATGTCGATAGACGAGTGGAGTGAGGAGTTGATGGTTGGTCTTGCAGGAGTAGGAAAGGCTTGACAGGGTTTTATGGTAGTTGAGTGATTGTAGCTGTTGACCGATGAGGAGGACTATGTCGTCGCTGAGTTTTGGTGGCATGGTGAGCGTATAGCAAGTGATGTGGGATATATCTGTAGTATAGTTAACAACAATGAGGAAGGAATGTGGGATGGTATTGGGATGAGAATGGATAAATAGATCAAGAAGGAAGGAAAAGGGAAAAAGGACGAGGTGATAGTTGTTTATATACAAAAGTCAAGTTGAGTGATGGGTCTGTGCGTCGATCAGATTAGTGGTGCTGGTGATGGTAATGACGTAACATCCAAATGTCCGGATTCTGACTGTGTTAGTGGATACTGTATCATACCATTTACACTCGCGAGAATCGAGGAGAGCTGACGAGATACATCCTATTCATGTCACATCCATTAATCCCATATCGAACCGGCAGATCTACTCTTCGTACTTCTCAAGTCGCACCTATATCATCATTGTCAGTGTCTTCTCCCCCTCAACGCTCGTGTAAAGAAAGGAGACACATCCACTTACTCTACCCGCAAATGGTTTCAGCCCAGCTGCTATTCTCTGACCACCTACCAGGGCCGTCCAGTCCATCGTATCTCCGCCGTGCGCACGGGCAGATAACATGTGCTGTTGAGCTACGTCCATCGTAGGCATAGGTACATTGTGAGATTCGGCGAGTTGCCGAATGTTTCTATGAACGTATTGCCCAGTCAGTAATGCGGCTTATTCCGCGTTTCGGGAGATGCACTCACCTGGCATCGGTTATACCACCACCCAAGTTGAATCCACCTTCACTATTGAATTTATTCTTGGTGATCCTATCGGCGTATCTGATCAAAGCAGGTGATTTATGTTGATCTTTGATCAGTTCCACTAATTTATCTGATCCTACACCAGATTGATCACATAGCGTGAAACACTCTGCTAAGAGCTCGATAAATCCTAATTCCAATGCGTTTCCTACCAATCTAAGAGAACAATAATTATAAGGTAGTCATCAGTACAATCAGTATTCTCTCTCTCATGAGTTTGAGATTACTCACTTAAAACTCATAGCTCTCTCGACATTACTTCCCAAATCCATCACTTTCCTTCCAATAGCAGGAACCAGCGCATGAGCAGCATGCTTCTTGGCGAAATAATCTCCGGAGATGGCTAAAATCAAATCGGCAGTCTCGGCTGCTCGTGGTACACCGAACACTGGACATGATAGGAAGACTCGATGAGGGGCGGATCGAGCGAGATCTTCGAGTTTACCAGCGGTGGTAGGGTAGATCTGAGAGATCATTCATCAGCAAGCTAGTCCAGATGACATTAGAGACTCGGAAACTACGCTACTCACTGTACTGGTGTCGACAAAGATCGTTGTTCTACCTCTCCCACCCGGTTTGATACCATCGCCTGTACCTTTTTGAGTCTGCAGAAGAGCATTCCCACAATTAGGTATGACTTCCAAATGAGGCGATTGGAAATTTGGCTCACCTCTTGACCTTGGAACAGTTGAGCATAAACAGCTTCTACAGCTTCATCACCTGCCAAAGAAGTCACCACGAGATCCGCACTGAAGACATGGCACAATCACAAAGCACAGATCAGTATCGTGACGATGACGATGACGATGACGATGACGATGATTATTGGAAAGAAATGGTAACACACGTTCTTCCAATTTCCTCTAAATCAGTGACGACCTTGTAAGAGCTCTCAGGTACTTCATGTTCAGTAGCGTATTTCAAGAATTTTTGTATACCATCTTCTTTTCGGTTGTATACCATCAATGGAGGCTGCAAGGTTTTTGGAAGGAATATCAGTAAATCGAATCGTTATAGAACAACTTCCGGTTATGAGAATGATAGATCCTCACCTGTCCCTCTGAAGCTAGATGTTTGGCCAAGTTGGATGCCATCCTCTTACCCATCTCACCTAGACCTACGAAAGCGAGTTGATCCTGTGATAATCTTCCTGGTCAGTTTTCGCTGCCACCTGTGTTCTTAATTCTTACTTCGAAAGAGAGTCTATGCTTACATGAGCAGGTGTAGGGGTTGATGGTCTGCGGATGAATAGTCATCGTAAGCTCACAGCGAACAGCTGACATGGCTAAGTAGGTGTAGGCTCACCTTGAGAAAGGGATGGGTTCAGCAGGTTCATTGTGTTCTTCCTTTGGGGGTTCGTATGTCCCTCCGAAATGATCGATCGGATCTCCCACTCTCTCTACTGGGGGAGTCACTGGGTTTTCGTTGAAGTGAGCCTTGAGTCCTGACATGATGTTTTTGTTGTATATATGATGAATGTAAAATGTAAGGTATGAGATGTGAGATATGAGATGGGGGTTGTTGTTTTTTCGCCAGTAAGCGAGGGTATTGCTTCCACTGAGTGATTGATGGTAATGACGTCTCTACTCTCACACCGCACAGACACACAGTGAATAGGTTAAGGGGCCCAATGCGGCAATTGCTGCATGTGCAGCACGTGCAAAACACGCCGTCACCATGTGTTTGCGCCTGGAACCAACCCCGCAATACGATAACTTGATGCTATGGCAGCAACAACAGATACGAGTAAAGACGTGTTCATCATCAACGGTCGTATCTAATAGAATAGCATAAAGTATCATACACATCATACGCAATGTCAGCGCCTACAAGAGCAGCTCCTCCACCGCCGCCAGTAGCGAACGGGGATGATGATCAGGGTGCTTCAGCTAGTACGTCCAATCTCAGACACATTTACGCTTGGACCATTGTAATTGACTGATCTCCACGAGATAGATGAGCGACTGTTGGCAGCTGCCAAACACGACAACGAAGAGATGTTTGAGAGTGCTCTGAGTGAAGTGACAGACGTGAACTACGTTGATGGGTGAGCTGGTCCTTGCTGCATGGACAGACGGGACATAGCTGATGGGGTCGAGATAAAACTAATAGACTAGGTAATACCGGTGAGTAAGATATGTCAATTATAAATGACAGAATGATATATACTAACGTACGACGGGCCTCTGTGATCCGTCACGTAGCTTTACATTACGCGTAAGCACCTTTCTTTCGACTCCATAACGATAGAATGTCGATTGATTCTAGATGTGTATGCAGAATCATACATGCATCAACATCGATACTGGAACCGTTACTAGAGCACGAGACTTGTGATGTAGACATACGAAATAGATTACAGGGTGATACGCCGCTACATATAGCTGTAAGGAATAGATGGGAGGATCATGAAGGGTTGAGGTTGTTCCTGGGTGGGTCCAGCTATTTGGACGACGATATATTTTATATTTTGCTGATATCCATTATGATATTCTATCTAGTGGGACATTTGCTAGAAGCTGGAGCAGATACCAAGTGAGTACGCATTTATATCTTACTTATACGCGAAACACGATTGCATTTTGTGTATCACCCATGCAAGTGTGGGCTGAAATGACTTGATGATTAAAACGTAGGATCAAGAATCGATATAACCAGAAACCCATAGACCTCCTTCCTCCACCCAGCAACGATTCAGAGGCAGACGATGAGAAGATCCGGGCGGCTATAAGAAGAACAGAAGCTGAGGAGATGATTGCGGATAAAGGTGATATCGTGGAAGGTAAGTCTGTGGCTATTATCATCTTCTCCCTTGTCTTTGTGATCAGATCTCCCTCCCCTCGCGTCTCATCGTCCTTGCTTTTTGTCTTTTCAGCTTGCTTCTTCTATGTTCCGTCGCGTCTTTCATCCATTTATTTTCCTTGTATCCCAACCTGTATCTCGGCTTGTTCCACACCCGCTGCCCTAGCAGTAAAATCAATATAGGGAATTTCCAAAAAGGGGGGAAACGCTGATTCAGATCAAATGCTATTAGATGATGATGATATAGTCGACCCAAACGATATAGCATCAGATTCGGATTGATTGCATTGCCTAGTTGATGATTCGGCTTATTCGCATGTACGATGAGATGTATTGTATTGACAGGATCAGAGTACAATCGATAATAGGTAATAATATTAAACTTTTCTTTAATTTCTCTGACTAATTGTTCTGTTTCGAATTGTGTAGATTTCGAATTTCGGATATATTTTACTGATTAATTAAAAGGCAATCCCACAAAGTCAATTTACTTACCTCGCTGTGAAAATCTTGCATTGAAGGTCAACTTGCAGGAGTCAAATTAACCATGAACCTCGCCGATACAGCCAACCAATAAATCTCTCTTTCTTTATCAATAATGGTACCTAATCTGACTATTGGCTTCGCCGTCTCTTGATGGGCTTTCATATAAGCCCATATCCAATTACTTGGTAAACCCTTCATGGCTTTTCCATCCCAGTCCCAACCTCTCAATCATTCCAATTAGCCCAATCACTATCGTACCCTCTTATCGATGCGATCACCCTGCTAGCTGCATATACATCGTCGAACTGCGCAGCAAGGTTGAACAACTCGAATTGATGTTTCACACCATATTGATCAACTGGCTGAAGATTTGATAAGAGCTGTCTACCTACTTCGGGAGTTTGGAGGGTAAGACTTAAATTGAGTGTTTGATGCAAAGTCTTCCATTTTATGGTCTCTGATATTGTTGAGATGGGAGCAGCTTGGGGATCGGGATAACGGTGGATAGAATGGAAAGTTGATATGTATAGATTACGAACGGGCTTAGGGTATTTGTTGATCAGATACAATTGATCGGTGGTGAAGGAATTCTCGTTATGGTTCAAATTTACACTGTATTTCATATCAGCTGATTGGCTGATCGTGACATACAGTAGGATACGATACTGCCTATGATAGTCATGATGAACGTGATAATTACTTACATAAAATCAGATTTTGATGGTGATTGCTCTCTATCATTCTTCATGATTTTGTCCTTTACCTTGTTCACGACAGCTCTGAGATGTTGAAAGACACTCCTCAGACCTGTGGCAATGCTGGGACCAGTCCTTTTGTCAAGTGAAAGTGGAGTGGCAGACTGTCGAGAATCGTTAATGCTCGAATTGTAAAGACATGAAGATGATATCTCAAATGAATTGTCGATCTTCCACCCGATCCATGTGAGCTGAGATACCAGAATCAGGAAGAGGATCGTGAGACCGAGGATGGTAGTGGTGGAAGTTGTTGACTTCGATCTTGAATTCTTGGACATGCTGGAGTGGATCGAATGTGATCGATGGTGATCTTGTGGGAAAAGTGTCGAATAAGAAAAAGATACTGTTCCGTATATTGTATCAGATACCTCTGAGTGTGCGAACAAGGCTTACTCATTTTGCTCAGAACTGGCATGCAATGCTGATATACGAATCTGTCTGACTTATACGTATAGGGAGGAAAGGAGTCTAGTCTAGTCTACGTATGTGCATGTTAGGCTGGCTGTTCTCTATTCACGAAGTATATGAATAAGATCCCTCAATGCGATCCATGAGACCGCAGCTGTTGCATTACACAATGAATACTGTATTCCGTATTGACAGAAAAAATATCATAGTATATTCGTTCTTAAAGCTTGATTTTACAAAACAAATTGTTATTTCGAAAGATTCATCGCAAAGACCTTTGGTGAATAACTAGATTGTTGCGATCTTTTATTATCAAGAGATCCGATTCATGAGCAAATTTCAGCTCAGCTTTTCAAAAAGGTTCAGACTCACAGAGAGCACATTTGCAAGGAATCCACTGGCAATTGCACGCCAGTAAGTGCTTGAAAGACATTCGTATTTCTCCTGGCATTGGGCATGAGCTTTGGCATAAGCGCCAATCCAGGCACTGGATAGCTGTCTTAACTCAGACTGAGGCCACCGATCTTTCGTCCAAAATTCTCCTGGGTGACCGATTCTGCCAGGACAACCTATATCGCGGATGACCCAAGACCCTGTTGCTACATCGTCGAATTTGCTTGCTAGCACGAACATCTCAAAGTGGTTCACCCCACAAGGACCCGCTCGAATCCAGCTTTTGAGGAGTTCCGGTCCATGATGGCAAGTTTCGAAACGAAGAAAGAGCGCTCCCACCTCTTTGATCCTCGACCATTGAACGTATTCTAGATTGACGTATCTGTCCATGAGGGCGGATAGAAAGATATGAAGGACTTCCGAACAATGATCCAACTTCAGTTCTTTCTGTTGATTTGAGTCACTAACTTCCAGCATGTAACGGAAGACCTTACTACAAACATATCCCACAAGTGAGTGTCATCAGAGCCCGATGCCGAACTGAAAAACGAACTCACCTTGCTTCGGCTAATTTCGAGCTCTCTGCACAAAATGCTTTCTTGTCCGAGCTGATCACTACGAAGTCACCTTGTCCACCATCGAATCCAGCAGCATAAGGTACACTGGCACCTTCTTGAGAGGTGTATGAGCCCGGCAGGGTCATTATGAAACGAAATTATGTCTGTAAGGAGACTTTTGGTAAGATCAATTGAGAAAAGATGACAGACAAGGTTCTTTGTTCTGTCGGCTGTCCGGTGGTCACACTTCTGAGGTTGATGTAGACACGAATCAGACTGCGCAATCAAGATTGCGTCTCTGTTCTCAATGGGACAGCACCACGCACTTCATCTACGACACAAGAGTACATATACATAGCAAGTCATACGAACAAGCAAAGTACCATTCAAATGTTCTCATTCGCAATTGCAGAGCTCATTTGTTCACCTCTTGGGGAATTCACAAGCACCAATACTGCCGAGAAGTCGAGATCCAACGGTACCATAAATCACTATAGGACCGAATAGAATCAGCGATTTTATCTTGTGCTACTGTAAGGCTGTTATTTGTCAGATAACTCAACTACCTACGGGAGCTAGTTCCTCCAAAAAAGCTGCAGAGACGCATCTCCAGAATCTTCGCTCATACACATTAGGCCACGCGTATTCGCAAGTATGTAAAGCATTCATATAAGCCCAAGCCCACCTGTCGGGTAAAGCCATCAATGTGTCCTTATCATAAGTTTCGGTATTCCAAAATGATGAAGCTGCGACAGCTTGTGCCTTCTTATGTTTACCTATAGTTGATATCATTCGACTACCTGCATAGACGTCCTCTAAGCTGGCTGCGTACTTGATCAAATCGAAGGAATGTCCGAGACCGAATTTATCAATGGGTCACAAATTCTTCAATAATCGTCTTCCAGTCTCAGGTGTGTTGACCATCACACTCAGGTTTAGTGCTTGCTGGAATTTATCCCAATCGAGATCATCAGGTAGCATGAAGTGGTCCTGACTAGCCACATTGTACAGTCGTCGAACGGCTGTGGAAAACCTTTTAGTCTCGATACTGCAGAGTATGCTCTGAGGGGAGGTATCTTCCGCAGGTTCATTGGAAGCGAGTTCTGGATAACTGAAAGAGACCTTGTATCAATAAAGTCATAAAAGGGAAATGTGTTTGTATACTTACGAGATTTCTACGAAATGCTGATGCTGAGGCTCTTGCTGCACAATCGCATCTCGATGGTTAGGCATCATTTGTTGAATCGGTTCTGGGATGGCACCTTGAGGTGCACAGATTGGGGTTTCGACTCTTTCCAGCACAAGACTTGAGATATTGTCCACCTTGCAGTGGAGCCAAGCTAGGTAAGGGAGATATACCAAAGAGAGTAGGAAGGCGATGGATATCATTTTCGTGTACGGATGATTCTCTCGTACTTTTGATGATACATAATGAGAGGATAGGTCACGAAGTGAAAGCGAAATAAACGATGAAAGCAGTGCACTCACTTGGGAACCTGCTATCATTCAGTCTCCCACTGGACATAGGGTTGATTTTATGGAATGGATATACGACGGCTCGTACTGCATCATCCTTGCCAACCTTGTTCTGCCAAAGACCATTGCCACACAGGTACAACGATAGCCGACGGGGATCGTCCACTGACTATGACGATCCCGAACCTCCACTTACGAGTGCTCCTTCATCATCCTCCTCACTTGCTCGGCCCGGATTGACTTATATACAGACATATATACTTGGTCCCGTCGTTGTGGATAGACTGATCTTGTCATTGAACACTAGCAATGGAGCCTGTCCACCTCGTCATTCTCATCCATGGACTGTACGGCTCCTCACTCAACTTGGCCGCCGTAAAAGAAGAACTCCAGAATTTATCGTCTCAGCAGATCCCTTCGTCTCCTGCGAGTTCACGCTCGACTATGGAGTCATTAGAGACAGTCGTATATCTGCCTGAAGGGATCAAAGGCGCTCGAACATGGGATGGGATTGACGTCTGTGCTTATAGGATAGTGGAGGAGGTAAGTCTCGTCGCTCCCCATCGCATCTGATCATATGCCATCGTTTAACCTACGCATTCTCAATAGATTGATCGAGAAATTGAGAGACTGGAAGATCAGGGCAAGGATGTCGTAGGGTTCTCAGTGGTGCGCTCCGATTCAATCTCTCTGATGAGGCAAGGAGCTGACCTTTGCTGTACGCCTTTTTCTGTGCTCTAGATGGGGTACTCATTAGGAGGACGTAAGCCTCTTCCATGACAAGGGTTGAATATCTCAGAAACTGACGGATGATCAGTCATATCCCGATACATCATCGGTGTCCTGCATTCCAGACATCCTTCCTTCTTTTCGAGGCATAAGCCAATATCATTCTCTACCGCAGCTACGCCGGTGAGTCACCTATTGTCCGGAGTACGCCTGACTGACGCATGCTTCATCCGATAGCATTTAGGGGTTCTCAAATATGGTAAGTGGGAAATTTGAGATCCAACATACTGAGCTAAGCTCTTTCGAATAGGTACACTCACCAACACCGTGGTACATACCGTGGGCAGACAGCTGTTCAGCCGTAGTGGAAGACAGATATACTGCTTAGATAAAGGACCGGAATGGGAAGGAAGAGGATTATTGGAATTGATGGCTGATCCTGGTAAGCTGTCTACACCGCGCCCAGGTCTGGCCACCTACGGACTGTCTGGCTGACCGTTGAAGTAGATCACGTCTTCATTCAAGCCTTGAAGAAATTTCCGAAAGTAATGATCATAGCGAATGGGTAAGCTCATTCCCCTCTCGGTATGTCAGGGCGAAGCTCAGATATCCGTTCATACACAGCTGCGAAGATCAAACCGTTCCGTATCCAACAGCCTCTATCAGCTCCTCCGACCCATTCTCTGATCTATCAATACTGGATATAGAAGTAGATGACGATCATATAGTCCAATCCTGGAAAAGGATCGAACTGCCTGATCCTGATGATCTACCTGTAGATCACAGTATGGACGTTGACGACGATGGTGAAGAAGTTCAGGTACAGATCAAAGTGATGAAGTCCCCAATCAACAGGATACCGACCGAATGGAAAGGTAGGAGAAGACAACCACTTCCTCCTCCGTTTATGGTGTTTCCTTGGCCTATCAATTATGTAAGTCAAACGATGGAACACCTACGGTTTATAAGGAGCTGATTCACAGCCTGACATAGCTGTTGTTCTTGATATTCCCTTTACTCTTGCCATTTGTACTGGTATATCTGTATGTCCAGCTGAATAATTCTCGATAGGGATAGTTGAGCTGATTCTTCTTAATTCAAATGCCCAGAGCTGGGGCTATAACATTGCATAACTTTCACTCGTACGTCCCTCCATGCGAACAAGCTTAGATACGACCTGAAATTGACATCACTCGTCATCATCGTAGTCGCAAACGTATACAATCTCACCGTGACTCGCTCGACCGTCAGCCGCTTCTCGTCTCCTCGTCCTCCTCTCTTGCCACCGCGATTGAAAACGTTACTTCAGAACTTCGAGATACCCTATCAGACTCAGTTAGACCGTCCACGTCGATTGACGGTATCTCCACACCGCCGCTGTCAGAACCGGTCGAACATAGTAAAACCGCTCCATTGCTTCTAACGCCCGCGCAGAAAGCGATGATACGTAATCTGAACGAGGCGATCCCTCATGCGGAGAGAGTGATAGCTTGGTTTCCGTGGGCGTATAACAGTCATGCTATGTTGATCTGCCGGTGAGTACTGCCATTCATTGACAAAATCCCTTCACCCTCCTTCGCATCCTTTTTTCCTGATATTGTGACTTCGCAAAACGCCTTGCTGCTCTCCACATTTCCCTCTTGGAAATTCAAGTCCAAAAAATGAGAGAAAAATTTCATTAATAAATTGACCTGATAGGGACACAAAGCGATTTCCATGGCAGGAAGACGGGAGAGGTGTTGTCAGAAGATGGACAAAGTTTGCTTATCGAGCAGGTATAGATCAGCTGGGTGAAGATAGAAATTATAATGATACTTCATCAATGACGGTACACGATTGAACGGGACACTCTAATGCACGATTGTAAGGCCTCTATAGGATTTTCATGTATTGCAAAATGCATAGATTGTGGTTATCATTATAACGGCTTCTCACCTGGACCAAACACTGGTCTATCAAAAATGAGATTATCCAAAGCTCGAGTGTTGAGCTGAACACGAAGGATATCCAAGGATCAGTACTTGGTCTCTCAAGAAAGATCTTCTACTTCAAATTCTAATCAATGGTACACTCACCAAATGCGGTCCAAGTTGATCCAATCGATTGACACCCAGAAGACGTAAAGTAGTTTGAATTTCGTCTCGCATGACTAACAAAGTCAACCGTAAGCATAAAGCATGACATCCTCTCAGTGGATTATCATATAAATCCGGGGCTGAAATTTTACTCACTCTCGATAGCATGGACGACACCTTCTTCACCGTATGTCAGAGAATACAGGAAAGGTCGACCCATTCCTACTCCCTTGGCACCAAGGCATAACGCTTTGACTACGTCTGTTCCTCTTCTACACCCTCCGTCAAGGTATACCTGTAGCCCTTTCGTGAGTTCATAATCATCATATACTTTTAGGACAGTGAGACTATCAACTCACTTCACACTTTTTCAATAGCTCTGGGCAGATCTTGTTGATTTCTAATAAAGTGTACATGGCAGGAGGGGATCCATCCAGTGCTCGGCCACTAATCATTTTAACTTATCAGTATAGAATTCCAATTCAACATGCTATGCTGAATCTACATTAAAATTCAATTTACTCACCCATGATTGGACAAATAGATCGCATCCACTCCCAGCTCAGCAGCTTTCATAGCATCTTCCACCGTCTGTACACCTTTCAAACCTATAGGCAACTTTGTATGTTTCCTCAACCAAGCTATATCATTCCAATTCAATTTCGGATCAATGAACCCTCCAACCGATCGCCCAATCCCACCACCTTTATTATCCGACGAAATCTTGCCTCCCGATATACCTGATGCTACCTCTACTTCCGCTCGACTTCGTTCGTCTGCTTCCCTCTTTCCTGGAGCGGCCGCATCGACTGTAACGAATATCGCTTTCAATCCCAAGTCGTTGATCTTACGTATAAGAGCCTCGGACTTGTCCCGGTTCCTATCGACATAGAGCTGCATGAAGAATGGTTGAGTTGGGGAGGTACGGGAGTTGATTATATCTGGTAATGGAGCTGAGGCGTTGGTCGAGATCTGACGTGCAAAATTTAGCTTAGTAGATGAAGACAGTAAATACGGTGTGATACTAGCTCACCATTTGTATGATATCACATTGACCTGCACCTTTAGCTAAGAGACATTCTCCTTCCGGATGGGCGAGTTTGGCCATACCAGCAGGTGAGATGAATATCTGGTTGATCGCAATCTGTCAGTTTTCCCGTGATTTTCTCACTGGGTCTGAGATTCGTCGTCCGTTGAGAAGCGATATCACTATTCACTCACAGGTAAAGAGGTCTCTTGACCTAACATCTTAGTTCTAGTATCGGCGATATCAACATCAATCATGATTCGAGGCCTGAAAAGTATTGAATTGAATGCTCTTCTATTCAAATCGAGGGCTATGCAACGAACAAGGGTCAGCTAAGGTATATCACTGGGCAAGAAGTATAATCAAAGGAAGCATGACAGTGACTCACTATACTGATCCGTAGCTCCACTGGACATATAAGCCCAAGCTTTCCCAGTCAATATCCTTCTAGCAGCTTCATCAAAATCTGGTAAACCAATTATCTCTGCCAGTTCAATCTTCCTCTCTTCCTTCTCACCACTAGCCACCTTGTTTACCGTCTGAGGTAATGTCATTGGATCTACCAATCCCATGAAAGCCTCTTCATCTAAACCGTTCTCGATTGTACCGGGCGGATGGATCGGATTGAATATAGCACTGGCATCTCGTCCGGCTACTCGGTGGATATGTCCTGCTCCGCCAGGATGTATTTGAGCGAACTGCAAGATTAGATCACCACGTTCCATTCCATCAGCTCTGTTACTTGGCCATTGAAGTCAGACAATGATGGTGATAATGTCAAAAAGTAGAATGCTCACTTCAGTAAGATCATATGCCTTTCCATCAATCACTACCCAACAATCTTCAGGTGTATTATGCTTGTTCACTTCGCTGAAAGGTATCAGGGCTCTTCCTACGGCTGTATCTTTAGATGGTGCTGGGTCATCCCCAGCTTCTTCTAGTCGTATGGGACTGGAGAGTGCATATCCTATAGCCAGTGATGCTGCGGCCTACATAAAGCACAAAGGGAAGTTGCCGATGAGCTTCATTCTCAAACCGGGGTTTGCGCTGATCATCACTCACTGCACTACCTATCTGAAGGAATCTAGCTCTCGATCTAGCTTCTCTGATAGCTGATCCGCTTGAGAAAGGTCTTTTAGGTATCTGGATTGCTCGTCGTGGTATCGCACGGGGAGTTACCAGTCTCAAAGCTGGTCTCATCGCGTTCAACATCTTGATTATCTCAGTGCAGATGTTATTGATCCAATCTTTCTCGAGATCACTTCACTCGTATTTGACTATGGGAGGGTTGGGTCGGGACTGGCAGAGTACAACGATATCTTTATATAGACTGATAGGGTGTCTCTGTCTTTGGGCACTGAACTGTACGATCTCTGTTCTGATCCCAAAACATTAACATACATCCCACTTTACTATCGTTGCTTTGCGAATGAGATTTCACGATATTCAAAATGACAGAGTGACTGAACGGTAAATCAAGGATCATTTCATTCCGGCCCGATACCGGTGCATGCGACCACGTGTCACAGGCACCCTCGGGACGGTAAGTACCGGATGGTGGTTGAGTTGTGTCTGGATCATCATAACGAAAGCATATCCATATATCCATACCCATATCCATAGGCATATTAGCTCAAAATACTCTTAAGAGTCTCTCTTTCAGTCGTTACCAAACAGTGATAACAAAGAGCTTTCTGAGAATGTCCAGAGAATCAGTCCTACTCTTCGGTCTAGGTGGTATCGGTGGGATCTATGCCTGTATCCTCCAATTATCTGGGAAATGTGATGTTCACGTAGTTGCTAGATCAAATTACGCTGCGGTGAAGGAAAAAGGATTCAAGTTGATCAGTCCCAAGTTTGGAAATCATGATGGATTGAAATTTGCTGGTGGTGAGTGACTTGCCTCGTACTGTGCACTTAGGGAGCGGACGCTGATATGGGTTTTGTCTGATAGTCTGGAAATCGACTGAGGAAGCTGCTGCATCTGGAACGAAATTCTCTTATGTCCTCTGCGCCAATAAAGCACTTCTCGATGCCAAACCTTCTCTCTCCGACCACTTACGACCCATTATTACCCCTTCCCTCACTTCCATCGTCCTCTTGCAAAACGGTGTAGGTGCCGAAGAACCTTTACACCAGTCTTTCCCCGATACCACCATCATCTCAGCGGTCGTCTGGACCGGAGGCAAAGCCCTTTCTACTTCCGATGGTGTGGAGCAATTCAATAGGGAAGGTCTTACCATTGGTGTGGACTATAGAGAGAATGGAGCGAAGAAAGAAGAGGAAGATGCCAAGTTGGAGAAACTTGTGGGATGGTTGAAAGCTGGGGAAGGTGATTGTACTGTTACGGAGGATATTCAAAGTGAACGATGGGTCAAAGTCATTTGGAATTGTTGTTGGTGAGTCGACATTCGAGCCAAGACCTTTCTGGGTATATGGAAGACGAATTGTACCTATGTGGAAAGCTATACACACAAGAGTGGTGTATACTGATCATTTGCTTTATCACGTTGTAGGAACTCGTTAACAACAGCCACAAGGCTTAAGACCGGACCATTCTTCGACTCTTCCTCCCAGGCTTTACCCCTCTGTTATACCGTCATGAGAGAGGTTGAAGCTGTCGCCAAAGCCAAGGGACTCAAGATTGAGGATGGAACGGTAGACAAATTGATTAAACAATGTACAGACGTTGCTTATCCTGGTTTACCAAGTTCTATGATGGCTGATAATTTCGCTGGGAGACCTATGGAAGTTGAGGTGAGTCTGGTTCGAACAACTCATGCAGATACGAATCGTCAATGATGATCGAGCTGAGATCTGTTGGTGTCTTGCAGGTCATTCTTGGGACACCTGTACGAGAAGGACAAAGATTAGGTGTACCTGTACCAACGTTGACAGCGTAAGTCATTCTTGATCCACCGGATTGAATTCACATCGTCCCTCATCTGAGACGAGTGGGGTACGACGTAGGACAAGCTGATACTTTGAATTGATCCATTAGCATCTACACAATTGTGAAAGCTCTGGATTACGGGAACCAAAACCCCGAAGCTGCCAAGGCGTAATCACAGAGTCTTATCTCATCTAGTATCTGTTATAGATCAACATACAGGGTTATGCATGTATCTTGTATCGAAAGGATATTTCAAAGCGTATTGCTGCTCATGCATGATGACTAAGATTGCACCGTATATCAATCGACTTCACGGACGAATAAGGACGAAGTGATCGATATCATGAATCATGTGCGATCTCAATGCATATATGATTTGTATGTATTTGAAGATTATGACTGATGGAAAGCGAGAGAGAAATTACACATTTTGAATGCTTGAGTATATATAATGCTAGAAAGAAAATCCGTAAACTGTATGATTGGTCTGACTCTATTGACAATGTTCATTTATTTTATCTAAAGAGATAGAAGAGAATAAATATGTATCTGAGATATGAAGTGATTTATGGAAGAAGATGATGACAGAATTGGGAAGATTCGTATGACCGATCATTCAGCGATAGTGGACGAGCTCGATGGGATGATCTGTTTCTCGTGGATAGCTAAATATCATTCAAACAAACATTGGTCATTAGTGATTTGTGTTCGTATTTATTTTTAGTAAGGGGAAACTCACTATTGAAATGATGGAAAGCTCTATGACTCAACTCTCCCTCTTCTTCATGTTCATGTTCATGTTCCTGTTCTTCAACGGCAGCTTTCTTTTTCTGTTCCCAAAGCATTTTCAATTCCTTGACTCTCTGATGTCTATCTTTCTCAGCATCATATTGTAAATGTCTCTTCAAGACAATTCTCTCCCATACACTTAGATGTCTTGGGTGGACGGCAATACCGTGATATTCATTCGCTCTACCTTCTCTAACAAATGCCCAATACCTATCTTGTTCTCTGAGATCCAATCCTGTCGTATCGGGGATGAACAACAATGTGACGATCACACCGGCTATACCGAATGGCCATACTATCCAGAATCGAGTTCGAGTATCGACATAGTTGTAGATTACTGCTGGAAGCAATGCACCGACTTTACCTGATGCGGCGGATAGACCGTGGGCGGTAGCTCGGACTGAAACGGGGAATACCTCGGCGGCGAGTAGGAAGGTAGTGCAGTTAGGACCGAATTGCTGGAAGAATGAGGAAAGATAATAGATAGTTTGGAATCCTCGGATGTGTTGAGGGGTAGAGAGTTCTTTGTACCAGACTAAGCAAAATGATATGTTAGCATGATCCTCGGGGTGATAAGATACCGTGTAAATGTATAAAACAGCGAACATTACGTCAAAGTAGAATACTTCACTTACTAGCAGCGATTAAGAATAGCACACCATCGCCTAAGAACCCGATAATCTGCATTCTCTTTCTTCCATAGAACTTATGATCGATAAACAACGCAGCGAGGTAATATCCAACGAGTGAAACACCGATATTGACCAAGTTCCAATTCCAAGTCGTAACGACATTACCTGCACTGGAAGGTGAGATGATATTGATAAAAGTGGATGCGAACAATTTGTTTCCGTAAAACAAGAAGTCGTTGAAAAGCCATCCCATGGTGGTACCGATCAATCTCCCTGCGAAATGGGTAGAAACCAACTTGAGGGAATGAAGATCATATCCTGATTGATTGACTCTTGAGTTCTTCTTTGATTTTTTCAGAGCGGCGGAGGAATATTTCTTCTTGTAGAATCGGAAATAAGCTAACCAGAGTGTCATAACTGCCATTATACCGAAGGAGACTCGGAAGGTCCATTGGGCAGAGACGGCAGAATAAGGTGGATTGGCAGAATGGTGGAAGATCAATAAGAGGATGATCAAAATTCCTTGGTTGAATAGTTGACCCCAACCTAGAATAAACAAAAGGTTTGAATCAGCGTTGTAAAACCGTTTACCGATGGATATTCAAGATTTTACCCACCTTGCATCAAGAATGCCAAGACGACATTCCTACCTCTATGCAATTTATCATCCTTCTGTGACCCAGCGACGGATTTCGATTCCATTGCCGTGGTAGATGTCATGGGGTATTCACCACCTGAACGAAAGACAGATCAGTATTTACCGTCGCATCGACAGACAGTCGTGTACTCACCGACACCAATACCGTAGAAGAATTGGGAGAAACCATAACAGATGACCCAACCTTCAAGGGAAGTACCCCAAGATGCAGTGAGCATGACGAGACCAACTATAATGAGGTAAACCAAATATCAGCATTAGATTTCTGCCAAGAAGGAAGACGGTCCACTTACTTGTCATTACCAAAGCATCTTGTACCAAACCTGCTTTCCTACCTATCCAGTCACCTTCGATACCCACTAAGATCTGACCGAGGATGATACCGATGATTTGAAGGTAATCAACCTATATATGGAGATTAGCATGATTGTCTATATGTGATATTGTTCGAAGAATCAAAAAGGAAATGAGTACTCACCGCAGCGACCCAATTTGAATCACAGATTTCATGAGTTTTCCAACACAATGGCCAAACTGCTTTATACAATGCCCCCAAATTACCTATCGAGAACAAAGTATAACCCTCTGTGAACAAACCGAATCCACCCATGACGTATTTCTTGGTGTAGACCGATAAAGGTGATAAAGGGTCTTTCTTGAACATGCTCCATACATGTCGGACTTCTCTCATCACCTCTGTATGATTTTGAGTGTGAACCCATGATCGTCTTTCTGAACCTGGTAAATCTGCCTATAGACGTCAAGAATACCTAAATCAGCTGGAGGCTTGATATCGTAGTGAGAGTGTACGATAGACTTACCCAATAGACACCATCTTTGTAGGAATCTTCTGGAGCCAAATCATGATACAGCGGATGATCCATATTGAACCTTTCCTTCTTCAGCGCATGGTCAATCTTCTCTGGATCAGGACCTCCCGAACTATATCGTCGAGATTTATCGTTGGAGTCAGGTGAGGGAGGATCGAGCGAAGAGAATGTTTGACCTTCGATATTAGGGTTGTTATTGTGTATCCTTGGAGAACCGGATAAAGACAGCACAGCTGGAGAAGGGGCATTGGAATCGGGAGCGATCATGGGAGTCTGCTGATCCTCACCCCGAAGGATGAATGAGAGAGCCATGGTGAATGGTTATGTTGGATAGGCGAGAGTTCAAATGGCAAAGTTGGGTTTTGATGATTTTGTGTTAAAAGAGTTGGAGCAAGACGAGACGAGATGAAGCGACGTTTTGAAGATATTCTTCAACTACGTCACCCAGCCGTACGAGTAAGTTCGTCGTTCCTTTGACTTGTAGAACCGTGGGCACAGAGCAGCTGGTGTGGTCTCTTGTCCAGATATAGAATCTGACGTCGTCAAAGTGGTGGAGTCGCGATGAACGTGCTTTATATCAAGTACCAACTGCAAGATCGCAAAATCAAATTTTCTGGACCACTAGAGTGGAGGTTTGTTCTTGAACCTTTGAACCTTGTTAGGTGAGTTAAGATTTGCTGAGATCTATTTTAAGCAGCGAGAGTGGTCGTGTGAGCGATGAGGTGACTTGGTCTTGGTCGTGTGAGCCAAGATTATGGTCGTGTGAGTGGATGAAATGAACGAAGAAAGAGATATATAGTGGTGGTGATGAACGTGCATGCATTTTTTTTTTCGCTTTTACTTTTGTATGTATGTATGTTATGGCTTGGCTTGGCTTGTCGGTAGTGCTGTCACTCGTACTACTAGCTAGGTGGAGCATGACATGACAGATGTAACGGAATCCGGGGTAACAGTGGAATGGACCAGTCAGAATTGAGGATCGACATGGATTTCATGAACGTGCGTGAAAAATTGATTGAATTGGACCGGTTTACCCATCCTTTGGATTCCCTGTCCCTTTCCCTTTCCCCTTTCCGATTCAGGAACGAGATGAACGGATGCGGCTAACCGAGAAGAGAACGGCTCCACGTGGAGAGCACTGACCATCTGACGTAACGTAACAGTCAATTGCATCAATAAATGCATGTTAATGATAAAATAGTCAACGAATAGTGACAGACAGATACAGTCACAATGACAGACGGAGGGACAGACTAATGACCACAATAGTTCAAGGGTGATGAAGTAAAATCAAGTTTATACAAGTGTAAACATTAGAAACGAGATGTGTGGTCTCTCCTAAACCGGCGAGTGGTGATTAAATCATGGGATCCCTCCTAGGTATAGGTATTACTGAATATCTATATAATATCTTGATCTACGAATCTACGGAAACACGGACGTCTCTTTCCTTCCTCCATTCACTCTTGATCTCTTACCAGAACCCCTTCTTGAAATGAATTACCTCGTACCCTTCCCACATAGCTGCTATAGCCAAAATACCAGTAATAGGTCCATAAAGCGATAAAACATCTTTCAATCCTTGTCCATATCCGGACCATGAGATTGGGATCCAACTCCAAATTGTTCTCTTTCCTTTCTTATCCTTATTCTCCTCATTATCAATCGACCTGATTTGTCCTTCTCCCTCTACCCTCGTCCATCCGAATTGGCTTATAAACCGCCTAGTCAAGAACCAATCCCCCAAAGCAGCCAGGATATAAGGTTGAGCCTCTATCAACATCGTGATGAAATGAGGTAACGTCAACGCATCTTTCTTCCCAGCTATAGGTGAGAATATCAATCCCCAAGTCATCGCTCTTACACCAGCCATGAGGATCCCACTGGTCGGTACAATCATAGAGGGTAATGTGATACATCCGAATGAACCGATAGTGAGATTAATTAGGAATGTCCATCCTGCTGCTTTGAGGACATGTCCATCATCGTATGCTGCCTTCACCCAACGTCCAACTTGATATCTATCCAAATCTTTGTTGGTGGAATCGAGTACTTTTTGTTGTATTTCGGGGTATCTGTATGTGATTGCTACACCTTAAGGCCAGGGACCAGTACCCCGCTTGGAGGATGAAATGGTCTGACATTACGTCGGATAATCTCAATACCGGTGGAATAGTGACGGTGGATCGAGTTGTAGGTTGTTTGAAGGAGGAGAGAAGTGTTGTGGTATAGGTTTGACATGGTCAAAACACCTTGAATGAAAGAATGCAAGTCGATTGGATCGGAATGGATTTATCGGTGACTTAGATATGAGGTATTGGTGTATCGGTATGTTGATATCGCATGTATCCGTGAGTAGGTTGATAATTCGAGAGCAAACGACAATGCAATGAATTATTCATTGATATGTGTTAGAGATTGATTCATGCTTGCGGTCATGCCGCCTGATTGACGGATGCGTTGCTGGACCTAAGGACGGAGAACCGGTCGTGGTGGAATCGGAGGGTACACGGACAATATATGGCCCACTACTTAGCCGTCCTTCGTTGCCCCGACGGTATGAGCTGATTGCGACTGGAACCCTACTCCGCATGGTCTCTGTTCATACTTTATAATTTGGACAAATAGAATCCATATGGACTCGCAGCACAGATTACTTATGCTCTCTCCGCCAGAACTCTACCAAATGAGGATACACAAGTATTGGAGAGGATGGGGAAGTTTTGGACCGGCGAATAGATGGGTGATTACCTACGTAGGAGAGTATATACTGGATATAAATAAATGTGGTTGAACGAAATACCCAGATTTTATAAGGAAAATGACGTATCTATCGGGAGGGATTTTGAATTTTATTATGATCGTAAAGGACGTAATTTATGGGGTATCAACATGAATGATGGGTATTGTTATTATACGCTGAAACCGAAAAGTTTCTCTTGAACAGTGGAAAAACCCTGGATAGTCGAGAGAGACAGAGGGTCCTGAGGTGCCGCTTTGGGATGTGGTTTCACTGAGGGTTGTGCCATATGAGGGATGACGGATCACGAGGTTGGGGGTGGTATGAGGACATGGAAGAGAGATACTATGCTTCTTTTCGGAATTCTACGAACGAAATAAATTAGCATGGGTTTCAAACTTCCATTCAAAGATAGATGGTGACTAGATAAGAATACTCACCGACCAACACCGAATAGATCTGATTAAACGCCATGTAAATCTCTTCTCTCACTTTAGCACCTGTCAAGACGATTTTACCAGATACGAAGATAAGAAGTACAACTTTGGGTTTCATCATTCTGTAGATAAGACCTGGGAAGAGCTGTAAGGTTTATTGCACTTCAGTCAGTAGCGGTTACACATGATGCAAATTCCCTTTCCAATCATCCCTTCAGAGGAGACCAGCGTTCTCCTCCACCCTCCATTCTCTCCTTCTCTTCTTTCCCAGCCACCGGAGTAGATAGTGCGAGAGATTACTCACCTCCGGTTCATAACTACTGAAAGCACCATGACTAAATGCCAATCCTTCCAACCTGATAGGGAACTTCACATCACAACTTCCAACGATATTCTGAATCTTGAATTCAGCGAACTTCGCATCGAATCCCAACTTCTGAATTATCCTCGCGTATTTCCTCGAAGCCAATCTCGAATCGTCCTCGGATTTCGCACCTGTCACTACCATTTTTCCCGAAGCGAAGATCAGAGCAGTCGTTTTGGGATCTCGGATTCGCATGACGACGGCGGCGAAACGCTGATGTGGTAAAAGTTTGAGGATGTAGATTGGTTGAAAGAGTAGGGATGGGAGACAAGGAGGAGAGGACGATAATGAACAGTCAGCTCTGATTCAGAGTGATGTACAAGATAAACAAAAGGAAGAGTTTGGTTTGATTAAGTTTGATGATTGGGATATCCCTTCTAACTCACCTTTGGATTGTATTCCGCATTTCTAGCATGCAAAGCTATAGTCTTTAAATCCAAACGACATTCCAAATTTACAGTTGCGACTATATTCCTGTGATCAAAAGGACAACAAGTTGTTCAGCGTCCGTCATGATAAGAGAATCAATGGACACATGCAGAACCAAACAACTGTCTGAAAGTGATTGAGGAGTATATGGGTCAGGATGATCAACCTGATTCCCCAAATTATCCCTTCCATCCTACCGTCATATTCCTAATCCAATAGACGATAAACATCACAATATACACCAATCTGATATCTAGAAAGGATATAATACCCACTGTAAGGTCGGTACCAACCCCTGCACAGAGGTTATCTCCGGTACACTCGAGATAGCCTTATTCGGTACCCTGCTCAACACTTCACCTTCACCATCTAACCTCTCGTCGTCCTTCAGTGGTTCAGATGCTTTGTTGAGGGCCGATGAAGATGAGGAAGATGCGGTGGGAAGAGCTAGGCCTGACATTGTGGAAATGTGAGATTGGTGGGTGGCGAGAAAGAAAGAAAGGGTTGGTTGGGTTGGGTTGGTTGGGTTGATACGCGTTTAATGTTTCTAGGTTGAATTGGCGACACTTTAATGATCTTGAGATACTGATGTGTGGGTTTGTCTGATCTGTCTATGCGTTATGAGATGTATAATTGACTGAAGTCTTCTTGTATTGTGTCGTAATTATAGATATGATAAAAGTAAAGTGATAAGTCAGTGAATGGAAGAGTCGTTTTTGTATGGTGTTGTTTTCAACCGGGGGGAATGAGTTGAGAAGGGGATTAGGGGGGAATCCCTTTATATACTTTTCCAATCGGAACAACCCGGTCGGATGTGGCACTTTTCTTTTTCCTCTCTCACTTTAATTCGATGGTCATGGGGATTATAAATAAGCTTACTTGTTCTCAAGCATAGATTATACTTGAATGATAAGCGGAAGGAGTCTTCATTGTGGTGACTGCTAACAGTAGATGAGCAATTGCAATACTATAGAAGAGAATGAGGTCAAGCTCGATCATCAAGTCACACTGTAATCTTAGCCTGTTGAATCCATAAGGGATAGACCTCTTCGGAGGGAATGACTTTCCTCTTGATCGCTTATTCTGTCCAAGGGGATTGACGGATGGGGATGACCCCAGAGTTAGACCTGTATAGATTTAGTCAGGATTAGCTGAATTGAATGACGCCGCGATGTAGTGTAGTATTTGCATGATCTAAATGGCATTTTGTGAACTAAACCTAAGTTGCAGTTGTAAATGGGTGAGCAATCACCAAAATTAACAAAGACAGTCGATCGACCGGATTATTTCCTTCTCTTTTAGGTGATGTTAGCCTACGATCTTGACTTCCTCACTTTCTAACACTCCATTTGACAGATACACCAAGTGTGTGAAGTGACCATGAGTTGGCGAACCAGCTTAAAGGATAAAAGCAGAAATTGCGAAGCCAGTCGCATGAATGCAATGGAGCGGTCTTTGCTTCGGTCATTATGGTTATCATCTCATGAGTCTAGTATGAACATGCAGACACACTCACAAAGTTTAATACTGTGTAGTCGATTGGTCTATTCGCTAATTGTTTGAGTTATTTTTTAAAGAGAAAAAGAAATCCGAATCCTAATAATATCGTTGTCCTGTTGCTTTATCTTCGTGGTTCTGCTCTATCTTCAGCACTTTGAGAGCTATGAGTACGTCAAGCTCGAATCGTGATATTCTCTGCAGTTAACTCTAGTTTTAATTGAACTATCTCTACTTCTGGAAACAAACTCAACAAAATCACCTGACAACTGCTTGTTATCCATTTAGAAATCCAGTATTGAATCATTCAATCGAATCCGTAACAAGGATATTTGTACCCAAAGTCGCATTACATTACAATATGCATGAATAGAGCAGTCGCCCCTTTCGAAATGTACGGACAAAATGTGGACCTTCTTGTATGGCATGCGAAATCGTGTGTGTTCTTCGATGATCGAAAAGAGTTTTTAGTTATCTTTCAGTATCCGCCACTCAGGACGCCTATCTGCGACTCGCGGTAACTACATGCTGAAATTGAAGCACGTCTAAGTGATAAGTGAAATAATGTAGGTGTAATTGTTTATTCAGAAATATATTGCTCGTACGATGAAGTGAGGTCTCAAGACAGAAAAGGTATGGTACACCATTCAACCGGTGTGCAGCTCATATAGGCTAATTGGACATCCAGTCGTTGGAAAGCTCACATGTGACACCTGTACAACATAACGCTGTAACCAATTCAATCTGGTAAGTTATCTTGCAGGCTTCAGAATGACAAAGTCCAAGCATCGTCGCTCGTAGGCAGTAAATTAGTAAACAATTCGTTTACTAGTTTATTCCTTGCCCAGTAAGATGAAAACGGTTTCAAGTTGAATAAAAATCAAAAACCGACATTGTTATCGATATCCGATGATTACAGTAGGTTGGAATGTGCGTTATATGATCTCCCAAAATGCATAAAAAATCCCATTTCAACATATATAATATAAATACATAGGATTTTTTTCTACATTCACCCATCTACCCGTGAGATAAATGTTAGTTTACTCATCGGGAACGACGATCTCACCATCGTGGATAGCATCGATGATGTCGTGAGGTGGTTTACCGTCGACGGTACATCCCACTGATTGAGCGGTACCGAGGATCTCTAATACACCGCCGGTGAGGGATTTGGCGAATGACTTGTGGGCCATTTTTCGGGCGATCTATACAGGATTAAGTAAAAATAAGAAAAAGATCAGCGAAAAGTTCGGCAACATGGTAGAACCGAATTGGATGACGGGTAAATCGACAAAAGTGAATAATGAATGATTGAGAGGGCAGAAGACATGACCAATGCTGGTAGTACAGTCATCGATGATCGAGTTTAATCTTGATGGAGGGAAAATATAGGAAAGAAAGAAAGAAAATCTTCTCGCTATCGATCAAAGACCTTTATACTCACATCGTAGATTTGGTCAAGAGGGACGTTACCAGAGTGTTTGATGTTCTTCTCCTTCTTTCGGTCTCTAGGGGGTTCTTTGAGGGCTTTGATGACGAGGGAGGAAGCGGATGGGACGACGGAGACGGTAGCTTGTCTGTGACGTGAAAAGGTGGATAGTCGAACGAAATATAAAATAAGGATATGTAGGGAATATCGGAGATCGCATATTACGTTGTTACAGGTTGCAGGTAAGGATATTGAGAAGGAAGACAAGAGATTCAGATCATCAGCGTTTGGAAGATAACAGCGAAATAAGTTATATATAAAAATCAGACTGACCTGTTTTGGATGGTCAATTGACAAGTGACTCGGAGACCTTTCCAGTCAGAGGTGGCCTTGGCGATATCTTCACCGACCTTCTTTGGGGACTATATATAGGTGATAACAGCGTCAGTGTCGTTCTACAGATAGACAACTTCCTCTCATAATCGCATGTCCTCCTCCCCCGGCACCGAATTCTGTCGTTTTTTACCATCTCATTCTGCTCCGAGCAATAGCACTTGACCATCATATCTCGAACGAAGGAAAATCCTAACAAGTACATCCCAGCTCCTGTTCCCTGCTATACGTCTTCGTCTACCCCCTCCATCATATTCCATCTATCCTGATAAGATCCCCATCTTTCCCGTATTTCATCCCATAGACCCGAACCACGTATCCCATCTCCCAATCTACCATTCCATATGAAGAGTCCACTTACCAAACCAAGAGGACCGATCTTGGGAGCCAAAGCGGAAGAGGCACCGACTTCACCACCGGTAGCTCTGAGGTAGATGATCTATTTTTCCGTTGTCCAAGAATAACAAATCCGATTCCAACGTCCAACGTCCAGCGTGATGTGGTAAATCGAATGAAAGAGCAGAGGGACGCGAGGATGACGAGGGGACGATTGAGCATATGAGTGAAGATAAAGGTCAAATTTGATAGATCAGCATTCATTCCTATATCCCCTTGTTTCATACCACTGCTCCATTGAAACTCTACACACCTTAACCTCGGATGGGTCGAACTTGGGAGGCATCTCGTCGGTTTTTTAGTTGGGTAAGGGTGAAGGTAAGATAAAATAAAAGTTTTCAAGGATGAGGAGGACGTCTCTGCAGCCAGTGCTTGTAAAATGTTCAATCCGTGACTGAGCCTGCACGATGGTCAGCGGAGGAGAGGGTGAAGGTGAGACTGGAGCAGCGAGCGACGGAATCAAATTCCAAGTACCAGAAGACTGGACTGCATAGTGAGAGTGGCACCACCACAGCGGCGGGAAAGAAAAGGAGTGGGATATCGGCGATAAGCAAAGGCCGATACGCTCGGGTTCTCGACACATGGGACCATCTCTCCTCCGCACCCTGTAATGATGGTTGTTACCATCCATACCCATAAGCAGGTATAGCAGGATGGTTACTGACTTGTCGATACAATGCATACAGGTATCGCTCTTACATCATCCTACAAAGTACCGCGACAATGGACTTCACCGCATTTTGTCAAGTTATACTATTTTCAACGTCGACAGTGGGATCCCCCTCAGACTGGTCTTGGAGATGTATACATACGATTGAATGATCCAGAGATAGCTCAATCCAGGCAAAGCCAATAAGCTGATAGCATCGAAGATGCATCTGCATCGATATCAAGATAGATATCAATGTGGTGTGATTCGCAGTAGCTAGCTATAGGTCAGATTGCAACACTAGGAAGGAATACACGAAATTAGCAATCGCATCCTGATGGAGATCCTCGTTACCTTGTAAACATTCATAACGTCTCACGATCAGAGGTCCTCATCAAAATCATTTCTGGATGTAGATTGAGATTGCAGATAATTTACGGTTGCTCACTCATGACCTCACTGAGCTTGACGACAGCATTCACCACGAGATAGCTCATTCCTACTGATCTTGACCTGGGGTTTCTAACCATCTTCAGCTCTCAGACCATCTCTCCTTACCTGTGATCCAAGATACTGAAATATCATAGATTTCAAGGAACGCCATGATCGGATATATCCAAAGTTTCATTTTATATGCAAAGTGCAGGCGAACTCGTATTTCGACACCTCGTTCTTCTGCTCTTCTACACCCATTAATACAGAAAGGGAATGAATGCATCCCATCATCAACGTATCGACGTAACCCTAACCCTACACAGACTCGCGATAATCTTCCCACCAAATAACCAATTAGCCACGAGCACCAATCGGTTTCTAATGAGTAATTTATCGGTATCGTCGGAGAGAGAGGCTATAGATTTGTACAGTAGAATGTCAGTATCATAATACTGACGACCTTGAGTTGATATGAGCAAAGAGAATTCATGACTCACGTGTTGTGTTTCTTCCAGGTGGATCGTCCAGGTTGGTGATTGTGTTTTGAACCCTTGCCCAAACCTCTGTTCTTCTTTCCTTCGGCGGTGAGACCTCTGGATTCTCGGTGTTTGTGGACGGGGTTGACGATCCAGTTGATTCGGGCGTCTCGTCGGATGGCTTTGTGGGAGGGGCTAAACAGGGCGAACGGAAATGATCAGTATGGATGCTAGTCGAGGGAATAATGGAATGCAACACTCACTCGACAAGGATAACTTCGTAGTATTTGTAAACACCATCTTGGTTAACCCAGTAAGAGTTGAGACTAGATGGTGAACAGAGAATTAGCATAATGTCCTGGTTTGTATATTCCAGTTCCCCCGTTCATTGGTTCTGTAATGGCAATTTTGTTCCCCAATTCAATCCCTATAAGATATGTCGATGTCGTCTCATCCTTCATAGACCCATCATCCGCACTGCCCTTATCATTCCTTCCATATTTAACACGATTATAACCCATGTCTCAGAGTTCACCGAAATGACAATGACAATGATCGTGACATTTCTCTCTTGATACCCTCCACTATTCTTCTCTTCCATTCTCACTTGTTCCCAAATCATCTATCTGTCCCCTGAACCCTATCGTCCTCATACCCAAACATCGCATCACGAGAGGAGAATTCTACTCACACTCTCAAGTTACCACATCTTCGTCCAACTCTCTCCTCAGCAGTTGATCTAAGACCTCTTTGGTATTTCAAGTGGTTGACACCTTGTCTAACGGGTTTACCGTAGGTGGCACCCTTGGGTACGGGCTTCTTCCTGTTACCCTTTCTAACTCTGACTCGGTAGATCAAGTAACCTTGCTTGGCCTTGTATCCCAATCTTCTGGCCTTGTCTGGTCTAGAAGGTCTAGAAGCTCTGTGGATGACGGCGAGCTGTCTGTATTCCCAACATCTAACTCGAGAGACGAATTGTAAGACGTCGGATTGCTTCTTGGTGTAGAGCTCGGCAAGGTACTTGTAGGCACCCATCTAAAGTACACGATTGTCGCTGTCAGCTTGATACGCACGCTGCAGGTGACCAATGACTCACTTTCAATGATGACCTTTTTGGTTAGACTTGAAGGATAAGGAAGAAGGACCCAGAAGAGTTGAAGGTTTTTTGATGAAATTGTGGTGGATCGCACAGAGAGCAGCTAGGGTGACGAGAGCCAGCAACAGTAGCAGACACAACACACCACCATACCACCATACACCATTCGTCAACTGCAAAAAAACTTGTAGAGCCACGGAATCAAATAAGCTACAGTGAGGACAACAAATCTCCGTCGACTACATACGGGTTCATGAACAGTGTGGCACCTTCTATGGTGAGGTCTTTCTCTCCCGTCGGCGTTAACGCACCATCTTAAGCGAACACTCCGCGGTCTTCAACGTGATGGTCCTCGACCGCTCTCTTAGATATGGTGCCCCGGTTTTATCGATGGCATCATCTGCTCGTGATCAGTTGATGTTTGTGATGTTTTTGATCCGGTCGAATCCGAGGCCGACAAGACGCACTCGCTCTCACCTCACCCGTCAGTCATGAGTAGTCTGATGTGGACGATGTGATTGATATTGTCAGCCGAGTCAAGGCAAAAACATGCGCATATCATCTGGAGACGGACGGATCATCCATTGAACAGACATAACAGGCTTCCATTACTCGCTTTTGCCTCTCTTCCATCTCATCCATCAAAATGACCTTTGGATCAAGATCCAAACTGGCCTTACGACGAGGTATCTCCCTCTCTTCTCGACCTTCTACATCCCCCATCGTCAGATCCAGCCGATTCATCCGATACAACTCCTCTTCTACTGTACCTCCCCAAGCGCCTCTTCCCAGATCGACCAGCCTCTCAACAGCATGGTACGCCCTCTCCCTAGCTCTCTTCGCAGGAGCAGGCTATCTTATAGGTAATGTCGGTGTACTACCTCCATCAACCTCATTGGTCGACTCGAGCTTCGCCATCGCCCATCAATTGGCTAATCAACCGAGGTACGGAAGTCACAAAGATTACCAGGATGCAATCAAAGAGTTGACCGAGTACTTCAAAGCCAAGGGAAAAGAAGATAAAGTATCGACGGATGATGATGATCTTAGATCTCACGGTATAAGCGATTGGTCTTATCATCCCGCTAAGAAACCCACCGTGGTAGTTTGGGTCGAATCCACAGAGGAAGTTCAACATGTAGTGAAAATCGCTCAGAGATATAAAGTACCGATTACTCCTTTCTCGGGTGGTACTTCGCTAGAAGGTCATTTTAGTAGTGTGAGTGGTACGACATTCTTGCTATTCAGTCATCCAAAGTTGACTTGATGTATTATATTATGATATAGCCATTCGGCGGAATATCCCTCGATGTCTCATTCATGGACAAGGTTCTCAAAGTATCCGAATCAGACGGGGATGTAGTTGTACAACCTGGAGTGAAGTGGGAAGACCTAAATGCCTATCTTGCCAAAGAGAATATGCCATTGTTCTTCCCCTTGGATCCTGGACCAGGAGCTACGATCGGTGGAATGGTAGGAACGGGGTGCTCGGGGACTAATGCAGTTAGGTATGGAACTGCCAAAGCGGAATGGTTCTTGAATCTGGTAAGTGCGAATCTTCTTCAATCACGTCAATCCGCCATTTAACAAGAATCCGATCCGGATATAGACCGTCGTCCTACCTTCTGGAGAAGTAATCAAAACCCGTCAACGAGCACGTAAATCCGCTGCAGGATGGGATACGACCAAGTTGTTTGTCGGAGCAGAAGGTACTTTGGGTATCGTTACCGAAGCGACATTGAGATTGGCTCCGCTCTTACCAACCAAATGCGCTGTGGTAAATTTCCCAGGGGTAGAAGAAGCTGTCCAAGCAGCTACAGAAGTGTAAGCGGAACTATTGAGATGGCGAGTGTCTTCTGAGCAAAATGTACTGATCAAATAGCTTTTCAACTTTCGTACTGTCGTAGGGTTAATGCAGGATTTCCCGTTCAATGTGTAGAGTATCTCGATTCGAGGACGATAGACGCTATCAACAAAGGTGGAATGGTCAAGAAAGCTTATCCTACTGCCGATACTTTGTTCTTCAAATTCCAAGGGTGAGTAACTCCTGTATGTTATATATGGGTACACCTTCTAGTGAGTAAGGCGAAGAGCTGATTCCGACTTGTAGGTCGGATTCTGCCATGTCAGAGATATCTAAGAACGTCTTATCGGTAGTGAAGAAACACGGTGGGAAAAATTTCGAATTCTCCAAAAACGATGAAGAAGCTAGGAGTTTATGGGAAGGTAGAAAAGCTGCACTGTGGAGTGTTTTGGCTCTGAAAGATGGTGCGAAGGTTTGGACGACTGATGTTTGGTGAGTTTTCTTCTTCGATGACTCAATCTCTGCTAGAGTTTTTACTGTATCTAATTGGATGGGATATCTCGAAACTAATATCACATAAATATGTATATATATATATACTGATCTATGTTTTGTTTCACCTAGCGTGCCAATATCGAGATTACCTAGATTAGTGAGAGAGACAGCGGAAGATTTCGAAAAGAGGGGTATCACTGCTTGTCATTTCGGGTGAGTTCCAGATATCCTCTAGAACCCCTCGAATCGGTCGAACGAAATTCGTCATTTTGATTCTATCATGTTCTTTTTGAGAGCTGACGTTGATGGTCTGTATGCAGCCACGTAGGAGACGGTAACGTCCATTCGCTCGCACTCTTCACCAACGATGAGGAATTAGCTGTCGTTGAACATGCAGTACACGATATGGTCGAAAGGGCCATTAGGCTAGATGGAACATGTACAGGTGAACATGGTGTTGGAATCGGTAAGATCGGATATTTACCCCTGGAGTTGGGCGATGGGACTGTTAATTTGATGGAGACTGTTAAAAGGACTTGTGAGTTTGGGTTCTGTTGAATAGTTTTTCGATTCTCAACTCTTCCTAGAATGAAGCTGGAAGAAATTCTCTTTAGAAGGATTTTTGGATAGAACGGTCGAACCAACTGAAATCCTTGTAAAAGCTACCTGTGTTGTGTGACCATCTTGCTAATGACTGTGGGTTCTGTGTTTATTGTAGTGGATCCGCATAACCTACTCAACCCCGGAAAGGTGAGTGTCTGGTATAGTCTGTCTGCATTCCCTCTAGAGTTGAGTCCTAACCTTATCTCTTGTTTTTTGAACAGATTTACCCAAATATCAAACCTCAGCACCAGTAACATTTAGACATATCACCTTGCGCATGCACATACTTGACTATCCGATGGTGAACCAAAGATGAGATCTGAATGACAAAAATCCCCACCGAGTCAAATCAGAACATGACGCTTTAGTGGGTCAGTGCGTTATACTGTGCAATATTGCACAGTGTGATGAAAATAACATTCTTTTTCCTTTTTCCCCTCTTTCCCTCTTTCCTTCTTCTTTGCTCAATTCTCCACTTGGATCATTCATCCGATCTAATCGATCACACAATCAATACTGACGGGGCATCAATACAGTACATACTGCCTACTTACTCACAACGATGACAAACCGATATACCGACAAGAGCGGGAAAGAATACCTATATCGTGAAGGATTTCAAGATACTAAGAAAGATCTGGTCATCATCAGCTCAGATGGGATTGCGTTTCGTGTCGATTCTGACCTCTTGAGATATTCTAGGTGAATGATATACATTACATTCAACTGTGTTTCTCGTCTGTCCCTGCTGAACGACTCTTGCACTTACTGCATTCTACGATAGTCCCATTTTCAGATCGATGTTCTCCACTTGCAATTTTAAGACTGACAATCACCTCTTTCTCGATCACTCAGCCAAAGGACTTGCGGTATACCTCTTATCTCTCAGCAACCTACCTCCTAATACGGCTGAGATCACTTGGGAAAGCTTCAAAGAAGCCTTAGAACTGTGTATGTTGTACGACACCAGTTCAATTGGTATCAAGATCCTTCATCAAACCCAACCAATCGGTAGATTCGGTCACGAAAGATATCAAGAGATGTTCATCTTCGCAGCGAAATTTAATGATATCCTCACAGGCTGCAGGCTGCTTTCGTCTGCGGTTCCGGCTTACTACTGTACTAAGAACGGTTACAACAGTCACGATCCCAAGTATCAGCTGTGGAGACCGAGCGGATGGCCAAAAGAAGTCATAGTTAAACTTCCTCCCGACTGGATCTGGGCTTACATGCGAGCGCACATGGATTCCAGCGTCCAAACAACCTCCTATCATTCATACTGGACTGATATTGCAGTGAGATTTATGAAGTTATTGCTTCCCGTGAGTAATTGACTCTGAAATCGCATAATGTAAAAGACGAGTCCAACTAATATTCGAGACGATATATTCCAGTAAATCATTCCCTCTTATATGTAGAGCGGAGCTGTGTTATGTCGTGTTGCAGTGGCGATTCATATCAGCAAGGCTACAATCATCGACACCTGACAAGATACTGTATGCATAAGGCTCAATCAAGTACGTGCGAAATCAGAGTTGTTCCTGTATGTATTGTACGTATATATATCTGAAAGTATGTATTTCATTCCAGCCAGAACCGAGTTTATGGCGAATCTCTGGGTTTCAAGCAATAACATGACCATTTATTCAAAGTGTAATCACATCTGGCAATCTCAGAGCATAGCTTGGAAGCAAACGAACAAGTAATTTACTTCCTGACCGTATGACGCCTTCTCTCTCTTTCAGTCCTTTCAGTCTTTATTCGACACATATCACAGAATGATTGACTTGAGTAAAATGAGCCAGTACGTACGCTACACACGCCGACAAATACTGTACATTCCGATCCCATCAGGCTGGTATTCTGTCATAGATTTCGTATGGACTCAATTTTGCTTAATCATCTCTGTAAAGGCTGCTGGTCTGCGCCGCTGCCTGAAGACCTTTCAAGGCCGCTCTTCCTCGCTTCTCATTTCTTTCATCCTCTCAACTTCCCTCTCGTGCTTCGTCCAACCGATTCTACCCGAATCACTAAACTTGCTCCGCTTCTTATCTGATCTCTCACAAACAGGATACAGGCCATTATATTCCTCTACGTCAAAATGCTTACAATCAAAGACCGACTTGAAAGTATTTCTCAACTGACTATCGCCCCCGGAGCAGTCAGTCTAAGTATAGCTCTTGCAGGTCTCTGCCCAGCCTTTCTCGCCTTCTTTAGTGAGCTGAATGAAAGGTTCTGAATTAGATGGATCGAGGTGTTTCGAGTACACCTGAGAGACATTCACCAGGGATCTCTCCATATCCCTCTGTAAGGATTGTTTGTACTCCCTTGCCAGTTCGAGGGAATGATTGTCAGATCTGTTAGATGGGTCGAAAGTTACTTCGCTCGCTGTTAGACCTTTCATTGTACCCCGACCTGTGTGTCCGATGTCAAGGAAGTTACTGCCACAATTGGGAAGCTCCGTTCCATCTATCTATCGCTGGTCGGAAGGGTCGTGGAACATGAGGGACAAGTTATTGAGAGCGGGTCAGTCTGCGTGAATGCGTCGGTGTAGGGCATGGTGATATAAGTATCAGCAGCTGTTGCAGTATGTTTGCAGCGGATTTGGAATTTTATTTTCTTTCTTTCTTTCTGAAGTTTTCGCATGGCCAACAAGAATGTGAATCCAAATGACTTGGCGGGTGCGGATAGCGGCTTACACTTCACGTGCATTGTTTTAGCACACCTGAGGTCAGCTGCTCTTCGAATGCCCAAAAGCTATTGTACGATTCCGTAGTGTACTGTAGAACAAGACAAAGGATCGCCGTATCACAGAAGATTGGGCCACACAGAGTCGCCTTCATCAAAGGTTTTACAAGTCTCAATCTAAAAATTCCGGTATGTACCGCGCAGATGCATGACAAGATATTCTATTGTTACATCAAGAACAGTACAACAGGCCAAAGAATCTATGCGACGACGAGATGATGTATAGAAAGAAGTGCAGTTTTCACACACAATACTGTATGTTTGTGCACGATAGAATGTGATGAAGAAGCAAAGGAGAGAAGGAAGATGTTACGATAATACTATAGGTCCGATGAAGTGATACGTTATTTCTATGCCTCAGCCCTCAATTTCATCTTTAGAAGATGTAAGAGCCAATCTACCTCCCAAACTGCCACCCCCGCAGACGAAGTCTTGAAATCATCTTGATGAGTTGCATTCACCCCATATCCGTAGGTCGAGGGTGAGGTTGATTCTCCACTGATGGAATTATATCTTGATGATCTGGCCAGAGAAGACTTCCTGGCATGTCCATGCCCGTGTCCAGCACCATGACCAAGGATTGAATGGGTAGGTCGAGAAGGGGAATGCTCATCTGATTTAGGAGGGAAAGTGAAATCGTTAAACATCCCTTCAGTCGGCTCTTGTATAAGTGAATTGAGGGGTTGTTGATCTTTCTCTTTTTCTTTATCTTTGTTAGGGAAATCAAATTGAACTTTTGATGGTCTTCTACCACCTGGTAAAGGAGTATCGTTTGAGGAAGTATCGGCGGTATACAATTGATCCATCTTTGCCGCAGCTGCAATCTTGGTAGCCATCACACAAGCGTTTTGAGCTCTGAACAAAGAGAAAGGTAACCATTTATCCGTAAATGTATTGACTGCCGCATCGTAATTCGCATAGAATACAATGGCGTATGGAGGGATGTAAGAGCTGATCGTCCGTTTCGAGTCGCCCGGTGTGAGTGGTATTAACATCGGATGGAGAGTCAGTCGAGGTAAGATATGTGACATGTCTTCCGAAGTTAAAATCTCATCTAACATCGGTACGATCGCTCTCTCCAACTCGACCATCAAGGCTGTGACTCTCCTGGATAGTAGGCCGTTGCTATCCGAAGTCATGTTTCGAGTCATTATCGATAAGATCGTCATTCCCTCTAACAAAGCCAAAGCTTCACCTATCTCTTCTACCGTACCGCTCAATTCGTTCTCGTCATTGTTCGGTATACCGAGAGCGCACACCTCTCTCATAGGCAATTGCGATCTCATATCTTTCTCTAAGAGGATTCGTAAACCATCGAAAGGAGTAGCTTGGACTACTGCTACTCCGGCATAGAGTTTACCAGGTTGTAAGCGAGATTGTAAGGTCGAATCGCAAAAAGTACGCATATCATCTAAAAGGGGCATGGTATGGTCGAATGGAACCGAAAGCGTCTTGTGTAACGCAGTAGCCACAGCTTGACGCTCAGCGAAGATGAAATGCCTAGCTTCGAGGTCCGCCCTTTCGGCAGCAGAGGCCACTCGTCGAACAAGGAAGATCAGTTGTCCTTTCGAAACGGTATCGTTACTGTTATTGAGCTTGACCCATCCACTAGACATGGTCAGGAAGGATGTTATCAGCCAGGATTCTGATGGCAGTTAGCAAAGATGACTCACGTAGTGAGAATTTGATCATACAATACACCCAATCTTGATATACCGTCTGTCTGACCCAACAGCCTTACAGCAAGTTGACAGGAGGAGATCGTAAATCTTTCCAGGAACTTGGTTATACTGACTGGTGGTCTACTTCCTGTAGTTCCAGTGGTAGTATTGGTGGTGAGCATCGAGCCTCTTCTAATGTCCGCAAAGGTGGCTTGTAAGATCGATTCATTGGCTTGAGTCCTTGCATCGGTCGTAATGGAGGTGGTGGGAGTGGCGGTGGCAGATGCAGAAGCAAGTGAGGGATTCTTCCACGTCCAAGATAGTTTTAAAGCAGACACGAAAGCGTCGTGACCTGTGGTCAGGTCCATTCCTAATACCGTTGAATCGCTCGATACAGATTGAATGTAAGATTTCTTGGTGTCAGGTAGATCTCCCCCCGTGAGAGAAGCGATATCGCACATGGGTAACATCCCGTCGATCGAATTGACCAAAACTCTATCTCGATCATCCAGCAAGACAGCAGCTACGACCACTCTTCTTCTCCTAGCTCTCTCTCGACGGATATTGAGCGAATGTAGGAGGAAAAACACAGCACATGCCATACAAGCTGAGAAGGCGAGTGCCGCGACGATACCGGTGATGACCACGTTGGTACCGGTAATTTTGTTATGTTTACTGATTCCTCGAGAAGCTGGCCAGGCGTAGGTGGTACCCATCATACCTGATATACAAGATTAGTGAACGTAATTGCATAAATAGCATGAGAAGAAGACATACCGCAGAAGTGCATACATGTGACTGCGATCGCTAAGATCAAAGCAACACAGATCTTGGAGAACCAGGTGTGTTTCAATTTGGGTCGAAGCATTATGAACATGATGTACAATGCGATAATGACGGCACCGCAGGCAATAATGACCGAACCGACCACATAGGCAGGGTGATAGGCTATATACGGTAAGCCAGTGATAGAAGCTTGGCCGATATAGTCTGGGTTCAATGATTGGTCAGCTTGATTGACATAGAATGAATATAAGGATGGAAGCATACTCACGCATTCCAACCACTCCAAATCCAGCTATCGTACCAGTGATCACAATCTTGAAGATCTCAGTAGGTGTCACGACATCGAAACCCAAGAACATCCCCAATCTCGTCAATCTGGTACTTCGAGCGACTAATCGTACCTTCCTCCTACTGTTACGACCCACGGTATTCTCGGATTTACCTGTATATGAACTCAACCGAGCAGTAATGGTAGGTGGAGATGCTGATTTATGCGATTTCTTTTCCCCGTTTGACGAGATGATCGATCCTACGGACCCAGAAGAGGAAGGTTCGATGTCACCCTCTGGAAGCGATTGGATACGTGCGAGTGTAGTTGACGGTCCGCCCCACGATGGTCGATCGCGATGAGTGACCATAACATTGGCAGGTAGTGAAGCTCTTCGACGTTCAGGTTGATGAATCGGTTCAGTTTCTCCAAAGGTCGGAGAAGGTATTCTGCCAATTCCACCAGATGGTGGTGAGATGAGGTTGGTAGAGGAGGTCAAGTCCGGTTCGATCTTTGGTGGAAAGTTGAACCCAGGAGTAAACACGTCGGGGGAAGGTAGAGGGATGGGTTGTGATGAGGCGACAGAGGATCTTCTTGATGAAGGGGCGTAAATGACTGGAAGAGGAGTGATGGAGTGATGACTGACGGCGATTGAACCTCGCTGAGAAGCTCTTGTACTAGTTGGTGTAGAAGCTCCTGCTCTTCTTTCCAACTCTTGTCTGACTGCATCTTTTCCCAAACGGAAATCTAGTTCTTGCAAGGCATCATCATCACCAAACATCCTTTCGGTATCGCCTTCAACGGGTGTATACATCCCTTGAACTTCGTCTTTCCAATTGGTATGTTTCTTTTCTCCTTCACCCTTCGAGTTTCTTCTACCTCCGCTCTCCAACCCTTCTAAATCCATCAAAGACCACTTGGCAGCATGTGAAGCATGAGCAAATAACGCCCCGACACCTAACGTTCCTCTTCGTAGCACTTTCTTGTGTGACTTCTTCCATTTACCATAATCATCTGCAGCTTCCGACTTCGATGGGCTCCCCCTTCTGCCATCTAATTTATCTTTCCTTTGACCGGGCCATACGAGCCAATCACGAAGTTGAGTGCCCATAATGAAGAAAGCAGTGGTCATGGCCAGACACGATACCACGAGTGATAAGATGGTAAAGCCAGGATCGTAACTGAGATATAATGCTGGATAAGATTTCTCATCCACCATCGGGTGATGCAATGAAAGGGCGTTGTTGAAGACAAAGTGCATAGCGAATGTCGATACCGCTCCGAAGCAGAATCCAGCTGATGCCAGTAAAAGTTGATTCCTCCATCCGCTGTTTGTCGTACGCCTGATGAGCAGTTCTAAAGTACACAACGATCCTACAAACGCGATCGCGTAGGACAAAATTATGAACCCGGCATGGAAATGTTGTCTCAGTTCTACATATCCTTCGGGTAATTTCCAAGTCTCTGATATCGAATCGAAATTTGCTATAGCCAATATTGGTTGATCGTCGCGACGGCTCAAGTGAGAAAGAACCCAATGACCAGCGGATGACAGGTGTAATGATTGATTGAAATGGGATGTTATCTGGTCGAGCTGGAGCTCAGCACGAGGTGGTATGGGTAGAGTGCAGCGATGCCGTTGTTTGGAGCGAGGTAAGGGGTTTGCCGCTGAGAGTATAGGGAATAAGAGGGTAAGAAGGAAATAGATGGTGCGATTGGCGAGACGACGTCGTAAGGATCTGGATGACGGACGTGTAGAAGGTGATGATTTGTCGGCAAGAGGGATAGAAGGAAGAGTATGTCGAGATGACGAAGCTACCGCGTTCGGTGAGGTATCGTCCATGTTGATCTGTGTGGGGTATGATTCGGGTAGATAAGAGGATGAAGCTGAAGATGAGAATAAGGACGATGGAGTTGATGAGGATCTAGGTGATGGTGACGGGGATCTTCTCCTCACATGGGACAAAAGATATGAATGGGTGGAAGTTGACCTGACAAGTCTTGGTTGTACTAGCATGTTAGTTGCTCTTGATGATTCCAGCAAACTCCCTCCTACGTGTTCAAGGCTAACAAGCGATGGAAGAGATCTGACTGGCTCAGATTGAAATCATTTGTTGATGAGATCGAGTTACCACATGGGGTGTTGTGTTTGTTCAAGTGCCATCTGTCTAAGATGTATATTATCTATGGGGGTGAAGCACTGATGAGATGATGAACTGGTGAATCGAGACTGAATTTGTGTTTGTTTGGGTCTGATGGTGAATGATGATGAATGAGATGAAATATGAATGCGTTGATGCAAAATCAGATGTTCGCATGGAGAATGGGTTACAAACCACTCTTGTTCATAACACATGATTCAATCAATCGTGCTTGTCCTCGTATCACGCTCCTCTCACCTCACCCAGTGGTGATCATACTATGCCTATGCAACTCATAAGGTTGTCCTGGATGGAGGTGGTGAGGAGCCAGGGGGGGAGGTGAGAAAGCGGTGAGGGAACGCTCAAAGGTAAAACACCCTGCTGCCCTGGAAAAAACAAACCGATCGCTTTTTACCCTTGATTAATTAAACCAAAGATCATCTCGCTCCTCACATCTCGCATCTCACATCTCCCAGACCAGATCCCCTCCGCTTCCTTCGGTGAGTGGGACCTGGACCTCCTCATAACTTACTTAAAAGATCATTCATTTGCCGTTTTCCGCTTTCATTCAGCGAACACTCTTTCACATGGTGGTGGTGGTAGGCAACCAAAGCCGCCATTCCACTCGGGGTGGTGAGACAACATGACATACAAAGAGGCTTTCGCTGGGATCAATGTGGAAAAAGGCGTTTCATCGTCATCCTCCTCCTCTCTCCTGAACATACAAAGAAGGTGAGGCTGCTATATATATCTCGACTGGCATGTGCAAGTCATGTGGATGATAGTGCCGGTACCACTACGATTGCAAGTAGCGTGTGTCATACATTCTGTGTGGTGACATTTTATCTGCTATGACTGGTATATATACTGCAATCAGACGAGACAAACGCCGACATTCCTTTCCGAGTCTGACTTGTAGGACAAAACACGTTACTCATTGACGAACTATGAGTATGCAAGCGCACTTGATACTCGGATCATCTTCGAGTCACTCACTCACGTATCAAAATTACGTGTTCTGTTCATATTGTGTCTTATTCGCTTCCCGTCTTATTCGAGCTCTTGTTTTATTTTGTTTGTTTGTTGAGCGAATATACACTGTAACGCGAACTGCTTGTCGATCATCAAGTGATCCCTAGAGATCATATATATATACACAAAAGTAATATGTAAGCAAGTTCTCTGAGAGTAACGTATGAGCTGATAGGTCATGCAAGATACAGTATACCTACCGCATACGATACGTCGTGAGGCGAGCTTTGGCAGATTCAGTCAAGCCCAATTCCCCCTTTCAGATGCATAACGTTATCTCTGACTGGTCCTCTCTTTACTTATGTGGCAAATAACCAAGACTGCGAGATCCCTTTTGGGAGATATATAACCGGATGATGGATGAGCTTGAAACTGACGATCAAACACCCCTCAACTGAATTCATGCAGTGGATTGTTCGGTTCAGGATATATAGAAATCAGATCAGACGTCCGACTGCGCGGTGATCAGTGAGGTCCTACATGAACACGACTGAACCACTGTGCTGGAATCGCCATCTGTTCGGAAGGTAAGCGAATTGCCCTGAACTAGCAACCGGACAGAAACGCAGTTGTACATGTTTACCGTAATGCAGACTCGTCAAGGAATATACAAGATTTGTTTGAATGTATACAAAACTACTAGGTAACTCGCAAGCGGCATGATGAGCTTGATCATTCAGTATACTGCTAGCTAGCGCTTGACACGATCAAGTGAGACGAAACCGATTGAAGGGGTGATCAAAAATGCAAATCTCACTGACAGATCTAGGATTGACTTCCCGACCATCAGACAGCCGCAGATGTTGACTGATCAACAGTCAAGCATATGACTATGGAGATACCCCTCAAAATACCATCAGCATAAGCCACATTCGTTTGAATGGGTGTCATTCATCGTGTCATTTCACCATGTCTGGCTCTGCACCATTCCTTCCTTGACATTTCATGCTTAGGAAAGCTTGCCAGGCCTCAACTCTCTAATCCCAGCCACATATACACTGCACAAATTCAACCTTCGGTCGGCGGGCGTTGTGCGATAGTGGTTATTCGGCGGGTCTAGAATCGTTTTGAGATTAAATTCTTCTTTTCTCGACGTTCGCAAGATAACCCGTGCCTTCAGGCTCGCATGTTCGAATCATGCCAACGTCGCAGGTGGTTTTCTTTTTGGTATCTATGCTTTCCTGCATCCAAAGTCGTCGACTTGATTTGAAGAAGTAAAGTTAGGATGATTGTGAAGCCGATATGGTCGCTTGGAGATCGGGTGAGACGAAGTGCCACATTTACTCGTGCGGTGAGTGGATTGACTAGCCGGTGGAGGTTTAACCGGAATGATCACGCCCAAACCCAACTTCCGATTCTTCTTTTTCTCCTCACTCTTCTCCTCACGCTCAATGCGAGATAGATAAAGTACGCCATGCCGCGTAAGCAGGCTGTCAACCAGGCCATCTACCGTGAGCTAGGGCCCCATCCCTTGCCGTGAGCCGAATTGAGCTGATCGTCTACTTCCAGTGGACGAAGCAGAAGGGTTCATCCTTGAACATGCACTTTTCTCTCCTCCCCGAACATGGCCTCCTCTCCCGCCTGAACCTCAGGAAGTGAGACTGGCCAACAGTAGGAAGAAGATGGATTGGGATGAAGAAGTGAGAGCACATCCTGATAAGCCCATCGATATACCCTTTCCGACTCGTAAACGTAGCATAACGCATAAGGAAAGAGCACTTGACGGAGATGAAGATGAAGATGAAGATGAAGATGAAGCTGGTGATTCGAACAAGGAAAGATGTGTGATCTGCTTGATGGAGTTAAAAGATAGGACGATAGTCGGAATGTGCGGGCATGAATTCTGCGTAAGTTCAGCAAAATCATGCATCTCTCAGGACAAGAATTTGCATAGCTGATTGCATGGTGGATAATAATTATATGGTTAGTTCGAATGTATAGGGGTATGGGCAAACCAGAGTAGACGATGTCCTTTGTGTTCAGCAGATATGGCTCCTTTCCTCTTACATGACTTAAATTCTAGTACACCTACGAAGGTGAGCTGATTCTCCTGATACCAACGTCAATCGCTATGATAGCAGCTAATGTGTATATATGGTCAGTTTTACCTACCACCTTTACCTTCTCGCAGATTCCCTTCTGCATCTCTACCTGGACCTTCTCGATCTCGACTACCCGAGATCATACGGCGGGAGAGAATCGACGAAAGAGATATCGAGCCTGATGAACCAGACGAACTGGATATACAGGTGGAAAGGAGGAGGGAGATCTATCGTTATGGACTGTATGTGAAGGTGAGTGTAAAATCCATATTTGAGTTCCGTCCATAATTGCGTAGCATGACTGATATGATTATGCATAGCACATTGGCTCAAACCCACATACGAAATACCGTCCCACTCCCACCCCTCGACAATTTTCTGAAGACCCTTCACTAATCCAAAGGGCAACGGCATTTTTACGAAGGGAATTAAGAGTATGGCAAGATTCCATCGATGTAGAATTCTTAACAACGTACATCATATCTCTTTTGAAAACTATAGATATCCGTTCGGATCCCGCTATAAGATTATTAGCTGATTATTTAGATTCACCCTCGACTACAAATGAGAACCGGCCTCCTCATACCACTGTCGCTGAACATTTCTCACACGAGTTGTATAGTTTCTTGAGATCACCTTTTAAGGAGTTGAGGAAATGGGATGAGGTTATACAGGTGAGCATACCAAAAGCTCATCGCCATATGGTTCTAAATTATGTTGCGGATTAGCTTACCTTGTATGTTTTTGAGAAAATAGTATGATCCCATACCAACCTCTTCTCTGCGATCACACAGTTCACGGTCTCCCTCTCCAGTCCGATCAGTATCACTCTCCCCTCGCTCACTTCGATCGGGGTCACCCTCATCATCGCCTGATCGATGCGGGCGCAACTGGAATCGAAGAGATGTGTTCGTACCCTCAGTCTCACCAGATGCAAAGAGGTGGGACGAGAATGACACATGGTTAGATCCGGAATATGCAGCTTGGTTAGAAGAAGAGAAGAGACGAGAGGAAGATAGAAGAGAAAGAAAGAGGTTGAAAAGATCTAGTAGACGTGAATCGCAACTGCAGCTGGAAAGTAAACCCATGAGAGCATGGGGAGAAGGAGAAGCAAGGAAGGAAAGAGTGGAATTACTACCTGAACCTCCAGAGCCACCTTTAAGAATGGACGTGGACGGTAAAGAAGAGGAAGAGGTGAAACCGACCGTTGGGTTGACCATCAAAGGCGTAGCTAGATCGACGTCATCATTGATAACCACGCCAGCTCCTAGCGAACCGGCTGCTCGAAGGAGATTGATCGAGAAACTCAACAAGGAGAAAGCCAATGGCCCATCTCAACCTGTTGTCGAGGGAGGTACAACACGCAAGATGACATTGGAAGAGATGAAAGAGAGATTGTTAAGATTGAAGTCTGAGAGTGCGGCTCGATCGTCACCATCAATGTCGTCAACGAACGATAAGACTGTTAGATTGAAAGAGAAATTAGCTAGATTGAAAGCTGAAGCATCGATCAGCCAGCCTGTATCATCAGTTGAAGAGGATCAAGACCGAGATCAGAATACCCAGACGGAAACCGAGATGGATGATAACACCTTATTCCCAATCGATCAGAATACGTATAATCATGAAAACAATGACGACCAATACGAGAATACTTATGATAATGCTCATGTGTCACATGTCGGAAGAAATCGAATGTCAGAAAGTAAAAGACGTGAAATCAGGATCAAAACTCGACTCGAAACCGAACGTATCATCTACGTTAAAAACACAAACGAATCTAAAGCTCAGGAACTACGTCGAAGGATCTTACAGAATAAAGCTAAGAGGGAAAAAGAACAGATGGAAAGTAATTTTGGAGGTATGAAGGATGATAAGATCCTTTCGTCCATGGATGTGGAAGAACGAAAGAAAGAAGTAAGAAGGAGATTGATGAGGTTGAAGATGCTTGGAGCGGAGACTGAGCAGGAGAGGCGAGCGAGAGTTCTCAAAGAGAGATTGATGGAGAAGAAGAGAAAGAGTAGTTTGCCAAATGGGGTCGTGGAGGTCGCTGCGTAGATTATCATTTGATAGTTGGAAAAGGTGATTTATGCTGGAAGGTAGTTTGTTATATGTTGACGACGATGTATAAAGTATGAATCGTTATATCATGTCATGTTAACAAACATCAAGTATGGCCATACGATACAACATGATTGTCCATTCGTCAAATTGGACGATGGGAATAAAGACCCTTTGCTATGCTGATCCTGCCATTTGCATGTGAAATATGAAATATGTGATATGTTATACAGAACACTACACTAATCAGACTACTATAAGCTGATAAGCTACTCTAATTCCAACCCATCTCCTCTTTCCGTTGATAAGTAATAATAATGTTGTTTTATGACGACGATTCCAATGATACTTCCAACCCATATTCGACACATCAACACACAAATGTTTAATGAACATATATACTATATACTATTGTAATTTCAGTATCTAGTCTATTCCGCCTGTTTGTCCATTTTGACCTCACTCTCCGACGTCTTGTTCCATCTATTCTGTGTACACTGGATGCACGTCTCTACACGCCCAACCTTCTCTTACAATCCTCATACACTATCCAACTGACTCCCACTGCAGGTCCAACTTTCAATATACTAGGTAATAAACCTTTATACATCCCTCTCCAACCTTCGTTCCTCAGTGTCTGCTGAGCGACGTCCAAGAATCCTTTGTACTGCTGTGGATGACCTGAGGAACCTGATGCTTGTAATCGAGTTCGTAAAAGGTTGATTGCTATATATCCAGGGATCATTAGATTCATTATCAACGTCTCGGGGACGATGGAAATGAGAAACATGATAGATATGTTGACTCAAAACTCACGATAAACACTCGCTGCACCTATACTACCTGACAATGCTCCGAAACTCAATACTGCAAATACCTCAGGTTCATCTTTACCTGTAGATCTGCAATAAGCAGTCTTAAGAGTTTCATATGTGCCCATGTCTATGGCTGAGTAAGGGAAGACACCGACTAAGCCAAGCTGTGAGGGAATACACACTGAATTAGCCCCAAGTTGTAATGTAGATCTAGATGGTATGGCCCCATGTGGATAAAGGGATCCTCGGGAAAAACCAGATGAGCTGTTACTCACAGTCAATCCCCTATAATAACTCCGGATCCCACCACTCCTCCACATACTCCTCGCGGTATCTCTAACCTGCCTCCAACCCTCGTTCGGCCCCACTTCCGACTGGATTCTCGTTTTCAGTGTCTCCAGTCCGTAAATGGCAAATTGAGACGTTATACCTCCGAAACCACCTGCGATGAATCTCGATGAAGATGATAAATCGGCTGGATCAGATACTTTGTCCCAGTACACCGCGAGGAACTTCTTGGATTGTTCGTATGAAACGAATTTGATGGCTGATTCCTGTAGTAGTGAATGAATACCAGTAAGTTTGTAGACGGTGACCAAATCATCATCTCGACACGGTGAAAGTGAGATTTGATTCCTCCGATCTGATATGATGCGATAGGAATATATGGAATACGAGTTGATCTAATGTTCGTTGTTTTGCTTTTCGAAGTGAACTCCAGAGGAGAGACCACTCACAGGGAAGATCTTGGTAACGTTCAGCCCGTTGCCTACCCAAAACGCTTTCAACCCCTTTCCATCTATATATATCCTATTGACCGCCCCCCACAGATTCGTTACCGCTTTAATACCAGCACGAAAGGGATGATTCAAGTGTGCGTCTTTGTTGAATGCCGAAAAATCGTGGGTGGTGATGAGGTAAATTTTCAGTCGGTCAAATGGGGCAGTGACGGTACGTGATACTGTAGGTTTAGAGTTGGGAATCAGTCAGTATTTGGTAATGACGAGATTCCACATCTAGCGCTACACCTCCCAAGATAAATTGGAATATCATAAAATTCAACCAAATCAATAACTCACCTGCACCAGCGATTCCACCAGCCAACAAGAACCTCCAAGCTTCACTCCTCTCTTCTACTATTTCCTCCTCCTCAGGCTCGGTTCCAGGTGTATCAGCATACTCTTCGTCGTGGCGGGATTGAGGAGGATGGAAGAATCCAGCGGCGGTAGACTGCTGTGATGAATTAGGTGCTTTTGGAAATGAAACGTTGATATCTCCTTCTTTATCTACTCTTGCGGCTCCGCGTCCATCCGAGGTGCGTTTCTTCACTTGGTAGACTAGGGAGTCCAGGAATGAGGTCAGTCTTGGTTCTGTAATTATCTCCGGGAATCACTCTAGCTTCAAGTATACGTGACTTGGCGAAGAGATGAGACTACCACTCACATTTATATATCTCAAATGGAGTCGCTTTCCTAGGCAACATGATTAGGAAGTCCCTGAACTCTGCAAATGTAATATACATATCCCCCGGTTCGGGACTCCATGCATTCCTCGTTTCCCTGGTCGAAACTCCATTTTCCGCAGGATGGGAAGCAAGGAACTGAACGAGATCCGATGTAGTCGCTGGAGTGATATCTACACCTGAGCGTGATAAGGCTGCTCTCATTTCCGTTGCGTCCAGTCGCCCATCTCCGTTTTTATCGAGATCTTGGAATATATCCCAAAGCTCTTTCTCTTTGTCCCAGAGGAATCGTCTGTGAGAGTTCAGCCAATAAGCAACCCCAAAACACATGCTACTATGAACCTTTGTAGTGAAAGACAATGAAAGGATGCACTTACCTGAAATCCTGCCATGCTATGCCCTTTCCTTGCAAATTCTTTATCTCGGGTTCCGTCAGATCATCTGCACCTCCCCATAATCTCGCCTCGGGTCTCTTATCATTACAAGCCTTGACCAGTTCCTCCTGATACAGCTTTCTTAATCTATCTGCTCGTTCGGGTGACAGGGCCGTAAGGGTATCTTGACCAGGCAATTTCATCCTCTTCGTTGGTGTAGGTGAATCATCCCCGTGCGAAGATGGGATATCCGGTAAATGAGGTAAAGATCTCCATAACGCTTTCAATTTAGCGGATCTCACTTGAGGACCTTCACTCAACCTGAATTCATTAAGAGCGGGTCGAGTAGGCGGTATTATATCTGGCCCGGGAGGTTCACGAAGAGATAAGCGTTGTTGTAAGCCCACTGGTTCTAGGGGATTGACACGGATGGTAGGATCCACATGGGGTGGTTTGGGTAATAATGGATAATGCGGTTCGGGTTCAGGTGACGAAGTTGGTGTTGATGAAGAGGATGAAGAAGCGAAAGAGGAGGACGATGAAGATGAGGAGGACGAGGAAGATGATGAGGACGAGGAAGATGATGAGGCTGGTTGATCTGTCATTGTAGCGATGTCGTTATATCTAAAATGATATGATAGGTTAACGAGGTGTAACATCGTGATTGGTACGATGGTACATACTGATCCACATGAGTCTGAAGACTAGTCCTCAAACAATTTATGCTGGGATATGGGCTGGGTTTGGTTGATGGTACGCCCCCGTTGTGTGAGTGATCCTGTAAGCCGAGGCGAAAAACAAGGCCGATCAACGATCGAGATCAAAACGGACAGGATATGGAATATGAGATATACGTACTTGTGATGTCGCCAACGGGGAGGTAGTTATTATTGATGATCGAGTGGTGGTGTTGTCCTTGTCTCAGATAGCCGATAAATTGACTGATTATCAACTGTAGATACCAGTGAAGCAAATGACAGATCAGAGCGGTTGAACTTCTGTCTCTTCAGTGGTATTCGCACTGAGCCGTCTCGCTGATCCTTGAGCTGGTGATTGATGAGGGTATGTATATGACTATGTATGTATGAATTGGTATGGCTCAATAGCAGGGGTAACAAATTTTGAGCTGTTGGTTTGGCGTGACTCCCATCCTCCAAACGAGGGAGGAGTGATGCGTAATATGGATATGAATGAAAGAGTGACCACTCGGATGAATTGCCCCGGACCAAGTTTATATGAGTGGACCGCTTAATCCCGAATAGAACTATCAGCTATCAGCCCATCTGTACCACAGATAACTTATCGAACTCATGCATGAAATGGACATCGCACACAAGGAGAAGAATGAGAGAATCTAGCATGCAACTCATTCATACGACGACAAGAGAAAAGATCGATTGAGTGCAAATCAGGCTAGACTGGTTCTACATATCAAGATCCGACAACGTCCTATTTGTGTCCGTGTTCAAAAGTGGTCTTGGAGGAATTGCGCAATTGTACATACAGAGTGCCCAACGCAAAATAATCGATACACATGAGACTGATATCCGAAAGATATCCGAAAGTAAGTCGGGCCAACACAGTTGATTGTTGTTTCGAGACTTGGATGATGGTGAGACCTGGTGGGTGAGCTCGGGAGAGAGTTGCAGACCTGATGCAGTCGTGAGTATGGCGATCATATTTTACGACATGAAAACAGCAGCGCGGTTGAACGAAGGCGATGGTGGATAGGATCCGACATGATAGATGACTCTTCGACGCAAAAGAGATGCATGAGCGATATAGATGATTTTCTGTCCCGTTTGACCAGAGATGGGATCCCTGGGATCCCTGATTGTGATTGTGTATGAAACACAAGATGCATCGCTTGGATCTCTCAACTCGGCCCCCGTTGCCCAGTTGAAACAGCAACGCCGACGGAGACAGGAGGGCGGTTCGTTTTATTCAGCTACATCGCACTCTTCAATTTTCCCATCTCATCTCTTCGCTTTCTTTACCTTGTTTGCTTTTTGGCACCTTCTTTTCTCCCAGTAAGTCACCTCCTAGACCTGTCACTGCGATTCATCAGAATCTACAGTAGGGAACATGATCGCCACGCTCGCCTCCCCTGCCTGTATTCTGCTCCCGCCCGAACTCTACCTCAACATCGTCCAACTTCTCCTTTCCCAAGGTCTTCGCAAAAGTGTCGCCGCTCTTCATAGATGCTCGAGGTCCCATTACACCTTCGTCGCACCATACTTGTACGAATCATTTACTCTCAATGCCGAAGCTGCTGGTGGAATATTTACCCTTCTGAGGGACTCGACAGACTCAATACAACAACGTTTATCAACTATCAATCTAGTAAAACCTATCAAATTTGACGACACAGATGCCGTCCGATACATCAAACTTCTTCGTTATGTCAAACGTCTATTTGTGCCCCTATCTAGCGTTTTGCTATTGCATGACGAGGTGTTTAGATCTCTCTGCGGACCTGATGGATCTTCAAGCGCCGATACTACTCTGCTTTTTCAGCATATCGACTACCTATCCTTATATGACGAAGAGCCCAAGGACCGCAATTACGTGCTCAGAATGAGGCTAAGGCTGAACAAGGACGCTATCCAGAAATTGATCGACTTCATTGTCTTGCACTGTAATTACCGATTCCTTTGTCTAAAGCCGAACACCTGAGGGCCAATAGATATGGCACATAGGCAAATACCAAGACTGTACAGCTCCATGAATAGCTTAGAAGAGATTGACATTCATAGAATTTGTCACTATCGTCAAGTGCCACCTCTGGGTAAATACCAGATCAAAATCTCCCTACAGTCCATATCGGCATACGAGGCAGATGAATGGATAGATTCTGGGATGCATACAGCTGAAGCCCGAGAAAGTGACGAAGGTTATCAATATGATATCCTCTACCCTCTGTCCAACGAACTCAAGATAGTAAAACTAGACCAGAAGGATCAAGCCGTCACAGAAAGTATCAAGCCGGTGAAGATGATCGTTGCCCGCAAGGAGCATCTCACTGAGGACAACATCCAGAGTCTCCATCGGAGACTTCTTGAGGATGCCTTAGTAGAGAGAGGTCAGCATCGATCAGGGACAAGTACAGATGATGTCGATCCGGAACAAGTCGCTTTGGCCCACGAAGAGGTAGAAAAAAGGAAGAAGTGTGTAGAGTGGGTTGTGCGTGAAGATTGTCAAGTTGGGGAGAATTGTAGAGTCTGTTCAGGTGGGTCAACCCCGCATCCCATTGCTTTATATCGATGAGCCTAAATAGAATACATTACTGATTTCACTTGTCTAGAGCCGGTGTGAGACCAGCGAGGATCGGTATCAATCGCTTCATTCCTTATAGACGAAAGTCGTCGCCAGTACACGGGTCAAAATTATTTATCGATTCATCATTTTCCTGTCACTTGATCATTTTTTACAGCATATTACGGGTCATGTCCAAAACCTCTGAGCTTTCTTCCATCGAATTCGTTCACGAAAACCACCCTCTTCTGCCACTTTTCGATCGTCGCCAATCTTACTTCCTCATTTTGATCCGGATTATATTTCCACCCCGCAGCTTCTCGATCTATCATCTTATCCAACTTCGATGCGATCAGTGTTGTTTGTTTTGATCGGGGAGTTCTCCAAATATCGGTATCGGTAGTGGATATTTTCTCATACTCATCCTCGCTTTGTTCGCTTCCCGTTGGAGATTTTTCATCTTCATCTCCATCTTCTTCCTTCTTCCCTACTGCACCCTCAGCTTCAATCTGTACCAAATCTGTCTTTATCCTTTCTACAATTCTAAGAGGTGGAAAATCACTTTGATCGGGATAAGATTGAATGTAATGTAGGATAACCTCTGCGGATCTCTCGTCGCAATCCCAACTACATCGCTTGCCCTTTTTGACGTGGCCATATTGATCTCTAGGTGAGCAGAGATGATCTCTGAAAGACCCTATCATTTCGATTGATGACGGTGGAGGTAGATATGAAGTATGCATATTATGGATGATTAGTCGATTTAGAGTCTTCTTGATTCTCGCATTGTCAATCAAGGCACGGAAAGCGTGGTATCCACATGCGCTTGCTGTGAGCTCGAAAGTGATCTGGTGAGGTGAGCAGGTTTGCGGGAGCAGGGTGAGGATGTCGTCGAACGTTTGAGAGGATGAGAGGGGTGGACCAATGATGTAGAGATGTTGAAGATTAGGAAAGATACTCGTATTCACGGGGCATTCGGACGCACCGCCAACTCGGACAAAATGTCATTTTTCTGCCTTCTTGTCAATTTTGCTCATCACTCAGCTTATCAAGGTGCATTTTGAAGCAGTCCATGTTGTGCAGAATCGAGAGGAGAGTAGATATATGCACCTTTCATGTTTCATAATGCATACACACAAGTATAGATGTCAGTTTTGTGGCCGAGCCTTCCTCTTAAATTTTGTGATGTTTCCGGCCATGTTGGGCGCAGATCCGGCTGCTAATGGTCTAGTAAACCATGTTTGTTACATCTATCAGCTTGTTGCTATCAAAATCACTGCTTGGAAGGGCTATGAGAGAGTGACTTTGAGCTGCGGATGCCAGAAGTGCCAAAATCGGCTCAAAATCGCCCTCACTTTCAGGACAGGCATGACACAGGCATGATCGGCAGTCTGTAGCGCTGAAAGGTGATAGTGGAACTGTCAAATATCTACTTTCTGGAAAAAAACTGAGGAAATACCTACAGATTTGACCCTGCAAAGCCAGAGATTGACAGAGGTTCTCAGAAGCGCCATTTCGCATTGGTATGCTCCTATGTAAAGCGCAGGGTCCCTCACTTTGCTCTGGTACTTTGTGTGGTACATCATAAGATACTTATCTTGTGTCACTCAAGGCTGATTGTGGATTTGGCAGGAATTGACTGAACAACGAGTAATCATATGGATAGTCAATATTCCACAAAATGGAGGGAGCGGCACAGGCGGTTCTGAAACACCACGAGCTGGCCTGTTGCCTATGATAGCCTCCAGAACGCTTTAAATAGGTTCTGTTTATGAGCTTGCATAGCAAGAAGCTTTTTCCATGCTGAGCTTTATATTGTTCAAGGCAGATCAAGGTGGTAGGGTAGAACAGGGGGCATCAGGAAGGAACGTTGGATAGCATAGTCGTTTTGGCTTCTGTCAGCCTGAAGATTTGGTTTACATGTAGATCAGATGCATACTAAGGAATTCTCCAGTCGGATTGATCTCAGCATGCATGAAAGTGGAGATATTGTCAAAGTTGTGAGTCCAAATACCACTGGAGTCATGTCCAAATGGGCGGTGCATCCGAGTGCCACATGCAGACGAGTACCAGACGGTTTAGTGGTTTTGAGAATATGGGTTACTTCGTTAGATATCGGTTGGGTGACCGGTTGTATAACCATGGTTCTGATACTTGAACAGACATGTTGGTGTCTGCCTTGACCAGATGGTTGATTCTGAAAAATCGATTTGAGAACCCAGTTGACCGATTTATCGTCGAGTGTGAATGATCTGTACAAATATGATATGACCCTCTGGCACATTGATGATGAACATTGAGCAACTTTGGCGAGTGATGCAGATTGACCTTGAGCCTCGAGAATCGAGAGGATGTGATCGCAAACGTCAGAGGGTAAGCGATGGTCTGAAGAGGTATTGAGTAAGGTAGTGCCGCAGTGAGCATCCATATTGAGGCAATTATATCGAGGTGATATTTCGTTAATTTGGACGGTACTGGATGACTCGGCTTTATGGTCGTCGACGTAGGGTTGGTTGTAGAAGAAGATGCAAGGAGAGTGACGAAGTACTCGAGTATTCCAGAGTGATGATATTTGTGAGATTGATGTCCGTGTACATCTGTGCTTGTTGCAGGGGTCAAAGCGTTGTTGAGGGGCTTCGTGCGTAATCCACCCACAGATCAATCAACCTCACTGAAAATGTCCATACTCGAGCCGCCCGCCAAGGAACGTCCCCACGATCCGACGTAAATACACATACAAGGATCCCCAGCCTTATTCCAAATTTAACACCTTTACAGGGCAGAAGACCCGATCGAGAGCCAGCCTCAGAAACAGCATGCATGTGAACAAGCACCAGCAACGGAACCGAAGACGACAGTGGCAAATTCCCTCTGGTGGAGGAAAATGTAGGTTCATCCATACTATCTATATCAGTACACCCTACACAGGAATTGGGAGATATAGGATCAGCCCTGAACCCAGACTCACATGGCCCGAAACAAGAGAGGACTCCATCCGCATAGTCTTCGTCAAGCGAAGAAAGCCCAAAACGCATATACGGAAGATTTTATTCGGAACGAAGAATCCTTGTTAGCTACTATTCCAACTCTACGATCCACCGAGACTGATCCTCGAAGATTTCAAGAGATTTCTGATGAGTTTCAGAGACATCAGAGGCAAGCTACGAGAATTGGGTAAAAAATTTCGAAGAAAGGAAGTTCCCTGATGATTATCAAAGATATCAGAATCAAGTGTGTGTCTAAGGGACGACTTTATTCAGGAGTATCCGCCACTACACTCAGAGAAGCTTCCATCAGTTAAACAACCGAAACGCCTATATCGAAGAGCTACAAGGAATGATGCATGAAGGAACCAGGTCAAATGAGAGCGAGGAGCAAAGTAGTGGGCGACGACACATAGGATGTCGCCTTGGTATTCGACTAGAAGATAGGATGTGAGTGATGCTTCGATGTCTATAATCCTGATACAGTACCAGATACATAGGCTTGATGGTCACCCAGTGGAGGATCAACAGACAGACATCCTTGAGATGAATGATTGCTGAGTCCGAATATGCTTAACATCCTCTTTGGAAGGAAAATATCGAGAAGGTATCGGAAGAAGCTTCTCAGATTGATTCAGATATGTTGCCCTTCGATGAAAGAAACTGGTGAAATATACGAGAAACTCGATTTGAAATGTCTCTCTATCGAATATCACACCCAAGCTGAATTTTCAAATCACTGACTACAAAGCTCATTTGGGCGAAAACGTACACTTACAACGAGGACCATTATCAGAAAGAATCATGAGTAATGAAAATCGCTTGTACCTCTTCTAGCCAAAGTACTGTTTGGTAGCTATTTCATGAATACATAAGCAGTTTCATACGGTCCTTTGCTTCTATCAGAGGCCCATCAGACGCAACACCGAGGTTTGTGATTCTGTTGTTGATGCGATGTCGGCAGAAGCTATACAGGAGCTTGTGCATGGATGAGCAAGATCCTTGTCCTCAATCTCGTTTGCACCATGGCACAAAATCAGATGAAATCGGGGCAGTTACAGCCATATGAATTCTCGAGAGAATGACAGTTCATACTCCCCCATCCAGTTCTTTCAAGACTTCTACCAGTCTGAATGGCCATTGAGATTGACTCGGCTGTTGAGCAACTCATCGTTCTTTCATTGTCGCTGTTTACATCAAAAGAGATATATGGTTTTCGATCAGTCGAAGGATGATAGTCCATCATCACGACTTCTTCGACTTGTGAGTTTTCTCGTCTTTCGTCAAAATAGGAGCTCAGTGCAGGTCGCTTGAAAATTGTTTGTACAGTGGTATCATCCGAATCGTCTGTTGCTTTTCTTTTCGTACCTGTTCGAGTGGAAAAAGTGGCGAATGATGACATGTTGTTGTATTTTATCAGTAACGGTTCTCTGGAAATCTTGGGATCCGAACAACAAGAGGTATGCCTTATATGTCAAATCATGGCCAAAAGCTGAGCTTGGATGTGCAATCGTTCCGCCCATGCTTCCTTTCTCCCTTAGCTTACTACTTCCTACCAAAAACTGGTCCTCTGTCCCCGCCACTTCCGAGTTCCATGTGGACATGGATGTGCCACGTTGAATGATTTTCTACGTAAACCCCGTAATCCCGTCACGTCATAGGCAGAGTGATTTGACCAGCCACCCGGGGTGAGTGTGAGTCGCGACTGTCTTTTCCTTTTCCATCCATCCATCCATCCATCCATCCAAACATTACTTTTTTTCACTTTGCCACCCATCCCATTCACAACTATAACAACAAACATCATCCATAACATCACCTACCAGCCGAAACATTCCTCTTTTGTCATCTACCATACGACAACAAGTGAACAAACAAATTAAAAAACAGACACTCAAGCAGTCCAGTCTTCTTGAACCCACCGTCGATTTATCGTTGGAATAACATCAACCAACATGTCCTCATCTACCTCATCAACACCTAACAAGTCCACCTCTTCTTCACCTACTATAACGCCCTTGCACGATCCAAAGCATCAAGCCAAGGTGATCGCTCCCAGTAAACCTCTGGGAACTGCTAATGGTGAGTTCACGCTATTGGCATTACACACGTTGGATGGAGATTATCGATCAACATATTGGACTCATTTTTGTATTTATTGACGTTGTCGCCTCAATATCTAGCAAACATCGTCCCTGGACAGATGACCGAACTCTCAAAAGCAGGTGCCGGATTGGGTCAAAAAGCCTTATTAGCCAAACGATTCGCTAAAGCCAAGTAAGTCGGATGTTATCGTCAAACCGCTAACAAACCACAGTGTGTGATGACTCAGCTGACTTGTATGAATGATGTGTCAGTAAACCAACAGTATCACCTACCGATCAACTTCAATCTCCTTGTACAGCTAAGTTGGCAGGTGCTAAGCAACGTCATTTTGCCAAGTGAGTGATGAGTGATACGGTCTCAAATGATATCCCCTTTCCCCAATGCACTATGCTCACGTGAAAATGTAACTGATGTTGATTGTTCTCTGTCGTGGTTGCAGAGGCAAACCAGCTTCTTTAGCTCAGTCATTCACCGCCATAAGAGATTCAGCAGGTGCAGCACCATCAACATCGGCTTCGAAAAATATCAAAACCGATTTCTAAATGCGAAATTGGTCTGGTCTCGTCTGTTGATGTATTTTAATGGTATTTTGTAATTTATGTAAGTTCCATTACCACCCTTGTTTCCCTCTAATCAAGGTAGTGATATTTTCAGATTATCGATTACTGATGATTTGTTCTTTCGTCTGTATCCATTCATTAGGGTTTCGTTCCTTTGCTTTCACGATTGTTATTTGATATATACGATTGATCCGTTCCGATATGACTTATACCGCTTTCATCTCAAGTTACCTTCTTCTTCTTTGCTTGTTATACTAATCCCATCTAGTAGTCTATTGAGATATCACTTTGTGCTTATATACGAACCCCTTGACTCATGCATGATATATACGATATATGCTATGTTCTGAGTGAGTGATCAGGATTATTAATATTCACAATTACTCAACAGTACCGCATCTCATTCATGATTACTATTATGCTTCATTGACTAGTCGATTTCTTGATGGCTAGCTCAGCTTCTATCGCATTGAGATGCATGTTGCCATTTGTACCTGATTTCTATCAGAGCTATATATGTCTATCTTTTTGTTCCCACCATATGATACCTTAGAGCAAACCTCGATCGCTTAGAAAGTGTCTTTGAGGAATTTGACAACCAACTTGTATCCATCAGCGAATTCTTCGGTAGCTTTACCACCAGAGAGCTACAATAAGTTGAACTCAGGTGTCAGCTCAATCATTCTACTGCCATCACAGGTGATCAACTCATAGAGGAAAATATACCACTCACATCACCTCGGGCAGCCATCCATCCATGAGGCATATCCGGATAATGTTTCAGTGAGATTTTACCTGGGAGTTTTGATTCAACAATCTTTTGAATTTGAGTCATCTACAGATAAGGATAAAAAACCAATGGAAAGTCAGTATATGGTAGATGTCAACTATTGTTTATGATGACGAGACGAGATAAAAGCAATGGGAAAAAAGGGATATATGTAAAACGTACAACTTCCATATCTTCACCTCCGGAGGGAAGCAACAAAGTAGGGACATCAATCTTATCACCATCTTCTTTAGCGGCGAACCTGTAATTTTTTGCTCTGTCAGCACAATACACGTATTAAGGCAAGATCTGACATGTAAGCTACTCACGTTGGGTGGGCACCGATAATGGCCTCTACACCAGCTTGACTTTGAGCTTCGACTACCACTTTGTATCCCCAGCAGTAACCTATAGCAGCGATCTTCGATGAAGAGCTAGATGACCTGAGCTTTTGGACGTATTTGGATACTGGTTCAAGTTGAGAGGCGATCGCTCCGGGAAAACCAGAGAAGAACTGAGCTCGTTCTTCCTCTCCTCTGATAGTTTATGATAGTCAGCACAACTAAAAACACAGAGGAAGGGGGATGTGAGATAAGATATCACAATGCTTGCGATGGATGGATATATGTTATACAATGCGTGGTGTATGCAGAATGACAGACTCACCCAGGAGCAAACATATCAGCAGTAGCGTATTTCCCATCACAGAAGTCAGGCATCAAAACTCTATATCCCTGCGAGGCAATGAGGTCGGCACCTGATCACATCCAATACAAATTTTTCACAGAGGATACTGATCAGCTAATTGTTGTGTCTTCGGTGTTACCAAGGCTGATGACTAATGATAGACGGTGATGATGAATATGCTCAGACCAGACTCACCTTGTAAGATCTGTGGAGAGTATCCGAAGATATCATATACGCTCAATACAGTTACTTTAGCATCTTCAGGCCCAACGGCGTAAGTCTTGAGACCGTTGATAGTGCTGTATGAACCCTTGGGGGTATATTCGGCTTGGACAGGGGGGAGTTTACAGCAGTCTACGTTCCGTTCGTGAACACAGAAATTAGAAGGTACGATTGACCCTACATGTTGCAGATTAACTCACCACCTGACATCGTGATTCGGTGTGATATATAGTGATCTTTGTGAAAAGGAATTTTCCTGTGAGACAAGATAACTTAGTAACTTAGGTGCATTTATAACCTTTGTGTATAAATCCATGTCGGCGACGATGAACGATGACGGCGTTTGAAGGAGATCACCACTCATCTCCGTTAGTTCCTCATCGCCGAACAAGGAGATATCATTCAAATTCCAACATTGTTTGAGATGCATTCCAGCAAAGCGTGAAATCTTATGTAAATGATCGAAGTCCTACAGTCGAGTCGGCCGATTTGGTGGCTGATCGGCCGAACAGTCAACTTCCGGGGATGTCCGAACGTATCATCGTATCAAGCCGAGCTGAAAATAACTTTTCTACTAAAGATAGCTGCAATCTACAGAACAGTGCCTCCGTATCTTACCTTCCTGCACCTGCATGTCTCATAGAGCAATCAGACAAGCTTCACCATATGCTGTGCCACGATCTGCATCTGACTGTACCATGCATGCATGGTAAGAAGGGCCATTTAGCATACATATCTGTTCAACTTCGCAGAAGAGAGTCAATTTGAGTTATTTGACTGAAACCGAGAGCAGAGACGGCCTGCGCCCCAGCACAATGTCGCTCATGCATATAAAACTTGTGTATGCATATATGGGGGCAAGATTGACTATGTCAAGAGAAGGAGATTGGCAATGCCAAAGTCATAGGGACTGAAATGTGGGATGCATGTTGACCATTATTCTTATTCACTTGAAGACTTATGTGGAGGTTTGTGGACGAGCGGGCGAATCCCGCTTTCAGTTCTAGTTTATACGAGTACTCGAGTACTTATCCGGATGAGATCCGAGAATTCTCATTGATTCATCACCATCAATTATATCTCTTCTTATTCATCGTACTGTCTGTGAGGTCGTTGGGTAAAGAACGGTATGTGTACAGAAAGATCAAAGTAAAAGTGGACGAATGTAGTGCTATAGTGATCAAGGGACTTGGGAATACGATCTGAAAATTGGGCATGGAGCGGACGGACGATTTGGAAATCCGGATATAGAATAATCCCCTTGCGAAGTCATAGAAGAGGAAGATATTCAGGATCGAGCATCGGATCTTTATCTTGTGTGGTATCAAATAGACCGATGATGAACGACAACCAACAATCATCTCCGTCCAAAGACACTCGGGCAGGAGATGAATCCCAAATACAACATCTGAACTCGAACGAAAACGAGATCATGGTCGACACCCATCACAACTCCGACGAATCATCTTCAACACGGATCGAGGGAAGTACCCACACTCAACCCTCCTCTCCACCTCTTGCCCCTGATACCCTCCCAGCATCTACGACTATACCATTCCCGCCCCTTCATCCCACAGCGACCTCGGCATCCTCCAAACCATATTCAGCCTTTTCTCGATCGACCAAAATCCTAATCGTTATCATCGGGGGAATAGCCGGTATATTCTCACCCATCTCATCGAATATATTCGTACCAGCTATCCCAACCTTGTCCGTAGCGTTTGGCAAAAGCGAAAGTGCGATATCTCAAGCTGTAACCGTCTACCTTATATTTCAAGCTGTCACACCTTCCTTTCTTGGGTCATTGTCCGATTCATACGGTAGAAGACCAGTATATATCTCCACGCTCGTTGTTTACCTGGCATCTAATATAGGTCTGGCACTGTGTCCTACGGGGGCTTATTGGTTGTTATTGGTGCTGAGGGCTTTGCAGAGTACTGGTGGGAGCGCGGTCATTTCTATAGGGTATGGTAGGTCAATTCATTATTCGCCAATCGCCTACAATATCCCCTCATTTCCCACTTACAATCATACAACCAAACATCCAAACATTGAATACGATATGAGAACCAACAGGGTAGCTGATACTTCTTGTACGTATCAGGGTGCGTGGCGGACGTAGCTGAACCGAGAGAAAGAGGGAAATTCACAGCTGCTTTCCAAGTAGGAGGAATGCTTGGACCAGCCCTTGGTCCATTCATCGGAGCCGTACGTTCACTCATAGTCATGAAGAAGTGAACGGACCGCTGATTGTTGACCGACGAGGTTTCCAGGTGTTGACGTATGGATTAGGATGGCGAAGTATATTTTGGTTTCTGGCTATCGCTACCGCTGTTGTACTTGTACCTCTGATATTGTAAGCTGCCAACTTCCATCTGCTTTTTCGAAACAACCAAGAAAAACAATTCAAACTTCACATCTCTCATCACACCGATATGGGAGGCCATGGGACAAGATAGAGATAACAAGCTGATCCATGACGATTCTTCAAATGTAGATTTCTCCCTGAAACCCTTCGATCATTAGTAGGAGACGGATCTATCCCACCTCCTGCATTAAATACCTCACCTTTCATATTGTTACAGAAAAGACGGATGAAGAAGGAGTTGACGGAACATCAAGAGGAAGTTGAAAGACCACCTAAAAAGAAAGTAGGTGCATTTACTCTCTGCTCGATCAGAGTTATTTTCCTTAGATCTTGATCCGAAACATCTATCAGAACTCGAGTCGAAAACGAGTACTGATCTCTCTGCCTGCTTGTGTAGTATCAACCCTTCTCGGCATTCATGATCCTCTTCACGCCCGAAATCGTCTTAGTGTTCCTGTTTGTGTCGTTATTGTATCTGGAATTTTACTCGATATTGTGAGTCAGTCAATCCTCAATATGACCTCAACATCCAAAACAAGAATAACACGATAACAACCTCTTAACATACGCTCTCGAATTTCGAGGAATAAGAATATCACTAACAACTTTATTTTGACATTCCACAGAACCGTATATTCGACAATATTGAAAGATACCTATGAATTGACCGAGTTACAAATCGGATTGTGTTATCTGTATATACCACTTTCTCAGATCCTTCACTAAGTGCCATGTTATACAGACGCATACTGAATTTGGTTTTTTCTCGCTTTCTAGACCATCTGGTTTGGGAGCCATCACCTCAGTCCAACTTAATGGTCGACAAATAGATTACTGGTTCCGTAAAGAGGAGAAAAGGGTTGGAGGAGATTATCGAAAGAAACCCCAGGAGTTTGATCTTGAATATACTAGAATTAGATGTCTGGCTCCTTTCGCTACGTGAGTTGGTCCGCTCTGTCATCCACTCGTCATGTCATTTGCCGGAAATTGAGAATTCACCCTGAAGATAGAGGTGGGCAAGAAACTGAATGTTTGATATACTATACCAATAGTTTGTTCCTGTGCGCGGTAACATCATTAGGATGGTGTCTTCAAGTGAAAGCTCCCCTGGCTGCCACGCTCGTAGTAAATTTCTTCATGGGTCTAGGAACGGGAACTATAGGTACTGGTAAGTTTTTGCATTCATCTTTCGCCACTCGTACTTTTCAGGAAATATCTGATCAATGGGCTCGGCTCGATAGCAACGGTCTATGGACAAGATCTTAAACCAGGTAGAGGAGGCGCAGTCTCGGCTTCTGTAAGTACATTCTCTTTTTTACTTGAAAAGAACCCAGATACCAGATGGGATGTTGATTTGGTCATGGTTACAGTTAAATCTTGTGAGATGTATATTCGGTGCTGTCGGTGTGGCAGCGATGTAAGTTGATACTGGTCGTTAATCATTAACCCCACACATCGGGTGACATTAATGTTGATTTTTTTTTTGGTGAATAATAGTCAATCGATGTATAAATCCCTAGGAGCAGGATGGACCTTTGTGTTGTTATCTGGAATCGTCATATTGGGTATACCCATGCCTATCTTGGTGGTGAAACGAGGTAAGATATGGAGAGATAAGAGGAATGAGAGGAAGAAGATGAAAGAGGAGGAAAAGAAGGTTCGTGATAGAGTTTAGCATGGGGTAAAATAGACTGGGTAGATAAGTGCATATCGGATTTGTATCTCATCTTGTGCTTTGTGATCGTTCATCGTGTTTCTTGTATCAGTAGCTCTGCTTTCTATAACATGCATTCATTCATTTTCAGTATTCGTAACTTACTTGTATCGATCGATGATGAATTATGTAATAAAAGTCAAACCCTGAAAATGTAATGATGGAAAATGGGTGATTACCGGATATGGCAATTTGATTAAAGAGATATGACGAAGTTGGGAAGAGATGATCGTCTTGTGGAAAGCGCAAAGTGGAAAGTGGAATCCATCGATCATCAATTCATCAATCTTTTTTGTTCCTTTCCTTTCCTATCAACACTATCTTCTCCACTTAAACCACCATATACATCTCATAGTATCATATATTATCAAGTAGAATTGTCACTCTCATCGATATTGTCATTACCTTCCAAGCACTCTGGTACCAATCGATAATCGTATCTTCCTCCAATCAACGTAACCTACAATAAGATAAGCTATAGATCACCCATCATGCCTCCCAGAAAGACCGCTTCTGCCGGGACATCCTCAAAATCAAAGAAGTCTGCTGGTTTGGCACAGGTACGTTAGCCCTTCCCATTGTTCCTCATCACTATCAGTTGATACACCAACTGACGTTCCTCGATTTTCTTTTCTTCTCTTTTCTAGCCAACACTGACGTTCCAATCTGCTCGACCGTCATCCAATACCAAATCGAAATCTACTAAACTCAAACGATCTGAACCGTCATTATCTGAGATCGAGGTGGAAGTACAGAAAGGATCTTTATCATCTCGGGATGTCTCACCCGTCCTAGTAGTAGAAGATGGACTAAAGGAGAAGGAAAAGGTAAAGAGACGTTTGAATGTAAAAGCAAAAGAGTGGAAAGGGATTGTGGGGGATGCAAAAGTACAAATGGGAGGATTGGAACCTAGTAAGTGATTTACTTACACAAACACAATGAAATTCTGGGTAGTGGAATGACGCTAACGCTAACTTTGTAATTGAATTTAGTTCATGCCGGTCCAGATACTCATAATGATATACATCGTAAGTAATCTTTACCCCATATCCTTGTAGGACCCAGCGTAGCTTATGTACCATATACCTATTCATAGATGTTTTGAGGGTATTCGATCTCACTTCTTCATATGGTCCATGTGTGGGTATAACCAGATTACAAAGATGGGAAAGAGCCAAGAAATGGGGATTAAACCCCCCTGAAGAGGTTAGCTGAAATTTCCCTCTCTCCCTCGAATTGGTGGAAACGAGCTGACACCGCTGTGTACGTGTGTAGATCCGAGATATCTTGACTACCCAAGAAGGAGAGGATGATGTGAGGTATAGAGAGAACGTTCTCTATGGCTGGGTATAACTCCTTGAATACTTCACAGCTGGTCTGTGATGTTCTTTTAACATAGTTGTTCGTGCTGTACATTTTTTCGGTTAGGTTGTATATATATAGATCACATTCAGTGTCGTGTTCATATCGTATAATATCAGATTACCCATGCATTTCGCTATCATGGATCGTGTACCATATACCAAATACCACTCAGATCCCGGAGTACCCGCGCTGATTAACGGTAAGCATGTAAAAGGAGGGGACGATTTAAGCTTCGCAAGTCAATCACACAACAACGAGATACCGAAGAGTAGGTAAGTTAAGGAGTCTTTTGCGAAAAGAGTGGTAGATGGATCCATCTGACATCGTAACCACCTCACACGACCATCGTACATCAATCATCCCTCTTATATTCTTCATCCCCAACAGTCTCCATAAGACAGGCGAACATCGACGGAACCGATCCGATGCGATAACAGGGCAAGTGGATATATCCGATTGATCAGCGAAACAGTTAATTACCTTGACTCTCAAGATGGATCCGTCACTCTTGCAATCCAGCTCCCCGCAAGGGTCAACATCAGGATCTGGACCTAATCAAACTTCTCCTCAAGCTTCTAATCACAGCACAAGTCCAACTTCAGCTCAGACTCAGCAGGGAGACGTCAAACCATCCATATTATCGACTTCACCATCTTCAACGAATCAAGTATCTAACGCCAATGTCCAATCTACCTCATCGACTTCATCGTCAAATCCTACGCTGTCTACATCCAAGAGTGTAACTCTCAAATCGACCGATGGGCCTGCTTCCACATCCGTAACTACTGCTAGTCAACCATATCATCCATCTCAACCCAGCGACATAATCGATTCAGAGATGACCGACGGATCCGAATCCGCCAAAAGGCCAAGGTTACGTCTAGCTCACGCATGTGATCGATGTAGACGTAGGAAGATCAGATGCGATACTCAACATCCATGTACACCATGTCAGCAATCTAATAATCAGTGTACATTCGAAACTCCTTCTCGAAGAACTGTCAAAACCAAATCATCCTCCAACAACAACAATTCGAAAGAACCTAAAGATTCTTCTGCATCTTCATCGATAGGAGGAGGGATCAAAAGACCTCATTCACCATTACAGCCCACCTTGGCATCTTTGACTTCAGGCTCAGGAGGTCCCGGAGGACAGACAAACTTGGAAGCTAGGCTGGCAGCTTTGGAAAGTATGTTGAGGGATGTACCGCCAAATGTCCATAATGCTTTTTTATCCACGTTAGATGCTAGGTTGGGTAGTGGAACAGGCGTAGGATTGAAAGAAGGTGGTGAAGGTGTGGGTGTTAGTGTTGCTGTAGAGGCTTTGACGGGAGCTTCAAATCCCCATTTAAACAATTTCTTAGGTACGAATACGAATACAGATACAAATATAACCACCAATAACAGTTCTGCTATCGGCGGAGATTTATCGTGGAATTTCAATTCATCAACATTATCACCTGATTGGAATCCCCCTTCTTCATCTACCAACAACAATAACAGTAACACAGGAGCACTGAGTAATTGGTTGGCTGGGATTGGAGCTGGACCGAGCTTGTCAAAGAGAAGGGAAGAAGTAGGGATGGACGAGTTGGCAAAAAGGATGGAAGGAATGAGTTTCTTCTATGAGGATGAGATCGGACAGGCGAAATGGCAGGGTGAGTGAGATTATCCTTTAAGATCACCATCGCCGCCAATTGTGTTTAGTCCAAACCTTCATCTTCGGAGATCGAATGCGGTCATACGTGAGTGTAGTGAGACGAATCACTGATGATCTGTTTCGTCTTGTATGACTTTTCAGGCGCCACCTCTGGTTTTCCCCTCCTTCATCTCCTTACCGCTGCCAATGCTCAGCAAGATAACATCGAAGTGAACCGCCAAGGATCCCATCCCGACGTTCAAGTGTCACCTGCTAACTCTAACCTATCCACTTCACCCGCCAATGCACCTCCCATTCCCCGCCGCATAAGTTCAGCATCCACCGCACTCGGCTCACAGGTCCGCTCATCATCTGTTCCCGCCAAAGGCAGATCATCCTCGATGGGTCTAGGAGGTAGAGGTCGAACCTCTTCTCCAGGCGTAGGGAAGAAGGAAAAATTCTTTCCCGACAGGACACCAAGACCTCATCAGACTCTTAATCCCGAAGCCTCATGGAAAGTCATAACTGGAGTTATCCCACCGGATCTTATGGATACATTGGTTAGATGTTATTTATCGACTTCTCACCTGTTATGGCCATTCTTACATGTTCCATCATTCCTTGCCGATTATGCCAACCCTCAACAATGGGGTGAACCGGGATTTACATGTTTCATCGTTGCTGTTTGTACCCTCTCTTCAAGGCATGTTGATGATCCTAGAGTACGAGCGAATCCGAATGACCCATCGACAGCTGGTAAACAATATTTCGAACTTTTCAAACGACTCAGAGATCTCCCATCGGCAGATCGACCTACGCTATATTCGATCCAGGCTGCGTTCTTAGCTGCGATATATGCCTTTGGATTAGGGAATCTGAGTAAGGCGTTTGCTCTACAGGCGGAAAGTATTACACTATGTTTGGATGGGGGTTTACATAGGAGTGTAGATGGGTATGACCATTTTGATGCGGTTGAGAAGGAGACTAGGAAGGTGAGTTCGATAATAAAAAGATCATCTGATAAAATGGAATATGTGCGTCAAGGTCAATTTTCATGCTGATTTTGTGATGTTGTTGGATGATGGATGATAGCGAACGTTCTGGTCGATATATTCATGGGATAAACAGTCCGCCGGTAAGTGGTTGCCCCTCTTCTTTGTACTGGGATAGTCCGACTGACTTGTGTCTTCGAACAACTCTCATAGCTCTCTTTGGCAGACCACCCATCATCCATCTTCGAGATTGTGATGTAACCGAACCGATGATAGTAGACGACGAGAACCTCACTGCGGAAGGGGTAAAAGATGAAAGTAGCGGGAATGATCCGAAATCTAGGATGTGCGCTTTTGTAGCTGCCATTAGATTACATGTGATTCTAGAGGTGAGTAGCTGAGATCCTAGATTTGAGACTGCATTCATCCCGCGAACACTACCTGCACAGAGATTAGATCCTTCAGTGCTAATGACAAATTGACATCAACAGGGAGTGATCGATTCGGCTACTCGACCATCATCTTTCCCTACCTCACCCTTTTTGGCTAAAGCCGCAGCTACGATTGCTCGACGATCACCTCAGAATGAGAGTCTGCAAGACGAATTGGGTTTATTGGAAGAATGGACAAGGATCTTACCGAAATACTGGCATTACGATTCTGAGACGGCAGCTAGTAGGGATCCGATTAGAATCACTCAGGCGGAGAGGTTACATTGTGTAAGTTGCCTTCCCTGTCCAACAATATCAAATACGATCTGCCACAGACGTAAAGAGGCATTGCTGATGACTTCTCGATCTCTTATAGCTTGAACACCTGGTGAAAATGATCATCTACAGACATCGATTCTCTGGATTTGTAGCTATGCCTGCGTCAACACAGGAAGAAAGAGCAAGACATTTAGATCTATGTAGGAAAGCTATGCAATGCGCTTTGACAATTATAGCGGATCATGTACATATTGTAAGTGGATTCATTGGGTTTTTCTATACCAAAGCTTGATTTTCTTTCGTCATCTAATGGCTGCTGATACACTCATTTACTGTATATATAGTCTCAGCGAGGTATGATGACATATTGTAAGTGCTAAGATTCCGGTTCCTGCCAATAGCAAAAAAGTGCGGTGCCGATACTGACACCCTTTGTCCACTTTCGCAGACGGTGTACACGTGATTCATCAACTGGCCCAAGCTGGTCGTACGCTCGTAGCTGTCATCTTGAATTGCAGAGATGCGGATTTCAGACCTATCATTGCCCCTTCGATCGAGGGTCTACGATCTTGTGTTGGATTGCTGAGAAGATTCAGTGGTAGATATCTGTGTGGCTTGAGGTCGGCCGATATCATTGATGAGTTCTGTCGAAGTGAGTAAAATCCGCTTATTTGCCAAGTCGACTTGGTGGGACTATGTACTGAGCAACAACTATCTTCTTCTGAATCAGTCTGCAACATCCCTGTCAACTCACCCCGTGTACCTGATTCTACCACTCGTCCTTCACCCGCATGGCTCCGACCCGTCCCTAAACGAATATCATTATCGCAAAACGGGTTTGGTGATTCTCCAGGGGCGATGATGGATTTCAACGCTTCTTCTACCTCTTTACCTGGTGGATTATCTTCTCAACCGGATAACAATACCAGTAATAATTTCGCGAATGATCTGGATGCGTTGTTCAATACTTCTGCATACTTTGATATGTCAGCTATAGAAGCTGGAACGACTACTACCAGTTCTGCTTCGACTCAAAACCAAACTTACAATAACAACAATAATGGTAGTGGGAATGATTTCTCTTCATCTCATTTGAACATAGGTGGTCTGGGTGAACCGTCAGCACCGTTCGATAGGTTCGAGACGCTTACTCCTGCGCCAATGAATGGAAATCTCATGTTATCTGGAGATTCCAGCACCGGCGTCAATCAAAATCAAAATCAAAGTTCAGCTTATGATCAATCACAAAATACCGGAACTGCAACAGGTTCAGGATCATATGACAATAGCGGTAATGGTAATAACAATCATAATATCAGTTTTGATTATGGATTGAACGGTATGGGATTCGGTGGAGAGGCCTTGGCCGGAGAAGGGATGGATAGCGTTTCGGATGGGTTGAAAGGATCCAATGGAGGTGGTGGATTGTGAGTTATACCGTCTGATCTGATCTTTATAAGAGAGAGAGAGAGCAAAGAAACAGGTTACGGTAGCTGATATATGATGTGTGATATTGTAGATCCGCAGCTACGATCTTAAGTTTGATGGAAGAAGGTTCATTCGATTATGGAAGTATATTCACGGACCAGGCTCCTTTACCTATGGATGTCGAACATGGAATGTGAAAAGTGGATGGATAGATAGATCTATCTACGAGAATTTGATAGCTTTTTCTTTTTCTTTTGATCATGATCGGCACTCGTACATCGTGGATTTATAATTAATTTGTTTCTTTGTCATTCGGTATTAGTAGATGGGCTTGTAAGGAATATATGTCAAATGTATAATCACCTGTTGAATGGATGTCATGACTTCTACCTGGCACATATCCAAGATCATCATTATCAAGCATGTCTTCTCAAACCGAGTCAAGTGCTTGATGTGATGTGCTTTACTTAACTTACACTAGTGCACTGTGATTCCAGTGTCCTTGTTAATAATGTCATCGTACTGTATTGTCTTCGTCTTTAGTCAGTCACCCTCTCTCCATGTTCCCCAGCATTATTTAGCTTCCGTCGATCACTTTTTAGTAAAACAGTAAAATTACATCATCTGGTGCGTCACATGTGGCACTGACCCCCCGTCATTGTCAAACTTTAATTCTCGGTTGGCTCGATTCTCGATTGGAATTTGTGGAGCGGGCAGTCACAGTTCGCACAACAGTCTCTTGATGCTGTAGCAGATCTCGGATTGTGTCGTTGATTCTCCGAAACATGTCCCTAAACGTTCTCGTGACCATTTAAATCATTTAGACATTACTCAGGTCAATTTAAATGATTTGTTCTCATTCGTTCATTTGCATGTATATTTATGTATTTGTGTATCTGTGTATCGTTTGTACTTTGATTTTGAGTGGAGCTACTGTAAAACCAGCTAGGTGCAGGCTCAGATCAGATTACATTCCGACTTGTATCAAATGCAACAACAACACCCGTGCTTGAGATTCGGAAAAGAGTTCATTTTACTACTACTGTCAGTGTTCAGTACCTAGACTAGCAGGGGTGGATAATGATAATGACGAAAGCATGATGTAACCTATCCCTTTTTGATTCCAGACTATTTTTCTTTTTTTATTGGATGTTCCTTTGATGAGAAATGGGAAAATGGAGTTTAAAGGAGATAACCATTTTGAGAGATATGATATCATCTGACGTTACGTGGTGAAAAAAAAAAGGATAATAATCAGTGGGTTCACGGTTCACGGTTCACGGTCTGAGCTGAGTCTAGATGGGAAAACAATTCATCAAAGGAAGGTTTTGAACTATGCGAGTAGGTTAGGTTCTTTTTGGGGAGTTTCGTTGCAAGGAGGGGGTATGACGAATGATTGAAGTAGGTAAGGTGGGTGACTGACCGTGAAAATTGTGGAGAGGGGAGAGTGAATATGATATAAGACTAGTAACGTTCGTTGGTGGGCTTGGTTCGTTTCGTTGTCATGAAGTGACAATAACATATTTATTACACTTGATATCTTACATTTCCGGGAGTTGGTATAACAATTTAGATCTTTTCATATATACACGAAAGTAAGATCCAAGATCCAAGATCCATCAACATCGATATCGGTATCGACAACGAACATCCAAGACTAAGCCTAACACGAATTATCAAACATCCATATAGTATTACTGAGAAGCAAAAGTGAAAAACAAATCAAGAAGATACACTACACAATGACCACTCATCTCACTTCTCACTCCAACACCAACACCAACCAAAACGACCTCCCGCATACACCTCATCAAGAACCACAAACTCAATTGTTTGATGAAATTCCTTCATCCCCACCTAAGATGATGGATAATCAACCAAATGGAAACGGACTATCAATGGGATGTAAGTGGACTTGTGACCACTTCGTCATCTATTAATTCACTATCAATGACTACATATGCTTATGCAGTATGATCAATTCTTAGCTCCAACCCAAAACAAAAACAAAAACGATCAGACATTGAACAAGGCTAAAAGGAGATATTCTATAAGTTTATTCAAGTGGACTCAGGAATTATGGGAAAATACAAGGAAAGATATTGAGTGTGTTTTTTCCCTCAAGTTTCCTTTCCTCCTCTCTACTCTCCTTGTATCGGGAAAAAGATGACATCTGCTAATTTATGTTGTTATCACTGTTAGACGAAGATCATCAACTTCATCTTCCGAATCTACCGATTCGATCTCCAACAACCAAAATGAGAAGACCGATCTTTCCTCTCATCAGGTGAACGTATCTGCGATTCATTAGTCCTAGATTAGTTATAAACTGAAAAAAGAAATCAAAACCTCAGTCGTGCTATCCCATCACAAACATGTTATATCTCTCATCTCTCCCATTGTATACAGTATTATGGTCGCTTTTGATGCGTCTCTGTAGTAATCTATAAATTGTGTATAATGTAGCTATAGTGCATCATCTTTCTTTTTTATGTATATATAGTAAATCTCATTTCGATCATGCATAGATGGGTGGATCGGTCTATAGCAGACAAATGAGCCGCAGCATTTCTTCAATCAGGATCAGATTCATAATACATGAGGTCAACAAGTCTACGTGACTATACACACATATATATACAAAGTCCCATCGTCGTAAACTTCCTATACGATACTCGTTCTAGTCACTCTAGTCAAAACACTCAGGCAACTCAACAAGATATTTTGTACTCGTCTGACACGATTACAACCTCGCTCTCACTGCATTCCCATTTCCATTTCCATTGACAAATCCATATCCTCTTTCGATATGTTGTTTAGCCTCGTTGACCATATCGTCGATAATCTCCTTGGCAGGTTTGACGTCCTATTGCAAGGAACATGCCGCCATGTATCAGCACGTGCTGCTAATGTTCGCGAACAGACTGAACATTTTGTGATTCTAGCCCACCTTGATCAAAGCGCTGACATCGCCCATCAACCACGATCGAGCTTGAATTGACTTTTCGGGATGTTTCTCCATCTCCAAATCATGAGGGATCTTGCCCTGCTTAGTGAGAGCGATACTAGATGAATATCCAGATATCGCATATCAGCATTCATTGACACTTTGATTCACCGGACTTCGTACAGACCTAAGTAGATGATTACTCACATTTCATCCTGTCTTTCATTCCACGATTTAACATAATCCGTCTGTCTGACTCTCAGTGGTCTACCAGTGTAGATCAAGGTAGTTCCAGCATCACCGTGATCGGCACTCAATATCCTACAATCATTCGAAATACCTTTCAGTCAGGTTCTGTGACCTCCGACATAACGGGGCACTGGAAAGCTGAACTCACAAATCTTTATGTTTCTTCGGAGCGGCAGCTTCAGTAGACGCAACGAATCTCGTCCCTACCCATACACCCTGAGCACCTAGCATCAATGATGCGGCCAGTCCTCGTCCATCGTAGATACCCCCTGCTGCAATCACGTGGACCTATATGATTATCAGCTTCACTATTGGTAAATCCTAACTGAGTAAGCTGACTTACAGGTTGACCGGTCAAAGGCGATGTTCTACCTTTACATAAATCCACACATGCAGGTATCAAGATCGAAGTAGCTGTCGTACCGGTATGTCCACCTCCTTCACCACCCTAATCACACATCATTGAAAATGAGCTGCTGTGCATTTGATCCGTTTGAGGAGCTGGTTAGAAGTTTACCTGAGCACATATGAGATCGACTCCAACATCCAAAGCTTTCGGCACATGTTTCGGAGCTCCTACCATCTATTATCACTATAAATCAGCTTCATGTTTTACCTACACGACAATGGCACAGCTGAGCTTGACATACGTTCATGACTAATATACCAGCTTTATGTAATCTCTCCACAACATCTTTAGGAGGTACCCCAACAGCACAAACGAATAGTTTGGCTTTCTCTTCAATGATTACATCGATCAGTTCGTCAAGTTTACCTTTGGTATAATCGTAGTTTGTCTTTCGAGCTGTAGGAGCTGTAGAAGGAATCAAGAGATCTACACCGAATGCTGTATGAATATCACAAGTATTTGATCAGATCAGCTGTGATCTGAATCAAACTGCCATCTGCGCTGTGCGACTGAGTATGAAATGCACTCACGTAAATCAGGTTTGTCTAGAGATGATTTCAGTTCTTTGATTATTCCTCTGAGATGGTTCGGTCTAAATCATACAACGCTCAGTATACAGCGATCTGGACCGATGATGGACAGAAATGACACTGACGTATATCCCAATCCACCTATCACACCTAATCCTCCAGCATTGGATACAGCGGCGGCCAATTCAGGACCAGCGGCTACGTTCATTCCTCTGCAAGACATATGAATTCTCAGCTGAAATTTCTGCTTCAAGGATAGCAGCTGACATCTCACGCTAGGAGGATCGGGTGTTTGACACCGACTGAGCAGAATAAAGGAGTATGATCAGTTTTGAAATCAATCGAATTGATTCTATAGACAGCTCGACGCACATAATTCGGTGATGGGAGTTGAGATGACAGACATGGTTGGTAGACTGATTGTTGGAGTGAATATGGGTAGGAAGCGCTGGTAGAGATGAGGAGAAAGGTAAGAGGGGATCGAGGATGTTGAGGTTGATGATGATGGGGATATACATATATATATGTATATACACCTTGTGCAGCATGCTACCATCAGACATTATTCGTAGTTTATACTCGAGTATTCCGGCATGATCCCAATGGTCAATAGCCGGTAGTCGTACTAGTACTAGTAGCAAAAGCACAGATCCCGCCGAGCCGAGGAAACCGGAACACCGTGACCCATGACTACCCGTACTCGTATAACATACTCTCATAAGTGGGTCATCCATTTATGATATGACATGATCCAGTCAACCTACCTCACTCGTAAGTTACCTCCACTTCCGAGTTGGCGATTGCACTCAGCTTCATCATCACCCACTCATCCACCTCATCCACCTCATCTTCCTCTTACCTCTCTACTCAACACCTTGATACCACACCACACCCACAATGTCAGCTCCAGAGCCCACTCAGCCAGTAGCTTCCTCAAGCTCGACATCCTCAGCAGCTCCTCCGCCTCCTCCACAACAGCAACAAGCTCACGGACCCTTACCTCCCCCTCCATCCCGATCAACCAACCTAACCGAACGATCACTACCCACAACATCAGAAGAGATCAGACAGCTCATCCTACAGACCAACTCATTACAATACGTTCACGAGTTTCTCGTACCCGCTTTACAAGATGTGGCAGATGGCAAGGCAGGTCCACAGTACGTCAAAGGAGTCAAGCTCAAAGACAAAGTAAAAATGGAACATGGTGGATCCTTGTTAACTTGCGGAGAGAGTGAAGAGGTATATGACCTTCCCGATGAGAGTATATTCAGAATGACCGCTGGATTGAGCTATATAGTGTAAGCTGGCATAAACAGGTTTTGTTGATCTAGCTGATTTCTTGATATGATGTGATGAATAGCTCTGCCAGGCTTGAAGTTTTCAATTCATCTGCATCGTTGTATAATGATCAATTACTCGAATTCGCCATCAAGTTATGTAGTCTGGGTGATGCTCAGCAATTCAACCTGATACCAAAAAGAGGTAAATCGTATAATATTTGCTACACCAAAGCTCAAGCTGACATATTACCTTAGTCGCTCAACTATCCTGGGGCATACTCAGACTATCACGACATCTCAAGAAAGTAAGCTTGCATTGCAGGATTATGATGTCGACCATCAGCTTATCCAGGATGAACAATTTGATAGGTACCATTAGCTGTCCCAGCTATAGCCGCGCTCGTTCAAAAGTCCTTTGCCTCAGGTCATTTCTCTCCGATATACGCTGCATACCTAGAAGCTTGCTTGATAGCTAGGCAATTCCAAGCTGGTTTATTAGTCTTAGATCAGGTCTTCTTACATGTTAGATCGGTGAGCTGACTTCTCTCAAATTTTGAGTCGACTGGATTTACGGCTGACATGATGGAGCGTCAATATAGGCAGGAGCGACCTATCTCGACGTATTGACGTACTATCATCACGCAGGTTTGATATCAGCAGCTCTGAAGGACTACAACAAAGCTAAACAGTATTTTGTAATCGTACGTCATCATCGTTGTCCGCTCCAAGATTCATAGAATCTAGAGACTGATCACATAGTTTGACTTCGATTAGGCCGTCTCATTACCTACTACAACCACTTCTGCTATCCAATTGGCGTCTGCAAAGAGAGCTATCCTTTGCGAACTGCTTGGTACTGGTAAAGTAGGTGTCTATTCCCCCTACATTGTTAAGTACACAGTATTGATGGTCATTATTTTAGCGCATCTCTTTCCCTCGATACACGGCGAGTACAGTCACTCGAGCGATCGAGAAGCACGCGGGGGCGTATAATGATTTGGCGAGGGAATACGAAGCTTCAAGGTGGGATGAGGTGAGAGGTATAGCTGGTAAAGCTGAATTTGCGAATGTAAGTGCGAGCCTTTTCGCATGTCTTACCTAAAACCAAGCAGGGTTGCCATCCCAACACCACTGCGGAAAATGCTAAATTGATGCGGATGCTGACAGACCTTTCTGATACAGGACTGCAATAAAGGCTTGATCGATCAGGTTCTCAAGAGTATAACCAAACGACGTATCTTACAGCTCAAAGAGATTTACTCCAGACTGACAATCAACGATCTTGTAATTAAGATTGGTCAAAGTAGTAAGGAGACTGTCGAGACTATTACAACGATCTTGGGTGAGATGGTGAGTCATTTATCTAGTAGTAATGAACGATTCGTCTTTCTCTAGTGTTTCATGTGCTGAACTACGACTGTTCATTCCGCAGATCACTTCTGGTCAAATCAATGCTACTGTGACACCTGGATCTACGCCTGCCAATTCGATTGTCACATTCATCGATGAATCCAATACAACTAACAACCCCACGTCGAGTGGTACCAACATCAACGATAGCGATAGCAAATTAGCCAAGGTGAACTACTTGGCTAGTCAGTTGGAATTCGAATTAGTGGAGATGAGTAGGAATCTGGGAATCAGTAAAGAATATCTTAAGAAGGTGAGATGAATTCCAGAAATCGCTTCTTCAATAATAATTTTAATACACCCATACTGACAAAATTTTTTGTTTTCGTAGCAAGCGAATTTGCTCGAAACGGGTTCGGGGAAAGGTAAATCCGGTGGACTTGGTGGTGGTGGAGGTAGAACAGACGATTTCGATACGTTGATGGCTGCTGAGGAGCTAGCCGGTGTAGGTAGTGGGATGGGGATGGGCGTGAGAGGTGTAGGTGGGAATTATGGTGATATGGGATTTTAAACCCCAAGAGAAGTCAATCTTACTTGAATTGAGAGAGAAAGAACGTTTCACTCCTTTAGCAGATTAGTAGAATGGATATGTGGGAAGTGGTAGTCTTCGATTATCGTTTTACGTATGGTAGACAACATATAAAGACTAAACGATAAAGTTGTATATACTTTGATAACTATGTATATTGAAATTACCTCATGCGATCAAGCAAGAAATGGGATCATTGAACTCTGCGCGTTCTCTCTATACGGAGCGCCGTCGAAGGTAGGGAGGGATAAGATCGAGATTACCCAAGTGACTGGTATGATGTTCTCGACTTTCAGTGCTAACTGCTGATTGCGAATAATCTGCACAAACTATACAAGATGTACTGTACTACTATCAAGAGAGCATGATCAATCTGATGCAATTACATGTACATATAAATATTGGTATGATCAACAAGAACCGACCAGTTTCATGGAACTAGACAGACCAAAGAAGAAGGAATATCATATCGTACGAAATGTTCCCATATTACCGATAAAAGCATAAGAACCAAAACTATCTAAATTTCCCACTACGACTACCACTGAATACTTTACCATTATCCATTACCTAAACATAACTGAACAATCACATAAGCGTTCGCCAAAACTACCACTCCGAACAATCCGTATCCAAGTGTCGTAACCCATTTGGGCGATACATAGGATTTAGATCGTCTAGCTGATGTCGCTTCTTCTATGTTATCCTGTATCTGTATCTGTATCTGTATCTGCGTCTGTGTCCTTGTAGATGAAAGTTCGTTGCTTCCATGTTCTTGGTGATTCGTATTTGTATCTTGATCGTGGTTTAGATCATTCAACCTTATTCCCTGATTTGGATCGATAGCATCATCCAGCTCCGGTCCTTGTACAGTCATGATCTCTTCTCTTGAACACAGGTAAACCAGTGGAAAGATGACGGTAGGTAAGACGATGGAAAGTAATACTTGAGAAGCGACCAACATCGTATTCAAGCCTGAAGGTCCAACGGCTGATGCTACGATGGCGGCTGGGATTACACCGATAAGTCGAGTAACCAATCTTCGGATCAAGGGCTGTTGTAAAGCAAAGAACCAATCGATCAGTAACGATTTAAGAGCCATCTGAAAGAGAGAAATTGATATCTCAAAAAAAGACGTCAAATCGAACTCAGACTTACCGATGTCTTCCAGTTGATAAATCCCTCTGAAACTACTTGACCAGCCAAAGTAGCAGTGATCGATGCACTTTGACCAGCCTACGAAATATGACAAGACGCTGATTCATCAGCTTTGTAACATTTGAGCAGATCTCCAACAAGAGTAAAATGCGATATCAAGCATATCATCATTATTCACTCACACAAAGTAATGCCAAAGCGAAAATAATAGCAGCAGCTATCAAGAACATTATCAAAAGCGATCAGCTCAATCTACTAAGCCCTTCTAGCCAGTCAATGTGTCCGGTCAACTCACCATGGCCAATATAGCTTTTGATCAAAGCAAACGCCCCGAACAAGTCCGCATCATCCGCACTAGCATCGTTATTACCGTAGTAGAACGCTGCACCTGCAAGTGTAAGGATGGACGAGTTGATGGTCAGGGCGAAACCAAGGAGTGAGAGTGCCGTGTCGATCTTGATCCATGCATGAAACAGTCAGCCTTTGGTTCATATGCGCCAATATTTAGGATGATAGGAATCTCAATTTGACAAATCCAGCATGAAATCAAGGAGATGGGATAGTCTAGGAGACTACTTACCGTAGAATGTAACAAGTGCACATCGACCCATTTGATCCTATCAAATTTCCTCACACTAACTTCATACTCCTTCATTCTCCTCAAATAATCGATATCATCTTGATCTTTAATATCATATTCGATAGGTGTAGGTAGGTCCTTACCTTCTCCGCCAACGATCGAGGGCGTAGGTGTCTCCTGAAGCTGTCTCGAAGATGATCCTACTGGAGACGATGAGGTCACTTCTAATTGGGACTGAGTGGTGGGTAAATCGGAATCACGTCTCTTGAAGTTGGGCCTCATTCTGAACGGGTTCAACGAGGGCATTCGAATAGATAATGGTTTTTTCGTAGGGGACGGTTCGATAGGTAACATATTCAAACGGTCGACCGAGGCAAGGGAAGAGCCAAGGAATAGTGCGTGAGGCATGACAGTAGCTATAGTACGAGTAGCATGACAATTGTATTAGCTCTCATCCGATCTTGAAACTGGTATCTCAGTTTGTACTAACCTCCGATGATACCGACACCGATATACAGAGCACCAGGTTTGACCAAAGTCTAAACAAGCACAACCAAAAGTCAGTATCAGTCGTCAGTCATCAATCATCAGATATCCTTCCGTCCTTCGACTGAGATATGATGTAAACAAACTACTACATACCTTTGAAGGGACCAAACCCAAGAAAACATCTTTCCAAACTGGATTTGTCAATTTCAGCAATATCATGAAACTGACAAACACCGCTAGGACCTTTTGATACGAATTAACATAATACAACAGTCATCAGCATCAATATTAGCATGTTGATTTGAATTTGCTATTCCCTCGATGAGACATTTCGCGAGTGTGATCAACACTTACCAAAGAAACAATGACGATCTCAAAGAATAGCATCCCCTGTCTACCTTGATTAGATCGGAAGAAGACCAAGACGATCATCACATCTACTGCTGTGATGAGCACTCCAGCGAACAGAGGTAATTTCGGGAACAATCTGAAGTAAGAAGAATTATCCAGGATGTCAGCTCTAACGACTTTCCACGCCGATGTCCTATCCATCAAATTTGAGACGTCTTCACTCTCACTTACAAATGCAAAGCAATCGCACTACCCAACAGTTCCGCCAAATCCGTCCCGATAATTGCGATTTCAGCGAGAGCGTACAAAGTGTACAGACAGACTTTTAGGGGAATTCGATATTTGGGGTATTTCGCTTGAAGGCGAATGAATAGTAGACGAGTCTGTTGTGGGAGGGAAGTAGAGGTGATAGCTCCTAGTCGGACAGAGAGGAGTTGGAGTACTGGAAAGGAAAGGAAAGTCAGCTGAGTAGACGGACAACATTTTGGAGGTACAAAGATCGAAAAATTGTAGTCGAAGCGTAGGTGATAAAATGCCAAGAAGAGTGATGTATAGGATGATAGATGGTTCAGAGAATGAAAATGACCGAAGATAGGCTAGCTTACTCACCTACAGCTGCCAGTCCAGCTAACAACACTATAAATAACAATTTATACCCATACGTCGCACCAGCTTCCAGATCCGTCGCCCAATTACCTGGATCTATATATGCTACGCTCGACACTAAGCCTGGTCCGACGAAATGAAGGTGTCTGCGAGTAGTCATAGAATACGATCAGTACATACACCTGTTTTGTAGTATCGCCTGCCATCACTGCTGATTTGTATATGGGGCATCGCTGTACTGCTCCACCGTATCCTCTGAGCACGACGAGGGACTCACCTCCATATCAGATCACGACATCTCTTCCAAGTCACCTTTCCCCCCTTCACATGCTCCGCAGATGCAGATCGAGCATCGTTCCTTGTCCTACTCCGAGTTCGAGTTCCCCACATCTTCTAAAGATATTACTGCGCGATTGACCACCAACGCAGAGATGAGGTATCTAGATGTGTTTCCGAGTGTAAATCCAAGGTTGGTTATAGTAATGTGTGTTGTAAATATGGACAGCTATGACCGGTAGCAATCGAAGAGCTGAGATTGTTGTAATCGGTATGCAATGCTTTGGTTGTGATATGTTTGATGAATGGGAATCAATCGAATCGAATGACTGACAGCTCAGACCAAGTGAGACATTCCCGAAATACTGTGATCAAAACCCGAGGCGAGTGATCGACTGTGTGTAAGAGGTATGTATAGTCACCAATCTATTTCTAATGTACTTTCTGACAGATTCGTTCCGATGATATTTGAGTGTGTTATGTCGAGTTCTATATCACTAAGAGTAATAGGGAGGATGTTCAAACTGGATTCGATGATCACCGAGTACTCGAACTGTACCAACCGCATCAAAACAACCAATCCCTTCACCGTCGCTGTACGTAATCAAGGGTGACTCATGTACGGGATCATGTGACTGCAGTCGGACCCACTTCTCACCGTACATGTCCTTCGAAACTCATGCATAGCAGTATAAGATACAAAGATACAGAGAGAGAATCATGATCAACACAACCAGGACCAGAACCATGAACCAGGGGGAAAACATAAAAAAAAGATCGACAACTGGAATACTGAGGAAAATGATTGATACAACTAATTTACACGAAAGATCCCGGTACGTCTACAAGGTAAACGAAGGATGTATGAGACAACCTGTTTTTCCATCAGGCAGAAATGTTGATATTCCCTTTTTGCGATGGGATTGTTTTCTGCCATATGACCTTCCCTATCCTTCCCTTCCGCAAAAAGAGGAATTGATGGCTATACACATTTTGACAACACAATTGCTTGAGGATGAGAAACCTCATTTGGAGAATACACATTGACTGACACGCCAAGACGATATCCTCTTTGCGCTTCAGCTTAATTGCACAAGAATCGTCTATTCAGGCAATACTGTATTCCCCACAAGAGAGTCGTTAGCCTTTATCATATGGTCTGGATAATAACGATGAGAACTCACCAGATCCCTACAGAAACTAGGCCAAGAATACATGACCCTCCTCCTTCCCCTTCTTCTTTCGCCTTCGGCGTCTGTCTCGGGATGGTATAAGAACGAATCTCCATTCTCGATGATCAACTTTATTGCTTCCTCATCTCTAACACCCATCGATTTGACTTCTTGGATTTTCTTTTGGAGCAATTCATCTTCCTGTCGAGCGAGTTCCACTTCCCATCCGAACAGTTCATGGAAGAATCGAAGGTTTGGTTGGATCAAAACTAAAATTCCGATCAAACCACGAATCATTATCAGCAACAATGACCAGTGACAGCAACTAGCCGGAGAGCATTTGTAAGAGAAGAAACCCCAAACCCAGACTAACCATTCAATCTCCTCGCTCTGCACATCATATAAGCATCCATCAAACCCATTCTCTCAAATTGCATCATATAAGCAATAACGATACTTGCGCTCCTACTGACTCCAACCCGCTATACCATTCCCAACCAGAATATCAGCATTCCACTAATTTCATGACTAGTGGGCTACATTCCACTCACACAATGGACCAGTATCACACCACCTTCTCGTCGAGCAGCCTCGATCCACGCGCAGGCACGAGCGATCACAGGTCGCAATGGATCATTACCGTCATCCCGCACGTCAGTCAGGTCAAGTCTACATAAATATCAAGGTATCAGTATTTTTACCCGGTGACACACAAATCATACCGTGGGAGTCAAATCGCACTTACACACTGATCTTGCCCTCTCTAGCAGCTTGTGCTAACGTATTACCCTCTCCGATTCCATGATGAGGATCCATCATTTCATTAGGGTTAATCAAGCTCTCTCCGACCGATACCACATGAGTAACACCCAGTGCATGGAGCATCGCAGCGTTTCCTGCATGTTCACTGAAGGTCACAAGACAGTCAGCAAACAGCAAATGAGGAGATAACATGGTCAATTGAGGCATTTCATGGTCATGTTTCAAACAATCAAAACTTACAGGTTACCTAGGTATAAAAACGGTAAGATCCTACTAGGGAACCCATCAAACCGTCTATCTTCAAACCACACTTTATGCCTTTCCCGTTTCTCAGCTTCATTATGAATTTGAGATACGTCCAGAAGGTCTCTGGCAACTTCCACCGTCGTTGAGATCGTAGGGGTGGAGCTGTAGATGGGTGTGAGTGGATCTATGCTGGATGATTTGACTTTTTCCTTCACGGAAGTAGAGGAAGCGGAAGTCGGTGCGGGTGGTGCAGAGCTTGAAGTAGAGCTCGAACCAGTCCCGAAAGGTAAGCCAATCGACCAAGATTTCCATCTTGGCGAACCTGTCGCACCCGTCGAGGGAGGAGGACTTCTTATTGGGCTACCTGTTTTCCCCTCTTGTGCCGTGGTGTTCGATACGATCTTGAGAGCTTTCGATCTTCTATCGTTTGTCAACCTTTGATCAATCTTCTTCAGTAAAGGTCGATCCGAGGGATAGAGGAAGAAGGATCTCTTGGCGGTAGTTTGAAGATGTAGGAACGCTTCTGGTAACGAACACGAGAGTGAAGACATAATATAACTTAATACCAAAATTGAAGATTCGGTATATCCATCTTGGCAATGTACCAATACTTTTCTCTTCTTCCCTGAACTATCAGGCGGTGTAGTTTTCCCTTCAATCAACTTCCGAAGGAAATAAACTAATTCAACCACTCGATCTGTCATATAGTTGAGATTCCGAGTTTGACCAGTGATTGTCCGACATGAACCGGAACATTCCAATGATACGTATTCATGGTCCATTGTTGTACTTTGTGGAGGAGGTTGCGGCCCATCATCAGCAGCAGACGAAGTTGATTCGTTCTCCGAGATAGGTGTACTGGGCATCGACGGCCCGGGTGATAGTAAATTTCGTAGGGCGATGGTAGCTGGCGAAGCTATCCAAGAAGGAGCAGGATTATGATTGACTTCCTGAGGTAATCGGCGTCTGTCGATGTCCACTAAATGTTGGTACGCTGTGGCTAGATGAGCGGTCGATGGCATCTCTGCGCATTCCGAGGCCTAGTCATGGAGACCCATGTCAACGCTATGCGTGTTTAGACGGTCATCAAAACGATCTTGTGTCCTACTCACCCTCACACAGAGATCAAAGGGTACACTCGCACCTGCCCCATCATCCGCTCCCCCGGGTACATCACAATCGTTTCCTACCCAGAAGCCTTCGACCACTTCCGAGCCTTTAGTCATCGCTCTAGACTCCTTGGCTTCTCGTTCGAATAGGTCAGTTTGGAAAGCTTCAGCACATGCATTTCCCTTTGAATCGATATTGACCAAATGAGGGTGTAGCTTTTCAATCTTGGAGAACGGTTCTGCAGGAAAGAATCGAGGTCAATATAAACCGACTCGTGACCACAGATGCTTATTTGTTGAATGAGCCAGGGGATCAAGGACACTCACCTACGACAACCCAAACACCGTATTTGACAGGTTCAGTCGATCCTTCACCTTCATTTCTACCTTTGACATGTTGGTAAAATTCTTGCATCCGGATCTCCCACAGATCCTGTTGAGCCTTCGCGATTCTGAAAATACAAATTCGAAGCTCAGTCCTTCTCTCCATTTCAACGAGCATTTCGATCCGACTTACTGCTCGGCAACTTCCAATATCCCCTGTCCAACTCCATCCTTGGAATACAATACAATATCCGACACAGTCGAATATTTAATTTGTTGAATATTCAAGTTTCTCAGGTTAATCTGATTCGGTAATCTTGCATTTCTGAATTTTGCTTTTTTCTGTTGTTCCCTCGGTTTAGAGGGATGAGATTGGGAATGTTTGGGTAGATCAAAACAGTCCGTTACGTGTAGGGCATTGAACAATATACAAGTCGGTCCTTGATCTTCTTCATCTTCATCTGTAAATCCATCTTCTTCAGAGGATGATATGTCATGTTCGGAAGTTGTTTCTTCCAAATGGGCATTACCAATTTTGTCCGTACCCAAACAAGGTAAAGGATGATGTGGCTCATCTATACCTTTTGCATGAGCCACAGGTGAAATCCGTTTAGAGTCGCAAGGATGCATCGCAACATCCACGTCCACATCCATCTCGTTTCCATGTTCTTCATCATCGTGGTCGTGGTAGATTGCTTCCTCCTCGATGATGGGTTTATCGAATTGCGGTGATAATTCGCCAATGCTGGGGGATGTACCCTCCGTTGTTCCGGTAGAATGGTATGATTCAGAAGAAGTTGACATGGTACCGGATCGTTCTCTCGGAGCTGGCACAGTGTAGCTGGGTTGTTGCGTCGTACGATCTGTATCGGTCCTTTGGGGTTTGGGTCTCTGTGAGTGAGGATGAGCAGGTTCATCGAGTGGGTGTGGAGGACAGAATAAGAGGGACAATCCTCGGTACGGAGGTGGTTCGAACGGCGGACTATGGCTATAGATGAGAAAGGATTGAACATTCTTAGCTGAGGAGCCAAGGGAAACTGATGATTACTGATACAGTTATTATACTGACCCAAAGAAGGTGGCCATGTCCCTCCCCTTCTGACCATCATCACTTATACCATGCAGCCATGGAAACATGACTGAACTGGGTGTATCTATCATCGAATGCCTTTCGACAAGTTGGGACAACTGCAACCACAGAACAAAAGAATAGTTCAGCAAAACCCGCTCGACACGATGTTCATCAGATTAGGTCAACTCACCTCATCCGCACTGATCAGTCTCACGCCATCTCTGACAGGCGTCCGATCCTCCTCGTAACCCCATTTCGGCATTCCCCAGACAAACGGTCGTCCTTCCTCCGGTGGAGTCGGAAGATGGACTGCCACTTCCTGTTCCGGGAAATGTATAGTCTCACCCAGCATCACGGTATGGGGGTCACTCTCAGTTTCATCTTGATCTTGCGAATCGATATCAATGTCCATCTTGCCATCCCCTCCATCGCTAGTGGTAGGTGAAGATGAAGACGAAGAAATTTCCCATTCTCCTTTTAACATCGTATCTTTCACTTCCCTTTTCCTACCTTCTCTCTCATTCGTGTCAATGAGAGGCGGGGGCCGACGGGGATTGATACCCAGCACTGCTTCCGAGCTGCGTGCTCTTTCCATCGCTGCAGGAAGTAAGTGTGTGGGGGTCACCGGTGTAGGAGGTGCAGAGAGTGGAGTGGTGGGTCGAGGAGTGGAGGAACGAGATCGTACCATCGAGTAATGGGGGACCGGCTGAGGATGGTGTTGCGGTAATGGGAGGACGAGCGACATCGTGTGTGATCGTTAAATGGTTCAATCCAAAGTCGATGCGATAAGATATCCTTCTAAGAGATAAACAGTGAACATTTGTTGTTAGCGGATACGGACAGTCAACCTCGATTGATCGACGACTCACCAGTCTATCTTGCATACATCTATGTTATCCCTTTCCACCTCCTAAGTATCACGTATCAAGTTTTCAAGCTGAAGAGTGAATGATGTATCACTTCTAACACCGGTTATGATAGTGTCTGGATGAAAAACTACCCGTAGTGGTTATTATGTTTAGGATAGTACGACGTTTTATTTGAGAAATGAGGTAGTTGGTTCGAGGCGATGACGAGAGTTGGTAAGGGAGGATTGCGTGATAATCGGTACGTGATACTGCAATCACGATGCGATGTGTGATGAATATTGATTCCAGACAAGCTATAACTAAAGGCGTTTGGGACTACTCAAGTAGGAATCTGTAGAGACAGTGAGTAGGTGTTGGACATTTATATCTGTACTCGTATAGAGACTCGTTACCGGATATTATAGAAGCTTTACAGTGTTGATTGATTGATTGATTGAATGAATGAATGGGTTGGTATGATATGATGCGGTATGACGGATAGACTTGGTACTCCTACTCCTAATCTTGTTCAATAATCAATTGACCTTTTCACTGGTCTTCCAATTCAGTTGTATTTAGCTACCGGTAGTTGAGAACGCGAAGAGGGGAGTTGGCAGAGGTCATTGACGGTTCGGACTAGTTGAATGTTGTACACTTTAAGTGCAAGGTGAATACCGTAGTCGTACAGTCGTACTTCTTTCCCACTAAGGCTGATGATATGCTAACAAAGCTATCTCCGAAGGGATGGTGAGGGAAGAATAACGAATGGGTATGGCAAAGTTGCGCACGCTGAGTTGAGAGTAAGTCACCCATGCACCAGAGGAGTGATACTCAAGATAACGATAGGATGACGATCCGGGTGTTGCAGACTATGTATAGATCTTTAAGTAAATGATTTGGCGAGGGTATTCCGACAGGAGAGTGGAGGACAGTAGTCGATCCAGTCGCAACAGCTGCTAGCTCAATGACGGATGAATGATGGATGAGTTGTCACCAAGGGGATAGATAGATACCCAGTATGGTGAAGAGTCATGAGACCACTCACTGGGAAGTGCGAGATGGAGAAGGACGTTTTAGTTACTGGTTGTTGTGTGTATGATCATTACCCTGAGACGAGAGATCACCTCACTCGCATTTCCCTTATTTACCCCACAGATTCATCCATGCACCAATTCATTCATCCTTTGATCAACGCATGGACCTCTTCAATCAGACCCAGATCACACACACACTGTCCGAACATGCAGTGTATCCATGCATGTCCGATCAAACCAAGAATTGCCGTCGGGGCGACAGCACCAGGGTCATATGACCTCTGGTCATCTCATTACAATTTAGCATACACATGAGTCTAGGCCGTCTAGGGCTTAGACTGCATCATGCTAGTCTTTAGTCTTCAGTCTCTGCTTTTACATCATATTGCAAATCGCAAGGTACACAACCCACGAGAGGTTACTGTAAGAGGTGAACAAACAAGTCGTTCCTTGTGATTGAGTTGAGCCCTGAAAAGCGGGGAGAACGGAACCAGCGGAGATTTTCCCATGCGGAGTACATACGGTTCCTATGTTAAAGGGTTAAAAATGTGGCGATCAGACCTGTAACACCGTATCATTATATACTACCACTGTACAAATCAAATTATCTTTTATCGACTTGACGATTCCTTAGATGGTCATTGGAGACTAGGTGATGTTCCATCTACTCCCGTGTCATTACCTCCTTCCGTTTGCTATTACTCAATGGAGAAAGAGTACAGGCCCACGGTAGCGCTGAGGTCATCAGAGGTAAGAAGCAATTCATCCCACTCAGACCTGTGCACATCCCTAAGTGCGCTAACGAGATACTTCTCCGTCCTTGACAATGCTTCGAGGTCCGTTAACTGTTGCTCTTCACTCACTAATTAGCTTTCCTATCATTTCAGATTCTCCACTTTGAGTGGTGCTTTTCTCCTTTGGGTATGATTATTATGCTATAATCGAAAAACCCTCGGTCTATTCCAAGCTTCCGAACCGCATCTTGTAGTCATCTGATGTCGATGCACATAGGGGATATCCTGATCATTACCTACTAACCCTCAAGTTCTTCTATGGGAAAACTGACGGCGGATAAAGATGTTAGCACCTTTTTTCAATCGCCGTGTTTCTGTGACAGCCATCCGCCACTCAGGCATAGCAGCTACTGTGCAGCTTCATAAAATTCGGCCATTATCTCTGATCGCACGAAAAAAAAGGGCTTGGACTCAACATCCCACATCATGCATGACAATATTTGTGGTTTTCGACCATAGATTGTCGCACTACCCTAACGTTCTGATAGTCTTTCACCAAGTTATGACCGACTACCAGATCGCATCCACTAAAAATCTTGATCATTTTCAGTCGTCCAACAGAGTGGAAGTCAAGTCAGCCTTGTCAACCGATGGCTCGGCCGGAGTGAGGACCGTCGGTTTCTCTTCCGTCCATCCTGGAGGGCAAATACATATTTGGGGATCATCCTTTGAGGTGACCATCATTGCGGTGTAGCCACCAATGTGATGAGGATCACCCTGCTCCAAGGGAATGTCTATATCCTGGAATCGAGAGACACCTTCAACGTCGGAAGCTCGTCTCAAACACCCATTCTCGTCTACAAAGTGCTGGTCATAAACGACAGACTTATCGAATATGACCCTCAGAGTGGGTTCTGGGGACCCTACGGAAAAGGTGTAGTGCTCCAAAGTCAAGCTGATATCTGAGGGCAACAGGGTTCCCGAAGCTACTCCTTTCGCCCAAGGCCCCACAATGACTGTTACATCCACCGATTGGTCCGAGGGATCTTCTCTTCGACTTAATCTGTATGTGTGTGGGTAAATGCTACCATAACTTTGGCCCGGCCCGAGTTTCACTGTCTTTCTCACGAATCTAGACAAGCTATATGGACCTCTGGATGAGTCGCACTGTGTATCGGGGTTCAACAAGAAGGAGCCATTCTCGTCGAACTTGGTGCCCTCATACTTGGCAAGATAGGACGGCTTCACGCTAATCTTGATTGTGTTAGAGTCGCAAGACATCTTGTCTGGTAGTGGCTGGTACTTTGAAATTTCGATCGTTCAGTCGGAAAGCGGCAGAAGAGTGGAAAAAGCAATCGTGGTATGCAGAAGCTGAGCTGGGTCCCTGTCACACGCACATCAAAGATACCCTATTTATAGATATTCACCGGCAAATTCGCTCAATAGGACTACTCCTCAATGCCCAGGTGGAAACCAATAAAGGACAAAGAGGAATGGTAAAAAGGATGGAGGAGAATGCTTAAGACAATCAACAAAGGACAGGTCATGATGAGCTATCATCCTTTGTATATTATTGAAAACCTGTGTTGCGTGCTTACAGAAAGAAGGCCGGATCAATTCATTGGGATGTGTTCTCACACATCTGCATGACCTCGATCGACGATGAGCACATGTCGTCATCAGTATCATCCTTAGTATGCTTGTGTATCGTATGAAATCATGACTCCGAAATGCAGTAAGCTTCTGGTAGGACTTATCCAAGTGTGCGCTTTGAATATATGGAGCCCTTTCTCAAAAAACTCCGTACTTTCCATAGATTTTCATTTAGGCTACTTGTGAATCACAATTCTACAAGCAATCTCAAATTTTTGAGGATTATCGAGGGTGAGGGCCACATAGACCCGCAAGTGTTTTACAATCCGGGGAATTGGCACGAAAAGTATGCCCCGACAGGATCGGAGGAGTACCCGCAGTGATGATCCTGCGATAACCATACTCTGTAATTGAATGACTATGCATAGAAAAATGACCAGTAAAAGAAGCATGTATCGCCTCAATGCCTACACCCAAAGGCTTGTCATTCATGAAGCACATGCTGAATTATTTGTAGCTTGGTCCAACTCCGTCAACAGCTGGCTCCCGAGCGCGGCTTCGTCGGGGGTTTCTGCATCGGAGGGGGGCTCTTTTGATGCCACAGAGAAAACATAATGGCCCAGAGTCAAAGTAGGACAAGTGAAAGGTGAGAGGGTGCCTTCCATTACCTCTGCACTATGTCGCTGATCTCTGGCAGTAACTTTGATTATTGAACTCGTGAGACCTCGCCCTCGGCTTAACCAGTAGGTGGAGTGGTCAACGTCATCACCAAAGCCTTCTCCTGGTCCAAGATCGATGGACCTCTCTACAAAATTGGACGGGCTAGCCCTTCCACTGGCAAGCCACAAGTTGGAATCATTCTTGGATTGACCCTGATCCCAGCCGATCAGGAAATTGCCTTGGGCGTCAAATTTGATTCCCATGCATTTGGCAGTGTGAGATGGTTTCACGCTGACTTGAAATTCGCTAGAGCTGGTTAGAAAACTGGCTGTCGAAAAGTGAAAAAATTAGGCTAGACCCAAAGGCAGACTGCAATGAGAACAGGAATTCACTGAACATGATGAGCATTTTATGATTGTTGTATGGAAGAGGGTGTTGCGAGTAAGTTTTGAAGGTTACGAACAGAGAGCTTGTTAATTGTGGAGACAGTTGAACTGTATAAATAAGTTAGCATTTATCCGTTGGACTACCGTAAGATCGTTCTCTTGTCTCTCAGCTCACCCACTTTGACCCTGTGAATTACAGTCTTTCGGAGAAGGCAGTGAATATCTCCTTAGATCCCTCCTAACCTTGTGCTTTCGGCGAAGACCTGCTCATAAGATTACCTTTGTTTCACTAGGAGTTTTGTTTCCATTATCCTTTGTGGACGTTTGCTAACGTGTATACCTTCTTTGATGTATATCAACGAGGAGTAGGAGCTACCCAAATGACCTATTCTGGGAGAAGGACTTTATCCTTTCTCCTTGACAAAAGACATTTTACATGCTCTCTCATCTGTCATCAAACATGTACCAAGTTGATCGTCTACGAGCACTAAGCAGTAGTGACTACATCATCATCGATCCATCGATCCATCCATTCATCCCTTCATTCAGTATAAGAGTCCTCTTAGCCTCTTTTAGACTCAAAAAGGGAACTTAATGCCTTTCTTCAGTAGGGACCGAGTCGATGACAACAACTTTCTCCTGCTTTATCTCAACGTGCTCGGTCACTTGAGCCTTACCAGTCTCCATCGCTAACAGTACGCCAGTATCATTGTTAATCTTCGAGCGCAACTCTATGAACGGCACCCATACTCACAATGATATACCTCCGGATTAGCCTTTTCCAAGCTTTCGGGCATCTTCTGCTGACGGTGTACGAATATGGATTCTTGAGCGAAGAGAACGTCCATCTGCTCGAGCGATCGACCAGCAGTTTCCGGATCTGGATAGGAAGGTCCAAGGTTTTGTCAGCAGCCACCTACCCTGCTGCCTGTGACTATCGACTTACAGAGGAAGTATATCCATGGAATAGCCAGGACGTTAAGCAATGAGAAAAGGAGGAAAGTCCATTCGCCACTATCAGGGTTTCAGCCGCAAAATCGCCCATCTCCGCTTCAAATACTGTAACTCACATGGCGTTGAACAAGAACGGTGTGATCTCAGTCACCACACCATTACCTAAGAGAACATTCCTATCAGCTAATCCCGTTAAGCCCCAGAGAGCGAATTCATAGCCCTACCTATAGACCAGCCAACTACACTGACTGCACCTCCTTTAGCTCTAACAAACAAGGGAAAAATTTCGGTAGGGTACAACCACGGAACAGTGAGCTAGAGTGTAAGACGTCAGTACAATTCATTTTGCGGTGTTCCCTTCTGTCAGTCCGACACCGGTTGTCCCATCGCCAACGTCATTCCTAAATGGAACACTATGGCATTCGAAGGACGACGGCAAGATGCCTTGAACCGATTAATCAATAGAAGCCACCCGCTCACCCATGAAGCACCGAAAGTGGAAGTATAGATAAAGGTGAAAGCAGCCACGACTGCGCCCCAAGCGGCTTGTTCTTTACCCTCTGTTCGGATCGCATACCTAGCACCAACTGTGCAGAGTGCAAGACAGATCGCCATGATGATTGCTCCCCCTAGACCACGGAGCTTCGTCAGTTGTACCCCTCTTGTTGACTGGCGGAAATAATCCTGATTGTTCTCACAATACAAGGTGACTCGCCTTCCTACTCTATCCAGAGTGAACACCGCCACAAGCACTGAGAACACTGTATGACATGAATAGCACATCAATCAGTATGTTAGGTATCTATAAGACTGACTAGAATACTGAAAAAAAAATATTCACTATAGAAAATGTTATTCACGCCGCTCAACCAGTCAGCCTTATATGCAGTATAAGAAGCAGATTGAAACACGGTAGGAGCATCTGTCGGAAACATTATCAGTTTATATAGTAACCTAGGAGTTCCGTTATGGTGCCACTTACAAACAGTGACAACACCGATTCCAGTCAGTTCCTGCCAAATCTGCAAACCAATGACCAACCAGGTGCGTCTTGGTAAATGTAACGTATTCCCTTTGTCATTATTTTTAAACGATCCGAAAATCATCGCGGTGTAGTTGTTTGAAGATTCCATCTTTCGCTCGACATCGACGACTTCCTTGATCTACCACCATTACTAATCAGCCACGAATACGAATCGCCTACTTCTGCCGTCCCAACACACCACATCCAAAAGGCTTGGCTCACCGAATACATTTCTTGGTTTACTTTATCGTCATCCAGATCCCCATTTTCTGTCCTCAACACCGCCAGAACCTGCCTCGCTTCGTCCTCTCTACCTACTTTCGCTAACCATCTTGGGGATTCGGGGAAGAATGAGAATAGACCGATGAGGATGAGAAGGAATACAAGTTGGAATGCGAGAGCTAAACATGTACTCTTGTCAGTCGTTGCGATTTGAAGGAAGAGTTCCTATGTATGCGGTAAGTTAACGGATGAGCTTACGGAATCGCCAGATGAAAGATTGTGAGCGATGAGAAGTATACTTGAGTACGAACTCTATTCAAGCAATAAATCAGTATATCAGCTGTCTAGGCCAACATTTTCTACGTGAGAAACTGGAGAGGCCAGCTTACCCAGCCAATAAGCAAATGCTAGACCACCAATATTCAAAAAGAACTACATCAAACAATCCACATCAAAATCGGCCATCCTCCATTAATCCATTTTATCGTCGTTCTATCATTCCATTCTTCACTTACCTCAAAAGCCAAAATTGATCCTCTGGCATTATGATCCGCAACCTCACTACTCCAAACAGGTATAATCGCATTCAAATGTCCCGTTCCAAACCCACTGATTACCCTCGCGAGGCACATCCACGTGGATGACATGGTGAAAGTTTGAAGTGTAGCGCCGATGAGTCCAATCAGACAACCAAAAATGACGGTTTTCACTCTACCTATCTTATCTCCTAGGTATCCACCAACCAAACCACCAATCATCGATCCGAGGTAGTAGATAGCTACTATTCCTCCTATGGCTGCTGAGTCCCTCTGAGTCTGAGGTGAGGAATTGACACCCATAAGTTCTTTGAATTGAGTATTGATGACTACACCAGACATGACGCCTTGATCGTACCCGTAGAATAAAATTGCCAAACCACCTATAGCCTGGATGGCATACATCATTTTCTTACCCTTCAAAGGGATTTGGAGAGCGCTATTGTATCCTCCAGGAAAGTATTTTGCCCATTTAACTCTCTCAGGAGGAGGCAGAGAAGGAACAAAGACCAGTCTACCTAATACATCGTGGGTTGGGCCAACGGTAGCGAATGATGCTGGAGGTGGCATGGGAGTGAGTGTACGTTCGATAGAGTTGATAGTTTCCGCAGAGGCCTTGATCTTATGGGGTTCATCGGTGCTAGAAGTTGGCTTGAGGGTGGAGGGGGTAGACAGGAGAGAGATAGAGGATATCTTGGATTCTAACGATTCTTTCGATTTAGGTAAGTCATCTGGAGAGATGGTGAGAGATCGCCGAAAAGCGAGGGATTTATCATTGGATGATCCCATGGTGTATTTTTGTATTCACTGCAGGATAGATCTATATGTGTGAGTGGTCGTTCCCAAGAAGACACCTTTTTCTTCTTATATCTTCTGGTGTTATATGTCCTTACGAAGACATTATATATGCAATGTCCATGCAACACTACCGTGACCGTAGACGGCCAGCAGGTGTCCTACTGAGCTCTAAGACTCACACATGACATTCCTCTTTGATGTCTCATAGACTAATTTGCATGCCTCCGAAATCTACAGCACATTCCATTCTCATCATTGCACATGAGTCACCTGAAATACGTACAAGTCTTAGGCGTGCTTTTGCCAGAGAGAGACCTGGTCAGAATTACAATGACGCAAAAATCCTCCCACTCGTCTCACCCCCATACTCTGTACTTTCAGCCACTTCACTCGAAAACTGACTTGAGCACTGTCAATGTCATTGCACTCCCGGTACAGAATTGTACGTATACACGAATGTATCTAGAACCAGGTCCTTTTGTTGAATACAATTACTGCATACATCCAACTTGACTCAAGAAAAGGAACATACAACCCAATTAATTTAAACATACCAAATGACAGGAGACAAATCCCAGCTACGCAGATAATCTGACAAAACACTTTTTGATTACTTTCACGCACACTAACCCATCAATCTATAAACATCCGCAACCCCATACAAGCTCCCACAGACGACATTCAACCTTTCATCCTCTCCTTCTCCTTGTCCACTGCTAAACAAGCCATCTAAAACACTCCTCAAACCTTCCAATCCTTTCCCACCAAATTTTACCTGTCCTTTTCCGCCGACCATCTTTTTCGTCACCTCATATAATTGTTCCAAGGGGACAGGTTTTACCCAAGGCATACCTTCAATAGGTGTACTAAACTCCATCAAAATCACTTCGACATCTTCTTCCTTCTCTAAAAGTGGTTTCAGAACCGAGTCAGGTAATTTACCTGGACTAGCCGAAAGACTGATGATGTATCTCTTCTTCACCTTCGTGTACTTCTCAAATACCAACGAATCGATGTATCTCCTAAGGGACGTCGAGGAATCTTCATTATGAGCTCCATCGACCAGTAATGGTATTCGACCTCGATAATTCATCCAACTACATCTGCCTTCCCATTCAGTCCTTTTAACCCCGAACTGAAGCACCTGATCTGATAAACCAGCTAGTTTCGGTTGGATGCCCAATGACCGTTGGTCGGTTCTGAGGGTATGCAAGATTGATATTGCCAATGAGAGATTATCCAATTGATGTTCACCACCTAAATGCAGTTCAGTCTCGATACCTCTTTTTCTACTATCTGTAAATGGGTATTCGGTCCTGATCAATCTCGGTGAAGGTCTGACAAATGGTCGAAAAGATAGCGGTGGAACGTTGCGGGGTATCTCGATAGACCTGGAAGCTTGAATGACTCTAGCTCGCTTTGATGCAGATCCCTTTTGAGCTGCATTTATAGCATCTAAATTTGACTGAGGTGAAACTACCAGGATGCCACCGCGAGGAACGATCTGTGATTTCTCCAAAGCGATGTCGTGAATCGTATTTCCCAAGAAAGAAGTATGATCTAACCCTACGCTAGTCAGACCGGCTATCAATTTGACCTCGGCTGGTATGACGTTGGTAGCATCTCGAGCCCCACCCATACCACATTCAATGATCATGACATCTAAGGGAGGTTGCATGCTGTTGAGAATGTGGTAAGCGGCCGCTGTAGCAATTTCGAATGTAGTAACTTGAAGGTTGTATTGCATATTGACACTTTCGATAGTTCGGATAGCATCATTATACGCCTGTCTAGAGGGTGGTTGACCATTGATTCGAATCGCATCCCTTGGTTCTATCAGATGTGGGGAGTTGTATCGACCAACGTTCATACCAGCTGCCATCAAGCACGATTCCAAGATCGCCGAGACAGATCCTTTCCCATTGGTACCAGCTAGGTGAATTGCTGGTACACCGAGAGGTCGAAGGTGGCTCATCAGGTTCTGCATCCTTTGTAGACCAAGATCAATCTTGCCTACTCCATTGGATGATGATCCATTGGTTGACTGCTGATGTCCCTGCTGAGTCGAACCTGGTTGAAATGACGGACCACCAGCAGATGATGCTGGGAGATAAGATCCAATAGCGGTTTGAGAGGTAGCAGCGTGATTTCTCGAGTGTGCTGGTTGAAGTGGCGGTACCGCATATTCACGAGATGAAGGCATATGGTATCCGTTCGCAACGGGGAGCGGTGGTGGGTAATCTGTCAGACTGGATCGCCGGGTATCTGGCAAAACGGGATAGTTGGGCACATGATATCCTCGATCATACACTAAAAGCTGACCATTATAAGGATCTCGAGAGTTGTAAGGGATAATTGGCGGATAAGGCTGCTGGTGATGATACATGGTCGGAGCGGGGTGGTGGAGTGATGAAGAGGTAGAACCGTAATAATCATTCATGTACGGATTTGACGGATGCACAGGATGTACCTGGTGAAGGGAGTGAGAGGCGGGAGGAGGATGAATCTGGATTGATGGATGATAAGCTGCTTGAGGAGCTTCGCACAGAATCACGCGTGAGGGTGTACTACTCTGCGGGTTGAGCATTTGCTCTACACGTAGTGGAGCAGAGTGAATGACAGGATTGGGATGATACGACTCATGATGCCTATTCGCTCGACGTGCTTGAGAAGGGGTGGAGACAGTGTTAGCAGTTTGAGAAGGGGTCTGCTTTGGCTCAGCGGTCGGTGGAGGCGGTAAAACGGTAGCCGTTAATGGCGTATTGGTTGTCGCAGAATGCTCAGACGTTTTTCGAGTGTGGGTATGGACTCGGGCTACGCGCCGGGCGATCAGCGTGAGTCTGAATCATCTCATAGTAATAACACTCACCATACTCATTCTCCGTCTTCACTTGGGCAGGTCTGAAGTCAATGCTTGTCCAAGGATAGAGACCGGTTTGTCTGGATTTGTCTCTCGTCAGCGAGGTTGACGTATGAGTAGGTGAGGAATGAGAATTTACTCACCCCGCATCGTCCTTAACCAAAATCTCCTGCGTTTGCTCCCTGATCTCCACAAGCTCCAGCTCCAGCGACGCTCCGCCCCTGAGCTTGATCTTAATTTTCGAACCGGTTGGAAGGGCCATTACCTTCATCATGAAATGTTCAGCTTTCCTAGCTTCAAGTTGAGCTTTCATGTCCTACATTGGAAAATTCACTTAATCAGCTCGGTTCAATGTCGTTCGGTGACAGTTAGAGGTGGACTCACAGGATTATGTTGAGGACAAAGTAAATCAACTTTGATATCTGTTTCTGTAGGTACCGGTTGTCCAGGAGGTAATGGTTCTTCTCTTTCTGCAAGTAAGATAGGAGTCTCCACCTCCCATATATTGAATGCGATATCCTCATGGGATTTGGCGCATGAGACATGATACGCCCTTGGGCATTTGCCCTGCGATGAATGTTCATCATCAGCTTGATTCAATGGTACAGCGCAAAGCTAGCTTACCTTCGTACATTGTATCTTGGCACCAGATTTAGCCAGACGTTTGTCTTCACATGCAGCGCATTTCTATACGCAAATTGATTGTTAGCTATGTGTCGCAGACTTGTACGTATCATACCAGCTCACCAAGCTCCATCTCGCAGACTCTATATTCTCCAATCCCACCACACAAGTTACCAGCTTCCCATCGACTTCTCTATCCTCTATGCCTACTCCGGGCATCGCAAGAGCGCATGTATGATGTACCTTGATCTTCTCTGTGCGGGGCTTCCAGATATTTTTGATGTGCGCCGTGGGATCAAGAACAAGTACCAATCCTGTTTTATCCAGCGAAGGACAGAACAGACATGGGTAAATTGGGGTTTCTTGGACAATAGCTGGTTTCAGTTTTGGTCGATTAGGTGAAAAATCGATGACAGATTTAGGTCGTTTCTTCCTCATGACTGGTATTTCAGTTTCATGGTTCGCTTCTTCTTCGTCTTGCACATCCACTTCAAGAGCTTTATCACCTTCACCATCTGCAATCTCAATCTTCGGTCCTCGCTTGACCCTTTTTCGTGGAGTGTTGCCAGACTGTTCGGTAGCAGCTCGTTTACGAGGCTTTTTATTCTGTCTTTCTTCTGCAATAGCATCTAGTAGTTCTTGTTCGCCATTCAATCGTTTCTCCTCTTTGGCTATCATCTCATCAACATCGATGTGTACACTGGACGTGTTCAGGACCAGATAAGCTAACATCGATCATCTGGAGATCGCAATGAGAGGTACGATAGCTGACTTACCTATGAGAGACACACTGACACGCCTTCGCCCTTCTGCCTAATTCAACCCAGCTGTCTAAAGCGAAATTTACACTTTCTGCGCAGTTGAAACCCAGATTGAATCCGGCATGATAGCCTCGAGGATAGGTTATAATGAATTCCCCTTGATGGTGAGCCAGCATATTGACACGAACACCATCATTGGCCAACCGGTGAGGTGAGACTGCGAAAGCTTTATGACGAAGATACTGGTCGCAATGTCTTGATTCTTCCGGGAAATAGCCTACAGAATTTTTGCCGACCAGTAAGTCGACGACGCCCTTTTGCTCAGTGAAAAGAGAAACAGATCGCTCACCCTGCAAGACACGTTCAAATTTCTCAGCTTGCAACTGAGGAACAGCATACCAATATTTCGGAGCTCCGAAGTGTATGTAATTGATAGAGAAGAGATCCATCTATTTATTCCCTTTGCATCAGCGTGAAATTCGACCAGTGAGAGGGTCTAGCTTACATCTTCGACATGCCAAGCGAAGGATGCACCCCACATTCCAAAGTACAAATACGGCGAGTTGACACCTGGTAAATGTCTCAAATCCCATCGATTCAGCAGATTGGGCAGATGAGCGACGTTCCATGGTGTTTTATCATCAACGAAGAGGGATCCTGATGAATGCGACACAGTTAGGTCTTAGACACTCGGTGCAGAGTGTGGAATAACAGGTCACTCACCTTCCATATCAGCACCATACCAGCTCGGTTCGCCCAAGGACAAATTCTTCCATAAATGCCTTTCCAAAGCATCACAAGCTTCCGAAGTGTAATCTTCAGGTTTGGTATCTTTAGGTAACCAGTCTTCAAAAGGACTGAACGATTTATACCATGGTTCTACTTGGTCTTCGAGATCTGACGACTCGGCTTTGGGAGTAGTAGGGTTCGTAGGTTCTGGCGAAGAGTGAGCAGAGTTACTGGATGATGGATCAAGGGGAGGGACGGTCGTCGAAGGATCATGATCGATATCCTTCCCATTAATCTCCACATCCTCATCCTCCTTATGAGCCTCCGCCTTGTCTTCCTCTTGAGCATGAGCTTCGGCAGCAGCAGCAGCTTCTGCTTTCCTAGCTTTCTTCTGAGCCAACTTCAACCTCTTTTCTTCCTTTTCCTTCTTCAACTCCGCATTCCTCCTCGCTCGCCACTCTATAGCTTCCTTCGAATCTCTATTCAAAGTCTTCCCAATGTCCCTAGGTCCAATACCGGTGTGTTTCTTTTCATTAGATTTATTGAACCATTCTTTTATCGACAAGGGTCTATTCTTATTTTTAGGCACATTGGCGATCCTGAACAATCCTGACGAACCGAGAAAATTCTGCTGGATAGGTGTCCTAATCTTCTGATCCGCCAAGGCATTCTTGGGTATAGGCGGAAGGGATTCAGTCCATTCTTCAGGTGGTATGATCTTGACGATCCCGGAATATTGTCCCCATGCTGTTGTAGCTGTTGCGTATGCTTCAAAGTCCTGTCACCAACCATCGTGATCAGTATCTGAGAACGTGAAGTGCAACGTAGCTGTCTTTACTTACCTGGAATTCCTCCATGGTAGGTTTGAATACTGGTATACCCCTCAAAGCTTGAGGATCATCTTCAGGAGATAACAACCCATCTCCTATATTTGGTAAATTACGAGCAATAGCAGCTTGGTTTGGATTATTGGTTGTCGGATAGCTACATGTTAGGTATCAGTCACTGCATGCATACACATGAGAGTGGTCGACGATGGATGATTATGCACTCACAAATGATCGGGTTGTATATATCTTATCGGTTCCTTCACTCCAGACTGCACCTCCACCTTTGGTACCGTTCCTCCATTCATCGACACATCTGAAGTACGCGTTCTCCGACGAGTCGACGGTCCAGCTTCCGCCTGGGATGTCGGTGGTGGTTGCTGAGGCTGCTTGGTGGGTGTAGACCGTTGCGGATGTGCGGATCGAGGCGGGAAATCCACGATTATCTGTTCACCTATTTCCTCCGACATGTTGTTGTTGAGTTGTTTTGACAAAGAACTGAGATGGGGTTACGTTTTTGCGTTTTGTCTTGGTGATATCAATCGAAGATGAAAGTTGGTATTGTTGTGCGATCAGCCAGGTTTCAATGTGACACTGCTTGTCCACTGAAGGATTGAGAGAAGAAAGGAATGGGATCGTGTCTGAGAAGAGGAAGAAGAAGGAATGAGGTTTATGACAGATGGGCGGCAAAGAGAGGACAAGCAAGAGGTTATTTACAAGTTGCCAATTGACCGTTGGAGTCAGTACTTGCTAAACGTGGGAGCCACGTGGTCGTCGAAACCAATCTCCATGGCGGTGGCACTTGTGCATGGATCGTCTGCATGTCATGATTATATCCATCAATCCATCAGTGAAGCTGCAGCGTATAGGGTATAGGATCACAAGCAGCATTCACGGGGATGTAAGGATATACAGAGGATGCATCTCAATGCACTGTCTCCTCTACAAATGTCACATTCTGATTTCTTCGCTTGTGCGCACAACTCTCCTATATCCCTTACCATGCTCCGAGCTTTCTTGGTCCAACGGATGTTCGCCCGATCACCGGTCCTTATGAACTTGGACGCGCTCGTGCGTACGAACACATACAGACCACTCAACAGGCAATCATTCCTTCATCTCAGAGCTGTCCTGACGAGGACGAGGTTTCTCTCGGCGCAAGTCGCATCAGAAGAAACATCAAGTAGTCAACCTGTCTGCACAGACTTTGAGGAACGCGAAGATCCTGCAAAGCGGACTGGCATCGAGCGGTATGGGCCACCAAGGAATCTTTACAAACATCAGGAAGAGACCATCCAAGCTTGCCTTGGTGCATTTCGCGATGGTTTGACCAGAGTCGCTGTTCAGTTGCCCACAGGAAGTGGAAAAACATTCATATTCGCCAATCTGATTCCACTAGTGTATCAACAGCAGGATCGTATCGACGGTTGGGGTCGGCACCGGACATTGATATTGGTAGATGGAATTGAGCTACTAGACCAAGCTGAAAAGGAGATCAAGCAAGTTTTGGGCAAAGATTGGTCAGTCGATGTCGAGCAGGGGTTCAGGATGAGTCCTGGTACAGCTGATATGTGAGTTCTCTCCGTCTCATATGACTTGTACCATCCTTCTCTTCACAAAAGAGGCTACATCTAAACCTCATAATCACCGAGAAGACACGTTTATGGATGTACAAAATAGTACGATAGCGACGATACAGACATTGAGCAAATCAAATAGTTTATCGAAATATGATCCATCCGAGTTCGGACTCATCGTCGTTGATGAATCTCATCATTCTGCTTCAATGTCGTGAGTCGCTCTTTCTCTCCTTCCAGCCGGGTACAATACAGTGGGTAATACATCATGACTTGAACTTGATTTGCTACGTCTATCTTTCAGATGGCTTAAGCTACTCTATCATTTCAATCGAGAGATCGATTTACCAGCCCACATCGAGCCATTCACCCTTGAACACCCATTCGCCAAAGTACCGATAGTAGGTTTCTCAGCTACACTCGCCCGACATGATGGACTATCGCTACTTCCCGTATATCAGAAACTCGTATATCATCAGGATATAAGCTACATGCTGGAAAATGGTATACTATCTCCTTATATCGAAACGACAGTGAAAGCAACTTTGAACTTGGACAGTGTGACGAAGAAGAAGAAGAAGAGGACGAAGGAAGAAGGTAGAAAGAGAAAGAGTAGAAATGGAAAACAAGACCAAAACAAAGAGGAAGAGAGCATTCACGATAACGATCAGCATTATGATTTCAGTCCTACACCCTTGGCAAGAAAAGTCAATACCCATGAAGTTAATCAATTGGTAGTAAGGACGTGGTTGGAAAAGTGCAGTGAGTATACGGCACCCACCATTTCTCACATACCGTATCATTCGACAGGATTTGGAAGTGATACTGACGGCTTGATTGTTTGAATGAATGATATAGCTATGAGAAGATCAACATTGACATTTTGCGTCAATCGTCAACACATCGAAGATCTCGTACAAGCATTCAAAGATGCAGGTATAGATGCAAGAGGGATATCTGGGTATACGAAATTGGAAGAACGTCAAAAGCTTGTTGAAGATTTTAGGAAAGGGGTATTCCCTGTCTTGATCAATTGCAGACTTATGACCGAGGGTACGAATATTCCTGAGGTGAGTGAGTGTTTCAGCCTTTGCTCAGATCCTAATCATGGGACAATATATACCTGGTTGATAAACCAGGACCAGTGAAGCTTATACTGCAGTCTGTGTGATTGACAGATCGATTGTATACTGGATGTTTGTCCAACACAAAGCAGACCTTTGCTCGTACAGATGGTAAGGTTCATACTGTAAACGTCTATAGATCGAGAAAATTTTCAGCTGTCTGACATATTTTTTCCATTGCGCCTCTGCAGGTAGGAAGGGGTCTTCGATTATCCCCTCATACGAACAAGGTGAATTGTCATATCCTTTATCTTGCCGATGTCAATCGAGGATTAGGTTCAGATTCGGTGGACGTTCTACCTACACTTGGTGGTATCATACTTCAAGATAAACCAACCAAAATTCCGTCACATGGACTGAGCCTTGCAAGCCCCGAAGCACGTAAGTATACTATTCATTGGGTCATGTTGCAAATTTCGCATGTATCTCGACTGATGAGAGGAATTGACGGTGGACTATATAGCATACAAGGAAAACACAGATCACGATGCCGACTCTTTTGACGTTTCTTACATGACCGAAGACGTGAACAAGAGAGGTCTAGTCATTTCCGAACGAAGTCCTGCCAAGGTCCCTTATATGACCGAAAATGCTTGGGTCGAATGTGCTGATCGAGAATATGTTTTATCTGTATTTGGTGAGTCCGAAACAGGAGTCACCTTTATCTCGGGATCGTGAGCTTTCGCTGACATCTGGATAATCTGACATTCTAGAACACGGCAAAATCGTTATTAACCGATTGATCCCAGCACAAGTACAATATAGGGTATACTGCGCAACTGCCTCGGCCTCACGTGGACTCGATTGGGATTGGGATGTTGAAGGACATGTTGAGACGCTAGAAGACGCTTTCAAATTAGGTGACAAGATCGCCTTGGACGTATTTGGAGAAGAGATTATCCTCAGTAAGTTCATTTGTCAAGCAAAGCCCAAATGTACCATCAGCTTATTACTGTATGATTCTGGTGCGTGAAATACCTTACGGTATGATAGGTTATCGAGATTTGCCAAATGGAGATCCAACCGAGCTTCTATCCCAGCAATCAAACGATACTTGTTTTCAAAATTCATAAGAACAAGAGATAAATCCGAGGAAGGTATCAGAGAGATCATCGTTGATACGGGTAACGGTCAGAAAATCAAAGTAGGAAGACTGACATCTGGAGAAATCGCTGATTTGATCGAGATATCAAATTTCCCAACACTTCGGAAGGTCAGTCATCGATTCGCAATCTCGTGCACTGTATTTCGCAGGCTGATAGGAGATGCTGCATATATCATGAGATCAATAATCACTAGGATTCTCTTTAGATCACTTGTCAGGTATTCGTTCATACCTGTATTATCCATGTAGTGATCATGGACACCGTCATAGAGTATCATTTTGATGAATGCAGGATTGGGAGTAGAAAGAGGTGCATGCCGAGCGGTATAGCCAAATGCATTTTCTTTTATCCTCTATCTACAAAGATACCATAATCTAAACGAGCCGATATATTCTATTCCTCACCGACTTTCTGATTTTGCACTTCCCCTACATCTTTACCATTCACAACGGCTTGCACGGTTGATTTACCTGGGAGAACCATGGTAGGTGGTAAATGAGTGAGAGGAGGAAGCAGGGAGGCAGCTGATTTCCTGGCGCTTTGTTGGAGAACCATACTACATTCACGTACCATCCCGTCAGTCATGTGCTACTGTCGTAGGCTGTACGGCGCAGGTCTTGGATGCTGTGCGAGGAGATGAATTGTCAGATGTAACTCACTCCATGATGACGATAGCAGCCATTGTTTCAACGATAGGGACGGCTCTGGGAACCACACAAGGATCATGTCTACCCTTAGCAGCTAAGACACCAGCTGATCCATCGTATCGTGCTGTGGGTTGTTCTTGAGCGATGGTGGCAGGGGGTTTGAAGCCGACTCTGAGTTAATCCAAGTATATTAGCATCAGAATATCACACTGAAGAGTGGTGACCACACAGAAGTAATTCCAGAAATTGTGCAGTGGATTTAATGACAGAAGAGGGACGGGAACCAATGATCAGAAGAGATGCGACTTGGGCGACAACGTAGAGATTGAGGAAGAAGGACGAGTGAACCCACCTGAAGTAGATATCTTCACCATTCGAAATTCCACCCTGAATACCTCCCGACCAATTCGTAGAGGTCCTCAAAGTCTTTTCTCCCGTTCGTTCGTCCACACCTTCAATGAACGGATCATTATGTATCGATCCTGGGAAAGTGGTTCCTCTAAGACCTGATCCGATCTCGAACGATTTGGTAGATGGGATAGATAACATTGCATGAGCCAAGACGGCTTCTAGCTTGTCGAATGCTGGTTCTCCTAAACCGGCGGGGGTGTTTCGGATTACACAGGTTACGGATCCTCCGAGGGAGTCATCTTTGGCTTTGGCAGCTCGAATGGTCTAGAGAAAACATCGATGTCAGAACAAGTCTCGAGGGCATTGATTGACGGAGAGCGTAGAGGAGTATGGACGAGAGACATGCAGTGTGTATACAGCCAGTAGTCTTGTACGTGTAGGATAGAGAAACGATGATGATTTCCAAACGAAAGAAAGAATATCAAATAACAATAATCTATATTATGCACTCACCTCCTCCATCTTCTGACTGGTCGCCTTGTGAGGACACCTAGTGATCTCCTTATCCACTTCTTCCCTTTTGACCGACTTGACTAAATCCATATATTCTTTACCTAACACTTCATCTTCTTCTTCAGCGAATGGCAGAGCGACTTTGCCTACGGAAGCAACGAAAGCTACGATCTCCACACCAAATGCTTCTTTGAGGTACTTTTCAGCTATAGCACCCGCAGCTACTCGACCGATAGTCTCTCTCGCTGAGGCTCTACCACCACCTGAAGAAGCTTTCAGACCGTATTTGGCCAAGTAGGTGTAATCGGCATGAGAAGGTCGAGGGTACAGGTCGGTCTCGGCGTAGTCATGTGGTCGTTGATCTTTGTTCTGAACCAAGAGACCAATAGGTGTTCCGAGGGTTACACCATGTTCCGTACCGGATTGTAAATGGACGGTGTCGAATTCAGATCGCTACGCACAGATTCTCAAAAGTGAGCTTGACTCTCAACATTCAACCTCTTCGAGGAAAGAATAGCTCACTGCAGTTGTGATATCACTTTGACCAGGCCTTCTTCTGGATAACTGTACTTGGATGTCCTCTTCTGTCAATCTGAGTCCCTATATCATGCAAGGTAAATGAATTAGCGCAGGCCGACTGGAAAGCTCCTCAGACGACCACTTACAGGAGGAACACCGTCGACAATGCAACCGACTGATTTGCAGTGGGATTCACCGTATGTGTGTACACGGTAGTTGTTGCCGAAAGATGACATTTTGCTTGGTGATGATGATGACCAAGGAGAAGAAGAAGAGATATAGATGACTGCACCGGATGATGTAGGGATCTGAGAATACAGACTTTTTTTCCATATTGACTCAAAGAAGAGAGAAATCCGTGCCTAGATCGATCACAGCTTACTCTACAACAAAAACATTTGATTCCGTCACTCCTCGTTGGGATGGTGATCATGAGTATTTGTTCACTTTATCGCTTTGACTATCACTATGCACACATGTACCTAGACAACATTGACAGCACCATACACGATGCCTAGACCGGGGCAAGCTCAAGCAAGGAGGAAGAGAGCACTCGAAGAGATGGAATCAGGAGGTACCACTTCCTACACTCAAGCTCAATACGACTATCCCGATGGTCCATCGAAAGTGAATTTTGACAATGATGAGCTTGATCAAGAACAAGTGGAAATTGAAGATATAGAAGATGAGGGGTTGATCGACAACCCAAGATCACAGTGTCTACCTGTTGGAGTACTACCAGAAGATTTCAGTGGTGAACCAATAGACGGATCTCAATATCTGGCTATGGCAAATCGGGACAATCAGAATCTACCATTTGTCAAGACCGTTATCAACCCTTACAGATCTGATTTGATCGGTCCCACCTTACCCTCCTCTCTATCCGCCTCCAATAAAACCGGGTCAAGCTCAAGACATCCTGCATTACCAAAAGAGAGTTGGCAGGAATTATTTCCGATTCATTACCAAGGCTATAGAAAGGTATGTCATCTGTTTTTTCTCGATAGAATTCTCAGCTGATCTGAAGGGGTGAGAATAGCATATCCAATCTCAACTATCATCATCTTCCTCATCCACATCTTCCTATCCATCTGATTATCCTCGTATACCGCCTGCATCTCGACGCTCAGATTGGTATGCGTACATCAACGGATATCAATCGAACCCCAAGAAGGGAAAGCCCAAAGGAAAACAGAAAGCGAAACCGGCATTGACAGAAGAAGAAATGATGAATGCTGCTATGGGAGAGGGGATGGATGTGGATGAGGAAGCAGCGGTGGAAGCAGAGGTTGTAGAAGATGTAGTGATAGGCAAAACGAGTAGAGGGAATGAAAAGGTTGTGGGAGCGCCGAGGGAACCTCTGTTAGGTGTGTTGAGGAAATTGAATTCAGTAAGTTATCGACTCTCATCTCTTGTCTTCTTGGGAAGTCATAATAGAATCATCCTCATATATCTGACCAATATGACTGATCACCTCATATTATCCAGTCCCAAGCCCTCTTGATCCTATCCCATTTCGCTCACTGGTTATCAGAATCCATCGAACAATCTCCACCTCCCCTCCCGGGTGGCCCCGACTTACCACCTGATCAACCAGGCATCTCAACGCCTTCTCCCTCATCGCGTCATCCTCAAAATACGAACCACCTATCTTCAAATTACTTCAACTGGATTTTTAGCTTACTGCTTATAACGGACACTCAGCTGTCTTCGGAGGAAATATCCATATTGAGAGATTTAGCTAGAGCTTCGATGAAAGTTGCTGGTCATAGGTATATCATTGGTGTAGTGGGGAAACATATCAACGAAGGATGGGTGCTGGGTGAGGGGCTCAATAACCAACAACGTACAGTCGAAGCCAACGGTCAAGATCGAACTGAGGTTCCGGGAGAGAAGACAGAAATTGGTGATAGTGTAGATCAGATATTGGCTAGATGCTGGTTGATCATCCATGCGGTAGCTATAGGGTGGGGTCAGAAGGACCTGCTATTTGAACTGGATAACCTGTTCACATAACGCCAATATGGAATAGAAGATCAAGAGCTGCTCACATTCGTCACCCATTCCATGCATCAAGTTGTCCGTCCATTTCGGAAGGGTCAGACTGCTCTACCTAAGATGAATGTACTTATACTCAACAGAGAATTTTATGTACTATTCGCTTTACTGTACTCGGAATTTCCTCGTACTGTACAAAATTACAAGTGCAGATCTTACTAAAAAGTAATAGAGAAGGAACTGCCAGATAACCTATCAATTTCCTCCTTGTATTTGACCTTATCGTAAGGTTTGAATGCCATCTCATCAGGATTAGTTTTAGGTTCGTGATTCAAGAATTGATCAATAGGGAGAGTTTTATGATTCGCTCGGGGTTTCCGTCGTCAGTAAAAACTGAGAACAGAGAGCTCTGCGAGATACAAAGGTCATCGGAAGTGTAGAAGCCCAAAATGTAATTCCAATAAAATGAAAAAATAGCATTTCCTCTGTTGACGGAAGGTTGGGGAAATGAGAGACCTTGAAGGATCTACAGTATGATGTCAATGACAACATTTCCAGCGAACCTTTGTTTGTGTAGAGCGTCCGAAGGTCTTAAATGGTTTCAAGCTCATGAATAAGAACGAAATGGAATAATTTGATGAATGGAAAGTGATTGGACGGCGTAATGGGTCTATGGAAAGCAACATCATGCGTGACTATGCGAGTTTTCAGACAAGGACATTCACCTTTGTCGAGTACATCGTCTAGTGAGCTTGACAAATGTTTTTGATCTTCAGCAGTGCACACACTGAGTGCTCGTGTCTTTCAGGTGTTCTGGATTTCAATGACGAAAGAGTGCGCATCTCTGATAAGACAATGCTCTGATCAGACCATGTCTTCTACTTGTAGTGGTCGAGCCGACGATATCGGCGCTCACGACATTTTAGCATTCAAGGATGAACTCGATCACTTGTCTGACAAAAGTGTGCGACCAAATAGCAGGATGCTGATAAGTCCAGGCATTTGCATTTGTATCACACAAGACCATACACCTGATAGATAAATTCTACATTTCGCCAATACTCATAAACTCGTAATCAGCTAATTCACGTGTGCTGTTATGCCTATATCTCCTAGCTCAAAACGTTTCCCTGTAACTATCCATTAGGTGACCAGGATGACCTCGAAATAATCATCTTCAAAGCAGATCCGGCTCGCGCTGAACACATGCCGAAGTATCCTCCTGGTTTGTCTGTGAAGAGGGCTTCTCCATATTTGCTAGGAATCGTTTATACTCATCCTTATCGTAAGGTTGCTGTCTCAACCAATCTTTAGGCACTGGTGGGTCAAACGGCATGAATGATTCTGGATTTAGGACCTTGACATCAATCTCTGAAGCAAGAGTAGGTGCCACTTCGGGCGGGAGATGAGTCGACTTAGATTCTTGAGTGATCTTGTCAGGACTGGAGATGCATATGCTTTCGATTGTGTCCGTTATTCCTTTATAAATGACTGGATCGTTTCCTTGGTTGACTGACCATTGCCCAGCTAGAATTCTCTCAATTTCGTATGAGAGCCCTTCGGTGTACCTCCTAGAACGATTCATCATCTTTTTGTAGGGCGGAGGGCTGTCATTGAAAGTCCACACATCTCTCATTGCCCATGCTAGATCTTCCCCGTGCATGGGTTTGCCTGTCCAAGGACGTAACATGTATGAGGTGACGAGAAGTGTCATCTTTGTCTTGTTGGCAGTCTCGCCATGACCTGAGATTCCTAACCTGTCCGTGGAGTGAAGGGAAGCTGAGTGCTGAGTCAATTGCGAGGTGCCTGCCTGGTCCAGTGCATCTTCTTCGCTTTTCGTCAAAGTGGTATCTGCAATGCTTGCATTCTTTCCGTCATGCTCATTTTGAGATGAACTTTCATGACATCCTGGCGTGGCGGTAGACACGAGGGGGTGAGCTTGGAAACAATCGTTTGAAGGTATGAAAGTCATCGTGTGAGCTGCGCTTTGAGGATTTGCCGTAGGGAGGAAATAGTGAACGAGATATTTTAAGAGAAAGCGTTGCTCTGGAGAAGATAACGAGCCGACAGACAACAGACTGCTTCAAGATGTGGACTCTTCGTTCTATCAGCGCTGCGTAGGTCTATTTAGGTTCTAAAACGTCACTAGTACTCATTCCAGTCCTTACATTACTGTACGTCATGATGGACGGGGCCTTGGGATCCAAACAGGATACTTATGGCTTCACAGGATGATGAGTTTTGTCATTTGTATGTCACGCTTTGTGGATTAGCATAGAAAAAGGGGAAATGTGGCGGCAAGCACAGCAGCCTTTTGGTTGAGACAAAATGTGTCATGAAAGAGATACTAAAGTTATGTATCGTGTGTAAGGCAATCAGGATAAGATACTTGATTAATCACAACATTTCAGAGGAGAAACCAACTCCTTCCTTTTCGGGCAGTCATTTCCTGTTTATATTTAACCTTGTCATATGGTGGCGGGTTCAAGCTATCCACTGAAATCTTCGGACTTCGACGCAGGTACTGCTCGATACCAACGCATTCTAATTCAAATGTGGCAGCTGATCCTGACAAGCCTGATCCTTCCGCCGGGAAGAAATCCGAGAATATTGCTCGAGCTTCACGGAAAAGCTTTTCTCTTTCTGTTATTTCTATCTGATCGGTGACATCAGGATATTGTTCCGGTCTGACCTCTCCATTGATACATATCGTCGACTTTAGATGACGTTTCATATTGCCATTTAAATTTCTGCTAAACGTATCCCAATCTTTTAGGCTCTCCTTGGAAGGAGAACCTGCCACCAATCTCCAGTGATGAGCCTTGGTGTAACTCATATCTGGAGGTCCTCTGTAAGGTTCGGTCAGATACCTTGTGAGCAAGAACCTGATCGGCACAGTATCCGATCCCAGCGATGAGCTATTCTTCTTCAAACTAGAAGCAATAAGATAGTTGTTTGAGTTGGAGCCTGGAGCATCACCTGAGGATGGAGTGGGGTCAGTTGCCGGGTCGGCTGTTGAGCTATCGCTGGGTAAGCTCATTGTGAGGTTTTTTTTAGAGCGGTTATTGAATGAATATTGATACGAAATTTCGGTGGGAAACAATCAACGATAGTTGATCAGCAAATTAACAACTGGTGTGGACGAAAGGAAAAGAACATTTACGCGATCGTAGGATTTCCCTGTAAGTATATACCCAAGCGTCCGCGGTCCAGATGGGACCGACGAGGGTGTTTCATACGAAGATGACCCACAGAAGTCTATTTGATTCAATCAGACGATGCAAAGCAGCCACTTGCGGCTTTCCTTTTTATAAATCCTGCTTCGACGTAATTATCATCCAGCAAAGGAAGGGTAGACCTGGATTTGGTCCATACATATTTTCTTCGCACGTTTGACGTCACTGGCGAAATGAAAGCAGGACGACATCCCTTGACTCATCGTCGTCATGGCGGAGTCCTTTTTGTTGGAGATACTTCTACCGGGCAAAGGATCGACATATGCAGGTGTAGTAGATAGCATATGCACGATGTTGATTATAAGTATCCAGAAAGATTCTACTTATTAAGGTGCTTTCTCGACGTGACCCCTCTCATCATAACTTTCGACTTTACCTTACTCTAAGTTCGATAGACGCCATGTCATTATCCAGTCTTTACAAGATCAAGTATATCAAGGGTGATAATGACGAACGTTCTTTTAATCTGACGGAAGGTAGTGCATTGAATCTTTGCGGCGACAGATGGACCATCTCTGACGAGGGTGAAGGAACTAGACTTCATTTCCTTACAGAGAACAGCACTTCATCAGATTCAAAGGTAATCAAACCTGATCAGATACTCGTCGCTCCTCGTTATAAAGCCTCAGTCATTGTAGCTCGGTCTGAAGGGAGTGAGGGCACAGTGAGTCATCAGCCGATATTTACCACCCTCTGAGCACACAGGATTTATCGCGTAAGTTGCCAGTCCACCTCTTCGCCCAGTCTTGATAGTCCTTATCAGGACTCAGATACCATATCCACCATGACGATCGATCCCCAAGATGGGTCTGCACTAGATCCTGTCGAATCCGCGGAGGCCGACAAAGCATCTTCGGCGACGTATCGATCTTAACTGATAATTTGGGCGTGAAGGCAACTGCTCACCAAGAGCTTGGTGGAGGTAGGGAACTCAGAACCCACTACACAATCATGCCAGGAGAGACGAAAGTAATCCTCGGCAAGAAGTATACTGTGACCACAGAGGACCAGAATCTATCTGGGGTAGCATCAGGAAGGAAACGTTCTGGTCCGGCTAGCACAGTCCTCGAGGTAACCGTGGATGATCCAGATTATAATAGTCGAATGAGAACCCCCCTCAAGATTCCTTGGTACATGAATGTTGGGGATTCTGAAAGTCACGGGAATGCCATATTTACAGCCAAGGAGGGGCACCTGGAAGTTCTTTATCCCCGAAAGACCCAGGGTATACTCAGACCTGCAACCACTCAAATCTACCCTTCTAAAACCTGGTCAAACAGCAGTTATACAGTCTCTGCAAAGGAGATTGACGAGTCAGAGGTAGCTCAAAAAAGAGTCAGAGGTGATGATGAAGACAGCCCTGGGGAGGAGTCAGAGTGTAGCGTGGCATCATTTCTCATCAACCCATTTTTCGGTCAGATTCCTTGGGACATGGTGAAATTTGTTTCTCGTGCGATATCAGAACTCAGTTAGGTATAGTAGATAGACAAATACATCTATGCAATATTGTACTTATGCTTGATCTAATCCAACGAACAAAATCCTGCAACCGTAATGACCAGTCAGTCAGTCGAAGCTGATCACTGATTTGCCATATCAATGTACAGCAGAACTTTCTGACCGTCATACTCGAATCATTTTGGCACAGATTACAGTATACATAGGCAATACAAGACAAATGTTGTAAGACTTCTCTTACAAGACGATAACGGAGACCAATCTTCTAGTAGCCTGAGCCGATCAACAGGATATACAGTACATATAAAATCAAAATTAGTCATACACCATATGTGATGTAATCGGCAGTCGACTCGACGCACCTTTACCGTCCCATCCTGGTAAATCATCACACCCCTTATCTCCCTCAGGAAGCGAACATTGTGCATCTGCTTTCGGACAGATAAACCCGATATCCTTTTGAGCATCCAATGTGCCACTGATAAGAGTAATATGAGGTGGACCAAGGTTGAGATTGTATTTAGCTGTACCTCGGAAGTTCTTGTTGACTTCGACGTAGCACTACAAACATTAAGGCGTCAGCATCAGAAGATTCTTTCTTCAACGAGCACAAGAGCAAGGCAACGTGAAAATATATTTTTGTAAAGGTACAATCGAGGAGATTAGTGAGTATATTTCATTTTACTGACGCACCTTGAGATGATACAGTTGTTTCCCAAAATTAGATCCATTTTCAAAAACGTCCCCAATAAAACTCTTGTTTATAGTTGGTCTCACTTTCCTGCGAACCAGTTGGAGAATTTCGCGTAAAGTCAAATACCGATTCTAAACCGTTCAGAGCTACGTTTTTCAGATCATTGACGTGGGAAATACGTGTATAGGAAGTGGTCATGACCTTGACTATCGATTCGTCCCTCTTGCCAAATAATGGGGTGGGCGTGGCAGATGTGAAGAGAAGAAGGGATAGTGAGATCAAGGACTTGAATAGCATCTTATCGATATGGTATGATATGTTTATACTGATCAACAGTGAACGAAGAGCAAATTAATGGATGTCAACCGAGATGTATAGTGATGGGTACTGTGACACTATTTCAAGACGATTTGATGCATTACAGTATACGAGTACTGCAAGATACAGTACAACCTTATATATACTGCCTCTGTGTATTGAGCTTCACAATCTTGCATACTGTGCAGTAAGCTGACTCCAATCGCAATCGCAATATAATTAATTGTAATATTGTACCCCTAACTAAACAATGAAAGGAAGTCGACATTCCTTACATCGCTCCACATCTAGATTGAGCCCCTGGATCTGAATATGATCAGCAATCTCAAAAAAGGTGTTCCAGTGATGAAACATGATCAGTCATGTCCTATGCAATCCAGCATTGCAGGTAAACCACCGTCAGCACATATTCGGATCCCCTCGTCCTGCTGCTGAGGATGAACGTGGTCCTGAGTTAACATACTACTGTGACCGTTTCATGGAACCGAGATATAGACACGATGCTGCAATGCAAGACACACAACAATAAGAGGGATGATACATGAAATTGAATTAATATAACCTTACCAACTACTATATCCAAATAATGAAGGATGGAATCGATGTATCTATGATATCGACTGATAATTAAAACTAATATTTGAATGAAAGTGGTATAGAATAATATATAGTCGTACAGTACTACTAACCAATGTGAAGGGGAATTGCGAAATGTATATAAACAACTAATATAATTCTCAGAAGGAAAAAAAGAAAGAGGAAAAAAGCCGAATCCGTGTTTCAAATTAGAAATGAAAAAAAGAGTCCATATATATTGATTGTACTGAATTGTATGATAGGATATGAAAATTCTAAAATTGGATTCATATTTGTATGCGAGTATAGTATCAACATGTGAATTATGATTTGAATATGAGTTGAAAGTCAGGAATGATGTGATAATATTGAACAGACAAATTGTTGTAAAATGGATTGGGTTGATTTGGATTCTGGTAAAGCTAAGAAATGTGCGTATCGGACTATAACAGACGACGAACGAATCAGTCCACATCTCATACGATCAGATTCTTCGATGAATGAACACTTACGCTAAAACAGTCTGAATATATCTTTGCGAGATAATTGGATTGGGATGATTTTCAATGGGTGAGAGTTGAAGTTCGTCTGATATCAGATGAAAAAAACATCAGCCAATCTCCTTCACAATCAGAGACCAATGTATGTAGACCAAAATAGTTGGGAAAACCACTCACTCTAGGACAGTTTGATAAATAAACTTGAACGACCAGACGCTTCCTCTTAATCTCTTGATATTTAACAGATACAATCCAGGCAAATTCTTGATTCGGCATAATTCAATAACAAATTTCACTTCGTCTCCTGAATCTACCGAATGTTCCCCATATAACGGTTCGTGGGATGGTAATTTGTCAGAGGAAGGCAAGACAGGTGTGTTTCCAATTGAGGGGGAATTGAAAATCTCTGAATCGCTTCGAGGTAAATGCGGTTGCGAGGAGTAAGACGATCCTCTACGTAGTAACATTCCTTTAAGACCACTTGACAGACCACCGGAAGATGGAGACATGGGTAATGGAAGACCACGAGAGTCGGTCTGTGATACATAAACACCAAACTGATCAGCTGAGGTATCACCCTATATCGATCCCTCAAGAATGGATCGAACACTCACCTTACTCGTGCTAGCGGTACCCATCAGGGTGAACGGACTCATACCCGATCCGACACTCATAACACTTCCTAGAGCAGTCGTCGCACCGGCCTTTCTCCTTCGTACTCTCGTACATCGTAATCTGAACTCGTTCTCTCGCTTGATGTCCATACCCATCTCTTGGAGCACTTTCAATACTTCAGCCATAACTTCCTTGGGAGGTTTGGACGAAAGAGCAGATTGGTCAACTAGACCAGTATGTACCCTCATCTTGATATCTTCAGAACCTGCTCGTGGTCTAGTTGTAAGAACAGGTTTACTAAGTGAGGAAGTACCGTGACCTGACTGAGATTGTGAAGGTGACACTCTGTGAGATTTAGATCTTTCGGGTGTCGGAACTCTAGCTCGAGTAGGAGATAATAGATCCGAGGTGGATTGTACGTTGGTTTTGTTCACTGCTTCACCCAACGGGATCCTAGCGGGTTCGGTAGCGGTGACTGATTTGGGCAAAGTGGCAGATTCAGGTTGTGCTTCATCCTCGTTTGGTTCTTCCGAAACTGTTACCACTGGTCCTTCCTGGGTGTGCCCGATACTACTAACGGATGACATTGCTAGGTTGGCAGTCGATCCATTCAGTCTTTCAGCGACTCGAGGTCGAGCAGGTGACACTCTAACGAAAGATGATTGAGAATCCGATTTCACCCCAGCCGATTTTAGTTGAACTAGAGTATCTTTAGCGAGCGATTTACGTCTGAACCAATCCATAACCTTCTTGGCAGCTTTGCTGGAGGCAGTCTTGTGAGGAGGTGAAGACGCTTGTTGAGCTGCAAAGGCATCAACAGTGACGATCGAAGGGGAAGATTGATCAGGACGAGGAGACGTGGAAGGTTGTATACCATCTCGTTCGATGACAACGGTTGGAGAGGTTGGCTCGGGGACGAGTGCTTGTGGGTTCATGTCTCGAGCAGTTAGCGGAGTAGCGGGAGTGATAGGGGTTTGAGATGCTCGATCGTCTCGGGAATTCGACCTGTGAAAGTATTCAGCTGCCGACATAATCATTGTGCTGGAAAAAAACTCACCTGTTGACCATAAGTTGTAAGGTCTTCCTCCTCGACTTCTTCTCAGGATCGGCTGTACCAGGTCTCGAGAGGGATATGGAAGCTCTTTTTGAATGGCCAGACTGGAGAGCGACAGCAGAAGCACCCGCACTTGGTGGTGCATTCCGATTCTCATCGTTGGTGTGCGAAGCTTGACCGAGGAGTTTGGCCAAACCGAATTTATCGAGTGACATACCTTTTCTGTATCTCTCCCTCTTGGGTGGCTTGGGTAGACCAGAAGGTTTGAGATTAGGGTTTCTAGGAGGGGGAACAGAAGAAGTGGACAGAGCAGGCGGCATGGAATCATGTCGTTTCCTTTCAGCTACCAAAGATGCTTTAGGAGTAGGTGGTGCAGCTCGTTCAGCTCGAGGTGTGGCGATGATAGTTTCTGGTTTGGCCGCAGTAGAAGCCCGGGGGGTAGAAGGTGACGATGGGTCAGCAGCGGTGGTCGTCTTTCGAGAAGGTGTGCTAGGTACTGTAGGTACTTGGGCGACCTCTTCTTTGACTTCTGGTATGGGTGAAGCGGTGACTGATGGAGTGATTACGGGAGTAACTTCAGGAGTTTCCTCTTGAACCGATTCCGAGGTTTCAGGTCGGGCATGCTCATTGTCAGATGAGCCAGATTCCATCTCCACATCACTTGTACCACCATGCCTGACATTCACCATGACAGGAGCGAGATGTTCCGATTTGATTTCAGCTTCTTCAACTTCCTTGCCCTTCTGTTTGGCTTGCATCGCTTCTTGCATTCTCTCGTATGAGGCTTCACCGTCATATTCGACCTGTATGGTATGTCGGTTCTTGTTGGATGACATGGGTGGTCTAGATTTGGTATCTGTCTCAATGGGAGGAGTGACAAGAGGAGTAGCGAGTGATTCATTCTCCACCGCCATGACCGATTCGACCGCCACAGATTCCGTAGGCGTGTGGACAGCAGGGTTGGTCTCGACGGCTCTTGGGGGAGATCCGGATGGTGATGGCGTAGGTAGCGAAGGTATAGTGGGTGTAGGCATACTTGCGGGGGAGACGACCATAGAAGCTTCAGGGAGTAGCTGAGTTTGAGTTGGTGCAGGTAGAGGAGCGGGAGAGACGTGCCGTGGTTCAAGAGGTGTTCGATGACCAGCATTGCTGAGGTATTCCGGCATGGTTGAAGTGGTAGGCAACGCAGAGTGATGCCGTTGCTCTCGACGCCGTTGGTAGTCAAGCATACTTGCAGTAACGGACGAACCTGGCACGCTACTTTGACTCCTTTGCATCATAGCTTTGGCTTCTTTAGCCTCAGCTTGTATCCTCTTTCTTTCTGACAATTCTCTCTTCGCCTGTTGGCTCTTCCTGTACATAGCCTCTTGGAAGACATATTCGTGTTCTTCGACCGATCGCACAAACATGTCTCGATAAGCAGCGAGCCAAGGGTGTTCCATGATTTGCGAGATGGTACATCGATGTTCGGGTAGAGGTACGAGCATGATCTGAAGTAAGGATTTAGCGAGAGGGGACATATGATCAGGGAAGTTGAGCTTGGTGTTCATGATATACTTGTAGAGGAGGTTGATGTTGTCTCCATCAGGATTTTGAGGGTCATCATCATAAGGTAGATAACCCGAAAGCATAGCGTAGAGGATGACACCACATGACCAGATGTCGACGGCAGAGCCAACGTAAAGACCCTCCGAGACGACTAATTCAGGAGCAGCGTAGCATGGACTACCACAACTTGTCGCCATCAAGTCATCTTGAGCGTGATCGAAACGATTGGCGAAACCGAAATCGGTGATAATGATATTACGGTGTTTGTCTAGGAGGAGATTTTCAAGCTTGAGATCACGGTGAACAATGTGCTTTCGATGTAAATAATCGACACCAGAGATGAGCTGAGCGAATAGCTTCTGAGCATCCTTCTCCTTGAGATACCTATTAGCAAGGATGTGTTCGAACAATTCACCACCTGGGAAAAACAGGCAACATCAGCACAGGCCACCATGAGTGTTTCAGTCCTATATCCACTCACCACCAGCATATTCCAAGACAATACCGATATACTTTTCGGTATCTATCACATCGAACATACGAACGATATTGGGATGTTTGAGGGTCTAAAGTATCGGTAAGCTGAGTGCTGCCTCATGTGAGTAGTCATCGTGGAAATCACCTTTAACACGTCGATCTCACGTTCAACCTTACTTGCCCTAACCTCATCATCCAAACTACCTCGTCTGATCAACTTGATAGCTACTTCTACACCGTAATCTGTATGCACACCAAGTTTGACTTTACCGAATTCACCTTCTCCTAAGGTCTGCAGCAAGACATAGGGACCGAAGCCGATCATAGGCCGACGAGGGTGAGCCTGCTTGTACGCGTACACCGACGGGTGAAGGACATATTCGTCCGTCAAGTATTCAGCTTTAGGTGGTGAAGCATTCCCCAAAGTGGTAGTGGGGTTGTGTGATCGACGATTGGCTGCTCTTGATTGCTGTTGACCTTGAGATTGGGCGGTATGCGAGTGGGAAGAAGCATAGGCGTGAGAGGTCGATGCGATAGGTTCAGGAACCGGTAGGGGCATAGGCATGGACTGTCTATTTCTTGCTGCAGCAGCCGCTGAAGTCGACTGTGATGGACCAGGTAAAGGTGCATGTCCAGGACTGTACGATCCGAACTCGTCCGTGGAAGCCATGATTTGACCTGGTCCAGTTGAAGCTCGATAGGGTTGTTGAGGTCGTGCTTGTTGGTGCGGAAGAGGATGTTGATATCCCGATGGGGAGGCGTATTGAGGATTGGCCGCAAACGGGTCGGCCATTGGATACGATAAAACAGAAGTCATGAAGTGATTAAGAGGGGTTGTATGGGTATCAAGAAGAGTCTATCCGCTGCTCTTGAAGACGAAAAAGGTGAAGATGACGAATGACGAATGAAATGAAATAGAAGATATGGAATAAACAAGTTCGAAAAGATATAGGTCAGCTTGGGACGTCCGTTGCTCGTGCTCTTGTCGATTAATTGCACATGACCTGCTTGAAACAAGATACAAAGAACTAAACAACTATTTGAAGAAGCAAGGTCCATGCGAGGTGTGATGTAACAATAAAAGGGATTCTAAGGAATGATCGAAATTGGTTATACTGTCAAGCAAGTGAATGTGATGAGATAGGTTAGGAGTAGTATGTGTAGAAGAGACACCCCACAATGTAGGATTAGGAGAAAATCAAGATGGTGGTGTGAAAGGAACGTAAACTGAGTTGGATCAATGTGGAAGTATGAAATACCCCAGCGGGTGGTAGGTATATAACTGACAAAGTAGGAAAGGAAAAAGAGTGAGAAAAGGGATGAGTATAGAAGAGACAGGAGAGAAAGAGGTGTTACTCACTCAAACACAGCTTCTCAGGTTGGATGTCTCGACCACTACTACCGCTTTGGATCCCCTGTTACTGAGACCTGTTATTCTACGCCCTTAACTGTAAGTCTTTCCCCGTTATATACCCTTCGTCCGAATTGAAATTGCCACTGAGTCCTCACTATCAACAAACAAACAATCCGATATCCAACCTTGTTTGATCCTTATAGCGGTGACGACGATGACTGGCAGTTCAGTCGGGTGTGGATGTTGAGTGACGAGTGAGTTTGTCGTGTTGAATATACAGGATAGAGCGTTGGGATGGGTGGTGGGGGTGTGAGTGGTATGTGCTCAATCAGGGATGGATGTATGTTGGTCGAGATGAAACGGGATTGACTATGGTGTTTGAATGTACTGGTATACGGTGTATGGTATATATGGTTGTATGGGGTCGGGGTGATCAGTGCGTGCCTTTTGTCCTGTTGTCTCTTGTCTTTGTTCTACCTCGTTGTTTCGTGTCAGATCGCAGTCACTTACCGCAAGAGTGAGCTGGTATATCGATCTTGACAGCAGTGACTGGAATTGCAATAGATGCGATGTTATATACGTGATAGCTAGTTGTGATATGTCATGTCGTTGTTATTGTTGTTGTTGTTGAAGTTGCTGATCGTGATCACTTTGCTACACTCTAACTTACGCTTTGACCGTTACGAGTATTATTTTTTTTTTCTCTTTAGGATGTTAGGATAACCATTCAACCGGAGATGAACTCGTAGCCTTGTTTCCCGTAAACAAATCTCGGGCTGTAATTACCAGATACAGTAATAGCTAACCCCCCGATTCTCACTCAAAGTTTCAAGTTTTACGCGTTTGTTGTTTGTCCGGTTGGTCGTTGCGACGCGTTTGCTTTTCCTTTCTCAGACTATGAGCTAAGAGATTTGTTTATCTGACGCTAGGTGCGGACGTCAGACTCGACCGATGATCGTCACGCCTGATCGACATCAATTGCATAGACTTGGTTTGGACCACCAACATCATATGTTATGGATACGTTTTAGGCTTTTTCGAATGTCCAGATACATGTCAACTTCGCTTTAAGCTAACGTTGGCGTAACAAGTGGCGCTGGAAACACGCCTTTTGATAGTTGTCTTTGGCTCTCATCTTTGAAAAGTCGTTGTAAAAGCGTCATCGGGTCGTGGGGTAATAGGCATGTCATGCTTCTTCGTCTCACACGATAATGAGAGAACACCTCTTTGGATGTGGCTTCATCTCAAACACATCATAAACTTGCGTTGACATCCTGATGGCGATCGAAAATAGAGTATAGGAAGCAGGATCGATCACACGATGAATGTATTCTTGCAGTGATCGTGATGTATATGAGATTCTTTCCGCTCTTGGCATCTATGCTCGCTCTGTCGGACGATATCATTGAGGGGTGCATAACATCAGACAGATGTCTCGGAAAACCGATTCTTCCAGAGACGAAGCTAAAACAAGCTTAAAATCTGAAACACCATTCTTTCAGCTTGCGAGCGCACTAAATGGGTGTGCGGAACAAAGACAAGAAAAATGATGACGTTGAATGTTTTCACTCGTCGGTCGGATGAACATCCAGATGAATGACATGATGATGCATGGCATGGAATATTGAGCTGTCAATCCTCATTTGATTACCAGTCCACAATCATACAAAGTACATTCCCCGCGAGGACACTTCAAGATGGCTACAGAGGAGGAAGATTTACCACCGACGACAAGTACCGACCTCCTCGATCCTCTTCCCAACTCTATTCCACTCACACCTTCCGAACTCTTAGCACTACCTTCTAGCGAATTGACACCATCAATCATTGAGAGTACATTCAAGTCTTTGTCAGACCATGAGGCTCTCACCCTCGCTTCTCAGCTGATTTCTTCGGGTAAAAATGATGATAGCTCGCTGTTACGTTTTATGGTACAGCTAGGACAGGAAAGGGGTTCATCGGAATATACCAGACTGCAGCAGGAGTTGGGAGAGGATATAGTGAATGAAGATAACATACGCAAGAGCTTTGAGCAAGAAAACGGTAGAAGGGAGATAGTCGAAGGATGGACGAGTTTGGAAGAGATCAACACAAGGTTGGATACATGGGATATCATCGCTCCTAAGCCTCAGATACAGGAAAAACAAGACCAGAATGTAGAGAATAATGACGATGAAAAAGATGAGATGGAATTAGATGACCCGTGGGGTGAGACGGATGAAAAGGAGGCTATACCGCCTCAGACACCTTCAGCTTTACTGGATGATCCATGGGAGATAGAACAAACGTCCAATGCCCCAGAGATGCCTAAAACGTCAAAATTGATAGTTGTCGAATCGTTCAATTCACATGAATCTACACTTGAGCCCACATCCATAACTCTGCCTTCATTCTTGACTCAACCGATACCACTATCAGCGCTGGAAATCGCCTCTACTGCTTCCCTATATGCACTCAAGACAGTCTGTCAAAGACACTACGACCAAGTGTATCCTTTTAGATTCGCAATTATAGAAGCTATTCCAGGATGGGTTAGTCCGACAGAACTGGAAACCCAAGGGTTCCTACCATCCTTAGGCGAAGATGAACAGGAGAAATGGTTATCGTCTTCATCTACCACTAACCCGACATTATTTTCGACATTATCGAAATTATATCTCCCTATATCTCTTACCCTAGTCTCACCAAGTATACCATCACGTCTCAAACCCTTATCGAGCTCAGAATTAACTCAATGGTACATCAACCGTATCATCTCTCTTGACTCTCTAGGTATATTAGACAACCAACTAGCCTATGTCCAGCACGGTGCATCATTAGGTGTGAACGGTTTAGACGAAATAGGTGAAGATCTTTCTCTACTCTCTAGATTAGCATACGACTCCAATCTTTCCGCTTCTCAACATTCTCAATGGACTTTAACCAATTGGAGAAAATCAATGCCAAACCAAATCATTCAAGGATACTTATCGAATTCCAGTCCAGAATCAATCGTAGGGGATATACGTAAACTCATCTTACCTTATTTATACGTATTGGAATCGAGATTAGAAAGAACTGGTAAACCCGATTCAGGGTTGGTAGAGACATTGTTATATGATTGTATATTGGATTTACCAAGTTTGGAATTGGCTTTACCCATATTCGAATATTCAAAAGCTACTTTACCCTCTCCTGAAAGAATAATCAAAAATGATCTAGATACTGCTCGGATCGCACTTTCGTTATTATATTCGACTGAAGAGAAAAGTAGAGGTGTATGGGAAGTGATGTCTGCGATATTTGAATGTTTACCCGTATGGGAATTAGAAGGTACGGATCCATTAGAAGATCAAGAATTAACGATAACGACACTAGAATCAATTGCAATGTTCCTTACGCCCACTACTGTCACGCAGTCTTCCGGTGAATTACCAAGTTCGAAAGATTTATATCTGTTTTTCCACCCTTTGCCTTTCTCGAGTCTGAGTAGGACTTTGGATATACTGGATGTGCATTTAGAAAGTGGTGAGATTTTGTCGAAATGGGGTGTTTATACAGGATTGAAGTTCCTGTTACAATCGAGTAAAAATCATAAAGATCAATTGGAATTGGCCGAGAAGCTGGTTAGGAAACAGCAGTATGGAAATTTGAATGAGGATAGTTGGAGGAAACTATGGGATGATATGACCAGACTTGCTGGTGGAGATGACGACGAGGGTAGTCCTGGGGGATCTTTGAAAGGAGCTTTGGGAATGTTAAAAAGAAGAGAGAGGGCAAGGGTATATCTGGGTGGAGTGCTGAGCTCAGGAAGTAAGTCGCTATTGGTCATGGGGTCAGAACATCCTGGGGAGCACAAGGCGAGGCTGAGATAGGCAGCTGATGACTGTACCCTATTTTATTCAGACTTCGATGTAGCTCGCAAAGTCATCAAGCGACTTCAGCAATCCAGCTCGATCGACGATCAGATGATCGAACAAGTCGTATTGGAAACCTCCAAAGAGTTTTATCTGAAAGCTGAGAATGGGAATTTACATACTGGAGAGATGAAATTAGCTTATGATTGGTGAGTCGACGTGACTACGATACTACATTACTGCTGTCTCTTACAATGCTGATATATTACCATGATGCGATGTTGGATCCAGCTTGTCTGTATCTCCACAAACCAACAAGATTCTCTCTGAAAAATCTTTCATCGAAGCTACTTCGCGATTATCAACTTTCCCATCTTTGACTCTCACTCCACTTGAAATTAGACATACTACCGATCCCTTGACTCTCATACAACAAGTATTGGACAGTTCGAACGATTCGTACAAGTATCCTGAGTTGATAATTGACCTATCAACCAAGCTTGGATCAACGGATGAAGTGGATCAGGGGTTGATCAGAGTGATGATCGGTAAAGCAGCTTATGGGAATGATGATTATTCGAAAACTAAGGAATGTATAGAGGATGCCATGGCGGCTTTTAGGATAATGAACAAGAATAAAAAAGGATATGAAAGAAATAAAAGCTCGATATCAAGTACAGATCCAACGACCCGACTTGGATCCAACGACCTAAGTACAGATCCAACGACCCGACTTGTACCTCGATCTGGTGAGACTATCGAAACCCCCAGAGACAATCGATTGAAATTGAAAGATCATTTATGGAAATTATCATATCTCTTATCAACCACCACGGACTATTCCGATACACCTTCCAAAATTCAATTAATCTCATACGCTTTGGAGTTATGCCCTTCATCCAGTATACCGGAGATACTAGGAAGTTATAGGGTGTTGGAAGATGGTAGGATAAAATTCGATAAAGCTATGAAAAGATGGCGCCAAACGGGTATATCCACTGAAAATACTCATCATCGACATGCTAAAGGTCATGATGATTCTGGTATAAATGTACGAGGTGAAGGGGTTGAAGAGAGAGTTTTGGGATCTCGTACAGCTGCTAAAGCAGCTAAACTTGCGTTAGATATAGGAGGTAAATTTAGGAATTATTCACCTAATTTAGGTAATCAGTCGCCGGTATTGGGTCAATTACCTTTCCATTTATCTAGATCTACCTCCAGGAGTAGATCCCCGGTACCTCCTCAGGGTAGGATATCTACTCCACGTATGGTGTCTGGCCCTGGTATAGAGGACGAGGTGAGGTCGGAAACAGGAAGTGATACGGCGAGTGTACGAAGTCATGGGACGGGACATGGACCAAGAGAGTTATTTGAGAATCTAGGAGGAGGGATAGACGAAGCTGAGAGAGTAAGACAGGGGGCTAGGAGAGTATTGGTCAGAGGTGTTGGGTGGTTACTCGGTGCTGAAGAGGGGGAAATAACGGGTTAAGGAGCAGAGAATTTAATGTATCGGGCATATATATGCCTTTTGATGTATAACGTAGGATGGTGTACAAAGTTATGATCTCAAGATGGCATCATTTGAAATGAACTAGTTTCTGTTGTCTACATACGTCTATCATTCTTGTTTTGATTTTGACTGCCTATCAACCGCTAATCTCTCGGCAGCATCGGGTTTAGATCCATATTCCTTCATCGCATAATCCGCACCTGCAATCTGATCGTCGAGATCAAGCATATCAAAGTCAGTTCTTTCGTTTTGATGCGATTTGTGACACAAAGTCATTACATTCAACTCGATAAAATACATCATCTCAAATTTGCGGAAAGAACCTAAACTCACACGTTGTATCAAATCCCTCATCCAAGAAGGTACGACCCCCACCGAATCATTAATCACTCTAGCTAGATTAGTGTAAAAAGGTAATCTGATGATCTTACTTTCCCTAGAATCTAAATTATCGATAATAACTTTGACGATTTGGTGAGATTGGAGTGGTGGACAGAAGAAATTGAACAAGCGAGAAGAGGGTAAAACGGTTTTGGAGAATAGTGATGTGGTGGAGATGAACGATGGCAGAAGGAGGGTAGTTCGGATATTGGGTGTTTTGTAACTATCACATATCAAATATAAGTATGAGTAATGGTTCCTAATGTTATCCTGGTGCTTGTATATATTAAGACCCTTGATGAGATGTCGACTTACCGATTATCCAATTCGAATCTTAATGATTGGTTTAGGCTTATCAAAGCGGCTTTACTAGCGCAGTAATCGGCTACATCGATCATATACAGATCACAATAAGCCTCAATCCTGGCTGTGTGTTGAAGCTCATGTTCGATGAGAATAGAAAAGGGAACCAAAACCCACTCATTTGAGCGGCACCCACTACGCCCATCACACTAGACACCGTGATGATATGACCGTGGTTCTGCCTCAGTAAAGACGGTAAGAAAGCTTTGAGTATCCAGAAATGAGCTAAGGTGTTGGACCCGAACGTACTGTTGTTCCCACCCCAAAGAGAATCAGCAAGGCATGTTCCAGGTGTATCTGTGAAGGGGTAGACTCACTCTTTCACGTCGTCCTCTGTAAGATCCAATAGTAACTTCCCTTTGACTACTCCTGCGTTATTCACTATGATGGTTGGATCTCCAACCTATGGATTTGGAAAAGTCAGCTCATCATCCATAATCAGGTGTCATTTAGCCGGTTCAAGAGCTTACTTCTTCCCGTACTTTCTCTGCTACCGCTTCAACAGATTTATAATCTGATACATCACATATATACGTATATATGTTTTCTGCACATCAAGGGATGTCAGCTCATTTCATCCCATATGATTGATAGGAGGAATGCCTGACCATTATCATTTTCGAACTTTGGTGGATCCTTGGTAAGTACCACAACCGATACATTCCGCATTGCCAAGGTCTCAGCTAAGAGGGCACCAATCCCAGAGCCGCCTGATAGATGAACAGGGTCAGCAAATACTTTTCATGCATGTACGCCCCTTCACGAGAAGAAATATCTGATCCTTGATAAAGGGTCTTCGTCGTTAAAGGTCGTAGTCAGGACTTTTGATTCATCGGACATCACTCACCCCCTGTGATTAGGACAATCTGTTCATCCCATTTCAGTTTTTCAGGAGCGAACAACCATGTCCCACCTGATCTGTACTTTCTATCAATATGATTCAGTGTACCTATTCATTGTACAGAACAGCACAATCCAGTCAGCTCATCGTCGTAGAAATCACGAAAGGAAAAGCTGACTTACCGATGAAGCAAATTATCCCCGTCCATATGCATGATAAGATAAATGCCGGATGACCAGAATGGGTCTGAGAGAGTAATGTGATTGGTAAGAAAATCACGAAGAACGGTGAGAATATCGTTGCATCAAGTACTTTGATTACTACTCGCTCAGTGGATTAGCGGGATGTCGTTCGAAATGACAGAGGGGGGCAGGTAACTCACCTATGTCAATATCAAAATTGTCGAATACCAAGTGAGGCTCTCTAGAATCGAGAGGTCCTGAAGATACATCATCATTGTCTCCGGATTCTTTGGGGTTTTGGGCTTCTTTCGTACTGCTCGAGGTCATCTTGATAGAGGAACTGGTCGGGCTTGACTGCTTGATTCGGTCGAAAAGGAAGGTGCAAAGAAGCAGCCATGCAGGGGGATGGGGTGAACAGGACTGAGACCTGGTTATATATACATCGTTGCTGATATTGTGTTCTCGCTGGCCTGAACTGTTGCTTGGTGACCATCCGGTTCTTGCAAGGAGAACGTCGTCGAGTATCAGGTATCGCTGATTTAACGCTCAAAATGCACAGACATCGAATAAGTTATCGAATGCATCAATCACCTCCACTCACCAACCCAAACCGTTCCTTGGTCTTTCATTTCAATAGAGTAGCCGTTCGAATGACCGGTTTGTAATGGGTATTAGGATGAGAGTTGTAGTCGGAAGGAGATGGGGCCGTAATCAGGGTAATAGACTATTAGGTTGCGAAAAATAAGGTTTATTTGGTTCATTATGTTGGATCCATCAATTGATGTTAGCCCTGAGAGATAGAAGGATTGCCATGTTTCTGCTTCGCGTCGAGCTCAATGTTTTTGGGATCCATGTCCGAGTGAGATAGGGGGATACGACCGTGTTCATTGCTCATTTACTCCTCTCTACCAAAGTCGCCTTGTGTATCGCTCAGGAGGTCTTCGTTCCGACATCTCACCGCTGAATTTCAGGGACGAATAGAGCTGCAGCTCCAATTGATCGTGGGTTGCAAGATACCGGACTGCAATTTCGCTCGCGATGGAACGGTATAACCCACCATCAACATCATCCTCCTTTTCATCCTCCTACTCATCCCCATCCTCATCCTCGTCCTCACATACGCGAACGGCACCCACTCCTCCTCAGACACATCAGCAAGTGATGAAGAAACGACGTCGTCGCGATGCTTCACGTAGAACTCCCGATACCTCATCCATGCCTCAATACCTGTACCAGCGGATACCTTCACTCTCATTAACATTCCTTTTCATCTCATGTCTCCTCACCATCCTCTTGCCCGTCGTGTCAGCCGCACCGCCATGTGTCCGTTTCGCAGATTACGACTCTATCAACCAGATGTTCATCGATGGAGGTCCGGGTACCAAGGTCTTTCTCTGTCCGAGCAAGTTGTATCGTCTATCTGGCACGATCGTCTTCACCGCAGCAGACCAAGAACTAGCCACGTACGGATACCCCACTGGCTCAGAAAGAGCCATATTACGCGTGGAGGGTAAACAGACTTCTACAGTAATCCAAGGAGACTGTAGGCGGTGTGCAAGAGTGGGTGTAAGAAGTTTGATCATTGATGGTAACAGGAAAAAATTAGGTAGGATAAAGAATATGGACGATGCGGCTGGATTAGTCATATTGGGAGGAAACGAAGGTCAATCGGTGAAGAACTGCTGGATCAAAAACCCTAGGGGTTTCACAGCTTTGCATATCAGAGAGGGAGATAAATTACAATGCACAGGTGCGATGATTGATAAGAATGAAATTGGTCCAGTAGGTGAAGAATATGATCCTGATCTGGATGGAGAAGATCCCGAAAGTTCACCTCTTGGTAGACCTTTGGCAGACGGTCTATCAATAGCCTGTAGGGATTCATTCGTAAGGGACAATACATTTTACGACAATACGGACGCATCAATAGTCATTTATTGTTCGCCTGGCACTTTGGTTTTAGCAAATCACATAACTGCTAGAAGTTTATCCTCAATGGCTGGTATATTATTAGTAGATCAGACACCGTTCGATGGTGATTATTCGGGTGTGGTGGTCAAACAGAATATAATTGATGCTGCATCAAGATCAATCAGAGTAGGAATCGGAATAGGTTCGACAGTTTGGTCAGATGATACGGAGACGATATTAAAAGGAGGAACGATTTTGAATAATGGATTGAAAGGTAGATATATGGGATATGGAATTGCTGCGGCTGGTCTAGAGGGTTTCAAAGTTAAAGGAAATTGGGATGAAGCACAACATCAAGGTCAAAAATCTGCTAGATGCTTTGACGAACCGGTTAATCCCGATCCAATGCCTTTCTTGTATAATTTGGAAACAATCAAAGAGTCGGAATTTCAGGATGGATTCAAAGATCATGATTTCCAGTATGGTAAGTGAGCCTCATCATTTTGCCTTGATGCTGCTTTAGTTTTCCGTCGATTAATTTCAACCTCCCGGGCCAAGCTGACATATCTTTCACCCGACTAGTCGTCTGTATCGATGGATTATACGATAAATCAAATCCCCCAAAACACGACTTACCTCCCTTACCCCATGATCTAGATAATGAAGAATCGAAGAAAGAAATAATACCACCTCCGAAGATCGACAAAGCGAACACTGAAAAGAAGGATACGGCAACTAGTAATGATGTGGCAAATGAGGAAGAAGAAGAAGATAGGTCTCCGGATATAGCTGAACCTTCAAAAGATGGATTTTCGACAGGATCCGAAGTGATGGACGATATACTTACCCACTCACAACAGAGGATGTTGGAGGCTATAGATCATTTACATAGAAGGGTGGATATACTCGCCAGTAATGTTGATAAGTCCGACAAAGATAAGAAGAAGAAGTCGGGGGTTGTAGGCGAAAGTCTGGATCCTGCTATCTCGTGAGTGGAACGGGTTTATATCGAGCTCATGACCAAAGGCAATCTCTATGCGGAGAATTGCATCCTGATTCGAAATCAAGCTTGTCGAGTGTAAGCTGATACCCATGCCTTTGTCAGTACCCATCTCGAGAAACTGCAAAGAAGAGTGGAACACCTGGAAACTTCCCAGAAAAATTTGCTGGAGTCGGCTATAGCTATGAGATCGTCTATCCAGTCTTGGGATCAAGAGATGGCCACGATAGGGGTGAGTGGACTTGCATCCATTGTTTCAACATATTTGTCCAATCATTCATTTGCAAAACTGCGGTCTTTCGTTTATCTGCTGTTCTCCATCTATTCGTTTACTGTCTCACACATACTCACGCATGTTCTGATATCAATGAATGATCGGCTATAGGAATGGCAATACGATATCCTTCTTGACGTCCGACACAAACTTGACCTCCATTCTTCCCATTTCGACGCTGAGTCGGGATACGTCCCTCCGCCAGGGGATGAGGCCGAAGAAGCGGGGATGATAAATGAAATTAACTCGCCTAGGGTGGATCATACTCACCCTTCGATCGATAGGGATAATATAAGGGATTTATCGAATAAGCAGAGATTGTCTCAGACGGATAGGAAGAACGGTTGGATCGGAAATTTGGGTTGGTGGTTGAAAGTAATCTTGCTGCAGGGCATAATAGGGATTGGGTTATGGTTATTGAGAGGATGGTGGAAAGGGAGGAGAGTACATGGTAAGATATTGTAGATGTAGATGTTGATGGACAGTTGAAAGATCGTGATTTGAGAGTGCTTGAATACATATAGAAGGAAGAAGATTATCATACATATACATATGCATGTTAACATACATATATCTTGACATTGAGTCCAGATGAGCGTGATAGATGTGATGGATATCCTTGTCGATGGGTTATCGTTGACACTTTCATCACTCGGTTGAGTATATGCCGAACGAAAATCAAACGCGTACTTGGTTCATCGGTCATGTTCACGCTTACATCTTTCTCGTCCTCGACTTAGTCTCGCATCGCTAACTTTCCGTTTCCTGCCAGCACAGTGTCGCAGCATGCGTTGAGAGCGAAGCATGTCGACTTCAACCATACCGCGTCTAGCTCAACAGCTCGTCAGTGCACTAGTCCCGGAGTTGGGGGACGATCGAGCCAGTACATCCAGTTTGACCAATCGAGTAGTCAGAGATATCAGAGCGGATGTTCAAGGAGGTGCGAGGAAGGAGTGGGAGGACATCAAACATGCTATACAGGGGTATGTGATTCCCATTTAAAGCTGGCAAACTCCTTTGGAGTGAACATATGTTCACTTTTGTCGAGTTGTGATTGCTAATTACACGAGGTAAATCTCGCAGATTATCGCGAACAGCTAAAGTACGTATACAAGAAGATCTCGCAGAAGCCTTGAAAGAAAACCTCAAAGCGCTAGAGAGATGTCGCGAAAAGGGGAAGGGGAGCTGGGAAGGGGATGAACAGATGAAGATGAGTAATTTACCTCAATATGTGCATCTGTTGGTGAGTACTATCGGCCTTCCATCTTTGTTCTTTCTTCTGAAGATCGTTTCTGACTCTAAATGATGGAATGACTTAGCTAAACCTTTCCGATAAACCTACTTTGCCAACCCATGAATTCGCCTATTCCTATTTACATCGATCTACCCCATCAGGACCAACAGCAGATCAGATATTGTATGAGGAAATAATGGATTCTGAACCATTTGATCCTGGTGAAATATGGGATGAAGAAGTCTTATCGGGATGGACAGATTCTGAAGATGAATATGACCGGGATTTCCTTTCTGAAGGTTCAAACTCTGAGGGTAGTCCTGAAGAAGATTATGTGAAGACGCCTAGCTCAGCGACTATTCGAGCGCAACGAAAGAGGGATGATGAGAATAGGAGAAAACGGCTAGAAGAAGGTAGAAGGGAGGAGGCTTTGGAGGTGGTTAGAGGGTTGAAAGATGGGTATTGGAACAGACCTGGAATGGGTCATGTGATTAAGGAAGGGTCATACGGATGGAGGGATCTTGTCACTCGTACGTTTCGCTATTCATTTTAAACACTGGGCATAGTATCACTGATCCTGATGTCTTTATAGAGTCAAGCACTGCCTCACTAGCTGCAAAAGCGGTTCAGAACAGACCAGTGACCGATAAAGTAAGTCACGCCTCAACCTGATCGAGCTATTCCGATGAGCTCTAATCCATCGACGATAGGTTATAAGTTCGACTCAGCTGCAGCGAGAGATACTATTCGCTCTTTCCGGACGATCTGGAGTTGTATTTCACTTCTCGGACAAAGGTGTTTGCTACGTAGGTCATCGTCTACCTTACTCTTCCCATCGCTTTCCACTAACTTTGCAATATGGCAGGTTATACCAAATCATCCACAAGTCAATCATCTGTCTTCAGGCAGTATGGGCGACATTCTCATTACGTTCCAAAAGTATGCAAATCAAGCTGCTTCGATCAGGAGATTCATCCTGGAGACCCTTCAGCCAAATCAAATCGCCTCAACCAATCGCTCGAGTCAAGCTATCAACAAGCCAAAAGGACCCAATAAGACCCAACAAGCTTTCGCAGGAGTTTGTCAGATTATCTTATCAGATTTTGATTTATGGTTATCCGAATTGGAATGCTCTTTCATACAGGGCATTCATAAAGCTTCGACATCATCCCAAGGAGACAGGTCTTCATCAGCTTCGACACCCTCTTCGCTCCTGCTAGCACTCGACAGACGTTATTCGGTGGTCCTAGACTTACTGGCATCGTTCATACCTCATTCCAACAACTCAACGATCCTCCTAAACCTTATTCTCACAACTATCAATACGTTCGATCATTCTGCGTTCAACGAGCAGTTTGATATTCTATATGATATCTTCATAGAAACTGCTAACCCTGTATGGGAAATGCTAAGAATATGGATCCAACACGGTATGCCTATCCCCTCATCCTTCACCGATACCGAAGAGGCGTATACGACCTCGATCGATGAAGGGACTGAACGAGCATTGGAAGATGAGTTCTTTATCAAGAGAGATAGAGATGTCAGTTGGGCCGATGAGGATTTCTACGAATGTGGGTATGTAGTCGATGAATATGGATGGCCTGAATGGCTAGGAGAGGAATTAGGTGAGATTATCTTAGAGGCTGGAAAAGCGAGAGGATTGTTGAAGAGTTTATTGGGTGGGATGGGTATGGTGGAAGATTGGCAGGATCTACGAGAGTTGTTGCGATTAGACTTCCCTTCCCCTAATGAGAAACGTTCCAAAAGGCCCGAAGGAGTGAATGTAGTCGAGAAGATATCAGGTTATTTGATGCCGATGTGTCAATTGATTCAGTTCCACCTGAGAAGGGTACTTGATGAAGAATGTGGGGTGGACGATCATCTTGATGCAATTGAGGGAGTGATGTATCATAGAGGGTATGATGTTTTGGACGGTTGGAGTAAAGTGTTGTTCGATAAGGTGAGTCCATCAATTCTCAAATACACACATCATTGAGGATACGAATGGAATATTCCTCTAAGTTGAAGTTTTCCTGGTTGGCTCTAGAAACTCACACTTGCAAATTGCATGAGCTAACCTTTTATTTCCAGGTGTCTTCCAACGCAAAATGGACAGATTTCCAGACACTTACCAGCACGTTCCGAGATGTCGTCGAGGAGAAGCAGGCTGGATGGATGAACCCCGCTGCTATACGTATACGGACCATTCGATCGTCAGGTGCGCTCGTAGGACCAAGAGCTTTAGAAATACTTCGAGTCAATTATGAGGTATGCTGATTCGTTCGTTCTGCTCACATGCATATTGGACGTGATGGCTGATTCTTTTCTCGGTGAAATAGGTTCCATTCCCTCTATCACAACTATTCTCATCGACATCAATCGAATTACGAGCAGAGGTCTTTACTTTCCTTCTGCAATTGCGTATGGCGCGATACCTCTTGATTCAAACCAAGGAACATGATCGAGAGCTCGTTGCTAAGAGGTCATACGATGGGGAAAGGGAGGTTAGGGCAATGTGGATGATGAGGCAAAAGCTATTATGGTTTATCGAGCAAGTCATCTCCAACGATCATTGTGTTGCAGAGACCGAAAGTGGCTAGCTAATTTATTGATCTGCTTAATATAGTACTATCTACATCTGGCTTACTGACCGAATCATAGAAGTGCAAAACATAGACTTCAGAAGAAAGTTGAGTGAGATGACCAGTCTGAAATCGATGATCTCAGTAGAGTTGCAACAGTGAGTGTACGAACTCAAATATCGTCTTGATCGTTGAGTAAAAGTTAACCTAACATCGAACTTGGTGGTACTTGGTACTGCAGTACTCGAAAAATGCGAAATCATGCTTTCCTTCATCCATCAACTTCCGAGATATACGAGGATATCCAAGATATATTCGATTTAACTCATCTCCTATGGGAATGTTATACATCATACATGGTACAGACACCTTCTAAGCCTGATCCCCTAGAAGAATTTGTGACACGTAGGAAACCGCGGAACAGACGGAAGAAAAAGATTCATGCCATTTCGTCAGATGAAGATGATGAGGGTGAAGTAGCGAGAGAAGCATCGATATCTTTCGTTGAGCTGAGTCTTGGCGACAGGATGAATAAGATGGATCAAGATCTGGATGGTCTTGTTAGTCAGGTCAGGGACGGAATTGATATGCTTGCGATGGGATCGGAAGGAGAGGAGGATGGTTGGAGTATGTTGGCGTTTGCTTTGGAAGAATGGAAATGACTTGAGATCTTATGACAATTGTAATTTTACCTGATATTCTTGTTGTACCTTCAAACCGCACACATGCAAAATATGTATTTATATCAGTGTATGATACGTAACCGTCTTCGTATGGGCGCAAAAAGGGTAACATCTCATATGGTATAAAGGTATCAAATGGTATCTACAATCACAGTACAATCAAATCTGAAAAGTCAAGTAATCCTATTCAACTAAGATGAGATCTTTCTTATAAGATATGATTTAAACCATTTGTACCTTTGAGTATGTTGTTATCACCTTTTCCAGCGCTCAATAAATCACCTACTTGAGGGACGATATCTAGACCTTCAGGGAAAGAACCATCCTTGTTCAATCCTAAACCATCAACTCCACTTGATCCACCAAGGTTCTTCTTATTTAATAGACCATGATGCCCAGCGTAGGAAGGGATAAATTCACCATAGATCCTTCTACCGTCTTGAGTATAGGTGTATGGAGCATATCCATCACTTTCGAGCCCATCGATATTTACTGCTGCATCTACTTCAGCAAGTATATCTGAGGTTTCACCGAATGGGATAACTTGTCCATTTGTTGTTCGGTAGAATCCCGGCCCGACGGTGGGTTGGTGGTGAGGTTCATCTAACACTGATCCAAGGGATGAAAGGACGTTGAGATTGTTTGAACCATTACCCAAAATATCCCTTTTCAATCCCAATCCTAATGGACCTTTCTGGTTACCATTGAGATAATGGGGATAGTTGGTACCGTAATAAGGTTCATCATCAATATTGACCTGAGCATCAATTTCAGCTAAAGTATTGTCGATAACTGGTACGTGTTCAGGTTGGACATATCCATTGGGATAATAAGTATTGATGTATCTCGTTCGATCGTCCGCCCCAGCTCCCAGAAGGTCAAGACCTCTTTTCTTTGTGATTGAGTGATCTAATAGTTGAGTGATTGTTCGGGTGGCACCATCAAGCTCGTTGCCATCTGGTGCATTGTGAAGTAAACCATTTCGCCTGTTAAGGTGGTCGACGTCGATGATAGCATCGGCATCGACGATGTCGTTTGTGGGAAGGACGGCGTGACGGGTGGGAAGGCCTGGTGCGCAGTCGTAACAATCTTCGTACCCTGTGAGAGTCTCCTGTGATAAAGGAAGCAAGATTAGATATAGTTTGATTGCATGTGTGGGATGCCATGAGCATTCTAGACTCACTAGTACATCTGAGACCAGACCGTTGGAAGTGGCGTATCGCTTGGCGATGTTGAGATCGGCCTGATCCAAATGGTTGTTAGCTTTAGACCTCTCAAGTATGGAAGTGCCAACATGCTTACCAGAACGCAGAGATCGTTCTGCCAGAAACCTTGTTTACCATTTACCCAACATGGATCATTAGCATTGGCGAATGGTACAGCGGTTGGTAATCTGGCCGATCCATCAGTCACATCGGCGATGACGTTGAGATCGATCTGGGAATCGATTGCAAATGTTATCAGCTAAAATCATGTCACATACAGTACGACATGTCCAATATTGTGGATGAAAAAACTCACAAGATCACATAACCCATTTTGAGTGAAATAACCTCTTCTGGCCTCGAGCCAGCACTCTTGTCCTCTTTGATATCCAAATGGTGTGAAATCTTTCTTTTGCAAATCGATATCAAGGTTTGCCTTTGGACCAGTATACATGAAATCAATATTGACCCAAAACAAGGGATTTTGACATTGGGAGAGACCCCTTCGATACTTACAAGAACACAAATTGCATCTTGCCAGAAACCAGGTTGACCATTCAACGTACAAGGTTGACCTTGTTGCACGTAACCTGTTCGATAAGGCGTAGTAGGAACGTATCGGCCGTTCTGTGATTGGTTGATATCGAGTGCAGCAAGTACACAGATATTGTTATCGCTTAGGATACCTTGAAGACCATCTTGCCAGCACGGAGTCCGGTGAGAGAAGATGGTATCGGTCTCGAGGTGATTATAGAATCGAGAAGCGAGTTGTTCAGATTGCTGTTGCCCACCCAGACCAACCATATCAAAAGAAAATCAGCTCTCTCCCACGGTTTTTGTTTCAAGGTGAGGGAGGGGATATACCTTTACAGCTGGCATGGGTAAAGGTGCAGCTTGAACCAAGGTACAGAGGATGGGGAAGAGGATGGAAGTAGATGTAAGAGTGAACATCGTGTTTTTATTCGTTATTTGTTTTTTAATTTGGTTTGAAAAAAAGGTAAAATCTAGGTTGAAAAATGAAAGTGAAAAAAGAACGATAGTGCTCTGTCGAAGAGAAAGTAAAAGTAGAAGTAAAAGTTGAAAGGTCAGAGCACCCGGCTAGAATGTGAGAAATAGAGTATAAAGAAAGATGAGCGAAAAGTGAATGTAAAGTGTAAAATGTAAAATGTAAAAATTAGAAGAGCGAAGAATGAAGTGAAAGTAAACTGAAACTGAAGTGAAGTGAAGAATGAAAAAAATGGGAATACGGTTATTGTCGAGAGGTGTTTATATACTTTCACATCTCGTATAGCTCTTCAGGAAGAGATGACATGTCAATATAGATATGGCCTATTTGGGCTGATTGAGATTTCGACTGGATTAGTCAATTGTTTAAATTTCATTCAGATTTCTTATTTGGATTGCATGGGAGGCTTATACAGGTTAAAACTGCTTATCGACTCATATTGAATAATACCAGATGATACCACTAACATAGAACGACCAGCAGAGCGTATTTAAGAACGATTTATGTATAGGTGAAATCGATTGGATTGGCCTGAAACGATTCAGATGTCAACAAGCAAATCTGGGTGTTTTGGTCATATCGAGGTATGGATCGATGAGCAGTTCTTTCTCTAAGTCAGTCTAAAATCTTGCTGGCCTGCATGTCAGTAACGTCAGCTCCACATATGCTGACCTTGCATGACTCGACACGTATATAGCTGACGTTGCAAGAAGCTTCAATAAAGAGAGATAGCTAGCTGGGGATGATGTTCGCGTCGGTCGAGTCACCTCACCTTGTCGTCGCTTCCGACGGAAATGTCAATGATATCCTACCTACCCAAATTTAAGATTGGTCCTCAGATCCACTGTTTGCTCGATGTTGTGACTATGTTTAGCCTTGTTACTCCTTTATTCACCAGATCATTCGAAAGTTGAGTACAATATACACTCCTGAATCACTTCGAATGATTCTTCCACAGATATAAACAATGTCGGACGACCCAATCCTCGCTAAAGAGGTAGGGGCCGTTTTGAAATCGCGTGCAGCGAGTCAAGAGAAACCATCAGATAGCGACCTGTTACCAGTCTATCGATACCTCGTTCCCACTTCGACATCAACCTCCAGTGAACAAAAGGAGAAACACTGGTATTGCGACAAGGCGAAATCTGCTCTACATAGAGAATCGGCTACATACCTCATCTTCTTGTTTGCTTTTCAACGGCAAGGAACTTCGAAAGCATGGGTTGACAGGTTGGAAGATATCCTGTTGAGCTGTGAAGGATGTGCGAGAGCTTTTGGGGGAGCAAGACGGACACTGGGATCGAAGTGAGTTCATTTACCTCCCTTGTGACGTTATGGCAGGAAAGCGAGTCTAAGCTTATACTTGACACGCAGATACCTATCCAAATGGCCGCCTCATGTCAGAATCAACTTTTTCGCAGCTGTTGATCGATGGCAATCGGCTGTAATTCTCAATCATGTTGGAGATGCTACTAAAACAGCTTATGGATCCTCCTCTTCGTCCATCCCAACCCTGTATACTCTCGATCGTCCAATTATCCAGCTTCTATTCGGCGAACCATCCCTGCTCAATGATCATAATGATACTGGAATATCCTCCTTGATTAACGAAGCTGTTTATTCCACTTCGACTTCATCCTCAATAACGTCCATGGGTTTATCACCTCTATTAGTTAAATTGCTCTCTTCACCTAACGAAGGCCGAAAGAAATGGGCGTTGACACAACTCCCACCAGCCTCTCGCCGACCTGTATCTTTTAGCGATTGGTATTCGCTGGGCATCGGGTATGAGATACAAGAACTGTATAACGGAAAAGTAGAAATAGATGAAGGGGACAGATGGAAGATGGTAGAAGCACTTTTGAGAGACAGGGTACTGGACGGTCAGACGATAGAAAAGGGTCTACTGGGTGGTCAATTAGAGGAAGATCCAAAGGGTAGAAAAGGACGAGGATTGATGTCCGCTCTCAGCACATTACTCGGAAGTGATGTACCTTGTGAGTTCACCATTGGCATTTGTATACCATGGATGTAACACTGATAGTTGGTGATAGATCTTCCTGAATTACTATCTTGCTTTTCTACCCTGCTTGAAATCAGTCCCAATAGACATATCTGGTCCTTCGATGCATCTCCCGAAATCCCTCACACCCTCTTCTCGGAGATTCGCTCAAATTCTGCTTTCCAAGCTCTTCTCGAACGGCACTATCCAGATGTTCCTGATCTCGTAGATCTGACTGTAACCGACCCAATTGCAAGATTAGATAAAGGAAAAGGAAAGAGGAAGGAGAGCAATAGTCCCATGGATTGGACAAGCGATTTCTTAGTCTCTTTAGTTGATGCCGAGAAGACTTCCGCGACAACGAAAGATGAAAAGAGGTCAGGCGGATTCTCAGAAGCTTTGGCGATCACCATGAACTTCGCATTTCAGGAGATGCAACATACTCGTCTATCAGGGGGTCTAAGAGCAGCGGCTGCATCGGCTGGGTGTGAGGTGAGTTAGGACGTCATTCAATGATGGAATAGCGAGCTCATCATCTCCACAGGCCTTGACGAAGGTACACCAAGCTTTATCTACCGATGACGTCGCCCTTGCGGTCGTCCTCAATTCAACGCTTGAACTCCATTCGACTTTCATCACAACAGTAGCCCTTCGACACAAAAACCACCCTCTTCCCGTATGGTCGCATGCGCATAGTTCCGCCTGTGACCTCATCGCCGCGTGTTTCATGTCAGATGGGGAGTCTGCCATACAGAGCGTTTTAGCTATGGCGACTGCTTCGCACGCTGAGAAGAAGCGATTGCAGAAGAAAAAGCGTAGTAAAGGGGACGTTCCACCTGCGACCCGCATCGAGCGTTTGCCGCATGCTTCTATCAAGAAAGAACTATGGAGCATGGCGTATGAAGCATTGTCTCCGACCGACGCTTTTGGAGCTGCTATCATACTCAAGTCCATCGCCCCTTTTGCTCATCTAGAAGTCATAGATAGACAGAATTCATGGAAGTATGAGGGTCTTGAGGAGGTGCTGAAAAAGGAAGAATGGGTGGACACCATACGATCCGTCAATTCAACAATCGGAGGAAGTCGGGAATCTTTCCCCAGAGCAATCGAATCTTTGGCTATGCAAGCAAATCCCGATATCGTCAAATCGCTCTGGACACAAGAGGGTGTACCGAAAGCCGTCACTATACTACTATTGTCACCCGATGATGAGGTACATACACCCATCATCACGCTGATCCAGCAATCTTTTGAAGATGTCGATGACCGAGCGGATTGTTTTCGAGCTTTACTTCAACAGTATCCAGATATGGCTATGGATGGATTGACAGATTTCTTACGCACTTTCATCCAAACGGCCAGTATTACGCCCGAATCTTGCTCGCTGGCCAAATGGCTGGCTCGGTGTTTCCACGATGTATTAGAGGCTTTGTGCACTGGTTCTGGATCATCCGAAGCTCTTTTGCAAACTACCGATTTTTTAAGCAGTTTTGCCGAAGGCAAAAGTATGGCCAAACGCATAGAAGAATTATGGCACCTTATGACCACCTCTCTAGCCCTCATCTTTAAGCGGACCTTGGACTGGGCACCTCTTTTCGAGAATGAAGTCATGATCGATTGGATGCGAGATGCCCTAATTTTCGGGAGACAGATTACAGATCACATCAGAGCTTTTGAGGGAGCTGTGCTAGGACAATCCGGAAGCTGGAAGCTAGAAGAAGGGACATCATCACCAGTCAAGGTCACCTCGGTTGGGAAGAAGATGACGAGACAGCTTGAGATGATCTTGACGGACCTGATACTCTGGTTGAGACTTACTGAGTGAGTGAGATACATCAGTCAGTGAGATTGTACTGATGGTTTTCGACAGCGTCGAAACCCTTTTCCAAACGCATCAGCTCGTCAAGACAATCCTCGGTCGGATCGCTCGATCTTCCACTGACCTTTCTAGGAATCCATCACTCGAAAAAACTTTACAAGAAATAGATAAATTCTGTCGAAAGGCATCAAGGAGTTATACGAGTCGGTTGACTGACGATCGATTATCCGAGCTATCTGAACTGTTAGCACCGTTTAATCTGGCCGATACAGATGAGATCCAGTTCGTCAAGCAGGTATCTGTCGGAACGGCAACTCCGGAACCCGAAGCTTCGAAACCGAAAGCCAAACCTGTCATGCGCAATGCTTTCGAGGAAATGATGAAGGCTTCCGGTAAAACACCTCCAGCCAACGAGAAGCCTAAATCAGTCGCGCCAGCACCAAAGAGCAGCGACGTTGATGACTTCGATGACGACTTCCTCAGTAATCTCTCGGCAACAGACTTGGACATCATCGAGAAGCGAGCGAAGATTTCTGCCAAAGATGGGAAACTGACGATCTCACGAGGCTCTGCACCACCCAAGCTATCTACATCTGCTCGACCCCAGATACCCTCCAACAAACTTCATGTCAACCTAACGCACAAACCTGTGCCTGTACCCAAGACTGCCACCTCTTTCACATCAAAGCTCATGCGAGAAATGAAGATGCAACACAACCAATCCATCTCGGAAAGGAAGAGAACAGAGATCGGTGGAGTTGTACCAAGACTACCTGCTGCTTCAGCTTTGGGTACTGGTCTTGGTGCATATACCGGATCAAGACCCAAAGTGGTAGAACCAGTTGATAGTGGATCCAGTGCATCCGAATCGTCCGAAGACGAGAAAGGAGCTATGACCAATCTGGTAGCTAAGCAGAAACCCTTACCACAGATCAAAACAATCGAGAAGAGATCCATCAAGATCATTGGTTCCGACACGAACGAAATACTACGTCGTAATGAAGAAAGACGAGCTCGTGCTCATGCGACTAAAATGAGATTGAAACCTGATCTCAATCCTCTCTATCGATATGTACTATCATGGAATCCGGATCATTCAGGTTCGATTGCACCTCACGGACCCAAATATGCCAATGAATTATCAAACATGAGAAATGTTCCTACAACATTTGGTAGTGCGAAACAGTATGAGCAAGTCATGCTTCCGTTGTACCTACAGGAACTGTGGTCTCAATGCAACAAGGAAGGATCGAACACTGGATTGCCGGTTCCCGTAGAAGTTTCATCGAGGCAGTACGAAGATGACTTTATAGAAATTGACTTGACTGTCGTAGGACCAGGTGGGGATTTCTACGTTAACGAGACGGATGTAGTTACTCTTCGACGACCTGGAAATCCAAATGCCATCTTCGCTAAAGTTCAAGCTTATAAAAGGAAACCTAAAGAGATCGCGATCAAGATCAAGATATTGGCCAGTATGGATCAGAAAGAATTGTCGGGAAGATCGAAATGGCAAATGAGGAAACATCTATCGTAAGTGGATTCACACCTCTTGTTCACGCTATATACTGATGTATGTTCTATGAAACAGGCTCAGTACTGCCGTTCGAGAATTCGCGGCTCTGAAAGGGTTGCCTTTCTACGATTCATCTCTGTTGCAAGATGCTTTAGCTGGCCGGACCGCACCAATGCCCAAGTTAGCTCTTGACGATATCGAAGACGCAATGAAATTTTATGATGTCAATGAGCCACAAGCCAGAGCTATATTGGGCGCATCACATGTCAAAGGTTTTGCTCTTATCCAAGGGTGAGTCATTGGTCTGATGTGATGACTGAATATTCTATTTACGTCATATTATTTGTATAGTCCTCCTGGTACAGGTAAGACCAAAACCATCAGTGGTTTAGTCGGCAAATGGATGTCTGAGCGAAGAACTCCGATGTCAATCGATGGTCGGCCTCCACCCAAGCCTAAGCTTCTAGTCTGTGCTCCTTCCAACGCAGCCATCGACGAAGTGTGTAAACGTCTAATCCTGGGTGTACCAGGCTCCGAAGGTATCCGATTGAATCCCACTATAGTCCGAATTGGTATCGATTCATCAGTGAACATAGCCGTCAAGGATGTCTCGCTTGATAGTTTGGTTGAAGCTAGAGTGAACGCTGAGACAGTTGGAAAAGATGGCGGGAGCGAATATTCCAGGATTCAAGGTGAACTAGATTCGGTCAAACAGCAGATCAAAGATAAGCAAGAACAGCTCCGTTTAGTCCAAAATCATGATGAGAAACGTAAGATCGTCGAAACTGAATATCAAGCTTTGGTCACTAGACGTACTCAGCTTGGTCAAGCATCCTCAAGAGCTAAAGACGCTGCTCGTGATGCAACTAGACATTTGGATGGTGCTAGACGAGCAGCTAAGGAACAGATCCTGAATGAAGCGGACATCATCTGCGCTACTTTGTCTGGAGCAGGGCAAGATACTCTTTCCGCGCATACATTCGAGACTGTCATCATCGATGAAGCTGCTCAGGCTATAGAGATGAGTTGTTTGATCCCCTTGAAATATGGTTGTAAGAGGTGTATCATGGTAGGAGGTGTGTCAAGCTTTTGTCCTATAGCCAAACGAAGTCAATCGCTGACAAAAAAGTCCTATCGTGACAGACCCTAACCAATTACCGCCCACGACCTTCAGTGTGGAAGCGGACAGATATCATTATAACGAATCACTCTTTGTCCGGATGACCAAACACAATACTTCCCAAGTTTCTCTCCTGAGGTAAGTACCAAGCGAATCCAAAAGTCTACACGGAATGAAATTGATGGTGTGGTGCAGTATTCAATATCGAATGCACCCTTATATATCCGAATTACCATCCAAAGTCTTCTATAATGGTCATCTGAAGGACGGACCTGATATGGCCAAGAAAACAGCTGCGATATGGCATCAACGTAATGTCTTTGGACCATACAGGTTTTTTAACGTGAATGGGCATGAAGTCAAAGCTGGCACTTCCACAAAGAACACCGAGGAAGCTCTAGCTGCTGTTGACCTTTATAGAAGGCTGAATTCGGATTTCGGGATGAAAATCGATTTGACGATGAGAATAGGTGTGATTTCGATGTATAAGGAACAATTGTGGGAACTGAAACGAAAGTTTACGGAAGCGTTTGGTTCTAAGATTCTGGAGACCATCGAGTGAGTCATCATACTTCTATACTTACGTTTCTCGAATCAAAAGCAGATCTAGGCGCAGACTGACATTCAATAATGCAGTTTCAACACAGTCGATGGTTTCCAAGGTCAAGAGAAGGATATCATCATTTTATCATGCGTTCGTTCCGGTCCGAATATACGGACAATTGGTTTTTTAAAGGATGCGAGACGTATGAATGTCGCTTTGACCCGTGCCAAGAGCTCTTTGTTCGTTTTTGGGAATGGACCAACCCTGGAGAGGAGTGATGAGAGATGGAAGACCATTGTCGAAGATGCGAGGGAGAGAGGTTTCTACATCAATGTAAGTCGACTCACCTCTACAACTTCTGACATCAGGTTCCCCCATGCACTGTTTTCCATTCCGGTATACTATGCTCGATTCCCCATCATCTTTTCACTTGATCCAGATTCCGTTAAAACTATCTCTGACTGATTGCCTTATATAGTATACTTCTTCTACTTTCGGTCCAGAAGCTCTTGAGCCCCCACCAGCCAAGAAAAAGAAGAAGGATCGTCTATCAGATGGAAAGTCACGATCTGCCTCAACTGTACCGCCTTCACCTGACAGCTTGCTGCCACCCAAGGCACTGACCGTCGAGATGACCTCCATCAAGAGGGAAGCAAGCAAGGATGGCATCAAAGAAGAAAAGAAGAGGAAAGTTCCAGATTCTTCGGAGTTTGAATCAGGCAATGTGCCTTCATCAAAGCAACCAATCCCGATCGCTCCACGATCGGTCCCTGTACCTGTTCCAGTGGCGAAGCCTGGTATTATTAATGGTCATGCCGCATCATCAGACTCGAAGGCCATCCCCACTGGTCCCCGTCCTCGACATAACGTTACCAACGGTATGCCCACTCCCCCTTCGCGACCTCCCCAACCTACAGGTCCGCCTCCGCTCCCGCCGCCTCAACGGCCTCCAGAGGACGTTCTATTCATCAAAAAGAAGAAAGTAAGTATTCAGTCGGTCTAACCTTCTGCAAGCTTTGCTTACGTTCTCGTTCCTGCTCCGTAGAAACCCAATCGACCTGGCAATACCGGTCCTAGTACGGGCACAAACGTCCCGGCAGCGATGAATGAACGATACGGTGGCCGGCCGTAAGGGGTGACATCGCAAACAGCCATCCTTTCATCAGATATCATCACATTAACAGCATAGTTACTTACACAAAACATATTAAAACGCATAACACATATGTCATATCATCACTTAGCATTTTCGCCACTTCACATGTCAATGTACTGCAACAGATATGCTGTCTTATTTCTCAGATGGAATGTCACCTGAACTTCCCTGGAACCCTAAATCGGAACGCTTGTCCAAAAAGCGATCCTTACGTGTATCAAGTCGGGTGCTGTTACCAGGAGACCGCTAATGCGTGTTCTCGCGCGGTCACATCCACTCCATGACGGCTTGCTCACGAATAAGCACTCTCTCGCTTCGAATTATTCCGGATCTATGGTCCTGGGCTTTTGGGCTTTAGAGTGGCTAGAGAACCGTACGAGACATACGGATACTAGCCCTAATGGCAAGAAATGAATTCGCGTCGCACTACAGTCAGACATGTGGTAAACAACAAGCGAGTCCATTTAGCATCAACCTTATCATGAAACTGAATCAGAACGTACTTCCAAGATATGACCAAGGAACCAATTTATGAAACATCGTGACCAGGATTCACAAAGTTCCATTTGTGTCGGACGCACGGGTGATATCTACCGCTTCTTACCCTATCACAGACGTTGTGCTTGAACCTAAACAGCTGAATCGATACCGCTCGACCCTACTCTTCGCTGCTGACGATGTCACCCGATACTAATTTGAGATGCTGATGTGTATATCTGGAGTCGTTCGTCTATTGTGGGACGTCAGTAGATACGGATTGGGGCAAACAAACAAGCGGGTGCCTAGCCAGTTAATGAATGAGTTCCTGTGAGACTTGACATAGTGGGGCTTGAGAAGAAACGCTAAGCATGTGCAACCTCATGTCTTTCTAACCTTATCTGGCGGCTCACCGAATCTGACAGAAAGAAACGCATTCCTACCGGATGCGAATTGGTGTTTGTAACTTTGTATACATGATAGCTTCGAGAGACCGCTCAAACCCTCGAGAACATTGAATTCTCTCAATTATCAAAAGAGTTTTTATACATTCGATAGCTGCGCATTGACATTTCTGACGGTTCAAGATATCGTACCCAGAACACGAGCCAAGATGGAAGAATCCAAAGTTTATTTCGGTCATGTCTGAAAGTTTGACAGAATGAGGCGCATCGCCGTACGGTGAACCAAGTAAAGATTTATGAGTCAACTTGGCGAAAATAGCAAAAGAAATGGATGTTGTAGATTGAAGACTATCTTAGATATCTTGTCTATAACAGGCGTCAATCTCAGAAGATGATTCCCCTCTCTTTTTCAATACAACAGAAACTTCTTCGGTTCTCGAAGTTCAGTACAATCAGTATACATCTCAAGCATCGACAACGCCTTGCCACTCAACAAACACGATGAAGTTTACTTTAGGTCTTCTCTCATTTTTGGCTTACATCGGTCACACTTCGGCAGCTCCTGATCCAGGACTCGCCGCATGGCACTTGGACAACCTCTATCCGCTTGCCACTGAGCGATTCGACCCGGTAGTCAGCCCGAACGGTGTAGCTTCTCACTTACATCGTATCGTCGGTGGAAGTGCCTTCGGTGCCAATTACAACTACAATGATTATAATGGTGCTTCGTGCTCTACTGCAGCTGTTCAGGCCGATAAAAGTAACTGTGAGTCTTCTCTCTCCCACATCTTTCAGTATTTAGCTGACGAAGAGGACTTAATAGATTGGATGCCTCAACTTTTCTGGAGAGAAAACAGTACATACGTACCTTTGAAAGCTGGTACAAGATTTTACTACTTCCTTCACAGAAATGTAAGCTTAGCTCTATTGCCACTACAAATGACTGGATTCGATGCTGAGTGAATGGTTCTCATAGAAACCCGATGAACCCGTTAGAGCATTCCCACCAGGCTTGCGTATGCTTACGGGAAACCTCAATGCCAAATCGTATGCAGAGACTGGTCTGCCTACTGGCGCTATCAATTTTATCTGTCTGAAGCCCACTTTTCAACTCCTAATGGGGATACTGTAAGTACCGATTCAACCTCTGTACAAGATACTGTACGTGCTCAAAATCCACATGCTTTCATATAGGCCGGTCCCGATTTCAACTTTGACATCGATTGTCCTCAAGGCCTGGTCACTACTGTCAGATTCCCAACATGGTGAGCCTATCCCTACAGGAGCTGAATGATACGCTGACTCTGTGATCATCATTCTAGCTGGGATGGTGTCAACTTGTACAAAGCAGATGGCTCTCACATGAAATACACGGATAATCTTCAGTTCGGTGTCTGCCCCGTATCGTGAGTGCAATCATGCCATGAATCTGCGTCATATCAAGGTCAAGCTGACGTATTGTCCATAAGTCATCCCGCCCGAATTCCAGGTATCATGCTTGAGTATACATGGCAGACCTACGCTTACCGACCTGGAGTTCCATTGAGAAACAAACTGATTTGGGCTAACGGTGATACCACTGTAAGCATATACATTTCCGCAAATCAAGTTTCCTGACTGACCCCAAAAAACTTTCACAGGGTTTTGGTCTCCATGCAGATTTCGTGAGTATACTATTCTTCGCCACAGCACACAGGTGGCTGACTTTTGTTCTGACTGCGCCTTAGGTGAATGGTTGGGATACCGATGTTCTCGAGAAGGCCTTGAATGATCCTGATTGTCTCAGCGGTGATATGTAAGTGACAATCAGTCCTTTATCTGCGGGTCTTATACTGACGGGTCTTATAACAACGCAACAGGACAATGACTGCTTGTCCTACATTGGCTATGTACATGAACTTGGGAACCGCTCAAAGCTGTCAACCGTCTCGAGGAGTCTTAGAGTCATATGAGGATTTTAAGCCCATCGGTGCTCTTCCAGGATGTAACCTTCCATGTGAGTTACCCACACTAACATATCGCCACATGCGTGAGCTGATATCGCATGATAGGGTCATCCGGTTCCAAACCTGCTTGTAACCCTTCTGTACCCAACCCTTCCATTCCTAATGGCCTAAAAGGGACCGATGGTTTTTTGACATATTCTGGTCCATCCTACCTTACGAATACATCTAGTCCGCCTAACACCTGGACTAGACAAGGTTGTATTGGTGGTTCTACTTCACTTGTCAATTCGTTCCAATATTCCGATGCCGCTATAACTCAAGCAAAGTGAGTACAAACCTCGAAATTAGCACCAGTAGCCTCCTCCTGACTATATCACTCATAACAGATGTCAATCCACTTGTGCTGAGTGGGGTAGCCAATACGCTGGTCTCGTGAGTTCTCGACATCGTCGTACAGGTGGTTTAAGCTGATGGACTTGCTAGCTCTCCGGACAATACTGTGTCTGTGGAACAGATCTTGACCCCGCAGCATACCACTATGCCGATTCCAACTGTAACTCCCCATGCGGTGGTGATTCCACCAAGACCTGCGGTGGTAATGGTAAGCTCGAACTGTTCCGAAACCCTTCAGCTACCACTGTAAACCATCCGGGTGTAAGCGATCCTCAATATATCGGTTGTAGAAGAGAAGGTGGTACAGGTCACGCTCTAACCGCCGCTTATATCAACTACGATTCCATGACTGTCGAATGGTGCAAAAACTATTGTATTGCTCAGAAGCAGACTTTGGCGGCTATCGAATTTGGTAGAACTTGCATGTGTGGTAATTCTTGGCAAAACGGTGGTGGTGTACCTTACCCTCAAAATCAATGTAATACCCCATGTAAAGGTAGGCTCAATCTTACTTTCCTCAACATCCTTCCTGATAGGATGATCGCAGGTGATGCTATCTCTGATGCAACGTGATACAGGTAACACACAACAATTCTGTGGTGGACCGCAAATCACTATATCGACCTTCAACCTTACCTTACCCGGCGGCAGCAGTCCACCAGTCTCCTCAAGCGCTGCAGCTTCTTCCGCATCCACCAAAATCACTTCTTCCTCGGCGAGCTCAGGCCCAAGTGGAGCTGTCACTGTAACTAAGACAGTAACTGTCACTGGAACTTGTTCGGCTCCCGCAGGAAGAAGAAGAAACCACAGAGATTTGAAAATCTTCGGTGATGCATGATCGCCAACTCTTCCTGGGACTTTTGTTTTGTCGTTTTTCATTCAACTTCTTGTCTCACATGGTCTGTGATCCACAGTACCGTGAACCTTTCAATGTTGAAACACTATAAATATTCTTGCTTGTAAGTCACTCCTCGTATACATATATTCATTTTAATAAAGTTTCTGTAAATACATATCTTCACATCTGTTATTTTCGATTTTGGTAAATTGTAGTAGAATACATAATATACTGTACATGCACACTCCTTTAGCCATTACAGTATACAAGCGACTCGATCATCTTACTAGCTTTCCGGTCGAGCTAGAGATTCTTTTTCATCAATAGTCAGCCCACTACTGCCCCCACCGGTCTTTTCTACCAAATCTAACAATTCCTTCTTCAGAGCTTTTCGTTTAGCTTCAGCCCTGATTACCTTATCTTTCACGTCATTGGAAGGATCTTCCAATTTCTTATACTTCACAATGCACATTTCGATCTCTTTGATTTTCCCGTTTAGTTCTTGCTGTTTGTCGTCAGTGGATTTAGGCATGAACGAAGTAGGCTCGTTCCCTTTTAATTTTCTAACCTGACTCCATAACTCCTTACGCCTGTCATCTACTATGGCAAGTTTGGCTGTCTGTTCATACGTTGGATTTTCAATATTACGATATTTCATAACATACTCGTCTAATTGTCTTGCTTTCTTCTCCAAGTTGTCCACCTCCCGACTCTCTTTCGATTGGGGTTTTGCATTGGCATGTTCTTGTTCGCTTCGGGGAGTGGATGGCATCATAGAAGCAGGCTCATTACCTTTCAACGTCCTGACCTGCTTCCAAAGTGCTTTTCTCCTCTCTTCCGCTTTGATAAGTTTAGATTTCTGTTCTTCACTTGGGTTCTCGATCGATCGAAACTTTATCACATAATCGTCCATTTCTTTCGCTTTTTCCTCTAAGTTTTCAATGACAAAAATAACTTTCTCTCTCTTTTCCCCTTTCCCATGATCTACTTCCTCACCGTCCTTCTTCTTTGGTGACGTATTACTTTCATCTTCTGAATGTGGTTCTCTTGTCGCAGCTGCATCTTCATCAACGAGTTGTTTACGCTTAATCATAGCTCTCTGTAATTTCTCTTTATGCTCAGGTGATATTTCAGGTAATGATTTGAGTTTCTTGATCAATTTCTCAAGCTCGGCAATTTTCGCTGCGTTATTCGAGGGCTTCTCAGGTTTCTCAGGAGATACTCTGCCTTGATCGGGTAATGGCGCACTGCTCGTAGCTGAATTCGAATTTGTTGTTCTGCTCGAGCTGGGTGAGGATGACGAAGAAGTGGTCAAGTCCGACCCTCGAAGAGATAGGATTAGATCGTTATGAGAATTGATATACTGCCATGCGAAGAAAGTGAGAAGGAGGAAACCGAGTTGAGGGTTCACTGTATTGTAGTCCATGTTGTCAGTAATGATCACGAGCAGTAGAGTGGGGATGTTCACTTGCAGTAATATAGTAGAATACTTAAAATACCCTGACTTAGATATGTAGCTTTTTGGCTGGAAATTTCAGAATCAGATCTCATGTCAGTACTCGAGCTATAGTGGATGGAATGAAGAAGAAAGTCACATTTTTGGATCAACAGGTACTCTTACGACCGCATCAGGCTGTGAAGAAGAGCCAGAAGCTGCTTTGGCTCTGGCTTTCAATTCGGCTTCCTTTTGAGCAGCGGCTTTAGCTTTAGCTTCAGCCTCGGCCTTCGATTTGGCTCGTTCTTTCTCTTTATCCTTTTCGTTGGTACTGGCATTGCCTTGATTCTTCTCATCACTCGTACTTTTCGTACTTTTGCTCTTATTTTCTTTATCTGTATCTTTGTTCTCATCTTCACCCTTAACCTTCTCCTGACCCACCTTCTTCTCTTTCTTATCCTCATCTTCATTCTTATTTTCGGGCTCCTTGGGTACTCTCGGTAACGCCATGATGTGATCGGCACTGCGCTGTATATTATCCCACCAAAGCGTATTCCTGGGATCTTGAGGTTTGGGATGAAAACCATGTGGGAAAGGAATAAGAGAAGGCCGATAGCCTCTCATGGTCATAAAGAAATTATGATGAATATTCTTACTTTGTTTAGGTTTCTTTTTTGATTTTTTCAGTACTGATTTGAGGGGGCGATAATCGCCTGACATCAACGGATCATCTTCTGTATCGATACCACTACCACTGGTGGATCGTGATGAAGATGAAGTGTTTCTGGTAACGTTATCGGTATCGGATTGAGACGAGTCTTTAGCTTTGTCTTTACTCTCATGGTCACCAAGAGTTCTTGGGCTCGTACTATCAGCAGGTTCCTTGAGCGTTTTGTCTGTCTTATCTGAAGACGCTGGTGTGCTTCCGGAAGCAGGATTTGACTCTCCAGGCCTTTCACCTTCCATCCGGCTTTTACCTTTATCTTTCGCACTATTGGATCGGATATCAGCCTAGTCCAACAACTAGTTGCAGAAATTATGACTCACACAGGCTCAATAATTGTTCTATCCTTGTCCGACTGCAAGTCTTTAGCCTTTCGAGCCTTTTCAGACTCAGTCAACCCCGATCCTTCTTTAGGCCGTTCATCATCATTCTTGACCATTTTGGAATCTGGTGTGGCACCTTCAGATCCTTTCGTCTTATCCGCTGAAGCAGATCTGGAGGGGTCTGCACTGGGAGCTTTGGCCTCTCTTGCCTTTTCCAATTCGGCCTTTCTACTGGTATTGCTCGAAGAGCTTTCGGGATTATCAAATCTCACTTGTGAATTTGAAGTAGAGTTGACTTTACGGCGATCTTGCCATGGTGGCCAGAAGAGACCCCAAGATTCCTTCAATCTCTTTCTCAGATCATCACCCATCATCATAGTACCTAGGTTGAATACAAGCAGAACAAGGGCGATGTTGACTGGACTAATCTGAAGCCATCCTGGAAGGTGGTCATAAATCCTATCGAGGAGAATATTTCCTGTTGATATTGTTGACAGATTCCGGTCGGGAATTGGCCCCGGACTGAGAGCTAGTGGAGGTAAGTCTGTATTATTCATGATGATCGGTGGGAGTACTGGAGGTGTCCAAAATGGCGGAGGAGCTTGCATCGCTGTAGCCAGTTGTCAATTGAAGATCCTATTAGCATTCTGTAAGAAGTAACCGAACTCACCTAGTCCAAGGATGACCACCGCGGCTACCAACTGTTCCAAGGGCCCAAACAATCTCGGACAGGATTCAGCTTTCAGCTGAGTTGTGGGGACTGAACGAGACTCACTGTTCATTGCTTCGTTGAAGCCATCTTGCGATCCATTGCGCTAATTGTTCTTGGTAATATGCCACTAAAAGTAGTGGTTGAAGGAAGAATGGTAGAGGCATTTTCTGTACAAGAGGGTGATTTTACGATGTTGCCTATCTATCACAGAAAATGATATGGTAGGTGCTGCAACTTAGCATACCATATTGCCATGAATGCATATAAAGCTGGTGGACTTCAGGACTTGCTGTGACAGAAATATAGAAAGGATGTCCGGCACAAAGGATATTCGTATGAGTGCAGTATTTGTTAACGGATGCCACACTCTGTGTTACATGCGGTGATCACCGCCACCTTCACTTTACCTCGTGCTTTTGTTTTGGTGTGAGCGAGCGTCTTCTTCAGCTGTGTTCGATCATCCTATTCACTAAAGACCTTGCTCGAGATACCTGCTGGCCAGTCGCTAATGAGGGCCATAAAGTCTCCTGTGATACCCTTACGAAGATATCTCGCTAAAGCAAAGTGAGAAACCATCAATTTTTAACTTTCTTCCAAGCTGATCAAGCTTCTCAATTGACTAGCTTGCCAATCATCCAACGATACCCATCACATACCGATGAACTCAGCACCATGTCGTACTCACACCCCAATGCACGCTATCCATATCGGAACGAGTCGCCGTACGGGCAAAGCAGAAACGGGCCTGTAGACTATTCTGGTGGTGAATCATCATCCTTCCGCTACGGGTATGGCAGGGACGATTATAGAAATGACTATGGAGGTATCTACAGTGGAGACGATAGGTACAGAAGTGAGAGGAATCTTCCATATGGTGATCGATATACGAATCATGGATATGGAGATGGGTTCGGCTACGAAAGAAGAAATGATTACAATTATAACGCGAGCAGGCCATATGAAAATCCCTACCCTCCTCAGGATCAATATAGACCCACGAACAACGACAGAGCATCAACCTACATCCCACCTTATCAAAGAGGATTCTCCAGCCCTATACAGCCTTCCTTCCCTCCATATGACCGCCCTCCTTCACCTCAATCAATCCGTCACTACAGTACCCACGCTCACTCTCAATCCCGAACACCCTTTTCGCGAGATAGGACAGTAACACCACCACCAGTCAACTTACCTCCCAGGGAATACTTAGATTTGCTACGTCCAAATCCTGCCGAACCATTGAAGAGTGAAAGAATCATACCGAAATTATTGGTATTAGATTTGAATGGTGCATTAGTATTTCGTAATCGTTCTTCCTCTGCTGATGGGCGGAATTCCCATCCGAGACCGTACCTACAATCTTTCCTCGAATACTTATTCCTACCTGACCTGAACTCCAAGCGGGGAGGGAGAGGATGGGAAGTTTTCGTTTGGTCCTCGGCTCAACCGCACAACGTTAGGGGTATGGTCGAATCCGCTTTTGGTCCGAGGTTCATCGAGGGGATATGGGAGGAAGAAGCTGCAAATACCAAGTCGGCAAGGGAACAGGAAGGTGAAGGTAGATTGTTAGATGTTTGGGCGAGAGATAAGATGGGTTTGACAGATAACGATTATTGTATGTTCATTCCTATTTTCACTCGTCAACATGACATGCATCTGATAGAATTGGTATTGCTTCTCTGTTTCTTGTTATTGTTGGTTATCAACACACAGCAAGGAAAGTTCAAACCACCAAAGACCTACGTAAAGTCTTAGATCACCTACGCCACCTCTCTTCCGACACCAACCAACCTTTATGGGACTTCGACGAGAAGAGGATAGTACTGTTAGATGATTCCCCTTTGAAAGCGATCTATCAGCCATTCAACCAACTTGTCATCCCTGAATTCGGCAAAGATGAATATCAAAACTCCAAACTCGCTGCTTTTTCCCCGGGCCTCCAAGAAGGATCGCTCGATCAAACGTTGTTAGCTGTCATTGGTATATTGGATGAACTAAGATATGTCAACAACGTTCCATTCTGGATAAAGTCAGGTGGATTACTTGATCCGAATGGGCTTCCCCTCAGTGTCAGTGTTGATAGCAAAGAGGATAAGAAGATACAGCTGGAACATCTGCCAACACATGATTCGTTTACGCATTGGTTCTCGAACAAGGAGATATTCGATGGATGGGTCGAGCAAGGAAAAATTGCCTTGAAGGAAAAAGGAATAGATATCAAACATGGTATTTCCCCAGATCACAATTTCATCTCGCAATCACAAAAAACAAAGGAAACAAGAACCCATCCACCGGTCAAACTGAGAAATAAGCATAATAGAGGATATCATACGAATAATGGAATAGATGATGATGAATTTTCCCCTCCTCCCCCTTCGCCGAGTCAGATGAACCCGTTAGATGTGGCTAGATATATTGACAGTTTGATTTGCTCGACATCCAATTTGACTGTAGAACAGAAGGATTCGTTGGTAGTGGCTAGGGAAATCATATCTGAACTACACTCGCAACACCCTCAAGCTCACGCCGCTGGACAAGATACATCAAATGGCAATAACATCGTCAATCGAGAAGGGATCAGTGGTAACGAAAAGTCACCTTATCGTTCAAGCGCTCCAGTGTTATCGCCTCCCCTTAACCCCGGAACTCAAAATATAGCTCGAGATTTCGTCGACGGTGCAAACTTGCTTTCAGAGGGATTTCGAACTTCGAAGGGAAGTGAATCACGAAGGCAACGTCAGAATGAATATAGGAGCGAATTCAGTAAAGCAAAAATACTAAATCCCAAATTGACAAACAAAGAATTCAGGAAAAAATTTAAAGCGATCAAAAAGGATAGCTCTGCTTTACAAGGAGATTTAGCGGAAGTTGGTGAGAGTGGCAGTGAGAATGATAAGGAAGAAATCGAGGCAGATCAAGCAAGGAACGAGGATGAAGATGAAGATGTACGAGTGATCTCAAAGATGGAGTTCATCAACAATTATCAGAAAAATCTATCATCATCTTCTCAACATCAAAACCCAGATCAGATCGAGATAAACGATGCTTTGAGTGAATTATCTTATGGTGCAGGCTCAAGGTCGAGAGATGGGTCAAAAAAGAAATTACGCTCGGATAGTTGGTCTGGTGAATGATCTGATGCGAGCTAATCTATTTATGCTGTATATAGAGTGAATATTACTCGTCAGTCTCGCAGATCTGCAATGCACATAGTATATCATCATAATTCAACTACATGCAAACTAGTAACCCATGCATTATCTATGAGAAATCCATTCTGAGTGGTATTCAAGTGCCAACATTTATGAGTAGTGTATCTTCTCTATCCTTCTTTTTCCTTCTTACGAATTATTTTCTTTATCATATCTGCAACTTCTTCAAAGCTTCCTGAACCATCTTCCCAGCGAGCTTTTTATCCACTCCGGCTTTCTTATCGCCCAACTCTTCCCATAACTTATTTAATATCTGTCCTGCAACTCCCCTAGAAGCTTTCAACTCGTCTGTAAGTCCGGTGATAATCTTATCAATAGATTGCTGGAGGATTTCGTTAGATGGTGCTTCGGGTAAGAACGATTTGAGGAGGTTGATTTCGTTTAAAAGGGACGAGTAGTTCTCGGGATGAGGGGAAGGGGAGGTTGGTGAGTATGATTCAGATGCTTGGGTCTGTGAAACAATCGTGCATCAGTAAGGTACATATGTTGTGCACGATGAGAGATGAAGTGTTGTATAGTTGATAGATATCTAAGTAGAGAGGAATGCACTCACTCTCTGTGAGATACCTTTCTTCAACACTCCCATGACCCCCTCGTCATTTATCGGTTCGTTAGGGTTCGCTCCAGATTTAGTCGCATTGGTGACATCTGCAAGGATCGACTGTGTATATTCAAATCAGTATACAAGCATCGGTGATTCATACCCTAGTATATATGCATGATACGGAGCCATGACCCACCTTCAAGCATGCTGCTGCTGGTTTATCCTTGGCTTTCATCGATGCCTTCAAAGCATTTCGCAAGGTAGCTTCCAAGCCGGGCTGAGCTGAGAGAAGTGGACGAGAGGTGTGAAGAGCGCGTCGAGCCAGGACTTGGGCGAACATAGTGGGCGATACGATGCTTTGGCTCTGATCTGTGTTAGTCTGGTAGAATGGAGGAAGAGGAAGAGACAGAGACAGATGAATAGACGGTCGAAAATGATTGTTTTCCTCCCCCTGAACTTACTCTCGATTGTTTCCGTCGGAAGTCACAAACCAAGGTGACGTATAAAAAACACAGAAGATCGTCAACTGCTCCTGTAGATTGATCTACATACCTCGTTTCATCTCACCAACGCATCTTTATAGCTGAGACGAGCCAATCACGGGCGACCGCATTCCTCGGCTTGAGAGCCCACCCTTCCCATACCGCCGTCAACCATGTCCACACCCCAGCCCACCTTCCCTCCAAATTCACGTCGTCACATCCCGTATCTCTCATTCCACAAGACACTGATACGGCAGATATGTCGACCGCAACAGGACGATCTGGTGATAGTAGCCAAGGGATTGGGTCTGCGGAGAATAGTATGTGCACTGCTGAAGACATACGATAGGAAAGAAGATCTGGTTCTTGTGGTGGGCGCTACGCCCGCGGACGAAGCTGGGATAGGAGATGAGCTGGGTATCATGGGTGTGAGAGATCCGGGATTTAGAGTAGTAGGATATGAAATGAACCTTAAGGAGAGGTAAGTCAATACGCTAGCACTTCGTATAGAAACGGCGCCGCTGATGTAGGGGATGATAGAGAGGAGATGTACAGACATGGAGGATTGTTTTCGGTTACTAGCAAGATTCTGGTAAATGACTTCTTGAGTGAGTGTCCCAAGTTGAATCGCTATTCACAAGTAGGAGACGGTTTTATGAAGATGCAAGCGTTCTGGGAGCTGATTGGTGGTATGGGTGCTGTCAGAGGGCACGATACCGGCCAAACTTATCACTGGTCTTGTCATACTCCACGCAGAAAGAGTATCTCATGGAAGTCAAGAGGAGTTTGCTGTTCGTCTATACCGACGAGAGAATCAGGTTTGTTCAATGTTATACTCGTTCATCTCTATATCACCCAATCCAGCAGCTGATGCGATCTACCTTAGAGCGGTTTCTGCAAAGCTTTTTCCGATGAACCCGAGATGTTCGCGCATGGTATATCACCGTTGAAAGATATGCTGGTGAATCTAAATATGAACAGCGTGATGATATGGCCAAGGTTTGTGATCAACAAATCAAATAGCCATCTTTGCGCATAGCTGAGCTTTTGTGTAGGTTCAACGAAGATGTGAAGCAAGCTTTGGCAAGTCGGAGAGCAGATGTAGTAGAGATGTATCAGCCTATGACGGATCTGATGAGACAATGTCAGGATAGTATAACGGAATGTATGGAAGCTATGTTAGTGGAACTCAAGAGGGATCATTCTTTGGTGAGCATGTACAAAACTCAGGCTTACATATGAAATCCAAATTATTGACATGAACGCATTCGTAGAACCTTGATCTGGAAGACATCAACGTCCGGAATGCCCAGTTCAAGAATTTCGATACCATTGTTCGATCCAAGTTGAAACCAGTCTGGCATAAAGTAGGAGCCAAGACCAAAATTCACGTTGCTGCATTGACAGAATTGAGGAATTTGCACACGTGAGCCTCTCTGCGTTCATCGATCTAGCCAAATGAAGCTGACTCATGTCACAGATGGTTACTGGAGTACGATTCCGCTACATTCGCCTCATACATCAATACGCTGCAAAGACAACATTTTCAAGCGGAAAAATTGGCTACTGGGCCAGCTAGACATGTGCACGATTGGTTCAATGCGAAATCAGCTAGTAAATTGGTGGAAGCATCTCAAGCTAGAGTATCACATAAAGCACCTATAATGGACAACGAGCATCATGATGATTCTCCGTCGCGCGAAGAGGTCAGAGAAGGCCCGCAGGGGATCGACGAAGGTGTAGATGAGTTCAGGGATGAGGGAGAAGCACTCAGAGCAGCTGAAAGTATGGCAACGACAAATGGGACAGCTGATGATGAGAACGAAGATGAGATCATGGAGGTATTCGCTACTCAGACTCAGACTGTACCTCAAATGCAAGATGAGGATGAAGACGAGGCAATGGTAGAGGTCGGAACGAATGGGGATGGAGATGGAGAGGATACGCTCAGGGAGGCTACAGGTGATGCTCCGCCGGTGTTTAGACCTGTTTTAGTAGGATTGGAGGAAGGTCTATCACGAAGTGTCAAGAAAAGGTTGAGAAAAGGTCATGAAGCAGTCTTGGAAGAACAACCGAAATGGAGTTTGATAGCAAAGGTACTGAAGGAGATCGAAGATACCATTGCTAGAGTAACAGAATCGCACGCTGGTGAGTGGAGCGATCGCTGATCTAGCATTGTGCACACCGATTAAAGTTGAAAAACGATCATAGAGACTGATTGCTCTTTGTACAGAATCACCTGGAACTAACATCGTTTTGATAATGTGTTCGTCCGACCGGACATGTCTGCAACTACGCCAATACCTCACCACAATGCAAAAAACAGATCCACCCTTCGGTCCAGAAGCAGGAAAGAAAATGATGGAAACTTTGTTTTTGTCGAATTGGCAACATGAGAAAAACGGAGAGAGACTATCCGATCCAAATAAGATGAAGGGGGATGAAGGGGATGAGGTGAGAGTAAAAAGAGGTGAGATGGAAGAAAAGAGGTTAGAGGACGCGCACCAACGAAGGGGGACCAACGGGAACAGAGGTAGGGGTGTACCTGCTTACAAGCGAAGGAGGATAAGAGGTGGTGCTGCTGCAGCGATGGCTGCTGCCAGATTGGCTGATATGGAAAGGGATCACAAGGAGACGATGATGAAAGCTCAATCTGCTTTTGCCGGTGGTGATGACAGTATGGAGGATCAGCAGATGCAATGGGCTTTGGCTGAGTCGTCAGTTTCGTTACCCTCTTTCCATCAGCGAACCGATCTTTGATGCAGGGCTGACAAAATTGATTGATGTACAGGTCAAGAGGAGCTGGATCGTCTTCGTCTACACCTGCGCCTGATCCGAGTTCAGCGTTACTAGCTCGATCAGGTGTTGTGGAAGAACAAGATCTGGATCCGACGACTACATCATTGACTTTCTCACACACTTCTTCGACGTCCAATCAATCCCCCGACAATGCAGGCTATGATTTCGGTCTGATGCCTGAAAACTTTGAAGATGAATATGGATTATTGGCACCTGAAGATACAGTCATAATACGGCCGTACGGAGGTGAAGACGATGATATCTTGTTGCAAGAGCTGAGACCTAGATTTGTGGTTATGTACGAACCGAACCTTGCTTTTATACGGCGACTGGAGGTAAGTCACATTTCGACCTTGCATATGTAGCATACAGCAGATAAATGAAACACCAAGCTGATCGTGCAATGCAGGTTTACAAAAACAGTAATCCGGGCTTGGCGCTTCGAGTGTATCAGATGATTTATACCAATTCATTTGAGGAGGACAGATTTTTGTCCACTATAACGAGAGAAGCTGAGGCTTTCAAGAAGCTCATAGATGATAGGCAGGTGAGCCAACCCTAGTATAGCTGACTGGAATGACCTGCATGACAAATTTAGCTGACCGGACTATTGAATTTCCTGTAGACAATGGTCATCCCCATATACAACAATAATCCCCGAGCACCAATGAGAGACAATGTGACTCGTTCGAAGACCACGTATTCGTCAAGAAATGCAGGCGGCGGCGAGCCTGTTGAAGATGCTCGTGTGAGTCATACCTTGCATCTGTTTGGTGGGTTCTTTACTGATAATACGATTCAAACATAGATAATCGTCGATATACGAGAGATGGGAGCACTCCTTCCGTCTCTTATCGATGCGGCGGGTATCAAAGTTGTACCTACTACGCTGACCGTGGGAGATTATATCTTGTCGCCTAAGATGTGCGTGGAGAGAAAAGCTTTACCCGATTTGGAGGCGAGTTTTGCAAATGGTCGATTGTAAGTGATGTCCAGGTCCGCATCGTCGAACAATCAAAGTTCTGACGTCTAAACAATGTTGTAGACACACACAATGCGAATCGATGACTGCTCATTATGAGATCTGCATCTTGCTTATCGAGTTCGAAGAAGATAAATTCGGACTGAGGGTAAGTGTTTACACAGTCACGACATCACAAGTCTCACAGTCAGGGAGATGATTATACGTGTGCTGATTTGTGCATCAACACCATCAGACCCGTGAGGATGCTCGACGAGAAACTGCCGGAAGATCGTCCGAGAAAGACGACTCATGGCGCGATACATTTTACCTTCAATCAAAATTAGTGTTATTGACACTGCATTTTCCGAAATTGAGGATTATCTGGTCTTCGTCCCCCCATGAATCCGTGAGGATATTATCGGACTTGAAGCTGAACCACGATGAACCCGATGAGATGATTGCCACCATGAAGGGAACGACCTCAGAAGGAGGAGTGACTGAATCGTTCAGAAGTGGAATTGAAAATACAGGTTCGGTAGAAATGTTACGTTCCATACCTGGCATAAGCGGACGGAATCTGAAATTGGTGATGAGTAAGATTGAATCGATAAGGGATTTAGTTCGGATGAATAAGAGGGAGATGAAGAGTTTGCTAGGTGATGAGAACGGAGAGAAGTGCTGGGACTTTGTAAATCATGATTCGAGGTATAGGAGGTATTAGAGGGAATCATTTCGGCTTTAGGTTGCTGGAGGATCTATCTGGTGACTTGTTGGATCTACAAGTCAAGAATGTACGAAATCTTTTGGACCATGAATGCAGTACGGATGCTCCTCTTCCCCATGAAATACCTTGGTAGCAACCCCAGAAAGTACGAGCCGCGATGCTGTATGCTGATCGTTCCGCTGCAACCGGTCGTCAGTCGAAAGATTGTTTTTCTTGTATATATATCATATATACATTGGTATGCGTGAATAATCTTGGCGGAGTGCTCGTATGGGGATGTGTGGACGAGGACTGCCGAAGCCCCTCAGCCACTGCGTCATCCCACGTTCAGTGTGCCACACATCTCCATGAGGTGTCTAAGCAAGTATTCTTGAGATCAGGGTCCGCGAGGATGGATTTGGTCAGTCATTGATGACAGTATCTCATGATTGCAGATAGTTCCTTTCATTCAAGGAGCTCTTGTGTGCTGATCATCGACAACATAGTCAGGGGTATCTATTAATGACCTCGAGGGGTAGCAGCCAATCAGGATTCACTCCTTTGATCAGTCCATATTCGCTTCATTTTGTTATGATCAGCTCAGACTTAGGTCCAATCAGGCTCTGCCTCGGGACTATAAATATGAGGAAAGAGGACCCTCAACAAGTCCTCACACTTGTTTCTCCACTGACATCATTTTCCAGTCCAGCTCCCGCATATCATACAGGACCTATCTTATAATTTTTTAACATATTGACTATGTTATTCAACATCCCTATTATCATCTCCATCCTTTCACTAGGATCTGGAGCACTCGCCGCTCCCGCACCGTCTGAATTATCACAACGTGGAGATGGGAGTGCCGAGATTGTCCTGGGACTTCCCGCAGGTTCACGCATGGTAGATGGAGACGATACCTCCGTTGGCGTAATGGGAGTCACGGGCAAAGATTTTATCTTGAAATGGCCTAAAGAGACTTTAGATAAGATTGGGAATAACGAACATACGGAGAAAGCAGTTTGGTGGGACGTTTTTGAAAGTCCTGAAAAATCGGTGTTAAAATGGCATATCAAAGTAAGTATCATGAGTATGATTCAAACATATCATAGTGATTGCTTTGCTGATTTCGGAATTTGACTTGAACAGTGCCGAGCACGTATCAGTAGCAATTTCGCCAACAGCTACAGATTCGATCTTCTCACTACTGCGCCATGGAAGGATTCCAAAGGTGACGTGAGCCCCGACGCTGCCGCCTTTGGATGCTTCTTGGACGAGAGTGAATGTATTTCTGATTGTGAGAATTTCCCAAGTATCAAATACGTGAGTCTAGAAATATCCAAGATCTCCAAAACAGTATCAGCTTCACGGGGAACACAAGTGTCAATAACTGATCATGAATTCATTCCATCAGGATTGATTGACTTGCTCCAGTTGTTTGTAGTCCTCTGGTCTGTGGCTGTGTCCGTCATTTATGATCATTTATGCATTGCCGATGCAACGTACTCTCCATTGACCATAACACATGTCTGTCTGATTTGTGATCAACATCCGAAGCTCATACGATATGTTCGATCCAATACACCGAGAAACGTTTCAGACTGTACCCTGTTTCATGCAAGCTGATCTCCGTAACGGCCATTCATTTTAAGATTGACTGGTTTTGTCCTAGAGCGAGTCGTGTACAGCGGATCTGCCCGGACGCGTGGGCCGACATCAGGCAAAATATCCAATGCATCTAGGCTGATAGCATCAGCTACCATACCAAAGCTAGACTCGAGATTCCTTTAAAGCGTCTGCGAACGTAAATCCCGTTTGAGATGTATGAGGTGTCTTGTCCAATTCTCCTTTATAGATCGATTCGTCTTCCCCAGATTCCTCCGGGATTGTGTTGTTGATGTAACCTTCTTGACGAGCGATAGTTTGAGTGGCAGGATCGTACCTTTCAGCCTATACCGACTATGAGATGAGCCAAATCCTTGTTCATTCACTTGTAAAACCTTACTGACTTGCACATAAGTTTCGGTAGTTACCTTGACATTACCTTCCATTGTTCGCTTTTTCAGTCGATATGTGTTGACCTGCCACCAAGGTGAAGCCATTAGCCAGAATACATTGGTACTTGAGCGGATACATGTGTTGACTCACTTTCCATTGTTGACTTGAAGCATCCTTGGAGCTCATGACTGCCCGCAAACTCATCCGGGAATTCAAGACTGCCAAGAAACCGACAACGTAGGTTTTGGGCATGGTCATCCTGGGCAAATATGAGCTACATGCGCAAAATAGGCGGAGGTGAAGAAATATGGATGCAGGTGTGTACTCACATGAAGAAGCCAGTCAGATTAGAAGTCACATCGATTATCATTTCGTCAGGATGAGCGGCAGCTTTGGTTGTTTTGTATGCGAAGATGATAAGGAACGAGATTGCCCTACGACGATGAGACGAGTCAGCTCAGTGTGGTAGCATGATATGACGCTATAGCTTTTCGCACTCACATGAGAGTAGGAGGTAGTTGAGTTTCCGCTGAAATCCTATAGGAGATAACATACAAATCCAATCCGGTCATCCTCGAACTTTCGCATGGGCCACATGGAGCTTACGCGAGTAATTTCTTAACTATTTGATCTGTCTGAACAAAACCTGATTTTGATCTTGAAAGACACCACATGATGGAGGTTGTTATGGTAAAATCTGCTGCCATCGCTCCGGCGGTCTGAGGCATTGGAGGAGTCGTTTAGTATCGTACTCATGGTCTCGTGACAGGTGCTAATGAGATCCCAACAACATGACTCACGTAAAGATAGATGAATATAGTGGCTTTTGTGGTGGACTAAAGGACATACCGACAGAATTAGAGCTATCTTGTGAATCAGATGGTGACTGAAACTGAGACTTACCGTGGTCTGAGTAGCTGACTCAGAGGTGATTTTACTTCCTATACCACCTATGATGGACGTGAGGCTAAAGGGATGAAGTGAAACGGAATTAGTATCCATGAACTGATAGATATGATTGAGATGTTAAGAAGCGCACATGAATGACATAATGATTCCACCTAAGATCTTATTTTTTCCGGATAGCTTATACGCTCGATCACAGTAGAATGTTTGTACTCTCGCAGATGTCAGCGGTGCAATGATACCCAGCCATGAACTCCCTATAATCAAGTCTTTCAGTTATCCTTTCCATATAAGGCCATACAAGGAAGCTGACTGTTTTACTTACAGTCTGCGCTGGCAAACGTTCGATAGGTACCGAAATTGTTGACGAAGACATGATGAACGTATGCCAAATTACTGACACATAACTGATCGGTCAACCCTGTGAATCCACCTGCTAACCCGTGGTCAAGACTTACAATATCGAAGCGATAGTTCCAAATAAAGCACATCATGCTACGAGTATTCTGATGAACCACCTATCTTCCACGGCGTACGCGCCCCATTTTACCAATTGGGTGAGCATTACGCCGAAGAGGACGAAATCAGCTACAAACCTGAAAAAATAGAATCTTCAGTCACCATCCGCTCTTCTGGGGTTCTTCTCGGTTTTGAGCAGTAAAAAATGGAAAGACATACCCTATCATTACTGGACCCAAGAAGAAACCTGTATGAGATTCCAGAATAGCTTTCAGTCCTGCTTCGACGGCAGCCGTTGAATTATCGCCGGTCGCGAGTCTACAAAGTTGACATCTCTGTTAGGCAGAGATTGCAACAGATGAAACTGGCTTTTACCTACTGTAGTAAATGAGGACCACCACAGGTGGGGTTTCCCCATACCACCGTATTACCTAAGAATGCAGTACTCATCTTATAATGTAGGAAGGTTGACAAGGGAAAGTTGAGGATGTAGACGGGACTCGAAAAGCATACTCGAGTATATATACGGAATTGACAGTGGGACCAGTCGAATGTCGACTATCGAAGTCGGTATCTCAGTGATATGAGATGGTTGATATCTCTATGAGCAAGTTTGATGTTCGACTTTCTTATATGTTCACTGGACAAAATACACTTCATTCGGTGATCAACTTTCAGCGGGTCATCTGGAAAAGGGACGAGGGAATGAAAAGGTACAGATACACATAATCATGTACCTCGACTACAGGGATCGTCATTTGTGTCTTCGATGTGATCGCTCATCATCGGTGGTTGACCTGAGTGAGCTTCAGAATCTATTCCCATATCATTGCTCGGTTGAAGATGTCGTTTCCAGGCACTGCTGAAAGTTACCATCAGAGTTTTAGGGTATGCGAATCAATTGGAAGGATCTGTGCCACTCGCCACAATGCAGTATGAAACGTTCCGCTCCGAGGAGGGTGTGAGGAGGGTCTGTGCCGAGGGTTCTAGGTGTTCCTATTTCTCACTTCGGTCGCTGATCAAGCATTGTAATCGGTTGATGTTACTTCCCGTGTTGATTCATTTGCACCCATGAGGATAGGCCAGGGAAATCGAATGAGGTGAAAGGACCGAGCTTGTGCGTCGAGCCATCATTCGATCTGAATCAAGTCCCCGCAAATCGAGAGAGTTCAGAAGAAGCGGTCCGGAATGCCAAGCTCATTGATGCGTACATGTGAATGCGGAAGATTGGGAATGGCTCATGGTATCGTCGGTGCAATGCACTCATTGACCTCATGGTCTTAGCTGAGCTTGAGAGAATACGTATGCGCGAACCAGACAATACACTTTGGTTTTGAAAATCAGCACCAAGGAATACTGAAGGTTCGTACATTGCATTACATTGAGAGCCCTAACCAACGGCACGACTATTGAACACCCCCATTCTCCTGCCTGTTCCATGACCCTGCATCGTTCCTAATCCATCAGCGCCAGGCGTAGGGGGGTTGGAAGCGAATTGACCTCTGAACCTGAACTGGTTTAGATTCTGACTATCATTCACACTTGGCGTAGCCGAACTAGCCGTAGGGACGGGTACAGGTATCTGTTGTCTATATGAAGTGATAGATGGTGAATTAGGACGCGATGTTTGAGTTGATAGATATGGTGGTCTGCGAGGTATAGGTTGTTCAACCCTGCTTGTTGACGTCGTGTTCGAAGGTGCCAAATTTGCTGGAATAGGTATTTTCTTTTCGCCTCTTCCTCCCATACTTACTGAAGGAGTAGTATCGGTATTACCATCCAGACCTTCTTCCCTATCCAATTCTCTCGCTCTGGATATAGCTACTTCATCCAAAGGTTCATATAACCCTTCGTCCTCGTCCTCGTCTACATCTACAGTAGTGTTATCCATACTTGGACTTGCTCCTGGTCCCATCATATCATTGACCATCCTTGATATACCCTGCGACATAGCTTCGCTCATGGCGTTCACTGCTGATTCGCCTAGGTCGTTCAGAAGTGGTGTAGGAGATACAGATGGAGAGAGTATACGGGGTAGGGCAAGAGAGAGATGAGCAGGGTAGACGAATCGATCTTGAATGACGGATCGAAGCCGGGATAAGATGAGTTGTTCGAGTTTCGGTATATCTAAATGGCGATGGCCCATGACCAAATATCAGTTGACAAGCTCAAACAGGAACAGAGAACTGTTGAGTAAGAAGTGTATATACGCACCTTGTAGTTTGGCCCTACTACCTAGCAAACTGGTAGTCTTGAGGTTGAGGTGGAAATCAGGTAACAGACTGACATGTATATGCTGTCTCTCGTCAACCGGTTCATGCAGTTGTACACTCAACTGTATGATATCGATGATCAGCTATCATCTCCTCAGATTGAGTGATCGAAAGAAAAGGGCTAGCTGAACTTACAGTCCCGCCTATCGACACAAGCTCCACACCTAACGCTACGGGCAATACGGCGAACCTAGGTCTGGGGAAATTGACCAGTACCGCAGTGGACAGTGAGAGGGAAATGGAATCAAGGTAGTCTACATCTATCTCTGCGCGCTATTGAGATGAGACGAGTAGCACCATCAGCTGCTGACAAACATCAAGGGCTCCAGCGTCAGAAATTCACATACGATTCTACCTTGACCGTCCGCAGGCCGTATTCGAGCATTTGAGAGTAATGGGTAAGCTTTGCCTAACGATAGTGAGGTGACTTCGATCGGATCCTATATACCACAACCATCAGAAAGGTTAGTCGTGAAGCGAAGGGCGGGTATAATGTAGGTGAATGATGAACGATGAACTTACAAGCCAACTTAGATTCTTGCCAGTGGGATTCAACCATTTCTCTATCCTCTGTCTTGCCCCTTCTTCACCATTCGCAGAGAGCAGATCATTCCTGTATCCTTGCAGCATCTACGAAGGAAACCTATCCTATCAGCTTCGTACGTGGCTCTCCTAAATCATTCAGCCGAAACTCACCTGAGCTAGTAGGACGTTCACCCAATCTGTCGACTCGGCAGCATGAGTAGCCATTTCGTAATTTGTTTTCTGCAACAGCTGAGCAGGTGGCGGAGGTGGGACGGAGGTAGTGGATAAGAGGGCTTTCTACAATACGAAAAGAGCAGATACTATATCAGTATACGTGACCAAGATAGCTGAAAGCTTTTACTGACTGACCTTGGCTTTCTCCGCTCTTCTCTGTTTCCAACCTTCCGCATCTATCTCCTCGGAAGGTGAGAATACCACGTATCTCACGAAGAGGAGTACTATGATCAGGAATGATGCTTGACCCAGTATGAAGCCTTGAGTGAATGTCCATGAGGATGTTGGAGGAGGGAGGGGTGGTGTGTTGGACATTGTACAGGGTAAAAACGATAAGATAGGAGATGGGTGGGACGTTGGGGGATCGGTATTATATTGACATTTTTTGATCGGTCTGAGCCAAGTATATCACGGGTATCGTTCTCGCTGTTCTTTGTTCTCCGTCGATTCGCTGTCCGCTGTTGTCGAGCTATGGAATTATGCTCTATATGTTTTGGGTATCCTTCATCAAATCGACTGATCGTCATGTTCATGTTCTATTCAAAGTAGCATTCAGTGGTCAGGTTAATCCTCGGTTAAATTGAACCCACTGCAATTATACCTTATTTGTTCCCCCCCCTTCTTTTCGGGTGGTTTTTGTTTGGACGCGCCTCTCTTTCACTCCCTTTTCACCTGTTCGCCGTTTGTCTTTGTTTTTCTCTTTTTTCCAATCAATCAATCAATCAATCGATCAACCGACCAACCTCTGTTTATCAACGACCATCACCCTCAGTATCGCAACCAAGTCACCTCAGTCAGTAAGTCAGCCATCGTACTCTCACTTGAAGATGTCATCTGACAACGTGCTCCAACAATCCAAAGGTGAGCTCTTCGTCGTCCATATGTTGATGATCCCAGCTGACTAACCGAACGAATATCATAGTACAACCTACCGCCTCTGCTTCCACTCAGCCACACCCACCCTCTTTCCTTCAGAAGAAAGGTCTCTTAGGAGGAGCAGGAAGAGGAGGTGCAGCGTGAGTCAGCTAATCCTCTATTCCCTTCACCTGAATGGATCAAAGCTGACACCGTAGTATCGGAATCGTAACAGCTCAATAGTCTCTCCTACCGATAATGTTCTGTCGCCATGTTCAGCTAAATTGAGTGGAGCCAAACAGAGACATTTTCAAAAGTGAGTTGGGCTTTCATTTCGATGATGTACACCGGGAGGGGAGTCGATCCTTCTTCATGCAAGAACGTTCACCGTTTACTGACTACAACCTCATTGCTCTGTTCAGAGGCAAACCTATGCTTCTCGCTAGTCAACTCTCTCAACTCGCTTCGTCAAATTCCAACTCAAGCGTAAAATCAGATGCTAAGATTGATTTTTGATCCTGATCAATACAACCAGCGATCTAACGACCTAGTCGAACCCGGGGATTATGTTTTGTTCCACACAAACAATGCGGTATCTCCTCATACATATTCCACATTTCCTCTTCTTCCCATTCACTCTGCACATTGACACATCTTCATATTCATATTCATATTCGTACCTTGTCTGTTTTCATTTGTCATAATTTTTCTCATCTTGTGTACTTTACTTTATCATTGCTACCTTTCACGAGTGACTATGCACATGCATGTTATCTTTTTCATCATTCCTGCCCCTAAATTTCATCTACCAGTCTAAAGGCGATATCTAACTGATCTACTAATCTACTTTTTAAATCCTCAGTACATGCTAACAATCAATCCAATCTGTACCTTCTATCCGTCCTCAACAAAGCTCGATCCTCCCGCAAGTCGGACAGACCTCAACCTACTTGGTCTCGACAGATGGCCAGAATCGCTGTTCGTACCAAAGAATAGTCTTGAAAGCCTGTGGTGTGGATGAATCAATATACGTTCACTACAAATTCCGGCTCCACTTACCTTTTCACATCTCTCTGCGACCTCACTTCCCAATTCAATGTCAAATTTATTCATCGCATTCTCGCACCTCTCTACAAACTCTGTGAACTCGGGTGTCGTCC